>NW_026061724.1:14860000-16126250 GCF_023897955.1 Schistocerca gregaria | reverse complement strand
TTGGGTGGTCCCATACAGAATCTCTCCATGATGCCTAATGTTTTCCTAACGTCACACTCGTCACGTACTTCACTTTTATGTCATAATCATTTCTGAGAGATAAAGAAATTGCATGACAACATGCAGAGCTAGTGGCGTCAAAATTAACACACATACTTTATGTGACTCAAAAGCCGAACGAGTTACTTTCATACGTTGTTTTAGATGTGCAAGTGATAGTCAAAACTCGCTGTGTCGGCACTCTGCCGACCATTTCGCTAGTTAACACCGGTCTTGTTGTGTGTGTTTCAAGCTCAAGAGCATCTCCAAGCAAAAAATGGTCAACAGCAACATTCAGACGGTTTCGTACTGCTCAATTGCTACATTAAAACGTTATGTTTCTTTTTCAGAACTGGAAAAACACAAGCGTGACAGCATTCGAAACTGTAATCTTCAGATCCGAAATCCGACGCCTTATCCATTAGGCCACACGGTCACTGACGACCAACAGTTACATGTATACGACTCATCTCGAAACGCTCACACCCCTGAGGATTTGTGTTTTCGTTCTACACAGCCGCTGCCCCTTGCTCTTTCCCACCCATTCGTTACATTCAACCTCTGACGAGACCGACCAAATATAGACTGAGAAACAAGACCACACACTTTGTGCATTCGGAATCGAAGGCAGGGCGTCCCTCGCTGCATTTGCTACGATTGCCATTTGCTACTTCTGCAGAAGCGGCGGCGGCGACGACGACGACGACGACGACGACGACGACGACGAATATCGCGAGAGGCTTTGAGATATGTGAGAAATACATCTATAAAATGTAATTCAGACTGCCTCGTCCCACCTTATGCTGTACCGCTTTGGCAAATGCTTTATCTGCGGCATTCGCCTTAATCGCATCTGAGAGTAATTCTTAAAAAAACGCCTGTCGCTAATTGTTCGTCATCACAGATACTGTTTGCTATACGGCCACGACGCGCAACTGATTTCCAAAATTCGTCTTTCTCCTGTGAGGATGGAACTTACGACCCCTCGTTTATTAGACCAGTGCTCTACCACTGAGCTAAAGACGCGCGGCCTAGCGGTACTCTTGGGTACTTCGTCCTTACGGTCGTCTGCATCATCAGACTTTAGCTGACAACACTTCATATTACCGGCTAATATTTGCAGCTATTTCGACAAATTACTGCTTGGCTACACATCTGACACGTAACCGATGTGCTCTCCAAACAACAACACTTGCATTTCAGAACATGTTTTCACACATGTCTACAAAATCACCTTCACCTTCAAATACAGTTTCCTTGTGACTGACAGAGACGTAGGCAAAGTTTAAAGTTGCTATTTCCATTAAATCTCGTTAATCAGAAAAACGGTAATTTACACCTGCAGCGGAACAAAATTGCGTTCCGCCCAGCGTCTGGCTCGAACCCACGACCCTGGGATTAAGAGTCTGACACTCTACCGACTGAGCTAGCCGGCTACCTCGGTGAATACCTGCCGGGTAGCACGTCACACAGTACTCGTTTGGGTTGGGTGGTCCCATACAGAATCTCTCCATGGTGCCTAATGTTTTCCTAACGTCACACTCGTCACGTACTTCACTTTTATGTCATAATCATTTCTGAGAGGTAAAGAAATTGCATGACAACATGCAGAGCTAGTGGCGTCAAAATTAACACACATACTTTATGTGACTCAAAAGCCGAATGAGTTACTTTACGACCTTGTTTTTATTTGCAAGTGCCAGTCAAAACTCGCGGTGTCGGCACTCTGCCGACCATTTCGCTAGTTAACACCGGTCTTGTTGTGTGTGTTTCAAGCTCAAGAGCATCTCCAAGCAAAAACTGGTCAACAGCAACATTCAGACGGTTTCGTACTGCTCAATTGCTACATTAAAACGTTATGTTTCTTTTTCAGAACTGGAAAAACACAAGCGTGACAGCATTCGAACCTGTAATCTTCAGATCCGAAGTCCGACGCCTGATCCATTAGGCCACACCGTCACTGACGACCAACATTTACATGTATACGACTCATCTCGAAACGCTCACACCCCTGAGGATTTGTGTTTTCGTTCTACACAGCCGCTGCCCCTTGCTCTTTCCCACCCATTCGTTACATTCAACCTCTGACGAGACCGACCAAATATAGACTGAGAAACAAGACCACACACTTTGTGCATTCGGAATCGAAGGCAGGGCGTCCCTCGCCGCATTTGCTACGATTGCCATTTGCTACTTCTGCAGAAGCGGCGGCGGCGACGACGACGACGACGACGACGACGACGACGAATATCGCGAGAGGCTTTGAGATATGTGAGAAATACATCTATAAAATGTAATTCAGACTGCCTCGTCCCACCTTATGCTGTACCGCTTTGGCAAATGCTTTATCTGCGCCATTCGCCTTAATCGCATCTGAGAGTAATTCTTAAAAAAACGCCTGTCGCTAATTGTTCGTCATCACAGATACTGTTTGCTATACGGCCACGACGCGCAACTGATTTCCAAAATTCATCTTTCTCCTGTGAGGATGGAACTTACGACCCCTCGTTTATTAGACCAGTGCTCTACCACTGAGCTAAAGACGCGCGGCCTAGCGGTACTCTTGGGTACTTCGTCCTTACGGTCGTCTGCATCATCAGACTTTAGCTGACAACACTTCATATTACCGGCTAATATTTGCAGCTATTTCGACAAATTACTGCTTGGCTACACATCTGACACGTAACCGATGTGCTCTCCAAACAACAACACTTGCATTTCAGAACACGTCTTTCACACATGTCTACAAAATCACCTTCACCATCAAATACAGTTTCCTTGCGACTGACAGAGACGTAGGCAAAGTTTAAAGTTGCTATTTCCATTAAATCTCGTTAATCAGAAAAACGGTAATTTACACCTGCAGCGGAACAAAATTCCGTTCCGCCCAGCGTCTGGCTCGAACCCACGACCCTGGGATTAAGAGTCTGACACTCTACCGACTGAGCTAGCCGGCTACCTCGGTGAATACCTGCCGGGTAGCACGTCACACAGTACTCGTTTGGGTTGGGTGGTCCCATACAGAATCTCTCCATGATGCCTAATGTTTTCCTAACGTCACACTCGTCACGTACTTCACTTTTATGTCATAATCATTTCTGAGAGATAAAGAAATTGCATGACAACATGCAGAGCTAGTGGCGTCAAAATTAACACACATACTTTATGTGACTCAAAAGCCGAACGAGTTACTTTCATACGTTGTTTTAGATGTGCAAGTGATAGTCAAAACTCGCTGTGTCGGCACTCTGCCGACCATTTCGCTAGTTAACACCGGTCTTGTTGTGTGTGTTTCAAGCTCAAGAGCATCTCCAAGCAAAAAATGGTCAACAGCAACATTCAGACGGTTTCGTACTGCTCAATTGCTACATTAAAACGTTATGTTTCTTTTTCAGAACTGGAAAAACACAAGCGTGACAGCATTCGAAACTGTAATCTTCAGATCCGAAATCCGACGCCTTATCCATTAGGCCACACGGTCACTGACGACCAACAGTTACATGTATACGACTCATCTCGAAACGCTCACACCCCTGAGGATTTGTGTTTTCGTTCTACACAGCCGCTGCCCCTTGCTCTTTCCCACCCATTCGTTACATTCAACCTCTGACGAGACCGACCAAATATAGACTGAGAAACAAGACCACACAATTTGTGCATTCGGAATCGAAGGCAGGGCGTCCCTCGCTGCATTTGCTACGATTGCCATTTGCTACTTCTGCAGAAGCGGCGGCGGCGACGACGACGACGACGACGACGACGACGACGAATATCGCGAGAGGCTTTGAGATATGTGAGAAATACATCTATAAAATGTAATTCAGACTGCCTCGTCCCACCTTATGCTGTACCGCTTTGGCAAATGCTTTATCTGCGGCATTCGCCTTAATCGCATCTGAGAGTAATTCTTAAAAAAACGCCTGTCGCTAATTGTTCGTCATCACAGATACTGTTTGCTATACGGCCACGACGCGCAACTGATTTCCAAAATTCGTCTTTCTCCTGTGAGGATGGAACTTACGACCCCTCGTTTATTAGACCAGTGCTCTACCACTGAGCTAAAGACGCGCGGCCTAGCGGTACTCTTGGGTACTTCGTCCTTACGGTCGTCTGCATCATCAGACTTTAGCTGACAACACTTCATATTACCGGCTAATATTTGCAGCTATTTCGACAAATTACTGCTTGGCTACACATCTGACACGTAACCGATGTGCTCTCCAAACAACAACACTTGCATTTCAGAACATGTTTTCACACATGTCTACAAAATCACCTTCACCTTCAAATACAGTTTCCTTGTGACTGACAGAGACGTAGGCAAAGTTTAAAGTTGCTATTTCCATTAAATCTCGTTAATCAGAAAAACGGTAATTTACACCTGCAGCGGAACAAAATTCCGTTCCGCTCAGCGTCTGGCTCGAACCCACGACCCTGGGATTAAGAGTCTGAAACTCAACCGACTGAGCTAGCCGGCTACCTCGGTGAATACCTGTCAGCGTCTGGCTCGAACCCACGACCCTGGGATTAAGAGTCTGAAACTCTACCGACTGAGCTAGCCGGCTACCTCGGTGAATACCTGCCGTTTAGCACGTCACACAGTACTCGTTTGGGTTGGGTGGTCCCATACAGAATCTCTCCATGGTACCTAATGTTTTCCTAACGTCACACTCGTCACGTACTTCACTTTTAAGTCATAATCATTTCTGAGAGGTAAAGAAATTGCATGACAACATGCAGAGCTAGTGGCGTCAAAATTAACACATATACTTTATGTGACTCAAAAGCCGAACGAGTTACTTTACGACCTTGTTTTATATGTGCAAGTGCCAGTCAAAACTCGCGGTGTCGGCACTCTGCCGACCATTTCGCTAGTTAACACCGGTCTTGTTGTGTGTGTTTCAAGCTCAAGAGCATCTCCAAGCAAAAAATGGTCAACAGCAACATTCAGACGGTTTCGTACTGCTCAATTGCTACATTAAAACGTTATGTTTCTTTTTCAGAACTGGAAAAACACAAGCGTGACAGCATTCAAACCTGTAATCTTCAGATCCGAAATCCAACGCCTTATCCATTAGGCCACACGGTCACTGACGACCAACATTTACATGTATACGACTCATCTCGAAACGCTCACACCCCTGAGGATTTGTGTTTTCGTTCTACACAGCCGCTGCCCCTTGCTCTTTCCCACCCATTCGTTACATTCAACCTCTGACGAGACCGACCAAATATAGACTGAGAAACAAGACCACACACTTTGTGCATTCGGAATCGAAGGCAGGGCGTCCCTCGCTGCATTTGCTACGATTGCCATTTGCTACTTCTGCAGAAGCGGCGGCGGCGACGACGACGACGACGACGACGACGACGACGACGAATATCGCGAGAGGCTTTGAGATATGTGAGAAATACATCTATAAAATGTAATTCAGACTGCCTCGTCCCACCTTATGCTGTACCGCTTTGGCAAATGCTTTATCTGCGCCATTCGCCTTAATCGCATCTGAGAGTAATTCTTAAAAAAACGCCTGTCGCTAATTGTTCGTCATCACAGATACTGTTTGCTATACGGCCACGACGCGCAACTGATTTCCAAAATTCATCTTTCTCCTGTGAGGATGGAACTTACGACCCCTCGTTTATTAGACCAGTGCTCTACCACTGAGCTAAAGACGCGCGGCCTAGCGGTACTCTTGGGTACTTCGTCCTTACGGTCGTCTGCATCATCAGACTTTAGCTGACAACACTTCATATTACCGGCTAATATTTGCAGCTATTTCGACAAATTACTGCTTGGCTACACATCTGACACGTAACCGATGTGCTCTCCAAACAACAACACTTGCATTTCAGAACACGTCTTTCACACATGTCTACAAAATCACCTTCACCATCAAATACAGTTTCCTTGCGACTGACAGAGACGTAGGCAAAGTTTAAAGTTGCTATTTCCATTAAATCTCGTTAATCAGAAAAACGGTAATTTACACCTGCAGCGGAACAAAATTCCGTTCCGCCCAGCGTCTGGCTCGAACCCACGACCCTGGGATTAAGAGTCTGACACTCTACCGACTGAGCTAGCCGGCTACCTCGGTGAATACCTGCCGGGTAGCACGTCACACAGTACTCGTTTGGGTTGGGTGGTCCCATACAGAATCTCTCCATGATGCCTAATGTTTTCCTAACGTCACACTCGTCACGTACTTCACTTTTATGTCATAATCATTTCTGAGAGATAAAGAAATTGCATGACAACATGCAGAGCTAGTGGCGTCAAAATTAACACACATACTTTATGTGACTCAAAAGCCGAACGAGTTACTTTCATACGTTGTTTTAGATGTGCAAGTGATAGTCAAAACTCGCTGTGTCGGCACTCTGCCGACCATTTCGCTAGTTAACACCGGTCTTGTTGTGTGTGTTTCAAGCTCAAGAGCATCTCCAAGCAAAAAATGGTCAACAGCAACATTCAGACGGTTTCGTACTGCTCAATTGCTACATTAAAACGTTATGTTTCTTTTTCAGAACTGGAAAAACACAAGCGTGACAGCATTCGAAACTGTAATCTTCAGATCCGAAATCCGACGCCTTATCCATTAGGCCACACGGTCACTGACGACCAACAGTTACATGTATACGACTCATCTCGAAACGCTCACACCCCTGAGGATTTGTGTTTTCGTTCTACACAGCCGCTGCCCCTTGCTCTTTCCCACCCATTCGTTACATTCAACCTCTGACGAGACCGACCAAATATAGACTGAGAAACAAGACCACACAATTTGTGCATTCGGAATCGAAGGCAGGGCGTCCCTCGCTGCATTTGCTACGATTGCCATTTGCTACTTCTGCAGAAGCGGCGGCGGCGACGACGACGACGACGACGACGACGACGACGAATATCGCGAGAGGCTTTGAGATATGTGAGAAATACATCTATAAAATGTAATTCAGACTGCCTCGTCCCACCTTATGCTGTACCGCTTTGGCAAATGCTTTATCTGCGGCATTCGCCTTAATCGCATCTGAGAGTAATTCTTAAAAAAACGCCTGTCGCTAATTGTTCGTCATCACAGATACTGTTTGCTATACGGCCACGACGCGCAACTGATTTCCAAAATTCGTCTTTCTCCTGTGAGGATGGAACTTACGACCCCTCGTTTATTAGACCAGTGCTCTACCACTGAGCTAAAGACGCGCGGCCTAGCGGTACTCTTGGGTACTTCGTCCTTACGGTCGTCTGCATCATCAGACTTTAGCTGACAACACTTCATATTACCGGCTAATATTTGCAGCTATTTCGACAAATTACTGCTTGGCTACACATCTGACACGTAACCGATGTGCTCTCCAAACAACAACACTTGCATTTCAGAACATGTTTTCACACATGTCTACAAAATCACCTTCACCTTCAAATACAGTTTCCTTGTGACTGACAGAGACGTAGGCAAAGTTTAAAGTTGCTATTTCCATTAAATCTCGTTAATCAGAAAAACGGTAATTTACACCTGCAGCGGAACAAAATTCCGTTCCGCTCAGCGTCTGGCTCGAACCCACGACCCTGGGATTAAGAGTCTGAAACTCAACCGACTGAGCTAGCCGGCTACCTCGGTGAATACCTGTCAGCGTCTGGCTCGAACCCACGACCCTGGGATTAAGAGTCTGAAACTCTACCGACTGAGCTAGCCGGCTACCTCGGTGAATACCTGCCGTTTAGCACGTCACACAGTACTCGTTTGGGTTGGGTGGTCCCATACAGAATCTCTCCATGGTACCTAATGTTTTCCTAACGTCACACTCGTCACGTACTTCACTTTTAAGTCATAATCATTTCTGAGAGGTAAAGAAATTGCATGACAACATGCAGAGCTAGTGGCGTCAAAATTAACACATATACTTTATGTGACTCAAAAGCCGAACGAGTTACTTTACGACCTTGTTTTATATGTGCAAGTGCCAGTCAAAACTCGCGGTGTCGGCACTCTGCCGACCATTTCGCTAGTTAACACCGGTCTTGTTGTGTGTGTTTCAAGCTCAAGAGCATCTCCAAGCAAAAAATGGTCAACAGCAACATTCAGACGGTTTCGTACTGCTCAATTGCTACATTAAAACGTTATGTTTCTTTTTCAGAACTGGAAAAACACAAGCGTGACAGCATTCAAACCTGTAATCTTCAGATCCGAAATCCAACGCCTTATCCATTAGGCCACACGGTCACTGACGACCAACATTTACATGTATACGACTCATCTCGAAACGCTCACACCCCTGAGGATTTGTGTTTTCGTTCTACACAGCCGCTGCCCCTTGCTCTTTCCCACCCATTCGTTACATTCAACCTCTGACGAGACCGACCAAATATAGACTGAGAAACAAGACCACACACTTTGTGCATTCGGAATCGAAGGCAGGGCGTCCCTCGCTGCATTTGCTACGATTGCCATTTGCTACTTCTGCAGAAGCGGCGGCGGCGGCGGCGGCGACGACGACGACGACGACGACGACGACGACGACGACGACGACGACGAATATCGCGAGAGGCTTTGAGATATGTGAGAAATACATCTATAAAATGTAATTCACACTGCCTCGTCCCACCTTATGCTGTACCGCTTTGGCAATTGCTTTATCTGCGCCATTCGCCTTAATCGCATCTGAGAGTAATTCTTCAAAAAACGCCTGTCGCTAATTGTTCGTCATCACAGATACTGTTTGCTATACGGCCACGACGCGCAACTGATTTCCAAAATTCATCTTTCTCCTGTGAGGATGGAACTTACGACCCCTCGTTTATTAGACCAGTGCTATACCACTGAGCTAAAGACGCGCGGCCTAGCGGTACTCTTGGGTACTTCGTCCTTACGGTCGTCTGCATCATCAGACTTTAGCTGACAACACTTCATATTACCGGCTAATATTTGCAGCTATTTCGACAAATTACTGCTTGGCTACACATCTGACACGTAACCGATGTGCTCTCCAAACAACAACACTTGCATTTCAGAACATGTGTTTCACACATGTCTACAAAATCACCTTCACCTTCAAATACAGTTTCCTTGCGACTGACAGAGACGTAGGCAAAGTTTAAAGTTGCTATTTCCATTAAATCTCGTTAATCAGAAAAACGGTAATTTACACCTGCAGCGGAACAAAATTCCGTTCTGCCCAGCGTCTGGCTCGAACCCACGAACCTGGGATTAAGAGTCTGACACTCTACCGACTGAGCTAGCCGGCTACCTCGGTGAATACCTGCCGGGTAGCACGTCACACAGTACTCGTTTGGGTTGGGTGGTCCCATACAGAATCTCTCCATGGTGCCTAATGTTTTCCTAACGTCACACTCGTCACGTACTTCAATTTTATGTCATAATCATTTCTGAGAGGTACAGAAATTGCATGATAACATGCAGAGCTAGTGGCGTCAAAATTAACACACATACTTTATGTGACTCAAAAGCCGAACGAGTTACTTTACGACCTTGTTTTTATTTGCAAGTGCCAGTCAAAACTCGCGGTGTCGGCACTCTGCCGACCATTTCGCTAGTTAACACCGGTCTTGTTGTGTGTGTTTCAAGCTCAAGAGCATCTCCAAGCAAAAAATGGTCAACAGCAACATTCAGACGGTTTCGTACTGCTCAATTGCTACATTTAAACGTTATGTTTCTTTTTCAGAACTGGAAAAACACAAGCGTGACAGCATTCGAACCTGTAATCTTCAGATCCGAAATCCGACGCCTTATCCATTAGGCCACACGGTCACTGACGACCAACATTTACATGTATACGACTCATCTCGAAACGCTCACACCCCTGAGGATTTGTGTTTTCGTTCTACACAGCCGCTGCCCCTTGCTCTTTCCCACCCATTCGTTACATTCAACCTCTGACGAGACCGACCAAATATAGACTGAGAAACAAGACCACACACTTTGTGCATTCGGAATCGAAGGCAGGGCGTCCCTCGCTGCATTTGCTACGATTGCTATTTGCTACTTCTGCAGAAGCGGCGGCGGCGGCGGCGACGACGACGACGACGACGACGACGACGACGACGACGACGAATATCGCGAGAGGCTTTGAGATATGTGAGAAATACATCTATAAAATGTAATTCAGACTGCCTCGTCCCACCTTATGCTGTACCGCTTTGGCAATTGCTTTATCTGCGCCATTCGCCTTAATCGCATCTGAGAGTAATTCTTCAAAAAACGCCTGTCGCTAATTGTTCGTCATCACAGATACTGTTTGCTATACGGCCACGACGCGCAACTGATTTCCAAAATTCATCTTTCTCCTGTGAGGATGGAACTTACGACCCCTCGTTTATTAGACCAGTGCTCTACCACTGAGCTAAAGAGGCGCGGCCTAGCGGTACTCTTGGGTACTTCGTCCTTACGGTCGTCTGCATCATCAGACTTTAGCTGACAACACTTCATATTACCGGCTAATATTTGCAGCTATTTCGACAAATTACTGCTTGGCTACACATCTGACACGTAACCGATGTGCTCTCCAAACAACAACACTTGCGTTTCAGAAAATGTCTTTCACACATGTCTACAAAATCACCTTCACCTTCAAATACAGTTTCCTTGCGACTGACAGAGACGTAGGCAAAGTTTAAAGTTGCTATTTCCATTAAATCTCGTTAATCAGAAAAACGGTAATTTACACCTGCAGCGGAACAAAATTCCGTTCCGCTCAGCGTCTGGCTCGAACCCACGACCCTGGGATTAAGAGTCTGACACTCTACCGACTGAGCTAGCCGGCTACCTCGGTGAATACCTGCCGGGTAGCACGTCACACAGTACTCGTTTGGGTTGGGTGGTCCCATACAGAATCTCTCCATGGTGCCTAATGTTTTCCTAACGTCACACTCGTCACGTACTTCACTTTTATGTCATAATCATTTCTGAGAGGTAAAGAAATTGCATGACAACATGCAGAGCTAGTGGCGTCAAAATTAACACACATACTTTATGTGACTCAAAAGCCGAACGAGTTACTTTACGACCTTGTTTTTATTTGCAAGTGCCAGTCAAAACTCGCGGTGTCGGCACTCTGCCGACCATTTCGCTAGTTAACACCGGTCTTGTTGTGTGTGTTTCAAGCTCAAGAGCATCTCCAAGCAAAAAATGGTCAACAGCAACATTCAGACGGTTTCGTACTGCTCAATTGCTACATTTAAACGTTATGTTTCTTTTTCAGAACTGGAAAAACACAAGCGTGACAGCATTCGAACCTGTAATCTTCAGATCCGAAATCCGACGCCTTATCCATTAGGCCACACGGTCACTGACGACCAACATTTACATGTATACGACTCATCTCGAAACGCTCACACCCCTGAGGATTTGTGTTTTCGTTCTACACAGCCGCTGCCCCTTGCTCTTTCCCACCCATTCGTTACATTCAACCTCTGACGAGACCGACCAAATATAGACTGAGAAACAAGACCACACACTTTGTGCATTCGGAATCGAAGGCAGGGCGTCCCTCGCCGCATTTGCTACGATTGCCATTTGCTACTTCTGCAGAAGCGGCGGCGGCGGCGACGACGACGACGACGACGACGACGACGACGAATATCGCGAGAGGCTTTGAGATATGTGAGAAATACATCTATAAAATGTAATTCAGACTGCCTCGTCCCACCTTATGCTGTACCGCTTTGGCAATTGCTTTATCTGCGCCATTCGCCTTAATCGCATCTGAGAGTAATTCTTCAAAAAACGCCTGTCGCTAATTGTTCGTCATCACAGATACTGTTTGCTATACGGCCACGACGCGCAACTGATTTCCAAAATTCATCTTTCTCCTGTGAGGATGGAACTTACGACCCCTCGTTTATTAGACCAGTGCTATACCACTGAGCTAAAGAGGCGCGGCCTAGCGGTACTCTTGGGTACTTCGTCCTTACGGTCGTCTGCATCATCAGACTTTAGCTGACAACACTTCATATTACCGGCTAATATTTGCAGCTATTTCGACAAATTACTGCTTGGCTACACATCTGACACGTAACCGATGTGCTCTCCAAACAACAACACTTGCATTTCAGAAAATGTCTTTCACACATGTCTACAAAATCACCTTCACCTTCAAATACAGTTTCCTTGCGACTGACAGAGACGTAGGCAAAGTTTAAAGTTGCTATTTCCATTAAATCTCGTTAATCAGAAAAACGGTAATTTACACCTGCAGCGGAACAAAATTCCGTTCCGCTCAGCGTCTAGCTCGAACCCACGACCCTGGGATTAAGAGTCTGACACTCTACCGACTGAGCTAGCCGGCTACCTCGGTGAATACCTGCCGGGTAGCACGTCACACAGTACTCGTTTGGGTTGGGTGGTCCCATACAGAATCTCTCCATGGTGCCTAATGTTTTCCTAACGTCACACTCGTCACGTACTTCACTTTTATGTCATAATCATTTCTGAGAGGTAAAGAAATTGCATGACAACATGCAGAGCTAGTGGCGTCAAAATTAACACACATACTTTATGTGACTCAAAAGCCGAACGAGTTACTTTACGACCTTGTTTTTATTTGCAAGTGCCAGTCAAAACTCGCGGTGTCGGCACTCTGCCGACCATTTCGCTAGTTAACACCGGTCTTGTTGTGTGTGTTTCAAGCTCAAGAGCATCTCCAAGCAAAAAATGGTCAACAGCAACATTCAGACGGTTTCGTACTGCTCAATTGCTACATTTAAACGTTATGTTTCTTTTTCAGAACTGGAAAAACACAAGCGTGACAGCATTCGAACCTGTAATCTTCAGATCCGAAATCCGACGCCTTATCCATTAGGCCACACGGTCACTGACGACCAACATTTACATGTATACGACTCATCTCGAAACGCTCACACCCCTGAGGATTTGTGTTTTCGTTCTACACAGCCGCTGCCCCTTGCTCTTTCCCACCCATTCGTTACATTCAACCTCTGACGAGACCGACCAAATATAGACTGAGAAACAAGACCACACACTTTGTGCATTCGGAATCGAAGGCAGGGCGTCCCTCGCCGCATTTGCTACGATTGCCATTTGCTACTTCTGCAGAAGCGGCGGCGGCGGCGACGACGACGACGACAACGACGACGACGACGACGACGAATATCGCGAGAGGCTTTGAGATATGTGAGAAATACATCTATAAAATGTAATTCAGACTGCCTCGTCCCACCTTATGCTGTACCGCTTTGGCAAATGCTTTATCTGCGCCATTCGCCTTAATCGCATCTGAGAGTAATTCTTAAAAAAACGCCTGTTGCTAATTGTTCGTCATCAGAGATACTGTTTGCTATACGGCCACGACGCGCAACTGATTTCCAAAATTCATCTTTCTCCTGTGAGGATGGAACTTACGACCCCTCGTTTATTAGACCAGTGCTCTACCACTGAGCTAAAGAGGCGCGGCCTAGCGGTACTCTTGGGTACTTCGTCCTTACGGTCGTCTGCATCATCAGACTTTAGCTGATAACACTTCATATTACCGGCTAATATTTGCAGCTATTTCGACAAATTACTGCTTGGCTACACATCTGACACGTAACCGATGTGCTCTCCAAACAACAACACTTGCATTTCAGAAAATATCTTTCACACATGTCTACAAAATCACCTTCACCTTCAAATACAGTTTCCTTGCGACTGACAGAGACGTAGGCAAAGTTTAAAGTTGCTATTTCCATTAAATCTCGTTAATCAGAAAAACGGTAATTTACACCTGCAGCGGAACAAAATTCCGTTCCGCCCAGCGTCTGGCTCGAACCCACGACCCTGGGATTAAGTGTCTGACACTCTACCGACTGAGCTAGCCGGCTACCTCGGTGAATACCTGCCGGGTAGCACGTCACACAGTACTCGTTTGGGTTGGGTGGTCCCATACAGAATCTCTCCATGGTGCCTAATGTTTTCCTAACGTCACACTCGTCACGTACTTCACTTTTATGTCATAATCATTTCTGAGAGGTAAAGAAATTGCATGACAACATGCAGAGCTAGTGGCGTCAAAATTAACACACATACTTTATGTGACTCAAAAGCCGAACGAGTTACTTTACGACCTTGTTTTTATTTGCAAGTGCCAGTCAAAACTCGCGGTGTCGGCACTCTGCCGACCATTTCGCTAGTTAACACCGGTCTTGTTGTGTGTGTTTCAAGCTCAAGAGCATCTCCAAGCAAAAAATTGTCAACAGCAACATTCAGACGGTTTCGTACTGCTCAATTGCTACATTTAAACGTTATGTTTCTTTTTCAGAACTGGAAAAACACAAGCGTGACAGCATTCGAACCTGTAATCTTCAGATCCGAAATCCGACGCCTTATCCATTAGGCCACACGGTCACTGACGACCAACATTTACATGTATACGACTCATCTCGAAACGCTCACACCCCTGAGGATTTGTGTTTTCGTTCTACACAGCCGCTGCCCCTTGCTCTTTCCCACCCATTCGTTACATTCAACCTCTGACGAGACCGACCAAATATAGACTGAGAAACAAGACCACACACTTTGTGCATTCGGAATCGAAGGCAGGGCGTCCCTCGCCGCATTTGCTACGATTGCCATTTGCTACTTCTGCAGAAGCGGCGGCGGCGGCGACGACGACGACGACGACGACGACGACGACGACGACGACGAATATCGCGAGAGGCTTTGAGATATGTGAGAAATACATCTATAAAATGTAATTCAGACTGCCTCGTCCCACCTTATGCTGTACCGCTTTGGCAAATGCTTTATCTGCGCCATTCGCCTTAATCGCATCTGAGAGTAATTCTTAAAAAAACGCCTGTCGCTAATTGTTCGTCATCACAGATACTGTTTGCTATACGGCCACGACGCGCAACTGATTT
The DNA here is from genome assembly GCF_023897955.1 of Schistocerca gregaria. NCBI lineage: Eukaryota > Metazoa > Arthropoda > Insecta > Orthoptera > Acrididae > Schistocerca > Schistocerca gregaria. The sequence continues at coordinate 16,111,339 of NW_026061724.1, read as the reverse complement.
CCAAAATTCATCTTTCTCCTGTGAGGATGGAACTTACGACCCCTCGTTTATTAGACCAGTGCTCTACCACTAAGCTAAAGACGCGCGGCCTAGCGGTGCTCTTGGGTACTTCGTCCTTACGGTCGTCTGCATCATCAGACTTTAGCTGACAACACTTCATATTACCGGCTAATATTTGCAGCTATTTCGACAAATTACTGCTTGGCTACACATCTGACACGTAACCGATGTGCTCTCCAAACAACAACACTTGCATTTCAGAACACGTCTTTCACACATGTCTACAAAATCACCTTCACCTTCAAATACAGTTTCCTTGCGACTGACAGAGACGTAGGCAAAGTTTAAAGTTGCTATTTCCATTAAATCTCGTTAATCAGAAAAACGGTAATTTACACCTGCAGCGGAACAAAATTCCGTTCCGCCCAGCGTCTGGCTCGAACCCACGACCCTGGGATTAAGAGTCTGACACTCTACCGACTGAGCTAGCCGGCTACCTCGGTGAATACCTGCCGGGTAGCACGTCACACAGTACTCGTTTGGGTTGGGTGGTCCCATACAGAATCTCTCCATGGTGCCTAATGTTTTCCTAACGTCACACTCGTCACGTACTTCACTTTTATGTCATAATCATTTCTGAGAGGTAAAGAAATTGCATGACAACATGCAGAGCTAGTGGCGTCAAAATTAACACACATACTTTATGTGACTCAAAAGCCGAATGAGTTACTTTACGACCTTGTTTTTATTTGCAAGTGCCAGTCAAAACTTGCGGTGTCGGCACTCTGCCGACCATTTCGCTAGTTAACACCGGTCTTGTTGTGTGTGTTTCAAGCTCAAGAGCATCTCCAAGCAAAAACTGGTCAACAGCAACATTCAGACGGTTTCGTACTGCTCAATTGCTACATTAAAACGTTATGTTTCTTTTTCAGAACTGGAAAAACACAAGCGTGACAGCATTCGAACCTGTAATCTTCAGATCCGAAGTCCGACGCCTGATCCATTAGGCCACACGGTCACTGACGACCAACATTTACATGTATACGACTCATCTCGAAACGCTCACACCCCTGAGGATTTGTGTTTTCGTTCTACACAGCCGCTGCCCCTTGCTCTTTCCCACCCATTCGTTACATTCAACCTCTGACGAGACCCACCAAATATAGACTGAGAAACAAGACCACACACTTTGTGCATTCGGAATCGAAGGCAGGGCGTCCCTCGCCGCATTTGCTACGATTGCCATTTGCTACTTCTGCAGAAGCGGCGGCGGCGACGACGACGACGACGACGACAACGACGACGACGAATATCGCGAGAGGCTTTGAGATATGTGAGAAATACATCTATAAAATGTAATTCAGACTGCCTCGTCCCACCTTATGCTGTACCGCTTTGGCAAATGCTTTATCTGCGCCATTCGCCTTAATCGCATCTGAGAGTAATTCTTAAAAAAACGCCTGTCGCTAATTGTTCGTCATCACAGATACTGTTTGCTATACGGCCACGACGCGCAACTGATTTCCAAAATTCATCTTTCTCCTGTGAGGATGGAACTTACGACCCCTCGTTTATTAGACCAGTGCTCTACCACTGAGCTAAAGAGGCGCGGCCTAGCGGTACTCTTGGGTACTTCGTCCTTACGGTCGTCTGCATCATCAGACTTTAGCTGACAACACTTCATATTACCGGCTAATATTTGCAGCTATTTCGACAAATTACTGCTTGGCTACACATCTGACACGTAACCGATGTGCTCTCCAAACAACAACACTTGCATTTCAGAACACGTCTTTCACACATGTCTACAAAATCACCTTCACCTTCAAATACAGTTTCCTTGCGACTGACAGAGACGTAGGCAAAGTTTAAAGTTGCTATTTCCATTAAATCTCGTTAATCAGAAAAACGGTAATTTACACCTGCAGCGGAACAAAATTCCGTTCCGCCCAGCGTCTGGCTCGAACCCACGACCCTGGGATTAAGTGTCTGACACTCTACCGACTGAGCTAGCCGGCTACCTCGGTGAATACCTGCCGGGTAGCACGTCACACAGTACTCGTTTGGGTTGGGTGGTCCCATACAGAATCTCTCCATGGTGCCTAATGTTTTCCTAACGTCACACTCGTCACGTACTTCACTTTTATGTCATAATCATTTCTGAGAGGTAAAGAAATTGCATGACAACATGCAGAGCTAGTGGCGTCAAAATTAACACACATACTTTATGTGACTCAAAAGCCGAACGAGTTACTTTACGACCTTGTTTTTATTTGCAAGTGCCAGTCAAAACTCGCGGTGTCGGCACTCTGCCGACCATTTCGCTAGTTAACACCGGTCTTGTTGTGTGTGTTTCAAGCTCAAGAGCATCTCCAAGCAAAAAATGGTCAACAGCAACATTCAGACGGTTTCGTACTGCTCAATTGCTACATTTAAACGTTATGTTTCTTTTTCAGAACTGGAAAAACACAAGCGTGACAGCATTCGAACCTGTAATCTTCAGATCCGAAATCCGACGCCTTATCCATTAGGCCACACGGTCACTGACGACCAACATTTACATGTATACGACTCATCTCGAAACGCTCACACCCCTGAGGATTTGTGTTTTCGTTCTACACAGCCGCTGCCCCTTGCTCTTTCCCACCCATTCGTTACATTCAACCTCTGACGAGACCGACCAAATATAGACTGAGAAACAAGACCACACACTTTGTGCATTCGGAATCGAAGGCAGGGCGTCCCTCGCCGCATTTGCTACGATTGCCATTTGCTACTTCTGCAGAAGCGGCGGCGGCGGCGACGACGACGACGACAACGACGACGACGACGACGACGAATATCGCGAGAGGCTTTGAGATATGTGAGAAATACATCTATAAAATGTAATTCAGACTGCCTCGTCCCACCTTATGCTGTACCGCTTTGGCAAATGCTTTATCTGCGCCATTCGCCTTAATCGCATCTGAGAGTAATTCTTAAAAAAACGCCTGTTGCTAATTGTTCGTCATCAGAGATACTGTTTGCTATACGGCCACGACGCGCAACTGATTTCCAAAATTCATCTTTCTCCTGTGAGGATGGAACTTACGACCCCTCGTTTATTAGACCAGTGCTCTACCACTGAGCTAAAGAGGCGCGGCCTAGCGGTACTCTTGGGTACTTCGTCCTTACGGTCGTCTGCATCATCAGACTTTAGCTGATAACACTTCATATTACCGGCTAATATTTGCAGCTATTTCGACAAATTACTGCTTGGCTACACATCTGACACGTAACCGATGTGCTCTCCAAACAACAACACTTGCATTTCAGAAAATGTCTTTCACACATGTCTACAAAATCACCTTCACCTTCAAATACAGTTTCCTTGCGACTGACAGAGACGTAGGCAAAGTTTAAAGTTGCTATTTCCATTAAATCTCGTTAATCAGAAAAACGGTAATTTACACCTGCAGCGGAACAAAATTCCGTTCCGCCCAGCGTCTGGCTCGAACCCACGACCCTGGGATTAAGTGTCTGACACTCTACCGACTGAGATAGCCGGCTACCTCGGTGAATACCTGCCGGGTAGCACGTCACACAGTACTCGTTTGGGTTGGGTGGTCCCATACAGAATCTCTCCATGGTGCCTAATGTTTTCCTAACGTCACACTCGTCACGTACTTCACTTTTATGTCATAATCATTTCTGAGAGGTAAAGAAATTGCATGACAACATGCAGAGCTAGTGGCGTCAAAATTAACACACATACTTTATGTGACTCAAAAGCCGAACGAGTTACTTTACGACCTTGTTTTTATTTGCAAGTGCCAGTCAAAACTCGCGGTGTCGGCACTCTGCCGACCATTTCGCTAGTTAACACCGGTCTTGTTGTGTGTGTTTCAAGCTCAAGAGCATCTCCAAGCAAAAAATGGTCAACAGCAACATTCAGACGGTTTCGTACTGCTCAATTGCTACATTTAAACGTTATGTTTCTTTTTCAGAACTGGAAAAACACAAGCGTGACAGCATTCGAACCTGTAATCTTCAGATCCGAAATCCGACGCCTTATCCATTAGGCCACACGGTCACTGACGACCAACATTTACATGTATACGACTCATCTCGAAACGCTCACACCCCTGAGGATTTGTGTTTTCGTTCTACACAGCCGCTGCCCCTTGCTCTTTCCCACCCATTCGTTACATTCAACCTCTGACGAGACCGACCAAATATAGACTGAGAAACAAGACCACACACTTTGTGCATTCGGAATCGAAGGCAGGGCGTCCCTCGCCGCATTTGCTACGATTGCCATTTGCTACTTCTGCAGAAGCGGCGGCGGCGGCGACGACGACGACGACGACGACGACGACGACGACGACGACGACGAATATCGCGAGAGGCTTTGAGATATGTGAGAAATACATCTATAAAATGTAATTCAGACTGCCTCGTCCCACCTTATGCTGTACCGCTTTGGCAAATGCTTTATCTGCGCCATTCGCCTTAATCGCATCTGAGAGTAATTCTTAAAAAAACGCCTGTCGCTAATTGTTCGTCATCACAGATACTGTTTGCTATACGGCCACGACGCGCAACTGATTTCCAAAATTCATCTTTCTCCTGTGAGGATGGAACTTACGACCCCTCGTTTATTAGACCAGTGCTCTACCACTAAGCTAAAGACGCGCGGCCTAGCGGTGCTCTTGGGTACTTCGTCCTTACGGTCGTCTGCATCATCAGACTTTAGCTGACAACACTTCATATTACCGGCTAATATTTGCAGCTATTTCGACAAATTACTGCTTGGCTACACATCTGACACGTAACCGATGTGCTCTCCAAACAACAACACTTGCATTTCAGAACACGTCTTTCACACATGTCTACAAAATCACCTTCACCTTCAAATACAGTTTCCTTGCGACTGACAGAGACGTAGGCAAAGTTTAAAGTTGCTATTTCCATTAAATCTCGTTAATCAGAAAAACGGTAATTTACACCTGCAGCGGAACAAAATTCCGTTCCGCCCAGCGTCTGGCTCGAACCCACGACCCTGGGATTAAGAGTCTGACACTCTACCGACTGAGCTAGCCGGCTACCTCGGTGAATACCTGCCGGGTAGCACGTCACACAGTACTCGTTTGGGTTGGGTGGTCCCATACAGAATCTCTCCATGGTGCCTAATGTTTTCCTAACGTCACACTCGTCACGTACTTCACTTTTATGTCATAATCATTTCTGAGAGGTAAAGAAATTGCATGACAACATGCAGAGCTAGTGGCGTCAAAATTAACACACATACTTTATGTGACTCAAAAGCCGAATGAGTTACTTTACGACCTTGTTTTTATTTGCAAGTGCCAGTCAAAACTTGCGGTGTCGGCACTCTGCCGACCATTTCGCTAGTTAACACCGGTCTTGTTGTGTGTGTTTCAAGCTCAAGAGCATCTCCAAGCAAAAACTGGTCAACAGCAACATTCAGACGGTTTCGTACTGCTCAATTGCTACATTAAAACGTTATGTTTCTTTTTCAGAACTGGAAAAACACAAGCGTGACAGCATTCGAACCTGTAATCTTCAGATCCGAAGTCCGACGCCTGATCCATTAGGCCACACGGTCACTGACGACCAACATTTACATGTATACGACTCATCTCGAAACGCTCACACCCCTGAGGATTTGTGTTTTCGTTCTACACAGCCGCTGCCCCTTGCTCTTTCCCACCCATTCGTTACATTCAACCTCTGACGAGACCCACCAAATATAGACTGAGAAACAAGACCACACACTTTGTGCATTCGGAATCGAAGGCAGGGCGTCCCTCGCCGCATTTGCTACGATTGCCATTTGCTACTTCTGCAGAAGCGGCGGCGGCGACGACGACGACGACGACGACGACGACGACGACAACGACGACGACGAATATCGCGAGAGGCTTTGAGATATGTGAGAAATACATCTATAAAATGTAATTCAGACTGCCTCGTCCCACCTTATGCTGTACCGCTTTGGCAAATGCTTTATCTGCGCCATTCGCCTTAATCGCATCTGAGAGTAATTCTTAAAAAAACGCCTGTCGCTAATTGTTCGTCATCACAGATACTGTTTGCTATACGGCCACGACGCGCAACTGATTTCCAAAATTCATCTTTCTCCTGTGAGGATGGAACTTACGACCCCTCGTTTATTAGACCAGTGCTCTACCACTGAGCTAAAGACGCGCGGCCTAGCGGTACTCTTGGGTACTTCGTCCTTACGGTCGTCTGCATCATCAGACTTTAGCTGACAACACTTCATATTACCGGCTAATATTTGCAGCTATTTCGACAAATTACTGCTTGGCTACACATCTGACACGTAACCGATGTGCTCTCCAAACAACAACACTTGCATTTCAGAACACGTCTTTCACACATGTCTACAAAATCACCTTCACCTTCAAATACAGTTTCCTTGCGACTGACAGAGACGTAGGCAAAGTTTAAAGTTGCTATTTCCATTAAATCTCGTTAATCAGAAAAACGGTAATTTACACCTGCAGCGGAACAAAATTCCGTTCCGCCCAGCGTCTGGCTCGAACCCACGACCCTGGGATTAAGTGTCTGACACTCTACCGACTGAGCTAGCCGGCTACCTCGGTGAATACCTGCCGGGTAGCACGTCACACAGTACTCGTTTGGGTTGGGTGGTCCCATACAGAATCTCTCCATGGTGCCTAATGTTTTCCTAACGTCACACTCGTCACGTACTTCACTTTTATGTCATAATCATTTCTGAGAGGTAAAGAAATTGCATGACAACATGCAGAGCTAGTGGCGTCAAAATTAACACACATACTTTATGTGACTCAAAAGCCGAACGAGTTACTTTACGACCTTGTTTTTATTTGCAAGTGCCAGTCAAAACTCGCGGTGTCGGCACTCTGCCGACCATTTCGCTAGTTAACACCGGTCTTGTTGTGTGTGTTTCAAGCTCAAGAGCATCTCCAAGCAAAAAATGGTCAACAGCAACATTCAGACGGTTTCGTACTGCTCAATTGCTACATTTAAACGTTATGTTTCTTTTTCAGAACTGGAAAAACACAAGCGTGACAGCATTCGAACCTGTAATCTTCAGATCCGAAATCCGACGCCTTATCCATTAGGCCACACGGTCACTGACGACCAACATTTACATGTATACGACTCATCTCGAAACGCTCACACCCCTGAGGATTTGTGTTTTCGTTCTACACAGCCGCTGCCCCTTGCTCTTTCCCACCCATTCGTTACATTCAACCTCTGACGAGACCGACCAAATATAGACTGAGAAACAAGACCACACACTTTGTGCATTCGGAATCGAAGGCAGGGCGTCCCTCGCCGCATTTGCTACGATTGCCATTTGCTACTTCTGCAGAAGCGGCGGCGGCGGCGACGACGACGACGACAACGACGACGACGACGACGACGAATATCGCGAGAGGCTTTGAGATATGTGAGAAATACATCTATAAAATGTAATTCAGACTGCCTCGTCCCACCTTATGCTGTACCGCTTTGGCAAATGCTTTATCTGCGCCATTCGCCTTAATCGCATCTGAGAGTAATTCTTAAAAAAACGCCTGTTGCTAATTGTTCGTCATCACAGATACTGTTTGCTATACGGCCACGACGCTCAACTGATTTCCAAAATTCATCTTTCTCCTGTGAGGATGGAACTTACGACCCCTCGTTTATTAGACCAGTGCTCTACCACTGAGCTAAAGAGGCGCGGCCTAGCGGTACTCTTGGGTACTTCGTCCTTACGGTCGTCTGCATCATCAGACTTTAGCTGATAACACTTCATATTACCGGCTAATATTTGCAGCTATTTCGACAAATTACTGCTTGGCTACACATCTGACACGTAACCGATGTGCTCTCCAAACAACAACACTTGCATTTCAGAAAATGTCTTTCACACATGTCTACAAAATCACCTTCACCTTCAAATACAGTTTCCTTGTGACTGACAGAGACGTAGGCAAAGTTTAAAGTTGCTATTTCCATTAAATCTCGTTAATCACAAAAACGGTAATTTACACCTGCAGCGGAACAAAATTCCGTTCCGCCCAGCGTCTGGCTCGAACCGACGACCCTGGGATTAAGTGTCTGACACTCTACCGACTGAGCTAGCCGGCTACCTCGGTGAATACATGCCGGGTAGCACGTCACACAGTACTCGTTTGGGTTGGGTGGTCCCATACAGAATCTCTCCATGGTGCCTAATGTTTTCCTAACGTCACACTCGTCACGTACTTCACTTTTATGTCATAATCATTTCTGAGAGGTAAAGAAATTGCATGACAACATGCAGAGCTAGTGGCGTCAAAATTAACACATATACTTTATGTGACTCAAAAGCCGAATGAGTTACTTTACGACCTTGTTTTTATTTGCAAGTGCCAGTCAAAACTTGCGGTGTCGGCACTCTGCCGACCATTTCGCTAGTTAACACCGGTCTTGTTGTGTGTGTTTCAAGCTCAAGAGCATCTCCAAGCAAAAACTGGTCAACAGCAACATTCAGACGGTTTCGTACTGCTCAATTGCTACATTAAAACGTTATGTATCTTTTTCAGAACTGGAAAAACACAAGCGTGACAGCATTCGAACCTGTAATCTTCAGATCCGAAGTCCGACGCCTGATCCATTAGGCCACACGGTCACTGACGACCAACATTTACATGTATACGACTCATCTCGAAACGCTCACACCCCTGAGGATTTGTGTTTTCGTTCTACACAGCCGCTGCCCCTTGCTCTTTCCCACCCATTCGTTACATTCAACCTCTGACGAGACCCACCAAATATAGACTGAGAAACAAGACCACACACTTTGTGCATTCGGAATCGAAGGCAGGGCGTCCCTCGCCGCATTTGCTACGATTGCCATTTGCTACTTCTGCAGAAGCGGCGGCGGCGACGACGACGACGACGACGACGACGACGAATATCGCGAGAGGCTTTGAGATATGTGAGAAATACATCTATAAAATGTAATTCAGACTGCCTCGTCCCACCTTATGCTGTACCGCTTTGGCAAATGCTTTATCTGCGCCATTCGCCTTAATCGCATCTGAGAGTAATTCTTAAAAAAACGCCTGTCGCTAATTGTTCGTCATCACAGATACTGTTTGCTATACGGCCACGACGCGCAACTGATTTCCAAAATTCATCTTTCTACTGTGAGGATGGAACTTACGACCCCTCGTTTATTAGACCAGTGCTCTACCACTGAGCTAAAGACGCGCGGCCTAGCGGTACTCTTGGGTACTTCGTCCTTACGGTCGTCTGCATCATCAGACTTTAGCTGACAACACTTCATATTACCGGCTAATATTTGCAGCTATTTCGACAAATTACTGCTTGGCTACACATCTGACACGTAACCGATGTGCTCTCCAAACAACAACACTTGCATTTCAGAACACGTCTTTCACACATGTCTACAAAATCACCTTCACCTTCAAATACAGTTTCCTTGCGACTGACAGAGACGTAGGCAAAGTTTAAAGTTGCTATTTCCATTAAATCTCGTTAATCAGAAAAACGGTAATTTACACCTGCAGCGGAACAAAATTCCGTTCCGCCCAGCGTCTGGCTCGAACCCACGACCCTGGGATTAAGAGTCTGACACTCTACCGACTGAGCTAGCCGGCTACCTCGGTGAATACCTGCCGGGTAGCACGTCACACAGTACTCGTTTGGGTTGGGTGGTCCCATACAGAATCTCTCCATGGTGCCTAATGTTTTCCTAACGTCACACTCGTCACGTACTTCACTTTTATGTCATAATCATTTCTGAGAGGTAAAGAAATTGCATGACAACATGCAGAGCTAGTGGCGTCAAAATTAACACACATACTTTATGTGACTCAAAAGCCGAACGAGTTACTTTACGACCTTGTTTTTATTTGCAAGTGCCAGTCAAAACTCGCGGTGTCGGCACTCTGCCGACCATTTCGCTAGTTAACACCGGTCTTGTTGTGTGTGTTTCAAGCTCAAGAGCATCTCCAAGCAAAAAATGGTCAACAGCAACATTCAGACGGTTTCGTACTGCTCAATTGCTACATTTAAACGTTATGTTTCTTTTTCAGAACTGGAAAAACACAAGCGTGACAGCATTCGAACCTGTAACCTTCAGATCCGAAATCCGACGCCTTATCCATTAGGCCACACGGTCACTGACGACCAACATTTACATGTATACGACTCATCTCGAAACGCTCACACCCCTGAGGATTTGTGTTTTCGTTCTACACAGCCGCTGCCCCTTGCTCTTTCCCACCCATTCGTTACATTCAACCTCTGACGAGACCGACCAAATATAGACTGAGAAACAAGACCACACACTTTGTGCATTCGGAATCGAAGGCAGGGCGTCCCTCGCCGCATTTGCTACGATTGCCATTTGCTACTTCTGCAGAAGCGGCGGCGGCGACGACGACGACGACGACGACGACGACGACGACGACGACGACGACGAATATCGCGAGAGGCTTTGAGATATGTGAGAAATACATCTATAAAATGTAATTCAGACTGCCTCGTCCCACCTTATGCTGTACCGCTTTGGCAAATGCTTTATCTGCGCCATTCGCCTTAATCGCATCTGAGAGTAATTCTTAAAAAAACGCCTGTCGCTAATTGTTCGTCATCACAGATACTGTTTGCTATACGGCCACGACGCGCAACTGATTTCCAAAATTCATCTTTCTCCTGTGAGGATGGAACTTACGACCCCTCGTTTATTAGACCAGTGCTCTACCACTGAGCTAAAGACGCGCGGCCTAGCGGTACTCTTGGGTACTTCGTCCTTACGGTCGTCTGCATCATCAGACTTTAGCTGACAACACTTCATATTACCGGCTAATATTTGCAGCTATTTCGACAAATTACTGCTTGGCTACACATCTGACACGTAACCGATGTGCTCTCCAAACAACAACACTTGCATTTCAGAACACGTCTTTCACACATGTCTACAAAATCACCTTCACCTTCAAATACAGTTTCCTTGCGACTGACAGAGACGTAGGCAAAGTTTAAAGTTGCTATTTCCATTAAATCTCGTTAATCAGAAAAACGGTAATTTACACCTGCAGCGGAACAAAATTCCGTTCCGCCCAGCGTCTGGCTCGAACCCACGACCCTGGGATTAAGAGTCTGACACTCTACCGACTGAGCTAGCCGGCTACCTCGGTGAATACCTGCCGGGTAGCACGTCACACAGTACTCGTTTGGGTTGGGTGGTCCCATACAGAATCTCTCCATGGTGCCTAATGTTTTCCTAACGTCACACTCGTCACGTACTTCACTTTTATGTCATAATCATTTCTGAGAGGTAAAGAAATTGCATGACAACATGCAGAGCTAGTGGCGTCAAAATTAACACACATACTTTATGTGACTCAAAAGCCGAACGAGTTACTTTACGACCTTGTTTTTATTTGCAAGTGCCAGTCAAAACTCGCGGTGTCGGCACTCTGCCGACCATTTCGCTAGTTAACACCGGTCTTGTTGTGTGTGTTTCAAGCTCAAGAGCATCTCCAAGCAAAAAATGGTCAACAGCAACATTCAGACGGTTTCGTACTGCTCAATTGCTACATTTAAACGTTATGTTTCTTTTTCAGAACTGGAAAAACACAAGCGTGACAGCATTCGAACCTGTAATCTTCAGATCCGAAATCCGACGCCTTATCCATTAGGCCACACGGTCACTGACGACCAACATTTACATGTATACGACTCATCTCGAAACGCTCACACCCCTGAGGATTTGTGTTTTCGTTCTACACAGCCGCTGCCCCTTGCTCTTTCCCACCCATTCGTTACATTCAACCTCTGACGAGACCGACCAAATATAGACTGAGAAACAAGACCACACACTTTGTGCATTCGGAATCGAAGGCAGGGCGTCCCTCGCCGCATTTGCTACGATTGCCATTTGCTACTTCTGCAGAAGCGGCGGCGGCGACGACGACGACGACGACGACGACGACGACGACGACGAATATCGCGAGAGGCTTTGAGATATGTGAGAAATACATCTATAAAATGTAATTCAGACTGCCTCGTCCCACCTTATGCTGTACCGCTTTGGCAAATGCTTTATCTGCGCCATTCGCCTTAATCGCATCTGAGAGTAATTCTTAAAAAAACGCCTGTCGCTAATTGTTCGTCATCACAGATACTGTTTGCTATACGGCCACGACGCGCAACTGATTTCCAAAATTCATCTTTCTCCTGTGAGGATGGAACTTACGACCACTCGTTTATTAGACCAGTGCTCTACCACTGAGCTAAAGACGCGCGGCCTAGCGGTACTCTTGGGTACTTCGTCCTTACGGTCGTCTGCATCATCAGACTTTAGCTGACAACACTTCATATTACCGGCTAATATTTGCAGCTATTTCGACAAATTACTGCTTGGCTACACATCTGACACGTAACCGATGTGCTCTCCAAACAACAACACTTGCATTTCAGAACACGTCTTTCACACATGTCTACAAAATCACCTTCACCTTCAAATACAGTTTCCTTGCGACTGACAGAGACGTAGGCAAAGTTTAAAGTTGCTATTTCCATTAAATCTCGTTAATCAGAAAAACGGTAATTTACACCTGCAGCGGAACAAAATTCCGTTCCGCCCAGCGTCTGGCTCGAACCCACGACCCTGGGATTAAGAGTCTGACACTCTACCGACTGAGCTAGCCGGCTACCTCGGTGAATACCTGCCGGGTAGCACGTCACACAGTACTCGTTTGGGTTGGGTGGTCCCATACAGAATCTCTCCATGGTGCCTAATGTTTTCCTAACGTCACACTCGTCACGTACTTCACTTTTATGTCATAATCATTTCTGAGAGGTAAAGAAATTGCATGACAACATGCAGAGCTAGTGGCGTCAAAATTAACACACATACTTTATGTGACTCAAAAGCCGAACGAGTTACTTTACGACCTTGTTTTTATTTGCAAGTGCCAGTCAAAACTCGCGGTGTCGGCACTCTGCCGACCATTTCGCTAGTTAACACCGGTCTTGTTGTGTGTGTTTCAAGCTCAAGAGCATCTCCAAGCAAAAAATGGTCAACAGCAACATTCAGACGGTTTCGTACTGCTCAATTGCTACATTTAAACGTTATGTTTCTTTTTCAGAACTGGAAAAACACAAGCGTGACAGCATTCGAACCTGTAATCTTCAGATCCGAAATCCGACGCCTTATCCATTAGGCCACACGGTCACTGACGACCAACATTTACATGTATACGACTCATCTCGAAACGCTCACACCCCTGAGGATTTGTGTTTTCGTTCTACACAGCCGCTGCCCCTTGCTCTTTCCCACCCATTCGTTACATTCAACCTCTGACGAGACCGACCAAATATAGACTGAGAAACAAGACCACACACTTTGTGCATTCGGAATCGAAGGCAGGGCGTCCCTCGCCGCATTTGCTACGATTGCCATTTGCTACTTCTGCAGAAGCGGCGGCGGCGACGACGACGACGACGACGACGACGACGACGACGACGAATATCGCGAGAGGCTTTGAGATATGTGAGAAATACATCTATAAAATGTAATTCAGACTGCCTCGTCCCACCTTATGCTGTACCGCTTTGGCAAATGCTTTATCTGCGCCATTCGCCTTAATCGCATCTGAGAGTAATTCTTAAAAAAACGCCTGTCGCTAATTGTTCGTCATCACAGATACTGTTTGCTATACGGCCACGACGCGCAACTGATTTCCAAAATTCATCTTTCTCCTGTGAGGATGGAACTTACGACCCCTCGTTTATTAGACCAGTGCTCTACCACTGAGCTAAAGTCGCGCGGCCTAGCGGTACGCTTGGGTACTTCGTCCTTACGGTCGTCTGCATCATCAGACTTTAGCTGACAACACTTCATATTACCGGCTAATATTTGCAGCTATTTCGACAAATTACTGCTTGGCTACACATCTGACACGTAACCGATGTGCTCTCCAAACAACAACACTTGCATTTCAGAACACGTCTTTCACACATGTCTACAAAATCACCTTCACCTTCAAATACAGTTTCCTTGCGACTGACAGAGACGTAGGCAAAGTTTAAAGTTGCTATTTCCATTAAATCTTGTTAATCAGAAAAACGGTAATTTACACCTGCAGCGGAACAAAATTCCGTTCCGCCCAGCGTCTGGCTCGAACCCACGACCCTGGGATTAAGAGTCTGACACTCTACCGACTGAGCTAGCCGGCTACCTCGGTGAATACCTGCCGGGTAGCACGTCACACAGTACTCGTTTGGGTTGGGTGGTCCCATACAGAATCTCTCCATGGTGCCTAATGTTTTCCTAACGTCACACTCGTCACGTACTTCACTTTTATGTCATAATCATTTCTGAGAGGTAAAGAAATTGCATGACAACATGCAGAGCTAGTGGCGTCAAAATTAACACACATACTTTATGTGACTCAAAAGCCGAACGAGTTACTTTACGACCTTGTTTTTATTTGCAAGTGCCAGTCAAAACTCGCGGTGTCGGCACTCTGCCGACCATTTCGCTAGTTAACACCGGTCTTGTTGTGTGTGTTTCAAGCTCAAGAGCATCTCCAAGCAAAAAATGGTCAACAGCAACATTCAGACGGTTTCGTACTGCTCAATTGCTACATTTAAACGTTATGTTTCTTTTTCAGAACTGGAAAAACACAAGCGTGACAGCATTCGAACCTGTAACCTTCAGATCCGAAATCCGACGCCTTATCCATTAGGCCACACGGTCACTGACGACCAACATTTACATGTATACGACTCATCTCGAAACGCTCACACCCCTGAGGATTTGTGTTTTCGTTCTACACAGCCGCTGCCCCTTGCTCTTTCCCACCCATTCGTTACATTCAACCTCTGACGAGACCGACCAAATATAGACTGAGAAACAAGACCACACACTTTGTGCATTCGGAATCGAAGGCAGGGCGTCCCTCGCCGCATTTGCTACGATTGCCATTTGCTACTTCTGCAGAAGCGGCGGCGGCGACGACGACGACGACGACGACGACGACGACGACGACGACGAATATCGCGAGAGGCTTTGAGATATGTGAGAAATACATCTATAAAATGTAATTCAGACTGCCTCGTCCCACCTTATGCTGTACCGCTTTGGCAAATGCTTTATCTGCGCCATTCGCCTTAATCGCATCTGAGAGTAATTCTTAAAAAAACGCCTGTCGCTAATTGTTCGTCATCACAGATACTGTTTGCTATACGGCCACGACGCGCAACTGATTTCCAAAATTCATCTTTCTCCTGTGAGGATGGAACTTACGACCCCTCGTTTATTAGACCAGTGCTCTACCACTGAGCTAAAGACGCGCGGCCTAGCGGTACTCTTGGGTACTTCGTCCTTACGGTCGTCTGCATCATCAGACTTTAGCTGACAACACTTCATATTACCGGCTAATATTTGCAGCTATTTCGACAAATTACTGCTTGGCTACACATCTGACACGTAACCGATGTGCTCTCCAAACAACAACACTTGCATTTCAGAACACGTCTTTCACACATGTCTACAAAATCACCTTCACCTTCAAATACAGTTTCCTTGCGACTGACAGAGACGTAGGCAAAGTTTAAAGTTGCTATTTCCATTAAATCTCGTTAATCAGAAAAACGGTAATTTACACCTGCAGCGGAACAAAATTCCGTTCCGCCCAGCGTCTGGCTCGAACCCACGACCCTGGGATTAAGAGTCTGACACTCTACCGACTGAGCTAGCCGGCTACCTCGGTGAATACCTGCCGGGTAGCACGTCACACAGTACTCGTTTGGGTTGGGTGGTCCCATACAGAATCTCTCCATGGTGCCTAATGTTTTCCTAACGTCACACTCGTCACGTACTTCACTTTTATGTCATAATCATTTCTGAGAGGTAAAGAAATTGCATGACAACATGCAGAGCTAGTGGCGTCAAAATTAACACACATACTTTATGTGACTCAAAAGCCGAACGAGTTACTTTACGACCTTGTTTTTATTTGCAAGTGCCAGTCAAAACTCGCGGTGTCGGCACTCTGCCGACCATTTCGCTAGTTAACACCGGTCTTGTTGTGTGTGTTTCAAGCTCAAGAGCATCTCCAAGCAAAAAATGGTCAACAGCAACATTCAGACGGTTTCGTACTGCTCAATTGCTACATTTAAACGTTATGTTTCTTTTTCAGAACTGGAAAAACACAAGCGTGACAGCATTCGAACCTGTAATCTTCAGATCCGAAATCCGACGCCTTATCCATTGGGCCACACGGTCACTGACGACCAACATTTACATGTATACGACTCATCTCGAAACGCTCACACCCCTGAGGATTTGTGTTTTCGTTCTACACAGCCGCTGCCCCTTGCTCTTTCCCACCCATTCGTTACATTCAACCTCTGACGAGACCGACCAAATATAGACTGAGAAACAAGACCACACACTTTGTGCATTCGGAATCGAAGGCAGGGCGTCCCTCGCCGCATTTGCTACGATTGCCATTTGCTACTTCTGCAGAAGCGGCGGCGGCGGCGACGACGACGACGACAACGACGACGACGACGACGACGAATATCGCGAGAGGCTTTGAGATATGTGAGAAATACATCTATAAAATGTAATTCAGACTGCCTCGTCCCACCTTATGCTGTACCGCTTTGGCAAATGCTTTATCTGCGCCATTCGCCTTAATCGCATCTGAGAGTAATTCTTAAAAAAACGCCTGTTGCTAATTGTTCGTCATCACAGATACTGTTTGCTATACGGCCACGACGCGCAACTGATTTCCAAAATTCATCTTTCTCCTGTGAGGATGGAACTTACGACCCCTCGTTTATTAGACCAGTGCTCTACCACTTTTTTTTTTTTATTCTTTTATTATCAGATTGACTTGGTATATTTCACGAGAATTCAGACAACCATAGTCAAATCATCATTTAATATTAGCTGCAAAAAAGAAAATCAACAAATTAGGTGAAACACAAATAAAACATTTCTTCTGAAGGGGAAGACCAACCCGTTACCCCACCCGTATGAATTTTGGGTGTATATATATACATGCAAAAGAGAGAGAGAAAAAAAAAATTACGAAAAAATACAACAAGGGAGGGGACTCGAGCTCAGGGAAGAAACAGGAATCACAGGGGAACTTAACCAACACCTTGACGGTTAAACACAAGAAAAAGCATATTCGCAAAAAGCGTTCGGTATTGTGGTAACCGCTGCCATTTCCAATGCGCAGTTGACAAATAATGGTGAAAAACGCGGGGATCTGGGTCATTACCGCCTTCAATGACGTAATGGACATAGTAACCCAAGAGCCAGACAATCGTGTTCGTTTTCGTCTGAGGAAAATAAGAGATGTCCGGATGTAAGAAGATGTCGTCTGGGAATGCGGTTTCAGGCCCTCTAGTAAGAAAAGCTAATTGACGGCGGACCCAGAGCCAATGATCCCGTCCGCAAGCAACTAGCCTGTGAAGTAAGGTGTCAGTTTGATGACATTCCTCACACTGATCAGTCGGACGAAGGCCAATACGAAAAAGACGATCACCAGTAGGTATCAGACGGTAAATGACCTTATACCACGTTGAAACAATCTCCATCGGCAAAATGGGAAGACTAAGATGAGACCAGACCGTTTTCCATGACGTTGACGGGGAAGCAAGTTCAACAGAAGAAGGGAAACATGCTGTACCCCAACGGATTTGTAGCATGTTGGTAGTA
The DNA here is from genome assembly GCF_023897955.1 of Schistocerca gregaria. Classification (NCBI taxonomy): domain Eukaryota; kingdom Metazoa; phylum Arthropoda; class Insecta; order Orthoptera; family Acrididae; genus Schistocerca; species Schistocerca gregaria. The sequence continues at coordinate 16,093,578 of NW_026061724.1, read as the reverse complement.
ATATGCGTCATAGAAAGTATATCAGCACCCAGAATACCGACAAGTACAAAGTATTCACGAATGTGCCGCAATTTAGGATTAATCCGTCCAACATCAACAGGAGGGGTCAGACTGGCCGGCCGGAGGCGGGAAAGTAAACGAGAGGTGACTGAATGCGGAGCCCGCGTACAGGTTAAAACATTGCGGCGGGCATATAAGATGGACGTCTTCACTTTGATATCTGAAAGACCCAATCCTCCAAGCTTCCGAGGCCTGGCCACAACTTCATACCGGACACGGAAGACATGGCGGCGCCACAGAAATCGACTAGACAGCTGTTTCAGCCTGCGAGCCATCATCGCGGGAAGCGGGAAGACCTGCGCAACGTAGTATATTTTACTGAAGACATAGGTCTCTAAAACCCGTGCCTTGTGAAGGAGGCTAAGGGAACGGCGGTCATGTTCAAGGATCGGCCCGTGAACACGACTCGTAACCTCACGCCAATTTAGTGCCGCCATTTTGATCGGATTACGATCCACTATGATCCCCAAGGTCTTATGGCGATCGACAACCGTCGCCCAAGGAATGACGACATGATCAAAGCCTCTCAACGGCAGGAACGTGCATTTGCGATCATTAATGCGAGCACCAGCAAGACCACAAAATGAATCCAAGGTATCCTTAAGCCGCGGTATGTCCTCGGCATGTCGTACTAAAACCATGACGTCATCGGCGTATGCACGGACTGCAAAAATTTCCCCCAATATATTCCAGCCACGTAAGTGCATGGTGAGATGGCGAAGTAAGGGCTCTAAGGATAGAACAAAAAGTGACATGGATAAGGGGCTTCCCTGGGGTAACCCCCGTCTGATCGATATCCGGGGGGTAGGGTGACCGTTCACAATCACCGAGACACTGATACCGGTAAAAAGATTAGTTAAGACTTGTCGAGCATCATTATTAAAGCCGACAGCGGTGAGCACTCTCGATAAAAAATCATGGCTGACGCGATCGAACGCTTTTTGGAAATCAAGAAAAAGCAAAGCCCCTGGGATATTAGCGGCAGCCGCCACCGAGATTACATCGCGACATTCGAGAACGGAAGTCAGTATCGTGCGTCCAGGCACACAGCTTTGGTGGGCGGCAATAATGGTATCGAGCAGCTTAGAGAGACGGATATTAATTGCTCGAGCGACAAGTTTATAATCAAAGTTAAGGAGAGTAATAGGACGGAGGGAATCAATTGCAGGTCGACCTGTGGATTTCGGGAGGAGGACCATTCTGCCTTCCTGAAAAGGAGCAGGAAGTGAGACTCCCCGCATCACTTCATTTACCATTGACGTTAAGGTGTCACCAATGAGCGGCCAAAATTGAACATAGAACTCCTTAGGAATACCATCTAATCCAGGCGACTTGCGGGACTGCGATCCTGCAACAACATCATATATGTCATCCTTCTGAAAGGGACGCAGAAATGCGTCGTTTAATTGAGGAGTGACGACGCGAGGCAGCAAGGAGGTAAAGTCGTCAAGAGAGGTTTCCGCCGGGACATGAGTATCGTACAGATCAGTAAAATAGGTGTAAACGAAGTCAGAAATGTCACGGTGAGAGGTGAACACGCGGCCGTCAGCGGTTGTGAGGGAGGCAAGGCACCCACGTTTCCGGCGCGACCGTAAACGGACTAGATGGTAGAGTGACGTCAGTTCCTCTTGTAGAAGGGAACGTGGTTGAGACCTCGTCCGCAGGCCCTCCATTTGAATGCGTTTGAGCTGCAGCAATTTGGCTTTGATGCGCTGTATATCAGTAACCCGGAGGGGAGCATGCGTAGCACTATCGTACAGTTGACGTAAGACAGAATAGTAAAATTCTTGCGTTCGTCGATCTTCTGCCACCTTCGCAGCCCCAAAACGCATGAGAGCCCTACGGATGTGTGGTTTTGCATACAGTGTCCACCATGCCACGATAGACGGGTACCGGTCCATAGTACGAGAACAACGAGTCCAAATGTCCTCCAGGACGATACCAAGGGAGGTATCTTGCAAATACGCGATATTGAGCATCCAAGGAGGACGGAACAATTTTACCGGTTGTCGCTCGTAATTAAACGTAACGGCTACAGCGCAATGATCAGTAAAACAGGCTGGTATCACATCAACAGCCAGAAGTTGCCCACACAAGGAATCGGAAAGGTAAAAGCGATCGAGGCGACTGCTAGACGTGGGAGTAAAGTAGGTATGTCGCACAAGTGTAGGATAGCGAGAAACCCACACGTCACGCAGGTGCAAGGAGCGCACAAGGTCGTCGAGTTCTTTACTGAAACTAAAATTAGGAGACTGATCTACCGGCCGTAGAACACAATTGAAGTCCCCACCTAAAATTATCTTTGTCGGGGATTTACGAAGCAGGTAAATGACTTCTTCTTTATAGAAACTCGAGCGTGCGGTAGTACAACCCGAACCAGAAGGGGCATAAAGAAGGAGTAAACTGAGATCATAAAACGTGCACCCGATCCCCCTTCCACTGTCGAGTACTTCGAAATTCATCAACGGAATGCCTTCTCTATAAAACAAGGCAGTGCCCGTAGAAAGTTCGGAAGCGACATTAAAAAACGTCGAGAACCCAGGAATGGAAAACTGGTCGAATAGGACTTCCTGTAAAAAAACAACATCTGCCCCAGACTGATAGATAAACTGTCGCAAAGCGGCGAGCCGAAGCTCAGAACATATTCTATTAATATTCAGAGTAAGAAATGTATATGCTTGCATGGAACTTCAACCTAGAAAGAAAAACAAAGATCGGTAGAGAGCCGTCAGCTGACGGAGCAGCATACAAGTAATCATACCAGAAACAAGCGCTGAACCACAGAGAGAAAAACTACGAAACAGAACCCTCATCTTCCCACTGCTTTTTCTTCGGCCGTGACGCGGCTCTCCGTGGCTGTTTACGGATTCGACTGCGGCTCCGCGGTGCCGACGCTGCAGCGTTCGGCTGCGTAGGAGCATCATGTAGACATTCCGTGTCAGATTGCGAGAGAGAGGCCTCTACATCCCACTCGTCCGCAGACATGGGTTCACGGTGGGACAGTTGGTGAATAACAACGGGATCCACTGGCTCTGGAGAATCAATCAGTTGTTTGATGGGAGGAGGCTGTGACCCAGAGGGGGCGACAGAAATTCCAGAAGGGGGATGCGAAACAGAGTCAATAGGAGAAGTGTCAGAGAGCACCGGAGAAGACACGTGGCAACCAGAAGCAGGTTCCGTCACGGGCGTCTCCGAAGAGACTGCCGCGGTAGCAGGAACAACGTCAGATAAGGTGTCAGGGAGCTTCTGCAAAGGCATGATAGCACCTGTGGCTTCCTCATCCACGATTTCCGACTGAGAAAGAGAGTCCTTTACCGGAGGCCCATCGGAAGGGCGAGCCAATAAGGAAGATTCATCAGCCGCATCATCCTGTGTTCGCCGACGCTTGTTGTGAGAAATCAGCGCGGGAACATCGGAATTAAGGGCAGCAACATCCCTACTCAAGGACAACGGGGGAAAATCACGGCCGTTGTCGGGCAACGGATCACTGCGTCCCTCAGTAACAGTGAGCGATTCAGTCCGAGATCCTTGCGGGAGAAGATCAGCTAAAGTCAATTTTTTACGCTGTTCGTATGTAGGTTTTAATACCACCACACGCCGCGGACAATTAGTACGGAAATGACCAGTTTCATTACAATAATAACATGTTCCTTCCTGGCCACTGTACGTGATATGGACCCTATAACCACATACCTGTAGGTGAGAAGGAATAGGTTTTTTGACCACCATTTCCACCGACCGAATACCACTATATACCTGTAAGCGGTGCTGAGCAGACCAGCGTTCCTTTCGAATATGGCGTACGTCCCCATAAGGAAGCAAAACGGACTTCAGAAAAGAGTCGTCAACCTCGGGCGGAAGGTTAAATACCCGAACATTCGTATATATCACTTCTGCATTTGCCAAGAGAACCATACTAGTGGAACCATCACGGTGCGTAAAGGGTACCTGAGAACCATGACGAGAAAGTAGCCTATCAACCTGGAGCGGGTCAAGAAACTTAACAAAAAACACATATAATTCGCTGTCGAAATATGCGGTATGCACCTGATCAGTAGTGACCTTAACTGTATCGACTAACCAGTCATGTATCTCCAAAGAACCGGGCTGGACGTGACGCGTGGATTTGTCAAAGGTAAAACTGACTGTACCTGTACGCGGAACTTTCGTGGGAACCATGGTGGACATCACGGCGAGAGACGACGCCGCGACAGGAAGGGCCGCACGAACACCAAACACCAGCCGACAACCAGCGATGCGACGCGCACGGAGACCAACACGGCACTAAACTGACAGGAGGAAAACACGCTGCGCTACGGTAGAGGCGGAACTAAGAGCACGACCTAGTCGCCCGACGCGCGAAGCGAGAATACCACTGAGCTAAAGAGGCGCGGCCTAGCGGTACTCTTGGGTACTTCGTCCTTACGGTCGTCTGCATCATCAGACTTTAGCTGATAACACTTCATATTACCGGCTAATATTTGCAGCTATTTCGACAAATTACTGCTTGGCTACACATCTGACACGTAACCGATGTGCTCTCCAAACAACAACACTTGCATTTCAGAAAATGTCTTTCACACATGTCTACAAAATCACCTTCACCTTCAAATACAGTTTCCTTGCGACTGACAGAGACGTAGGCAAAGTTTAAAGTTGCTATTTCCATTAAATCTCGTTAATCAGAAAAACGGTAATTTACACCTGCAGCGGAATAAAATTCCGTTCCGCCCAGCGTCTGGCTCGAACCCACGACCCTGGGATTAAGAGTCTGACACTCTACCGACTGAGCTAGCCGGCTACCTCGGTGAATACCAGCCGGGTAGCACGTCACACAGTACTCGTTTGGGTTGGGTGGTCCCATACAGAATCTCTCCATGGTGCCTAATGTTTTCCTAACGTCACACTCGTCACGTACTTCACTTTTATGTCATAATCATTTCTGAGAGGTAAAGAAATTGCATGACAACATGCAGAGCTAGTGGCGTCAAAATTAACACACATACTTTATGTGACTCAAAAGCCGAATGAGTTACTTTACGACCTTGTTTTTATTTGCAAGTGCCAGTCAAAACTCGCGGTGACGGCACTCTGCCGACCATTTCGCTAGTTAACACCGGTCTTGTTGTGTGTGTTTCAAGCTCAAGAGCATCTCCAAGCAAAAACTGGTCAACAGCAACATTCAGACGGTTTCGTACTGCTCAATTGCTACATTAAAACGTTATGTTTCTTTTTCAGAACTGGAAAAACACAAGCGTGACAGCATTCGAACCTGTAATCTTCAGATCCGAAGTCCGACGCCTGATCCATTAGGCCACACGGTCACTGACGACCAACATTTACATGTATACGACTCATCTCGAAACGCTCACACCCCTGAGGATTTGTGTTTTCGTTCTACACAGCCGCTGCCCCTTGCTCTTTCCCACCCATTCGTTACATTCAACCTCTGACGAGACCGACCAAATATAGACTGAGAAACAAGACCACACACTTTGTGCATTCGGAATCGAAGGCAGGGCGTCCCTCGCCGCATTTGCTACGATTGCCATTTGCTACTTCTGCAGAAGCGGCGGCGGCGACGACGACGACGACGACGACGACGACGACGACGAATATCGCGAGAGGCTTTGAGATATGTGAGAAATACATCTATAAAATGTAATTCAGACTGCCTCGTCCCACCTTATGCTGTACCGCTTTGGCAAATGCTTTATCTGCGCCATTCGCCTTAATCGCATCTGAGAGTAATTCTTAAAAAAACGCCTGTCGCTAATTGTTCGTCATCACAGATACTGTTTGCTATACGGCCACGACGCGCAACTGATTTCCAAAATTCATCTTTCTCCTGTGAGGATGGAACTTACGACCCCTCGTTTATTAGACCAGTGCTCTACCACTGAGCTAAAGACGCGCGGCCTAGCGGTACTCTTGGGTACTTCGTCCTTACGGTCGTCTGCATCATCAGACTTTAGCTGACAACACTTCATATTACCGGCTAATATTTGCAGCTATTTCGACAAATTACTGCTTGGCTACACATCTGACACGTAACCGATGTGCTCTCCAAACAACAACACTTGCATTTCAGAACACGTCTTTCACACATGTCTACAAAATCACCTTCACCTTCAAATACAGTTTCCTTGCGACTGACAGAGACGTAGGCAAAGTTTAAAGTTGCTATTTCCATTAAATCTCGTTAATCAGAAAAACGGTAATTTACACCTGCAGCGGAACAAAATTCCGTTCCGCCCAGCGTCTGACTCGAACCCACGACCCTGGGATTAAGAGTCTGACACTCTACCGACTGAGCTAGCCGGCTACCTCGGTGAATACCTGCCGGGTAGCACGTCACACAGTACTCGTTTGGGTTGGGTGGTCCCATACAGAATCTCTCCATGATGCCTAATGTTTTCCTAACGTCACACTCGTCACGTACTTCACTTTTATGTCATAATCATTTCTGAGAGGTAAAGAAATTGCATGACAACATGCAGAGCTAGTGGCGTCAAAATTAACACACATACTTTATGTGACTCAAAAGCCGAACGAGTTACTTTCCGACGTTGTTTTAGATGTGCAAGTGATAGTCAAAACTCGCTGTGTCGGCACTCTGCCGACCATTTCGCTAGTTAACACCGGTCTTGTTGTGTGTGTTTCAAGCTCAAGAGCATCTCCAAGCAAAAAATGGTCAACAGCAACATTCAGACGGTTTCGTACTGCTCAATTGCTACATTAAAACGTTATGTTTCTTTTTCAGAACTGGAAAAACACAAGCGTGACAGCATTCGGAACTGTAATCTTCAGATCCGAAATCCGACGCCTTATCCATTAGGCCACACGGTCACTGACGACCAACATTTACATGTATACGACTCATCTCGAAACGCTCACACCCCTGAGGATTTGTGTTTTCGTTCTACACAGCCGCTGCCCCTTGCTCTTTCCCACCCATTCGTTACATTCAACCTCTGACGAGACCGACCAAATATAGACTGAGAAACAAGACCACACACTTTGTGCATTCGGAATCGAAGGCAGGGCGTCCCTCGCTGCATTTGCTACGATTGCCATTTGCTACTTCTGCAGAAGCGGCGGCGGCGACGACGACGACGACGACGACGACGACGACGAATATCGCGAGAGGCTTTGAGATATGTGAGAAATACATCTATAAAATGTAATTCAGACTGCCTCGTCCCACCTTATGCTGTACCGCTTTCGCAATTGCTTTATCTGCGGCATTCGCCTTAATCGCATCTGAGAGTAATTCTTAAAAAAACGCCTGTCGCTAATTGTTCGTCATCACAGATACTGTTTGCTATACGGCCACGACGCGCAACTGATTTCCAAAATTCGTCTTTCTCCTGTGAGGATGGAACTTACGACCCCTCGTTTATTAGACCAGTGCTCTACCACTGAGCTAAAGACGCGCGGCCTAGCGGTACTCTTGGGTACTTCGTCCTTACGGTCGTCTGCATCATCAGACTTTAGCTGACAACACTTCATATTACCGGCTAATATTTGCAGCTATTTCGACAAATTACTGCTTGGCTACACATCTGACACGTAACCGATGTGCTCTCCAAACAACAACACTTGCATTTCAGAACATGTTTTCACACATGTCTACAAAATCACCTTCACCTTCAAATACAGTTTCCTTGTGACTGACAGAGACGTAGGCAAAGTTTAAAGTTGCTATTTCCATTAAATCTCGTTAATCAGAAAAACGGTAATTTACACCTGCAGCGGAAAAAAATTCCGTTCCGCCCAGCGTCTGGCTCGAACCCACGACCCTGGGATTAAGTGTCTGACACTCTACCGACTGAGCTAGCCGGCTACCTCGGTGAATACCTGCCGGGTAGCACGTCACACAGTACTCGTTTGGGTTGGGTGGTCCCATACAGAATCTCTCCATGGTGCCTAATGTTTTCCTAACGTCACACTCGTCACGTACTTCACTTTTATGTCATAATCATTTCTGAGAGGTAAAGAAATTGCATGACAACATGCAGAGCTAGTGGCGTCAAAATTAACACATATACTTTATGTGACTCAAAAGCCGAACGAGTTACTTTACGACCTTGTTTTATATGTGCAAGTGCCAGTCAAAACTCGCGGTGTCGGCACTCTGCCGACCATTTCGCTAGTTAACACCGGTCTTGTTGTGTGTGTTTCAAGCTCAAGAGCATCTCCAAGCAAAAAATGGTCAACAGCAACATTCAGACGGTTTCGTACTGCTCAATTGCTACATTAAAACGTTATGTTTCTTTTTCAGAACTGGAAAAACACAAGCGTGACAGCATTCGAAACTGTAATCTTCAGATCCGAAATCCGACGCCTTATCCATTAGGCCACACGGTCACTGACGACCAACAGTTACATGTATACGACTCATCTCGAAACGCTCACACCCCTGAGGATTTGTGTTTTCGTTCTACACAGCCGCTGCCCCTTGCTCTTTCCCACCCATTCGTTACATTCAACCTCTGACGAGACCGACCAAATATAGACTGAGAAACAAGACCACACACTTTGTGCATTCGGAATCGAAGGCAGGGCGTCCCTCGCTGCATTTGCTACGATTGCCATTTGCTACTTCTGCAGAAGCGGCGGCGGCGACGACGACGACGACGACGACGACGACGACGACGAATATCGCGAGAGGCTTTGAGATATGTGAGAAATACATCTATAAAATGTAATTCAGACTGCCTCGTCCCACCTTATGCTGTACCGCTTTGGCAATTGCTTTATCTGCGGCATTCGCCTTAATCGCATCTGAGAGTAATTCTTAAAAAAACGCCTGTCGCTAATTGTTCGTCATCACAGATACTGTTTGCTATACGGCCACGACGCGCAACTGATTTCCAAAATTCGTCTTTCTCCTGTGAGGATGGAACTTACGACCCCTCGTTTATTAGACCAGTGCTCTACCACTGAGCTAAAGACGCGCGGCCTAGCGGCACTCTTGGGTACTTCGTCCTTACGGTCGTCTGCATCATCAGACTTTAGCTGACAACACTTCATATTACCGGCTAATATTTGCAGCTATTTCGACAAATTACTGCTTGGCTACACATCTGACACGTAACCGATGTGCTCTCCAAACAACAACACTTGCATTTCAGAACATGTTTTCACACATGTCTACAAAATCACCTTCACCTTCAAATACAGTTTCCTTGTGACTGACAGAGACGTAGGCAAAGTTTAAAGTTGCTATTTCCATTAAATCTCGTTAATCAGAAAAACGGTAATTTACACCTGCAGCGGAACAAAATTCCGTTCCGCTCAGCGTCTGGCTCGAACCCACGACCCTGGGATTAAGAGTCTGAAACTCTACCGACTGAGCTAGCCGGCTACCTCGGTGAATACCTGCCGTTTAGCACGTCACACAGTACTCGTTTGGGTTGGGTGGTCCCATACAGAATCTCTCCATGGTACCTAATGTTTTCCTAACGTCACACTCGTCACGTACTTCACTTTTATGTCATAATCATTTCTGAGAGGTAAAGAAATTGCATGACAACATGCAGAGCTAGTGGCGTCAAAATTAACACATATACTTTATGTGACTCAAAAGCCGAACGAGTTACTTTACGACCTTGTTTTATATGTGCAAGTGCCAGTCAAAACTCGCGGTGTCGGCACTCTGCCGACCATTTCGCTAGTTAACACCGGTCTTGTTGTGTGTGTTTCAAGCTCAAGAGCATCTCCAAGCAAAAAATGGTCAACAGCAACATTCAGACGGTTTCGTACTGCTCAATTGCTACATTAAAACGTTATGTTTCTTTTTCAGAACTGGAAAAACACAAGCGTGACAGCATTCAAACCTGTAATCTTCAGATCCGAAATCCGACGCCTTATCCATTAGGCCACACGGTCACTGACGACCAACATTTACATGTATACGACTCATCTCGAAACGCTCACACCCCTGAGGATTTGTGTTTTCGTTCTACACAGCCGCTGCCCCTTGCTCTTTCCCACCCATTCGTTACATTCAACCTCTGACGAGACCGACCAAATATAGACTGAGAAACAAGACCACACACTTTGTGCATTCGGAATCGAAGGCAGGGCGTCCCTCGCTGCATTTGCTACGATTGCCATTTGCTACTTCTGCAGAAGCGGCGGCGGCGACGACGACGACGACGACGACGACGACGACGAATATCGCGAGAGGCTTTGAGATATGTGAGAAATACATCTATAAAATGTAATTCAGACTGCCTCGTCCCACCTTATGCTGTACCGCTTTGGCAAATGCTTTATCTGCGCCATTCGCCTTAATCGCATCTGAGAGTAATTCTTAAACAAAACGCCTGTCGCTAATTGTTCGTCATCACAGATACTGTTTGCTATACGGCCACGACGCGCAACTGATTTCCAAAATTCATCTTTCTCTTGTGAGGATGGAACTTACGACCCCTCGTTTATTAGACCAGTGCTCTACCACTGAGCTAAAGACGCGCGGCCTAGCGGTACTCTTGGGTACTTCGTCCTTATGGTCGTCTGCATCATCAGACTTTAGCTGACAACACTTCATATTACCGGCTAATATTTGCAGCTATTTCGACAAATTACTGCTTGGCTACACATCTGACACGTAACCGATGTGCTCTCCAAACAACAACACTTGCATTTCAGAACACGTCTTTCACACATGTCTACAAAATCACCTTCACCTTCAAATACAGTTTCCTTGCGACTGACAGAGACGTAGGCAAAGTTTAAAGTTGCTATTTCCATTAAATCTCGTTAATCAGAAAAACTGTAATTTACACCTGCAGCGGAACAAAACTCCGTTCCGCCCAGCGTCTGGCTCGAACCCACGACCCTGGGATTAAGAGTCTGACACTCTACCGACTGAGCTAGCCGGCTACCTCGGTGAATACCTGCCGGGTAGCACGTCACACAGTACTCGTTTGGGTTGGGTGGTCCCATACAGAATCTCTCCATGATGCCTAATGTTTTCCTAACGTCACACTCGTCACGTACTTCACTTTTATGTCATAATCATTTCTGAGAGGTAAAGAAATTGCATGACAACATGCAGAGCTAGTGGCGTCAAAATTAACACACTTACTTTATGTGACTCAAAAGCCGAACGAGTTACTTTCCGACGTTGTTTTAGATGTGCAAGTGATAGTCAAAACTCGCGGTGTCGGCACTCTGCCGACCATTTCGCTAGTTAACACCGGTCTTGTTGTGTGTGTTTCAAGCTCAAGAGCATCTCCAAGCAAAAAATGGTCAACAGCAACATTCAGACGGTTTCGTACTGCTCAATTGCTACATTAAAACGTTATGTTTCTTTTTCAGAACTGGAAAAACACAAGCGTGACAGCATTCGAAACTGTAATCTTCAGATCCGAAATCCGACGCCTTATCCATTAGGCCACACGGTCACTGACGACCAACAGTTACATGTATACGACTCATCTCGAAACGCTCACACCCCTGAGGATTTGTGTTTTCGTTCTACACAGCCGCTGCCCCTTGCTCTTTCCCACCCATTCGTTACATTCAACCTCTGACGAGACCGACCAAATATAGACTGAGAAACAAGACCACACACTTTGTGCATTCGGAATCGAAGGCAGGGCGTCCCTCGCTGCATTTGCTACGATTGCCATTTGCTACTTCTGCAGAAGCGGCGACGACGACGACGACGACGACGACGACGACGACGACGACGAATATCGCGAGAGGCTTTGAGATATGTGAGAAATACATCTATAAAATGTAATTCAGACTGCCTCGTCCCACCTTATGCTGTACCGCTTTGGCAAATGCTTTATCTGCGCCATTCGCCTTAATCGCATCTGAGAGTAATTCTTAAAAAAACGCCTGTCGCTAATTGTTCGTCATCACAGATACTGTTTGCTATACGGCCACGACGCGCAACTGATTTCCAAAATTCATCTTTCTCTTGTGAGGATGGAACTTACGACCCCTCGTTTATTAGACCAGTGCTCTACCACTGAGCTAAAGACGCGCGGCCTAGCGGTACTCTTGGGTACTTCGTCCTTACGGTCGTCTGCATCATCAGACTTTAGCTGACAACACTTCATATTACCGGCTAATATTTGCAGCTATTTCGACAAATTACTGCTTGGCTACACATCTGACACGTAACCGATGTGCTCTCCAAACAACAACACTTGCATTTCAGAACACGTCTTTCACACATGTCTACAAAATCACCTTCACCTTCAAATACAGTTTCCTTGCGACTGACAGAGACGTAGGCAAAGTTTAAAGTTGCTATTTCCATTAAATCTCGTTAATCAGAAAAACTGTAATTTACACCTGCAGCGGAACAAAACTCCGTTCCGCCCAGCGTCTGGCTCGAACCCACGACCCTGGGATTAAGAGTCTGACACTCTACCGACTGAGCTAGCCGGCTACCTCGGTGAATACCTGCCGGGTAGCACGTCACACAGTACTCGTTTGGGTTGGGTGGTCCCATACAGAATCTCTCCATGATGCCTAATGTTTTCCTAACGTCACACTCGTCACGTACTTCACTTTTATGTCATAATCATTTCTGAGAGGTAAAGAAATTGCATGACAACATGCAGAGCTAGTGGCGTCAAAATTAACACACTTACTTTATGTGACTCAAAAGCCGAACGAGTTACTTTCCGACGTTGTTTTAGATGTGCAAGTGATAGTCAAAACTCGCTGTGTCGGCACTCTGCCGACCATTTCGCTAGTTAACACCGGTCTTGTTGTGTGTGTTTCAAGCTCAAGAGCATCTCCAAGCAAAAAATGGTCAACAGCAACATTCAGACGGTTTCGTACTGCTCAATTGCTACATTAAAACGTTATGTTTCTTTTTCAGAACTGGAAAAACACAAGCGTGACAGCATTCGAAACTGTAATCTTCAGATCCGAAATCCGACGCCTTATCCATTAGGCCACACGGTCACTGACGACCAACATTTACATGTATACGACTCATCTCGAAACGCTCACACCCCTGAGGATTTGTGTTTTCGTTCTACACAGCCGCTGCCCCTTGCTCTTTCCCACCCATTCGTTACATTCAACCTCTGACGAGACCGACCAAATATAGACTGAGAAACAAGACCACACACTTTGTGCATTCGGAATCGAAGGCAGGGCGTCCCTCGCTGCATTTGCTACGATTGCCATTTGCTACTTCTGCAGAAGCGGCGACGACGACGACGACGACGACGACGACGACGACGACGACGACGAATATCGCGAGAGGCTTTGAGATATGTGAGAAATACATCTATAAAATGTAATTCAGACTGCCTCGTCCCACCTTATGCTGTACCGCTTTGGCAATTGCTTTATCTGCGCCATTCGCCTTAATCGCATCTGAGAGTAATTCTTCAAAAAACGCCTGTCGCTAATTGTTCGTCATCACAGATACTGTTTGCTATACGGCCACGACGCGCAACTGATTTCCAAAATTCATCTTTCTCTTGTGAGGATGGAACTTACGACCCCTCGTTTATTAGACCAGTGCTCTACCACTGAGCTAAAGACGCGCGGCCTAGCGGTACTCTTGGGTACTTCGTCCTTACGGTCGTCTGCATCATCAGACTTTAGCTGACAACACTTCATATTACCGGCTAATATTTGCAGCTATTTCGACAAATTACTGCTTGGCTACACATCTGACACGTAACCGATGTGCTCTCCAAACAACAACACTTGCATTTCAGAACATGTTTTCACACATGTCTACAAAATCACCTTCACCTTCAAATACAGTTTCCTTGTGACTGACAGAGACGTAGGCAAAGTTTAAAGTTGCTATTTCCATTAAATCTCGTTAATCAGAAAAACGGTAATTTACACCTGCAGCGGAACAAAATTCCGTTCCGCCCAGCGTCTGGCTCGAACCCACGACCCTGGGATTAAGAGTCTGAAACTCTACCGACTGAGCTAGCCGGCTACCTCGGTGAATACCTGCCGTTTAGCACGTCACACAGTACTCGTTTGGGTTGGGTGGTCCCATACAGAATCTCTCCATGGTACCTAATGTTTTCCTAACGTCACACTCGTCACGTACTTCACTTTTATGTCATAATCATTTCTGAGAGGTAAAGAAATTGCATGACAACATGCAGAGCTAGTGGCGTCAAAATTAACACATATACTTTATGTGACTCAAAAGCCGAACGAGTTACTTTACGACCTTGTTTTATATGTGCAAGTGCCAGTCAAAACTCGCGGTGTCGGCACTCTGCCGACCATTTCGCTAGTTAACACCGGTCTTGTTGTGTGTGATTCAAGCTCAAGAGCATCTCCAAGCAAAAAATGGTCAACAGCATCATTCAGACGGTTTCGTACTGCTCAATTGCTACATTAAAACGTTATGTTTCTTTTTCAGAACTGGAAAAACACAAGCGTGACAGCATTCAAACCTGTAATCTTCAGATCCGAAATCCGACGCCTTATCCATTAGGCCACACGGTCACTGACGACCAACATTTACATGTATACGACTCATCTCGAAACGCTCACACCCCTGAGGATTTGTGTTTTCGTTCTACACAGCCGCTGCCCCTTGCTCTTTCCCACCCATTCGTTACATTCAACCTCTGACGAGACCGACCAAATATAGACTGAGAAACAAGACCACACACTTTGTGCATTCGGAATCGAAGGCAGGGCGTCCCTCGCTGCATTTGCTACGATTGCCATTTGCTACTTCTGCAGAAGCGGCGGCGGCGACGACGACAACGGCGACGACGACGACGACGAATATCGCGAGAGGCTTTGAGATATGTGAGAAATACATCTATAAAATGTAATTCAGACTGCCTCGTCCCACCTTATGCTGTACCGCTTTGGCAATTGCTTTATCTGCGGCATTCGCCTTAATCGCATCTCAGAGTAATTCTTAAAAAAACGCCTGTCGCTAATTGTTCGTCATCACAGATACTGTTTGCTATACGGCCACGACGCGCAACTGATTTCCAAAATTCGTCTTTCTCCTGTGAGGATGGAACTTACGACCCCTCGTTTATTAGACCAGTGCTCTACCACTGAGCTAAAGACGCGCGGCCTAGCGGTACTCTTGGGTACTTCGTCCTTACGGTCGTCTGCATCATCAGACTTTAGCTGACAACACTTCATATTACCGGCTAATATTTGCAGCTATTTCGACAAATTACTGCTTGGCTACACATCTGACACGTAACCGATGTGCTCTCCAAACAACAACACTTGCATTTCAGAACATGTTTTCACACATGTCTACAAAATCACCTTCACCTTCAAATACAGTTTCCTTGTGACTGACAGAGACGTAGGCAAAGTTTAAAGTTGCTATTTCCATTAAATCTCGTTAATCAGAAAAACGGTAATTTACACCTGCAGCGGAACAAAATTCCGTTCCGCCCAGCGTCTGGCTCGAACCCACGACCCTGGGATTAAGAGTCTGAAACTCTACCGACTGAGCTAGCCGGCTACCTCGGTGAATACCTGCCGTTTAGCACGTCACACAGTACTCGTTTGGGTTGGGTGGTCCCATACAGAATCTCTCCATGGTACCTAATGTTTTCCTAACGTCACACTCGTCACGTACTTCACTTTTATGTCATAATCATTTCTGAGAGGTAAAGAAATTGCATGACAACATGCAGAGCTAGTGGCGTCAAAATTAACACATATACTTTATGTGACTCAAAAGCCGAACGAGTTACTTTACGACCTTGTTTTATATGTGCAAGTGCCAGTCAAAACTCGCGGTGTCGGCACTCTGCCGACCATTTCGCTAGTTAACACCGGTCTTGTTGTGTGTGATTCAAGCTCAAGAGCATCTCCAAGCAAAAAATGGTCAACAGCATCATTCAGACGGTTTCGTACTGCTCAATTGCTACATTAAAACGTTATGTTTCTTTTTCAGAACTGGAAAAACACAAGCGTGACAGCATTCAAACCTGTAATCTTCAGATCCGAAATCCGACGCCTTATCCATTAGGCCACACGGTCACTGACGACCAACATTTACATGTATACGACTCATCTCGAAACGCTCACACCCCTGAGGATTTGTGTTTTCGTTCTACACAGCCGCTGCCCCTTGCTCTTTCCCACCCATTCGTTACATTCAACCTCTGACGAGACCGACCAAATATAGACTGAGAAACAAGACCACACACTTTGTGCATTCGGAATCGAAGGCAGGGCGTCCCTCGCTGCATTTGCTACGATTGCCATTTGCTACTTCTGCAGAAGCGGCGGCGGCGGCGACGACGACGACGACGACGACGACGACGACGACGACGACGACGACGAATATCGCGAGAGGCTTTGAGATATGTGAGAAATACATCTATAAAATGTAATTCAGACTGCCTCGTCCCACCTTATGCTGTACCGCTTTGGCAATTGCTTTATCTGCGCCATTCGCCTTAATCGCATCTGAGAGTAATTCTTAAAAAAACGCCTGTTGCTAATTGTTCGTCATCACAGATACTGTTTGCTATACGGCCACAACGCGCAACTGATTTCCAAAATTCATCTTTCCCCTGTGAGGATGGAACTTACGACCCCTCGTTTATTAGACCAGTGCTCTACCACTGAGCTAAAGAGGCGCGGCCTAGCGGTACTCTTGGGTACTTCGTCCTTACGGTCGTCTGCATCATCAGACTTTAGCTGATAACACTTCATATTACCGGCTAATATTTGCAGCTATTTCGACAAATTACTGCTTGGCTACACATCTGACACGTAACCGATGTGCTCTCCAAACAACAACACTTGCATTTCAGAAAATGTCTTTCACACATGTCTACAAAATCACCTTCACCTTCAAATACAGTTTCCTTGCGACTGACAGAGACGTAGGCAAAGTTTAAAGTTGCTATTTCCATTAAATCTCGTTAATCAGAAAAACGGTAATTTACACCTGCAGCGGAACAAAATTCCGTTCCGCCCAGCGTCTGACTCGAACCCACGACCCTGGGATTAAGAGTCTGACACTCTACCGACTGAGCTAGCCGGCTACCTCGGTGAATACCTGCCGAGTAGCACGTCACACAGTACTCGTTTGGGTTGGGTGGTCCCATACAGAATCTCTCCATGGTGCCTAATGTTTTCCTAACGTCACACTCGTCACGTACTTCACTTTTATGTCATAATCATTTCTGAGAGGTAAAGAAATTGCATGACAACATGCAGAGCTAGTGGCGTCAAAATTAACACACATACTTTATGTGACTCAAAAGCCGAACGAGTTACTTTACGACCTTGTTTTATATGTGCAAGTGCCAGTCAAAACTCGCGGTGTCGGCACTCTGCCGACCATTTCGCTAGTTAACACCGGTCTTGTTGTGTGTGTTTCAAGCTCAAGAGCATCTCCAAGCAAAAAATGGTCAACAGCAACATTCAGACGGTTTCGTACTGCTCAATTGCTACATTAAAACGTTATGTTTCTTTTTCAGAACTGGAAAAACACAAGCGTGACAGCATTCAAACCTGTAATCTTCAGATCCGAAATCCGACGCCTTATCCATTAGGCCACACGGTCACTGACGACCAACATTTACATGTATACGACTCATCTCGAAACGCTCACACCCCTGAGGATTTGTGTTTTCGTTCTACACAGCCGCTGCCCCTTGCTCTTTCCCACCCATTCGTTACATTCAACCTCTGACGAGACCGACCAAATATAGACTGAGAAACAAGACCACACACTTTGTGCATTCGGAATCGAAGGCAGGGCGTCCCTCGCTGCATTTGCTACGATTGCCATTTGCTACTTCTGCAGAAGCGGCGGCGGCGGCGGCGGCGACGACGACGACGACGACGACGACGACGAATATCGCGAGAGGCTTTGAGATATGTGAGAAATACATCTATAAAATGTAATTCAGACTGCCTCGTCCCACCTTATGCTGTACCGCTTTGGCAATTGCTTTATCTGCGGCATTCGCCTTAATCGCATCTGAGAGTAATTCTTAAAAAAACGCCTGTCGCTAATTGTTCGTCATCACAGATACTGTTTGCTATACGGCCACGACGCGCAACTGATTTCCAAAATTCGTCTTTCTCCTGTGAGGATGGAACTTACGACCCCTCGTTTATTAGACCAGTGCCCTACCACTGAGCTAAAGACGCGCGGCCTAGCGGTACTCTTGGGTACTTCGTCCTTACGGTCGTCTGCATCATCAGACTTTAGCTGACAACACTTCATATTACCGGCTAATATTTGCAGCTATTTCGACAAATTACTGCTTGGCTACACATCTGACACGTAACCGATGTGCTCACCAAACAACAACACTTGCATTTCAGAACATGTGTTTCACACATGTCTACAAAATCACCTTCACCTTCAAATACAGTTTCCTTGCGACTGACAGAGACGTAGGCAAAGTTTAAAGTTGCTATTTCCATTAAATCTTGTTAATCAGAAAAACGGTAATTTACACCTGCAGCGGAACAAAATTCCGTTCCGCCCAGCGTCTGGCTCGAACCCACGACCCTGGGATTAAGAGTCTGACACTCTACCGACTGAGCTAGCCGGCTACCTCGGTAAATACCTGTCGGGTAGCTCGTGACACAGTACTCGTTTGGGTTGGGTGGTCCCATACAGAATCTCTCCATGGTGCCTAATGTTTTCCTAACGTCACACTCGTCACGTACTTCACTTTTATGTCATAATCATTTGTGAGAGGTAAAGAAATTGCATGACAACATGCAGAGCTAGTGGCGTCAAAATTAACACACATACTTTATGTGACTCAAAAGCCGAACGAGTTACTTTACGACCTTGTTTTTATTTGCAAGTGCCAGTCAAAACTCGCGGTGTCGGCACTCTGCCGACCATTTCGCTAGTTAACACCGGTCTTGTTGTGTGTGTTTCAAGCTCAAGAGCATCTCCAAGCAAAAAATGGTCGACAGCAACATTCAGACGGTTTCGTACTGCTCAATTGCTACATTTAAACGTTATGTTTCTTTTTCAGAACTGGAAAAACACAAGCGTGACAGCATTCGAACCTGTAATCTTCAGATCCGAAATCCGACGCCTTATCCATTAGGCCACACGGTCACTGACGACCAACATTTACATGTATACGACTCATCTCGAAACGCTCACCCCCCTGAGGATTTGTGTTTTCGTTCTACACAGCCGCTGCCCCTTGCTCTTTCCCACCCATTCGTTACATTCAACCTCTGACGAGACCGACCAAATATAGACTGAGAAACAAGACCACACACTTTGTGCATTCGGAATCGAAGGCAGGGCGTCCCTCGCCGCATTTGCTACGATTGCCATTTGCTACTTCTGCAGAAGCGGCGGCGGCGGCGACGACGACGACGACGACGACGACGACGAATATCGCGAGAGGCTTTGAGATATGTGAGAAATACATCTATAAAATATAATTCAGACTGCCTCGTCCCACCTTATGCTGTACCGCTTTGGCAAATGCTTTATCTGCGCCATTCGCCTTAATCGCATCTGAGAGTAATTCTTAAAAAAACGCCTGTTGCTAATTGTTCGTCATCACAGATACTGTTTGCTATACGGCCACGACGCGCAACTGATTTCCAAAATTCATCTTTCTCCTGTGAGGATGGAACTTACGACCCCTCGTTTATTAGACCAGTGCTCTACCACTGAGCTAAAGACGCGCGGCGTAGCGGTACTCTTGGGTACTTCGTCCTTACGGTCGTCTGCATCATCAGACTTTAGCTGACAACACTTCATATTACCGGCTAATATTTGCAGCTATTTCGACAAATTACTGCTTGGCTACACATCTGACACGTAACCGATGTGCTCTCCAAACAACAACACTTGCATTTCAGAAAATGTCTTTCACACATGTCTACAAAATCACCTTCACCTTCAAATACAGTTTCCTTGCGACTGACAGAGACGTAGGCAAAGTTTAAAGTTGCTATTTCCATTAAATCTCGTTAATCAGAAAAACGGTAATTTACACCTGCAGCGGAACAAAATACCGTTCCGCCCAGCGTCTGGCTCGAACCCACGACCCTGGGATTAAGAGTCTGACACTCTACCGACTGAGCTAGCCGGCTACCTCGGTGAATACCTGCCGGGTAGCACGTCACACAGTACTCGTTTGGGTTGGGTGGTCCCATACAGAATCTCTCCATGGTGCCTAATGTTTTCCTAACGTCACACTCGTCACGTACTTCACTTTTATGTCATAATCATTTCTGAGAGGTAAAGAAATTGCATGACAACATGCAGAGCTAGTGGCGTCAAAATTAACACACATACTTTATGTGACTCAAAAGCCGAACGAGTTACTTTACGACCTTGTTTTTATTTGCAAGTGCCAGTCAAAACTCGCGGTGTCGGCACTCTGCCGACCATTTCGCTAGTTAACACCGGTCTTGTTGTGTGTGTTTCAAGCTCAAGAGCATCTCCAAGCAAAAAATGGTCAACAGCAACATTCAGACGGTTTCGTACTGCTCAATTGCTACATTTAAACGTTATGTTTCTTTTTCAGAACTGGAAAAACACAAGCGTGACAGCATTCGAACCTGTAATCTTCAGATCCGAAATCCGACGCCTTATCCATTAGGCCACACGGTCCCTGACGACCAACATTTACATGTATACGACTCATCTCGAAACGCTCACACCCCTGAGGATTTGTGTTTTCGTTCTACACAGCCGCTGCCCCTTGCTCTTTCCCACCCATTCGTTACATTCAACCTCTGACGAGACCGACCAAATATAGACTGAGAAACAAGACCACACACTTTGTGCATTCGGAATCGAAGGCAGGGCGTCCCTCGCCGCATTTGCTACGATTGCCATTTGCTACTTCTGCAGAGTAATTCAGACTGCCTCGTCCCACCTTATGCTGTACCGCTTTGGCAATTGCTTTATCTGCGGCATTCGCCTTAATCGCATCTGAGAGTAATTCTAAAAAAAACGCCTGTCGCTAATTGTTCGTCATCACAGATACTGTTTGCTATACGGCCACGACGCGCAACTGATTTCCAAAATTCATCTTTCTCCTGTGAGGATGGAACTTACGACCCCTCGTTTATTAGACCAGTGCTCTACCACTGAGCTAAAGACGCGCGGCCTAGCGGTACTCTTGGGTACTTCGTCCTTACGGTCGTCTGCATCATCAGACTTTAGCTGACAACACTTCATATTACCGGCTAATATTTGCAGCTATTTCGACAAATTACTGCTTGGCTACACATCTGACACGTAACCGATGTGCTCTCCAAACAACAACACTTGCATTTCAGAACATGTGTTTCACACATGTCTACAAAATCACCTTCACCTTCAAATACAGTTTCCTTGCGACTGACAGAGACGTAGGCAAAGTTTAAAGTTGCTATTTCCATTAAATCTTGTTAATCAGAAAAACGGTAATTTACACCTGCAGCGGAACAAAATTCCGTTCCGCCCAGCGTCTGGCTCGAACCCACGACCCTGGGATTAAGAGTCTGACACTCTACCGACTGAGCTAGCCGGCTACCTCGGTGAATACCTGCCGGGTAGCACGTCACACAGTACTCGTTTGGGTTGGGTGTTCCCATACAGAATCTCTCCATGATGCCTAATGTTTTCCTAACGTCACACTCGTCACGTACTTCACTTTTATGTCATAATCCTTTCTGAGAGGTAAAGAAATTGCATGACAACATGCAGAGCTAGTGGCGTCAAAATTAACACACATACTTTATGTGACTCAAAAGCCGAACGAGTTACTTTCCGACGTTGTTTTAGATGTGCAAGTGATAGTCAAAACTCGCTGTGTCGGCACTCTGCCGACCATTTCGCTAGTTAACACCGGTCTTGTTGTGTGTGTTTCAAGCTCAAGAGCATCTCCAAGCAAAAAATGGTCAACAGCAACATTCAGACGGTTTCGTACTGCTCAATTGCTACATTAAAACGTTATGTTTCTTTTTCAGAACTGGAAAAACACAAGCGTGACAGCATTGGAACCTGTAATCTTCAGATCCGAAGTCCGACGGCTGATCCATTAGGCCACACGGTCACTGACGACCAACATTTACATGTATACGACTCATCTCGAAACGCTCACACCCCTGAGGATTTGTGTTTTCGTTCTACACAGCCGCCCCCCCTTGCTCTTTCCCACCCATTCGTTACATTCAACCTCTGACGAGACCGACCAAATATAGACTGAGAAACAAGACCACACACTTTGTGCATTCGGAATCGAAGGCAGGGCGTCCCTCGCCGCATTTGCTACGATTGCCATTTGCTACTTCTGCAGAAGCGGCGGCGGCGGCGACGACGACGACGACGACGACGACGACGACGACGACGAATATCGCGAGAGGCTCTGAGATATGTGAGAAATACATCTATAAAATGTAATTAAGACTGTCTCGTCCCACCTTATGCTGTACCGCTTTGGCAAATGCTTTATCTGCGCCATTCGCCTTAATCGCATCTGAGAGTAATTCTTAAACAAAACGCCTGTCGCTAATTGTTCGTCATCACAGATACTGTTTGCTATACGGCCACGACGCGCAACTGATTTCCAAAATTCATCTTTCTCCTGTGAGGATGGAACTTACGACCCCTCGTTTATTAGACCAGTGCTCTACCACTGAGCTAAAGACGCGCGGCCTAGCGGTACTCTTGGGTACTTCGTCCTTACGGTCGTCTGCATCATCAGACTTTAGCTGACAACACTTCATATTACCGGCTAATATTTGCAGCTATTTCGACAAATTACTGCTTGGCTACACATCTGACACGTAACCGATGTGCTCTCCAAACAACAACACTTGCATTTCAGAAAATGTCTTTCACACATGTCTACAAAATCACCTTCACCTTCAAATACAGCTTCCTTGCGACTGACAGAGACGTAGGCAAAGTTTAAAGTTGCTATTTCCATTAAATCTCGTTAATCAGAAAAACGGTAATTTACACCTGCAGCGGAACAAAATTCCGTTCCGCCCAGCGTCTGGTTCGAACCCACGACCCTGGGATTAAGGGTCTGACACTCAACCGACTGAGCTAGCCGGCTACCTCGGTGAATACCTGCCGGGTAGCACGTCACACAGTACTCGTTTGGGTTGGGTGGTCCCATACAGAATCTCTCCATGGTGCCTAATGTTTTCCTAACGTCACACTCGTCACGTACTTCACTTTTATGTCATAATCATTTCTGAGAGGTAAAGAAATTGCATGACAACATGCAGAGCTAGTGGCGTCAAAATTAACACACATACTTTATGTGACTCAAAAGCCGAACGAGTTACTTTACGACCTTGTTTTATATGTGCAAGTGCCAGTCAAAACTCGCGGTGTCGGCACTCTGCCGACCATTTCGCTAGTTAACACCGGTCTTGTTGTGTGTGTTTCAAGCTCAAGAGCATCTCCAAGCAAAAAATGGTCAACAGCAACATTCAGACGGTTTCGTACTACTCAATTGCTACATTAAAACGTTATGTTTCTTTTTCAGAACTGGAAAAACACAAGCGTGACAGCATTCAAACCTGTAATCTTCAGATCCGAAATCCGACGCCTTATCCATTAGGCCACACGGTCACTGACGACCAACATTTACATGTATACGACTCATCTCGAAACGCTCACACCCCTGAGGATTTGTGTTTTCGTTCTACACAGCCGCTGCCCCTTGCTCTTTCCCACCCATTCGTTACATTCAACCTCTGACGAGACCGACCAAATATAGACTGAGAAACAAGACCACACACTTTGTGCATTCGGAATCGAAGGCAGGGCGTCCCTCGCTGCATTTGCTACGATTGCCATTTGCTACTTCTGCAGAAGCGGCGGCGGCGGCGACGACGACGACGACGACGACGACGACGACGACGACGACGAATATCGCGAGAGGCTTTGAGATATGTGAGAAATACATCTATAAAATGTAATTCAGACTGCCTCGTCCCACCTTATGCTGTACCGCTTTGGCAATTGCTTTATCTGCGGCATTCGCCTTAATCGCATCTGAGAGTAATTCTTAAAAAAACGCCTGTCGCTAATTGTTCGTCATCACAGATACTGTTTGCTATACGGCCACGACGCGCAACTGATTTCCAAAATTCATCTTTCTCCTGTGAGGATGGAACTTACGACCCCTCGTTTATTAGACCAGTGCTCTACCACTGAGCTAAAGATGCGCGGCCTAGCGGTACTCTTGGGTACTTCGTCCTTACGGTCGTCTGCATCATCAGACTTTAGCTGACAACACTTCATATTACCGGCTAATATTTGCAGCTATTTCGACAAATTACTGCTTGGCTACACATCTGACACGTAACCGATGTGCTCTCCAAACAACAACACTTGCATTTCAGAAAATGTCTTTCACACATGTCTACAAAATCACCTTCACCTTCAAATACAGTTTCCTTGCGACTGACAGAGACGTAGGCAAAGTTTAAAGTTGCTATTTCCATTAAATCTCGTTAATCAGAAAAACGGTAATTTACACCTGCAGCGGAACAAAATACCGTTCCGCCCAGCGTCTGGCTCGAACCCACGACCCTGGGATTAAGAGTCTGACACTCTACCGACTGAGCTAGCCGGCTACCTCGGTGAATACCTGCCGGGTAGCACGTCACACAGTACTCGTTTGGGTTGGGTGGTCCCATACAGAATCTCTCCATGGTGCCTAATGTTTTCCTAACGTCACACTCGTCACGTACTTCACTTTTATGTCATAATCATTTCTGAGAGGTAAAGAAATTGCATGACAACATGCAGAGCTAGTGGCGTCAAAATTAACACACATACTTTATGTGACTCAATAGCCGAACGAGTTACTTTACGACCTTGTTTTTATTTGCAAGTGCCAGTCAAAACTCGCGGTGTCGGCACTCTGCCGACCATTTCGCTAGTTAACACCGGTCTTGTTGTGTGTGTTTCAAGCTCAAGAGCATCTCCAAGCAAAAAATGGTCAACAGCAACATTCAGACGGTTTCGTACTGCTCAATTGCTACATTTAAACGTTATGTTTCTTTTTCAGAACTGGAAAAACACAAGCGTGACAGCATTCGAACCTGTAATCTTCAGATCCGAAATCCGACGCCTTATCCATTAGGCCACACGGTCCCTGACGACCAACATTTACATGTATACGACTCATCTCGAAACGCTCACACCCCTGAGGATTTGTGTTTTCGTTCTACACAGCCGCTGCCCCTTGCTCTTTCCCACCCATTCGTTACATTCAACCTCTGACGAGACCGACCAAATATAGACTGAGAAACAAGACCACACACTTTGTGCATTCGGAATCGAAGGCAGGGCGTCCCTCGCCGCATTTGCTACGATTGCCATTTGCTACTTCTGCAGAGTAATTCAGACTGCCTCGTCCCACCTTATGCTGTACCGCTTTGGAAATTGCTTTATCTGCGGCATTCGCCTTAATCGCATCTGAGAGTAATTCTAAAAAAAACGCCTGTCGCTAATTGTTCGTCATCACAGATACTGTTTGCTATACGGCCACGACGCGCAACTGATTTCCAAAATTCATCTTTCTCCTGTGAGGATGGAACTTACGACCCCTCGTTTATTAGACCAGTGCTCTACCACTGAGCTAAAGACGCGCGGCCTAGCGGTACTCTTGGGTACTTCGTCCTTACGGTCGTCTGCATCATCAGACTTTAGCTGACAACACTTCATATTACCGGCTAATATTTGCAGCTATTTCGACAAATTACTGCTTGGCTACACATCTGACACGTAACCGATGTGCTCTCCAAACAACAACACTTGCATTTCAGAACATGTGTTTCACACATGTCTACAAAATCACCTTCACCTTCAAATACAGTTTCCTTGCGACTGACAGAGACGTAGGCAAAGTTTAAAGTTGCTATTTCCATTAAATCTTGTTAATCAGAAAAACGGTAATTTACACCTGCAGCGGAACAAAATTCCGTTCCGCCCAGCGTCTGGCTCGAACCCACGACCCTGGGATTAAGAGTCTGACACTCTACCGACTGAGCTAGCCGGCTACCTCGGTGAATACCTGCCGGGTAGCACGTCACACAGTACTCGTTTGGGTTGGGTGTTCCCATACAGAATCTCTCCATGATGCCTAATGTTTTCCTAACGTCACACTCGTCACGTACTTCACTTTTATGTCATAATCCTTTCTGAGAGGTAAAGAAATTGCATGACAACATGCAGAGCTAGTGGCGTCAAAATTAACACACATACTTTATGTGACTCAAAAGCCGAACGAGTTACTTTCCGACGTTGTTTTAGATGTGCAAGTGATAGTCAAAACTCGCTGTGTCGGCACTCTGCCGACCATTTCGCTAGTTAACACCGGTCTTGTTGTGTGTGTTTCAAGCTCAAGAGCATCTCCAAGCAAAAAATGGTCAACAGCAACATTCAGACGGTTTCGTACTGCTCAATTGCTACATTAAAACGTTATGTTTCTTTTTCAGAACTGGAAAAACACAAGCGTGACAGCATTGGAACCTGTAATCTTCAGATCCGAAGTCCGACGGCTGATCCATTAGGCCACACGGTCACTGACGACCAACATTTACATGTATACGACTCATCTCGAAACGCTCACACCCCTGAGGATTTGTGTTTTCGTTCTACACAGCCGCCCCCCCTTGCTCTTTCCCACCCATTCGTTACATTCAACCTCTGACGAGACCGACCAAATATAGACTGAGAAACAAGACCACACACTTTGTGCATTCGGAATCGAAGGCAGGGCGTCCCTCGCCGCATTTGCTACGATTGCCATTTGCTACTTCTGCAGAAGCGGCGGCGGCGGCGACGACGACGACGACGACGACGACGACGACGAATATCGCGAGAGGCTCTGAGATATGTGAGAAATACATCTATAAAATGTAATTAAGACTGTCTCGTCCCACCTTATGCTGTACCGCTTTGGCAAATGCTTTATCTGCGCCATTCGCCTTAATCGCATCTGAGAGTAATTCTTAAACAAAACGCCTGTCGCTAATTGTTCGTCATCACAGATACTGTTTGCTATACGGCCACGACGCGCAACTGATTTCCAAAATTCATCTTTCTCCTGTGAGGATGGAACTTACGACCCCTCGTTTATTAGACCAGTGCTCTACCACTGAGCTAAAGACGCGCGGCCTAGCGGTACTCTTGGGTACTTCGTCCTTACGGTCGTCTGCATCATCAGACTTTAGCTGACAACACTTCATATTACCGGCTAATATTTGCAGCTATTTCGACAAATTACTGCTTGGCTACACATCTGACACGTAACCGATGTGCTCTCCAAACAACAACACTTGCATTTCAGAAAATGTCTTTCACACATGTCTACAAAATCACCTTCACCTTCAAATACAGCTTCCTTGCGACTGACAGAGACGTAGGCAAAGTTTAAAGTTGCTATTTCCATTAAATCTCGTTAATCAGAAAAACGGTAATTTACACCTGCAGCGGAACAAAATTCCGTTCCGCCCAGCGTCTGGTTCGAACCCACGACCCTGGGATTAAGGGTCTGACACTCAACCGACTGAGCTAGCCGGCTACCTCGGTGAATACCTGCCGGGTAGCACGTCACACAGTACTCGTTTGGGTTGGGTGGTCCCATACAGAATCTCTCCATGGTGTCTAATGTTTTCCTAACGTCACACTCGTCACGTACTTCACTTTTATGTCATAATCATTTCTGAGAGGTAAAGAAATTGCATGACAACATGCAGAGCTAGTGGCGTCAAAATTAACACACATACTTTATGTGACTCAAAAGCCGAACGAGTTACTTTACGACCTTGTTTTATATGTGCAAGTGCCAGTCAAAACTCGCGGTGTCGGCACTCTGCCGACCATTTCGCTAGTTAACACCGGTCTTGTTGTGTGTGTTTCAAGCTCAAGAGCATCTCCAAGCAAAAAATGGTCAACAGCAACATTCAGACGGTTTCGTACTACTCAATTGCTACATTAAAACGTTATGTTTCTTTTTCAGAACTGGAAAAACACAAGCGTGACAGCATTCAAACCTGTAATCTTCAGATCCGAAATCCGACGCCTTATCCATTAGGCCACACGGTCACTGACGACCAACATTTACATGTATACGACTCATCTCGAAACGCTCACACCCCTGAGGATTTGTGTTTTCGTTCTACACAGCCGCTGCCCCTTGCTCTTTCCCACCCATTCGTTACATTCAACCTCTGACGAGACCGACCAAATATAGACTGAGAAACAAGACCACACACTTTGTGCATTCGGAATCGAAGGCAGGGCGTCCCTCGCTGCATTTGCTACGATTGCCATTTGCTACTTCTGCAGAAGCGGCGGCGGCGGCGACGACGACGACGACGACGACGACGACGACGACGACGACGAATATCGCGAGAGGCTTTGAGATATGTGAGAAATACATCTATAAAATGTAATTCAGACTGCCTCGTCCCACCTTATGCTGTACCGCTTTGGCAATTGCTTTATCTGCGGCATTCGCCTTAATCGCATCTGAGAGTAATTCTTAAAAAAACGCCTGTCGCTAATTGTTCGTCATCACAGATACTGTTTGCTATACGGCCACGACGCGCAACTGATTTCCAAAATTCATCTTTCTCCTGTGAGGATGGAACTTACGACCCCTCGTTTATTAGACCAGTGCTCTACCACTGAGCTAAAGATGCGCGGCCTAGCGGTACTCTTGGGTACTTCGTCCTTACGGTCGTCTGCATCATCAGACTTTAGCTGACAACACTTCATATTACCGGCTAATATTTGCAGCTATTTCGACAAATTACTGCTTGGCTACACATCTGACACGTAACCGATGTGCTCTCCAAACAACAACACTTGCATTTCAGAAAATGTCTTTCACACATGTCTACAAAATCACCTTCACCTTCAAATACAGTTTCCTTGCGACTGACAGAGACGTAGGCAAAGTTTAAAGTTGCTATTTCCATTAAATCTCGTTAATCAGAAAAACGGTAATTTACACCTGCAGCGGAACAAAATACCGTTCCGCCCAGCGTCTGGCTCGAACCCACGACCCTGGGATTAAGAGTCTGACACTCTACCGACTGAGCTAGCCGGCTACCTCGGTGAATACCTGCCGGGTAGCACGTCACACAGTACTCGTTTGGGTTGGGTGGTCCCATACAGAATCTCTCCATGGTGCCTAATGTTTTCCTAACGTCACACTCGTCACGTACTTCACTTTTATGTCATAATCATTTCTGAGAGGTAAAGAAATTGCATGACAACATGCAGAGCTAGTGGCGTCAAAATTAACACACATACTTTATGTGACTCAAAAGCCGAACGAGTTACTTTACGACCTTGTTTTTATTTGCAAGTGCCAGTCAAAACTCGCGGTGTCGGCACTCTGCCGACCATTTCGCTAGTTAACACCGGTCTTGTTGTGTGTGTTTCAAGCTCAAGAGCATCTCCAAGCAAAAAATGGTCAACAGCAACATTCAGACGGTTTCGTACTGCTCAATTGCTACATTTAAACGTTATGTTTCTTTTTCAGAACTGGAAAAACACAAGCGTGACAGCATTCGAACCTGTAATCTTCAGATCCGAAATCCGACGCCTTATCCATTAGGCCACACGGTCCCTGACGACCAACATTTACATGTATACGACTCATCTCGAAACGCTCACACCCCTGAGGATTTGTGTTTTCGTTCTACACAGCCGCTGCCCCTTGCTCTTTCCCACCCATTCGTTACATTCAACCTCTGACGAGACCGACCAAATATAGACTGAGAAACAAGACCACACACTTTGTGCATTCGGAATCGAAGGCAGGGCGTCCCTCGCCGCATTTGCTACGATTGCCATTTGCTACTTCTGCAGAGTAATTCAGACTGCCTCGTCCCACCTTATGCTGTACCGCTTTGGAAATTGCTTTATCTGCGGCATTCGCCTTAATCGCATCTGAGAGTAATTCTAAAAAAAACGCCTGTCGCTAATTGTTCGTCATCACAGATACTGTTTGCTATACGGCCACGACGCGCAACTGATTTCCAAAATTCATCTTTCTCCTGTGAGGATGGAACTTACGACCCCTCGTTTATTAGACCAGTGCTCTACCACTGAGCTAAAGACGCGCGGCCTAGCGGTACTCTTGGGTACTTCGTCCTTACGGTCGTCTGCATCATCAGACTTTAGCTGACAACACTTCATATTACCGGCTAATATTTGCAGCTATTTCGACAAATTACTGCTTGGCTACACATCTGACACGTAACCGATGTGCTCTCCAAACAACAACACTTGCATTTCAGAACATGTGTTTCACACATGTCTACAAAATCACCTTCACCTTCAAATACAGTTTCCTTGCGACTGACAGAGACGTAGGCAAAGTTTAAAGTTGCTATTTCCATTAAATCTTGTTAATCAGAAAAACGATAATTTACACCTGCAGCAGAACAAAATTCCGTTCCGCCCAGCGTCTGGCTCGAACCCACGACCCTGGGATTAAGAGTCTGACACTCTACCGACTGAGCTAGCCGGCTACCTCGGTGAATACCTGCCGGGTAGCACGTCACACAGTACTCGTTTGGGTTGGGTGTTCCCATACAGAATCTCTCCATGATGCCTAATGTTTTCCTAACGTCACACTCGTCACGTACTTCACTTTTATGTCATAATCCTTTCTGAGAGGTAAAGAAATTGCATGACAACATGCAGAGCTAGTGGCGTCAAAATTAACACACATACTTTATGTGACTCAAAAGCCGAACGAGTTACTTTCCGACGTTGTTTTAGATGTGCAAGTGATAGTCAAAACTCGCTGTGTCGGCACTCTGCCGACCATTTCGCTAGTTAACACCGGTCTTGTTGTGTGTGTTTCAAGCTCAAGAGCATCTCCAAGCAAAAAATGGTCAACAGCAACATTCAGACGGTTTCGTACTGCTCAATTGCTACATTAAAACGTTATGTTTCTTTTTCAGAACTGGAAAAACACAAGCGTGACAGCATTGGAACCTGTAATCTTCAGATCCGAAGTCCGACGGCTGATCCATTAGGCCACACGGTCACTGACGACCAACATTTACATGTATACGACTCATCTCGAAACGCTCACACCCCTGAGGATTTGTGTTTTCGTTCTACACAGCCGCCCCCCCTTGCTCTTTCCCACCCAT
This sequence comes from Schistocerca gregaria, assembly GCF_023897955.1. Lineage (NCBI taxonomy): Eukaryota > Metazoa > Arthropoda > Insecta > Orthoptera > Acrididae > Schistocerca > Schistocerca gregaria. Next base: position 16,062,411 of record NW_026061724.1, on the reverse strand, counting down.
TCGTTACATTCAACCTCTGACGAGACCGACCAAATATAGACTGAGAAACAAGACCACACACTTTGTGCATTCGGAATCGAAGGCAGGGCGTCCCTCGCCGCATTTGCTACGATTGCCATTTGCTACTTCTGCAGAAGCGGCGGCGGCGGCGACGACGACGACGACGACGACGACGACGACGAATATCGCGAGAGGCTCTGAGATATGTGAGAAATACATCTATAAAATGTAATTAAGACTGTCTCGTCCCACCTTATGCTGTACCGCTTTGGCAAATGCTTTATCTGCGCCATTCGCCTTAATCGCATCTGAGAGTAATTCTTAAACAAAACGCCTGTCGCTAATTGTTCGTCATCACAGATACTGTTTGCTATACGGCCACGACGCGCAACTGATTTCCAAAATTCATCTTTCTCCTGTGAGGATGGAACTTACGACCCCTCGTTTATTAGACCAGTGCTCTACCACTGAGCTAAAGACGCGCGGCCTAGCGGTGCTCTTGGGTACTTCGTCCTTACGGTCGTCTGCATCATCAGACTTTAGCTGACAACACTTCATATTACCGGCTAATATTTGCAGCTATTTCGACAAATTACTGCTTGGCTACACATCTGACACGTAACCGATGTGCTCTCCAAACAACAACACTCGCATTTCAGAAAATGTCTTTCACACATGTCTACAAAATCACCTTCACCTTCAAATACAGCTTCCTTGCGACTGACAGAGACGTAGGCAAAGTTTAAAGTTGCTATTTCCATTAAATCTCGTTAATCAGAAAAACGGTAATTTACACCTGCAGCGGAACAAAATTCCGTTCCGCCCAGCGTCTGGTTCGAACCCACGACCCTGGGATTAAGAGTCTGACACTCTACCGACTGAGCTAGCCGGCTACCTCGGTGAATACCTGCCGAGTAGCACGTCACACAGTACTCGTTTGGGTTTGGTGGTCCCATACAGAATCTCTCCATGGTGCCTAATGTTTTCCTAACGTCACACTCGTCACGTACTTCACTTTTATGTCATAATCATTTCTGAGAGGTAAAGAAATTGCATGACAACATGCAGAGCTAGTGGCGTCAAAATTAACACACATACTTTATGTGACTCAAAAGCCGAACGAGTTACTTTACGACCTTGTTTTATATGTGCAAGTGCCAGTCAAAACTCGCGGTGTCGGGACTCTGCCGACCATTTCGCTAGTTAACACCGGTCTTGTTGTGTGTGTTTCAAGCTCAAGAGCATCTCCAAGCAAAAAATGGTCAACAGCAACATTCAGACGGTTTCGTACTGCTCAATTGCTACATTAAAACGTTATGTTTCTTTTTCAGAACTGGAAAAACACAAGCGTGACAGCATTCAAACCTGTAATCTTCAGATCCGAAATCCGACGCCTTATCCATTAGGCCACACGGTCACTGACGACCAACATTTACATGTATACGACTCATCTCGAAACGCTCACACCCCTGAGGATTTGTGTTTTCGTTCTACACAGCCGCTGCCCCTTGCTCTTTCCCACCCATTCGTTACATTCAACCTCTGACGAGACCGACCAAATATAGACTGAGAAACAAGACCACACACTTTGTGCATTCGGAATCGAAGGCAGGGCGTCCCTCGCTGCATTTGCTACGATTGCCATTTGCTACTTCTGCAGAAGCGGCGGCGGCGGCGGCGGCGGCGACGACGACGACGACGACGACGACGACGACGAATATCGCGAGAGGCTTTGAGATATGTGAGAAATACATCTATAAAATATAATTCAGACTGCCTCGTCCCACCTTATGCTGTACCGCTTTGGCAAATGCTTTATCTGCGCCATTCGCCTTAATCGCATCTGAGAGTAATTCTTAAAAAAACGCCTGTTGCTAATTGTTCGTCATCACAGATACTGTTTGCTATACGGCCACGACGCGCAACTGATTTCCAAAATTCATCTTTCTCCTGTGAGGATGGAACTTACGACCCCTCGTTTATTAGACCAGTGCTCTACCACTGAGCTAAAGACGCGCGGCCTAGCGGTACTCTTGGGTACTTCGTCCTTACGGTCGTCTGCCTCATCAGACTTTAGCTGACAACACTTCATATTACCGGCTAATATTTGCAGCTATTTCGACAAATTACTGCTTGGCTACACATCTGACACGTAACCGATGTGCTCTCCAAACAACAACACTTGCATTTCAGAAAATGTCTTTCACACATGTCTACAAAATCACCTTCACCTTCAAATACAGTTTCCTTGCGACTGACAGAGACGTAGGCAAAGTTTAAAGTTGCTATTTCCATTAAATCTCGTTAATCAGAAAAACGGTAATTTACACCTGCAGCGGAACAAAATACCGTTCCGCCCAGCGTCTGGCTCGAACCCACGACCCTGGGATTAAGAGTCTGACACTCTACCGACTGAGCTAGCCGGCTACCTCGGTGAATACCTGCCGGGTAGCACGTCACACAGTACTCGTTTGGGTTGGGTGGTCCCATACAGAATCTCTCCATGGTGCCTAATGTTTTCCTAACGTCACACTCGTCACGTACTTCACTTTTATGTCATAATCATTTCTGAGAGGTAAAGAAATTGCATGACAACATGCAGAGCTAGTGGCGTCAAAATTAACACACATACTTTATGTGACTCAAAAGCCGAACGAGTTACTTTACGACCTTGTTTTTATTTGCAAGTGCCAGTCAAAACTCGCGGTGTCGGCACTCTGCCGACCATTTCGCTAGTTAACACCGGTCTTGTTGTGTGTGTTTCAAGCTCAAGAGCATCTCCAAGCAAAAAATGGTCAACAGCAACAGTCAGACGGTTTCGTACTGCTCAATTGCTACATTTAAACGTTATGTTTCTTTTTCAGAACTGGAAAAACACAAGCGTGACAGCATTCGAACCTGTAATCTTCAGATCCGAAATCCGACGCCTTATCCATTAGGCCACACGGTCCCTGACGACCAACATTTACATGTATACGACTCATCTCGAAACGCTCACACCCCTGAGGATTTGTGTTTTCGTTCTACACAGCCGCTGCCCCTTGCTCTTTCCCACCCATTCGTTACATTCAACCTCTGACGAGACCGACCAAATATAGACTGAGAAACAAGACCACACACTTTGTGCATTCGGAATCGAAGGCAGGGCGTCCCTCGCCGCATTTGCTACGATTGCCATTTGCTACTTCTGCAGAGTAATTCAGACTGCCTCGTCCCACCTTATGCTGTACCGCTTTGGCAATTGCTTTATCTGCGGCATTCGCCTTAATCGCATCTGAGAGTAATTCTAAAAAAAACGCCTGTCGCTAATTGTTCGTCATCACAGATACTGTTTGCTATACGGCCACGACGCGCAACTGATTTCCAAAATTCATCTTTCTCCTGTGAGGATGGAACTTACGACCCCTCGTTTATTAGACCAGTGCTCTACCACTGAGCTAAAGACGCGCGGCCTAGCGGTACTCTTGGGTACTTCGTCCTTACGGTCGTCTGCATCATCAGACTTTAGCTGACAACACTTCATATTACCGGCTAATATTTGCAGCTATTTCGACAAATTACTGCTTGGCTACACATCTGACACGTAACCGATGTGCTCTCCAAACAACAACACTTGCATTTCAGAACATGTGTTTCACACATGTCTACAAAATCACCTTCACCTTCAAATACAGTTTCCTTGCGACTGACAGAGACGTAGGCAAAGTTTAAAGTTGCTATTTCCATTAAATCTTGTTAATCAGAAAAACGGTAATTTACACCTGCAGCGGAACAAAATTCCGTTCCGCCCAGCGTCTGGCTCGAACCCACGACCCTGGGATTAAGAGTCTGACACTCTACCGACTGAGCTAGCCGGCTACCTCGGTGAATACCTGCCGGGTAGCACGTCACACAGTACTCGTTTGGGTTGGGTGTTCCCATACAGAATCTCTCCATGATGCCTAATGTTTTCCTAACGTCACACTCGTCACGTACTTCACTTTTATGTCATAATCCTTTCTGAGAGGTAAAGAAATTGCATGACAACATGCAGAGCTAGTGGCGTCAAAATTAACACACATACTTTATGTGACTCAAAAGCCGAACGAGTTACTTTCCGACGTTGTTTTAGATGTGCAAGTGATAGTCAAAACTCGCTGTGTCGGCACTCTGCCGACCATTTCGCTAGTTAACACCGGTCTTGTTGTGTGTGTTTCAAGCTCAAGAGCATCTCCAAGCAAAAAATGGTCAACAGCAACATTCAGACGGTTTCGTACTGCTCAATTGCTACATTAAAACGTTATGTTTCTTTTTCAGAACTGGAAAAACACAAGCGTGACAGCATTGGAACCTGTAATCTTCAGATCCGAAGTCCGACGGCTGATCCATTAGGCCACACGGTCACTGACGACCAACATTTACATGTATACGACTCATCTCGAAACGCTCACACCCCTGAGGATTTGTGTTTTCGTTCTACACAGCCGCCCCCCCCTTGCTCTTTCCCACCCATTCGTTACATTCAACCTCTGACGAGACCGACCAAATATAGACTGAGAAACAAGACCACACACTTTGTGCATTCGGAATCGAAGGCAGGGCGTCCCTCGCCGCATTTGCTACGATTGCCATTTGCTACTTCTGCAGAAGCGGCGGCGGCGGCGACGACGACGACGACGACGACGCCGACGACGACGACGACGAATATCGCGAGAGGCTCTGAGATATGTGAGAAATACATCTATAAAATGTAATTAAGACTGTCTCGTCCCACCTTATGCTGTACCGCTTTGGCAAATGCTTTATCTGCGCCATTCGCCTTAATCGCATCTGAGAGTAATTCTTAAACAAAACGCCTGTCGCTAATTGTTCGTCATCACAGATACTGTTTGCTATACGGCCACGACGCGCAACTGATTTCCAAAATTCATCTTTCTCCTGTGAGGATGGAACTTACGACCCCTCGTTTATTAGACCAGTGCTCTACCACTGAGCTAAAGACGCGCGGCCTAGCGGTACTCTTGGGTACTTCGTCCTTACGGTCGTCTGCATCATCAGACTTTAGCTGACAACACTTCATATTACCGGCTAATATTTGCAGCTATTTCGACAAATTACTGCTTGGCTACACATCTGACACGTAACCGATGTGCTCTCCAAACAACAACACTTGCATTTCAGAAAATGTCTTTCACACATGTCTACAAAATCACCTTCACCTTCAAATACAGCTTCCTTGCGACTGACAGAGACGTAGGCAAAGTTTAAAGTTGCTATTTCCATTAAATCTCGTTAATCAGAAAAACGGTAATTTACACCTGCAGCGGAACAAAATTCCGTTCCGCCCAGCGTCTGGCTCGAACCCACGACCCTGGGATTAAGGGTCTGACACTCAACCGACTGAGCTAGCCGGCTACCTCGGTGAATACCTGCCGGGTAGCACGTCACACAGTACTCGTTTGGGTTGGGTGGTCCCATACAGAATCTCTCCATAGTGCCTAATGTTTTCCTAACGTCACACTCGTCACGTACTTCACTTTTATGTCATAATCATTTCTGAGAGGTAAAGAAATTGCATGACAACATGCAGAGCTAGTGGCGTCAAAATTAACACACATACTTTATGTGACTCAAAAGCCGAACGAGTTACTTTACGACCTTGTTTTTATTTGCAAGTGCCAGCCAAAACTCGCGGTGTCGGCACTCTGCCGACCATTTCGCTAGTTAACACCGGTCTTGTTGTGTGTGTTTCAAGCTCAAGAGCATCTCCAAGCAAAAAATGGTCAACAGCAACATTCAGACGGTTTCGTACTGCTCAATTGCTACATTTAAACGTTATGTTTCTTTTTCAGAACTGGAAAAACACAAGCGTGACAGCATTGGAACCTGTAATCTTCAGATCCGAAGTCCGACGGCTGATCCATTAGGCCACACGGTCACTGACGACCAACATTTACATGTATACGACTCATCTCGAAACGCTCACACCCCTGAGGATTTGTGTTTTCGTTCTACACAGCCGCCCCCCCTTGCTCTTTCCCACCCATTCGTTACATTCAACCTCTGACGAGACCGACCAAATATAGACTGAGAAACAAGACCACACACTTTGTGCATTCGGAATCGAAGGCAGGGCGTCCCTCGCCGCATTTGCTACGATTGCCATTTGCTACTTCTGCAGAAGCGGCGGCGGCGGCGACGACGACGACGACGACGACGACGACGACGACGAATATCGCGAGAGGCTCTGAGATATGTGAGAAATACATCTATAAAATGTAATTAAGACTGTCTCGTCCCACCTTATGCTGTACCGCTTTGGCAAATGCTTTATCTGCGCCATTCGCCTTAATCGCATCTGAGAGTAATTCTTAAACAAAACGCCTGTCGCTAATTGTTCGTCATCACAGATACTGTTTGCTATACGGCCACGACGCGCAACTGATTTCCAAAATTCATCTTTCTCCTGTGAGGATGGAACTTACGACCCCTCGTTTATTAGACCAGTGCTCTACCACTGAGCTAAAGACGCGCGGCCTAGCGGTACTCTTGGGTACTTCGTCCTTACGGTCGTCTGCATCATCAGACTTTAGCTGACAACACTTCATATTACCGGCTAATATTTGCAGCTATTTCGACAAATTACTGCTTGGCTACACATCTGACACGTAACCGATGTGCTCTCCAAACAACAACACTCGCATTTCAGAAAATGTCTTTCACACATGTCTACAAAATCACCTTCACCTTCAAATACAGCTTCCTTGCGACTGACAGAGACGTAGGCAAAGTTTAAAGTTGCTATTTCCATTAAATCTCGTTAATCAGAAAAACGGTAATTTACACCTGCAGCGGAACAAAATTCCGTTCCGCCCAGCGTCTGGTTCGAACCCACGACCCTGGGATTAAGAGTCTGACACTCTACCGACTGAGCTAGCCGGCTACCTCGGTGAATACCTGCCGAGTAGCACGTCACACAGTACTCGTTTGGGTTTGGTGGTCCCATACAGAATCTCTCCATGGTGCCTAATGTTTTCCTAACGTCACACTCGTCACGTACTTCACTTTTATGTCATAATCATTTCTGAGAGGTAAAGAAATTGCATGACAACATGCAGAGCTAGTGGCGTCAAAATTAACACACATACTTTATGTGACTCAAAAGCCGAACGAGTTACTTTACGACCTTGTTTTATATGTGCAAGTGCCAGTCAAAACTCGCGGTGTCGGGACTCTGCCGACCATTTCGCTAGTTAACACCGGTCTTGTTGTGTGTGTTTCAAGCTCAAGAGCATCTCCAAGCAAAAAATGGTCAACAGCAACATTCAGACGGTTTCGTACTGCTCAATTGCTACATTAAAACGTTATGTTTCTTTTTCAGAACTGGAAAAACACAAGCGTGACAGCATTCAAACCTGTAATCTTCAGATCCGAAATCCGACGCCTTATCCATTAGGCCACACGGTCACTGACGACCAACATTTACATGTATACGACTCATCTCGAAACGCTCACACCCCTGAGGATTTGTGTTTTCGTTCTACACAGCCGCTGCCCCTTGCTCTTTCCCACCCATTCGTTACATTCAACCTCTGACGAGACCGACCAAATATAGACTGAGAAACAAGACCACACACTTTGTGCATTCGGAATCGAAGGCAGGGCGTCCCTCGCTGCATTTGCTACGATTGCCATTTGCTACTTCTGCAGAAGCGGCGGCGGCGGCGGCGGCGGCGACGACGACGACGACGACGACGACGACGACGAATATCGCGAGAGGCTTTGAGATATGTGAGAAATACATCTATAAAATATAATTCAGACTGCCTCGTCCCACCTTATGCTGTACCGCTTTGGCAAATGCTTTATCTGCGCCATTCGCCTTAATCGCATCTGAGAGTAATTCTTAAAAAAACGCCTGTTGCTAATTGTTCGTCATCACAGATACTGTTTGCTATACGGCCACGACGCGCAACTGATTTCCAAAATTCATCTTTCTCCTGTGAGGATGGAACTTACGACCCCTCGTTTATTAGACCAGTGCTCTACCACTGAGCTAAAGACGCGCGGCCTAGCGGTACTCTTGGGTACTTCGTCCTTACGGTCGTCTGCCTCATCAGACTTTAGCTGACAACACTTCATATTACCGGCTAATATTTGCAGCTATTTCGACAAATTACTGCTTGGCTACACATCTGACACGTAACCGATGTGCTCTCCAAACAACAACACTTGCATTTCAGAAAATGTCTTTCACACATGTCTACAAAATCACCTTCACCTTCAAATACAGTTTCCTTGCGACTGACAGAGACGTAGGCAAAGTTTAAAGTTGCTATTTCCATTAAATCTCGTTAATCAGAAAAACGGTAATTTACACCTGCAGCGGAACAAAATACCGTTCCGCCCAGCGTCTGGCTCGAACCCACGACCCTGGGATTAAGAGTCTGACACTCTACCGACTGAGCTAGCCGGCTACCTCGGTGAATACCTGCCGGGTAGCACGTCACACAGTACTCGTTTGGGTTGGGTGGTCCCATACAGAATCTCTCCATGGTGCCTAATGTTTTCCTAACGTCACACTCGTCACGTACTTCACTTTTATGTCATAATCATTTCTGAGAGGTAAAGAAATTGCATGACAACATGCAGAGCTAGTGGCGTCAAAATTAACACACATACTTTATGTGACTCAAAAGCCGAACGAGTTACTTTACGACCTTGTTTTTATTTGCAAGTGCCAGTCAAAACTCGCGGTGTCGGCACTCTGCCGACCATTTCGCTAGTTAACACCGGTCTTGTTGTGTGTGTTTCAAGCTCAAGAGCATCTCCAAGCAAAAAATGGTCAACAGCAACAGTCAGACGGTTTCGTACTGCTCAATTGCTACATTTAAACGTTATGTTTCTTTTTCAGAACTGGAAAAACACAAGCGTGACAGCATTCGAACCTGTAATCTTCAGATCCGAAATCCGACGCCTTATCCATTAGGCCACACGGTCCCTGACGACCAACATTTACATGTATACGACTCATCTCGAAACGCTCACACCCCTGAGGATTTGTGTTTTCGTTCTACACAGCCGCTGCCCCTTGCTCTTTCCCACCCATTCGTTACATTCAACCTCTGACGAGACCGACCAAATATAGACTGAGAAACAAGACCACACACTTTGTGCATTCGGAATCGAAGGCAGGGCGTCCCTCGCCGCATTTGCTACGATTGCCATTTGCTACTTCTGCAGAGTAATTCAGACTGCCTCGTCCCACCTTATGCTGTACCGCTTTGGCAATTGCTTTATCTGCGGCATTCGCCTTAATCGCATCTGAGAGTAATTCTAAAAAAAACGCCTGTCGCTAATTGTTCGTCATCACAGATACTGTTTGCTATACGGCCACGACGCGCAACTGATTTCCAAAATTCATCTTTCTCCTGTGAGGATGGAACTTACGACCCCTCGTTTATTAGACCAGTGCTCTACCACTGAGCTAAAGACGCGCGGCCTAGCGGTACTCTTGGGTACTTCGTCCTTACGGTCGTCTGCATCATCAGACTTTAGCTGACAACACTTCATATTACCGGCTAATATTTGCAGCTATTTCGACAAATTACTGCTTGGCTACACATCTGACACGTAACCGATGTGCTCTCCAAACAACAACACTTGCATTTCAGAACATGTGTTTCACACATGTCTACAAAATCACCTTCACCTTCAAATACAGTTTCCTTGCGACTGACAGAGACGTAGGCAAAGTTTAAAGTTGCTATTTCCATTAAATCTTGTTAATCAGAAAAACGGTAATTTACACCTGCAGCGGAACAAAATTCCGTTCCGCCCAGCGTCTGGCTCGAACCCACGACCCTGGGATTAAGAGTCTGACACTCTACCGACTGAGCTAGCCGGCTACCTCGGTGAATACCTGCCGGGTAGCACGTTACACAGTACTCGTTTGGGTTGGGTGTTCCCATACAGAATCTCTCCATGATGCCTAATGTTTTCCTAACGTCACACTCGTCACGTACTTCACTTTTATGTCATAATCCTTTCTGAGAGGTAAAGAAATTGCATGACAACATGCAGAGCTAGTGGCGTCAAAATTAACACACATACTTTATGTGACTCAAAAGCCGAACGAGTTACTTTCCGACGTTGTTTTAGATGTGCAAGTGATAGTCAAAACTCGCTGTGTCGGCACTCTGCCGACCATTTCGCTAGTTAACACCGGTCTTGTTGTGTGTGTTTCAAGCTCAAGAGCATCTCCAAGCAAAAAATGGTCAACAGCAACATTCAGACGGTTTCGTACTGCTCAATTGCTACATTAAAACGTTATGTTTCTTTTTCAGAACTGGAAAAACACAAGCGTGACAGCATTGGAACCTGTAATCTTCAGATCCGAAGTCCGACGGCTGATCCATTAGGCCACACGGTCACTGACGACCAACATTTACATGTATACGACTCATCTCGAAACGCTCACACCCCTGAGGATTTGTGTTTTCGTTCTACACAGCCGCCCCCCCCTTGCTCTTTCCCACCCATTCGTTACATTCAACCTCTGACGAGACCGACCAAATATAGACTGAGAAACAAGACCACACACTTTGTGCATTCGGAATCGAAGGCAGGGCGTCCCTCGCCGCATTTGCTACGATTGCCATTTGCTACTTCTGCAGAAGCGGCGGCGGCGGCGACGACGACGACGACGACGACGACGACGACGACGAATATCGCGAGAGGCTCTGAGATATGTGAGAAATACATCTATAAAATGTAATTAAGACTGTCTCGTCCCACCTTATGCTGTACCGCTTTGGCAAATGCTTTATCTGCGCCATTCGCCTTAATCGCATCTGAGAGTAATTCTTAAACAAAACGCCTGTCGCTAATTGTTCGTCATCACAGATACTGTTTGCTATACGGCCACGACGCGCAACTGATTTCCAAAATTCATCTTTCTCCTGTGAGGATGGAACTTACGACCCCTCGTTTATTAGACCAGTGCTCTACCACTGAGCTAAAGACGCGCGGCCTAGCGGTACTCTTGGGTACTTCGTCCTTACGGTCGTCTGCATCATCAGACTTTAGCTGACAACACTTCATATTACCGGCTAATATTTGCAGCTATTTCGACAAATTACTGCTTGGCTACACATCTGACACGTAACCGATGTGCTCTCCAAACAACAACACTTGCATTTCAGAAAATGTCTTTCACACATGTCTACAAAATCACCTTCACCTTCAAATACAGCTTCCTTGCGACTGACAGAGACGTAGGCAAAGTTTAAAGTTGCTATTTCCATTAAATCTCGTTAATCAGAAAAACGGTAATTTACACCTGCAGCGGAACAAAATTCCGTTCCGCCCAGCGTCTGGCTCGAACCCACGACCCTGGGATTAAGGGTCTGACACTCAACCGACTGAGCTAGCCGGCTACCTCGGTGAATACCTGCCGGGTAGCACGTCACACAGTACTCGTTTGGGTTGGGTGGTCCCATACAGAATCTCTCCATAGTGCCTAATGTTTTCCTAACGTCACACTCGTCACGTACTTCACTTTTATGTCATAATCATTTCTGAGAGGTAAAGAAATTGCATGACAACATGCAGAGCTAGTGGCGTCAAAATTAACACACATACTTTATGTGACTCAAAAGCCGAACGAGTTACTTTACGACCTTGTTTTTATTTGCAAGTGCCAGCCAAAACTCGCGGTGTCGGCACTCTGCCGACCATTTCGCTAGTTAACACCGGTCTTGTTGTGTGTGTTTCAAGCTCAAGAGCATCTCCAAGCAAAAAATGGTCAACAGCAACATTCAGACGGTTTCGTACTGCTCAATTGCTACATTTAAACGTTATGTTTCTTTTTCAGAACTGGAAAAACACAAGCGTGACAGCATTCGAACCTGTAATCTTCAGATCCGAAATCCGACGCCTTATCCATTAGGCCACACGGTCACTGACGACCAACATTTACATGTATACGACTCATCTCGAAACGCTCACACCCCTGAGGATTTGTGTTTTCGTTCTACACAGCCGCTGCCCCTTGCTCTTTCCCACCCATTCGTTACATTCAACCTCTGACGAGACCGACCAAATATAGACTGAGAAACAAGACCACACACCTTGTGCATTCGGAATCGAAGGCAGGGCGTCCCTCGCTGCATTTGCTACGATTGCCATTTGCTACTTCTGCAGAAGCGGCGGCGGCGGCGACGACGACGACGACGACGACGACGACGAATATCGCGAGAGGCTTTGAGATATGTGAGAAATACATCTATAAAATGTAATTTAGACTGCCTCGTCCCACCTTATGCTGTACCGCTTTGGCAAATGCTTTATCTGCGCCATTCGCCTTAATCGCATCTGAGAGTAATTCTTAAAAAAACGCCTGTCGCTAATTGTTCGTCATCACAGATACTGTTTGCTATACGGCCACGACGCGCAACTGATTTCCAAAATTCATCTTTCTCCTGTGAGGATGGAACTTACGACCCCTCGTTTATTAGACCAGTGCTCTACCACTGAGCTAAAGACGCGCGGCCTAGCGGTACTCTTGGGTACTTCGTCCTTACGGTCGTCTGCATCATCAGACTTTAGCTGACAACACTTCATATTACCGGCTAATATTTGCAGCTATTTCGACAAATTACTGCTTGGCTACACATCTGACACGTAACCGATGTGCTCTCCAAACAACAACACTTGCATTTCAGAAAATGTCTTTCACACATGTCTACAAAATCACCTTCACCTTCAAATACAGTTTCCTTGCGACTGACAGAGACGTAGGCAAAGTTTAAAGTTGCTATTTCCATTAAATCTCGTTAATCAGAAAAACGGTAATTTACACCTGCAGCGGAACAAAATTCCGTTCCGCCCAGCGTCTGGCTCGAACCCACGACCCTGGGATTAAGAGTCTGACACTCTACCGACTGAGCTAGCCGGCTACCTCGGTGAATACCTGCCGGGTAGCACGTCACACAGTACTCGTTTGGGTTGGGTGGTCCCATACAGAATCTCTCCATGGTGCCTAATGTTTTCCTAACGTCACACTCGTCACGTACTTCACTTTTATGTCATAATCATTTCTGAGAGGTAAAGAAATTGCATGACAACATGCAGAGCTAGTGGCGTCAAAATTAACACACATACTTTATGTGACTCAAAAGAAGAACGAGTTACTTTACGACCTTGTTTTTATTTGCAAGTGCCAGTCAAAACTCGCGGTGTCGGCACTCTGCCGACCATTTCGCTAGTTAACACCGGTCTTGTTGTGTGTGTTTCAAGCTCAAGAGCATCTCCAAGCAAAAAATGGTCAACAGCAACATTCAGACGGTTTCGTACTGCTCAATTGCTACATTTAAACGTTATGTTTCTTTTTCAGAACTGGAAAAACACAAGCGTGACAGCATTCGAACCTGTAATCTTCAGATCCGAAATCCGACGCCTTATCCATTAGGCCACACGGTCACTGACGACCAACATTTACATGTACACGACTCATCTCGAAACGCTCACACCCCTGAGGATTTGTGTTTTCGTTCTACACAGCCGCTGCCCCTTGCTCTTTCCCACCCATTCGTTACATTCAACCTCTGACGAGACCGACCAAATATAGACTGAGAAACAAGACCACACACTTTGTGCATTCGGAATCGAAGGCAGGGCGTCCCTCGCCGCATTTGCTACGATTGCCATTTGCTACTTCTGCAGAAGCGGCGGCGGCGGCGACGACGACGACGACGACGACGACGACGACGACGACGCGACGAATATCGCGAGAGGCTTTGAGATATGTGAGAAATACATCTATAAAATGTAATTCAGACTGCCTCGTCCCACCTTATGCTGTACCGCTTTGGCAAATGCTTTATCTGCGCCATTCGCCTTAATCGCATCTGAGAGTAATTCTTAAAAAAACGCCTGTCGCTAATTGTTCGTCATCACAGGTACTGTTTGCTATACGGCCACGACGCGCAACTGATTTCCAAAATTCATCTTTCTCCTGTGAGGATGGAACTTACGACCCCTCGTTTATTACACTAGTGCTCTACCACTGAGCTAAAGAGACGCGGCCTAGCGGTACTCTTGGATACTTCGTCCTTACGGTCGTCTGCATCATCAGACTTTAGCTGACAACACTTCATATTACCGGCTAATATTTGCAGCTATTTCGACAAATTACTGCTTGGCTACACATCTGACACGTAACCGATGTGCTCTCCAAACAACAACACTTGCATTTCAGAAAATGTCTTTCACACATGTCTACAAAATCACCTTCACCTTCAAATACAGTTTCCTTGCGACTGACAGAGACGTAGGCAAAGTTTAAAGTTGCTATTTCCATTAAATCTCGTTAATCAGAAAAACGGTAATTTACACCTGCAGCGGAACAAAATTCCGTTCCGCCCAGCGTCTGGCTCGAACCCACGACCCTGAGATTAAGAGTCTGACACTCTACCGACTGAGCTAGCCGGCTACCTCGGTGAATACCTGCCGGGTAGCACGTCACACAGTACTCGTTTGGGTTGGGTGGTCCCATACAGAATCTCTCCATGGTGCCTAATGTTTTCCTAACGTCACACTCGTCACGTACTTCACTTTTATGTCATAATCATTTCTGAGAGGTAAAGAAATTGCATGACAACATGCAGAGCTAGTGGCGTCAAAATTAACACACATACTTTATGTGACTCAAAAGCCGAACGAGTTACTTTACGACCTTGTTTTTATTTGCAAGTGCCAGTCAAAACTCGCGGTGTCGGCACTCTGCCGACCATTTCGCTAGTTAACACCGGTCTTGTTGTGTGTGTTTCAAGCTCAAGAGCATCTCCAAGCAAAAAATGGTCAACAGCAACATTCAGACGGTTTCGTACTGCTCAATTGCTACATTTAAACGTTATGTTTCTTTTTCAGAACTGGAAAAACACAAGCGTGACAGCATTCGAACCTGTAATCTTCAGATCCGAAATCCGACGCCTTATCCATTAGGCCACACGGTCACTGACGACCAACATTTACATGTATACGACTCATCTCGAAACGCTCACCCCCCTGAGGATTTGTGTTTTCGTTCTACACAGCCGCTGCCCCTTGCTCTTTCCCACCCATTCGTTACATTCAACCTCTGACGAGACCGACCAAATATAGACTGAGAAACAAGACCACACACTTTGTGCATTCGGAATCGAAGGCAGGGCGTCCCTCGCCGCATTTGCTACGATTGCCATTTGCTACTTCTGCAGAAGCGGCGGCGGCGGCGACGACGACGACGACGACGACGACGACGACGACGACGACGACGACGACGAATATCGCGAGAGGCTTTGAGATATGTGAGAAATACATCTATAAAATGTAATTCAGACTGCCTCGTCCCACCTTATGCTGTACCGCTTTGGCAAATGCTTTATCTGCGCCATTCGCCTTAATCGCATCTGAGAGTAATTCTTAAAAAAACGCCTGTTGCTAATTGTTCGTCATCACAGATACTGTTTGCTATACGGCCACGACGCGCAACTGATTTCCAAAATTCATCTTTCTCCTGTGAGGATGGAACTTACGACCCCTCGTTTATTACACCAGTGCTCTACCACTGAGCTAAAGAGGCGCGGCCTAGCGGTACTCTTGGGTACTTCGTCCTTACGGTCGTCTGCATCATCAGACTTTAGCTGACAACACTTCATATTACCGGCTAATATTTGCAGCTATTTCGACAAATTACTGCTTGGCTACACATCTGACACGTAACCGATGTGCTCTCCAAACAACAACACTTGCATTTCAGAAAATGTCTTTCACACATGTCTACAAAATCACCTTCACCTTCAAATACAGTTTCCTTGCGACTGACAGAGACGTAGGCAAAGTTTAAAGTTGCTATTTCCATTAAATCTCGTTAATCAGAAAAACGGTAATTTACACCTGCAGCGGAACAAAATTCAGTTCCGCCCAGCGTCTGGCTCGAACCCACGACCCTGGGATTAAGAGTCTGACACTCTACCGACTGAGCTAGCCGGCTACCTCGGTGAATACTTGCCGGGTAGCACGTCACACAGTACTCGTTTGGGTTGGGTGGTCCCATACAGAATCTCTCCATGGTGCCTAATGTTTTCCTAACGTCACACTCGTCACGTACTTCACTTTTATGTCATAATCATTTCTGAGAGGTAAAGAAATTGCATGACAACATGCAGAGCTAGTGGCGTCAAAATTAACACACATACTTTATGTGACTCAAAAGCCGAACGAGTTACTTTACGACCTTGTTTTTATTTGCAAGTGCCAGTCAAAACTCGCGGTGTCGGCACTCTGCCGACCATTTCGCTAGTTAACACCGGTCTTGTTGTGTGTGTTTCAAGCTCAAGAGCATCTCCAAGCAAAAAATGGTCAACAGCAACATTCAGACGGTTTCGTACTGCTCAATTGCTACATTTAAACGTTATGTTTCTTTTTCAGAACTGGAAAAACACAAGCGTGACAGCATTCGAACCTGTAATCTTCAGATCCGAAATCCGACGCCTTATCCATTAGGCCACACGGTCACTGACGACCAACATTTACATGTATACGACCATCTCGAAACGCTCACACCCCTGAGGATTTGTGTTTTCGTTCTACACAGCCGCTGCCCCTTGCTCTTTCCCACCCATTCGTTACATTCAACCTCTGACGAGACCGACCAAATATAGACTGAGAAACAAGACCACACACTTTGTGCATTCGGAATCGAAGGCAGGGAGTCCCTCGCCGCATTTGCTACGATTGCCATTTGCTACTTCTGCAGAAGCGGCGGCGGCGGCGACGACGACGACGACGACGACGACGACGACGACGACGACGACGACGAATATCGCGAGAGGCTTTGAGATATGTGAGAAATACATCTATAAAATGTAATTCAGACTGCCTCGTCCCACCTTATGCTGTACCGCTTTGGCAAATGCTTTATCTGCGCCATTCGCCTTAATCGCATCTGAGAGTAATTCTTAAAAAAACGCCTGTTGCTAATTGTTCGTCATCACAGATACTGTTTGCTATACGGCCACGACGCGCAACTGATTTCCAAAATTCATCTTTCTCCTGTGAGGATGGAACTTACGACCCCTCGTTTATTACACCAGTGCTCTACCACTGAGCTAAAGAGGCGCGGCCTAGCGGTACTCTTGGGTACTTCGTCCTTACGGTCGTCTGCATCATCAGACTTTAGCTGACAACACTTCATATTACCGGCTAATATTTGCAGCTATTTCGACAAATTACTGCTTGGCTACACATCTGACACGTAACCGATGTGTTCTCCAAACAACAACACTTGCATTTCAGAAAATGTCTTTCACACATGTCTACAAAATCACCTTCACCTTCAAATACAGTTTCCTTGCGACTGACAGAGACGTAGGCAAAGTTTAAAGTTGCTATTTCCATTAAATCTCGTTAATCAGAAAAACGGTAATTTACACCTGCAGCGGAACAAAATTCCGTTCCGCCCAGCGTCTGGCTCGAACCCACGACCCTGGGATTAAGAGTCTGACACTCTACCGACTGAGCTAGCCGGCTACCTCGGTGAATACCTGCCGGGTAGCACGTCACACAGTACTCGTTTGGGTTGGGTGGTCCCATACAGAATCTCTCCATGGTGCCTAATGTTTTCCTAACGTCACACTCGTCACGTACTTCACTTTTATGTCATAATCATTTCTGAGAGGTAAAGAAATTGCATGACAACATGCAGAGCTAGTGGCGTCAAAATTAACACACATACTTTATGTGACTCAAAAGCCGAACGAGTTACTTTACGACCTTGTTTTTATTTGCAAGTGCCAGTCAAAACTCGCGGTGTCGGCACTCTGCCGACCATTTCGCTAGTTAACACCGGTCTTGTTGTGTGTGTTTCAAGCTCAAGAGCATCTCCAAGCAAAAAATGGTCAACAGCAACATTCAGACGGTTTCGTACTGCTCAATTGCTACATTTAAACGTTATGTTTCTTTTTCAGAACTGGAAAAACACAAGCGTGACAGCATTCGAACCTGTAATTTTCAGATCCGAAATCCGACGCCTTATCCATTAGGCCACACGGTCACTGACGACCAACATTTACATGTACACGACTCATCTCGAAACGCTCATACCCCTGAGGATTTGTGTTTTCGTTCTACACAGCCGCTGCCCCTTGCTCTTTCCCACCCATTCGTTACATTCAACCTCTGACGAGACCGACCAAATATAGACTGAGAAACAAGACCACACACTTTGTGCATTCGGAATCGAAGGCAGGGCGTCCCTCGCCGCATTTGCTACGATTGCCATTTGCTACTTCTGGAGAAGCGGCGGCGGCGACGACGACGACGACGACGACGAATATCGCGAAAGGCTTTGAGATATGTGAGAAATACATCTATAAAATGTAATTCAGACTGCCTCGTCCCACCTTATGCTGTACCGCTTTGGCAAATGCTTTATCTGCGCCACTCGCCTTAATCGCATCTGAGAGTAATTCTTAAAAAAACGCCTGTCGCTAATTGTTCGTCACCACAGGTACTGTTTGCTATACGGCCACGACGCGCAACTGATTTCCAAAATTCATCTTTCTCCTGTGAGGATGGAACTTACGACCCCTCGTTTATTACACTAGTGCTCTACCACTGAGCTAAAGAGACGCGGCCTAGCGGTACTCTTGGGTACTTCGTCCTTACGGTCGTCTGCATCATCAGACTTTAGCTGACAACACTTCATATTACCGGCTAATATTTGCAGCTATTTCGACAAATTACTGCTTGGCTACACATCTGACACGTAACCGATGTGCTCTCCAAACAACAACACTTGCATTTCAGAAAATGTCTTTCACACATGTCTACAAAATCACCTTCACCTTCAAATACAGTTTCCTTGCGACTGACAGAGACGTAGGCAAAGTTTAAAGTTGCTATTTCCATTAAATCTCGTTAATCAGAAAAACGGTAATTTACACCTGCAGCGGAACAAAATTCCGTTCCGCCCAGCATCTGGCTCGAACCCACGACCCTGGGATTAAGAGTCTGACACTCAACCGACTGAGCTAGCCGGCTACCTCGGTGAATACCTGCCGGGTAGCACGTCACACAGTACTCGTTTGGGTTGGGTGGTCCCATACAGAATCTCTCCATGGTGCCTAATGTTTTCCTAACGTCACACTCGTCACGTACTTCACTTTTATGTCATAATCATTTCTGAGAGGTAAAGAAATTGCATGACAACATGCAGAGCTAGTGGCGTCAAAATTAACACACATACTTTATGTGACTCAAAAGCCGAACGAGTTACTTTACGACCTTGTTTTTATTTGCAAGTGCCAGTCAAAACTCGCGGTGTCGGCACTCTGCCGACCATTTCGCTAGTTAACACCGGTCTTGTTGTGTGTGTTTCAAGCTCAAGAGCATCTCCAAGCAAAAAATGGTCAACAGCAACATTCAGACGGTTTCGTACTGCTCAATTGCTACATTTAAACGTTATGTTTCTTTTTCAGAACTGGAAAAACACAAGCGTGACAGCATTCGAACCTGTAATCTTCAGATCCGAAATCCGACGCCTTATCCATTAGGCCACACGGTCACTGACGACCAACATTTACATGTATACGACTCATCTCGAAACGCTCACACCCCTGAGGATTTGTGTTTTCGTTCTACACAGCCGCTGCCCCTTGCTCTTTCCCACCCATTCGTTACATTCAACCTCTGACGAGACCGACCAAATATAGACTGAGAAACAAGACCACACACTTTGTGCATTCGGAATCGAAGGCAGGGCGTCCCTCGCCGCATTTGCTACGATTGCCATTTGCTACTTCTGCAGAAGCGGCGGCGACGACGACGACGACGACGACGACGACGACGACGACGACGAATATCGCGAGAGGCTTTGAGATATGTGAGAAATACATCTATAAAATGTAATTCAGACTGCCTCGTCCCACCTTATGCTGTACCGCTTTGGCAAATGCTTTATCTGCGCCATTCGCCTTAATCGCATCTGAGAGTAATTCTTAAAAAAACGCCTGTCGCTAATTGTTCGTCATCACAGGTACTGTTTGCTATACGGCCACGACGCGCAACTGATTTCCAAAATTCATCTTTCTCCTGTGAGGATGGAACTTACGACCCCTCGTTTATTACACTAGTGCTCTACCACTGAGCTAAAGAGACGCGGCCTAGCGGTACTCTTGGGTACTTCGTCCTTACGGTCGTCTGCATCATCAGACTTTAGCTGACAACACTTCATATTACCGGCTAATATTTGCAGCTATTTCGACAAATTACTGCTTGGCTACACATCTGACACGTAACCGATGTGCTCTCCAAACAACAACACTTGCATTTCAGAAAATGTCTTTCACACATGTCTACAAAATCACCTTCACCTTCAAATACAGTTTCCTTGCGACTGACAGAGACGTAGGCAAAGTTTAAAGTTGCTATTTCCATTAAATCTCGTTAATCAGAAAAACGGTAATTTACACCTGCAGCGGAACAAAATTCCGTTCCGCCCAGCGTCTGGCTCGAACCCACGACCCTGGGATTAAGAGTCTGACACTCTACCGACTGAGCTAGCCGGCTACCTCGGTGAATACCTGCCGGGTAGCACGTCACACAGTACTCGTTTGGGTTGGGTGGTCCCATACAGAATCTCTCCATGGTGCCTAATGTTTTCCTAACGTCACACTCGTCACGTACTTCACTTTTATGTCATAATCATTTCTGAGAGGTAAAGAAATTGCATGACAACATGCAGAGCTAGTGGCGTCAAAATTAACACACATACTTTATGTGACTCAAAAGCCGAACGAGTTACTTTACGACCTTGTTTTTATTTGCAAGTGCCAGTCAAAACTCGCGGTGTCGGCACTCTGCCGACCATTTCGCTAGTTAACACCGGTCTTGTTGTGTGTGTTTCAAGCTCAAGAGCATCTCCAAGCAAAAAATGGTCAACAGCAACATTCAGACGGTTTCGTACTGCTCAATTGCTACATTTAAACGTTATGTTTCTTTTTCAGAACTGGAAAAACACAAGCGTGACAGCATTCGAACCTGTAATCTTCAGATCCGAAATCCGACGCCTTATCCATTAGGCCACACGGTCACTGACGACCAACATTTACATGTATACGACTCATCTCGAAACGCTCACACCCCTGAGGATTTGTGTTTTCGTTCTACACAGCCGCTGCCCCTTGCTCTTTCCCACCCATTCGTTACATTCAACCTCTGACGAGACCGACCAAATATAGACTGAGAAACAAGACCACACACTTTGTGCATTCGGAATCGAAGGCAGGGCGTCCCTCGCCGCATTTGCTACGATTGCCATTTGCTACTTCTGGAGAAGCGGCGGCGGCGACGACGACGACGACGACGACGAATATCGCGAAAGGCTTTGAGATATGTGAGAAATACATCTATAAAATGTAATTCAGACTGCCTCGTCCCACCTTATGCTGTACCGCTTTGGCAAATGCTTTATCTGCGCCACTCGCCTTAATCGCATCTGAGAGTAATTCTTAAAAAAACGCCTGTCGCTAATTGTTCGTCACCACAGGTACTGTTTGCTATACGGCCACGACGCGCAACTGATTTCCAAAATTCATCTTTCTCCTGTGAGGATGGAACTTACGACCCCTCGTTTATTACACTAGTGCTCTACCACTGAGCTAAAGAGACGCGGCCTAGCGGTACTCTTGGGTACTTCGTCCTTACGGTCGTCTGCATCATCAGACTTTAGCTGACAACACTTCATATTACCGGCTAATATTTGCAGCTATTTCGACAAATTACTGCTTGGCTACACATCTGACACGTAACCGATGTGCTCTCCAAACAACAACACTTGCATTTCAGAAAATGTCTTTCACACATGTCTACAAAATCACCTTCACCTTCAAATACAGTTTCCTTGCGACTGACAGAGACGTAGGCAAAGTTTAAAGTTGCTATTTCCATTAAATCTCGTTAATCAGAAAAACGGTAATTTACACCTGCAGCGGAACAAAATTCCGTTCCGCCCAGCATCTGGCTCGAACCCACGACCCTGGGATTAAGAGTCTGACGCTCAACCGACTGAGCTAGCCGGCTACCTCGGTGAATACCTGCCGGGTAGCACGTCACACAGTACTCGTTTGGGTTGGGTGGTCCCATACAGAATCTCTCCATGGTGCCTAATGTTTTCCTAACGTCACACTCGTCACGTACTTCACTTTTATGTCATAATCATTTCTGAGAGGTAAAGAAATTGCATGACAACATGCAGAGCTAGTGGCGTCAAAATTAACACACATACTTTATGTGACTCAAAAGCCGAACGAGTTACTTTACGACCTTGTTTTTATTTGCAAGTGCCAGTCAAAACTCGCGGTGTCGGCACTCTGCCGACCATTTCGCTAGTTAACACCGGTCTTGTTGTGTGTGTTTCAAGCTCAAGAGCATCTCCAAGCAAAAAATGGTCAACAGCAACATTCAGACGGTTTCGTACTGCTCAATTGCTACATTTAAACGTTATGTTTCTTTTTCAGAACTGGAAAAACACAAGCGTGACAGCATTCGAACCTGTAATCTTCAGATCCGAAATCCGACGCCTTATCCATTAGGCCACACGGTCACTGACGACCAACATTTACATGTATACGACTCATCTCGAAACGCTCACACCCCTGAGGATTTGTGTTTTCGTTCTACACAGCCGCTGCCCCTTGCTCTTTCCCACCCATTCGTTACATTCAACCTCTGACGAGACCGACCAAATATAGACTGAGAAACAAGACCACACACTTTGTGCATTCGGAATCGAAGGCAGGGCGTCCCTCGCCGCATTTGCTACGATTGCCATTTGCTACTTCTGCAGAAGCGGCGGCGACGACGACGACGACGACGACGACGACGACGACGACGACGAATATCGCGAGAGGCTTTGAGATATGTGAGAAATACATCTATAAAATGTAATTCAGACTGCCTCGTCCCACCTTATGCTGTACCGCTTTGGCAAATGCTTTATCTGCGCCATTCGCCTTAATCGCATCTGAGAGTAATTCTTAAAAAAACGCCTGTCGCTAATTGTTCGTCATCACAGGTACTGTTTGCTATACGGCCACGACGCGCAACTGATTTCCAAAATTCATCTTTCTCCTGTGAGGATGGAACTTACGACCCCTCGTTTATTACACTAGTGCTCTACCACTGAGCTAAAGAGACGCGGCCTAGCGGTACTCTTGGGTACTTCGTCCTTACGGTCGTCTGCATCATCAGACTTTAGCTGACAACACTTCATATTACCGGCTAATATTTGCAGCTATTTCGACAAATTACTGCTTGGCTACACATCTGACACGTAACCGATGTGCTCTCCAAACAACAACACTTGCATTTCAGAAAATGTCTTTCACACATGTCTACAAAATCACCTTCACCTTCAAATACAGTTTCCTTGCGACTGACAGAGACGTAGGCAAAGTTTAAAGTTGCTATTTCCATTAAATCTCGTTAATCAGAAAAACGGTAATTTACACCTGCAGCGGAACAAAATTCCGTTCCGCCCAGCGTCTGGCTCGAACCCACGACCCTGGGATTAAGAGTCTGACACTCTACCGACTGAGCTAGCCGGCTACCTCGGTGAATACCTGCCGGGTAGCACGTCACACAGTACTCGTTTGGGTTGGGTGGTCCCATACAGAATCTCTCCATGGTGCCTAATGTTTTCCTAACGTCACACTCGTCACGTACTTCACTTTTATGTCATAATCATTTCTGAGAGGTAAAGAAATTGCATGACAACATGCAGAGCTAGTGGCGTCAAAATTAACACACATACTTTATGTGACTCAAAAGCCGAACGAGTTACTTTACGACCTTGTTTTTATTTGCAAGTGCCAGTCAAAACTCGCGGTGTCGGCACTCTGCCGACCATTTCGCTAGTTAACACCGGTCTTGTTGTGTGTGTTTCAAGCTCAAGAGCATCTCCAAGCAAAAAATGGTCAACAGCAACATTCAGACGGTTTCGTACTGCTCAATTGCTACATTTAAACGTTATGTTTCTTTTTCAGAACTGGAAAAACACAAGCGTGACAGCATTCGAACCTGTAATCTTCAGATCCGAAATCCGACGCCTTATCCATTAGGCCACACGGTCACTGACGACCAACATTTACATGTATACGACTCATCTCGAAACGCTCACACCCCTGAGGATTTGTGTTTTCGTTCTACACAGCCGCTGCCCCTTGCTCTTTCCCACCCATTCGTTACATTCAACCTCTGACGAGACCGACCAAATATAGACTGAGAAACAAGACCACACACTTTGTGCATTCGGAATCGAAGGCAGGGCGTCCCTCGCCGCATTTGCTACGATTGCCATTTGCTACTTCTGCAGAAGCGGCGGCGGCGGCGACGACGACGACGACGACGACGACGAATATCGCGAGAGGCTTTGAGATATGTGAGAAATACATCTATAAAATGTAATTCAGACTGCCTCGTCCCACCTTATGCTGTACCGCTTTGGCAAATGCTTTATCTGCGCCATTCGCCTTAATCGCATCTGAGAGTAATTCTTAAAAAAACGCCTGTCGCTAATTGTTCGTCATCACAGATACTGTTTGCTATACGGCCACGACGCGCAACTGATTTCCAAAATTCATCTTTCTCCTGTGAGAATGGAACTTACGACCCCTCGTTTATTAGACCAGTGCTCTACCACTGAGCTAATGACGCGCGGCCTAGTGGTACTCTTGGGTACTTCGTCCTTACGGTCGTCTGCATCATCAGACTTTAGCTGACAACACTTCATATTACCGGCTAATATTTGCAGCTATTTCGACAAATTACTGCTTGGCTACACATCTGACACGTAACCGATGTGCTCTCCAAACAACAACACTTGCATTTCAGAAAATGTCTTTCACACATGTCTACAAAATCACCTTCACCTTCAAATACAGTTTCCTTGCGACTGACAGAGACGTAGGCAAAGTTTAAAGTTGCTATTTCCATTAAATCTCGTTAATCAGAAAAACGGTAATTTACACCTGCAGCGGAACAAAATTCCGTTCCGCCCAGCGTCTGGCTCGAACCCACGACCCTTGGATTAAGAGTCTGACACTCTACCGACTGAGCTGGCCGGCTACCTCGGTGAATACCTGCCGGGTAGCACGTCACACAGTACTCGTTTGGGTTGGGTGGTCCCATACAGAATCTCTCCATGATGCCTAATGTTTTCCTAACGTCACACTCGTCACGTACTTCACTTTTATGTCATAATCATTTCTGAGAGGTAAAGAAATTGCATGACAACATGCAGTGCTAGTGGCGTCAAAATTAACACACATACTTTATGTGACTCAAAAGCCGAACGAGTTACTTTACGACCTTGTTTTTATTTGCAAGTGCCAGGCAAAACACGCGGTGTCGGCACTCTGCCGACCATTTCGCTAGTTAACACCGGTCTTGTTGTGTGTGTTTCAAGCTCAAGAGCATCTCCAAGCAAAAAATGGTCAACAGCAACATTCAGACGGTTTCGTACTGCTCAATTGCTACATTAAAACGTTATGTTTCTTTTTCAGAACTGGAAAAACACAAGCGTGACAGCATTCGAACCTGTAATCTTCAGATCCGAAATCCGACGCCTTATCCATTAGGCCACACGGTCACTGACGACCAACATTTACATGTATACGACTCATCTCGAAACGCTCACACCCCTGAGGATTTGTGTTTTCGTTCTACACAGCCGCTGCCCCTTGCTCTTTCCCACCCATTCGTTACATTCAACCTCTGACGAGACCGACCAAATATAGACTGAGAAACAAGACCACACACTTTGTGCATTCGGAATCGAAGGCAGGGCGTCCCTCGCCGCATTTGCTACGATTGCCATTTGCTACTTCTGCAGAAGCGGCGGCGGCGACGATGACGACGACGACGACGACGACGACGAATATCGCGAGAGGCTTTGAGATATGTGAGAAGTACATCAATAAAATGTAATTCAGACTGCCTCGTCCCACCTTATGCTGTACCGCTTTGGCAAATGCTTTATCTGCGCCATTCGCCTTAATCGCATCTGAGAGTAATTCTTAAAAAAACGCCTGTTGCTAATTGTTCGTCATCACAGATACTGTTTGCTATACGGCGACGACGCGCAACTGATTTCCAAAATTCATCTTTCTCCTGTGAGGATGGAACTTACGACCCCTCGTTTATTAGACCAGTGCTCTACCACTGAGCTAAAGAGGCGCGGCCTAGCGGTACTCTTGGGTACTTCGTCCTTACGGTCGTCTGCATCATCAGACTTTAGCTGACAACACTTCATATTACCGGCTAATATTTGCAGCTATTTCGACAAATTACTGCTTGGCTACACATCTGACACGTAACCGATGTGCTCTCCAAACAACAACACTTGCATTTCAGAAAATGTCTTTCACACATGTCTACAAAATCACCTTCACCTTCAAATACAGTTTCCTTGCGACTGACAGAGACGTAGGCAAAGTTTAAAGTTGCTATTTCCATTAAATCTCGTTAATCAGAAAAACGGTAATTTACACCTGCAGCGGAACAAAATTCCGTTCC
The DNA here is from genome assembly GCF_023897955.1 of Schistocerca gregaria. Taxonomy (NCBI): domain Eukaryota; kingdom Metazoa; phylum Arthropoda; class Insecta; order Orthoptera; family Acrididae; genus Schistocerca; species Schistocerca gregaria. The sequence continues at coordinate 16,035,813 of NW_026061724.1, read as the reverse complement.
GCCCAGCGTCTGGCTCGAACCCACGACCCTGGGATTAAGAGTCTGACACTCTACCGACTGAGCTAGCCGGCTACCTCGGTGAATACCTGCCGGGTAGCACGTCACACAGTACTCGTTTGGGTTGGGTGGTCCCATACAGAATCTCTCCATGGTGCCTAATGTTTTCCTAACGTCACACTCGTCACGTACTTCACTTTTATGTCATAATCATTTCTGAGAGGTAAAGAAATTGCATGACAACATGCAGAGCTAGTGGCGTCAAAATTAACACACATACTTTATGTGACTCAAAAGCCGAACGAGTTACTTTACGACCTTGATTTTATTTGCAAGTGCCAGTCAAAACTCGCGGTGTCGGCACTCTGCCGACCATTTCGCTAGTTAACACCGGTCTTGTTGTGTGTGTTTCAAGCTCAAGAGCATCTCCAAGCAAAAAATGGTCAACAGCAACATTCAGACGGTTTCGTACTGCTCAATTGCTACATTAAAACGTTATGTTTCTTTTTCAGAACTGGAAAAACACAAGCGTGACAGCATTCGAACCTGTAATCTTCAGATCCGAAATCCGACGCCTTATCCATTAGGCCACACGGTCACTGACGACCAACATTTACATGTATACGACTCATCTCGAAACGCTCACACCCCTGAGGATTTGTGTTTTCGTTCTACACAGCCGCTGCCCCTTGCTCTTTCCCACCCATTCGTTACATTCAACCTCTGACGAGACCGACCAAATATAGACTGAGAAACAAGACCACACACTTTGTGCATTCGGAATCGAAGGCAGGGCGTCCCTCCCCGCATTTGCTACGATTGCCATTTGCTACTTCTGCAGAAGCGGCGGCGGCGACGATGACGACGACGACGACGACGACGACGAATATCGCGAGAGGCTTTGAGATATGTGAGAAGTACATCTATAAAATGTAATTCAGACTGCCTCGTCCCACCTTATGCTGTACCGCTTTGGCAAATGCTTTATCTGCGCCATTCGCCTTAATCGCATCTGAGAGTAATTCTTAAAAAAACGCCTGTTGCTAATTGTTCGTCATCACAGATACTGTTTGCTATACGGCCACGACGCGCAACTGATTTCGAAAATTCATCTTTCTCCTGTGAGGATGGAACTTACGACCCCTCGTTTATTACACCAGTGCTCTACCACTGAGCTAAAGAGGCGCGGCCTAGCGGTACTCTTGGGTACTTCGTCCTTACGGTCGTCTGCATCATCAGACTTTAGCTGACAACACTTCATATTACCGGCTAATATTTGCAGCTATTTCGACAAATTACTGCTTGGCTACACATCTGACACGTAACCGATGTGCTCTCCAAACAACAACACTTGCATTTCAGAAAATGTCTTTCACACATGTCTACAAAATCACCTTCACCTTCAAATACAGTTTCCTTGCGACTGACAGAGACGTAGGCAAAGTTTAAAGTTGCTATTTCCATTAAATCTCGTTAATCAGAAAAACGGTAATTTACACCTGCAGCGGAACAAAATTCCGTTCCGCCCAGCGTCTGGCTCGAACCCACGACCCTGGGATTAAGAGTCTGACACTCTACCGACTGAGCTAGCCGGCTACCTCGGTGAATACCTGCCGGGTAGCACGTCACACAGTACTCGTTTGGGTTGGGTGGTCCCATACAGAATCTCTCCATGGTGCCTAATGTTTTCCTAACGTCACACTCGTCACGTACTTCACTTTTATGTCATAATCATTTCTGAGAGGTAAAGAAATTGCATGACAACATGCAGAGCTAGTGGCGTCAAAATTAACACACATACTTTATGTGACTCAAAAGCCGAACGAGTTACTTTCCGACGTTGTTTTAGATGTGCAAGTGATAGTCAAAACTCGCTGTGTCGGCACTCTGCCGACCATTTCGCTAGTTAACACCAGTCTTGTTGTGTGTGTTTCAAGCTCAAGAGCATCTCCAAGCAACAAATGGTCAACAGCAACATTCAGACGGTTTCGTACTGCTCAATTGCTACATTAAAACGTTATGTTTCTTTTTCAGAACTGGAAAAACACAAGCGTGACAGCATTCGAACCTGTAATCTTCAGATCCGAAATCCGACGCCTTATCCATTAGGCCACACGGTCACTGACGACCAACATTTACATGTATACGACTCATCTCGAAACGCTCACACCCCTGAGGATTTGTGTTTTCGTTCTACACAGCCGCTGCCCCTTGCTCTTTCCCACCCATTCGTTACATTCAACCTCTGACGAGACCGACCAAATATAGACTGAGAAACAAGACCACACACTTTGTGCATTCGGAATCGAAGGCAGGGCGTCCCTCGCCGCATTTGCTACGATTGCCATTTGCTACTTCTGCAGAAGCGGCGGCGGCGACGACGACGACGACGACGACGACGAATATCGCGAGAGGCTTTGAGATATGTGAGAAATACATCTATAAAATGTAATTCAGACTGCCTCGTCCCACCTTATGCTGTACCGCTTTGGCAAATGCTTTATCTGCGCCATTCGCCTTAATCGCATCTGAGAGTAATTCTTAAATAAAACGCCTGTCGCTAATTGTTCGTCATCACAGATACTGTTTGCTATACGGCCACGACGCGCAACTGATTTCCAAAATTCATCTTTCTCCTGTGAGGATGGAACTTACGACCCCTCGTTTATTAGACCAGTGCTCTACCACTGAGCTAAAGAGGCGCGGCCTAGCGGTACTCTTGGGTACTTCGTCCTTACGGTCGGCTGCATCATCAGACTTTAGCTGACAACACTTCATATTACCGGCTAATATTTGCAGCTATTTCGACAAATTACTGCTTGGCTACACATCTGACACGTAACCGATGTGCTCTCCAAACAACAACACTTGCATTTCAGAAAATGTCTTTCACACATGTCTACAAAATCACCTTCACCTTCAAATACAGTTTCCTTGCGACTGACAGAGACGTAGGCAAAGTTTAAAGTTGCTATTTCCATTAAATCTCGTTAATCAGAAAAACGGTAATTTACACCTGCAGCGGAACAAAATTCCGTTCCGCCCAGCGTCTGGCTCGAACCCACGACCCTGGGATTAAGAGTCTGACACTCTACCGACTGAGCTAGCCGGCTACCTCGGTGAATACCTGCCGGGTAGCACGTCACACAGTACTCGTTTGGGTTGGGTGGTCCCATACAGAATCTCTCCATGGTGCCTAATGTTTTCCTAACGTCACACTCGTCACGTACTTCACTTTTATGTCATAATCATTTCTGAGAGGTAAAGAAATTGCATGACAACATGCAGAGCTAGTGGCGTCAAAATTAACACACATACTTTATGTGACTCAAAAGCCGAACGAGTTACTTTACGACCTTGTTTTTATTTGCAAGTGCCAGTCAAAACTCGCGGTGTCGGCACTCTGCCGACCATTTCGCTAGTTAACACCGGTCTTGTTGTGTGTGTTTCAAGCTCAAGAGCATCTCCAAGCAAAAAATGGTCAACAGCAACATTCAGACGGTTTCGTACTGCTCAATTGCTACATTTAAACGTTATGTTTCTTTTTCAGAACTGGAAAAACACAAGCGTGACAGCATTCAAACCTGTAATCTTCAGATCCGAAATCCGACGCCTTATCCATTAGGCCACACGGTCACTGACGACCAACATTTACATGTATACGACTCATCTCGAAACGCTCACACCCCTGAGGATTTGTGTTTTCGTTCTACACAGCCGCTGCCCCTTGCTCTTTCCCACCCATTGGTTACATTCAACCTCTGACGAGACCGACCAAATATAGACTGAGAAACAAGACCACACACTTTGTGCATTCGGAATCGAAGGCAGGGCGTCCCTCGCCGCATTTGCTACGATTGCCATTTGCTACTTCTGCAGAAGCGGCGGCGGCGACGACGACGACGACGACGACGACGACGACGACGACGACGACGACGAATATCGCGAGAGGCTTTGAGATATGTGAGAAATACATCTATAAAATGTAATTCAGACTGCCTCGTCCCACCTTATGCTGTACCGCTTTGGCAAATGCTTTATCTGCGCCATTCGCCTTAATCGCATCTGAGAGTAATTCTTAAAAAAACGCCTGTTGCTAATTGTTCGTCATCACAGATACTGTTTGCTATACGGCCACGACGCGCAACTGATTTCCAAAATTCATCTTTCTCCTGTGAGGATGGAACTTACGACCCCTCGTTTATTAGACCAGTGCTCTACCACTGAGCTAATGACGCGCGACCTAGTGGTACTCTTGGGTACTTCGTCCTTACGGTCGTCTGCTTCATCAGACTTTAGCTGACAACACTTCATATTACCGGCTAATATTTGCAGCTATTTCGACAAATTACTGCTTGGCTACACATCTGACACGTAACCGATGTGCTCTCCAAACAACAACACTTGCATTTCAGAACACGTCTTTCACACATGTCTACAAAATCACCTTCACCTTCAAATACAGTTTCCTTGCGACTGACAGAGACGTAGGCAAAGTTTCAAGTTGCTATTTCCATTAAATCTCGTTAATCAGAAAAACGGTAATTTACACCTGCAGCGGAACAAAATTCCGTTCCGCCCAGCGTCTGGCTCGAACCCACGACCCTGGGATTAAGAGTCTGACACTCTACCGACTGAGCTGGCCGGCTACCTCGGTGAATACCTGCCGGGTAGCACGTCACACAGTACTCGTTTGGGTTGGGTGGTCCCATACAGAATCTCTCCATGATGCCTAATGTTTTCCTAACGTCACACTCGTCACGTACTTCACTTTTATGTCATAATCATTTCTGAAAGGTAAAGAAATTGCATGACAACATGCAGAGCTAGTGGCGTCAAAATTAACACACATACTTTATGTGACTCAAAAGCCGAACGAGTTACTTTCCGACGTTGTTTTAGATGTGCAAGTGATAGTCAAAACTCGCTGTGTCGGCACTCTGCCGACCATTTCGCTAGTTAACACCGGTCTTGTTGTGTGTGTTTCAAGCTCAAGAGCATCTCCAAGCAACAAATGGTCAACAGCAACATTCAGACGGTTTCGTACTGCTCAATTGCTACATTAAAACGTTATGTTTCTTTTTCAGAACTGGAAAAACACAAGCGTGACAGCATTCGAACCTGTAATCTTCAGATCCGAAATCCGACGCCTTATCCATTAGGCCACACGGTCACTGACGACCAACATTTACATGTATACGACTCATCTCGAAACGCTCACACCCCTGAGGATTTGTGTTTTCGTTCTACACAGCCGCTGCCCCTTGCTCTTTCCCACCCATTCGTTACATTCAACCTCTGACGAGACCGACCAAATATAGACTGAGAAACAAGACCACACACTTTGTGCATTCGGAATCGAAGGCAGGGCGTCCCTCGCCGCATTTGCTACGATTGCCATTTGCTACTTCTGCAGAAGCGGCGGCGGCGACGACGACGACGACGACGACGACGATGACGACGACGAATATCGCGAGAGGCTTTGAGATATGTGAGAAATACATCTATAAAATGTAATTCAGACTGCCTCGTCCCACCTTATGCTGTACCGCTTTGGCAAATGCTTTATCTGCGCCATTCGCCTTAATCGCATCTGAGAGTAATTCTTAAACAAAACGCCTGTCGCTAATTGTTCGTCATCACAGATACTGTTTGCTATACGGCCACGACGCGCAACTGATTTCCAAAATTCATCTTTCTCCTGTGAGGATGGAACTTACGACCCCTCGTTTATTAGACCAGTGCTCTACCACTGAGCTAAAGAGGCGCGGCCTAGCGGTACTCTTGGGTACTTCGTCCTTACGGTCGGCTGCATCATCAGACTTTAGCTGACAACACTTCATATTACCGGCTAATATTTGCAGCTATTTCGACAAATTACTGCTTGGCTACACATCTGACACGTAACCGATGTGCTCTCCAAACAACAACACTTGCATTTCAGAAAATGTCTTTCACACATGTCTACAAAATCACCTTCACCTTCAAATACAGTTTCCTTGCGACTGACAGAGACGTAGGCAAAGTTTAAAGTTGCTATTTCCATTAAATCTCGTTAATCAGAAAAACGGTAATTTACACCTGCAGCGGAACAAAATTCCGTTCCGCCCAGCGTCTGGCTCGAACCCACGACCCTGGGATTAAGAGTCTGACACTCTACCGACTGAGCTAGCCGGCTACCTCGGTGAATACCTGCCGGGTAGCACGTCACACAGTACTCGTTTGGGTTGGGTGGTCCCATACAGAATCTCTCCATGGTGCCTAATGTTTTCCTAACGTCACACTCGTCACGTACTTCACTTTTATGTCATAATCATTTCTGAGAGGTAAAGAAATTGCATGACAACATGCAGAGCTAGTGGCGTCAAAATTAACACACATACTTTATGTGACTCAAAAGCCGAACGAGTTACTTTACGACCTTGTTTTTATTTGCAAGTGCCAGTCAAAACTCGCGGTGTCGGCACTCTGCCGACCATTTCGCTAGTTAACACCGGTCTTGTTGTGTGTGTTTCAAGCTCAAGAGCATCTCCAAGCAAAAAATGGTCAACAGCAACATTCAGACGGTTTCGTACTGCTCAATTGCTACATTAAAACGTTATGTTTCTTTTTCAGAACTGGAAAAACACAAGCGTGACAGCATTCGAACCTGTAATCTTCAGATCCGAAATCCGACGCCTTATCCATTAGGCCACACGGTCACTGACGACCAACATTTACATGTATACGACTCATCTCGAAACGCTCACACCCCTGAGGATTTGTGTTTTCGTTCTACACAGCCACTGCCCCTTGCTCTTTCCCACCCATTCGTTACATTCAACCTCTGACGAGACCGACCAAATATAGACTGAGAAACAAGACCACACACTTTGTGCATTCGGAATCGAAGGCAGGGCGTCCCTCGCCGCATTTGCTACGATTGCCATTTGCTACTTCTGCAGAAGCGGCGGCGGCGACGACGACGACGACGACGACGACGACGACGAATATCGCGAGAGGCTTTGAGATATGTGAGAAATACATCTATAAAATGTAATTCAGACTGCCTCGTCCCACCTTATGCTGTACCGCTTTGGCAAATGCTTTATCTGCGCCATTCGCCTTAATCGCATCTGAGAGTAATTCTTAAACAAAACGCCTGTCGCTAATTGTTCGTCATCACAGATACTGTTTGCTATACGGCCACGACGCGCAACTGATTTCCAAAATTCATCTTTCTCCTGTGAGGATGGAACTTACGACCCCTCGTTTATTAGACCAGTGCTCTACCACTGAGCTAAAGAGGCGCGGCCTAGCGGTACTCTTGGGTACTTCGTCCTTACGGTCGGCTGCATCATCAGACTTTAGCTGACAACACTTCATATTACCGGCTAATATTTGCAGCTATTTCGACAAATTACTGCTTGGCTACACATCTGACACGTAACCGATGTGCTCTCCAAACAACAACACTTGCATTTCAGAAAATGTCTTTCACACATGTCTACAAAATCACCTTCACCTTCAAATACAGTTTCCTTGCGACTGACAGAGACGTAGGCAAAGTTTAAAGTTGCTATTTCCATTAAATCTCGTTAATCAGAAAAACGGTAATTTACACCTGCAGCGGAACAAAATTCCGTTCCGCCCAGCGTCTGGCTCGAACCCACGACCCTGGGATTAAGAGTCTGACACTCTACCGACTGAGCTAGCCGGCTACCTCGGTGAATACCTGCCGGGTAGCACGTCACACAGTACTCGTTTGGGTTGGGTGGTCCCATACAGAATCTCTCCATGGTGCCTAATGTTTTCCTAACGTCACACTCGTCACGTACTTCACTTTTATGTCATAATCATTTCTGAGAGGTAAAGAAATTGCATGACAACATGCAGAGCTAGTGGCGTCAAAATTAACACACATACTTTATGTGACTCAAAAGCCGAACGAGTTACTTTACGACCTTGTTTTTATTTGCAAGTGCCAGTCAAAACTCGCGGTGTCGGCACTCTGCCGACCATTTCGCTAGTTAACACCGGTCTTGTTGTGTGTGTTTCAAGCTCAAGAGCATCTCCAAGCAAAAAATGGTCAACAGCAACATTCAGACGGTTTCGTACTGCTCAATTGCTACATTTAAACGTTATGTTTCTTTTTCAGAACTGGAAAAACACAAGCGTGACAGCATTCGAACCTGTAATCTTCAGATCCGAAATCCGACGCCTTATCCATTAGGCCACACGATCACTGACGACCAACATTTACATGTATACGACTCATCTCGAAACGCTCACACCCCTGAGGATTTGTGTTTTCGTTCTACACAGCCACTGCCCCTTGCTCTTTCCCACCCATTCGTTACATTCAACCTCTGACGAGACCGACCAAATATAGACTGAGAAACAAGACCACACACTTTGTGCATTCGGAATCGAAGGCAGGGCGTCCCTCGTCGCATTTGCTACGATTGCCATTTGCTACTTCTGCAGAAGCGGCGGCGGCGACGACGACGACGACGACGACGACGACGACGACGACGAATATCGCGAGAGGCTTTGAGATATGTGAGAAATACATCTATAAAATGTAATTCAGACTGCCTCGTCCCACCCTATGCTGTACCGCTTTGGCAAATGCTTTATCTGCGCCATTCGCCTTAATCGCATCTGAGAGTAATTCTTAAAAAAACGCCTGTTGCTAATTGTTCGTCATCACAGATACTGTTTGCTATACGGCCACGACGCGCAACTGATTTCCAAAATTCATCTTTCTCCTGTGAGGATGTAACTTACGACCCCTCGTTTATTAGACCAGTGCTCTACCACTGAGCTAAAGAGGCGCGGCCTAGCGGTACTCTTGGGTACTTCGTCCTTACGGTCGTCTGCATCATCAGACTTTAGCTGATAACACTTCATATTACCGGCTAATATTTGCAGCTATTTCGACAAATTACTGCTTGGCTACACATCTGACACGTAACCGATGTGCTCTCCAAACAACAACACTTGCATTTCAGAAAATGTCTTTCACACATGTCTACAAAATCACCTTCACCTTCAAATACAGTTTCCTTGCGACTGACAGAGACGTAGGCAAAGTTTAAAGTTGCTATTTCCATTAAATCTCGTTAATCAGAAAAACGGTAATTTACACCTGCAGAGGAACAAAATTCCGTTCCGCCCAGCGTCTGGCTCGAACCCACGACCCTGGGATTAAGAGTCTGACACTCTACCGACTGAGCTAGCCGGCTACCTCCGTGAATACCTGCCGGGTAGCACGTCACACAGTACTCGTTTGGGTTGGGTGGTCCCATACAGAATCTCTCCATGGTGCCTAATGTTTTCCTAACGTCACACTCGTCACGTACTTCACTATTATGTCATAATCATTTCTGAGAGGTAAAGAAATTGCATGACAACATGCAGAGCTAGTGGCGTCAAAATTAACACACATACTTTATGTGACTCAAAAGCCGAACGAGTTACTTTACGACCTTGTTTTTATTTGCAAGTGCCAGTCAAAACTCGCGGTGTCGGCTCTCTGCCGACCATTTCGCTAGTTAACACCGGTCTTGTTGTGTGTGTTTCAAGCTCAAGAGCATCTCCAAGCAAAAAATGGTCAACAGCAACATTCAGACGGTTTCGTACTGCTCAATTGCTACATTTAAACGTTATGTTTCTTTTTCAGAACTGGAAAAACACAAGCGTGACAGCATTCGAACCTGTAATCTTCAGATCCGAAATCCGACGCCTTATCCATTAGGCCACACGGTCACTGACGACCAACATTTACATGTATACGACTCATCTCGAAACGCTCACACCCCTGAGGATTTGTGTTTTCGTTCTACACAGCCGCTGCCCCTTGCTCTTTCCCACCCATTCGTTACATTCAACCTCTGACGAGACCGACCAAATATAGACTGAGAAACAAGACCACACACTTTGTGCATTCGGAATCGAAGGCAGGGCGTCCCTCGCCGCACTTGCTACGATTGCCATTTGCTACTTCTGCAGAAGCGGCGGCGGCGACGACGACGACGACGACGACGACGACGACGACGACGACGAATATCGCGAGAGGCTTTGAGATATGTGAGAAATACATCTATAAAATGTAATTCAGACTGCCTCGTCCCACCTTATGCTGTACCGCTTTGGCAAATGCTTTATCTGCGCCATTCGCCTTAATCGCATCTGAGAGTAATTCTTAAACAAAACGCCTGTCGCTAATTGTTCGTCATCACAGATACTGTTTGCTATACGGCCACGACGCGCAACTGATTTCCAAAATTCATCTTTCTCCTGTGAGGATGGAACTTACGACCCCTCGTTTATTAGACCAGTGCTCTACCACTGAGCTAAAGAGGCGCGGCCTAGCGGTACTCTTGGGTACTTCGTCCTTACGGTCGGCTGCATCATCAGACTTTAGCTGACAACACTTCATATTACCGGCTAATATTTGCAGCTATTTCGACAAATTACTGCTTGGCTACACATCTGACACGTAACCGATGTGCTCTCCAAACAACAACACTTGCATTTCAGAAAATGTCTTTCACACATGTCTACAAAATCACCTTCACCTTCAAATACAGTTTCCTTGCGACTGACAGAGACGTAGGCAAAGTTTAAAGTTGCTATTTCCATTAAATCTCGTTAATCAGAAAAACGGTAATTTACACCTGCAGCGGAACAAAATTCCGTTCCGCCCAGCGTCTGGCTCGAACCCACGACCCTGGGATTAAGAGTCTGACACTCTACCGACTGAGCTAGCCGGCTACCTCGGTGAATACCTGCCGGGTAGCACGTCACACAGTACTCGTTTGGGTTGGGTGGTCCCATACAGAATCTCTCCATGGTGCCTAATGTTTTCCTAACGTCACACTCGTCACGTACTTCACTTTTATGTCATAATCATTTCTGAGAGGTAAAGAAATTGCATGACAACATGCAGAGCTAGTGGCGTCAAAATTAACACACATACTTTATGTGACTCAAAAGCCGAACGAGTTACTTTACGACCTTGTTTTTATTTGCAAGTGCCAGTCAAAACTCGCGGTGTCGGCACTCTGCCGACCATTTCGCTAGTTAACACCGGTCTTGTTGTGTGTGTTTCAAGCTCAAGAGCATCTCCAAGCAAAAAATGGTCAACAGCAACATTCAGACGGTTTCGTACTGCTCAATTGCTACATTTAAACGTTATGTTTCTTTTTCAGAACTGGAAAAACACAAGCGTGACAGCATTCGAACCTGTAATCTTCAGATCCGAAATCCGACGCCTTATCCATTAGGCCACACGGTCACTGACGACCAACATTTACATGTATACGACTCATCTCGAAACGCTCACACCCCTGAGGATTTGTGTTTTCGTTCTACACAGCCACTGCCCCTTGCTCTTTCCCACCCATTCCTTACATTCAACCTCTGACGAGACCGACCAAATATAGACTGAGAAACAAGACCACACACTTTGTGCATTCGGAATCGAAGGCAGGGCGTCCCTCGTCGCATTTGCTACGATTGCCATTTGCTACTTCTGCAGAAGCGGCGGCGGCGACGACGACGACGACGACGACGACGACGACGACGACGACGAATATCGCGAGAGGCTTTGAGATATGTGAGAAATACATCTATAAAATGTAATTCAGACTGCCTCGTCCCACCCTATGCTGTACCGCTTTGGCAAATGCTTTATCTGCGCCATTCGCCTTAATCGCATCTGAGAGTAATTCTTAAAAAAACGCCTGTTGCTAATTGTTCGTCATCACAGATACTGTTTGCTATACGGCCACGACGCGCAACTGATTTCCAAAATTCATCTTTCTCCTGTGAGGATGGAACTTACGACCCCTCGTTTATTAGACCAGTGCTCTACCACTGAGCTAAAGAGGCGCGGCCTAGCGGTACTCTTGGGTACTTCGTCCTTACGGTCGTCTGCATCATCAGACTTTAGCTGATAACACTTCATATTACCGGCTAATATTTGCAGCTATTTCGACAAATTACTGCTTGGCTACACATCTGACACGTAACCGATGTGCTCTCCAAACAACAACACTTGCATTTCAGAAAATGTCTTTCACACATGTCTACAAAATCACCTTCACCTTCAAATACAGTTTCCTTGCGACTGACAGAGACGTAGGCAAAGTTTAAAGTTGCTATTTCCATTAAATCTCGTTAATCAGAAAAACGGTAATTTACACCTGCAGAGGAACAAAATTCCGTTCCGCCCAGCGTCTGGCTCGAACCCACGACCCTGGGATTAAGAGTCTGACACTCTACCGACTGAGCTAGCCGGCTACCTCCGTGAATACCTGCCGGGTAGCACGTCACACAGTACTCGTTTGGGTTGGGTGGTCCCATACAGAATCTCTCCATGGTGCCTAATGTTTTCCTAACGTCACACTCGTCACGTACTTCACTATTATGTCATAATCATTTCTGAGAGGTAAAGAAATTGCATGACAACATGCAGAGCTAGTGGCGTCAAAATTAACACACATACTTTATGTGACTCAAAAGCCGAACGAGTTACTTTACGACCTTGTTTTTATTTGCAAGTGCCAGTCAAAACTCGCGGTGTCGGCTCTCTGCCGACCATTTCGCTAGTTAACACCGGTCTTGTTGTGTGTGTTTCAAGCTCAAGAGCATCTCCAAGCAAAAAATGGTCAACAGCAACATTCAGACGGTTTCGTACTGCTCAATTGCTACATTTAAACGTTATGTTTCTTTTTCAGAACTGGAAAAACACAAGCGTGACAGCATTCGAACCTGTAATCTTCAGATCCGAAATCCGACGCCTTATCCATTAGGCCACACGGTCACTGACGACCAACATTTACATGTATACGACTCATCTCGAAACGCTCACACCCCTGAGGATTTGTGTTTTCGTTCTACACAGCCGCTGCCCCTTGCTCTTTCCCACCCATTCGTTACATTCAACCTCTGACGAGACCGACCAAATATAGACTGAGAAACAAGACCACACACTTTGTGCATTCGGAATCGAAGGCAGGGCGTCCCTCGCCGCACTTGCTACGATTGCCATTTGCTACTTCTGCAGAAGCGGCGGCGGCGACGACGACGACGACGACGACGACGACGACGACGACGAATATCGCGAGAGGCTTTGAGATATGTGAGAAATACATCTATAAAATGTAATTCAGACTGCCTCGTCCCACCTTATGCTGTACCGCTTTGGCAAATGCTTTATCTGCGCCATTCGCCTTAATCGCATCTGAGAGTAATTCTTAAACAAAACGCCTGTCGCTAATTGTTCGTCATCACAGATACTGTTTGCTATACGGCCACGACGCGCAACTGATTTCCAAAATTCATCTTTCTCCTGTGAGGATGGAACTTACGACCCCTCGTTTATTAGACCAGTGCTCTACCACTGAGCTAAAGAGGCGCGGCCTAGCGGTACTCTTGGGTACTTCGTCCTTACGGTCGGCTGCATCATCAGACTTTAGCTGACAACACTTCATATTACCGGCTAATATTTGCAGCTATTTCGACAAATTACTGCTTGGCTACACATCTGACACGTAACCGATGTGCTCTCCAAACAACAACACTTGCATTTCAGAAAATGTCTTTCACACATGTCTACAAAATCACCTTCACCTTCAAATACAGTTTCCTTGCGACTGACAGAGACGTAGGCAAAGTTTAAAGTTGCTATTTCCATTAAATCTCGTTAATCAGAAACACGGTAATTTACACCTGCAGCGGAACAAAATTCCGTTCCGCCCAGCGTCTGGCTCGAACCCACGACCCTGGGATTAAGAGTCTGACACTCTACCGACTGAGCTAGCCGGCTACCTCGGTGAATACCTGCCGGGTAGCACGTCACACAGTACTCGTTTGGGTTGGGTGGTCCCATACAGAATCTCTCCATGGTGCCTAATGTTTTCCTAACGTCACACTCGTCACGTACTTCACTTTTATGTCATAATCATTTCTGAGAGGTAAAGAAATTGCATGACAACATGCAGAGCTAGTGGCGTCAAAATTAACACACATACTTTATGTGACTCAAAAGCCGAACGAGTTACTTTACGACCTTGTTTTTATTTGCAAGTGCCAGTCAAAACTCGCGGTGTCGGCACTCTGCCGACCATTTCGCTAGTTAACACCGGTCTTGTTGTGTGTGTTTCAAGCTCAAGAGCATCTCCAAGCAAAAAATGGTCAACAGCAACATTCAGACGGTTTCGTACTGCTCAATTGCTACATTTAAACGTTATGTTTCTTTTTCAGAACTGGAAAAACACAAGCGTGACAGCATTCGAACCTGTAATCTTCAGATCCGAAATCCGACGCCTTATCCATTAGGCCACACGGTCACTGACGACCAACATTTACATGTATACGACTCATCTCGAAACGCTCACACCCCTGAGGATTTGTGTTTTCGTTCTACACAGCCACTGCCCCTTGCTCTTTCCCACCCATTCGTTACATTCAACCTCTGACGAGACCGACCAAATATAGACTGAGAAACAAGACCACACACTTTGTGCATTCGGAATCGAAGGCAGGGCGTCCCTCGTCGCATTTGCTACGATTGCCATTTGCTACTTCTGCAGAAGCGGCGGCGGCGACGACGACGACGACGACGACGACGACGACGACGACGACGACGACGAATATCGCGAGAGGCTTTGAGATATGTGAGAAATACATCTATAAAATGTAATTCAGACTGCCTCGTCCCACCCTATGCTGTACCGCTTTGGCAAATGCTTTATCTGCGCCATTCGCCTTAATCGCATCTGAGAGTAATTCTTAAAAAAACGCCTGTTGCTAATTGTTCGTCATCACAGATACTGTTTGCTATACGGCCACGACGCGCAACTGATTTCCAAAATTCATCTTTCTCCTGTGAGGATGGAACTTACGACCCCTCGTTTATTAGACCAGTGCTCTACCACTGAGCTAAAGAGGCGCGGCCTAGCGGTACTCTTGGGTACTTCGTCCTTACGGTCGTCTGCATCATCAGACTTTAGCTGATAACACTTCATATTACCGGCTAATATTTGCAGCTATTTCGACAAATTACTGCTTGGCTACACATCTGACACGTAACCGATGTGCTCTCCAAACAACAACACTTGCATTTCAGAAAATGTCTTTCACACATGTCTACAAAATCACCTTCACCTTCAAATACAGTTTCCTTGCGACTGACAGAGACGTAGGCAAAGTTTAAAGTTGCTATTTCCATTAAATCTCGTTAATCAGAAAAACGGTAATTTACACCTGCAGAGGAACAAAATTCCGTTCCGCCCAGCGTCTGGCTCGAACCCACGACCCTGGGATTAAGAGTCTGACACTCTACCGACTGAGCTAGCCGGCTACCTCCGTGAATACCTGCCGGGTAGCACGTCACACAGTACTCGTTTGGGTTGGGTGGTCCCATACAGAATCTCTCCATGGTGCCTAATGTTTTCCTAACGTCACACTCGTCACGTACTTCACTATTATGTCATAATCATTTCTGAGAGGTAAAGAAATTGCATGACAACATGCAGAGCTAGTGGCGTCAAAATTAACACACATACTTTATGTGACTCAAAAGCCGAACGAGTTACTTTACGACCTTGTTTTTATTTGCAAGTGCCAGTCAAAACTCGCGGTGTCGGCTCTCTGCCGACCATTTCGCTAGTTAACACCGGTCTTGTTGTGTGTGTTTCAAGCTCAAGAGCATCTCCAAGCAAAAAATGGTCAACAGCAACATTCAGACGGTTTCGTACTGCTCAATTGCTACATTTAAACGTTATGTTTCTTTTTCAGAACTGGAAAAACACAAGCGTGACAGCATTCGAACCTGTAATCTTCAGATCCGAAATCCGACGCCTTATCCATTAGGCCACACGGTCACTGACGACCAACATTTACATGTATACGACTCATCTCGAAACGCTCACACCCCTGAGGATTTGTGTTTTCGTTCTACACAGCCGCTGCCCCTTGCTCTTTCCCACCCATTCGTTACATTCAACCTCTGACGAGACCGACCAAATATAGACTGAGAAACAAGACCACACACTTTCTGCATTCGGAATCGAAGGCAGGGCGTCCCTCGCCGCACTTGCTACGATTGCCATTTGCTACTTCTGCAGAAGCGGCGGCGGCGACGACGACGACGACGACGACGACGACGACGACGAATATCGCGAGAGGCTTTGAGATATGTGAGAAATACATCTATAAAATGTAATTCAGATTGCCTCGTCCCACCTTATGCTGTACCGCTTTGGCAAATGCTTTATCTGCGCCATTCGCCTTAATCGCATCTGAGAGTAATTCTTAAACAAAACGCCTGTCGCTAATTGTTCGTCATCACAGATACTGTTTGCTATACGGCCACGACGCGCAACTGATTTCCAAAATTCATCTTTCTCCTGTGAGGATGGAACTTACGACCCCTCGTTTATTAGACCAGTGCTCTACCACTGAGCTAAAGAGGCGCGGCCTAGCGGTACTCTTGGGTACTTTGTACTTACGGTCGGCTGCATCATCAGACTTTAGCTGACAACACTTCATATTACCGGCTAATATTTGCAGCTATTTCGACAAATTACTGCTTGGCTACACATCTGACACGTAACCGATGTGCTCTCCAAACAACAACACTTGCATTTCAGAAAATGTCTTTCACACATGTCTACAAAATCACCTTCACCTTCAAATACAGTTTCCTTGCGACTGACAGAGACGTAGGCAAAGTTTAAAGTTGCTATTTCCATTAAATCTCGTTAATCAGAAAAACGGTAATTTACACCTGCAGCGGAACAAAATTCCGTTCCGCCCAGCGTCTGGCTCGAACCCACGACCCTGGGATTAAGAGTCTGACACTCTACCGACTGAGCTAGCCGGCTACCTCGGTGAATACCTGCCGGGTAGCACGTCACACAGTACTCGTTTGGGTTGGGTGGTCCCATACAGAATCTCTCCATGGTGCCTAATGTTTTCCTAACGTCACACTCGTCACGTACTTCTCTTTTATGTCATAATCATTTCTGAGAGGTAAAGAAATTGCATGACAACATGCAGAGCTAGTGGCGTCAAAATTAACACACACACTTTATGTGACTCAAAAGCCGAACGAGTTACTTTACGACCTTGTTTTTATTTGCAAGTGCCAGTCAAAAATCGCGGTGTCGGCACTCTGCCGACCATTTCGCTAGTTAACACCGGTCTTGTTGTGTGTGTTTCAAGCTCAAGAGCATCTCCAAGCAAAAAATGGTCAACAGCAACATTCAGACGGTTTCGTACTGCTCAATTGCTACATTAAAACGTTATGTTTCTTTTTCAGAACTGGAAAAACACAAGCGTGACAGCATTCAAACCTGTAATCTTCAGATCCGAAATCCGACGCCTTATCCATTAGGCCACACGGTCACTGACGACCAACATTTACATGTATACGACTCATCTCGAAACGCTCACACCCCTGAGGATTTGTGTTTTCGTTCTACACAGCCGCTGCCCCTTGCTCTTTCCCACCCATTCGTTACATTCAACCTCTGACGAGACCGACCAAATATAGACTGAGAAACAAGACCACACACTTTGTGCATTCGGAATCGAAGGCAGGGCGTCCCTCGCTGCATTTGCTACGATTGCCATTTGCTACTTCTGCAGAAGCGGCGGCGGCGGCGACGACGACGACGACGACGACGACGACGACGACGACGACGACGAATATCGCGAGAGGCTTTGAGATATGTGAGAAATACATCTATAAAATGTAATTCAGACTGCCTCGTCCCACCTTATGCTGTACCGCTTTGGCAAATGCTTTATCTGCGCCATTCGCCTTAATCGCATCTGAGAGTAATTCTTAAAAAAACGCCTGTTGCTAATTGTTCGTCATCACAGATACTGTTTGCTATACGGCCACGACGCGCAACTGATTTCCAAAATTCATCTTTCTCCTGTGAGGATGGAACTTACGACCCCTCGTTTATTAGACCAGTGCTCTACCACTGAGCTAATGACGCGTGGCCTAGTGGTACTCTTGGGTACTTCGTCCTTACGGTCGTCTGCATCATCAGACTTTAGCTGACAACACTTCATATTACCGGCTAATATTTGCAGCTATTTCGACAAATTACTGCTTGGCTACACATCTGACACGTAACCGATGTGCTCTCCAAACAACAACACTTGCATTTCAGAACACGTCTTTCACACATGTCTACAAAATCACCTTCTCCTTCAAATACAGTTTCCTTGCGACTGACAGAGACGTAGGCAAAGTTTAAAGTTGCTATTTCCATTAAATCTCGTTAATCAGAAAAACGGTAATTTACACCTGCAGCGGAACAAAATTCCGTCCCGCCCAGCGTCTGGCTCGAACCCACGACCCTGGGATTAAGAGTCTGACACTCTACCGACTGAGCTGGCCGGCTACCTCGGTGAATACCTGCCGGGTAGCACGTCACACAGTACTCGTTTGGGTTGGGTGGTCCCATACAGAATCTCTCCATGATGCCTAATGTTTTCCTAACGTCACACTCGTCACGTACTTCACTTTTATGTCATAATCATTTCTGAGAGGTAAAGAAATTGCATGACAACATGCAGAGCTAGTGGCGTCAAAATTAACACACATACTTTATGTGACTCAAAAGCCGAACGAGTTACTTTCCGACGTTGTTTTAGATGTGCAAGTGATAGTCAAAACTCGCTGTGTCGGCACTCTGCCGACCATTTCGCTAGTTAACACCGGTCTTGTTGTGTGTGTTTCAAGCTCAAGAGCATCTCCAAGCAAAAAATGGTCAACAGCAACATTCAGACGGTTTCGTACTGCTCAATTGCTACATTAAAACGTTATGTTTCTTTTTCAGAACTGGAAAAACACAAGCGTGACAGCATTCGAACCTGTAATCTTCAGATCCGAAATCCGACGCCTTATCCATTAGGCCACACGGTCACTGACGACCAACATTTACATGTATACGACTCATCTCGAAACGCTCACACCCCTGAGGATTTGTGTTTTCGTTCTACACAGCCGCTGCCCCTTGCTCTTTCCCACCCATTCGTTACATTCAACCTCTGACGAGACCGACCAAATATAGACTGAGAAACAAGACCACACACTTTCTGCATTCGGAATCGAAGGCAGGGCGTCCCTCGCCGCACTTGCTACGATTGCCATTTGCTACTTCTGCAGAAGCGGCGGCGGCGACGACGACGACGACGACGACGACGACGACGACGAATATCGCGAGAGGCTTTGAGATATGTGAGAAATACATCTATAAAATGTAATTCAGATTGCCTCGTCCCACCTTATGCTGTACCGCTTTGGCAAATGCTTTATCTGCGCCATTCGCCTTAATCGCATCTGAGAGTAATTCTTAAACAAAACGCCTGTCGCTAATTGTTCGTCATCACAGATACTGTTTGCTATACGGCCACGACGCGCAACTGATTTCCAAAATTCATCTTTCTCCTGTGAGGATGGAACTTACGACCCCTCGTTTATTAGACCAGTGCTCTACCACTGAGCTAAAGAGGCGCGGCCTAGCGGTACTCTTGGGTACTTTGTACTTACGGTCGGCTGCATCATCAGACTTTAGCTGACAACACTTCATATTACCGGCTAATATTTGCAGCTATTTCGACAAATTACTGCTTGGCTACACATCTGACACGTAACCGATGTGCTCTCCAAACAACAACACTTGCATTTCAGAAAATGTCTTTCACACATGTCTACAAAATCACCTTCACCTTCAAATACAGTTTCCTTGCGACTGACAGAGACGTAGGCAAAGTTTAAAGTTGCTATTTCCATTAAATCTCGTTAATCAGAAAAACGGTAATTTACACCTGCAGCGGAACAAAATTCCGTTCCGCCCAGCGTCTGGCTCGAACCCACGACCCTGGGATTAAGAGTCTGACACTCTACCGACTGAGCTAGCCGGCTACCTCGGTGAATACCTGCCGGGTAGCACGTCACACAGTACTCGTTTGGGTTGGGTGGTCCCATACAGAATCTCTCCATGGTGCCTAATGTTTTCCTAACGTCACACTCGTCACGTACTTCTCTTTTATGTCATAATCATTTCTGAGAGGTAAAGAAATTGCATGACAACATGCAGAGCTAGTGGCGTCAAAATTAACACACACACTTTATGTGACTCAAAAGCCGAACGAGTTACTTTACGACCTTGTTTTTATTTGCAAGTGCCAGTCAAAAATCGCGGTGTCGGCACTCTGCCGACCATTTCGCTAGTTAACACCGGTCTTGTTGTGTGTGTTTCAAGCTCAAGAGCATCTCCAAGCAAAAAATGGTCAACAGCAACATTCAGACGGTTTCGTACTGCTCAATTGCTACATTAAAACGTTATGTTTCTTTTTCAGAACTGGAAAAACACAAGCGTGACAGCATTCAAACCTGTAATCTTCAGATCCGAAATCCGACGCCTTATCCATTAGGCCACACGGTCACTGACGACCAACATTTACATGTATACGACTCATCTCGAAACGCTCACACCCCTGAGGATTTGTGTTTTCGTTCTACACAGCCGCTGCCCCTTGCTCTTTCCCACCCATTCGTTACATTCAACCTCTGACGAGACCGACCAAATATAGACTGAGAAACAAGACCACACACTTTGTGCATTCGGAATCGAAGGCAGGGCGTCCCTCGCTGCATTTGCTACGATTGCCATTTGCTACTTCTGCAGAAGCGGCGGCGGCGGCGACGACGACGACGACGACGACGACGACGACGACGACGACGACGAATATCGCGAGAGGCTTTGAGATATGTGAGAAATACATCTATAAAATGTAATTCAGACTGCCTCGTCCCACCTTATGCTGTACCGCTTTGGCAAATGCTTTATCTGCGCCATTCGCCTTAATCGCATCTGAGAGTAATTCTTAAAAAAACGCCTGTTGCTAATTGTTCGTCATCACAGATACTGTTTGCTATACGGCCACGACGCGCAACTGATTTCCAAAATTCATCTTTCTCCTGTGAGGATGGAACTTACGACCCCTCGTTTATTAGACCAGTGCTCTACCACTGAGCTAATGACGCGTGGCCTAGTGGTACTCTTGGGTACTTCGTCCTTACGGTCGTCTGCATCATCAGACTTTAGCTGACAACACTTCATATTACCGGCTAATATTTGCAGCTATTTCGACAAATTACTGCTTGGCTACACATCTGACACGTAACCGATGTGCTCTCCAAACAACAACACTTGCATTTCAGAACACGTCTTTCACACATGTCTACAAAATCACCTTCTCCTTCAAATACAGTTTCCTTGCGACTGACAGAGACGTAGGCAAAGTTTAAAGTTGCTATTTCCATTAAATCTCGTTAATCAGAAAAACGGTAATTTACACCTGCAGCGGAACAAAATTCCGTCCCGCCCAGCGTCTGGCTCGAACCCACGACCCTGGGATTAAGAGTCTGACACTCTACCGACTGAGCTGGCCGGCTACCTCGGTGAATACCTGCCGGGTAGCACGTCACACAGTACTCGTTTGGGTTGGGTGGTCCCATACAGAATCTCTCCATGATGCCTAATGTTTTCCTAACGTCACACTCGTCACGTACTTCACTTTTATGTCATAATCATTTCTGAGAGGTAAAGAAATTGCATGACAACATGCAGAGCTAGTGGCGTCAAAATTAACACACATACTTTATGTGACTCAAAAGCCGAACGAGTTACTTTCCGACGTTGTTTTAGATGTGCAAGTGATAGTCAAAACTCGCTGTGTCGGCACTCTGCCGACCATTTCGCTAGTTAACACCGGTCTTGTTGTGTGTGTTTCAAGCTCAAGAGCATCTCCAAGCAAAAAATGGTCAACAGCAACATTCAGACGGTTTCGTACTGCTCAATTGCTACATTAAAACGTTATGTTTCTTTTTCAGAACTGGAAAAACACAAGCGTGACAGCATTCGAACCTGTAATCTTCAGATCCGAAATCCGACGCCTTATCCATTAGGCCACACGGTCACTGACGACCAACATTTACATGTATACGACTCATCTCGAAACGCTCACACCCCTGAGGATTTGTGTTTTCGTTCTACACAGCCGCTGCCCCTTGCTCTTTCCCACCCATTCGTTACATTCAACCTCTGACGAGACCGACCAAATATAGACTGAGAAACAAGACCACACACTTTGTGCATTCGGAATCGAAGGCAGGGCGTCCCTCGCCGCATTTGCTACGATTGCCATTTGCTACTTCTGCAGAAGCGGCGGCGGCGGCGGCGACGACGACGACGACGACGACGACGACGACGACGACGACGACGAATATCGCGAGAGGCTTTGAGATATGTGAGAAATACATCTATAAAATGTAATTCAGATTGCCTCGTCCCACCTTATGCTGTACCGCTTTGGCAAATGCTTTATCTGCGCCATTCGCCTTAATCGCATCTGAGAGTAATTCTTAAAAAAACGCCTGTTGCTAATTGTTCGTCATCACAGATACTGTTTGCTATACGGCCACGACGCGCAACTGATTTCCAAAATTCATCTTTCTCCTGTGAGGATGGAACTTACGACCCCTCGTTTATTAGACCAGTGCTCTACCACTGAGCTAAAGAGGCGCGGCCTAGCGGTACTCTTGGGTACTTCGTCCTTACGGTCGTCTGCATCATCAGACTTTAGCTGACAACACTTCATATTACCGGCTAATATTTGCAGCTATTTCGACAAATTACTGCTTGGCTACACATCTGACACGTAACCGATGTGCTCTCCAAACAACAACACTTGCATTTCAGAAAATGTCTTTCACACATGTCTACAAAATCACCTTCACCTTCAAATACAGTTTCCTTAAGACTGACAGAGACGTAGGCAATGTTTAAAGTTGCTATTTCCATTAAATCTCGTTAATCAGAAAAACGGTAATTTACACCTGCAGCGGAACAAAATTCCGTTCCGCCCAGCGTCTGGCTCGAACCCACGACCCTGGGATTAAGAGTCTGACACTCTACCGACTGAGCTGGCCGGCTACCTCGGTGAATACTTGCCGGGTAGCACGTCACACAGTACTCGTTTGGGTCGGGTGGTCCCATACAGAATCTCTCCATGATGCCTAATGTTTTCCTAACGTCACACTCGTCACGTACTTCACTTTTATGTCATAATCATTTCTGAGAGGTAAAGAAATTGCATGACAACATGCAGAGCTAGTGGCGTCAAAATTAACACACATACTTTATGTGACTCAAAAGCCGAACGAGTTACTTTCCGACGTTGTTTTAGATGTGCAAGTGGTAGTCAAAACTCGCTGTGTCGGCACTCTGCCGACCATTTCGCTAGTTAACACCGGTCTTGTTGTGTGTGTTTCAAGCTCAAGAGCATCTCCAAGCAAAAAATGGTCAACAGCAACATTCAGACGGTTTCGTACTGCTCAATTGCTACATTAAAACGTTATGTTTCTTTTTCAGAACTGGAAAAACACAAGCGTGACAGCATTCGAACCTGTAATCTTCAGATCCGAAATCCGACGCCTTATCCATTAGGCCACACGGTCACTGACGACCAACATTTACATGTATACGACTCATCTCGAAACGCTCACACCCCTGAGGATTTGTGTTTTCGTTCTACACAGCCGCTGCCCCTTGCTCTTTCCCACCCATTCGTTACATTCAACCTCTGACGAGACCGACCAAATATAGACTGAGAAACAAGACCACACACTTTGTGCATTCGGAATCGAAGGCAGGGCGTCCCTCGCCGCATTTGCTACGATTGCCATTTGCTACTTCTGCAGAAGCGGCGGCGGCGGCGACGACGACGACGACGACGAATATCGCGAGAGGCTTTGAGATATGTGAGAAATACATCTATAAAATGTAATTCAGATTGCCTCGTCCCACCTTATGCTGTACCGCTTTGGCAAATGCTTTATCTGCGCCATTCGCCTTAATCGCATCTGAGAGTAATTCTTAAAAAAACGCCTGTTGCTAATTGTTCGTCATCACAGATACTGTTTGCTATACGGCCACGACGCGCAACTGATTTCCAAAATTCATCTTTCTCCTGTGAGGATGGAACTTTCGACCCCTCGTTTATTAGACCAGTGCTCTACCACTGAGCTAAAGAGGCGCGGCCTAGCGGTACTCTTGGGTACTTCGTCCTTACGGTCGTCTGCATCATCAGACTTTAGCTGACAACACTTCATATTACCGGCTAATATTTGCAGCTATTTCGACAAATTACTGCTTGGCTACACATCTGACACGTAACCGATGTGCTCTCCAAACAACAACACTTGCATTTCAGAAAATGTCTTTCACACATGTCTACAAAATCACCTTCACCTTCAAATACAGTTTCCTTAAGACTGACAGAGACGTAGGCAATGTTTAAAGTTGCTATTTCCATTAAATCTCGTTAATCAGAAAAACGGTAATTTACACCTGCAGCGGAACAAAATTCCGTTCCGCCCAGCGTCTGGCTCGAACCCACGACCTTGGGATTAAGAGTCTGACACTCTACCGACTGAGCTAGCCGGCTACCTCGGTGAATTCCTGCCGGGTAGCACGTCACACAGTACTCGTTTGGGTTGGGTGGTCCCATACAGAATCTCTCCATGGTGCCTAATGTTTTCCTAACGTCACACTCGTCACGTACTTCTCTTTTATGTCATAATCATTTCTGAGAGGTAAAGAAATTGCATGACAACATGCAGAGCTAGTGGCGTCAAAATTAACACACACACTTTATGTGACTCAAAAGCCGAACGAGTTACTTTACGACCTTGTTTTTATTTGCAAGTGCCAGTCAAAAATCGCGGTGTCGGCACTCTGCCGACCATTTCGCTAGTTAACACCGGTCTTGTTGTGTGTGTTTCAAGCTCAAGAGCATCTCCAAGCAAAAAATTGTCAACAGCAACATTCAGACGGTTTCGTACTGCTCAATTGCTACATTAAAACGTTATGTTTCTTTTTCAGAACTGGAAAAACACAAGCGTGACAGCATTCAAACCTGTAATCTTCAGATCCGAAATCCGACGCCTTATCCATTAGGCCACACGGTCACTGACGACCAACATTTACATGTATACGACTCATCTCGAAACGCTCACACCCCTGAGGATTTGTGTTTTCGTTCTACACAGCCGCTGCCCCTTGCTCTTTCCCACCCATTCGTTACATTCAACCTCTGACGAGACCGACCAAATATAGACTGAGAAACAAGACCACACACTTTGTGCATTCGGAATCGAAGGCAGGACGTCCCTCGCTGCATTTGCTACGATTGCCATTTGCTACTTCTGCAGAAGCGGCGGCGGCGGCGGCGACGACGACGACGACGACGACGACGACGACGACGACGACGAATATCGCGAGAGGCTTTGAGATATGTGAGAAATACATCTATAAAATGTAATTCAGACTGCTTCGTCCCACCTTATGCTGTACCGCTTTGGCAAATGCTTTATCTGCGCCATTCGCCTTAATCGCATCTGAGAGTAATTCTTAAAAAAACGCCTGTTGCTAATTGTTCGTCATCACAGATACTGTTGGCTATACGACCACGACGCGCAACTGATTTCCAAAATTCATCTTTCTCCTGTGAGGATGGAACTTACGACCCCTCGTTTATTAGACCAGTTCTCTACCAATGAGCTAATGACGCGCGGCCTAGTGGTACTCTTGGGTACTTCGTCCTTACGGTCGTCTGCATCATCAGACTTTAGCTGACAACACTTCATATTACCGGCTAATATTTGCAGCTATTTCGACAAATTACTGCTTGGCTACACATCTGACACGTAACCGATGTGCTCTCCAAACAACAACACTTGCATTTCAGAACACGTCTTTCACACATGTCTACAAAATCACCTTCTCCTTCAAATACAGTTTCCTTGCGACTGACAGAGACGTAGGCAAAGTTTAAAGTTGCTATTTCCATTAAATCTCGTTAATCAGAAAAACGGTAATTTACACCTGCAGCGGAACAAAATTCCGTTCCGCCCAGCGTCTGGCTCGAACCCACGACCCTGGGATTAAGAGTCTGACACTCTACCGACTGAGCTAGCCGGCTACCTCGGTGAATTCCTGCCGGGTAGCACGTCACACAGTACTCGTTTGGGTTGGGTGGTCCCATACAGAATCTCTCCATGGTGCCTAATGTTTTCCTAACGTCACACTCGTCACGTACTTCTCTTTTATGTCATAATCATTTCTGAGAGGTAAAGAAATTGCATGACAACATGCAGAGCTAGTGGCGTCAAAATTAACACACACACTTTATGTGACTCAAAAGCCGAACGAGTTACTTTACGACCTTGTTTTTATTTGCAAGTGCCAGTCAAAAATCGCGGTGTCGGCACTCTGCCGACCATTTCGCTAGTTAACACCGGTCTTGTTGTGTGTGTTTCAAGCTCAAGAGCATCTCCAAGCAAAAAATTGTCAACAGCAACATTCAGACGGTTTCGTACTGCTCAATTGCTACATTAAAACGTTATGTTTCTTTTTCAGAACTAGAAAAACACAAGCGTGACAGCATTCAAACCTGTAATCTTCAGATCCGAAATCCGACGCCTTATCCATTAGGCCACACGGTCACTGACGACCAACATTTACATGTATACGACTCATCTCGAAACGCTCACACCCCTGAGGATTTGTGTTTTCGTTCTACACAGCCGCTGCCCCTTGCTCTTTCCCACCCATTCGTTACATTCAACCTCTGACGAGACCGACCAAATATAGACTGAGAAACAAGACCACACACTTTGTGCATTCGGAATCGAAGGCAGGGCGTCCCTCGCTGCATTTGCTACGATTGCCATTTGCTACTTCTGCAGAAGCGGCGGCGGTGACGACGACGACGACGACGACGACGACGACGAATATCGCGAGAGGCTTTGAGATATGTGAGAAATACATCTATAAAATGTAATTCAGATTGCCTCGTCCCACCTTATGCTGTACCGCTTTGGCAAATGCTTTATCTGCGCCATTCGCCTTAATCGCATCTGAGAGTAATTCTTAAAAAAACGCCTGTTGCTAATTGTTCGTCATCACAGATACTGTTTGCTATACGGCCACGACGCGCAACTGATTTCCAAAATTCATCTTTCTCCTGTGAGGATGGAACTTTCGACCCCTCGTTTATTAGACCAGTGCTCTACCACTGAGCTAAAGAGGCGCGGCCTAGCGGTACTCTTGGGTACTTCGTCCTTACGGTCGTCTGCATCATCAGACTTTAGCTGACAACACTTCATATTACCGGCTAATATTTGCAGCTATTTCGACAAATTACTGCTTGGCTACACATCTGACACGTAACCGATGTGCTCTCCAAACAACAACACTTGCATTTCAGAAAATGTCTTTCACACATGTCTACAAAATCACCTTCACCTTCAAATACAGTTTCCTTAAGACTGACAGAGACGTAGGCAATGTTTAAAGTTGCTATTTCCATTAAATCTCGTTAATCAGAAAAACGGTAATTTACACCTGCAGCGGAACAAAATTCCGTTCCGCCCAGCGTCTGGCTCGAACCCACGACCTTGGGATTAAGAGTCTGACACTCTACCGACTGAGCTAGCCGGCTACCTCGGTGAATTCCTGCCGGGTAGCACGTCACACAGTACTCGTTTGGGTTGGGTGGTCCCATACAGAATCTCTCCATGGTGCCTAATGTTTTCCTAACGTCACACTCGTCACGTACTTCTCTTTTATGTCATAATCATTTCTGAGAGGTAAAGAAATTGCATGACAACATGCAGAGCTAGTGGCGTCAAAATTAACACACACACTTTATGTGACTCAAAAGCCGAACGAGTTACTTTACGACCTTGTTTTTATTTGCAAGTGCCAGTCAAAAATCGCGGTGTCGGCACTCTGCCGACCATTTCGCTAGTTAACACCGGTCTTGTTGTGTGTGTTTCAAGCTCAAGAGCATCTCCAAGCAAAAAATTGTCAACAGCAACATTCAGACGGTTTCGTACTGCTCAATTGCTACATTAAAACGTTATGTTTCTTTTTCAGAACTGGAAAAACACAAGCGTGACAGCATTCAAACCTGTAATCTTCAGATCCGAAATCCGACGCCTTATCCATTAGGCCACACGGTCACTGACGACCAACATTTACATGTATACGACTCATCTCGAAACGCTCACACCCCTGAGGATTTGTGTTTTCGTTCTACACAGCCGCTGCCCCTTGCTCTTTCCCACCCATTCGTTACATTCAACCTCTGACGAGACCGACCAAATATAGACTGAGAAACAAGACCACACACTTTGTGCATTCGGAATCGAAGGCAGGACGTCCCTCGCTGCATTTGCTACGATTGCCATTTGCTACTTCTGCAGAAGCGGCGGCGGCGGCGGCGACGACGACGACGACGACGACGACGACGAATATCGCGAGAGGCTTTGAGATATGTGAGAAATACATCTATAAAATGTAATTCAGACTGCTTCGTCCCACCTTATGCTGTACCGCTTTGGCAAATGCTTTATCTGCGCCATTCGCCTTAATCGCATCTGAGAGTAATTCTTAAAAAAACGCCTGTTGCTAATTGTTCGTCATCACAGATACTGTTGGCTATACGACCACGACGCGCAACTGATTTCCAAAATTCATCTTTCTCCTGTGAGGATGGAACTTACGACCCCTCGTTTATTAGACCAGTTCTCTACCAATGAGCTAATGACGCGCGGCCTAGTGGTACTCTTGGGTACTTCGTCCTTACGGTCGTCTGCATCATCAGACTTTAGCTGACAACACTTCATATTACCGGCTAATATTTGCAGCTATTTCGACAAATTACTGCTTGGCTACACATCTGACACGTAACCGATGTGCTCTCCAAACAACAACACTTGCATTTCAGAACACGTCTTTCACACATGTCTACAAAATCACCTTCTCCTTCAAATACAGTTTCCTTGCGACTGACAGAGACGTAGGCAAAGTTTAAAGTTGCTATTTCCATTAAATCTCGTTAATCAGAAAAACGGTAATTTACACCTGCAGCGGAACAAAATTCCGTTCCGCCCAGCGTCTGGCTCGAACCCACGACCCTGGGATTAAGAGTCTGACACTCTACCGACTGAGCTGGCCGGCTACCTCGGTGAATACTTGCCGGGTAGCACGTCACACAGTACTCGTTTGGGTCGGGTGGTCCCATACAGAATCTCTCCATGATGCCTAATGTTTTCCTAACGTCACACTCGTCACGTACTTCACTTTTATGTCATAATCATTTCTGAGAGGTAAAGAAATTGCATGACAACATGCAGAGCTAGTGGCGTCAAAATTAACACACATACTTTATGTGACTCAAAAGCCGAACGAGTTACTTTCCGACGTTGTTTTAGATGTGCAAGTGATAGTCAAAACTCGCTGTGTCGGCACTCTGCCGACCATTTCGCTAGTTAACACCGGTCTTGTTGTGTGTGTTTCAAGCTCAAGAGCATCTCCAAGCAAAAAATGGTCAACAGCAACATTCAGACGGTTTCGTACTGCTCAATTGCTACATTTAAACGTTATGTTTCTTTTTCAGAACTGGAAAAACACAAGCGTGACAGCATTCGAACCTGTAATCTTCAGATCCGAAATCCGACGCCTTATCCATTAGGCCACACGGTCACTGACGACCAACATTTACATGTATACGACTCATCTCGAAACGCTCACACCCCTGAGGATTTGTGTTTTCGTTCTACACAGCCGCTGCCCCTTGCTCTTTCCCACCCATTCGTTACATTCAACCTCTGACGAGACCGACCAAATATAGACTGAGAAACAAGACCACACACTTTGTGCATTCGGAATCGAAGGCAGGACGTCCCTCGCTGCATTTGCTACGATTGCCATTTGCTACTTCTGCAGAAGCGGCGGCGGCGGCGACGACGACGACGACGACGACGACGACGAATATCGCGAGAGGCTTTGAGATATGTGAGAAATACATCTATAAAATGTAATTCAGACTGCCTCGTCCCACCTTATGCTGTACCGCTTTGGCAAATGCTTTATCTGCGCCATTCGCCTTAATCGCATCTGAGAGTAATTCTTAAAAAAACGCCTGTTGCTAATTGTTCGTCATCACAGATACTGTTGGCTATACGACCACGACGCGCAACTGATTTCCAAAATTCATCTTTCTCCTGTGAGGATGGAACTTACGACCCCTCGTTTATTAGACCAGTGCTCTACCACTGAGCTAATGACGCGCGGCCTAGTGGTACTCTTGGGTACTTCGTCCTTACGGTCGTCTGCATCATCAGACTTTAGCTGACAACACTTCATATTACCGGCTAATATTTGCAGCTATTTCGACAAATTGCTGCTTGGCTACACATCTGACACGTAACCGATGTGCTCTCCAAACAACAACACTTGCATTTCAGAAAATGTCTTTCACACATGTCTACAAAATCACCTTCACCTTCAAATACAGTTTCCTTGCGACTGACAGAGACGTAGGCAATGTTTAAAGTTGCTATTTCCATTAAATCTCGTTAATCAGAAAAACGGTAATTTACACCTGCAGCGGAACATAATTCCGTTCCGCCCAGCGTCTGGCTCGAACCCACGACCCTGGGATTAAGAGTCTGACACTCTACCGACTGAGCTAGCCGGCTACCTCGGTGAATACCTGCCGGGTAGCACGTCACACAGTACTCGTTTGGGTTGGGTGGTCCCATACAGAATCTCTCCATGGTGCCTAATGTTTTCCTAACGTCACACTCGTCACGTACTTCACTTTTATGTCATAATCATTTCTGAGAGGTAAAGAAATTGCATGACAACATGCAGAGCTAGTGGCGTCAAAATTAACACACACACTTTATGTGACTCAAAAGCCGAACGAGTTACTTTACAACCTTGTTTTTATTTGCAAGTGCCAGTCAAAACTCGCGGTGTCGGCACTCTGCCGACCATTTCGCTAGTTAACACCGGTCTTGTTGTGTGTGTTTCAAGCTCAAGAGCATCTCCAAGCAAAAAATTGTCAACAGCAACATTCAGACGGTTTCGTACTGCTCAATTGCTACATTAAAACGTTATGTTTCTTTTTCAGAACTGGAAAAACACAAGCGTGACAGCATTCGAACCTGTAATCATCAGATCCGAAATCCGACGCCTTATCCATTAGGCCACACGGTCACTGACGACCAACATTTACATGTATATGACTCATCTCGAAACGCTCACACCCCTGAGGATTTGTGTTTTCGTTCTACACAGCCGCTGCCCCTTGCTCTTTCCCACCCATTCGTTACATTCAACCTCCGACGAGACCGACCAAATATAGACTGAGAAACAAGACCACACACTTTGTGCATTCGGAATCGAAGGCAGGACGTCCCTCGCTGCATTTGCTACGATTGCCATTTGCTACTTCTGCAGAAGCGGCGGCGGCGACGACGACGACGACGACGACGACGACGACGACGAATATCGCGAGAGGCTTTGAGATATGTGAGAAATACATCTATAAAATGTAATTCAGACTGCCTCGTCCCACCTTATGCTGTACCGCTTTGGCAAATGCTTTATCTGCGCCATTCGCCTTAATCGCATCTGAGAGTAATTCTTAAAAAAACGCCTGTTGCTAATTGTTCGTCATCACAGATACTGTTGGCTATACGACCACGACGCGCAACTGATTTCCAAAATTCATCTTTCTCCTGTGAGGATGGAACTTACGACCCCTCGTTTATTAGACCAGTGCTCTACCACTGAGCTAATGACGCGCGGCCTAGTGGTACTCTTGGGTACTTCGTCCTTACGGTCGTCTGCATCATCAGACTTTAGCTGACAACACTTCATATTACCGGCTAATATTTGCAGCTATTTCGACAAATTACTGCTTGGCTAGACATCTGACACGTAACCGATGTGCTCTCCAAACAACAACACTTGCATTTCAGAACACGTCTTTCACACATGTCTACAAAATCACCTTCTCCTTCAAATACAGTTTCCTTGCGACTGACAGAGACGTAGGCAAAGTTTAAAGTTGCTATTTCCATTAAATCTCGTTAATCAGAAAAACGGTAATTTACACCTGCAGCGGAACAAAATTCCGTCCCGCCCAGCGTCTGGCTCGAACCCACGACCCTGGGATTAAGAGTCTGACACTCTACCGACTGAGCTGGCCGGCTACCTCGGTGAATACTTGCCGGGTAGCACGTCACACAGTACTCGTTTGGGTCGGGTGGTCCCATACAGAATCTCTCCATGATGCCTAATGTTTTCCTAACGTCACACTCGTCACGTACTTCACTTTTATGTCATAATCATTTCTGAGAGGTAAAGAAATTGCATGACAACATGCAGAGCTAGTGGCGTCAAAATTAACACACATACTTTATGTGACTCAAAAGCCGAACGAGTTACTTTCCGACGTTGTTTTAGATGTGCAAGTGATAGTCAAAACTCGCTGTGTCGGCACTCTGCCGACCATTTCGCTAGTTAACACCGGTCTTGTTGTGTGTGTTTCAAGCTCAAGAGCATCTCCAAGCAAAAAATGGTCAACAGCAACATTCAGACGGTTTCGTACTGCTCAATTGCTACATTTAAACGTTATGTTTCTTTTTCAGAACTGGAAAAACACAAGCGTGACAGCATTCGAACCTGTAATCTTCAGATCCGAAATCCGACGCCTTATCCATTAGGCCACACGGTCACTGACGACCAACATTTACATGTATACGACTCATCTCGAAACGCTCACACCCCTGAGGATTTGTGTTTTCGTTCTACACAGCCGCTGCCCCTTGCTCTTTCCCACCCATTCGTTACATTCAACCTCTGACGAGACCGACCAAATATAGACTGAGAAACAAGACCACACACTTTGTGCATTCGGAATCGAAGGCAGGACGTCCCTCGCTGCATTTGCTACGATTGCCATTTGCTACTTCTGCAGAAGCGGCGGCGGCGGCGGCGACGACGACGACGACGACGACGACGACGACGACGACGAATATCGCGAGAGGCTTTGAGATATGTGAGAAATACATCTATAAAATGTAATTCAGATTGCCTCGTCCCACCTTATGCTGTACCGCTTTGGCAAATGCTTTATCTGCGCCATTCGCCTTAATCGCATCTGAGAGTAATTCTTAAAAAAACGCCTGTTGCTAATTGTTCGTCATCACAGATACTGTTTGCTATACGGCCACGACGCGCAACTGATTTCCAAAATTCATCTTTCTCCTGTGAGGATGGAACTTACGACCCCTCGTTTATTAGACCAGTGCTCTACCACTGAGCTAAAGAGGCGCGGCCTAGCGGTACTCTTGGGTACTTCGTCCTTACGGTCGTCTGCATCATCAGACTTTAGCTGACAACACTTCATATTACCGGCTAATATTTGCAGCTATTTCGACAAATTACTGCTTGGCTACACATCTGACACGTAACCGATGTGCTCTCCAAACAACAACACTTGCATTTCAGAAAATGTCTTTCACACATGTCTACAAAATCACCTTCACCTTCAAATACAGTTTCCTTGCGACTGACAGAGACGTAGGCAATGTTTAAAGTTGCTATCTCCATTAAATCTCGTTAATCAGAAAAACGGTAATTTACACCTGCAGCGGAACAAAATTCCGTTCCGCCCAGCGTCTGGCTCGAACCCACGACCCTGGGATTAAGAGTCTGACACTCTACCGACTGAGCTAGCCGGCTACCTCGGTGAATACCTGCCGGGTAGCACGTCACACAGTACTCGTTTGGGTTGTGTGGTCCCATACAGAATCTCTCCATGGTGCCTAATGTTTTCCTAACGTCACACTCGTCACGTACTTCTCTTTTATGTCATAATCATTTCTGAGAGGTAAAGAAATTGCATGACAACATGCAGAGCTAGTGGCGTCAAAATTAACACACACACTTTATGTGACTCAAAAGCCGAACGAGTTACTTTACGACCTTGTTTTTATTTGCAAGTGCCAGTCAAAAATCGCGGTGTCGGCACTCTGCCGACCATTTCGCTAGTTAACACCGGTCTTGTTGTGTGTGTTTCAAGCTCAAGAGCATCTCCAAGCAAAAAATTGTCAACAGCAACATTCAGACGGTTTCGTACTGCTCAATTGCTACATTAAAACGTTATGTTTCTTTTTCAGAACTGGAAAAACACAAGCGTGACAGCATTCAAACCTGTAATCTTCAGATCCGAAATCCGACGCCTTATCCATTAGGCCACACGGTCACTGACGACCAACATTTACATGTATACGACTCATCTCAAAACGCTCACACCCCTGAGGATTTGTGTTTTCGTTCTACACAGCCGCTGCCCCTTGCTCTTTCCCACCCATTCGTTACATTCAACCTCTGACGAGACCGACCAAATATAGACTGAGAAACAAGACCACACACTTTGTGCATTCGGAATCGAAGGCAGGGCGTCCCTCGCTGCATTTGCTACGATTGCCATTTGCTACTTCTGCAGAAGCGGCGGCGGCGGCGGCGACGACGACGACGACGACGACGACGAATATCGCGAGAGGCTTTGAGATATGTGAGAAATACATCTATAAAATGTAATTCAGACTGCCTCGTCCCACCTTATGCTGTACCGCTTTGGCAAATGCTTTATCTGCGCCATTCGCCTTAATCGCATCTGAGAGTAATTCTTAAAAAAACGCCTGTTGCTAATTGTTCGTCATCACAGATACTGTTTGCTATACGGCCACGACGCGCAACTGATTTCCAAAATTCATCTTTCTCCTGTGAGGATGGAACTTACGACCCCTCGTTTATTAGACCAGTGCTCTACCACTGAGCTAAAGAGGCGCGGCCTAGCGGTACTCTTGGGTACTTCGTCCTTACGGTCGTCTGCATCATCAGACTTTAGCTGACAACACTTCATATTACCGGCTAATATTTGCAGCTATTTCGACAAATTGCTGCTTGGCTACACATCTGACACGTAACCGATGTGCTCTCCAAACAACAACACTTGCATTTCAGAAAATGTCTTTCACACATGTCTACAAAATCACCTTCACCTTCAAATACAGTTTCCTTGCGACTGACAGAGACGTAGGCAATGTTTAAAGTTGCTATTTCCATTAAATCTCGTTAATCAGAAAAACGGTAATTTACACCTGCAGCGGAACAAAATTCCGTTCCGCCCAGCGTCTGGCTCGAACCCACGACCCTGGGATTAAGAGTCTGACACTCTACCGACTGAGCTAGCCGGCTACCTCGGTGAATACCTGCCGGGTAGCACGTCACACAGTACTCGTTTGGGTTGGGTGGTCCCATACAGAATCTCTCCATGGTGCCTAATGTTTTCCTAACGTCACACTCGTCACGTACTTCACTTTTATGTCATAATCATTTCTGAGAGGTAAAGAAATTGCATGACAACATGCAGAGCTAGTGGCGTCAAAATTAACACACACACTTTATGTGACTCAAAAGCCGAACGAGTTACTTTACAACCTTGTTTTTATTTGCAAGTGCCAGTCAAAACTCGCGGTGTCGGCACTCTGCCGACCATTTCGCTAGTTAACACCGGTCTTGTTGTGTGTGTTTCAAGCTCAAGAGCATCTCCAAGCAAAGAATTGTCAACAGCAACATTCAGACGGTTTCGTACTGCTCAATTGCTACATTAAAACGTTATGTTTCTTTTTCAGAACTGGAAAAACACAAGCGTGACAGCATTCGAACCTGTAATCTTCAGATCCGAAATCCGACGCCTTATCCATTAGGCCACACGGTCACTGACGACCAACATTTACATGTATATGACTCATCTCGAAACGCTCACACCCCTGAGGATTTGTGTTTTCGTTCTACACAGCCGCTGCCCCTTGCTCTTTCCCACCCATTCGTTACATTCAACCTCCGACGAGACCGACCAAATATAGACTGAGAAACAAGACCACACACTTTGTGCATTCGGAATCGAAGGCAGTTCGTCCCTCGCTGCATTTGCTACGATTGCCATTTGCTACTTCTGCAGAAGCGGCGGCGGCGGCGGCGACGACGACGACGACGACGACGACGAATATCGCGAGAGGCTTTGAGATATGTGAGAAATACATCTATAAAATGTAATTCAGACTGCCTCGTCCCACCTTATGCTGTACCGCTTTGGCAAATGCTTTATCTGCGCCATTCGCCTTAATCGCATCTGAGAGTAATTCTTAAAAAAACGCCTGTTGCTAATTGTTCGTCATCACAGATACTGTTTGCTATACGGCCACGACGCGCAACTGATTTCCAAAATTCATCTTTCTCCTGTGAGGATGGAACTTACGACCCCTCGTTTATTAGACCAGTGCTCTACCACTGAGCTAAAGAGGCGCGGCCTAGCGGTACTCTTGGGTACTTCGTCCTTACGGTCGTCTGCATCATCAGACTTTAGCTGACAACAGTTCATATTACCGGCTAATATTTGCAGCTATTTCGACAAATTGCTGCTTGGCTACACATCTGACACGTAACCGATGTGCTCTCCAAACAACAACACTTGCATTTCAGAAAATGTCTTTCACACATGTCTACAAAATCACCTTCACCTTCAAATACAGTTTCCTTGCGACTGACAGAGACGTAGGCAATGTTTAAAGTTGCTATTTCCATTAAATCTCGTTAATCAGAAAAACGGTAATTTACACCTGCAGCGGAACAAAATTACGTTCCGCCCAGCGTCTGGCTCGAACCCACGACCCTGGGATTAAGAGTCTGACACTCTACCGACTGAGCTAGCCGGCTACCTCGGTGAATACCTGCCGGGTAGCACGTCACACAGTACTCGTTTGGGTTGGGTGGTCCCATACAGAATCTCTCCATGGTGCCTAATGTTTTCCTAACGTCACACTCGTCACGTACTTCACTTTTATGTCATAATCATTTCTGAGAGGTAAAGAAATTGCATGACAACATGCAGAGCTAGTGGCGTCAAAATTAACACACACACTTTATGTGACTCAAAAGCCGAACGAGTTACTTTACAACCTTGTTTTTATTTGCAAGTGCCAGTCAAAACTCGCGGTGTCGGCACTCTGCCGACCATTTCGCTAGTTAACACCGGTCTTGTTGTGTGTGTTTCAAGCTCAAGAGCATCTCCAAGCAAAAAATTGTCAACAGCAACATTCAGACGGTTTCGTACTGCTCAATTGCTACATTAAAACGTTATGTTTCTTTTTCAGAACTGGAAAAACACAAGTGTGACAGCATTCAAACCTGTAATCTTCAGATCCGAAATCCGACGCCTTATCCATTAGGCCACACGGTCACTGACGACCAACATTTACATGTATACGACTCATCTCGAAACGCTCACACCCCTGAGGATTTGTGTTTTCGTTCTACACAGCCGCTGCCCCTTGCTCTTTCCCACCCATTCGTTACATTCAACCTCTGACGAGACCGACCAAATATAGACTGAGAAACAAGACCACACACTTTGTGCATTCGGAATCGAAGGCAGGGCGTCCCTCGCTGCATTTGCTACGATGGCCATTTGCTACTTCTGCAGAAGCGGCGGCGGCGACGACGACGACGACGACGACGACGACGACGACGAATATCGCGAGAGGCTTTGAGATATGTGAGAAATACATCTATAAAATGTAATTCAGACTGCCTCGTCCCACCTTATGCTGTACCGCTTTGGCAAATGCTTTATCTGCGCCATTCGCCTTAATCGCATCTGAGAGTAATTCTTAAAAAAACGCCTGTTGCTAATTGTTCGTCATCACAGATACTGTTTGCTATACGGCCACGACGCGCAACTGATTTCCAAAATTCATCTTTCTCCTGTGAGGATGGAACTTACGACCCCTCGTTTATTAGACCAGTGCTCTACCACTGAGCTAAAGAGGCGCGGCCTAGCGGTACTCTTGGGTACTTCGTCCTTACGGTCGTCTGCATCATCAGACTTTAGCTGACAACAGTTCATATTACCGGCTAATATTTGCAGCTATTTCGACAAATTGCTGCTTGGCTACACATCTGACACGTAACCGATGTGCTCTCCAAACAACAACACTTGCATTTCAGAAAATGTCTTTCACACATGTCTACAAAATCACCTTCACCTTCAAATACAGTTTCCTTGCGACTGACAGAGACGTAGGCAATGTTTAAAGTTGCTATTTCCATTAAATCTCGTTAATCAGAAAAACGGTAATTTACACCTGCAGCGGAACAAAATTACGTTCCGCCCAGCGTCTGGCTCGAACCCACGACCCTGGGATTAAGAGTCTGACACTCTACCGACTGAGCTAGCCGGCTACCTCGGTGAATACCTGCCGGGTAGCACGTCACACAGTACTCGTTTGGGTTGGGTGGTCCCATACAGAATCTCTCCATGGTGCCTAATGTTTTCCTAACGTCACACTCGTCACGTACTTCACTTTTATGTCATAATCATTTCTGAGAGGTAAAGAAATTGCATGACAACATGCAGAGCTAGTGGCGTCAAAATTAACACACACACTTTATGTGACTCAAAAGCCGAACGAGTTACTTTACAACCTTGTTTTTATTTGCAAGTGCCAGTCAAAACTCGCGGTGTCGGCACTCTGCCGACCATTTCGCTAGTTAACACCGGTCTTGTTGTGTGTGTTTCAAGCTCAAGAGCATCTCCAAGCAAAAAATTGTCAACAGCAACATTCAGACGGTTTCGTACTGCTCAATTGCTACATTAAAACGTTATGTTTCTTTTTCAGAACTGGAAAAACACAAGTGTGACAGCATTCAAACCTGTAATCTTCAGATCCGAAATCCGACGCCTTATCCATTAGGCCACACGGTCACTGACGACCAACATTTACATGTATACGACTCATCTCGAAACGCTCACACCCCTGAGGATTTGTGTTTTCGTTCAACACAGCCGCTGCCCCTTGCTCTTTCCCACCCATTCGTTACATTCAACCTCTGACGAGACCGACCAAATATAGACTGAGAAACAAGACCACACACTTTGTGCATTCGGAATCGAAGGCAGGGCGTCCCTCGCTGCATTTGCTACGATTGCCATTTGCTACTTCTGCAGAAGCGGCGGCGGCGACGACGACGACGACGACGACGACGACGAATATCGCGAGAGGCTTTGAGATATGTGAGAAATACATCTATAAAATGTAATTCAGACTGCCTCGTCCCACCTTATGCTGTACCGCTTTGGCAAATGCTTTATCTGCGCCATTCGCCTTAATCGCATCTGAGAGTAATTCTTAAAAAAACGCCTGTTGCTAATTGTTCGTCATCACAGATACTGTTTGCTATACGGCCACGACGCGCAACTGATTTCCAAAATTCATCTTTCTCCTGTGAGGATGGAACTTACGACCCCTCGTTTATTAGACCAGTGCTCTACCACTGAGCTAATGACGCGCGGCCTAGTGGTACTCTTGGGTACTTCGTCCTTACGGTCGTCTGCATCATCAGACTTTAGCTGACAACACTTCATATTACCGGCTAATATTTGCAGCTATTTCGACAAATTACTGCTTGGCTACACATCTGACACGTAACCGATGTGCTCTCCAAACAACAACACTTGCATTTCAGAACACGTCTTTCACACATGTCTACAAAATCACCTTCTCCTTCAAATACAGTTTCCTTGCGACTGACAGAGACGTAGGCAAAGTTTAAAGTTGCTATTTCCATTAAATCTCGTTAATCAGAAAAACGGTAATTTACACCTGCAGCGGAACAAAATTCCGTCCCGCCCAGCGCCTGGCTCGAACCCACGACCCTGGGATTAAGAGTCTGACACTCTACCGACTGAGCTGGCCGGCTACCTCGGTGAATACCTGCCGGGTAGCACGTCACACAGTACTCGTTTGGGTTGGGTGGTCCCATACAGAATCTCTCCATGATGCCTAATGTTTTCCTAACGTCACACTCGTCACGTACTTCACTTTTATGTCATAATCATTTCTGAGAGGTAAAGAAATTGCATGACAACATGCAGAGCTAGTGGCGTCAAAATTAACACACATACTTTATGTGACTCAAAAGCCGAACGAGTTACTTTCCGACGTTGTTTTAGATGTGCAAGTGATAGTCAAAACTCGCTGTGTCGGCACTCTGCCGACCATTTCGCTAGTTAACACCGGTCTTGTTGTGTGTGTTTCAAGCTCAAGAGCATCTCCAAGCAAAAAATGGCCAACAGCAACATTCAGACGGTTTCGTACTGCTCAATTGCTACATTAAAACGTTATGTTTCTTTTTCAGAACTGGAAAAACACAAGCGTGACAGCATTCGAACCTGTAATCTTCAGATCCGAAATCCGACTCCTTATCCATTAGGCCACACGGTCACTGACGACCAACATTTACATGTATACGACTCATCTCGAAACGCTCACACCCCTGAGGATTTGTGTATTCGTTCTACACAGCCGCTGCCCCTTGCTCTTTCCCACCCATTCGTTACATTCAACCTCTGACGAGACCGACCAAATATAGACTGAGAAACAAGACCACACGCTTTGTGCATTCGGAATCGAAGGCAGGGCGTCCCTCGCCGCATTTGCTACGATTGCCATTTGCTACTTCTGCAGAAGCGGCGGCGGCGGCGGCGGCGGCGACGACGACGACGACGACGACGACGAATATCGCGAGAGGCTTTGAGATATGTGAGAAATACATCTATAAAATGTAATTCAGACTGCCTCGTCCCACCTTATGCTGTACCGCTTTGGCAAATGCTTTATCTGCGCCATTCGCCTTAATCGCATCTGAGAGTAATTCTTAAAAAAACGCCTGTTGCTAATTGTTCGTCATCACAGATACTGTTTGCTATACGGCCACGACGCGCAACTGATTTCCAAAATTCATCTTTCTCCTGTGAGGATGGAACTTACGACCCCTCGTTTATTAGACCAGTGCTCTACCACTGAGCTAAAGAGGCGCGGCCTAGCGGTACTCTTGGGTACTTCGTCCTTACGGTCGTCTGCATCATCAGACTTTAGCTGACAACACTTCATATTACCGGCTAATATTTGCAGCTATTTCGACAAATTACTGCTTGGCTACACATCTGACACGTAACCGATGTGCTCTCCAAACAACAACACTTGCATTTCAGAAAATGTCTTTCACACATGTCTAC
This sequence comes from Schistocerca gregaria, assembly GCF_023897955.1. Taxonomy (NCBI): domain Eukaryota; kingdom Metazoa; phylum Arthropoda; class Insecta; order Orthoptera; family Acrididae; genus Schistocerca; species Schistocerca gregaria. Next base: position 15,994,725 of record NW_026061724.1, on the reverse strand, counting down.
AAAATCACCTTCACCTTCAAATACAGTTTCCTTGCGACTGACAGAGACGTAGGCAATGTTTAAAGTTGCTATTTCCATTAAATCTCGTTAATCAGAAAAACGGTAATTTACACCTGCAGCGGAACAAAATTCCGTTCCGCCCAGCGTCTGGCTCGAACCCACGACCCTGGGATTAAGAGTCTGACACTCTACCGACTGAGCTAGCCGGCTACCTCGGTGAATACCTGCCGGGTAGCACGTCACACAGTACTCGTTTGGGTTGGGTGGTCCCATACAGAATCTCTCCATGGTGCCTAATGTTTTCCTAACGTCACACTCGTCACGTACTTCACTTTTATGTCATAATCATTTCTGAGAGGTAAAGAAATTGCATGACAACATGCAGAGCTAGTGGCGTCAAAATTAACACACACACTTTATGTGACTCAAAAGCCGAACGAGTTACTTTACGACCTTGTTTTTATTTGCAAGTGCCAGTCAAAACTCGCGGTGTCGGCACTCTGCCGACCATTTCGCTAGTTAACACCGGTCTTGTTGTGTGTGTTTCAAGCTCAAGAGCATCTCCAAGCAAAAAATTGTCAACAGCAACATTCAGACGGTTTCGTACTGCTCAATTGCTACATTAAAACGTTATGTTTCTTTTTCAGAACTGGAAAAACACAAGCGTGACAGCATTCAAACCTGTAATCTTCAGATCCGAAATCCGACGCCTTATCCATTAGGCCACACGGTCACTGACGACCAACATTTACATGTATACGACTCATCTCGAAACGCTCACACCCCTGAGGATTTGTGTTTTCGTTCTACACAGCCGCTGCCCCTTGCTCTTTCCCACCCATTCGTTACATTCAACCTCTGACGAGACCGACCAAATATAGACTGAGAAACAAGACCACACACTTTGTGCATTCGGAATCGAAGGCAGGGCGTCCCTCGCTGCATTTGCTACGATTGCCATTTGCTACTTCTGCAGAAGCGGCGGCGGCGACGACGACGACGACGACGACGACGACGACGACGACGACGAATATCGCGAGAGGCTTTGAGATATGTGAGAAATACATCTATAAAATGTAATTCAGACTGCCTCGTCCCACCTTATGCTGTACCGCTTTGGCAAATGCTTTATCTGCGCCATTCGCCTTAATCGCATCTGAGAGTAATTCTTAAAAAAACGCCTGTTGCTAATTGTTCGTCATCACAGATACTGTTTGCTATACGGCCACGACGCGCAACTGATTTCCAAAATTCATCTTTCTCCTGTGAGGATGGAACTTACGACCCCTCGTTTATTAGACCAGTGCTCTACCACTGAGCTAAAGAGGCGCGGCCTAGCGGTACTCTTGGGTACTTCGTCCTTACGGTCGTCTGCATCATCAGACTTTAGCTGACAACACTTCATATTACCGGCTAATATTTGCAGCTATTTCGACAAATTACTGCTTGGCTACACATCTGACACGTAACCGATGTGCTCTCCAAACAACAACACTTGCATTTCAGAAAATGTCTTTCACACATGTCTACAAAATCACCTTCACCTTCAAATACAGTTTCCTTGCGACTGACAGAGACGTAGGCAATGTTTAAAGTTGCTATTTCCATTAAATCTCGTTAATCAGAAAAACGGTAATTTACACCTGCAGCGGAACAAAATTCCGTTCCGCCCAGCGTCTGGCTCGAACCCACGACCCTGGGATTAAGAGTCTGACACTCTACCGACTGAGCTAGCCGGCTACCTCGGTGAATACCTGCCGGGTAGCACGTCACACAGTACTCGTTTGGGTTGGGTGGTCCCATACAGAATCTCTCCATGGTGCCTAATGTTTTCCTAACGTCACACTCGTCACGTACTTCACTTTTATGTCATAATCATTTCTGAGAGGTAAAGAAATTGCATGACAACATGCAGAGCTAGTGGCGTCAAAATTAACACACACACTTTATGTGACTCAAAAGCCGAACGAGTTACTTTACGACCTTGTTTTTATTTGCAAGTGCCAGTCAAAACTCGCGGTGTCGGCACTCTGCCGACCATTTCGCTAGTTAACACCGGTCTTGTTGTGTGTGTTTCAAGCTCAAGAGCATCTCCAAGCAAAAAATTGTCAACAGCAACATTCAGACGGTTTCGTACTGCTCAATTGCTACATTAAAACGTTATGTTTCTTTTTCAGAACTGGAAAAACACAAGCGTGACAGCATTCAAACCTGTAATCTTCAATTCCGAAATCCGACGCCTTTGGGGAAGTAGTGGACCCTGAACCTGTATATTATTTTTTTTAATTTCTGTTTAGTTTTTTTATTGTTATTATTATTATTTTTGTTTGTTTGTTATTTTTTTATTGTAAAAGAAAAATCTTCATGGAATGTGAAGAAGGAATTTTATGTTAAGGCACTAATTCCATAGCCTCCTTTCCTTCTTGAGATTAATAATAATAATAAAAAAGTATGTTCCCTTCCATGGAAACAAATGAGATTTCCTTCTCAGTCATAAAATGAATGTATAAGAAAACAATTTATCTTTAACCCTGCGATACTGGCTTTCGGCTTCGGCTTCTTCTGTGCAATAAACAAAATAGCCTTCTTTGCCAGCAGAAGATAAGTGATTGTAATATGAAACTGTAAAAGTGTACTTCTCCCCAATTGTTTTTGTTTAAGCGTCGTTTCGCTTAAATAAACGATTTTTGTTTATCTCGTTGGCTTGTCAACCAATGCCCAGTCGCTCGAATACAATTTTAAGCATATTGCCGTAGTTTTTCTTGTGGTCTTTATATTTCAGGGCGTTATAAAAAGCACACTTCAAGTACATGTAAAAATCAGTGGAATTGTCATTTCCCAGGTGATTAATTACGTAATTCACATAGTGTCCCATTAACCAATGGACCGAGTTGTTTTTTGCTGCTGGAAAATAGCAAGTCTGAGGCCTGAGGAATGTAACAGGGGGAAAATTTTCCACCGAAGATCTCGTAAGAAAAGCCAGTTGTTCCCTAATCCAATTACAGAGTTGTAGATTGCCACCGCACGTGAATCTGTGCACTAACGTGTCGATCAATTTACATTTGAGACATAGGTTCGTGTCGCTAACGCCGATTGCATGTAACCTTTCATTGGTGCTTACGGTCTCATTCACTGTTTTATACCACGCTGACTTGACGTCCGATGGTAGACCACGCATATTAATATTTTTCCATATGGCGTCCCAATCAGTGTGTGGGTATTTACTTTCCAATTTGTTTCTCCCCTCCATTTTCTTTCGATGGGACAGAATATCGCGGGCCGTGATCCGTCGTGAGTTGATGATGACACCGCCGAGATAGCTGAATTCCACAAAATATACACGAACGTACTGGAGCCGGTTATTTATTTTTTGCACATTCACCGGCGCCTGTAAACTGGCAGGCCTGACAACTTCAAATAATTTAGTTGTAATGCTATCAGCGTGGTCGCTAAGGATAGTGGCGGTCCTTTTTATAAAAAGCGCAGACGCCTTATTTCTGATGTCAACTAACCCCAAACCTCCCTTCCTGGGATCTAAGGTCGCAGTTTTTGCGTCGACTCTGAATATATCCCCTCTCCAAAGATAGCTGGCAATGGTAGACATTATCTTTTTTCCAATCATTTTCGGTAGTGGGAAGATCTGTGCTATAAAGTAACTCCTGGAGAGAATGCAGTGGTTAATGAAAATCACCCTCTGAACTTGGTTCAAGTTACGGTGGAGGTTTTCTCTTGTTGTTCCAAGAAGTTGTCCCGACGTATTTCTCCAATTGATAGCTGCCATTTTTAACGGACAAGGTGTCAGTGTTATTCCTAGTGCTTTGCATTGGGTGACCATTGTGGCCCAGGCTAAGGTGGTATGTTGAAAACCCCGCAGGTTTAGGAGTTTGCTTTTGTTTGCGTTGACACCTGCTCCGGAGACTCTACAGTACTTTTTAATTAGCGTTTCCAATTTCAAAATGTCGTCGGGATTTCGCAGGACGACTCCGACATCATCGGCATAGGCGTTTATGACTGTTCGGTGACCAGATAATGTGATGCCAGTTAGAGTGGCATGAACACTGCGGAGGAAAGGTTCTAATGAAAGCACGAATAGGAACATGGAGAGGGGGCTTCCTTGAGGAACGCCGCGCCTGATCTGAATCTGCTTTGTCCTCTGGCAGTTAACTGATATACAAGCGCTGATGCCTGTTGCAACATTGCTGATCACACTTACGACTCGCTCATTAAAACCTATTTTGTTCAGTGTGGCACTAAGGAATCTATGATCCACACGATCAAATGCTTTCTGGAAGTCAATAAACATGATAGCACATTTTATGGTGGTCACAGCAGTGATGGCAATTATATCTCTATATTCAGCTATGCTTTTGAAAATGCTCTTGGTAGGCACACAGGACTGGTATGGACTTACTATCTTTTTGGCCAACTGAGAGAGTCTGTTGTTTAAAATTCTGCCGATGATTTTATAATCAGAGTTTAACAGGGAGATAGGACGAAAGTTGTTGAGGTTTCTTTTTGCAGCATTTTTTGGGATTAGTACTATTGTGCTCTCTTTAAAAACAGCAGGTAAATGTTTTCCCTGAAGCACCTCGTTCGTCATTCGGGTAAACATGTCACCAATCAGTGGCCAGTATCGTTTATAAAATTCAACAGGCAAACCATCCGGTCCCGGCGATTTCCTCAGAGGAGATTTGCAGATGATTCTGTGGATATCTTCGTTAGTACACTCAACGAGAAGGTCTTCGTTTTCCTCGTCCGAGACCTGTGGAGCTATGTAACTAAGGAACTCATCGAAGGACTCTTCACATACCGGGTTGGCAGTGTATAGGTCTTCGTAATATTTGTGCACTGCATTGACGATGTCTCTCTGAGTCGTGAGTGTCTCGCCAGTTTCAGACTGAAGTCCATCAATGAAGGTGCGTCTCCTGTTTCTTTCGTGCTTCAGTAGATGGTACAAGGAAGCATGTTCATCCTCCACGACTGTCTTAGCCTTGGATTTTAATTTCAGACCCTCCATCTGCTGTCTTTTAAGACTGAGCAATTTGGCCTTAGTTTGCTTGATATCTGCCAGACGGACGTTGGAAGTGTTTGCCTGCTCATATAAATTTCGCAGCATGGTATAATAAAATTCGATGGAATTTTTCAAGTCTTTCGATCGTTGTACACTATACTGGATGAGAACTTTTCTCACTTTAGGCTTTGCCCTGTTGCACCACCAGTCTAGTACTGAGACGTGTCTATCTGCAGAGCGGAGGCACAATGCCCACGCTTCTGTCAAACTTTCTTCTAATCCGTCGTCCTGCATCAGTGACGTATTAAGGTGCCATGAACTTCTAAAACGGCGAGTGGGTTGCGCAGTAAGGTTGATGGAAGCTAGCACGGAACTATGATCAGAAAAGTAAACTGGAATCGTCTCTGCTTTAATGAAGGAGCTAACTAGACTTTGCGATATGTAGAGTCTGTCGATCCTGCTACGTGAGTGAGGACCTAGGAATGTAAATGCCACAAAAGTGGGATACATTATTTCCCAAGCATCTTTAAGCTGTAAAACAGTGACGAAACGCTTCAGTTCACTGCAGTTATTAAAATTCGGAACCTGGTCTTTCTTATTTATCACACAATTAAAATCACCGCCTATTATAAGATCTTTTGGGTTTTTCCGTAATAAATAAATGATTTCTTCTTTATAGAACTGTGCTCTTTCCATTCTATTGGATGTGCCAGAAGGGGCATACAGATTGATAAGGGTAGAACCAAAGACTTTTATACCTATCGCTCTGCCGGAGTCCAACCTCTCGATATCCGAGACAGGAATCCCCTCCCTGACTAAAATTGCTGTACCGACGTTGGTGTCAAGTGAGACATTTAGAATCGCCAAATATCCAGGCACTGTAAGATTAGTCAGCACTACTTCCTGTAGGAAAGCAATGTCCGTCCCTGACTCATATAAATAATCCTTGAGCGCTGTAACTTTAGTCACGGATGTAATCCTGTTAATATTGATAGTCGTAATTGTATATGCCTGGGACATTTAGTTTGCATAAAAAGTAAATAAGTGATTAAAAAGATAACAAAATATTAATAAAAAAAAAAGAAAAGAGATGTGCAGCGTCTAGAAGAGAGAAACGACTCCGCTTAAACAAACATCTAAAAGAATAGTCAGTATTTGAAGCTCGGTAAACACTTCATCTGGTTCCTCTGAAATATGACTAAGACAGTAGTACAATTAGAAATGAAACTGGTTCAACAAAATCCCTTTTTTTTTCATCTTACAGCCTCATTTTGGTGCAGGATTCCGAACATCTCGGGTTTTAGTTTTACCGAGGGGCTTTGCATCACTAATGTCACTTGAAGGTACCCCCTTAGGTCTTTCCGTGATGATTTCATACAAGACGTTCTTGGCCGTCGCATCCTCTTGTGCTGGTTGTTGTTTGCTTTGGTTACGGGAAGCTTTGAGAGTAGGTAGCGGTTTGAGTCGGCGTCTTCGGACATCTTGGTTCAACGCGCCGTCATTCGGATTGTCTATCTTTACCACTGTTGTGACCGAAGCTGCCTCAACAGCGTCCTTTTTACGAGTGCCATTTCCTTGTTCTTCCGTCACTAGCTCCAGAGCACTGACTGAGTCGGCGGTTTGTGGGTCTGTAAGTTCTTGAGTTGGGTTCCGCTCCGTCACCTCTTGTGCTTCGGAGTGCGCCTCTTCCGTCTCCGCGACAATCGTTACTGCGTCCCCTCCGTGGACCGTTTGTACCTGTTCAGCCGCCGACAGCGGCCGGGTTGCCTCAGCGGCTGTCGTCACGTCAATACATGTACTGTTTGTTTCCTCGAGCACATCCGCATTACACTGCTTCTGCTTGCGGGTGGAAGGCGAATTACGGGCGGACTCGCCGTCCGAGCCGTCATCGGTCGTTTCCAACGGTCGCTTCTTATTCTGGAGATCGCAATCGGGAACAGAAGGGTGTGATGTAATGACGCTCAGGGGAGGGAACTCCGTAGTAGTTATGGCGGGCACTGCAGAAGTACATGCACCACTGTCGTTAACCGAAAGAAGGGAAGTGCTATTTGGTAAGACATCGCTGAGGGTCAGTTTTTGACGCTGTGTTAGATTGTTCCTAAGAACAAAAACACGGCGCGGACAATCTTGTCGGAAATGACCTGTCTCATTGCAAATATTGCACGTGCGCTCCTGACCAGAATACACAACATGTGCTTTATGGCCTGCAACGGATATATGGGACGGAATGTTGGCTTTCACCTCCATTTCAACGGATCTAATGCCATTAAAACACTGTATCTTGTATAGCTTCGACCATCTTTCGTTATAGATAGATTTAACTTCGCCATATTTAGATAGAGCGTCCTTGATCAACTGATTATCAATTTCAATTGGAACATTCAAAATCCTGACATTGGTGTACATGATATCAGCTTTTCGTACAGAGACATTACTTTTTGAACCGTCTCGATGAACAAATTCGACGGAATTACCCCATTTTGCAAGCAACTTATCGACTGTCACTGAGTTCAGAAATTTAACAAAAACACAGTATTTTTCAGCATCTAATTGCGTGGTATGAACAGAGTCAGAATTAATACCGATTACCTCAGTCAGCCAATCGTGGATTTCCAGCGCAGTGGGTTGGACCGGCCGTGTTCCTTTCTCGAACGAGAAGACTAAAGTATTCTTCCTGACGGTGTCAGACATGGTCGTCGGTTCCGACGAAATTCCGGCAACAACCGAAATTGCGGCGAAGCACGAAACGTGGAACGGACGAAAGCACTATAAAAACACTTATCAGAGACACCACTCAAAAAATAACAGCGAAAATGTACAGCTAACTTCACGTAAACACCAAACACCGGCGATAGCGCTAACGTACGCGGAGTAAACAACAAGCACGTCCGACCGCGGCGACGGCTAAAGCCAGAATGAGCATTAGGCCACACGGTCACTGACGACCAACATTTACATGTATACGACTCATCTCGAAACGCTCACACCCCTGAGGATTTGTGTTTTCGTTCTACACAGCCGCTGCCCCTTGCTCTTTCCCACCCATTCGTTACATTCAACCTCTGACGAGACCGACCAAATATAGACTGAGAAACAAGACCACACACTTTGTGCATTCGGAATCGAAGGCAGGGCGTCCCTCGCCGCATTTGCTACGATTGCCATTTGCTACTTCTGCAGAAGCGGCGGCGGCGGCGACGACGACGACGACGACGACGACGACGACGACGACGACGACGACGACGACGACGAATATCGCGAGAGGCTTTGAGATATGTGAGAAATACATCTATAAAATGTAATTCAGACTGCCTCGTCCCACCTTATGCTGTACCGCTTTGGCAAATGCTTTATCTGCGCCATTCGCCTTAATCGCATCTGAGAGTAATTCTTAAAAAAACGCCTGTTGCTAATTGTTCGTCATCACAGATACTGTTTGCTATACGGCCACGACGCGCAACTGATTTCCAAAATTCATCTTTCTCCTGTGAGGATGGAACTTACGACCCCTCGTTTATTAGACCAGTGCTCTACCACTGAGCTAAAGAGGCGCGGCCTAGCGGTACTCTTGGGTACTTCGTCCTTACGGTCGTCTGCATCATCAGACTTTAGCTGACAACACTTCATATTACCGGCTAATATTTGCAGCTATTTCGACAAATTACTGCTTGGCTACACATCTGACACGTAACCGATGTGCTCTCCAAACAACAACACTTGCATTTCAGAAAATGTCTTTCACACATGTCTACAAAATCACCTTCACCTTCAAATACAGTTTCCTTGCGACTGACAGAGACGTAGGCAATGTTTAAAGTTGCTATTTCCATTAAATCTCGTTAATCAGAAAAACGGTAATTTACACCTGCAGCGGAACAAAATTCCGTTCCGCCCAGCGTCTGGCTCGAACCCACGACCCTGGGATTAAGAGTCTGACACTCTACCGACTGAGCTAGCCGGCTACCTCGGTGAATACCTGCCGGGTAGCACGTCACACAGTACTCGTTTGGGTTGGGTGGTCCCATACAGAATCTCTCCATGGTGCCTAATGTTTTCCTAACGTCACACTCGTCACGTACTTCACTTTTATGTCATAATCATTTCTGAGAGGTAAAGAAATTGCATGACAACATGCAGAGCTAGTGGCGTCAAAATTAACACACACACTTTATGTGACTCAAAAGCCGAACGAGTTACTTTACGACCTTGTTTTTATTTGCAAGTGCCAGTCAAAACTCGCGGTGTCGGCACTCTGCCGACCATTTCGCTAGTTAACACCGGTCTTGTTGTGTGTGTTTCAAGCTCAAGAGCATCTCCAAGCAAAAAATTGTCAACAGCAACATTCAGACGGTTTCGTACTGCTCAATTGCTACATTAAAACGTTATGTTTCTTTTTCAGAACTGGAAAAACACAAGCGTGACAGCATTCGAACCTGTAATCTTCAGATCCGAAATCCGACGCCTTATCCATTAGGCCACACGGTCACTGACGACCAACATTTACATGTATACGACTCATCTCGAAACGCTCACACCCCTGAGGATTTGTGTTTTCGTTCTACACAGCCGCTGCCCCTTGCTCTTTCCCACCCATTCGTTACATTCAACCTCTGACGAGACCGACCAAATATAGACTGAGAAACAAGACCACACACTTTGTGCATTCGGAATCGAAGGCAGGGCGTCCCTCGCCGCACTTGCTACGATTGCCATTTGCTACTTCTGCAGAAGCGGCGGCGGCGACGACGACGACGACGACGACGACGACGACGACGACGACGAATATCGCGAGAGGCTTTGAGATATGTGAGAAATACATCTATAAAATGTAATTCAGACTGCCTCGTCCCACCTTATGCTGTACCGCTTTGGCAAATGCTTTATCTGCGCCATTCGCCTTAATCGCATCTGAGAGTAATTCTTAAAAAAACGCCTGTTGCTAATTGTTCGTCATCACAGATACTGTTTGCTATACGGCCACGACGCGCAACTGATTTCCAAAATTCATCTTTCTCCTGTGAGGATGGAACTTACGACCCCTCGTTTATTAGACCAGTGCTCTACCACTGAGCTAAAGAGGCTCGGCCTAGCGGTACTCTTGGGTACTTCGTCCTTACGGTCGTCTGCATCATCAGACTTTAGCTGACAACACTTCATATTACCGGCTAATATTTGCAGCTATTTCGACAAATTACTGCTTGGCTACACATCTGACACGTAACCGATGTGCTCTCCAAACAACAACACTTGCATTTCAGAAAATGTCTTTCACACATGTCTACAAAATCACCTTCACCTTCAAATACAGTTTCCTTGCGACTGACAGAGACGTAGGCAATGTTTAAAGTTGCTATTTCCATTAAATCTCGATAATCAGAAAAACGGTAATTTACACCTGCAGCGGAACAAAATTCCGTTCCGCCCAGCGTCTGGCTCGAACCCACGACCCTGGGATTAAGAGTCTGACACTCTACCGACTGAGCTAGCCGGCTACCTCGGTGAATACCTGCCGGGTAGCACGTCACACAGTACTCGTTTGGGTTGGGTGGTCCCATACAGAATCTCTCCATGGTGCCTAATGTTTTCCTAACGTCACACTCGTCACGTACTTCACTTTTATGTCATAATCATTTCTGAGAGGTAAAGAAATTGCATGACAACATGCAGAGCTAGTGGCGTCAAAATTAACACACACACTTTATGTGACTCAAAAGCCGAACGAGTTACTTTACGACCTTGTTTTTATTAGCAAGTGCCAGTCAAAAATCGCGGTGTCGGCACTCTGCCGACCATTTCGCTAGTTAACACCGGTCTTGTTGTGTGTGTTTCAAGCTCAAGAGCATCTCCAAGCAAAAAATGGTCAACAGCAACATTCAGACGGTTTCGTACTGCTCAATTGCTACATTTAAACGTTATGTTTCTTTTTCAGAACTGGAAAAACACAAGCGTGACAGCATTCGAACCTGTAATCTTCAGATCCGAAATCCGACGCCTTATCCATTAGGCCACACGGTCACTGACGACCAACATTTACATGTATACGACTCATCTCGAAACGCTCACACCCCTGAGGATTTGTGTTTTCGTTCTACACAGCCGCTGCCCCTTGCTCTTTCCCACCCATTCGTTACATTCAACCTCTGACGAGACCGACCAAATATAGACTGAGAAACAAGACCACACACTTTGTGCATTCGGAATCGAAGGCAGGGCGTCCCTCGCCGCATTTGCTACGATTGCCATTTGCTACTTCTGCAGAAGCGGCGGCGGCGACGACGACGACGACGACGACGAATATCGCGAGAGGCTTTGAGATATGTGAGAAATACATCTATAAAATGTAAATCAGACTGCCTTGTCCCACCTTATGCTGTACCGCTTTGGCAAATGCTTTATCTGCGCCATTCGCCTTAATCGCATCTGAGAGTAATTCTTAAAAAAACGCCTGTTGCTAATTGTTCGTCATCACAGATACTGTTTGCTATACGGCCACGACGCGCAACTGATTTCCAAAATTCATCTTTCTCCTGTGAGGATGGAACTTACGACCCCTGGTTTATTACACCAGTGCTCTACCACTGAGCTAAAGAAGCGAGGCCTAGCGGTACTCTTGGGTACTTCGTCCTTACGGTCGTCTGCATCATCAGACTTTAGCTGACAACACTTCATATTACCGGCTAATATTTGCAGCTATGGCGACAAATTACTGCTTGGCTACACATCTGACACGTAACCGATGTGCTCTCCAAACAACAACACTTGCATTTCAGAAAATGTCTTTCACACATGTCTACAATATCACCTTCACCTTCAAATACAGTTTCCTTGCGACTGACAGAGACGTAGGCAAAGTTTAAAGTTGCTATTTCCATTAAATCTCGTTAATCAGAAAAACGGTAATTTACACCTGCAGCGGAACAAAATTCCGTTCCGCCCAGCGTCTGGCTCGAACCCATGACCCTGGGATTAAGAGTCTGACACTCTACCGACTGAGCTGGCCGGCTACCTCGGTGAATACCTGCCGGGTAGCACGTCACACAGTACTCGTTTGGGTTGGGTGGTCCCATACAGAATCTCTCCATGATGCCTAATGATTTCCTAACGTCACACTCGTCACGTACTTCACTTTTATGTCATAATCATTTCTGAGAGGTAAAGAAATTGCATGACAACATGCAGAGCTAGTGGCGTCAAAATTAACACACATACTTTATGTGACTCAAAAGCCGAACGAGTTACTTTCCGACGTTGTTTTAGATGTGCAAGTGATAGTCAAAACTCGCTGTGTCGGCACTCTGCCGACCATTTCGCTAGTTAACACCGGTCTTGTTGTGTGTGTTTCAAGCTCAAGAGCATCTCCAAGCAAAAAATGGTCAACAGCAACATTCAGACGGTTTCGTACTGCTCAATTGCTACATTAAAACGGTATGTTTCTTTTTCAGAACTGGAAAAACACGAGCGTGGCAGCATTCTAGCCTGTAATCTTCAGATCCGAAGTCCGACGCCTTATCCATTAGGCCACACGGTCACTGACGACTAACATTTACATGTATACGACTCATCTCGAAACGCTCACACCCCTGAGGATTTGTGTTTTCGTTCTACACAGCCGCTGCCCCTTGCTCTTTCCCACCCATTCGTTACATTCAACCTCTGACGAGACCGACCAAATATAGACTGAGAAACAAGACCACACACTTTGTGCATTCGGAATCGAAGGCAGGGCGTCCCTCGCCGCATTTGCTACGATTGCCATTTGCTACTTCTGCAGAAGCGGCGGCGGCGACGACGACGACGACGACGAACATCGCGAGAGGCTTTGAGATATGTGAGAAATACATCTATAAAATGTAATTCAGACTGCCTCGTCCCACCTTATGCTGTACCGCTTTGGCAAATGCTTTATCTGCGCCATTCGCCTTAATCACATCTGAGAGTAAATCTTAAAAAAACGCCCTTCGCTAATTGTTCGTCATCACAGGTACTGTTTGCTATACGGCCACGACGCGCAACTGATTTCCAAAATTCATCTTTCTCCTGTGAGGATGGAACTTACAACCCCTGGTTTATTTGACCAGTGCACTACCACTGAGCTAAAGAGGCGCGGCCTAGCGGTACTCTTGGGTACTTCGTCCTTACGGTCGTCTGCACCATCAGACTTTAGCTGACAACACTTCATATTACCGGCTAATATTTGCAGCTATGGCGACAAATTACTGCTTGGCTACACATCTGACACGTAACCGGTGTGCTCTCCAAACCACAACACTTGCTTTTCAGAACATGTCTTTCACACATGTCTACAAAATCACCTTCACCTTCAAATACAGTTTCCTTGCGACTGACAGAGACGTAGGCAAAGTTTAAAGTTGCTATTTCCATTAAATCTCGTTAATCAGAAAAACGGTAATTTACACCTGCAGCGGAACAAAATTCCGTTCCGCCCAGCGTCTGGCTCGAACCCACGACCCTGGGATTAAGAGTCTGACGCTCTACCGACTGAGATAGCCGGCTACCTCGGTGAATACTTGCCGGGTAGCACGTCACACAGTACTCGTTTGGGTTGGGTGGTCCCATACAGAATCTCTCCATGCTGCCTAATGTTTTCCTAACGTCACACTCGTCACGTACTTCACTTTTATGTCATAATCATTTCTGAGAGGCAAAGAAATTGCATGACAACAAGCAGAGCTAGTGGCGTCAAAATTAACACACATACTTTATGTGACTCAAAAGCCGAACGAGTTACTTTCCGACGTTGTTTTAGATGTGCAAGTGATAGTCAAAACTCGCTGTGTCGGCACTCTGCCGACCATTTCGCTAGTTAACACCGGTCTTGTTGTGTGTGTTTCAAGCTCAAGAGCATCTCCAAGCAAAAAATGGTCAACAGCAACATTCAGACGGTTTCGTACTGCTCAATTGCTACATTAAAACGGTATGTTTCTTTTTCAGAACTGGAAAAACACGAGCGTGGCAGCATTCTAGCCTGTAATCTTCAGATCCGAAGTCCGACGCCTTATCCATTAGGCCACACGGTCACTGACGACTAACATTTACATGTATACGACTCATCTCGAAACGCTCACACCCCTGAGGATTTGTGTTTTCGTTCTACACAGCCGCTGCCCCTTGCTCTTTCCCACCCATTCGTTACATTCAACCTCTGACGAGACCGACCAAATATAGACTGAGAAACAAGACCACACACTTTGTGCATTCGGAATCGAAGGCAGGGCGTCCCTCGCCGCATTTGCTACGATTGCCATTTGCTACTTCTGCAGAAGCGGCGGCGGCGACGACGACGACGACGACGACGAACATCGCGAGAGGCTTTGAGATATGTGAGAAATACATCTATAAAATGTAATTCAGACTGCCTCGTCCCACCTTATGCTGTACCGCTTTGGCAAATGCTTTATCTGCGCCATTCGCCTTAATCACATCTGAGAGTAAATCTTAAAAAAACGCCCGTCGCTAATTGTTCGTCATCACAGGTACTGTTTGCTATACGGCCACGACGCGCAACTGATTTCCAAAATTCATCTTTCTCCTGTGAGGATGGAACTTACAACCCCTGGTTTATTTGACCAGTGCACTACCACTGAGCTAAAGAGGCGCGGCCTAGCGGTACTCTTGGGTACTTCGTCCTTACGGTCGTCTGCACCATCAGACTTTAGCTGACAACACTTCATATTACCGGCTAATATTTGCAGCTATGGCGACAAATTACTGCTTGGCTACACATCTGACACGTAACCGGTGTGCTCTCCAAACCACAACACTTGCTTTTCAGAACATGTCTTTCACACATGTCTACAAAATCACCTTCACCTTCAAATACAGTTTCCTTGCGACTGACAGAGACGTAGGCAAAGTTTAAAGTTGCTATTTCCATTAAATCTCGTTAATCAGAAAAACGGTAATTTACACCTGCAGCGGAACAAAATTCCGTTCCGCCCAGCGTCTGGCTCGAACCCACGACCCTGGGATTAAGAGTCTGACGCTCTACCGACTGAGATAGCCGGCTACCTCGGTGAATACTTGCCGGGTAGCACGTCACACAGTACTCGTTTGGGTTGGGTGGTCCCATACAGAATCTCTCCATGCTGCCTAATGTTTTCCTAACGTCACACTCGTCACGTACTTCACTTTTATGTCATAATCATTTCTGAGAGGCAAAGAAATTGCATGACAACAAGCAGAGCTAGTGGCGTCAAAATTAACACACATACTTTATGTGACTCAAAAGCCGAACGAGTTACTTTCCGACGTTGTTTTAGATGTGCAAGTGATAGTCAAAACTCGCTGTGTCGGCACTCTGCCGACCATTTCGCTAGTTAACACCGGTCTTGTTGTGTGTGTTTCAAGCTCAAGAGCATCTCCAAGCAAAAAATGGTCAACAGCAACATTCAGACGGTTTCGTACTGCTCAATTGCTACATTAAAACGGTATGTTTCTTTTTCAGAACTGGAAAAACACGAGCGTGGCAGCATTCTAGCCTGTAATCTTCAGATCCGAAGTCCGACGCCTTATCCATTAGGCCACACGGTCACTGACGACTAACATTTACATGTATACGACTCATCTCGAAACGCTCACACCCCTGAGGATTTGTGTTTTCGTTCTACACAGCCGCTGCCCCTTGCTCTTTCCCACCCATTCGTTACATTCAACCTCTGACGAGACCGACCAAATATAGACTGAGAAACAAGACCACACACTTTGTGCATTCGGAATCGAAGGCAGGGCGTCCCTCGCCGCATTTGCTACGATTGCCATTTGCTACTTCTGCAGAAGCGGCGGCGGCGACGACGACGACGACGACGACGAACATCGCGAGAGGCTTTGAGATATGTGAGAAATACATCTATAAAATGTAATTCAGACTGCCTCGTCCCACCTTATGCTGTACCGCTTTGGCAAATGCTTTATCTGCGCCATTCGCCTTAATCACATCTGAGAGTAAATCTTAAAAAAACGCCCGTCGCTAATTGTTCGTCATCACAGGTACTGTTTGCTATACGGCCACGACGCGCAACTGATTTCCAAAATTCATCTTTCTCCTGTGAGGATGGAACTTACAACCCCTGGTTTATTTGACCAGTGCACTACCACTGAGCTAAAGAGGCGCGGCCTAGCGGTACTCTTGGGTACTTCGTCCTTACGGTCGTCTGCACCATCAGACTTTAGCTGACAACACTTCATATTACCGGCTAATATTTGCAGCTATGGCGACAAATTACTGCTTGGCTACACATCTGACACGTAACCGGTGTGCTCTCCAAACCACAACACTTGCTTTTCAGAACATGTCTTTCACACATGTCTACAAAATCACCTTCACCTTCAAATACAGTTTCCTTGCGACTGACAGAGACATAGGCAAAGTTTAAAGTTGCTATTTCCATTAAATCTCGTTAATCAGAAAAACGGTAATTTACACCTGCAGCGGAACAAAATTCCGTTCCGCCCAGCGTCTGGCTCGAACCCACGACCCTGGGATTAAGAGTCTGACGCTCTACCGACTGAGATAGCCGGCTACCTCGGTGAATACTTGCCGGGTAGCACGTCACACAGTACTCGTTTGGGTTGGGTGGTCCCATACAGAATCTCTCCATGCTGCCTAATGTTTTCCTAACGTCACACTCGTCACGTACTTCACTTTTATGTCATAATCATTTCTGAGAGGCAAAGAAATTGCATGACAACAAGCAGAGCTAGTGGCGTCAAAATTAACACACATACTTTATGTGACTCAAAAGCCGAACGAGTTACTTTCCGACGTTGTTTTAGATGTGCAAGTGATAGTCAAAACTCGCTGTGTCGGCACTCTGCCGACCATTTCGCTAGTTAACACCGGTCTTGTTGTGTGTGTTTCAAGCTCAAGAGCATCTCCAAGCAAAAAATGGTCAACAGCAACATTCAGACGGTTTCGTACTGCTCAATTGCTACATTAAAACGGTATGTTTCTTTTTCAGAACTGGAAAAACACGAGCGTGGCAGCATTCTAGCCTGTAATCTTCAGATCCGAAGTCCGACGCCTTATCCATTAGGCCACACGGTCACTGACGACTAACATTTACATGTATACGACTCATCTCGAAACGCTCACACCCCTGAGGATTTGTGTTTTCGTTCTACACAGCCGCTGCCCCTTGCTCTTTCCCACCCATTCGTTACATTCAACCTCTGACGAGACCGACCAAATATAGACTGAGAAACAAGACCACACACTTTGTGCATTCGGAATCGAAGGCAGGGCGTCCCTCGCCGCATTTGCTACGATTGCCATTTGCTACTTCTGCAGAAGCGGCGGCGGCGACGACGACGACGACGACGAACATCGCGAGAGGCTTTGAGATATGTGAGAAATACATCTATAAAATGTAATTCAGACTGCCTCGTCCCACCTTATGCTGTACCGCTTTGGCAAATGCTTTATCTGCGCCATTCGCCTTAATCACATCTGAGAGTAAATCTTAAAAAAACGCCCGTCGCTAATTGTTCGTCATCACAGGTACTGTTTGCTATACGGCCACGACGCGCAACTGATTTCCAAAATTCATCTTTCTCCTGTGAGGATGGAACTTACAACCCCTGGTTTATTTGACCAGTGCACTACCACTGAGCTAAAGAGGCGCGGCCTAGCGGTACTCTTGGGTACTTCGTCCTTACGGTCGTCTGCACCATCAGACTTTAGCTGACAACACTTCATATTACCGGCTAATATTTGCAGCTATGGCGACAAATTACTGCTTGGCTACACATCTGACACGTAACCGATGTGCTCTCCAAACCACAACACTTGCTTTTCAGAACATGTCTTTCACACATGTCTACAAAATCACCTTCACCTTCAAATACAGTTTCCTTGCGACTGACAGAGACGTAGGCAAAGTTTAAAGTTGCTATTTCCATTAAATCTCGTTAATCAGAAAAACGGTAATTTACACCTGCAGCGGAACAAAATTCCGTTCCGCCCAGCGTCTGGCTCGAACCCACGACCCTGGGATTAAGAGTCTGACGCTCTACCGACTGAGATAGCCGGCTACCTCGGTGAATACTTGCCGGGTAGCACGTCACACAGTACTCGTTTGGGTTGGGTGGTCCCATACAGAATCTCTCCATGCTGCCTAATGTTTTCCTAACGTCACACTCGTCACGTACTTCACTTTTATGTCATAATCATTTCTGAGAGGCAAAGAAATTGCATGACAACAAGCAGAGCTAGTGGCGTCAAAATTAACACACATACTTTATGTGACTCAAAAGCCGAACGAGTTACTTTCCGACGTTGTTTTAGATGTGCAAGTGCCAGTCAAAACTCGCGGTGTCGGCACTCTGCCGACCATTTCGTTAGTTAACACCGGTCTTGCTGTGTGTGTTTCAAGCTCAAGAGCATCTCCAAGCAAAAAATGGTCAACAGCAACATTCAGACGGTTTCGTACTGCTCAATTGCTACATTAAAACGGTATGTTTCTTTTTCAGAACTGGAAAAACACAAGCGTGACAGCATTCGAACCTGTAATCTTCAGATACGAAGTCCGACGCCTTATCCATTAGACCACACGGTCACTGACGATCAACATTTACATGTATACGACTCATCTCGAAACGCTCACACCCCTGAGGATTTGTGTTTTCGTTCTACACAGCCGCTGCCCCTTGCTCTTTCCCACCCATTCGTTACATTCAACCTCTGACGAGACCGACCAAATATAGACTGAGAAACAAGACCACACAATTTGTGCATTCGGAATCGAAGGCAGGCCGTCCCTCGCCGCATTTGCTACGATGGCCATTTGCTACTTCTGCAGAAGCGGCGGCGGCGACGACGACGACGACGACGACGACGACGACGACGACGACGAAGATAGCGAGAGACTCTGAGATATGTGAGAAATACATCTATAAAATGTAAGTCAGACTGCCTCGTCCCACCTTATGCTGTACCGCTTTGGCAAATGCTTTATCTGCGCCATTCGCCTTAATCACATCTGAGAGTAAATCTTAAAAAAACGCCCGTCGCTAATTGTTCGTCATCACAGGTACTGTTTGCTATACGGCCACGACGCGCAACTGATTTCCAAAATTCATCTTTCTCCTGTGAGGATGGAACTTACAACCCCTGGTTTATTAGACCAGTGCTCTACCACTGAGCTAAAGAGGCGCGGCCTAGCGGTACTCTTGGTTACTTCGTCCTTACGGTCGTCTGCACCATCAGACTTTAGCTGACAACACTTCATATTACCGGCTAATATTTGCAGCTATGGCGACAAATTACTGCTTGGCTACACATCTGACACGTAACCGATGTGCTCTCCAAACCACAACACTTGCTTTTCAGAACATGTCTTTCACACATGTCTACAAAATCACCTTCACCTTCAAATACAGTTTCCTTGCGACTGACAGAGACGTAGGCAAAGTTTAAAGTTGCTATTTCCATTAAATCTCGTTAATCAGAAAAACGGTAATTTACACCTGCAGCGGAACAAAATTCCGTTCCGCCCAGCGTCTGGCTCGAACCCACGACCCTGGGATTAAGAGTCTGACACTCTACCGACTGAGCTAGCCGGCTACCTCAGTGAATACCTGCCGGGTAGCACGTCACACAGTACTCGTTTGGGTTGGGTGGTCCCATACAGAATCTCTCCATGCTGCCTAATGTTTTCCTAACGTCACACTCGTCACGTACTTCACTTTTATGTCATAATCATTTCTGAGAGGTAAAGAAATTGCATGACAACATGCAGAGCTAGTGGCGTCAAAATTAACACACATACTTTATGTGACTCAAAAGCCGAACGAGTTACTTTACGACCTTGTTTTATATGTGCAAGTGCCAGTCAAAACTCGCGGTGTCGGCACTCTGCCGACCATTTCGCTAGTTAACACCGGTCTTGTTGTGTGTGTTTCAAGCTCAAGAGCATCTCCAAGCAAAAAATGGTCAACAGCAACATTCAGACGGTTTCGTACTGCTCAATTGCTACATTTAAACGTTATGTTTCTTTTTCAGAACTGGAAAAACACAAGCGTGACAGCATTCGAACCTGTAATCTTCAGATCCGAAATCCGACGCCTTATCCATTAGGCCACACGGTCACTGACGACCAACATTTACATGTATACGACTCATCTCGAAACGCTCACACCCCTGAGGATTTGTGTTTTCGTTCTACACAGCCGCTGCCCCTTGCTCTTTCCCACCCATTCGTTACATTCAACCTCTGACGAGACCGACCAAATATAGACTGAGAAACAAGACCACACACTTTGTGCATTCGGAATCGAAGGCAGGGCGTCCCTCGCCGCATTTGCTACGATTGCCATTTGCTACTTCTGCAGAAGCGGCGGCGGCGACGACGACGACGACGAATATCGCGAGAGGCTTTGAGATATGTGAGAAATACATCTATAAAATGTAATTCAGACTGCCTCGTCCCACCTTATGCTGTACCGCTTTGGCAAATGCTTTATCTGCGCCATTCGCCTTAATCGCATCTGAGAGTAATTCTTAAAAAAACGCCTGTTGCTAATTGTTCGTCATCACAGATACTGTTTGCTATACGGCCACGACGCGCAACTGATTTCCAAAATTCATCTTTCTCCTGTGAGGATGGAACTTACGACCCCTGGTTTATTACACCAGTGCTCTACCACTGAGCTAAAGAGGCGAGGCCTAGCGGTACTCTTGGGTACTTCGTCCTTACGGTCGTCTGCATCATCAGACTTTAGCTGACAACACTTCATATTACCGGCTAATATTTGCAGCTATGGCGACAAATTACTGCTTGGCTACACATCTGACACGTAACCGATGTGCTCTCCAAACAACAACACTTGCATTTCAGAAAATGTCTTTCACACATGTCTACAAAATCACCTTCACCTTCAAATACAGTTTCCTTGCGAGTGACAGAGACGTAGGCAAAGTTTAAAGTTGCTATTTCCATTAAATCTCGTTAATCAGAAAAATGGTAATTTACACCTGCAGCGGAACAAAATTCCGTTCCGCCCAGCGTCTGGCTCGAACCCACGACCCTGGGATTAAGAGTCTGACGCTCTACCGACTGAGATAGCCGGCTACCTCGGTGAATACTTGCCGGGTAGCACGTCACACAGTACTCGTTTGGGTTGGGTGGTCCCATACAGAATCTCTCCATGCTGCCTAATGTTTTCCTAACGTCACACTCGTCACGTACTTCACTTTTATGTCATAATCATTTCTGAGAGGCAAAGAAATTGCATGACAACAAGCAGAGCTAGTGGCGTCAAAATTAACACACATACTTTATGTGACTCAAAAGCCGAACGAGTTACTTTCCGACGTTGTTTTAGATGTGCAAGTGCCAGTCAAAACTCGCGGTGTCGGCACTCTGCCGACCATTTCGTTAGTTAACACCGGTCTTGCTGTGTGTGTTTCAAGCTCAAGAGCATCTCCAAGCAAAAAATGGTCAACAGCAACATTCAGACGGTTTCGTACTGCTCAATTGCTACATTAAAACGGTATGTTTCTTTTTCAGAACTGGAAAAACACAAGCGTGACAGCATTCGAACCTGTAATCTTCAGATACGAAGTCCGACGCCTTATCCATTAGACCACACGGTCACTGACGATCAACATTTACATGTATACGACTCATCTCGAAACGCTCACACCCCTGAGGATTTGTGTTTTCGTTCTACACAGCCGCTGCCCCTTGCTCTTTCCCACCCATTCGTTACATTCAACCTCTGACGAGACCGACCAAATATAGACTGAGAAACAAGACCACACAATTTGTGCATTCGGAATCGAAGGCAGGCCGTCCCTCGCCGCATTTGCTACGATGGCCATTTGCTACTTCTGCAGAAGCGGCGGCGGCGACGACGACGACGACGACGACGACGACGACGAAGATAGCGAGAGACTCTGAGATATGTGAGAAATACATCTATAAAATGTAATTCAGACTGCCTCGTCCCACCTTATGCTGTACCGCTTTGGCAAATGCTTTATCTGCGCCATTCGCCTTAATCACATCTGAGAGTAAATCTTAAAAAAACGCCCGTCGCTAATTGTTCGCATCACAGGTACTGTTTGCTATACGGCCACGACGCGCAACTGATTTCCAAAATTCATCTTTCTCCTGTGAGGATGGAACTTACAACCCCTGGTTTATTAGACCAGTGCTCTACCACTGAGCTAAAGAGGCGCGGCCTAGCGGTACTCTTGGTTACTTCGTCCTTACGGTCGTCTGCACCATCAGACTTTAGCTGACAACACTTCATATTACCGGCTAATATTTGCAGCTATGGCGACAAATTACTGCTTGGCTACACATCTGACACGTAACCGATGTGCTCTCCAAACCACAACACTTGCTTTTCAGAACATGTCTTTCACACATGTCTACAAAATCACCTTCACCTTCAAATACAGTTTCCTTGCGACTGACAGAGACGTAGGCAAAGTTTAAAGTTGCTATTTCCATTAAATCTCGTTAATCAGAAAAACGGTAATTTACACCTGCAGCGGAACAAAATTCCGTTCCGCCCAGCGTCTGGCTCGAACCCACGACCCTGGGATTAAGAGTCTGACGCTCTACCGACTGAGATAGCCGGCTACCTCGGTGAATACTTGCCGGGTAGCACGTCACACAGTACTCGTTTGGGTTGGGTGGTCCCATACAGAATCTCTCCATGCTGCCTAATGTTTTCCTAACGTCACACTCGTCACGTACTTCACTTTTATGTCATAATCATTTCTGAGAGGCAAAGAAATTGCATGACAACAAGCAGAGCTAGTGGCGTCAAAATTAACACACATACTTTATGTGACTCAAAAGCCGAACGAGTTACTTTCCGACGTTGTTTTAGATGTGCAAGTGCCAGTCAAAACTCGCGGTGTCGGCACTCTGCCGACCATTTCGTTAGTTAACACCGGTCTTGCTGTGTGTGTTTCAAGCTCAAGAGCATCTCCAAGCAAAAAATGGTCAACAGCAACATTCAGACGGTTTCGTACTGCTCAATTGCTACATTAAAACGGTATGTTTCTTTTTCAGAACTGGAAAAACACAAGCGTGACAGCATTCGAACCTGTAATCTTCAGATACGAAGTCCGACGCCTTATCCATTAGACCACACGGTCACTGACGATCAACATTTACATGTATACGACTCATCTCGAAACGCTCACACCCCTGAGGATTTGTGTTTTCGTTCTACACAGCCGCTGCCCCTTGCTCTTTCCCACCCATTCGTTACATTCAACCTCTGACGAGACCGACCAAATATAGACTGAGAAACAAGACCACACAATTTGTGCATTCGGAATCGAAGGCAGGCCGTCCCTCGCCGCATTTGCTACGATGGCCATTTGCTACTTCTGCAGAAGCGGCGGCGGCGACGACGACGACGACGACGACGACGACGACGAAGATAGCGAGAGACTCTGAGATATGTGAGAAATACATCTATAAAATGTAATTCAGACTGCCTCGTCCCACCTTATGCTGTACCGCTTTGGCAAATGCTTTATCTGCGCCATTCGCCTTAATCACATCTGAGAGTAAATCTTAAAAAAACGCCCGTCGCTAATTGTTCGTCATCACAGGTACTGTTTGCTATACGGCCACGACGCGCAACTGATTTCCAAAATTCATCTTTCTCCTGTGAGGATGGAACTTACAACCCCTGGTTTATTAGACCAGTGCTCTACCACTGAGCTAAAGAGGCGCGGCCTAGCGGTACTCTTGGTTACTTCGTCCTTACGGTCGTCTGCACCATCAGACTTTAGCTGACAACACTTCATATTACCGGCTAATATTTGCAGCTATGGCGACAAATTACTGCTTGGCTACACATCTGACACGTAACCGATGTGCTCTCCAAACCACAACACTTGCTTTTCAGAACATGTCTTTCACACATGTCTACAAAATCACCTTCACCTTCAAATACAGTTTCCTTGCGACTGACAGAGACGTAGGCAAAGTTTAAAGTTGCTATTTCCATTAAATCTCGTTAATCAGAAAAACGGTAATTTACACCTGCAGCGGAACAAAATTCCGTTCCGCCCAGCGTCTGGCTCGAACCCACGACCCTGGGATTAAGAGTCTGACACTCTACCGACTGAGCTAGCCGGCTACCTCAGTGAATACCTGCCGGGTAGCACGTCACACAGTACTCGTTTGGGTTGGGTGGTCCCATACAGAATCTCTCCATGCTGCCTAATGTTTTCCTAACGTCACACTCGTCACGTACTTCACTTTTATGTCATAATCATTTCTGAGAGGTAAAGAAATTGCATGACAACATGCAGAGCTAGTGGCGTCAAAATTAACACACATACTTTATGTGACTCAAAAGCCGAACGAGTTACTTTACGACCTTGTTTTATATGTGCAAGTGCCAGTCAAAACTCGCGGTGTCGGCACTCTGCCGACCATTTCGCTAGTTAACACCGGTCTTGTTGTGTGTGTTTCAAGCTCAAGAGCATCTCCAAGCAAAAAATGGTCAACAGCAACATTCAGACGGTTTCGTACTGCTCAATTGCTACATTTAAACGTTATGTTTCTTTTTCAGAACTGGAAAAACACAAGCGTGACAGCATTCGAACCTGTAATCTTCAGATCCGAAATCCGACGCCTTATCCATTAGGCCACACGGTCACTGACGACCAACATTTACATGTATACGACTCATCTCGAAACGCTCACACCCCTGAGGATTTGTGTTTTCGTTCTACACAGCCGCTGCCCCTTGCTCTTTCCCACCCATTCGTTACATTCAACCTCTGACGAGACCGACCAAATATAGACTGAGAAACAAGACCACACACTTTGTGCATTCGGAATCGAAGGCAGGGCGTCCCTCGCCGCATTTGCTACGATTGCCATTTGCTACTTCTGCAGAAGCGGCGGCGGCGACGACGACGACGACGAATATCGCGAGAGGCTTTGAGATATGTGAGAAATACATCTATAAAATGTAATTCAGACTGCCTCGTCCCACCTTATGCTGTACCGCTTTGGCAAATGCTTTATCTGCGCCATTCGCCTTAATCGCATCTGAGAGTAATTCTTAAAAAAACGCCTGTTGCTAATTGTTCGTCATCACCGATACTGTTTGCTATACGGCCACGACGCGCAACTGATTTCCAAAATTCATCTTTCTCCTGTGAGGATGGAACTTACGACCCCTGGTTTATTACACCAGTGCTCTACCACTGAGCTAAAGAGGCGAGGCCTAGCGGTACTCTTGGGTACTTCGTCCTTACGGTCGTCTGCATCATCAGACTTTAGCTGACAACACTTCATATTACCGGCTAATATTTGCAGCTATGGCGACAAATTACTGCTTGGCTACACATCTGACACGTAACCGATGTGCTCTCCAAACAACAACACTTGCATTTCAGAAAATGTCTTTCACACATGTCTACAAAATCACCTTCACCTTCAAATACAGTTTCCTTGCGAGTGACAGAGACGTAGGCAAAGTTTAAAGTTGCTATTTCCATTAAATCTCGTTAATCAGAAAAATGGTAATTTACACCTGCAGCGGAACAAAATTCCGTTCCGCCCAGCGTCTGGCTCGAACCCACGACCCTGGGATTAAGAGTCTGACGCTCTACCGACTGAGATAGCCGGCTACCTCGGTGAATACTTGCCGGGTAGCACGTCACACAGTACTCGTTTGGGTTGGGTGGTCCCATACAGAATCTCTCCATGCTGCCTAAAGTTTTCCTAACGTCACACTCGTCACGTACTTCACTTTTATGTCATAATCATTTCTGAGAGGCAAAGAAATTGCATGATAACAAGCAGAGCTAGTGGCGTCAAAATTAACACACATACTTTATGTGACTCAAAAGCCGAACGAGTTACTTTCCGACGTTGTTTTAGATGTGCAAGTGCCAGTCAAAACTCGCGGTGTCGGCACTCTGCCGACCATTTCGTTAGTTAACACCGGTCTTGCTGTGTGTGTTTCAAGCTCAAGAGCATCTCCAAGCAAAAAATGGTCAACAGCAACATTCAGACGGTTTCGTACTGCTCAATTGCTACATTAAAACGGTATGTTTCTTTTTCAGAACTGGAAAAACACAAGCGTGACAGCATTCGAACCTGTAATCTTCAGATACGAAGTCCGACGCCTTATCCATTAGACCACACGGTCACTGACGATCAACATTTACATGTATACGACTCATCTCGAAACGCTCACACCCCTGAGGATTTGTGTTTTCGTTCTACACAGCCGCTGCCCCTTGCTCTTTCCCACCCATTCGTTACATTCAACCTCTGACGAGACCGACCAAATATAGACTGAGAAACAAGACCACACAATTTGTGCATTCGGAATCGAAGGCAGGCCGTCCCTCGCCGCATTTGCTACGATGGCCATTTGCTACTTCTGCAGAAGCGGCGGCGGCGACGACGACGACGACGACGACGACGACGACGACGACGAAGATCGCGAGAGACTCTGAGATATGTGAGAAATACATCTATAAAATGTAATTCAGACTGCCTCGTCCCACCTTATGCTGTACCGCTTTGGCAAATGCTTTATCTGCGCCATTCGCCTTAATCACATCTGAGAGTAAATCTTAAAAAAACGCCCGTCGCTAATTGTTCGTCATCACAGGTACTGTTTGCTATACGGCCACGACGCGCAACTGATTTCCAAAATTCATCTTTTTCCTGTGAGGATGGAACTTACAACCCCTGGTTTATTAGACCAGTGCTCTACCACTGAGCTAAAGAGGCGCGGCCTAGCGGTACTCTTGGGTACTTCGTCCTTACGGTCGTCTGCACCATCAGACTTTAGCTGACAACACTTCATATTACCGGCTAATATTTGCAGCTATGGCGACAAATTACTGCTTGGCTACACATCTGACACGTAACCGATGTGCTCTCCAAACCACAACACTTGCTTTTCAGAACATGTCTTTCACACATGTCTACAAAATCACCTTCACCTTCAAATACAGTTTCCTTGCGACTGACAGAGACGTAGGCAAAGTTTAAAGTTGCTATTTCCATTAAATCTCGTTAATCAGAAAAACGGTAATTTACACCTGCAGCGGAACAAAATTCCGTTCCGCCCAGCGTCTGGCTCGAACCCACGACCCTGGGATTAAGAGTCTGACGCTCTACCGACTGAGATAGCCGGCTACCTCGGTGAATACTTGCCGGGTAGCACGTCGCACAGTACTCGTTTGGGTTGGGTGGTCCCATACAGA
The DNA here is from genome assembly GCF_023897955.1 of Schistocerca gregaria. NCBI lineage: Eukaryota > Metazoa > Arthropoda > Insecta > Orthoptera > Acrididae > Schistocerca > Schistocerca gregaria. The sequence goes on along the minus strand of NW_026061724.1, from coordinate 15,967,480 downwards.
ATCTCTCCATGCTGCCTAATGTTTTCCTAACGTCACACTCGTCACGTACTTCACTTTTATGTCATAATCATTTCTGAGAGGCAAAGAAATTGCATGACAACAAGCAGAGCTAGTGGCGTCAAAATTAACACACATACTTTATGTGACTCAAAAGCCGAACGAGTTACTTTCCGACGTTGTTTTAGATGTGCAAGTGCCAGTCAAAACTCGCGGTGTCGGCACTCTGCCGACCATTTCGTTAGTTAACACCGGTCTTGCTGTGTGTGTTTCAAGCTCAAGAGCATCTCCAAGCAAAAAATGGTCAACAGCAACATTCAGACGGTTTCGTACTGCTCAATTGCTACATTAAAACGGTATGTTTCTTTTTCAGAACTGGAAAAACACAAGCGTGACAGCATTCGAACCTGTAATCTTCAGATACGAAGTCCGACGCCTTATCCATTAGACCACACGGTCACTGACGATCAACATTTACATGTATACGACTCATCTCGAAACGCTCACACCCCTGAGGATTTGTGTTTTCGTTCTACACAGCCGCTGCCCCTTGCTCTTTCCCACCCATTCGTTACATTCAACCTCTGACGAGACCGACCAAATATAGACTGAGAAACAAGACCACACAATTTGTGCATTCGGAATCGAAGGCAGGCCGTCCCTCGCCGCATTTGCTACGATGGCCATTTGCTACTTCTGCAGAAGCGGCGGCGGCGACGACGACGACGACGACGACGACGACGACGAAGATAGCGAGAGACTCTGAGATATGTGAGAAATACATCTATAAAATGTAATTCAGACTGCCTCGTCCCACCTTATGCTGTACCGCTTTGGCAAATGCTTTATCTGCGCCATTCGCCTTAATCACATCTGAGAGTAAATCTTAAAAAAACGCCCGTCGCTAATTGTTCGTCATCACAGGTACTGTTTGCTATACGGCCACGACGCGCAACTGATTTCCAAAATTCATCTGTCTCCTGTGAGGATGGAACTTACAACCCCTGGTTTATTAGACCAGTGCTCTACCACTGAGCTAAAGAGGCGCGGCCTAGCGGTACTCTTGGGTACTTCGTCCTTACGGTCGTCTGCACCATCAGACTTTAGCTGACAACACTTCATATTACCGGCTAATATTTGCAGCTATGGCGACAAATTACTGCTTGGCTACACATCTGACACGTAACCGATGTGCTCTCCAAACCACAACACTTGCTTTTCAGAACATGTCTTTCACACATGTCTACAAAATCACCTTCACCTTCAAATACAGTTTCCTTGCGACTGACAGAGACGTAGGCAAAGTTTAAAGTTGCTATTTCCATTAAATCTCGTTAATCAGAAAAACGGTAATTTACACCTGCAGCGGAACAAAATTCCGTTCCGCCCAGCGTCTGGCTCGAACCCACGACCCTGGGATTAAGAGTCTGACACTCTACCGACTGAGCTAGCCGGCTACCTCAGTGAATACCTGCCGGGTAGCACGTCACACAGTACTCGTTTGGGTTGGGTGGTCCCATACAGAATCTCTCCATGCTGCCTAATGTTTTCCTAACGTCACACTCGTCACGTACTTCACTTTTATGTCATAATCATTTCTGAGAGGTAAAGAAATTGCATGACAACATGCAGAGCTAGTGGCGTCAAAATTAACACACATACTTTATGTGACTCAAAAGCCGAACGAGTTACTTTACGACCTTGTTTTAGATGTGCAAGTGCCAGTCAAAACTCGCGGTGTCGGCACTCTGCCGACCATTTCGCTAGTTAACACCGGCCTTGTTGTGTGTGTTTCAAGCTCAAGAGCATCTCCAAGCAAAAAATGGTCAACAGCAACATTCAGACGGTTTCGTACTGCTCAATTGCTACATTTAAACGTTATGTTTCTTTTTCAGAACTGGAAAAACACAAGCGTGACAGCATTCGAACCTGTAATCTTCAGATCCGAAATCCGACGCCTTATCCATTAGGCCACACGGTCACTGACGACCAACATTTACATGTATACGACTCATCTCGAAACGCTCACACCCCTGAGGATTTGTGTTTTCGTTCTACACAGCCGCTGCCCCTTGCTCTTTCCCACCCATTCGTTACATTCAACCTCTGACGAGACCGACCAAATATAGACTGAGAAACAAGACCACACAATTTGTGCATTCGGAATCGAAGGCAGGCCGTCCCTCGCCGCATTTGCTACGATTGCCATTTGCTACTTCTGCAGAAGCGGCGGCGGCGACGACGACGACGACGAATATCGCGAGAGGCTTTGAGATATGTGAGAAATACATCTATAAAATGTAATTCAGACTGCCTCGTCCCACCTTATGCTGTACCGCTTTGGCAAATGCTTTATCTGCGCCATTCGCCTTAATCGCATCTGAGAGTAATTCTTAAAAAAACGCCTGTTGCTAATTGTTCGTCATCACCGATAATGTTTGCTATACGGCCACGACGCGCAACTGATTTCCAAAATTCATCTTTCTCCTGTGAGGATGGAACTTACGACCCCTGGTTTATTACACCAGTGCTCTACCACTGAGCTAAAGAGGCGAGGCCTAGCGGTACTCTTGGGTACTTCGTCCTTACGGTCGTCTGCATCATCAGACTTTAGCTGACAACACTTCATATTACCGGCTAATATTTGCAGCTATGGCGACAAATTACTGCTTGGCTACACATCTGACACGTAACCGATGTGCTCTCCAAACAACAACACTTGCATTTCAGAAAATGTCTTTCACACATGTCTACAAAATCACCTTCACCTTCAAATACAGTTTCCTTGCGAGTGACAGAGACGTAGGCAAAGTTTAAAGTTGCTATTTCCATTAAATCTCGTTAATCAGAAAAATGGTAATTTACACCTGCAGCGGAACAAAATTCCGTTCCGCCCAGCGTCTGGCTCGAACCCACGACCCTGGGATTAAGAGTCTGACGCTCTACCGACTGAGATAGCCGGCTACCTCGGTGAATACTTGCCGGGTAGCACGTCACACAGTACTCGTTTGGGTTGGGTGGTCCCATACAGAATCTCTCCATGCTGCCTAATGTTTTCCTAACGTCACACTCGTCACGTACTTCACTTTTATGTCATAATCATTTCTGAGAGGCAAAGAAATTGCATGATAACAAGCAGAGCTAGTGGCGTCAAAATTAACACACATACTTTATGTGACTCAAAAGCCGAACGAGTTACTTTCCGACGTTGTTTTAGATGTGCAAGTGCCAGTCAAAACTCGCGGTGTCGGCACTCTGCCGACCATTTCGTTAGTTAACACCGGTCTTGCTGTGTGTGTTTCAAGCTCAAGAGCATCTCCAAGCAAAAAATGGTCAACAGCAACATTCAGACGGTTTCGTACTGCTCAATTGCTACATTAAAACGGTATGTTTCTTTTTCAGAACTGGAAAAACACAAGCGTGACAGCATTCGAACCTGTAATCTTCAGATACGAAGTCCGACGCCTTATCCATTAGACCACACGGTCACTGACGATCAACATTTACATGTATACGACTCATCTCGAAACGCTCACACCCCTGAGGATTTGTGTTTTCGTTCTACACAGCCGCTGCCCCTTGCTCTTTCCCACCCATTCGTTACATTCAACCTCTGACGAGACCGACCAAATATAGACTGAGAAACAAGACCACACAATTTGTGCATTCGGAATCGAAGGCAGGCCGTCCCTCGCCGCATTTGCTACGATGGCCATTTGCTACTTCTGCAGAAGCGGCGGCGGCGACGACGACGACGACGACGACGACGACGACGACGACGAAGATCGCGAGAGACTCTGAGATATGTGAGAAATACATCTATAAAATGTAATTCAGACTGCCTCGTCCCACCTTATGCTGTACCGCTTTGGCAAATGCTTTATCTGCGCCATTCGCCTTAATCACATCTGAGAGTAAATCTTAAAAAAACGCCCGTCGCTAATTGTTCGTCATCACAGGTACTGTTTGCTATACGGCCACGACGCGCAACTGATTTCCAAAATTCATCTTTCTCCTGTGAGGATGGAACTTACAACCCCTGGTTTATTAGACCAGTGCTCTACCACTGAGCTAAAGAGGCGCGGCCTAGCGGTACTCTTGGGTACTTCGTCCTTACGGTCGTCTGCACCATCAGACTTTAGCTGACAACACTTCATATTACCGGCTAATATTTGCAGCTATGGCGACAAATTACTGCTTGGCTACACATCTGACACGTAACCGATGTGCTCTCCAAACCACAACACTTGCTTTTCAGAACATGTCTTTCACACATGTCTACAAAATCACCTTCACCTTCAAATACAGTTTCCTTGCGACTGACAGAGACGTAGGCAAAGTTTAAAGTTGCTATTTCCATTAAATCTCGTTAATCAGAAAAACGGTAATTTACACCTGCAGCGGAACAAAATTCCGTTCCGCCCAGCGTCTGGCTCGAACCCACGACCCTGGGATTAAGAGTCTGACGCTCTACCGACTGAGATAGCCGGCTACCTCGGTGAATACTTGCCGGGTAGCACGTCGCACAGTACTCGTTTGGGTTGGGTGGTCCCATACAGAATCTCTCCATGCTGCCTAATGTTTTCCTAACGTCACACTCGTCACGTACTTCACTTTTATGTCATAATCATTTCTGAGAGGCAAAGAAATTGCATGACAACAAGCAGAGCTAGTGGCGTCAAAATTAACACACATACTTTATGTGACTCAAAAGCCGAACGAGTTACTTTCCGACGTTGTTTTAGATGTGCAAGTGCCAGTCAAAACTCGCGGTGTCGGCACTCTGCCGACCATTTCGTTAGTTAACACCGGTCTTGCTGTGTGTGTTTCAAGCTCAAGAGCATCTCCAAGCAAAAAATGGTCAACAGCAACATTCAGACGGTTTCGTACTGCTCAATTGCTACATTAAAACGTTATGTTTCTTTTTCAGAACTGGAAAAACACAAGCGTGACAGCATTCGAACCTGTAATCTTCAGATACGAAGTCCGACGCCTTATCCATTAGACCACACGGTCACTGACGATCAACATTTACATGTATACGACTCATCTCGAAACGCTCACACCCCTGAGGATTTGTGTTTTCGTTCTACACAGCCGCTGCCCCTTGCTCTTTCCCACCCATTCGTTACATTCAACCTCTGACGAGACCGACCAAATATAGACTGAGAAACAAGACCACACAATTTGTGCATTCGGAATCGAAGGCAGGCCGTCCCTCGCCGCATTTGCTACGATGGCCATTTGCTACTTCTGCAGAAGCGGCGGCGGCGACGACGACGACGACGACGACGACGACGACGAAGATAGCGAGAGACTCTGAGATATGTGAGAAATACATCTATAAAATGTAATTCAGACTGCCTCGTCCCACCTTATGCTGTACCGCTTTGGCAAATGCTTTATCTGCGCCATTCGCCTTAATCACATCTGAGAGTAAATCTTAAAAAAACGCCCGTCGCTAATTGTTCGTCATCACAGGTACTGTTTGCTATACGGCCACGACGCGCAACTGATTTCCAAAATTCATCTGTCTCCTGTGAGGATGGAACTTACAACCCCTGGTTTATTAGACCAGTGCTCTACCACTGAGCTAAAGAGGCGCGGCCTAGCGGTACTCTTGGGTACTTCGTCCTTACGGTCGTCTGCACCATCAGACTTTAGCTGACAACACTTCATATTACCGGCTAATATTTGCAGCTATGGCGACAAATTACTGCTTGGCTACACATCTGACACGTAACCGATGTGCTCTCCAAACCACAACACTTGCTTTTCAGAACATGTCTTTCACACATGTCTACAAAATCACCTTCACCTTCAAATACAGTTTCCTTGCGACTGACAGAGACGTAGGCAAAGTTTAAAGTTGCTATTTCCATTAAATCTCGTTAATCAGAAAAACGGTAATTTACACCTGCAGCGGAACAAAATTCCGTTCCGCCCAGCGTCTGGCTCGAACCCACGACCCTGGGATTAAGAGTCTGACACTCTACCGACTGAGCTAGCCGGCTACCTCAGTGAATACCTGACGGGTAGCACGTCACACAGTACTCGTTTGGGTTGGGTGGTCCCATACAGAATCTCTCCATGGTGCCTAATGTTTTCCTAACGTCACACTCGTCACGTACTTCACTTTTATGTCATAATCATTTCTGAGAGGTAAAGAAATTGCATGACAACATGCAGAGCTAGTGGCGTCAAAATTAACACACATACTTTATGTGACTCAAAAGCCGAACGAGTTACTTTACGACCTTGTTTTATATGTGCAAGTGCCAGTCAAAACTCGCGGTTTCGGCACTCTGCCGACCATTTCGCTAGTTAACACCGGTCTTGTTGTGTGTGTTTCAAGCTCAAGAGCATCTCCAAGCAAAAAATGGTCAACAGCAACATTCAGACGGTTTCGTACTGCTCAATTGCTACATTTAAACGTTATGTTTCTTTTTCAGAACTGGAAAAACACAAGCGTGACAGCATTCGAACCTGTAATCTTCAGATCCGAAATCCGACGCCTTATCCATTAGGCCACACGGTCACTGACGACCAACATTTACATGTATACGACTCATCTCGAAACGCTCACACCCCTGAGGATTTGTGTTTTCGTTCTACACAGCCGCTGCCCCTTGCTCTTTCCCACCCATTCGTTACATTCAACCTCTGACGAGACCGACCAAATATAGACTGAGAAACAAGACCACACACTTTGTGCATTCGGAATCGAAGGCAGGGCGTCCCTCGCCGCATTTGCTACGATTGCCATTTGCTACTTCTGCAGAAGCGGCGGCGGCGACGACGACGACGACGAATATCGCGAGAGGCTTTGAGATATGTGAGAAATACATCTATAAAATGTAATTCAGACTGCCTCGTCCCACCTAATGCTGTACCGCTTTGGCAAATGCTTTATCTGCGCCATTCGCCTTAATCACATCTGAGAGTAAATCTTAAAAAAACGCCCGTCGCTAATTGTTCGTCATCACAGGTACTGTTTGCTATACGGCCACGACGCGCAACTGATTTCCAAAATTCATCTTTCTCCTGTGAGGATGGAACTTACAACCCCTGGTTTATTAGACCAGTGCTCTACCACTGAGCTAAAGAGGCGCGGCCTAGCGGTACTCTTGGGTACTTCGTCCTTACGGTCGTCTGCACCATCAGACTTTAGCTGACAACACTTCATATTACCGGCTAATATTTGCAGCTATGGCGACAAATTACTGCTTGGCTACACATCTGACACGTAACCGATGTGCTCTCCAAACCACAACACTTGCTTTTCAGAACATGTCTTTCACACATGTCTACAAAATCACCTTCACCTTCAAATACAGTTTCCTTGCGACTGACAGAGACGTAGGCAAAGTTTAAAGTTGCTATTTCCATTAAATCTCGTTAATCAGAAAAACGGTAATTTACACCTGCAGCGGAACAAAATTCCGTTCCGCCCAGCGTCTGGCTCGAACCCACGACCCTGGGATTAAGAGTCTGACGCTCTACCGACTGAGATAGCCGGCTACCTCGGTGAATACTTGCCGGGTAGCACGTCGCACAGTACTCGTTTGGGTTGGGTGGTCCCATACAGAATCTCTCCATGCTGCCTAATGTTTTCCTAACGTCACACTCGTCACGTACTTCACTTTTATGTCATAATCATTTCTGAGAGGCAAAGAAATTGCATGACAACAAGCAGAGCTAGTGGCGTCAAAATTAACACACATACTTTATGTGACTCAAAAGCCGAACGAGTTACTTTCCGACGTTGTTTTAGATGTGCAAGTGCCAGTCAAAACTCGCGGTGTCGGCACTCTGCCGACCATTTCGTTAGTTAACACCGGTCTTGCTGTGTGTGTTTCAAGCTCAAGAGCATCTCCAAGCAAAAAATGGTCAACAGCAACATTCAGACGGTTTCGTACTGCTCAATTGCTACATTAAAACGGTATGTTTCTTTTTCAGAACTGGAAAAACACAAGCGTGACAGCATTCGAACCTGTAATCTTCAGATACGAAGTCCGACGCCTTATCCATTAGACCACACGGTCACTGACGATCAACATTTACATGTATACGACTCATCTCGAAACGCTCACACCCCTGAGGATTTGTGTTTTCGTTCTACACAGCCGCTGCCCCTTGCTCTTTCCCACCCATTCGTTACATTCAACCTCTGACGAGACCGACCAAATATAGACTGAGAAACAAGACCACACACTTTGTGCATTCGGAATCGAAGGCAGGGCGTCCCTCGCCGCATTTGCTACGATTGCCATTTGCTACTTCTGCAGAAGCGGCGGCGGCGACGACGACGACGACGACGACGACGACGACGACGAAGATCGCGAGAGACTCTGAGATATGTGAGAAATACATCTATAAAATGTAATTCAGACTGCCTCGTCCCACCTTATGCTGTACCGCTTTGGCAAATGCTTTATCTGCGCCATTCGCCTTAATCACATCTGAGAGTAAATCTTAAAAAAACGCCCGTCGCTAATTGTTCGTCATCACAGGTACTGTTTGCTATACGGCCACGACGCGCAACTGATTTCCAAAATTCATCTTTCTCCTGTGAGGATGGATCTTACAACCCCTGGTTTATTAGACCAGTGCTCTACCACTGAGCTAAAGAGGCGCGGCCTAGCGGTACTCTTGGGTACTTCGTCCTTACGGTCGTCTGCACCATCAGACTTTAGCTGACAACACTTCATATTACCGGCTAATATTTGCAGCTATGGCGACAAATTACTGCTTGGCTACACATCTGACACGTAACCGATGTGCTCTCCAAACCACAACACTTGCTTTTCAGAACATGTCTTTCACACATGTCTACAAAATCACCTTCACCTTCAAATACAGTTTCCTTGCGACTGACAGAGACGTAGGCAAAGTTTAAAGTTGCTATTTCCATTAAATCTCGTTAATCAGAAAAACGGTAATTTACACCTGCAGCGGAACAAAATTCCGTTCCGCCCAGCGTCTGGCTCGAACCCACGACCCTGGGATTAAGAGTCTGACGCTCTACCGACTGAGATAGCCGGCTACCTCGGTGAATACTTGCCGGGTAGCACGTCGCACAGTACTCGTTTGGGTTGGGTGGTCCCATACAGAATCTCTCCATGCTGCCTAATGTTTTCCTAACGTCACACTCGTCACGTACTTCACTTTTATGTCATAATCATTTCTGAGAGGCAAAGAAATTGCATGACAACAAGCAGAGCTAGTGGCGTCAAAATTAACACACATACTTTATGTGACTCAAAAGCCGAACGAGTTACTTTCCGACGTTGTTTTAGATGTGCAAGTGCCAGTCAAAACTCGCGGTGTCGGCACTCTGCCGACCATTTCGTTAGTTAACACCGGTCTTGCTGTGTGTGTTTCAAGCTCAAGAGCATCTCCAAGCAAAAAATGGTCAACAGCAACATTCAGACGGTTTCGTACTGCTCAATTGCTACATTAAAACGGTATGTTTCTTTTTCAGAACTGGAAAAACACAACTGTGACAGCATTCGAACCTGTAATCTTCAGATACGAAGTCCGACGCCTTATCCATTAGACCACACGGTCACTGACGATCAACATTTACATGTATACGACTCATCTCGAAACGCTCACACCCCTGAGGATTTGTGTTTTCGTTCTACACAGCCGCTGCCCCTTGCTCTTTCCCACCCATTCGTTACATTCAACCTCTGACGAGACCGACCAAATATAGACTGAGAAACAAGACCACACAATTTGTGCATTCGGAATCGAAGGCAGGCCGTCCCTCGCCGCATTTGCTACGATGGCCATTTGCTACTTCTGCAGAAGCGGCGGCGGCGACGACGACGACGACGACGACGACGACGAAGATAGCGAGAGACTCTGAGATATGTGAGAAATACATCTATAAAATGTAATTCAGACTGCCTCGTCCCACCTTATGCTGTACCGCTTTGGCAAATGCTTTATCTGCGCCATTCGCCTTAATCACATCTGAGAGTAAATCTTAAAAAAACGCCCGTCGCTAATTGTTCGTCATCACAGGTACTGTTTGCTATACGGCCACGACGCGCAACTGATTTCCAAAATTCATCTCTCTCCTGTGAGGATGGAACTTACAACCCCTGGTTTATTAGACCAGTGCTCTACCACTGAGCTAAAGAGGCGCGGCCTAGCGGTACTCTTGGGTACTTCGTCCTTACGGTCGTCTGCACCATCAGACTTTAGCTGACAACACTTTATATTACCGGCTAATATTTGCAGCTATGGCGACAAATTACTGCTTGGCTACACATCTGACACGTAACCGATGTGCTCTCCAAACCACAACACTTGCTTTTCAGAACATGTCTTTCACACATGTCTACAAAATCACCTTCACCTTCAAATACAGTTTCCTTGCGACTGACAGAGACGTAGGCAAAGTTTAAAGTTGCTATTTCCATTAAATCTCGTTAATCAGAAAAACGGTAATTTACACCTGCAGCGGAACAAAATTCCGTTCCGCCCAGCGTCTGGCTCGAACCCACGACCCTGGGATTAAGAGTCTGACACTCTACCGACTGAGCTAGCCGGCTACCTCAGTGAATACCTGCCGGGTAGCACGTCACACAGTACTCGTTTGGGTTGGGTGGTCCCATACAGAATCTCTCCATGGTGCCTAATGTTTTCCTAACGTCACACTCGTCACGTACTTCACTTTTATGTCATAATCATTTCTGAGAGGTAAAGAAATTGCATGACAACATGCAGAGCTAGTGGCGTCAAAATTAACACACATACTTTATGTGACTCAAAAGCCGAACGAGTTACTTTACGACCTTGTTTTATATGTGCAAGTGCCAGTCAAAACTCGCGGTTTCGGCACTCTGCCGACCATTTCGCTAGTTAACACCGGTCTTGTTGTGTGTGTTTCAAGCTCAAGAGCATCTCCAAGCAAAAAATGGTCAACAGCAACATTCAGACGGTTTCGTACTGCTCAATTGCTACATTTAAACGTTATGTTTCTTTTTCAGAACTGGAAAAACACAAGCGTGACAGCATTCGAACCTGTAATCTTCAGATCCGAAATCCGACGCCTTATCCATTAGGCCACACGGTCACTGACGACCAACATTTACATGTATACGACTCATCTCGAAACGCTCACACCCCTGAGGATTTGTGTTTTCGTTCTACACAGCCGCTGCCCCTTGCTCTTTCCCACCCATTCGTTACATTCAACCTCTGACGAGACCGACCAAATATAGACTGAGAAACAAGACCACACACTTTGTGCATTCGGAATCGAAGGCAGGGCGTCCCTCGCCGCATTTGCTACGATTGCCATTTGCTACTTCTGCAGAAGCGGCGGCGGCGACGACGACGACGACGAATATCGCGAGAGGCTTTGAGATATGTGAGAAATACATCTATAAAATGTAATTCAGACTGCCTCGTCCCACCTAATGCTGTACCGCTTTGGCAAATGCTTTATCTGCGCCATTCGCCTTAATCACATCTGAGAGTAAATCTTAAAAAAACGCCCGTCGCTAATTGTTCGTCATCACAGGTACTGTTTGCTATACGGCCACGACGCGCAACTGATTTCCAAAATTCATCTTTCTCCTGTGAGGATGGAACTTACAACCCCTGGTTTATTAGACCAGTGCTCTACCACTGAGCTAAAGAGGCGCGGCCTAGCGGTACTCTTGGGTACTTCGTCCTTACGGTCGTCTGCACCATCAGACTTTAGCTGACAACACTTCATATTACCGGCTAATATTTGAAGCTATGGCGACAAATTACTGCTTGGCTACACATCTGACACGTAACCGATGTGCTCTCCAAACCACAACACTTGCTTTTCAGAACATGTCTTTCACACATGTCTACAAAATCACCTTCACCTTCAAATACAGTTTCCTTGCGACTGACAGAGACGTAGGCAAAGTTTAAAGTTGCTATTTCCATTAAATCTCGTTAATCAGAAAAACGGTAATTTACACCTGCAGCGGAACAAAATTCCGTTCCGCCCAGCGTCTGGCTCGAACCCACAACCCTGGGATTAAGAGTCTGACACGCTACCGACTGAGCTAGCCGGCTACCTCGGTGAATACCTGCCGGGTAGCACGTCACACAGTACTCGTTTGGGTTGGGTGGTCCCATACAGAATCTCTCCATGATGCCTAATGTTTTCCTAACGTCACACTCGTCACGTACTTCACTTTTATGTCATAATCATTTCTGAGAGATAAAGAAATTGCATGACAACATGCAGAGCTAGTGGCGTCAAAATTAACACACATACTTTATGTGACTCAAAAGCCGAACGAGTTACTTTCCGACGTTGTTTTAGATGTGCAAGTGCCAGTCAAAACTCGCGGTGTCGGCACTCTGCCGACCATTTCGTTAGTTAACACCGGTCTTGCTGTGTGTGTTTCAAGCTCAAGAGCATCTCCAAGCAAAAAATGGTCAACAGCAACATTCAGACGGTTTCGTACTGCTCAATTGCTACATTAAAACGGTATGTTTCTTTTTCAGAACTGGAAAAACACAAGCGTGACAGCATTCGAACCTGTAATCTTCAGATACGAAGTCCGACGCCTTATCCATTAGACCACACGGTCACTGACGATCAACATTTACATGTATACGACTCATCTCGAAACGCTCACACCCCTGAGGATTTGTGTTTTCGTTCTACACAGCCGCTGCCCCTTGCTCTTTCCCACCCATTCGTTACATTCAACCTCTGACGAGACCGACCAAATATAGACTGAGAAACAAGACCACACACTTTGTGCATTCGGAATCGAAGGCAGGGCGTCCCTCGCCGCATTTGCTACGATTGCCATTTGCTACTTCTGCAGAAGCGGCGGCGGCGACGACGACGACGACGACGACGACGACGACGAAGATCGCGAGAGACTCTGAGATATGTGAGAAATACATCTATAAAATGTAATTCAGACTGCCTCGTCCCACCTTATGCTGTACCGCTTTGGCAAATGCTTTATCTGCGCCATTCGCCTTAATCACATCTGAGAGTAAATCTTAAAAAAACGCCCGTCGCTAATTGTTCGTCATCACAGGTACTGTTTGCTATACGGCCACGACGCGCAACTGATTTCCAAAATTCATCTTTCTCCTGTGAGGATGGAACTTACAACCCCTGGTTTATTAGACCAGTGCTCTACCACTGAGCTAAAGAGGCGCGGCCTAGCGGTACTCTTGGGTACTTCGTCCTTACGGTCGTCTGCACCATCAGACTTTAGCTGACAACACTTCATATTACCGGCTAATATTTGCAGCTATGGCGACAAATTACTGCTTGGCTACACATCTGACACGTAACCGATGTGCTCTCCAAACCACAACACTTGCTTTTCAGAACATGTCTTTCACACATGTCTACAAAATCACCTTCACCTTCAAATACAGTTTCCTTGCGACTGACAGAGACGTAGGCAAAGTTTAAAGTTGCTATTTCCATTAAATCTCGTTAATCAGAAAAACGGTAATTTACACCTGCAGCGGAACAAAATTCCGTTCCGCCCAGCGTCTGGCTCGAACCCACGACCCTGGGATTAAGAGTCTGACGCCCTACCGACTGAGATAGCCGGCTACCTCGGTGAATACTTGCCGGGTAGCACGTCGCACAGTACTCGTTTGGGTTGGGTGGTCCCATACAGAATCTCTCCATGCTGCCTAATGTTTTCCTAACGTCACACTCGTCACGTACTTCACTTTTATGTCATAATCATTTCTGAGAGGCAAAGAAATTGCATGACAACAAGCAGAGCTAGTGGCGTCAAAATTAACACACATACTTTATGTGACTCAAAAGCCGAACGAGTTACTTTCCGACGTTGTTTTAGATGTGCAAGTGCCAGTCAAAACTCGCGGTGTCGGCACTCTGCCGACCATTTCGTTAGTTAACACCGGTCTTGCTGTGTGTGTTTCAAGCTCAAGAGCATCTCCAAGCAAAAAATGGTCAACAGCAACATTCAGACGGTTTCGTACTGCTCAATTGCTACATTAAAACGGTATGTTTCTTTTTCAGAACTGGAAAAACACAAGCGTGACAGCATTCGAACCTGTAATCTTCAGATACGAAGTCCGACGCCTTATCCATTAGACCACACGGTCACTGACGATCAACATTTACATGTATACGACTCATCTCGAAACGCTCACACCCCTGAGGATTTGTGTTTTCGTTCTACACAGCCGCTGCCCCTTGCTCTTTCCCACCCATTCGTTACATTCAACCTCTGACGAGACCGACCAAATATAGACTGAGAAACAAGACCACACAATTTGTGCATTCGGAATCGAAGGCAGGCCGTCCCTCGCCGCATTTGCTACGATGGCCATTTGCTACTTCTGCAGAAGCGGCGGCGGCGACGACGACGACGACGACGACGACGACGACGAAGATAGCGAGAGACTCTGAGATATGTGAGAAATACATCTATAAAATGTAATTCAGACTGCCTCGTCCCACCTTATGCTGTACCGCTTTGGCAAATGCTTTATCTGCGCCATTCGCCTTAATCACATCTGAGAGTAAATCTTAAAAAAACGCCCGTCGCTAATTGTTCGTCATCACAGGTACTGTTTGCTATACGGCCACGACGCGCAACTGATTTCCAAAATTCATCTCTCTCCTGTGAGGATGGAACTTACAACCCCTGGTTTATTAGACCAGTGCTCTACCACTGAGCTAAAGAGGCGCGGCCTAGCGGTACTCTTGGGTACTTCGTCCTTACGGTCGTCTGCACCATCAGACTTTAGCTGACAACACTTTATATTACCGGCTAATATTTGCAGCTATGGCGACAAATTACTGCTTGGCTACACATCTGACACGTAACCGATGTGCTCTCCAAACCACAACACTTGCTTTTCAGAACATGTCTTTCACACATGTCTACAAAATCACCTTCACCTTCAAATACAGTTTCCTTGCGACTGACAGAGACGTAGGCAAAGTTTAAAGTTGCTATTTCCATTAAATCTCGTTAATCAGAAAAACGGTAATTTACACCTGCAGCGGAACAAAATTCCGTTCCGCCCAGCGTGTGGCTCGAACCCACGACCCTGGGATTAAGAGTCTGACACTCTACCGACTGAGCTAGCCGGCTACCTCAGTGAATACCTGCCGGGTAGCACGTCACACAGCACTCGTTTGGGTTGGGTGGTCCCATACAGAATCTCTCCATGGTGCCTAATGTTTTCCTAACGTCACACTCGTCACGTACTTCACTTTTATGTCATAATCATTTCTGAGAGGTAAAGAAATTGCATGACAACATGCAGAGCTAGTGGCGTCAAAATTAACACACATACTTTATGTGACTCAAAAGCCGAACGAGTTACTTTACGACCTTGTTTTATATGTGCAAGTGCCAGTCAAAACTCGCGGTTTCGGCACTCTGCCGACCATTTCGCTAGTTAACACCGGTCTTGTTGTGTGTGTTTCAAGCTCAAGAGCATCTCCAAGCAAAAAATGGTCAACAGCAACATTCAGACGGTTTCGTACTGCTCAATTGCTACATTTAAACGTTATGTTTCTTTTTCAGAACTGGAAAAACACAAGCGTGACAGCATTCGAACCTGTAATCTTCAGATCCGAAATCCGACGCCTTATCCATTAGGCCACACGGTCACTGACGACCAACATTTACATGTATACGACTCATCTCGAAACGCTCACACCCCTGAGGATTTGTGTTTTCGTTCTACACAGCCGCTGCCCCTTGCTCTTTCCCACCCATTCGTTACATTCAACCTCTGACGAGACCGACCAAATATAGACTGAGAAACAAGACCACACACTTTGTGCATTCGGAATCGAAGGCAGGGCGTCCCTCGCCGCATTTGCTACGATTGCCATTTGCTACTTCTGCAGAAGCGGCGGCGGCGACGACGACGACGACGAATATCGCGAGAGGCTTTGAGATATGTGAGAAATACATCTATAAAATGTAATTCAGACTGCCTCGTCCCACCTAATGCTGTACCGCTTTGGCAAATGCTTTATCTGCGCCATTCGCCTTAATCACATCTGAGAGTAAATCTTAAAAAAACGCCCGTCGCTAATTGTTCGTCATCACAGGTACTGTTTGCTATACGGCCACGACGCGCAACTGATTTCCAAAATTCATCTTTCTCCTGTGAGGATGGAACTTACAACCCCTGGTTTATTAGACCAGTGCTCTACCACTGAGCTAAAGAGGCGCGGCCTAGCGGTACTCTTGGGTACTTCGTCCTTACGGTCGTCTGCACCATCAGACTTTAGCTGACAACACTTCATATTACCGGCTAATATTTGAAGCTATGGCGACAAATTACTGCTTGGCTACACATCTGACACGTAACCGATGTGCTCTCCAAACCACAACACTTGCTTTTCAGAACATGTCTTTCACACATGTCTACAAAATCACCTTCACCTTCAAATACAGTTTCCTTGCGACTGACAGAGACGTAGGCAAAGTTTAAAGTTGCTATTTCCATTAAATCTCGTTAATCAGAAAAACGGTAATTTACACCTGCAGCGGAACAAAATTCCGTTCCGCCCAGCGTCTGGCTCGAACCCACGACCCTGGGATTAAGAGTCTGACGCTCTACCGACTGAGATAGCCGGCTACCTCGGTGAATACTTGCCGGGTAGCACGTCGCACAGTACTCGTTTGGGTTGGGTGGTCCCATACAGAATCTCTCCATGCTGCCTAATGTTTTCCTAACGTCACACTCGTCACGTACTTCACTTTTATGTCATAATCATTTCTGAGAGGCAAAGAAATTGCATGACAACAAGCAGAGCTAGTGGCGTCAAAATTAACACACATACTTTATGTGACTCAAAAGCCGAACGAGTTACTTTCCGACGTTGTTTTAGATGTGCAAGTGCCAGTCAAAACTCGCGGTGTCGGCACTCTGCCGACCATTTCGTTAGTTAACACCGGTCTTGCTGTGTGTGTTTCAAGCTCAAGAGCATCTCCAAGCAAAAAATGGTCAACAGCAACATTCAGACGGTTTCGTACTGCTCAATTGCTACATTAAAACGGTATGTTTCTTTTTCAGAACTGGAAAAACACAAGCGTGACAGCATTCGAACCTGTAATCTTCAGATACGAAGTCCGACGCCTTATCCATTAGACCACACGGTCACTGACGATCAACATTTACATGTATACGACTCATCTCGAAACGCTCACACCCCTGAGGATTTGTGTTTTCGTTCTACACAGCCGCTGCCCCTTGCTCTTTCCCACCCATTCGTTACATTCAACCTCTGACGAGACCGACCAAATATAGACTGAGAAACAAGACCACACAATTTGTGCATTCGGAATCGAAGTCAGGGCGTCCCTCGCCGCATTTGCTACGATTGCCATTTGCTACTTCTGCAGAAGCGGCGGCGGCGACGACGACGACGACGAATATCGCGAGAGGCTTTGAGATATGTGAGAAATACATCTATAAAATGTAATTCAGGCTGCCTCGTCCCACCTAATGCTGTACCGCTTTGGCAAATGCTTTATCTGCGCCATTCGCCTTAATCACATCTGAGAGTAAATCTTAAAAAAACGCCCGTCGCTAATTGTTCGTCATCACAGGTACTGTTTGCTATACGGCCACGACGCGCAACTGATTTCCAAAATTCATCTTTCTCCTGTGAGGATGGAACTTACAACCCCTGGTTTATTAGACCAGTGCTCTACCACTGAGCTAAAGAGGCGCGGCCTAGCGGTACTCTTGGGTACTTCGTCCTTACGGTCGTCTGCACCATCAGACTTTAGCTGACAACACTTCATATTACCGGCTAATATTTGAAGCTATGGCGACAAATTACTGCTTGGCTACACATCTGACACGTAACCGATGTGCTCTCCAAACCACAACACTTGCTTTTCAGAACATGTCTTTCACACATGTCTACAAAATCACCTTCACCTTCAAATACAGTTTCCTTGCGACTGACAGAGACGTAGGCAAAGTTTAAAGTTGCTATTTCCATTAAATCTCGTTAATCAGAAAAACGGTAATTTACACCTGCAGCGGAACAAAATTCCGTTCCGCCCAGCGTCTGGCTCGAACCCACAACCCTGGGATTAAGAGTCTGACACGCTACCGACTGAGCTAGCCGGCTACCTCGGTGAATACCTGCCGGGTAGCACGTCACACAGTACTCGTTTGGGTTGGGTGGTCCCATACAGAATCTCTCCATGATGCCTAATGTTTTCCTAACGTCACACTCGTCACGTACTTCACTTTTATGTCATAATCATTTCTGAGAGATAAAGAAATTGCATGACAACATGCAGAGCTAGTGGCGTCAAAATTAACACACATACTTTATGTGACTCAAAAGCCGAACGAGTTACTTTCCGACGTTGTTTTAGATGTGCAAGTGCCAGTCAAAACTCGCGGTGTCGGCACTCTGCCGACCATTTCGTTAGTTAACACCGGTCTTGCTGTGTGTGTTTCAAGCTCAAGAGCATCTCCAAGCAAAAAATGGTCAACAGCAACATTCAGACGGTTTCGTACTGCTCAATTGCTACATTAAAACGGTATGTTTCTTTTTCAGAACTGGAAAAACACAAGCGTGACAGCATTCGAACCTGTAATCTTCAGATACGAAGTCCGACGCCTTATCCATTAGACCACACGGTCACTGACGATCAACATTTACATGTATACGACTCATCTCGAAACGCTCACACCCCTGAGGATTTGTGTTTTCGTTCTACACAGCCGCTGCCCCTTGCTCTTTCCCACCCATTCGTTACATTCAACCTCTGACGAGACCGACCAAATATAGACTGAGAAACAAGACCACACACTTTGTGCATTCGGAATCGAAGGCAGGGCGTCCCTCGCCGCATTTGCTACGATTGCCATTTGCTACTTCTGCAGAAGCGGCGGCGGCGACGACGACGACGACGACGACGACGACGACGAAGATCGCGAGAGACTCTGAGATATGTGAGAAATACATCTATAAAATGTAATTCAGACTGCCTCGTCCCACCTTATGCTGTACCGCTTTGGCAAATGCTTTATCTGCGCCATTCGCCTTAATCACATCTGAGAGTAAATCTTAAAAAAACGCCCGTCGCTAATTGTTCGTCATCACAGGTACTGTTTGCTATACGGCCACGACGCGCAACTGATTTCCAAAATTCATCTTTCTCCTGTGAGGATGGAACTTACAACCCCTGGTTTATTAGACCAGTGCTCTACCACTGAGCTAAAGAGGCGCGGCCTAGCGGTACTCTTGGGTACTTCGTCCTTACGGTCGTCTGCACCATCAGACTTTAGCTGACAACACTTCATATTACCGGCTAATATTTGCAGCTATGGCGACAAATTACTGCTTGGCTACACATCTGACACGTAACCGATGTGCTCTCCAAACCACAACACTTGCTTTTCAGAACATGTCTTTCACACATGTCTACAAAATCACCTTCACCTTCAAATACAGTTTCCTTGCGACTGACAGAGACGTAGGCAAAGTTTAAAGTTGCTATTTCCATTAAATCTCGTTAATCAGAAAAACGGTAATTTACACCTGCAGCGGAACAAAATTCCGTTCCGCCCAGCGTCTGGCTCGAACCCTCGACCCTGGGATTAAGAGTCTGACGCCCTACCGACTGAGATAGCCGGCTACCTCGGTGAATACTTGCCGGGTAGCACGTCGCACAGTACTCGTTTGGGTTGGGTGGTCCCATACAGAATCTCTCCATGCTGCCTAATGTTTTCCTAACGTCACACTCGTCACGTACTTCACTTTTATGTCATAATCATTTCTGAGAGGCAAAGAAATTGCATGACAACAAGCAGAGCTAGTGGCGTCAAAATTAACACACATACTTTATGTGACTCAAAAGCCGAACGAGTTACTTTCCGACGTTGTTTTAGATGTGCAAGTGCCAGTCAAAACTCGCGGTGTCGGCACTCTGCCGACCATTTCGTTAGTTAACACCGGTCTTGCTGTGTGTGTTTCAAGCTCAAGAGCATCTCCAAGCAAAAAATGGTCAACAGCAACATTCAGACGGTTTCGTACTGCTCAATTGCTACATTAAAACGGTATGTTTCTTTTTCAGAACTGGAAAAACACAAGCGTGACAGCATTCGAACCTGTAATCTTCAGATACGAAGTCCGACGCCTTATCCATTAGACCACACGGTCACTGACGATCAACATTTACATGTATACGACTCATCTCGAAACGCTCACACCCCTGAGGATTTGTGTTTTCGTTCTACACAGCCGCTGCCCCTTGCTCTTTCCCACCCATTCGTTACATTCAACCTCTGACGAGACCGACCAAATATAGACTGAGAAACAAGACCACACAATTTGTGCATTCGGAATCGAAGGCAGGCCGTCCCTCGCCGCATTTGCTACGATGGCCATTTGCTACTTCTGCAGAAGCGGCGGCGGCGACGACGACGACGACGACGACGACGACGACGACGAAGATAGCGAGAGACTCTGAGATATGTGAGAAATACATCTATAAAATGTAATTCAGACTGCCTCGTCCCACCTTATGCTGTACCGCTTTGGCAAATGCTTTATCTGCGCCATTCGCCTTAATCACATCTGAGAGTAAATCTTAAAAAAACGCCCGTCGCTAATTGTTCGTCATCACAGGTACTGTTTGCTATACGGCCACGACGCGCAACTGATTTCCAAAATTCATCTCTCTCCTGTGAGGATGGAACTTACAACCCCTGGTTTATTAGACCAGTGCTCTACCACTGAGCTAAAGAGGCGCGGCCTAGCGGTACTCTTGGGTACTTCGTCCTTACGGTCGTCTGCACCATCAGACTTTAGCTGACAACACTTTATATTACCGGCTAATATTTGCAGCTATGGCGACAAATTACTGCTTGGCTACACATCTGACACGTAACCGATGTGCTCTCCAAACCACAACACTTGCTTTTCAGAACATGTCTTTCACACATGTCTACAAAATCACCTTCACCTTCAAATACAGTTTCCTTGCGACTGACAGAGACGTAGGCAAAGTTTAAAGTTGCTATTTCCATTAAATCTCGTTAATCAGAAAAACGGTAATTTACACCTGCAGCGGAACAAAATTCCGTTCCGCCCAGCGTGTGGCTCGAACCCACGACCCTGGGATTAAGAGTCTGACACTCTACCGACTGAGCTAGCCGGCTACCTCAGTGAATACCTGCCGGGTAGCACGTCACACAGCACTCGTTTGGGTTGGGTGGTCCCATACAGAATCTCTCCATGGTGCCTAATGTTTTCCTAACGTCACACTCGTCACGTACTTCACTTTTATGTCATAATCATTTCTGAGAGGTAAAGAAATTGCATGACAACATGCAGAGCTAGTGGCGTCAAAATTAACACACATACTTTATGTGACTCAAAAGCCGAACGAGTTACTTTACGACCTTGTTTTATATGTGCAAGTGCCAGTCAAAACTCGCGGTTTCGGCACTCTGCCGACCATTTCGCTAGTTAACACCGGTCTTGTTGTGTGTGTTTCAAGCTCAAGAGCATCTCCAAGCAAAAAATGGTCAACAGCAACATTCAGACGGTTTCGTACTGCTCAATTGCTACATTTAAACGTTATGTTTCTTTTTCAGAACTGGAAAAACACAAGCGTGACAGCATTCGAACCTGTAATCTTCAGATCCGAAATCCGACGCCTTATCCATTAGGCCACACGGTCACTGACGACCAACATTTACATGTATACGACTCATCTCGAAACGCTCACACCCCTGAGGATTTGTGTTTTCGTTCTACACAGCCGCTGCCCCTTGCTCTTTCCCACCCATTCGTTACATTCAACCTCTGACGAGACCGACCAAATATAGACTGAGAAACAAGACCACACACTTTGTGCATTCGGAATCGAAGGCAGGGCGTCCCTCGCCGCATTTGCTACGATTGCCATTTGCTACTTCTGCAGAAGCGGCGGCGGCGACGACGACGACGACGAATATCGCGAGAGGCTTTGAGATATGTGAGAAATACATCTATAAAATGTAATTCAGACTGCCTCGTCCCACCTAATGCTGTACCGCTTTGGCAAATGCTTTATCTGCGCCATTCGCCTTAATCACATCTGAGAGTAAATCTTAAAAAAACGCCCGTCGCTAATTGTTCGTCATCACAGGTACTGTTTGCTATACGGCCACGACGCGCAACTGATTTCCAAAATTCATCTTTCTCCTGTGAGGATGGAACTTACAACCCCTGGTTTATTAGACCAGTGCTCTACCACTGAGCTAAAGAGGCGCGGCCTAGCGGTACTCTTGGGTACTTCGTCCTTACGGTCGTCTGCACCATCAGACTTTAGCTGACAACACTTCATATTACCGGCTAATATTTGAAGCTATGGCGACAAATTACTGCTTGGCTACACATCTGACACGTAACCGATGTGCTCTCCAAACCACAACACTTGCTTTTCAGAACATGTCTTTCACACATGTCTACAAAATCACCTTCACCTTCAAATACAGTTTCCTTGCGACTGACAGAGACGTAGGCAAAGTTTAAAGTTGCTATTTCCATTAAATCTCGTTAATCAGAAAAACGGTAATTTACACCTGCAGCGGAACAAAATTCCGTTCCGCCCAGCGTCTGGCTCGAACCCACGACCCTGGGATTAAGAGTCTGACGCTCTACCGACTGAGATAGCCGGCTACCTCGGTGAATACTTGCCGGGTAGCACGTCGCACAGTACTCGTTTGGGTTGGGTGGTCCCATACAGAATCTCTCCATGCTGCCTAATGTTTTCCTAACGTCACACTCGTCACGTACTTCACTTTTATGTCATAATCATTTCTGAGAGGCAAAGAAATTGCATGACAACAAGCAGAGCTAGTGGCGTCAAAATTAACACACATACTTTATGTGACTCAAAAGCCGAACGAGTTACTTTCCGACGTTGTTTTAGATGTGCAAGTGCCAGTCAAAACTCGCGGTGTCGGCACTCTGCCGACCATTTCGTTAGTTAACACCGGTCTTGCTGTGTGTGTTTCAAGCTCAAGAGCATCTCCAAGCAAAAAATGGTCAACAGCAACATTCAGACGGTTTCGTACTGCTCAATTGCTACATTAAAACGGTATGTTTCTTTTTCAGAACTGGAAAAACACAAGCGTGACAGCATTCGAACCTGTAATCTTCAGATACGAAGTCCGACGCCTTATCCATTAGACCACACGGTCACTGACGATCAACATTTACATGTATACGACTCATCTCGAAACGCTCACACCCCTGAGGATTTGTGTTTTCGTTCTACACAGCCGCTGCCCCTTGCTCTTTCCCACCCATTCGTTACATTCAACCTCTGACGAGACCGACCAAATATAGACTGAGAAACAAGACCACACAATTTGTGCATTCGGAATCGAAGGCAGGCCGTCCCTCGCCGCATTTGCTACGATGGCCATTTGCTACTTCTGCAGAAGCGGCGGCGGCGACGACGACGACGACGACGACGACGACGACGAAGATAGCGAGAGACTCTGAGATATGTGAGAAATACATCTATAAAATGTAATTCAGACTGCCTCGTCCCACCTTATGCTGTACCGCTTTGGCAAATGCTTTATCTGCGCCATTCGCCTTAATCACATCTGAGAGTAAATCTTAAAAAAACGCCCGTCGCTAATTGTTCGTCATCACAGGTACTGTTTGCTATACGGCCACGACGCGCAACTGATTTCCAAAATTCATCTCTCTCCTGTGAGGATGGAACTTACAACCCCTGGTTTATTAGACCAGTGCTCTACCACTGAGCTAAAGAGGCGCGGCCTAGCGGTACTCTTGGGTACTTCGTCCTTACGGTCGTCTGCACCATCAGACTTTAGCTGACAACACTTTATATTACCGGCTAATATTTGCAGCTATGGCGACAAATTACTGCTTGGCTACACATCTGACACGTAACCGATGTGCTCTCCAAACCACAACACTTGCTTTTCAGAACATGTCTTTCACACATGTCTACAAAATCACCTTCACCTTCAAATACAGTTTCCTTGCGACTGACAGAGACGTAGGCAAAGTTTAAAGTTGCTATTTCCATTAAATCTCGTTAATCAGAAAAACGGTAATTTACACCTGCAGCGGAACAAAATTCCGTTCCGCCCAGCGTGTGGCTCGAACCCACGACCCTGGGATTAAGAGTCTGACACTCTACCGACTGAGCTAGCCGGCTACCTCAGTGAATACCTGCCGGGTAGCACGTCACACAGTACTCGTTTGGGTTGGGTGGTCCCATACAGAATCTCTCCATGGTGCCTAATGTTTTCCTAACGTCACACTCGTCACGTACTTCACTTTTATGTCATAATCATTTCTGAGAGGTAAAGAAATTGCATGACAACATGCAGAGCTAGTGGCGTCAAAATTAACACACATACTTTATGTGACTCAAAAGCCGAACGAGTTACTTTACGACCTTGTTTTATATGTGCAAGTGCCAGTCAAAACTCGCGGTTTCGGCACTCTGCCGACCATTTCGCTAGTTAACACCGGTCTTGTTGTGTGTGTTTCAAGCTCAAGAGCATCTCCAAGCAAAAAATGGTCAACAGCAACATTCAGACGGTTTCGTACTGCTCAATTGCTACATTTAAACGTTATGTTTCTTTTTCAGAACTGGAAAAACACAAGCGTGACAGCATTCGAACCTGTAATCTTCAGATCCGAAATCCGACGCCTTATCCATTAGGCCACACGGTCACTGACGACCAACATTTACATGTATACGACTCATCTCGAAACGCTCACACCCCTGAGGATTTGTGTTTTCGTTCTACACAGCCGCTGCCCCTTGCTCTTTCCCACCCATTCGTTACATTCAACCTCTGACGAGACCGACCAAATATAGACTGAGAAACAAGACCACACACTTTGTGCATTCGGAATCGAAGGCAGGGCGTCCCTCGCCGCATTTGCTACGATTGCCATTTGCTACTTCTGCAGAAGCGGCGGCGGCGACGACGACGACGACGAATATCGCGAGAGGCTTTGAGATATGTGAGAAATACATCTATAAAATGTAATTCAGACTGCCTCGTCCCACCTAATGCTGTACCGCTTTGGCAAATGCTTTATCTGCGCCATTCGCCTTAATCACATCTGAGAGTAAATCTTAAAAAAACGCCCGTCGCTAATTGTTCGTCATCACAGGTACTGTTTGCTATACGGCCACGACGCGCAACTGATTTCCAAAATTCATCTTTCTCCTGTGAGGATGGAACTTACAACCCCTGGTTTATTAGACCAGTGCTCTACCACTGAGCTAAAGAGGCGCGGCCTAGCGGTACTCTTGGGTACTTCGTCCTTACGGTCGTCTGCACCATCAGACTTTAGCTGACAACACTTCATATTACCGGCTAATATTTGAAGCTATGGCGACAAATTACTGCTTGGCTACACATCTGACACGTAACCGATGTGCTCTCCAAACCACAACACTTGCTTTTCAGAACATGTCTTTCACACATGTCTACAAAATCACCTTCACCTTCAAATACAGTTTCCTTGCGACTGACAGAGACGTAGGCAAAGTTTAAAGTTGCTATTTCCATTAAATCTCGTTAATCAGAAAAACGGTAATTTACACCTGCAGCGGAACAAAATTCCGTTCCGCCCAGCGTCTGGCTCGAACCCACGACCCTGGGATTAAGAGTCTGACGCTCTACCGACTGAGATAGCCGGCTACCTCGGTGAATACTTGCCGGGTAGCACGTCGCACAGTACTCGTTTGGGTTGGGTGGTCCCATACAGAATCTCTCCATGCTGCCTAATGTTTTCCTAACGTCACACTCGTCACGTACTTCACTTTTATGTCATAATCATTTCTGAGAGGCAAAGAAATTGCATGACAACAAGCAGAGCTAGTGGCGTCAAAATTAACACACATACTTTATGTGACTCAAAAGCCGAACGAGTTACTTTCCGACGTTGTTTTAGATGTGCAAGTGCCAGTCAAAACTCGCGGTGTCGGCACTCTGCCGACCATTTCGTTAGTTAACACCGGTCTTGCTGTGTGTGTTTCAAGCTCAAGAGCATCTCCAAGCAAAAAATGGTCAACAGCAACATTCAGACGGTTTCGTACTGCTCAATTGCTACATTAAAACGGTATGTTTCTTTTTCAGAACTGGAAAAACACAAGCGTGACAGCATTCGAACCTGTAATCTTCAGATACGAAGTCCGACGCCTTATCCATTAGACCACACGGTCACTGACGATCAACATTTACATGTATACGACTCATCTCGAAACGCTCACACCCCTGAGGATTTGTGTTTTCGTTCTACACAGCCGCTGCCCCTTGCTCTTTCCCACCCATTCGTTACATTCAACCTCTGACGAGACCGACCAAATATAGACTGAGAAACAAGACCACACAATTTGTGCATTCGGAATCGAAGGCAGGCCGTCCCTCGCCGCATTTGCTACGATGGCCATTTGCTACTTCTGCAGAAGCGGCGGCGGCGGCGACGACGACGACGACGACGACGACGACGAAGATAGCGAGAGACTCTGAGATATGTGAGAAATACATCTATAAAATGTAATTCAGACTGCCTCGTCCCACCTTATGCTGTACCGCTTTGGCAAATGCTTTATCTGCGCCATTCGCCTTAATCACATCTGAGAGTAAATCTTAAAAAAACGCCCGTCGCTAATTGTTCGTCATCACAGGTACTGTTTGCTATACGGCCACGACGCGCAACTGATTTCCAAAATTCATCTCTCTCCTGTGAGGATGGAACTTACAACCCCTGGTTTATTAGACCAGTGCTCTACCACTGAGCTAAAGAGGCGCGGCCTAGCGGTACTCTTGGGTACTTCGTCCTTACGGTCGTCTGCACCATCAGACTTTAGCTGACAACACTTCATATTACCGGCTAATATTTGCAGCTATGGCGACAAATTACTGCTTGGCTACACATCTGACACGTAACCGATGTGCTCTCCAAACCACAACACTTGCTTTTCAGAACATGTCTTTCACACATGTCTACAAAATCACCTTCACCTTCAAATATAGTTTCCTTGCGACTGACAGAGACGTAGGCAAAGTTTAAAGTTGCTATTTCCATTAAATCTCGTTAATCAGAAAAACGGTAATTTACACCTGCAGCGGAACAAAATTCCGTTCCGCCCAGCGTGTGGCTCGAACCCACGACCCTGGGTTTAAGAGTCTGACACTCTACCGACTGAGCTAGCCGGCTACCTCAGTGAATACCTGCCGGGTAGCACGTCACACAGTACTCGTTTGGGTTGGGTGGTCCCATACAGAATCTCTCCATGGTGCCTAATGTTTTCCTAACGTCACACTCGTCACGTACTTCACTTTTATGTCATAATCATTTCTGAGAGGTAAAGAAATTGCATGACAACATGCAGAGCTAGTGGCGTCAAAATTAACACACATACTTTATGTGACTCAAAAGCCGAACGAGTTACTTTACGACCTTGTTTTATATGTGCAAGTGCCAGTCAAAACTCGCGGTTTCGGCACTCTGCCGACCATTTCGCTAGTTAACACCGGTCTTGTTGTGTGTGTTTCAAGCTCAAGAGCATCTCCAAGCAAAAAATGGTCAACAGCAACATTCAGACGGTTTCGTACTGCTCAATTGCTACATTTAAACGTTATGTTTCTTTTTCAGAACTGGAAAAACACAAGCGTGACAGCATTCGAACCTGTAATCTTCAGATCCGAAATCCGACGCCTTATCCTTTAGGCCACACGGTCACTGACGACCAACATTTACATGTATACGACTCATCTCGAAACGCTCACACCCCTGAGGATTTGTGTTTTCGTTCTACACAGCCGCTGCCCCTTGCTCTTTCCCACCCATTCGTTACATTCAACCTCTGACGAGACCGACCAAATATAGACTGAGAAACAAGACCACACACTTTGTGCATTCGGAATCGAAGGCAGGGCGTCCCTCGCCGCATTTGCTACGATTGCCATTTGCTACTTCTGCAGAAGCGGCGGCGGCGACGACGACGACGACGACGAATATCGCGAGAGGCTTTGAGATATGTGAGAAATACATCTATAAAATGTAATTCAGACTGCCTCGTCCCACCTTATGCTGTACCGCTTTGGCAAATGCTTTATCTGCGCCATTCGCCTTAATCGCATCTGAGAGTAATTCTTAAAAAAACGCCTGTTGCTAATTGTTCGTCATCACAGATACTGTTTGCTATACGGCCACGACGCGCAACTGATTTCCAAAATTCATCTTTCTCCTTTTTTTTTTTTTTTTTTTTTTTTTTTAATTATATAACGACGGCAGCGCTCCTCCAGCGAACGCAGCAGCAACCCACGGTTAATCGACGACAAGTGTAAAAAAATCCACTCTCGCGCGTTATAGAGCGGCGTGCTCCGGACGCATTTCGTGGAGACGAACGCCAGCAATGATGAGAGCAAAAGGCGCCTACAAATCCTGTCGTTGCACCACGCACTGTTCTACGACAATTCACGAAACAGACGCTCAAGCCTTGTTGTGCCGTTTTCTTTGCGGGCAATGAGTGCAGCTGTCTACGACACAGGCAACATTACACGTTTGGCACCTGTGGGTTTGGAACCCACGCCTCCGAAGAGACTGGTGCCTGATACCAGCGCCTTAGACCGCTCGGCCACGCTACCTACACAACACGCGCGTCACAAGAGCTGCGTCCTACCCCACGAGAACACACCGCATCGGCACAAAAATGAGACGTCAAAATTGGCAACTTTTTTTTTTTTTTTTTTTTTTTTTTTTTTTTTTTTTTTTTTTAGGGCCTCCCAACTCCCCTTATAGCCCGTCCTTGCGCTCTCCAATTACGCCTTCTTCGGCGAGCTTCTTTAGCTATAAATAAAAATACGCTGCTTCTTCCAAACTTAGAAGACGAATTTAACTCTTCATGTAGTCTGAAAAGAGGAAACTTCTCGGTTCATGTTCCGTGGCCGTCGACGTCCTGTGTAAGACGTGCACCTTCCAGTTGAAGTGATGAAAGCGGAGACCCTGAAGTCCTTCGTGGAAAATTTCTTGTGTTCATTGACCGCAAACGAAGCATCGAAGAAAAATAAAATCCTCTTGAAGTGAAAGCTCATGAATATGACGACTGCGAATCAGTCGCTTTGCGCCTACACTTCATAAATTAATAATTAGAAAATAAAAGCATGACAGCGTATCAGGCGCATCGCACCGAAAATCGATAAAATAAAGAATTTAGTTCGAAAAAAAAAAAAAAAAAAAGGGAATAAGAAGCAAATACTGCCTGAGTAGTCCTCTCAGCCATAGGGGCGGTACACCCTTCACGCGTTCCATGATATTATGTTCCAAAGCTTCGTGGCGGCCAGTAAATATTTTTAATGGTAAGGTATCGACGCACATTATCAAAGGAATAAGTACACTCCCGACCTTTACAAAACTGTCTATCGTCTAAGGAGAAGGAAAACATAATTCTCCCCGACGTGTTAAAAATAAATTGAAATTAAGTAAAAGTCCTGCTTTAATGAAACCCAAATAACTCCGTGGCAGCTTCGTGCGCAACGCATTCGTGATGGGACGCCGATGACGCAGGAATCAGACGTTGGAAGAAAAAGAGAATAAGAAAACATAAAAAAAAAACAAAAAAAAAACACTAAACGACAGCGAACACAGAACACACACGAACACAGGATAGTACATTGGGAACATTCGTCGTAATTTCCACATGGCTGTTCTTGTACAATAGGCACTCTTCCTGTAGCATTCAATTTGCAAGGACCATGACTTCGCACTCAAAAACAGTTCAGTGCACTGAGGGAAATAAAGATTGCAGCAGTGAAGTCCGTATTATAGCAGTCTGTCGTGGGCAAATGCGAGTGCAATTTGCAGGAAATTGGCAAAGAGTTTAGGATAATCGTTCCTGGTTTTAGTAAGGTCATGTTGCGTAGCCAAATAAACCAAAAAGGCATAGTCACCCGTAAGTCTTAAATGCAGGATGGAGAACACAGTGTGAGCCACGATCCATGCGGTAGCGGCACGCTTCGTAGGCGGATACGGATTAAAGTCTGGGATCAAAGCCGTGTCCGCTGAAAAACTGGCAGCGCTGGTCCGGTTAATAAGTGCGAGCATCCTGGCGGCAAGGTTCCAGATCGACAATGACCTCAGGCACACGAAACGATGTTCTAACGTGTCGTCTTGTCGACAGTCTTCACACAAGCTCGACGGAGATAAATGGATGCGGCGCAGCTTTTCGTTGGTGGGGATAATTCTGTTAACCACTTGGTACCAAAAGCTGCTGACTTCCGCTGACAGGTAAGGAGCGTGAACGTGAGCCCACGCCGTCCTCCACGCAGACCGCGGGTAGCGCGCCTCCATCTTATTGCCGACTGGCCGTCCTCTTAGTCCCTGGTAGACACCTTTCACAGTCCGCGTTCGATGGTCGAGTACGTCGGCGGCGAGATAACTTTTCTGAATGTAGTATTCTCGAACATACCGCAGCTGAAACGGTATTGTAGTCGGGTCGAGAGGGGCCACGTCAGACAGAGGACGATGAATATTGAACAAGACAGCCGTTGGGCCGGACGGATCCTGTTCAATGGTGACGCTCGTCCGATGAACGAGCAACGCCGCGGCTTTCGTTGCGAAATGAATAAGGCCGAGTCCTCCCTGTTCGCGCGGCAAAGTACATGTGTCGTAAGCCACCTTGAAAATATGTCCCCGCCACAACAGCCAATAGACTGCCTGTGTTATGGCTCTGCCCAAATTCTTGGGTACCTGAAATAACTGTGCGAGGTACCAAGCTTTGCTGAGCAAGAAAACATTTATTAAAAGCACCCGCTGTGTTAATGCGAGGGTGCGAGTCGCGCACAGGCTAGCCCTAGCTCGTATGCCATTTAAGACAATGCGCCAGTTGTAAGACGCAGTCTGTAGCAGATTGGGTTGAAAACGAACACCCAAAATTTTGTGTTCCCGTTTCACTGTAAACCACGGGCGTTTGAAGCCCCGCGTCGCCGCATAAACGGGCAGAAAAACCGTCTTTCGGGTATTGATGCTCGCACCGGATGCACGTTCATACTGGGTGAGAACTGCGCGTATTGTGTCGAAGTCTGTGGCCGAGGACACCAAGAGGCCAAGGTCATCGGCGTAAGCGCGACAAACGTGCTTCTCATCCCCAATCCGTATTCCCCTGCAAGCACTGTGCAAATTACGCAACAAAGGATCTATGGAAATTGCGTAAAGTGCCATTGACAGAGGGCACCCTTGTTTGACAGAACAGCGGAGTGGCACAGGTTCCGACAAAAATCCATTGATGCTAATCCGTGAGGTGGAATTATTGAAAAGGTTAAAAATCATAGTGATAAACTTTACACCGAAACCAAATTTCTGTAGCACTCGCCGGAGATATAGGTGGCTAACTCTGTCAAATGCCATTGCGAAATCGATGGATAAAATGCCAAAAGAAATTCTATTCGTCGAAGCATAGGCAATGGCATCTCGGTACGTCGAGACAGCACCATAGATAGTGCGTTTCGGCACTGCACAGTACTGAAAGGGACTAATCAGTTTTTTCATGACCTGTTTCAAGCGAGAGGAGACACATTTGGTAAAAAGTTTATAATCGCCATTAAGAAGGGTGATCGGTCGAAGATTGCACAGCTTCCTTGTGACTGTAACCTTTGGAGCCAATACCACAATACCCTCCAGGAAGGACGCGGGGACGTCCATGCCATTTAAAATTTCATTAAAAACATCAGTCAGGACCGAGCCAAACAAGTGCCAAAAGTGTAGATAAAATTCCGGTGGCAAGCCATCTGCACCCGGGGATTTATTAGGGGAACATAGTGTTAAGACATCACGCACTTCCTCTACGGTAAATTGTTCAGTGAGGTGACGGCGGTCCCTTACTGATAAGACGTATGGAACGTCGTGGAGAAGCTCGGAAATGGCAGCAGCATCCGTGCGCTTCTCACTGAAAATTTCGACAAAGTGACGGCGGGTCTCGGCAAGAATTGCCGCCTGACTGTAAAGACGCGCACCGTCAGCTGATTCCAGCTCCGTGACGTAACGTCGCGTAGCGCGCCGGCGTTCGCGCAGCTGGTGAAAGACGGAGGGTGCTTCATCGACAAGCTTCCCGGGGGCCCGACTCCGTACGACAGATCCGCGCAACGAGTCCCTTTTCAAGTTAAGTAGACGGTGTTTTATTTGCCGAATTGTCGCCATCCGAAGAGCGGGATTATCAGTGTGCAAGTGGATGGCATCATTTAAACAGCTCTCATAAAAGTGCAATGTACATCGTTCCCAATGAGCAACATTCTGACTAAACTCCAGGATGGTCTTGCGTAAAGCCGGCTTAACAGATTCTACCCACCAAGACAAAGTGGAGGCATATAGGCCGCGATATTTCAGCACCCTCTGCCACACACGCACGATAACCGGCGCAAATTGTGGGTGTGAGATATGTCTCACATTAAACTTCCATAACCGACTTGCGCGGGGTTTAATCGCCAACAGAGAATGAAATCTGCAGACATACGCGCAATGATCGGAAAAAATCACGGGGTGAACAGAGGACTCCGTGAGACAGTGCTGTTTCTCCCGAGAAACATAAATTCTGTCAAGCCGACTCCTACCCGTGGGGTAAAAGAAAGTAAATCCCACGTCCCGTGGGTGTAAAAAACACCAAGAGTCAATTAAATTCATCTCCGTAACGAGCGTCTGCAATTCAAGGCACTTATACGGTCGCGGCTCCTGATCTCTATCATCCAGCACACAATTAAAATCGCCGCCCATGACTACAGGCAGGTGGGGGCCCTGTAAAAGGTGACAAACGTCACTACTATAAAAAACGCGGCGAAGCGGCTGCCCGTCGGCTCCAGAAGGGGCGTACACGTTAATGTATCGTACGTTGTTAATCGTGCAAGCTATACCACGACCATTCGGAATTGTAGCAACATTACTAAAATCATGATCAACCCGAATTAAAATGGCAGTACCACAATTACACTCGACATCAAAGTTCAAGAGGACTTGATAGCCCGGAATTGAGTGAATTAGGTCAGTCACAACCTCCTGCAAAAACACTACGTCAGCAGCAATGTTATTTAAAAAACCCACAAAACTTGCAAACTTTACATATGACTCTAATTTATTAAGATTTATAGTAGCAACGACAGATGGTGAGCGTACTACCATAGACTACAGGAAAAAAAAAAAAACACACACACACACAAATGTAAAGAAATTAGACAACGGGAATGGACCCACCCTCCTCCTCCATATCGTCTGCCCAGTCAGAACGTGCAGACGGTGCAGCCGAAGTAGGCGGTTCTTGTGTGGGAGGTGCAGACGCCGTATCCTGTGAAGAGGGGCGCGTGCGCCGCTGGGGGGTGTCTTCCGCCTTACGCTTAACCGAAAGTTGTGCCGGGTTCGTTGCCTGAGACGTCGTAGTGTCCATCGCTAACGTTGCATCAGAGTGGTGCAACATTTCTTTTAACTGCCGGACAACCTCTTCCCGCCTGTCTTCCGACACACTTGTCGTAGGCGCTGGCTGACTGCTCGCCACAGGACGCTGTGGACGACGTCCTGCCGCGACCGACGGCCGAGATTCGACTACGGGGCGGGGCAAGGGCTTGTGCGCCGGCTTTTGCACAGATTTTGGCTTTTGTTTTGACTTCGGACGCGGAACCTGCTTCCATTCCGGAGACGGGCTACGTTCTCCGCGAGAAAGGGATCGCTTTTCTAAAATCCGTGAACTACTGGCACTGCGGAAGCGTTCGGTATGACCACGCCTCTCCGAAACACTTTCTCGCCGTGGCTTTGGTTCCTGTGTGGCAGTAGCCCCGTCCGGAACACCTTGAAGTACGGCATTTGATGGTGACGAATCCACAGCCACAACAGGGGAGGTAACCACCTGAACGGGTTCTGATCCGGTCCGTTCCGAAACTTCAGGCACAGCCAGAGGCTGAAGTACTACACTAGCTGCGGGAACTGACTGAGAAGGGACGGACATGGCTTGAAAAGAATCAATACCGGTTGCAATGGGATCAGTATCCATCGCGACCGCAGCATTTAAAGGCGTTGCAGTTTCCACGGAACGTGCCGGTGAAGGGGGAACACCTAACAACACGGCCGCGTATGACGCGTCGTCATCTTGGCCACGGGGCGGCAGCTGCACAGGGCGTCGACGCCGAGGACAATTTTGCCTAAAATGGTCTGTGGCATTACAATAGGAGCAGGTTTGCGGCTGACCACTATATGAAATAAAAGCCCGGTGGCCGGCCATAACCAAAAACGAAGGAACGTGCTTCCTCACAATCATTTTGACACTACGGATTCCGTTTTCCACTTGATATATATAAGCGGATGACCACTTTTCTTTCGTAACAGACAAAACTGTACCATAAGGCGTAAGGCTACGAGCTATTGTCTCATTTCTAGTTTCGAACGGAAGATTAAATACTCTCACATTTCTGATACCAAAACCCGCATTCGACAAAGTAACATTGCTAATTGACCCATCAGAGTGTTTAAATTTACGTACACCACCGTTTTCACTGACGAGGGAGTCACACAGTTCCGGACTTTTCAGTTTGACGAACAAAGAGTTCAGGAACGCGTCTAATTGCAAGCCTAGCACATCACTTTCAGGAATTTTCAAGTCAGTTTTCAGCCACGAATGAATTTCGAAAGCAGACGGTCGGGTTACGTTTCTGTCAAATTCACATTGGATATTATTTTCGCGTTCTTCAGAATCCATCGTAACTTACAGTTCAGTTGACTACAGCAGCGAAGAAACAGGCACCGCGCCGAACCGCCGCCAACCGCGAAGCACACGTAAACACCGCACGATACGTCGGAGCGAGCGCGCGATGTGTTCGGGCCCACGGCTCCGAAGAGACTAAAATTCATCTTTCTCCTGTGAGGATGGAACTTACGACCCCTGGTTTATTACACCAGTGCTCTACCACTGAGCTAAAGAGGCGAGGCCTAGCGGTACTCTTGGGTACTTCGTCCTTACGGTCGTCTGCATCATCAGACTTTAGCTGACAACACTTCATATTACCGGCTAATATTTGCAGCTATGGCGACAAATTACTGCTTGGCTACACATCTGACACGTAACCGATGTGCTCTCCAAACAACAACACTTGCATTTCAGAAAATGTCTTTCACACATGTCTACAATATCACCTTCACCTTCAAATACAGTTTCCTTGCGACTGACAGAGACGTAGGCAAAGTTTAAAGTTGCTATTTCCATTAAATCTCGTTAATCAGAAAAACGGTAATTTACACCTGCAGCGGAACAAAATTCCGTTCCGCCCAGCGTCTGGCTCGAACCCATGACCCTGGGATTAAGAGTCTGACACTCTACCGACTGAGCTGGCCGGCTACCTCGGTGAATACCTGCCGGGTAGCACGTCACACAGTACTCGTTTGGGTTGGGTGGTCCCATACAGAATCTCTCCATGATGCCTAATGATTTCCTAACGTCACACTCGTCACGTACTTCACTTTTATGTCATAATCATTTCTGAGAGGTAAAGAAATTGCATGACAACATGCAGAGCTAGTGGCGTCAAAATTAACACACATACTTTATGTGACTCAAAAGCCGAACGAGTTACTTTCCGACGTTGTTTTAGATGTGCAAGTGATAGTCAAAACTCGCGGTGTAGGCACTCTGCCGACCATTTCGCTAGTTAACACCGGTCTTGTTGTGTGTGTTTCAAGCTCAAGAGCATCTCCAAGCAAAAAATGGTCAACAGCAACATTCAGACGGTTTCGTACTGCTCAATTGCTACATTAAAACGGTATGTTTCTTTTTCAGAACTGGAAAAACACGAGCGTGGCAGCATTCTAGCCTGTAATCTTCAGATCCGAAGTCCGACGCCTTATCCATTAGGCCACACGGTCACTGACGACTAACATTTACATGTATACGACTCATCTCGAAACGCTCACACCCCTGAGGATTTGTGTTTTCGTTCTACACAGCCGCTGCCCCTTGCTCTTTCCCACCCATTCGTTACATTCAACCTCTGACGAGACCGACCAAATATAGACTGAGAAACAAGACCACACACTTTGTGCATTCGGAATCGAAGGCAGGGCGTCCCGCGCCGCATTTGCTACGATTGCCATTTGCTACTTCTGCAGAAGCGGCGGCGGCGACGACGACGACGACGAATATCGCGAGAGGCTTTGAGATACGTGAGAAATACATCTATAAAATGTAATTCAGACTGCCTCGTCCCACCTTATGCTGTACCGCTTTGGCAAATGCTTTATCAGCGCCATTCGCCTTAATCACATCTGAGAGTAAATCTTAAAAAAACGCCCGTCGCTAATTGTTCGTCATCACAGGTACTGTTTGCTATACGGCCACGACGCGCAACTGATTTCCAAAATTCATCTTTCTCCTGTGAGGATGGAACTTACAACCCCTGGTTTATTAGACCAGTGCACTACCACTGAGCTAAAGAGGCGCGGCCTAGCGGTACTCTTGGGTACTTCGTCCTTACGGTCGTCTGCACCATCAGACTTTAGCTGACAACACTTCATATTACCGGCTAATATTTGCAGCTATGGCGACAAATTACTGCTTGGCTACACATCTGACACGTAACCGATGTGCTCTCCAAACCACAACACTTGCTTTTCAGAACATGTCTTTCACACATGTCTACAAAATCACCTTCACCTTCAAATACAGTTTCCTTGCGACTGACAGAGACGTAGGCAAAGTTTAAAGTTGCTATTTCCATTAAATCTCGTTAATCAGAAAAACGGTAATTTACACCTGCAGCGGAACAAAATTCCGTTCCGCCCAGCGTCTGGCTCGAACCCACGACCCTGGGATTAAGAGTCTGGCGCTCTACCGACTGAGATAGCCGGCTACCTCGGTGAATACTTGCCGGGTAGCACGTCACACAGTACTCGTTTGGGTTGGGTGGTCCCATACAGAATCTCTCCATGCTGCCTAATGTTTTCCTAACGTCACACTCGTCACGTACTTCACTTTTATGTCATAATCATTTCTGAGAGGCAAAGAAATTGCATGACAACAAGCAGAGCTAGTGGCGTCAAAATTAACACACATACTTTATGTGACTCAAAAGCCGAACGAGTTACTTTCCGACGTTGTTTTAGATGTGCAAGTGCCAGTCAAAACTCGCGGTGTCGGCACTCTGCCGACCATTTCGTTAGTTAACACCGGTCTTGCTGTGTGTGTTTCAAGCTCAAGAGCATCTCCAAGCAAAAAATGGTCAACAGCAACATTCAGACGGTTTCGTACTGCTCAATTGCTACATTAAAACGGTATGTTTCTTTTTCAGAACTGGAAAAACACAAGCGTGACAGCATTCGAACCTGTAATCTTCAGATACGAAGTCCGACGCCTTATCCATTAGACCACACGGTCACTGACGATCAACATTTACATGTATACGACTCATCTCGAAACGCTCACACCCCTGAGGATTTGTGTTTTCGTTCTACACAGCCGCTGCCCCTTGCTCTTTCCCACCCATTCGTTACATTCAACCTCTGACGAGACCGACCAAATATAGACTGAGAAACAAGACCACACAATTTGTGCATTCGGAATCGAAGGCAGGCCGTCCCTCGCCGCATTTGCTACGATGGCCATTTGCTACTTCTGCAGAAGCGGCGGCGGCGACGACGACGACGACGACGACGACGACGACGACGACGACGACGACGAAGATCGCGAGAGGCTCTGAGATATGTGAGAAATACATCTATAAAATGTAATTCAGACTGCCTCGTCCCACCTTATGCTGTACCGCTTTGGCAAATGCTTTATCTGCGCCATTCGCCTTAATCACATCTGAGAGTAAATCTTAAAAAAACGCCCGTCGCTAATTGTTCGTCATCACAGGTACTGTTTGCTATACGGCCACGACGCGCAACTGATTTCCAAAATTCATCTCTCTCCTGTGAGGATGGAACTTACAACCCCTGGTTTATTAGACCAGTGCTCTACCACTGAGCTAAAGAGGCGCGGCCTAGCGGTACTCTTGGGTACTTCGTCCTTACGGTCGTCTGCACCATCAGACTTTAGCTGACAACACTTCATATTACCGGCTAATATTTGCAGCTATGGCGACAAATTACTGCTTGGCTACACATCTGACACGTAACCGATGTGCTCTCCAAACCACAACACTTGCTTTTCAGAACATGTCTTTCACACATGTCTACAAAATCACCTTCACCTTCAAATACAGTTTCCTTGCGACTGACAGAGACGTAGGCAAAGTTTAAAGTTGCTATTTCCATTAAATCTCGTTAATCAGAAAAACGGTAATTTACACCTGCAGCGGAACAAAATTCCGTTCCGCCCAGCGTGTGGCTCGAACCCACGACCCTGGGATTAAGAGTCTGACACTCTACCGACTGAGCTA
Source organism: Schistocerca gregaria (assembly GCF_023897955.1). Taxonomy (NCBI): domain Eukaryota; kingdom Metazoa; phylum Arthropoda; class Insecta; order Orthoptera; family Acrididae; genus Schistocerca; species Schistocerca gregaria. Next base: position 15,929,059 of record NW_026061724.1, on the reverse strand, counting down.
GCCGGCTACCTCAGTGAATACCTGCCGGGTAGCACGTCACACAGTACTCGTTTGGGTTGGGTGGTCCCATACAGAATCTCTCCATGGTGCCTAATGTTTTCCTAACGTCACACTCGTCACGTACTTCACTTTTATGTCATAATCATTTCTGAGAGGTAAAGAAATTGCATGACAACATGCAGAGCTAGTGGCGTCAAAATTAACACACATACTTTATGTGACTCAAAAGCCGAACGAGTTACTTTACGACCTTGTTTTATATGTGCAAGTGCCAGTCAAAACTCGCGGTTTCGGCACTCTGCCGACCATTTCGCTAGTTAACACCGGTCTTGTTGTGTGTGTTTCAAGCTCAAGAGCATCTCCAAGCAAAAAATGGTCAACAGCAACATTCAGACGGTTTCGTACTGCTCAATTGCTACATTTAAACGTTATGTTTCTTTTTCAGAACTGGAAAAACACAAGCGTGACAGCATTCGAACCTGTAATCTTCAGATCCGAAATCCGACGCCTTATCCATTAGGCCACACGGTCACTGACGACCAACATTTACATGTATACGACTCATCTCGAAACGCTCACACCCCTGAGGATTTGTGTTTTCGTTCTACACAGCCGCTGCCCCTTGCTCTTTCCCACCCATTCGTTACATTCAACCTCTGACGAGACCGACCAAATATAGACTGAGAAACAAGACCACACACTTTGTGCATTCGGAATCGAAGGCAGGGCGTCCCTCGCCGCATTTGCTACGATTGCCATTTGCTACTTCTGCAGAAGCGGCGGCGGCGACGACGACGACGACGAATATCGCGAGAGGCTTTGAGATATGTGAGAAATACATCTATAAAATGTAATTCAGACTGCCTCGTCCCACCTTATGCTGTACCGCTTTGGCAAATGCTTTATCTGCGCCATTCGCCTTAATCGCATCTGAGAGTAATTCTTAAAAAAACGCCTGTTGCTAATTGTTCGTCATCACAGATACTGTTTGCTATACGGCCACGACGCGCAACTGATTTCCAAAATTCATCTTTCTCCTGTGAGGATGGAACTTACGACCCCTGGTTTATTACACCAGTGCTCTACCACTGAGCTAAAGAGGCGAGGCCTAGCGGTACTCTTGGGTACTTCGTCCTTACGGTCGTCTGCATCATCAGACTTTAGCTGACAACCCTTCATATTACCGGCTAATATTTGCAGCTATGGCGACAAATTACTGCTTGGCTACACATCTGACACGTAACCGATGTGCTCTCCAAACAACAACACTTGCATTTCAGAAAATGTCTTTCACACATGTCTACAATATCACCTTCACCTTCAAATACAGTTTCCTTGCGACTGACAGAGACGTAGGCAAAGTTTAAAGTTGCTATTTCCATTAAATCTCGTTAATCAGAAAAACGGTAATTTACACCTGCAGCGGAACAAAATTCCGTTCCGCCCAGCGTCTGGCTCGAACCCATGACCCTGGGATTAAGAGTCTGACACTCTACCGACTGAGCTGGCCGGCTACCTCGGTGAATACCTGCCGGGTAGCACGTCACACAGTACTCGTTTGGGTTGGGTGGTCCCATACAGAATCTCTCCATGATGCCTAATGATTTCCTAACGTCACACTCGTCACGTACTTCACTTTTATGTCATAATCATTTCTGAGAGGTAAAGAAATTGCATGACAACATGCAGAGCTAGTGGCGTCAAAATTAACACACATACTTTATGTGACTCAAAAGCCGAACGAGTTACTTTCCGACGTTGTTTTAGATGTGCAAGTGATAGTCAAAACTCGCTGTGTAGGCACTCTGCCGACCATTTCGCTAGTTAACACCGGTCTTGTTGTGTGTGTTTCAAGCTCAAGAGCATCTCCAAGCAAAAAATGGTCAACAGCAACATTCAGACGGTTTCGTACTGCTCAATTGCTACATTAAAACGGTATGTTTCTTTTTCAGAACTGGAAAAACACGAGCGTGGCAGCATTCTAGCCTGTAATCTTCAGATCCGAAGTCCGACGCCTTATCCATTAGGCCACACGGTCACTGACGACTAACATTTACATGTATACGACTCATCTCGAAACGCTCACACCCCTGAGGATTTGTGTTTTCGTTCTACACAGCCGCTGCCCCTTGCTCTTTCCCACCCATTCGTTACATTCAACCTCTGACGAGACCGACCAAATATAGACTGAGAAACAAGACCACACACTTTGTGCATTCGGAATCGAAGGCAGGGCGTCCCGCGCCGCATTTGCTACGATTGCCATTTGCTACTTCTGCAGAAGCGGCGGCGGCGACGACGACGTCGACGACGACGACGAATATCGCGAGAGGCTTTGAGATATGTGAGAAATACATCTATAAAATGTAATTCAGACTGCCTCGTCCCACCTTATGCTGTACCGCTTTGGCAAATGCTTTATCTGCGCCATTCGCCTTAATCACATCTGAGAGTAAATCTTAAAAAAACGCCCGTCGCTAATTGTTCGTCATCACAGGTACTGTTTGCTATACGGCCACGACGCGCAACTGATTTCCAAAATTCATCTTTCTCCTGTGAGGATGGAACTTACAACCCCTGGTTTATTAGACCAGTGCACTACCACTGAGCTAAAGAGACGCGGCCTAGCGGTACTCTTGGGTACTTCGTCCTTACGGTCGTCTGCACCATCAGACTTTAGCTGACAACACTTCATATTACCGGCTAATATTTGCAGCTATGGCGACAAATTACTGCTTGGCTACACATCTGACACGTAACCGATGTGCTCTCCAAACCACAACACTTGCTTTTCAGAACATGTCTTTCACACATGTCTACAAAATCACCTTCACCTTCAAATACAGTTTCCTTGCGACTGACAGAGACGTAGGCAAAGTTTAAAGTTGCTATTTCCATTAAATCTCGTTAATCAGAAAAACGGTAATTTACACCTGCAGCGGAACAAAATTCCATTCCGCCCAGCGTCTGGCTCGAACCCACGACCCTGGGATTAAGAGTCTGACGCTCTACCGACTGAGATAGGCGGCTACCTCGGTGAATACTTGCCGGGTAGCACGTCACACAGTACTCGTTTGGGTTGGGTGGTCCCATACAGAATCTCTCCATGCTGCCTAATGTTTTCCTAACGTCACACTCGTCACGTACTTCACTTTTATGTCATAATCATTTCTGAGAGGCAAAGAAATTGCATGACAACAAGCAGAGCTAGTGGCGTCAAAATTAACACACATACTTTATGTGACTCAAAAGCCGAACGAGTTACTTTCCGACGTTGTTTTAGATGTGCAAGTGCCAGTCAAAACTCGCGGTGTCGGCACTCTGCCGACCATTTCGTTAGTTAACACCGGTCTTGCTGTGTGTGTTTCAAGCTCAAGAGCATCTCCAAGCAAAAAATGGTCAACAGCAACATTCAGACGGTTTCGTACTGCTCAATTGCTACATTAAAACGGTATGTTTCTTTTTCAGAACTGGAAAAACACAAGCGTGACAGCATTCGAACCTGTAATCTTCAGATACGAAGTCCGACGCCTTATCCATTAGACCACACGGTCACTGACGATCAACATTTACATGTATACGACTCATCTCGAAACGCTCACACCCCTGAGGATTTGTGTTTTCGTTCTACACAGCCGCTGCCCCTTGCTCTTTCCCACCCATTCGTTACATTCAACCTCTGACGAGACCGACCAAATATAGACTGAGAAACAAGACCACACAATTTGTGCATTCGGAATCGAAGGCAGGCCGTCCCTCGCCGCATTTGCTACGATGGCCGTTTGCTACTTCTGCAGAAGCGGCGACGGCGACGACGACGACGACGACGAATATCGCGAGAGGCTTTGAGATATGTGAGAAATACATCTATAAAATGTAATTCAGACTGCCTCGTCCCACCTTATGCTGTACCGCTTTGGCAAATGCTTTATCTGCGCCATTCGCCTTAATCGCATCTGAGAGTAATTCTTAAAAAAACGCCTGTTGCTAATTGTTCGTCATCACAGATACTGTTTGCTATACGGCCACGACGCGCAACTGATTTCCAAAATTCATCTTTCTCCTTTTTTTTTTTTTTTTTTTTTTTTAATTATATAACGACGGCAGCGCTCCTCCAGCGAACGCAGCAGCAACCCACGGTTAATCGACGACAAGTGTAAAAAAATCCACTCTCGCGCGTTATAGAGCGGCGTGCTCCGGACGCATTTCGTGGAGACGAACGCCAGCAATGATGAGAGCAAAAGGCGCCTACAAATCCTGTCGTTGCACCACGCACTGTTCTACGACAATTCACGAAACAGACGCTCAAGCCTTGTTGTGCCGTTTTCTTTGCGGGCAATGAGTGCAGCTGTCTACGACACAGGCAACATTACACGTTTGGCACCTGTGGGTTTGGAACCCACGCCTCCGAAGAGACTGGTGCCTGATACCAGCGCCTTAGACCGCTCGGCCACGCTACCTACACAACACGCGCGTCACAAGAGCTGCGTCCTACCCCACGAGAACACACCGCATCGGCACAAAAATGAGACGTCAAAATTGGCAACTTTTTTTTTTTTTTTTTTTTTTTTTTTTTTTTTTTTTTTTTTTTTTTTTTTTTTTTTAGGGCCTCCCAACTCCCCTTATAGCCCGTCCTTGCGCTCTCCAATTACGCCTTCTTCGGCGAGCTTCTTTAGCTATAAATAAAAATACGCTGCTTCTTCCAAACTTAGAAGACGAATTTAACTCTTCATGTAGTCTGAAAAGAGGAAACTTCTCGGTTCATGTTCCGTGGCCGTCGACGTCCTGTGTAAGACGTGCACCTTCCAGTTGAAGTGATGAAAGCGGAGACCCTGAAGTCCTTCGTGGAAAATTTCTTGTGTTCATTGACCGCAAACGAAGCATCGAAGAAAAATAAAATCCTCTTGAAGTGAAAGCTCATGAATATGACGACTGCGAATCAGTCGCTTTGCGCCTACACTTCATAAATTAATAATTAGAAAATAAAAGCATGACAGCGTATCAGGCGCATCGCACCGAAAATCGATAAAATAAAGAATTTAGTTCGAAAAAAAAAAAAAAAAAAGGGAATAAGAAGCAAATACTGCCTGAGTAGTCCTCTCAGCCATAGGGGCGGTACACCCTTCACGCGTTCCATGATATTATGTTCCAAAGCTTCGTGGCGGCCAGTAAATATTTTTAATGGTAAGGTATCGACGCACATTATCAAAGGAATAAGTACACTCCCGACCTTTACAAAACTGTCTATCGTCTAAGGAGAAGGAAAACATAATTCTCCCCGACGTGTTAAAAATAAATTGAAATTAAGTAAAAGTCCTGCTTTAATGAAACCCAAATAACTCCGTGGCAGCTTCGTGCGCAACGCATTCGTGATGGGACGCCGATGACGCAGGAATCAGACGTTGGAAGAAAAAGAGAATAAGAAAACATAAAAAAAAAACAAAAAAAAAACACTAAACGACAGCGAACACAGAACACACACGAACACAGGATAGTACATTGGGAACATTCGTCGTAATTTCCACATGGCTGTTCTTGTACAATAGGCACTCTTCCTGTAGCATTCAATTTGCAAGGACCATGACTTCGCACTCAAAAACAGTTCAGTGCACTGAGGGAAATAAAGATTGCAGCAGTGAAGTCCGTATTATAGCAGTCTGTCGTGGGCAAATGCGAGTGCAATTTGCAGGAAATTGGCAAAGAGTTTAGGATAATCGTTCCTGGTTTTAGTAAGGTCATGTTGCGTAGCCAAATAAACCAAAAAGGCATAGTCACCCGTAAGTCTTAAATGCAGGATGGAGAACACAGTGTGAGCCACGATCCATGCGGTAGCGGCACGCTTCGTAGGCGGATACGGATTAAAGTCTGGGATCAAAGCCGTGTCCGCTGAAAAACTGGCAGCGCTGGTCCGGTTAATAAGTGCGAGCATCCTGGCGGCAAGGTTCCAGATCGACAATGACCTCAGGCACACGAAACGATGTTCTAACGTGTCGTCTTGTCGACAGTCTTCACACAAGCTCGACGGAGATAAATGGATGCGGCGCAGCTTTTCGTTGGTGGGGATAATTCTGTTAACCACTTGGTACCAAAAGCTGCTGACTTCCGCTGACAGGTAAGGAGCGTGAACGTGAGCCCACGCCGTCCTCCACGCAGACCGCGGGTAGCGCGCCTCCATCTTATTGCCGACTGGCCGTCCTCTTAGTCCCTGGTAGACACCTTTCACAGTCCGCGTTCGATGGTCGAGTACGTCGGCGGCGAGATAACTTTTCTGAATGTAGTATTCTCGAACATACCGCAGCTGAAACGGTATTGTAGTCGGGTCGAGAGGGGCCACGTCAGACAGAGGACGATGAATATTGAACAAGACAGCCGTTGGGCCGGACGGATCCTGTTCAATGGTGACGCTCGTCCGATGAACGAGCAACGCCGCGGCTTTCGTTGCGAAATGAATAAGGCCGAGTCCTCCCTGTTCGCGCGGCAAAGTACATGTGTCGTAAGCCACCTTGAAAATATGTCCCCGCCACAACAGCCAATAGACTGCCTGTGTTATGGCTCTGCCCAAATTCTTGGGTACCTGAAATAACTGTGCGAGGTACCAAGCTTTGCTGAGCAAGAAAACATTTATTAAAAGCACCCGCTGTGTTAATGCGAGGGTGCGAGTCGCGCACAGGCTAGCCCTAGCTCGTATGCCATTTAAGACAATGCGCCAGTTGTAAGACGCAGTCTGTAGCAGATTGGGTTGAAAACGAACACCCAAAATTTTGTGTTCCCGTTTCACTGTAAACCACGGGCGTTTGAAGCCCCGCGTCGCCGCATAAACGGGCAGAAAAACCGTCTTTCGGGTATTGATGCTCGCACCGGATGCACGTTCATACTGGGTGAGAACTGCGCGTATTGTGTCGAAGTCTGTGGCCGAGGACACCAAGAGGCCAAGGTCATCGGCGTAAGCGCGACAAACGTGCTTCTCATCCCCAATCCGTATTCCCCTGCAAGCACTGTGCAAATTACGCAACAAAGGATCTATGGAAATTGCGTAAAGTGCCATTGACAGAGGGCACCCTTGTTTGACAGAACAGCGGAGTGGCACAGGTTCCGACAAAAATCCATTGATGCTAATCCGTGAGGTGGAATTATTGAAAAGGTTAAAAATCATAGTGATAAACTTTACACCGAAACCAAATTTCTGTAGCACTCGCCGGAGATATAGGTGGCTAACTCTGTCAAATGCCATTGCGAAATCGATGGATAAAATGCCAAAAGAAATTCTATTCGTCGAAGCATAGGCAATGGCATCTCGGTACGTCGAGACAGCACCATAGATAGTGCGTTTCGGCACTGCACAGTACTGAAAGGGACTAATCAGTTTTTTCATGACCTGTTTCAAGCGAGAGGAGACACATTTGGTAAAAAGTTTATAATCGCCATTAAGAAGGGTGATCGGTCGAAGATTGCACAGCTTCCTTGTGACTGTAACCTTTGGAGCCAATACCACAATACCCTCCAGGAAGGACGCGGGGACGTCCATGCCATTTAAAATTTCATTAAAAACATCAGTCAGGACCGAGCCAAACAAGTGCCAAAAGTGTAGATAAAATTCCGGTGGCAAGCCATCTGCACCCGGGGATTTATTAGGGGAACATAGTGTTAAGACATCACGCACTTCCTCTACGGTAAATTGTTCAGTGAGGTGACGGCGGTCCCTTACTGATAAGACGTATGGAACGTCGTGGAGAAGCTCGGAAATGGCAGCAGCATCCGTGCGCTTCTCACTGAAAATTTCGACAAAGTGACGGCGGGTCTCGGCAAGAATTGCCGCCTGACTGTAAAGACGCGCACCGTCAGCTGATTCCAGCTCCGTGACGTAACGTCGCGTAGCGCGCCGGCGTTCGCGCAGCTGGTGAAAGACGGAGGGTGCTTCATCGACAAGCTTCCCGGGGGCCCGACTCCGTACGACAGATCCGCGCAACGAGTCCCTTTTCAAGTTAAGTAGACGGTGTTTTATTTGCCGAATTGTCGCCATCCGAAGAGCGGGATTATCAGTGTGCAAGTGGATGGCATCATTTAAACAGCTCTCATAAAAGTGCAATGTACATCGTTCCCAATGAGCAACATTCTGACTAAACTCCAGGATGGTCTTGCGTAAAGCCGGCTTAACAGATTCTACCCACCAAGACAAAGTGGAGGCATATAGGCCGCGATATTTCAGCACCCTCTGCCACACACGCACGATAACCGGCGCAAATTGTGGGTGTGAGATATGTCTCACATTAAACTTCCATAACCGACTTGCGCGGGGTTTAATCGCCAACAGAGAATGAAATCTGCAGACATACGCGCAATGATCGGAAAAAATCACGGGGTGAACAGAGGACTCCGTGAGACAGTGCTGTTTCTCCCGAGAAACATAAATTCTGTCAAGCCGACTCCTACCCGTGGGGTAAAAGAAAGTAAATCCCACGTCCCGTGGGTGTAAAAAACACCAAGAGTCAATTAAATTCATCTCCGTAACGAGCGTCTGCAATTCAAGGCACTTATACGGTCGCGGCTCCTGATCTCTATCATCCAGCACACAATTAAAATCGCCGCCCATGACTACAGGCAGGTGGGGGCCCTGTAAAAGGTGACAAACGTCACTACTATAAAAAACGCGGCGAAGCGGCTGCCCGTCGGCTCCAGAAGGGGCGTACACGTTAATGTATCGTACGTTGTTAATCGTGCAAGCTATACCACGACCATTCGGAATTGTAGCAACATTACTAAAATCATGATCAACCCGAATTAAAATGGCAGTACCACAATTACACTCGACATCAAAGTTCAAGAGGACTTGATAGCCCGGAATTGAGTGAATTAGGTCAGTCACAACCTCCTGCAAAAACACTACGTCAGCAGCAATGTTATTTAAAAAACCCACAAAACTTGCAAACTTTACATATGACTCTAATTTATTAAGATTTATAGTAGCAACGACAGATGGTGAGCGTACTACCATAGACTACAGGAAAAAAAAAAAACACACACACACACAAATGTAAAGAAATTAGACAACGGGAATGGACCCACCCTCCTCCTCCATATCGTCTGCCCAGTCAGAACGTGCAGACGGTGCAGCCGAAGTAGGCGGTTCTTGTGTGGGAGGTGCAGACGCCGTATCCTGTGAAGAGGGGCGCGTGCGCCGCTGGGGGGTGTCTTCCGCCTTACGCTTAACCGAAAGTTGTGCCGGGTTCGTTGCCTGAGACGTCGTAGTGTCCATCGCTAACGTTGCATCAGAGTGGTGCAACATTTCTTTTAACTGCCGGACAACCTCTTCCCGCCTGTCTTCCGACACACTTGTCGTAGGCGCTGGCTGACTGCTCGCCACAGGACGCTGTGGACGACGTCCTGCCGCGACCGACGGCCGAGATTCGACTACGGGGCGGGGCAAGGGCTTGTGCGCCGGCTTTTGCACAGATTTTGGCTTTTGTTTTGACTTCGGACGCGGAACCTGCTTCCATTCCGGAGACGGGCTACGTTCTCCGCGAGAAAGGGATCGCTTTTCTAAAATCCGTGAACTACTGGCACTGCGGAAGCGTTCGGTATGACCACGCCTCTCCGAAACACTTTCTCGCCGTGGCTTTGGTTCCTGTGTGGCAGTAGCCCCGTCCGGAACACCTTGAAGTACGGCATTTGATGGTGACGAATCCACAGCCACAACAGGGGAGGTAACCACCTGAACGGGTTCTGATCCGGTCCGTTCCGAAACTTCAGGCACAGCCAGAGGCTGAAGTACTACACTAGCTGCGGGAACTGACTGAGAAGGGACGGACATGGCTTGAAAAGAATCAATACCGGTTGCAATGGGATCAGTATCCATCGCGACCGCAGCATTTAAAGGCGTTGCAGTTTCCACGGAACGTGCCGGTGAAGGGGGAACACCTAACAACACGGCCGCGTATGACGCGTCGTCATCTTGGCCACGGGGCGGCAGCTGCACAGGGCGTCGACGCCGAGGACAATTTTGCCTAAAATGGTCTGTGGCATTACAATAGGAGCAGGTTTGCGGCTGACCACTATATGAAATAAAAGCCCGGTGGCCGGCCATAACCAAAAACGAAGGAACGTGCTTCCTCACAATCATTTTGACACTACGGATTCCGTTTTCCACTTGATATATATAAGCGGATGACCACTTTTCTTTCGTAACAGACAAAACTGTACCATAAGGCGTAAGGCTACGAGCTATTGTCTCATTTCTAGTTTCGAACGGAAGATTAAATACTCTCACATTTCTGATACCAAAACCCGCATTCGACAAAGTAACATTGCTAATTGACCCATCAGAGTGTTTAAATTTACGTACACCACCGTTTTCACTGACGAGGGAGTCACACAGTTCCGGACTTTTCAGTTTGACGAACAAAGAGTTCAGGAACGCGTCTAATTGCAAGCCTAGCACATCACTTTCAGGAATTTTCAAGTCAGTTTTCAGCCACGAATGAATTTCGAAAGCAGACGGTCGGGTTACGTTTCTGTCAAATTCACATTGGATATTATTTTCGCGTTCTTCAGAATCCATCGTAACTTACAGTTCAGTTGACTACAGCAGCGAAGAAACAGGCACCGCGCCGAACCGCCGCCAACCGCGAAGCACACGTAAACACCGCACGATACGTCGGAGCGAGCGCGCGATGTGTTCGGGCCCACGGCTCCGAAGAGACTAAAATTCATCTTTCTCCTGTGAGGATGGAACTTACGACCCCTGGTTTATTACACCAGTGCTCTACCACTGAGCTAAAGAGGCGAGGCCTAGCGGTACTCTTGGGTACTTCGTCCTTACGGTCGTCTGCATCATCAGACTTTAGCTGACAACACTTCATATTACCGGCTAATATTTGCAGCTATGGCGACAAATTACTGCTTGGCTACACATCTGACACGTAACCGATGTGCTCTCCAAACAACAACACTTGCATTTCAGAAAATGTCTTTCACACATGTCTACAATATCACCTTCACCTTCAAATACAGTTTCCTTGCGACTGACAGAGACGTAGGCAAAGTTTAAAGTTGCTATTTCCATTAAATCTCGTTAATCAGAAAAACGGTAATTTACACCTGCAGCGGAACAAAATTCCGTTCCGCCCAGCGTCTGGCTCGAACCCATGACCCTGGGATTAAGAGTCTGACACTCTACCGACTGAGCTGGCCGGCTACCTCGGTGAATACCTGCCGGGTAGCACGTCACACAGTACTCGTTTGGGTTGGGTGGTCCCATACAGAATCTCTCCATGATGCCTAATGATTTCCTAACGTCACACTCGTCACGTACTTCACTTTTATGTCATAATCATTTCTGAGAGGTAAAGAAATTGCATGACAACATGCAGAGCTAGTGGCGTCAAAATTAACACACATACTTTATGTGACTCAAAAGCCGAACGAGTTACTTTCCGACGTTGTTTTAGATGTGCAAGTGATAGTCAAAACTCGCTGTGTAGGCACTCTGCCGACCATTTCGCTAGTTAACACCGGTCTTGTTGTGTGTGTTTCAAGCTCAAGAGCATCTCCAAGCAAAAAATGGTCAACAGCAACATTCAGACGGTTTCGTACTGCTCAATTGCTACATTAAAACGGTATGTTTCTTTTTCAGAACTGGAAAAACACGAGCGTGGCAGCATTCTAGCCTGTAATCTTCAGATCCGAAGTCCGACGCCTTATCCATTAGGCCACACGGTCACTGACGACTAACATTTACATGTATACGACTCATCTCGAAACGCTCACACCCCTGAGGATTTGTGTTTTCGTTCTACACAGCCGCTGCCCCTTGCTCTTTCCCACCCATTCGTTACATTCAACCTCTGACGAGACCGACCAAATATAGACTGAGAAACAAGACCACACACTTTGTGCATTCGGAATCGAAGGCAGGGCGTCCCGCGCCGCATTTGCTACGATTGCCATTTGCTACTTCTGCAGAAGCGGCGGCGGCGACGACGACGACGACGAATATCGCGAGAGGCTTTGAGATACGTGAGAAATACATCTATAAAATGTAATTCAGACTGCCTCGTCCCACCTTATGCTGTACCGGTTTGGCAAATGCTTTATCAGCGCCATTCGCCTTAATCACATCTGAGAGTAAATCTTAAAAAAACGCCCGTCGCTAATTGTTCGTCATCACAGGTACTGTTTGCTATACGGCCACGACGCGCAACTGATTTCCAAAATTCATCTTTCTCCTGTGAGGATGGAACTTACAACCCCTGGTTTATTAGACCAGTGCACTACCACTGAGCTAAAGAGGCGCGGCCTAGCGGTACTCTTGGGTACTTCGTCCTTACGGTCGTCTGCACCATCAGACTTTAGCTGACAACACTTCATATTACCGGCTAATATTTGCAGCTATGGCGACAAATTACTGCTTGGCTACACATCTGACACGTAACCGATGTGCTCTCCAAACCACAACACTTGCTTTTCAGAACATGTCTTTCACACATGTCTACAAAATCACCTTCACCTTCAAATACAGTTTCCTTGCGACTGACAGAGACGTAGGCAAAGTTTAAAGTTGCTATTTCCATTAAATCTCGTTAATCAGAAAAACGGTAATTTACACCTGCAGCGGAACAAAATTCCGTTCCGCCCAGCGTCTGGCTCGAACCCACGACCCTGGGATTAAGAGTCTGGCGCTCTACCGACTGAGATAGCCGGCTACCTCGGTGAATACTTGCCGGGTAGCACGTCACACAGTACTCGTTTGGGTTGGGTGGTCCCATACAGAATCTCTCCATGCTGCCTAATGTTTTCCTAACGTCACACTCGTCACGTACTTCACTTTTATGTCATAATCATTTCTGAGAGGCAAAGAAATTGCATGACAACAAGCAGAGCTAGTGGCGTCAAAATTAACACACATACTTTATGTGACTCAAAAGCCGAACGAGTTACTTTCCGACGTTGTTTTAGATGTGCAAGTGCCAGTCAAAACTCGCGGTGTCGGCACTCTGCCGACCATTTCGTTAGTTAACACCGGTCTTGCTGTGTGTGTTTCAAGCTCAAGAGCATCTCCAAGCAAAAAATGGTCAACAGCAACATTCAGACGGTTTCGTACTGCTCAATTGCTACATTAAAACGGTATGTTTCTTTTTCAGAACTGGAAAAACACAAGCGTGACAGCATTCGAACCTGTAATCTTCAGATACGAAGTCCGACGCCTTATCCATTAGACCACACGGTCACTGACGATCAACATTTACATGTATACGACTCATCTCGAAACGCTCACACCCCTGAGGATTTGTGTTTTCGTTCTACACAGCCGCTGCCCCTTGCTCTTTCCCACCCATTCGTTACATTCAACCTCTGACGAGACCGACCAAATATAGACTGAGAAACAAGACCACACAATTTGTGCATTCGGAATCGAAGGCAGGCCGTCCCTCGCCGCATTTGCTACGATGGCCATTTGCTACTTCTGCAGAAGCGGCGGCGGCGACGACGACGACGACGACGACGACGACGACGACGACGACGAAGATCGCGAGAGGCTCTGAGATATGTGAGAAATACATCTATAAAATGTAATTCAGACTGCCTCGTCCCACCTTATGCTGTACCGCTTTGGCAAATGCTTTATCTGCGCCATTCGCCTTAATCACATCTGAGAGTAAATCTTAAAAAAACGCCCGTCGCTAATTGTTCGTCATCACAGGTACTGTTTGCTATACGGCCACGACGCGCAACTGATTTCCAAAATTCATCTCTCTCCTGTGAGGATGGAACTTACAACCCCTGGTTTATTAGACCAGTGCTCTACCACTGAGCTAAAGAGGCGCGGCCTAGCGGTACTCTTGGGTACTTCGTCCTTACGGTCGTCTGCACCATCAGACTTTAGCTGACAACACTTCATATTACCGGCTAATATTTGCAGCTATGGCGACAAATTACTGCTTGGCTACACATCTGACACGTAACCGATGTGCTCTCCAAACCACAACACTTGCTTTTCAGAACATGTCTTTCACACATGTCTACAAAATCACCTTCACCTTCAAATACAGTTTCCTTGCGACTGACAGAGACGTAGGCAAAGTTTAAAGTTGCTATTTCCATTAAATCTCGTTAATCAGAAAAACGGTAATTTACACCTGCAGCGGAACAAAATTCCGTTCCGCCCAGCGTGTGGCTCGAACCCACGACCCTGGGATTAAGAGTCTGACACTCTACCGACTGAGCTAGCCGGCTACCTCAGTGAATACCTGCCGGGTAGCACGTCACACAGTACTCGTTTGGGTTGGGTGGTCCCATACAGAATCTCTCCATGGTGCCTAATGTTTTCCTAACGTCACACTCGTCACGTACTTCACTTTTATGTCATAATCATTTCTGAGAGGTAAAGAAATTGCATGACAACATGCAGAGCTAGTGGCGTCAAAATTAACACACATACTTTATGTGACTCAAAAGCCGAACGAGTTACTTTACGACCTTGTTTTATATGTGCAAGTGCCAGTCAAAACTCGCGGTTTCGGCACTCTGCCGACCATTTCGCTAGTTAACACCGGTCTTGTTGTGTGTGTTTCAAGCTCAAGAGCATCTCCAAGCAAAAAATGGTCAACAGCAACATTCAGACGGTTTCGTACTGCTCAATTGCTACATTTAAACGTTATGTTTCTTTTTCAGAACTGGAAAAACACAAGCGTGACAGCATTCGAACCTGTAATCTTCAGATCCGAAATCCGACGCCTTATCCATTAGGCCACACGGTCACTGACGACCAACATTTACATGTATACGACTCATCTCGAAACGCTCACACCCCTGAGGATTTGTGTTTTCGTTCTACACAGCCGCTGCCCCTTGCTCTTTCCCACCCATTCGTTACATTCAACCTCTGACGAGACCGACCAAATATAGACTGAGAAACAAGACCACACACTTTGTGCATTCGGAATCGAAGGCAGGGCGTCCCTCGCCGCATTTGCTACGATTGCCATTTGCTACTTCTGCAGAAGCGGCGGCGGCGACGACGACGACGACGAATATCGCGAGAGGCTTTGAGATATGTGAGAAATACATCTATAAAATGTAATTCAGACTGCCTCGTCCCACCTTATGCTGTACCGCTTTGGCAAATGCTTTATCTGCGCCATTCGCCTTAATCGCATCTGAGAGTAATTCTTAAAAAAACGCCTGTTGCTAATTGTTCGTCATCACAGATACTGTTTGCTATACGGCCACGACGCGCAACTGATTTCCAAAATTCATCTTTCTCCTGTGAGGATGGAACTTACGACCCCTGGTTTATTACACCAGTGCTCTACCACTGAGCTAAAGAGGCGAGGCCTAGCGGTACTCTTGGGTACTTCGTCCTTACGGTCGTCTGCATCATCAGACTTTAGCTGACAACCCTTCATATTACCGGCTAATATTTGCAGCTATGGCGACAAATTACTGCTTGGCTACACATCTGACACGTAACCGATGTGCTCTCCAAACAACAACACTTGCATTTCAGAAAATGTCTTTCACACATGTCTACAATATCACCTTCACCTTCAAATACAGTTTCCTTGCGACTGACAGAGACGTAGGCAAAGTTTAAAGTTGCTATTTCCATTAAATCTCGTTAATCAGAAAAACGGTAATTTACACCTGCAGCGGAACAAAATTCCGTTCCGCCCAGCGTCTGGCTCGAACCCATGACCCTGGGATTAAGAGTCTGACACTCTACCGACTGAGCTGGCCGGCTACCTCGGTGAATACCTGCCGGGTAGCACGTCACACAGTACTCGTTTGGGTTGGGTGGTCCCATACAGAATCTCTCCATGATGCCTAATGATTTCCTAACGTCACACTCGTCACGTACTTCACTTTTATGTCATAATCATTTCTGAGAGGTAAAGAAATTGCATGACAACATGCAGAGCTAGTGGCGTCAAAATTAACACACATACTTTATGTGACTCAAAAGCCGAACGAGTTACTTTCCGACGTTGTTTTAGATGTGCAAGTGATAGTCAAAACTCGCTGTGTAGGCACTCTGCCGACCATTTCGCTAGTTAACACCGGTCTTGTTGTGTGTGTTTCAAGCTCAAGAGCATCTCCAAGCAAAAAATGGTCAACAGCAACATTCAGACGGTTTCGTACTGCTCAATTGCTACATTAAAACGGTATGTTTCTTTTTCAGAACTGGAAAAACACGAGCGTGGCAGCATTCTAGCCTGTAATCTTCAGATCCGAAGTCCGACGCCTTATCCATTAGGCCACACGGTCACTGACGACTAACATTTACATGTATACGACTCATCTCGAAACGCTCACACCCCTGAGGATTTGTGTTTTCGTTCTACACAGCCGCTGCCCCTTGCTCTTTCCCACCCATTCGTTACATTCAACCTCTGACGAGACCGACCAAATATAGACTGAGAAACAAGACCACACACTTTGTGCATTCGGAATCGAAGGCAGGGCGTCCCGCGCCGCATTTGCTACGATTGCCATTTGCTACTTCTGCAGAAGCGGCGGCGGCGACGACGACGACGACGACGACGACGAATATCGCGAGAGGCTTTGAGATATGTGAGAAATACATCTATAAAATGTAATTCAGACTGCCTCGTCCCACCTTATGCTGTACCGCTTTGGCAAATGCTTTATCTGCGCCATTCGCCTTAATCACATCTGAGAGTAAATCTTAAAAAAACGCCCGTCGCTAATTGTTCGTCATCACAGGTACTGTTTGCTATACGGCCACGACGCGCAACTGATTTCCAAAATTCATCTTTCTCCTGTGAGGATGGAACTTACAACCCCTGGTTTATTAGACCAGTGCACTACCACTGAGCTAAAGAGACGCGGCCTAGCGGTACTCTTGGGTACTTCGTCCTTACGGTCGTCTGCACCATCAGACTTTAGCTGACAACACTTCATATTACCGGCTAATATTTGCAGCTATGGCGACAAATTACTGCTTGGCTACACATCTGACACGTAACCGATGTGCTCTCCAAACCACAACACTTGCTTTTCAGAACATGTCTTTCACACATGTCTACAAAATCACCTTCACCTTCAAATACAGTTTCCTTGCGACTGACAGAGACGTAGGCAAAGTTTAAAGTTGCTATTTCCATTAAATCTCGTTAATCAGAAAAACGGTAATTTACACCTGCAGCGGAACAAAATTCCATTCCGCCCAGCGTCTGGCTCGAACCCACGACCCTGGGATTAAGAGTCTGACGCTCTACCGACTGAGATAGGCGGCTACCTCGGTGAATACTTGCCGGGTAGCACGTCACACAGTACTCGTTTGGGTTGGGTGGTCCCATACAGAATCTCTCCATGCTGCCTAATGTTTTCCTAACGTCACACTCGTCACGTACTTCACTTTTATGTCATAATCATTTCTGAGAGGCAAAGAAATTGCATGACAACAAGCAGAGCTAGTGGCGTCAAAATTAACACACATACTTTATGTGACTCAAAAGCCGAACGAGTTACTTTCCGACGTTGTTTTAGATGTGCAAGTGCCAGTCAAAACTCGCGGTGTCGGCACTCTGCCGACCATTTCGTTAGTTAACACCGGTCTTGCTGTGTGTGTTTCAAGCTCAAGAGCATCTCCAAGCAAAAAATGGTCAACAGCAACATTCAGACGGTTTCGTACTGCTCAATTGCTACATTAAAACGGTATGTTTCTTTTTCAGAACTGGAAAAACACAAGCGTGACAGCATTCGAACCTGTAATCTTCAGATACGAAGTCCGACGCCTTATCCATTAGACCACACGGTCACTGACGATCAACATTTACATGTATACGACTCATCTCGAAACGCTCACACCCCTGAGGATTTGTGTTTTCGTTCTACACAGCCGCTGCCCCTTGCTCTTTCCCACCCATTCGTTACATTCAACCTCTGACGAGACCGACCAAATATAGACTGAGAAACAAGACCACACAATTTGTGCATTCGGAATCGAAGGCAGGCCGTCCCTCGCCGCATTTGCTACGATGGCCGTTTGCTACTTCTGCAGAAGCGGCGACGACGACGACGACGACGACGACGACGAAGATCGCGAGAGACTCTGAGATATGTGAGAAATACATCTATAAAATGTAATTCAGACTGCCTCGTCCCACCTTATGCTGTACCGCTTTGGCAAATGCTTTATCTGCGCCATTCGCCTTAATCACATCTGAGAGTAAATCTTAAAAAAACGCCCGTCGCTAATTGTTCGTCATCACAGGTACTGTTTGCTATACGGCCACGACGCGCAACTGATTTCCAAAATTCATCTTTCTCCGGTGAGGATGGAACTTACAACCCCTGGTTTATTAGACCAGTGCTCTACCACTGAGCTAAAGAGGCGCGGCCTAGCGGTACTCTTGGGTACTTCGTCCTTACGGTCGTCTGCACCATCAGACTTTAGCTGACAACACTTCATATTACCGGCTAATATTTGCAGCTATGGCGACAAATTACTGCTTGGCTACACATCTGACACGTAACCGATGTGCTCTCCAAACCACAACACTTGCTTTTCAGAACATGTCTTTCACACATGTCTACAAAATCACCTTCACCTTCAAATACAGTTTCCTTGCGACTGACAGAGACGTAGGCAAAGTTTAAAGTTGCTATTTCCATTAAATCTCGTTAATCAGAAAAACGGTAATTTACACCTGCAGCGGAACAAAATTCCGTTTCGCCCAGCGTCTGGCTCGAACCCACGACCCTGGGATTAAGAGTCTGACGCTCTACCGACTGAGATAGCCGGCTACCTCGGTGAATACTTGCCGGGTAGCACGTCGCACAGTACTCGTTTGGGTTGGGTGGTCCCATACAGAATCTCTCCATGCTGCCTAATGTTTTCCTAACGTCACACTCGTCACGTACTTCACTTTTATGTCATAATCATTTCTGAGAGGCAAAGAAATTGCATGACAACAAGCAGAGCTAGTGGCGTCAAAATTAACACACATACTTTATGTGACTCAAAAGCCGAACGAGTTACTTTCCGACGTTGTTTTAGATGTGCAAGTGCCAGTCAAAACTAGCGGTGTCGGCACTCTGCCGACCATTTCGTTAGTTAACACCGGTCTTGCTGTGTGTGTTTCAAGCTCAAGAGCATCTCCAAGCAAAAAATGGTCAACAGCAACATTCAGACGGTTTCGTACTGCTCAATTGCTACATTAAAACGGTATGTTTCTTTTTCAGAACTGGAAAAACACAAGCGTGACAGCATTCGAACCTGTAATCTTCAGATACGAAGTCCGACGCCTTATCCATTTTTTTTTTTTTTTTTTTCTGTTGGGCAATCATTGCATGGAGCTGTTACGAATTAAACGTCCTCTGAATGCTCTCTACGAACTCATCACGCTGGGCTCGTAACTGTCTATCGACGAAAGCTGACACACGATGAAAATCAAATTGCAGCAGCTTTTACGTCTCATACGTTGAAGCAGAGGAGCTTCGTGTTTTGTCGACACTCACTTGCCAACTGGAAAATTCACAAGCGTCTCGAATGCAATGTTTCCCACGTGTTTGCCCATTTCACGGTTCCGTTGGAGACGCTCTTCGCGTCTTGACAGAAAAACGAAACGCAGTCGGTAGGACTCGAACCTACGCTCCCAGAGGGAATCTGATTTCTAGTCAAACGCCTAAACCACTTTTTTTTTTTTTGGTGGGACTCGAACCCACAATCCCCGGTTTTTTTTTTTTTTTTTTTTTTTTTTTGTAAGGAACTTGGCAGCATGAGGCAGGCGGAGGCAAAGCGGGCAGGGGTCAAAATCTCGAGGCCTGGCCGCGATGTCTCCACCCAGTCCTGTTGCTGAGGCGTGTCTTTATCATAGTTTTCAATAAGAAATTTTACAACTTGTGTATACGTAGATATATGCTGTTTTGCCTTCGAAATCCTGAACCAAAAGATGCTTCATTTGAAACAAAAAATTTATGTCATGCCGAGGCAATAGAGATTGAAGGTTATAGCTTTAGTGCTTTTTTTTTTTTTTTTTTTTTTTTCTCATCCACTGCTTCTCGGCAACCTAGCATACTTCTTTGTAATATATAATAAAGTTGTGGGAAGTAGTGGACCCTGAACCTGTATATTATTTTTTTTAATTTCTGTTTAGTTTTTTTTTATTGTTATTATTATTATTTTTGTTTGTTTGTTATTTTTTTTATTGTAAAAGAAAAATCTTCATGGAATGTGAAGAAGGAATTTTATGTTAAGGCACTAATTCCATAGCCTCCTTTCCTTCTTGAGATTAATAATAATAATAAAAAAGTATGTTCCCTTCCATGGAAACAAATGAGACTTCCTTCTCAGTCATAAAATGAATGTATAAGAAAACAATTTATCTTTAACCCTGCGATACTGGCTTTCGGCTTCGGCTTCTTCTGTGCAATAAACAAAATAGCCTTCTTTGCCAGCAGAAGATAAGTGATTGTAATATGAAACTGTAAAAGTGTACTTCTCCCCAATTGTTTTTGTTTAAGCGTCGTTTCGCTTAAATAAACGATTTTTGTTTATCTCGTTGGCTTGTCAACCAATGCCCAGTCGCTCGAATACAATTTTAAGCATATTGCCGTAGTTTTTCTTGTGGTCTTTATATTTCAGGGCGTTATAAAAAGCACACTTCAAGTACATGTAAAAATCAGTGGAATTGTCATTTCCCAGGTGATTAATTACGTAATTCACATAGTGTCCCATTAACCAATGGACCGAGTTGTTTTTTGCTGCTGGAAAATAGCAAGTCTGAGACCTGAGGAATGTAACAGGGGGAAAATTTTCCACCGAAGATCTCGTAAGAAAAGCCAGTTGTTCCCTAATCCAATTACAGAGTTGTAGATTGCCACCGCACGTGAATCTGTGCACTAACGTGTCGATCAAGTTACATTTGAGACATAGGTTCGTGTCGCTAACGCCGATTGCATGTAACCTTTCATTGGTGCTTACGGTCTCATTCACTGTTTTATACCACGCTGACTTGACGTCCGATGGTAGACCACGCATATTAATATTTTTCCATATGGCGTCCCAATCAGTGTGTGGGTATTTACTTTCCAATTTGTTTCTCCCCTCCATTTTCTTTCGATGGGACAGAATATCGCGGGCCGTGATCCGTCGTGAGTTGATGATGACACCGCCGAGATAGCTGAATTCCACAAAATATACACGAACGTACTGGAGCCGGTTATTTATTTTTTGCACATTCACCGGCGCCTGTAAACTGGCAGGCCTGACAACTTCAAATAATTTAGTTGTAATGCTATCAGCGTGGTCGCTAAGGATAGTGGCGGTCCTTTTTATAAAAAGCGCAGACGCCTTATTTCTGATGTCAACTAACCCCAAACCTCCATTCCTGGGATCTAAGGTCGCAGTTTTTGCGTCGACTCTGAATATATCCCCTCTCCAAAGATAGCTGGCAATGGTAGACATTATCTTTTTTCCAATCATTTTCGGTAGTGGGAAGATCTGTGCTATAAAGTAACTCCTGGAGAGAATGCAGTGGTTAATGAAAATCACCCTCTGAACTTGGTTCAAGTTACGGTGGAGGTTTTCTCTTGTTGTTCCAAGAAGTTGTCCCGACGTATTTCTCCAATTGATAGCTGCCATTTTTAACGGACAAGGTGTCAGTGTTATTCCTAGTGCTTTGCATTGGGTGACCATTGTGGCCCAGGCTAAGGTGGTATGTTGAAAACCCCGCAGGTTTAGGAGTTTGCTTTTGTTTGCGTTGACACCTGCTCCGGAGACTCTACAGTACTTTTTAATTAGCGTTTCCAATTTCAAAATGTCGTCGGGATTTCGCAGGACGACTCCGACATCATCGGCATAGGCGTTTATGACTGTTCGGTGACCAGATAATGTGATGCCAGTTAGAGTGGCATGAACACTGCGGAGGAAAGGTTCTAATGAAAGCACGAATAGGAACATGGAGAGGGGGCTTCCTTGAGGAACGCCGCGCCTGATCTGAATCTGCTTTGTCCTCTGGCAGTTAACTGATATACAAGCGCTGATGCCTGTTGCAACATTGCTGATCACACTTACGACTCGCTCATTAAAACCTATTTTGTTCAGTGTGGCACTAAGGAATCTATGATCCACACGATCAAATGCTTTCTGGAAGTCAATAAACATGATAGCACATTTTATGGTGGTCACAGCAGTGATGGCAATTATATCTCTATATTCAGCTATGCTTTTGAAAATGCTCTTGGTAGGCACACAGGACTGGTATGGACTTACTATCTTTTTGGCCAACTGAGAGAGTCTGTTGTTTAAAATTCTGCCGATGATTTTATAATCAGAGTTTAACAGGGAGATAGGACGAAAGTTGTTGAGGTTTCTTTTTGCAGCATTTTTTGGGATTAGTACTATTGTGCTCTCTTTAAAAACAGCAGGTAAATGCTTTCCCTGAAGCACCTCGTTCGTCATTCGGGTAAACATGTCACCAATCAGTGGCCAGTACCGTTTATAAAATTCAACAGGCAAACCATCCGGTCCCGGCGATTTCCTCAGAGGAGATTTGCAGATGATTCTGTGGATATCTTCGTTAGTACATTCAACGAGAAGGTCTTCGTTTTCCTCGTCCGAGACCTGTGGAGCTATGTAACTAAGGAACTCATCGAAGGACTCTTCACATACCGGGTTGGCAGTGTATAGGTCTTCGTAATATTTGTGCACTGCATTGACGATGTCTCTCTGAGTCGTGAGTGTCTCGCCAGTTTCAGACTGAAGTCCATCAATGAAGGTGCGTCTCCTGTTTCTTTCGTGCTTCAGTAGATGGTACAAGGAAGCATGTTCACCCTCCACGACTGTCTTAGCCTTGGATTTTAATTTCAGACCCTCCATCTGCTGTCTTTTAAGACTGAGCAATTTGGCCTTAGTTTGCTTGATATCTGCCAGACGGACGTTGGAAGTGTTTGCCTGCTCATATAAATTTCGCAGCATGGTATAATAAAATTCGATGGAATTTTTCAAGTCTTTCGATCGTTGTACACTATACTGGATGAGAACTTTTCTCAGTTTAGGCTTTGCCCTGTTGCACCACCAGTCTAGTACTGAGACGTGTCTATCTGCAGAGCGGAGGCACAATGCCCACGCTTCTGTCAAACTTTCTTCTAATCCGTCGTCCTGCATCAGTGACGTATTAAGGTGCCATGAACTTCTAAAACGGCGAGTGGGTTGCGCAGTAAGGTTGATGGAAGCTAGCACGGAGCTATGATCAGAGAAGTAAACTGGAATCGTCTCTGCTTTAATGAAGGAGCTAACTAGACTTTGCGATATGTAGAGTCTGTCGATCCTGCTACGTGAGTGAGGACCTAGGAATGTAAATGCCACAAAAGTGGGATACATTATTTCCCAAGCATCTTTAAGCTGTAAAACAGTGACGAAACGCTTCAGTTCACTGCAGTTATTAAAATTCGGAACCTGGTCTTTCTTATTTATCACACAATTAAAATCACCGCCTATTATAAGATCTTTTGGGTTTTTCCGTAATAAATAAATGATTTCTTCTTTATAGAACTGTGCTCTTTCCATTCTATTGGATGTGCCAGAAGGGGCATACAGATTGATAAGGGTAGAACCAAAGACTTTTATACCTATCGCTCTGCCGGAGTCCAACCTCTCGATATCCGAGACAGGAATCCCCTCCCTGACTAAAATTGCTGTACCGACGTTGGTGTCAAGTGAGACATTTAAAATCGCCAAATATCCAGGCACTGTAAGATTAGTCAGCACTACTTCCTGTAGGAAAGCAATGTCCGTCCCTGACTCATATAAATAATCCTTGAGCGCTGTAACTTTAGTCACGGATGTAATCCTGTTAATATTGATAGTCGTAATTGTATATGCCTGGGACATTTAGTTTGCATAAAAAGTAAATAAGTGATTAAAAAGATAACAAAATATTAATAAAAAAAAAAGAAAAGAGATGTGCAGCTTCTAGAAGAGAGAAACGACTCCGCTTAAACAAACATCTAAAAGAATAGTCAGTATTTGAAGCTCGGTAAACACTTCATCTGGTTCCTCTGAAATATGACTAAAACAGTAGTACAATTAGAAATGAAACTGGTTCAACAAAATCCCTTTTTTTTTCATCTTACAGCCTCATTTTGGTGCAGGATTCCGAACATCTCGGGTTTTAGTTTTACCGAGGGGCTTTGCATCACTAATGTCACTTGAAGGTACCTCCTTAGGTCTTTCCGTGATGATTTCATACAAGACGTTCTTGGCCGTCGCTTCCTCTTGTGCTGGTTGTTGTTTGCTTTGGTTACGGGAAGCTTTGAGAGTAGGTAGCGGTTTGAGTCGGCGTCTTCGGACATCTTGGTTCAACGCGCCGTCATTCGGATTGTCTATCTTTACCACCGTTGTGACCGAAGCTGCCTCAACAGTGTCCTTTTTACGAGTGCCATTTCCTTGTTCTTCCGTCACTAGCTCCAGAGCACTGACTGAGTCGGCGGTTTGTGGGTCTGTAAGTTCTTGAGTTGGGTTCCGCTCCGTCACCTCTTGTGCTTCGGAGTGCGCCTCTTCCGTCTCCGCGACAATCGTTACTGCGTCCCCTCCGTGGACCGTTTGTACCTGTTCAGCCGCCGACAGCGGCCGGGTTGCCTCAGCGGCTGTCGTCACGTCAATACATGTACTGTTTGTTTCCTCGAGCACATCCGCATTACACTGCTTCTGCTTGCGGGTGGAAGGCGAATTACGGGCGGACTCGCCGTCCGAGCCGTCATCGGTCGTTTCCAACGGTCGCTTCTTATTCTGGAGATCGCAATCGGGAACAGAAGGGTGTGATGGAATGACGCTCAGGGGAGGGAACTCCGTAGTAGTTATGGCGGGCACTGCAGAAGTACATGCACCACTGTCGTTAACCGAAAGAAGGGAAGTGCTATTTGGTAAGACATCGCTGAGGGTCAGTTTTTGACGCTGTGTTAGATTGTTCCTAAGAACAAAAACACGGCGCGGACAATCTTGTCGGAAATGACCTGTCTCATTGCAAATATTGCACGTGCGCTCCTGACCAGAATACACAACATGTGCTTTATGGCCTGCAACGGATATATGGGACGGAATGTTGGCTTTCACCTCCATTTCAACGGATCTAATGCCATTAAAACACTGTATCTTGTATAGCTTCGACCATCTTTCGTTATAGATAGATTTAACTTCGCCATATTTAGATAGAGCGTCCTTGATCAACTGATTATCAATTTCAATTGGAACATTCAAAATCCTGACATTGGTGTACATGATATCAGCTTTTCGTACAGAGACATTACTTTTTGAACCGTCTCGATGAACAAATTCGACGGAATTACCCCATTTTGCAAGCAACTTATCGACTGTCACTGAGTTCAGAAATTTAACAAAAACACAGTATTTTTCAGCATCTAATTGCGTGGTATGAACAGAGTCAGAATTAATACCGATTACCTCAGTCAGCCAATCGTGGATTTCCAGCGCAGTGGGTTGGACCGGCCGTGTTCCTTTCTCGAACGAGAAGACTAAAGTATTCTTCCTGACGGTGTCAGACATGGTCGTCGGTTCCGACGAAATTCCGGCAACAACCGAAATTGCGGCGAAGCACGAAACGTGGAACGGACGAAAGCACTATAAAAACACTTATCAGAGACACCACTCAAAAAAAAAACAGCGAAAATGTACAGCTAACTTCACGTAAACACCAAACACCGGCGATAGCGCTAACGTACGCGGAGTAAACAACAAGCACGTCCGACCGCGGCGACGGCTAAAGCCAGAATATCCATTAGACCACACGGTCACTGACGATCAACATTTACATGTATACGACTCATCTCGAAACGCTCACACCACTGAGGATTTGTGTTTTCGTTCTACACAGCCGCTGCCCCTTGCTCTTTCCCACCCATTCGTTACATTCAACCTCTGACGAGACCGACCAAATATAGACTGAGAAACAAGACCACACAATTTGTGCATTCGGAATCGAAGGCAGGCCGTCCCTCGCCGCATTTGCTACGATGGCCATTTGCTACTTCTGCAGAAGCGGCGGCGGCGACGACGACGACGACGACGACGACGACGACGACGAAGATAGCGAGAGACTCTGAGATATGTGAGAAATACATCTATAAAATGTAATTCAGACTGCCTCGTCCCACCTTATGCTGTACCGCTTTGGCAAATGCTTTATCTGCGCCATTCGCCTTAATCACATCTGAGAGTAAATCTTAAAAAACGCCCGTCGCTAATTGTTCGTCATCACAGGTACTGTTTGCTATACGGCCACGACGCGCAACTGATTTCCAAAATTCATCTTTCTCCTGTGAGGATGGAACTTACAACCCCTGGTTTATTAGACCAGTGCTCTACCACTGAGCTAAAGAGGCGCGGCCTAGCGGTACTCTTGGGTACTTCGTCCTTACGGTCGTCTGCACCATCAGACTTTAGCTGACAACACTTCATATTACCGGCTAATATTTGCAGCTATGGCGACAAATTACTGCTTGGCTACACATCTGACACGTAACCGATGTGCTCTCCAAACCACAACACTTGCTTTTCAGAACATGTCTTTCACACATGTCTACAAAATCACCTTCACCTTCAAATACAGTTTCCTTGCGACTGACAGAGACGTAGGCAAAGTTTAAAGTTGCTATTTCCATTAAATCTCGTTAATCAGAAAAACGGTAATTTACACCTGCAGCGGAACAAAATTCCGTTCCGCCCAGCGTATGGCTCGAACCCACGACCCTGGGATTAAGAGTCTGACACTCTACCGACTGAGCTAGCCGGCTACCTCAGTGAATACCTGCCGGGTAGCACGTCACACAGTACTCGTTTGGGTTGGGTGGTCCCATACAGAATCTCTCCATGGTGCCTAATGTTTTCCTAACGTCACACTCGTCACGTACTTCACTTTTATGTCATAATCATTTCTGAGAGGTAAAGAAATTGCATGACAACATGCAGAGCTAGTGGCGTCAAAATTAACACACATACTTTATGTGACTCAAAAGCCGAACGAGTTACTATACGACCTTGTTTTATATGTGCAAGTGCCAGTCAAAACTCGCGGTGTCGGCACTCTGCCGACCATTTCGCTAGTTAACACCGGTCTTGTTGTGTGTGTTTCAAGCTCAAGAGCATCTCCAAGCAAAAAATGGTCAACAGCAACATTCAGACGGTTTCGTACTGCTCAATTGCTACATTTAAACGTTATGTTTCTTTTTCAGAACTGGAAAAACACAAGCGTGACAGCATTCGAACCTGTAATCTTCAGATCGAAATCCGACGCCTTATCCATTAGGCCACACGGTCACTGACGACCAACATTTACATGTATACGACTCATCTCGAAACGCTCACACCCCTGAGGATTTGTGTTTTCGTTCTACACAGCCGCTGCCCCTTGCTCTTTCCCACCCATTCGTTACATTCAACCTCTGACGAGACCGACCAAATATAGACTGAGAAACAAGACCACACACTTTGTGCATTCGGAATCGAAGGCAGGGCGTCCCTCGCCGCATTTGCTACGATTGCCATTTGCTACTTCTGCAGAAGCGGCGGCGGCGACGACGACGACGACGAATATCGCGAGAGGCTTTGAGATATGTGAGAAATACATCTATAAAATGTAATTCAGACTGCCTCGTCCCACCTTATGCTGTACCGCTTTGGCAAATGCTTTATCTGCGCCATTCGCCTTAATCGCATCTGAGAGTAATTCTTAAAAAAACGCCCGTCGCTAATTGTTCGTCATCACAGGTACTGTTTGCTATACGGCCACGACGCGCAACTGATTTCCAAAATTCATCTTTCTCCTGTGAGGATGGAACTTACAACCCCTGGTTTATTAGACCAGTGCACTACCACTGAGCTAAAGAGGCGCGGCCTAGCGGTACTCTTGGGTACTTCGTCCTTACGGTCGTCTGCACCATCAGACTTTAGCTGACAACACTTCATATTACCGGCTAATATTTGCAGCTATGGCGACAAATTACTGCTTGGCTACACATCTGACACGTAACCGATGTGCTCTCCAAACAACAACACTTGCATTTCAGAAAATGTCTTTCACACATGTCTACAATATCACCTTCACCTTCAAATACAGTTTCCTTGCGACTGACAGAGACGTAGGCAAAGTTTAAAGTTGCTATTTCCATTAAATCTCGTTAATCAGAAAAACGGTAATTTACACCTGCAGCGGAACAAAATTCCGTTCCGCCCAGCGTCTGGCTCGAACCCATGACCCTGGGATTAAGAGTCTGACACTCTACCGACTGAGCTGGCCGGCTACCTCGGTGAATACCTGCCGGGTAGCACGTCACACAGTACTCGTTTGGGTTGGGTGGTCCCATACAGAATCTCTCCATGATGCCTGATGATTTCCTAACGTCACACTCGTCACGTACTTCACTTTTATGTCATAATCATTTCTGAGAGGTAAAGAAATTGCATGACAACATGCAGAGCTAGTGGCGTCAAAATTAACACACATACTTTATGTGACTCAAAAGCCGAACGAGTTACTTTCCGACGTTGTTTTAGATGTGCAAGTGATAGTCAAAACTCGCTGTGTCGGCACTCTGCCGACCATTTCGCTAGTTAACACCGGTCTTGTTGTGTGTGTTTCAAGCTCAAGAGCATCTCCAAGCAAAAAATGGTCAACAGCAACATTCAGACGGTTTCGTACTGCTCAATTGCTACATTAAAACGGTATGTTTCTTTTTCAGAACTGGAAAAACACGAGCGTGGCAGCATTCTAGCCTGTAATCTTCAGATCCGAAGTCCGACGCCTTATCCATTAGGCCACACGGTCACTGACGACTAACATTTACATGTATACGAGTCATCTCGAAACGCTCACACCCCTGAGGATTTGTGTTTTCGTTCTACACAGCCGCTGCCCCTTGCTCTTTCCCACCCATTCGTTACATTCTACCTCTGACGAGACCGACCAAATATAGACTGAGAAACAAGACCACACACTTTGTGCATTCGGAATCGAAGGCAGGGCGTCCCTCGCCGCATTTGCTACGATTGCCATTTGCTACTTCTGCAGAAGCGGCGGCGGCGACGACGACGACGACGACGACGACGACGACGAATATCGCGAGAGGCTTTGAGATATGTGAGAAATACATCTATAAAATGTAATTCAGACTGCCTCGTCCCACCTTATGCTGTACCGCTTTGGCAAATGCTTTATCTGCGCCATTCGCCTTAATCACATCTGAGAGTAAATCTTAAAAAAACGCCCGTCGCTAATTGTTCGTCATCACAGGTACTGTTTGCTATACGGCCACGACGCGCAACTGATTTCCAAAATTCATCTTTCTCCTGTGAGGATGGAACTTACAACCCCTGGTTTATTAGACCAGTGCACTACCACTGAGCTAAAGAGGCGCGGCCTAGCGGTACTCTTGGGTACTTCGTCCTTACGGTCGTCTGCACCATCAGACTTTAGCTGACAACACTTCATATTACCGGCTAATATTTGCAGCTATGGCGACAAATTACTGCTTGGCTACACATCTGACACGTAACCGATGTGCTCTCCAAACCACAACACTTGCTTTTCAGAACATGTCTTTCACACATGTCTACAAAATCACCTTCACCTTCAAATACAGTTTCCTTGCGACTGACAGAGACGTAGGCAAAGTTTAAAGTTGCTATTTCCATTAAATCTCGTTAATCAGAAAAACGGTAATTTACACCTGCAGCGGAACAAAATTCCGTTCCGCCCAGCGTCTGGCTCGAACCCACGACCCTGGGATTAAGAGTCTGACGCTCTACCGACTGAGATAGCCGGCTACCTCGGTGAATACTTGCCGGGTAGCACGTCACACAGTACTCGTTTGGGTTGGGTGGTCCCATACAGAATCTCTCCATGCTGCCTAATGTTTTCCTAACGTCACACTCGTCACGTACTTCACTTTTATGTCATAATCATTTCTGAGAGGCAAAGAAATTGCATGACAACAAGCAGAGCTAGTGGCGTCAAAATTTACACACATACTTTATGTGACTCAAAAGCCGAACGAGTTACTTTCCGACGTTGTTTTAGATGTGCAAGTGCCAGTCAAAACTCGCGGTGTCGGCACTCTGCCGACCATTTCGTTAGTTAACACCGGTCTTGCTGTGTGTGTTTCAAGCTCAAGAGCATCTCCAAGCAAAAAATGGTCAACAGCAACATTCAGACGGTTTCGTACTGCTCAATTGCTACATTAAAACGGTATGTTTCTTTTTCAGAACTGGAAAAACACAAGCGTGACAGCATTCGAACCTGTAATCTTCAGATACGAAGTCCGACGCCTTATCCATTAGACCACACGGTCACTGACGATCAACATTTACATGTATACGACTCATCTCGAAACGCTCACACCCCTGAGGATTTGTGTTTTCGTTCTACACAGCCGCTGCCCCTTGCTCTTTCCCACCCATTCGTTACATTCAACCTCTGACGAGACCGACCAAATATAGACTGAGAAACAAGACCACACACTTTGTGCATTCGGAATCGAAGGCAGGGCGTCCCGCGCCGCATTTGCTACGATTGCCATTTGCTACTTCTGCAGAAGCGGCAGCGGCGACGACGACGACGACGACGACGACGAATATCGCGAGAGGCTTTGAGATATGTGAGAAATACATCTATAAAATGTAATTCAGACTGCCTCGTCCCACCTTATGCTGTACCGCTTTGGCAAATGCTTTATCTGCGCCATTCGCCTTAATCACATCTGAGAGTAAATCTTAAAAAAACGCCCGTCGCTAATTGTTCGTCATCACAGGTACTGTTTGCTATACGGCCACGACGCGCAACTGATTTCCAAAATTCATCTTTCTCCTGTGAGGATGGAACTTACAACCCCTGGTTTATTAGACCAGTGCACTACCACTGAGCTAAAGAGGCGCGGCCTAGCGGTACTCTTGGGTACTTCGTCCTTACGGTCGTCTGCACCATCAGACTTTAGCTGACAACACTTCATATTACCGGCTAATATTTGCAGCTATGGCGACAAATTACTGCTTGGCTACACATCTGACACGTAACCGATGTGCTCTCCAAACCACAACACTTGCTTTTCAGAACATGTCTTTCACACATGTCTACAAAATCACCTTCACCTTCAAATACAGTTTCCTTGCGACTGACAGAGACGTAGGCAAAGTTTAAAGTTGCTATTTCCATTAAATCTCGTTAATCAGAAAAACGGTAATTTACACCTGCAGCGGAACAAAATTCCGTTCCGCCCAGCGTCTGGCTCGAACCCACGACCCTGGGATTAAGAGTCTGACGCTCTACCGACTGAGATAGCCGGCTACCTCGGTGAATACTTGCCGGGTAGCACGTCACACAGTACTCGTTTGGGTTGGGTGGTCCCATACAGAATCTCTCCATGCTGCCTAATGTTTTCCTAACGTCACACTCGTCACGTACTTCACTTTTATGTCATAATCATTTCTGAGAGGCAAAGAAATTGCATGACAACAAGCAGAGCTAGTGGCGTCAAAATTTACACACATACTTTATGTGACTCAAAAGCCGAACGAGTTACTTTCCGACGTTGTTTTAGATGTGCAAGTGCCAGTCAAAACTCGCGGTGTCGGCACTCTGCCGACCATTTCGTTAGTTAACACCGGTCTTGCTGTGTGTGTTTCAAGCTCAAGAGCATCTCCAAGCAAAAAATGGTCAACAGCAACATTCAGACGGTTTCGTACTGCTCAATTGCTACATTAAAACGGTATGTTTCTTTTTCAGAACTGGAAAAACACAAGCGTGACAGCATTCGAACCTGTAATCTTCAGATACGAAGTCCGACGCCTTATCCATTAGACCACACGGTCACTGACGATCAACATTTACATGTATACGACTCATCTCGAAACGCTCACACCCCTGAGGATTTGTGTTTTCGTTCTACACAGCCGCTGCCCCTTGCTCTTTCCCACCCATTCGTTACATTCAACCTCTGACGAGACCGACCAAATATAGACTGAGAAACAAGACCACACACTTTGTGCATTCGGAATCGAAGGCAGGGCGTCCCGCGCCGCATTTGCTACGATTGCCATTTGCTACTTCTGCAGAAGCGGCAGCGGCGACGACGACGACGACGACGACGACGAATATCGCGAGAGGCTTTGAGATATGTGAGAAATACATCTATAAAATGTAATTCAGACTGCCTCGTCCCACCTTATGCTGTACCGCTTTGGCAAATGCTTTATCTGCGCCATTCGCCTTAATCGCATCTGAGAGTAATTCTTAAAAAAACGCCCGTCGCTAATTGTTCGTCATCACAGGTACTGTTTGCTATACGGCCACGACGCGCAACTGATTTCCAAAATTCATCTTTCTCCTGTGAGGATGGAACTTACAACCCCTGGTTTATTAGACCAGTGCACTACCACTGAGCTAAAGAGGCGCGGCCTAGCGGTACTCTTGGGTACTTCGTCCTTACGGTCGTCTGCACCATCAGACTTTAGCTGACAACACTTCATATTACCGGCTAATATTTGCAGCTATGGCGACAAATTACTGCTTGGCTACACATCTGACACGTAACCGATGTGCTCTCCAAACAACAACACTTGCATTTCAGAAAATGTCTTTCACACATGTCTACAATATCACCTTCACCTTCAAATACAGTTTCCTTGCGACTGACAGAGACGTAGGCAAAGTTTAAAGTTGCTATTTCCATTAAATCTCGTTAATCAGAAAAACGGTAATTTACACCTGCAGCGGAACAAAATTCCGTTCCGCCCAGCGTCTGGCTCGAACCCATGACCCTGGGATTAAGAGTCTGACACTCTACCGACTGAGCTGGCCGGCTACCTCGGTGAATACCTGCCGGGTAGCACGTCACACAGTACTCGTTTGGGTTGGGTGGTCCCATACAGAATCTCTCCATGATGCCTGATGATTTCCTAACGTCACACTCGTCACGTACTTCACTTTTATGTCATAATCATTTCTGAGAGGTAAAGAAATTGCATGACAACATGCAGAGCTAGTGGCGTCAAAATTAACACACATACTTTATGTGACTCAAAAGCCGAACGAGTTACTTTCCGACGTTGTTTTAGATGTGCAAGTGATAGTCAAAACTCGCTGTGTCGGCACTCTGCCGACCATTTCGCTAGTTAACACCGGTCTTGTTGTGTGTGTTTCAAGCTCAAGAGCATCTCCAAGCAAAAAATGGTCAACAGCAACATTCAGACGGTTTCGTACTGCTCAATTGCTACATTAAAACGGTATGTTTCTTTTTCAGAACTGGAAAAACACGAGCGTGGCAGCATTCTAGCCTGTAAACTTCAGATCCGAAGTCCGACGCCTTATCCATTAGGCCACACGGTCACTGACGACTAACATTTACATGTATACGACTCATCTCGAATCGCTCACACCCCTGAGGATTTGTGTTTTCGTTCTACACAGCCGCTGCCCCTTGCTCTTTCCCACCCATTCGTTACATTCTACCTCTGACGAGACCGACCAAATATAGACTGAGAAACAAGACCACACACTTTGTGCATTCGGAATCGAAGGCAGGGCGTCCCTCGCCGCATTTGCTACGATTGCCATTTGCTACTTCTGCAGAAGCGGCGGCGGCGACGACGACGACGACGACGACGAATATCGCGAGAGGCTTTGAGATATGTGAGAAATACATCTATAAAATGTAATTCAGACTGCCTCGTCCCACCTTATGCTGTACCGCTTTGGCAAATGCTTTATCTGCGCCATTCGCCTTAATCACATCTGAGAGTAAATCTTAAAAAAACGCCCGTCGCTAATTGTTCGTCATCACAGGTACTGTTTGCTATACGGCCACGACGCGCAACTGATTTCCAAAATTCATCTTTCTCCTGTGAGGATGGAACTTACAACCCCTGGTTTATTAGACCAGTGCACTACCACTGAGCTAAAGAGGCGCGGCCTAGCGGTACTCTTGGGTACTTCGTCCTTACGGTCGTCTGCACCATCAGACTTTAGCTGACAACACTTCATATTACCGGCTAATATTTGCAGCTATGGCGACAAATTACTGCTTGGCTACACATCTGACACGTAACCGATGTGCTCTCCAAACCACAACACTTGCTTTTCAGAACATGTCTTTCACACATGTCTACAAAATCACCTTCACCTTCAAATACAGTTTCCTTGCGACTGACAGAGACGTAGGCAAAGTTTAAAGTTGCTATTTCCATTAAATCTCGTTAATCAGAAAAACGGTAATTTACACCTGCAGCGGAACAAAATTCCGTTCCGCCCAGCGTCTGGCTCGAACCCACGACCCTGGGATTAAGAGTCTGACGCTCTACCGACTGAGATAGCCGGCTACCTCGGTGAATACTTGCCGGGTAGCACGTCACACAGTACTCGTTTGGGTTGGGTGGTCCCATACAGAATCTCTCCATGCTGCCTAATGTTTTCCTAACGTCACACTCGTCACGTACTTCACTTTTATGTCATAATCATTTCTGAGAGGCAAAGAAATTGCATGACAACAAGCAGAGCTAGTGGCGTCAAAATTTACACACATACTTTATGTGACTCAAAAGCCGAACGAGTTACTTTCCGACGTTGTTTTAGATGTGCAAGTGCCAGTCAAAACTCGCGGTGTCGGCACTCTGCCGACCATTTCGTTAGTTAACACCGGTCTTGCTGTGTGTGTTTCAAGCTCAAGAGCATCTCCAAGCAAAAAATGGTCAACAGCAACATTCAGACGGTTTCGTACTGCTCAATTGCTACATTAAAACGGTATGT
Source organism: Schistocerca gregaria (assembly GCF_023897955.1). Taxonomy (NCBI): domain Eukaryota; kingdom Metazoa; phylum Arthropoda; class Insecta; order Orthoptera; family Acrididae; genus Schistocerca; species Schistocerca gregaria. The sequence goes on along the minus strand of NW_026061724.1, from coordinate 15,894,287 downwards.
TTCTTTTTCAGAACTGGAAAAACACAAGCGTGACAGCATTCGAACCTGTAATCTTCAGATACGAAGTCCGACGCCTTATCCATTAGACCACACGGTCACTGACGATCAACATTTACATGTATACGACTCATCTCGAAACGCTCACACCCCTGAGGATTTGTGTTTTCGTTCTACACAGCCGCTGCCCCTTGCTCTTTCCCACCCATTCGTTACATTCAACCTCTGACGAGACCGACCAAATATAGACTGAGAAACAAGACCACACACTTTGTGCATTCGGAATCGAAGGCAGGGCGTCCCGCGCCGCATTTGCTACGATTGCCATTTGCTACTTCTGCAGAAGCGGCGGCGGCGACGACGACGACGACGAATATCGCGAGAGGCTTTGAGATATGTGAGAAATACATCTATAAAATGTAATTCAGACTGCCTCGTCCCACCTTATGCTGTACCGCTTTGGCAAATGCTTTATCTGCGCCATTCGCCTTAATCGCATCTGAGAGTAATTCTTAAAAAAACGCCCGTCGCTAATTGTTCGTCATCACAGGTACTGTTTGCTATACGGCCACGACGCGCAACTGATTTCCAAAATTCATCTTTCTCCTGTGAGGATGGAACTTACAACCCCTGGTTTATTAGACCAGTGCACTACCACTGAGCTAAAGAGGCGCGGCCTAGCGGTACTCTTGGGTACTTCGTCCTTACGGTCGTCTGCACCATCAGACTTTAGCTGACAACACTTCATATTACCGGCTAATATTTGCAGCTATGGCGACAAATTACTGCTTGGCTACACATCTGACACGTAACCGATGTGCTCTCCAAACAACAACACTTGCATTTCAGAAAATGTCTTTCACACATGTCTACAATATCACCTTCACCTTCAAATACAGTTTCCTTGCGACTGACAGAGACGTAGGCAAAGTTTAAAGTTGCTATTTCCATTAAATCTCGTTAATCAGAAAAACGGTAATTTACACCTGCAGCGGAACAAAATTCCGTTCCGCCCAGCGTCTGGCTCGAACCCATGACCCTGGGATTAAGAGTCTGACACTCTACCGACTGAGCTGGCCGGCTACCTCGGTGAATACCTGCCGGGTAGCACGTCACACAGTACTCGTTTGGGTTGGGTGGTCCCATACAGAATCTCTCCATGATGCCTGATGATTTCCTAACGTCACACTCGTCACGTACTTCACTTTTATGTCATAATCATTTCTGAGAGGTAAAGAAATTGCATGACAACATGCAGAGCTAGTGGCGTCAAAATTAACACACATACTTTATGTGACTCAAAAGCCGAACGAGTTACTTTCCGACGTTGTTTTAGATGTGCAAGTGATAGTCAAAACTCGCTGTGTCGGCACTCTGCCGACCATTTCGCTAGTTAACACCGGTCTTGTTGTGTGTGTTTCAAGCTCAAGAGCATCTCCAAGCAAAAAATGGTCAACAGCAACATTCAGACGGTTTCGTACTGCTCAATTGCTACATTAAAACGGTATGTTTCTTTTTCAGAACTGGAAAAACACGAGCGTGGCAGCATTCTAGCCTGTAATCTTCAGATCCGAAGTCCGACGCCTTATCCATTAGGCCACACGGTCACTGACGACTAACATTTACATGTATACGACTCATCTCGAAACGCTCACACCCCTGAGGATTTGTGTTTTCGTTCTACACAGCCGCTGCCCCTTGCTCTTTCCCACCCATTCGTTACATTCTACCTCTGACGAGACCGACCAAATATAGACTGAGAAACAAGACCACACACTTTGTGCATTCGGAATCGAAGGCAGGGCGTCCCTCGCCGCATTTGCTACGATTGCCATTTGCTACTTCTGCAGAAGCGGCGGCGGCGACGACGACGACGACGACGACGACGACGACGACGACGACGACGAATATCGCGAGAGGCTTTGAGATATGTGAGAAATACATCTATAAAATGTAATTCAGACTGCCTCGTCCCACCTTATGCTGTACCGCTTTGGCAAATGCTTTATCTGCGCCATTCGCCTTAATCACATCTGAGAGTAAATCTTAAAAAAACGCCCGTCGCTAATTGTTCGTCATCACAGGTACTGTTTGCTATACGGCCACGACGCGCAACTGATTTCCAAAATTCATCTTTCTCCTGTGAGGATGGAACTTACAACCCCTGGTTTATTAGACCAGTGCACTACCACTGAGCTAAAGAGGCGCGGCCTAGCGGTACTCTTGGGTACTTCGTCCTTACGGTCGTCTGCACCATCAGACTTTAGCTGACAACACTTCATATTACCGGCTAATATTTGCAGCTATGGCGACAAATTACTGCTTGGCTACACATCTGACACGTAACCGATGTGCTCTCCAAACCACAACACTTGCTTTTCAGAACATGTCTTTCACACATGTCTACAAAATCACCTTCACCTTCAAATACAGTTTCCTTGCGACTGACAGAGACGTAGGCAAAGTTTAAAGTTGCTATTTCCATTAAATCTCGTTAATCAGAAAAACGGTAATTTACACCTGCAGCGGAACAAAATTCCGTTCCGCCCAGCGTCTGGCTCGAACCCACGACCCTGGGATTAAGAGTCTGACGCTCTACCGACTGAGATAGCCGGCTACCTCGGTGAATACTTGCCGGGTAGCACGTCACACAGTACTCGTTTGGGTTGGGTGGTCCCATACAGAATCTCTCCATGCTGCCTAATGTTTTCCTAACGTCACACTCGTCACGTACTTCACTTTTATGTCATAATCATTTCTGAGAGGCAAAGAAATTGCATGACAACAAGCAGAGCTAGTGGCGTCAAAATTTACACACATACTTTATGTGACTCAAAAGCCGAACGAGTTACTTTCCGACGTTGTTTTAGATGTGCAAGTGCCAGTCAAAACTCGCGGTGTCGGCACTCTGCCGACCATTTCGTTAGTTAACACCGGTCTTGCTGTGTGTGTTTCAAGCTCAAGAGCATCTCCAAGCAAAAAATGGTCAACAGCAACATTCAGACGGTTTCGTACTGCTCAATTGCTACATTAAAACGGTATGTTTCTTTTTCAGAACTGGAAAAACACAAGCGTGACAGCATTCGAACCTGTAATCTTCAGATACGAAGTCCGACGCCTTATCCATTAGACCACACGGTCACTGACGATCAACATTTACATGTATACGACTCATCTCGAAACGCTCACACCCCTGAGGATTTGTGTTTTCGTTCTACACAGCCGCTGCCCCTTGCTCTTTCCCACCCATTCGTTACATTCAACCTCTGACAAGACCGACCAAATATAGACTGAGAAACAAGACCACACAATTTGTGCATTCGGAATCGAAGGCAGGCCGTCCCTCGCCGCATTTGCTACGATGGCCATTTGCTACTTCTGCAGAAGCGGCGGCGGCGACGACGACGACGACGACGACGACGACGACGACGAAGATCGCGAGAGACTCTGAGATATGTGAGAAATACATCTATAAAATGTAATTCAGACTGCCTCGTCCCACCTTATGCTGTACCGCTTTGGCAAATGCTTTATCTGCGCCATTCGCCTTAATCACATCTGAGAGTAAATCTTAAAAAAACGCCCGTCTCTAATTGTTCGTCATCACAGGTACTGTTTGCTATACGGCCACGACGCGCAACTGATTTCCAAAATTCATCTTTCTCCTGTGAGGATGGAACTTACAACCCCTGGTTTATTAGACCAGTGCACTACCACTGAGCTAAAGAGGCGCGGCCTAGCGGTACTCTTGGGTACTTCGTCCTTACGGTCGTCTGCACCATCAGACTTTAGCTGACAACACTTCATATTACCGGCTAATATTTGCAGCTATGGCGACAAATTACTGCTTGGCTACACATCTGACACGTAACCGATGTGCTCTCCAAACCACAACACTTGCTTTTCAGAACATGTCTTTCACACATGTCTACAAAATCACCTTCACCTTCAAATACAGTTTCCTTGCGACTGACAGAGACGTAGGCAAAGTTTAAAGTTGCTATTTCCATTAAATCTCGTTAATCAGAAAAACGGTAATTTACACCTGCAGCGGAACAAAATTCCGTTCCGCCCAGCGTCTGGCTCGAACCCACGACCCTGGGATTAAGAGTCTGACGCTCTACCGACTGAGATAGCCGGCTTCCTCGGTGAATACTTGCCGTGTAGCACGTCACACAGTACTCGTTTGGGTTGGGTGGTCCCATACAGAATCTCTCCATGCTGCCTAATGTTTTCCTAACGTCACACTCGTCACGTACTTCACTTTTATGTCATAATCATTTCTGAGAGGCAAAGAAATTGCATGACAACAAGCAGAGCTAGTGGCGTCAAAATTAACACACATACTTTATGTGACTCAAAAGCCGAACGAGTTACTTTCCGACGTTGTTTTAGATGTGCAAGTGCCAGTCAAAACTCGCGGTGTCGGCACTCTGCCGACCATTTCGTTAGTTAACACCGGTCTTGCTGTGTGTGTTTCAAGCTCAAGAGCATCTCCAAGCAAAAAATGGTCAACAGCAACATTCAGACGGTTTCGTACTGCTCAATTGCTACATTAAAACGGTATGTTTCTTTTTCAGAACTGGAAAAACACAAGCGTGACAGCATTCGAACCTGTAATCTTCAGATACGAAGTCCGACGCCTTATCCATTAGACCACACGGTCACTGACGATCAACATTTACATGTATACGACTCATCTCGAAACGCTCACACCCCTGAGGATTTGTGTTTTCGTTCTACACAGCCGCTGCCCCTTGCTCTTTCCCACCCATTCGTTACATTCAACCTCTGACAAGACCGACCAAATATAGACTGAGAAACAAGACCACACAATTTGTGCATTCGGAATCGAAGGCAGGCCGTCCCTCGCCGCATTTGCTACGATGGCCATTTGCTACTTCTGCAGAAGCGGCGGCGGCGACGACGACGACGACGACGACGAAGATCGCGAGAGACTCTGAGATATGTGAGAAATACATCTATAAAATGTAATTCAGACTGCCTCGTCCCACCTTATGCTGTACCGCTTTGGCAAATGCTTTATCTGCGCCATTCGCCTTAATCACATCTGAGAGTAAATCTTAAAAAAACGCCCGTCGCTAATTGTTCGTCATCACAGGTACTGTTTGCTATACGGCCACGACGCGCAACTGATTTCCAAAATTCATCTTTCTCCTGTGAGGATGGAACTTACAACCCCTGGTTTATTAGACCAGTGCACTACCACTGAGCTAAAGAGGCGCGGCCTAGCGGTACTCTTGGGTACTTCGTCCTTACGGTCGTCTGCACCATCAGACTTTAGCTGACAACACTTCATATTACCGGCTAATATTTGCAGCTATGGCGACAAATTACTGCTTGGCTACACATCTGACACGTAACCGATGTGCTCTCCAAACCACAACACTTGCTTTTCAGAACATGTCTTTCACACATGTCTACAAAATCACCTTCACCTTCAAATACAGTTTCCTTGCGACTGACAGAGACGTAGGCAAAGTTTAAAGTTGCTATTTCCATTAAATCTCGTTAATCAGAAAAACGGTAATTTACACCTGCAGCGGAACAAAATTCCGTTCCGCCCAGCGTCTGGCTCGAACCCACGACCCTGGGATTAAGAGTCTGACGCTCTACCGACTGAGATAGCCGGCTACCTCGGTGAATACTTGCCGGGTAGCACGTCACACAGTACTCGTTTGGGTTGGGTGGTCCCATACAGAATCTCTCCATGCTGCCTAATGTTTTCCTAACGTCACACTCGTCACGTACTTCACTTTTATGTCATAATCATTTCTGAGAGGCAAAGAAATTGCATGACAACAAGCAGAGCTAGTATCGTCAAAATTTACACACATACTTTATGTGACTCAAAAGCCGAACGAGTTACTTTCCGACGTTGTTTTAGATGTGCAAGTGCCAGTCAAAACTCGCGGTGTCGGCACTCTGCCGACCATTTCGTTAGTTAACACCGGTCTTGCTGTGTGTGTTTCAAGCTCAAGAGCATCTCCAAGCAAAAAATGGTCAACAGCAACATTCAGACGGTTTCGTACTGCTCAATTGCTACATTAAAACGGTATGTTTCTTTTTCAGAACTGGAAAAACACAAGCGTGACAGCATTCGAACCTGTAATCTTCAGATACGAAGTCCGACGCCTTATCCATTAGACCACACGGTCACTGACGATCAACATTTACATGTATACGACTCATCTCGAAACGCTCACACCCCTGAGGATTTGTGTTTTCGTTCTACACAGCCGCTGCCCCTTGCTCTTTCCCACCCATTCGTTACATTCAACCTCTGACAAGACCGACCAAATATAGACTGAGAAACAAGACCACACAATTTGTGCATTCGGAATCGAAGGCAGGCCGTCCCTCGCCGCATTTGCTACGATGGCCATTTGCTACTTCTGCAGAAGCGGCGGCGGCGACGACGACGACGAAGATCGCGAGAGACTCTGAGATATGTGAGAAATACATCTATAAAATGTAATTCAGACTGCCTCGTCCCACCTTATGCTGTACCGCTTTGGCAAATGCTTTATCTGCGCCATTCGCCTTAATCACATCTGAGAGTAAATCTTAAAAAAACGCCCGTCTCTAATTGTTCGTCATCACAGGTACTGTTTGCTATACGGCCACGACGCGCAACTGATTTCCAAAATTCATCTTTCTCCTGTGAGGATGGAACTTACAACCCCTGGTTTATTAGACCAGTGCACTACCACTGAGCTAAAGAGGCGCGGCCTAGCGGTACTCTTGGGTACTTCGTCCTTACGGTCGTCTGCACCATCAGACTTTAGCTGACAACACTTCATATTACCGGCTAATATTTGCAGCTATGGCGACAAATTACTGCTTGGCTACACATCTGACACGTAACCGATGTGCTCTCCAAACCACAACACTTGCTTTTCAGAACATGTCTTTCACACATGTCTACAAAATCACCTCCACCTTAAAATACAGTTTCCTTGCGACTGACAGAGACGTAGGCAAAGTTTAAAGTTGCTATTTCCATTAAATCTCGTTAATCAGAAAAACTGTAATTTACACCTGCAGCGGAACAAAATTCCGTTCCGCCCAGCGTCTGGCTCGAACCCACGACCCTGGGATTAAGAGTCTGACGCTCTACCGACTGAGATAGCCGGCTTCCTCGGTGAATACTTGCCGGGTAGCACGTCACACAGTACTCGTTTGGGTTGGGTGGTCCCATACAGAATCTCTCCATGCTGCCTAATGTTTTCCTAACGTCACACTCGTCACGTACTTCACTTTTCTGTCATAATCATTTCTGAGAGGCAAAGAAATTGCATGACAACAAGCAGAGCTAGTGGCGTCAAAATTAACACACATACTTTATGTGACTCAAAAGCCGAACGAGTTACTTTCCGACGTTGTTTTAGATGTGCAAGTGCCAGTCAAAACTCGCGGTGTCGGCACTCTGCCGACCATTTCGTTAGTTAACACCGGTCTTGCTGTGTGTGTTTCAAGCTCAAGAGCATCTCCAAGCAAAAAATGGTCAACAGCAACATTCAGACGGTTTCGTACTGCTCAATTGCTACATTAAAACGGTATGTTTCTTTTTCAGAACTGGAAAAACACAAGCGTGACAGCATTCGAACCTGTAATCTTCAGATACGAAGTCCGACGCCTTATCCATTAGACCACACGGTCACTGACGATCAACATTTACATGTATACGACTCATCTCGAAACGCTCACACCCCTGAGGATTTGTGTTTTCGTTCTACACAGCCGCTGCCCCTTGCTCTTTCCCACCCATTCGTTACATTCAACCTCTGACGAGACCGACCAAATATAGACTGAGAAACAAGACCACACAATTTGTGCATTCGGAATCGAAGGCAGGCCGTCCCTCGCCGCATTTGCTACGATGGCCATTTGCTACTTCTGCAGAAGCGGCGGCGGCGACGACGACGACGACGACGACGACGACGACGACGACGACGACGACGACGACGAAGATCGCGAGAGACTCTGAGATATGTGAGAAATACATCTATAAAATGTAATTCAGACTGCCTCGTCCCACCTAATGCTGTACCGCTTTGGCAAATGCTTTATCTGCGCCATTCGCCTTAATCGCATCTGAGAGTAATTCTTAAAAAAACGCCCGTCGCTAATTGTTCGTCATCACAGGTACTGTTTGCTATACGGCCACGACGCGCAACTGATTTCCAAAATTCATCTTTCTCCTGTGAGGATGGAACTTACAACCCCTGGTTTATTAGACCAGTGCACTACCACTGAGCTAAAGAGGCGCGGCCTAGCGGTACTCTTGGGTACTTCGTCCTTACGGTCGTCTGCACCATCAGACTTTAGCTGACAACACTTCATATTACCGGCTAATATTTGCAGCTATGGCGACAAATTACTGCTTGGCTACACATCTGACACGTAACCGATGTGCTCTCCAAACCACAACACTTGCTTTTCAGAACATGTCTTTCACACATGTCTACAAAATCACCTCCACCTTAAAATACAGTTTCCTTGCGACTGACAGAGACGTAGGCAAAGTTTAAAGTTGCTATTTCCATTAAATCTCGTTAATCAGAAAAACTGTAATTTACACCTGCAGCGGAACAAAATTCCGTTCCGCCCAGCGTCTGGCTCGAACCCACGACCCTGGGATTAAGAGTCTGACGCTCTACCGACTGAGATGGCCGGCTTCCTCGGTGAATACTTGCCGGGTAGCACGTCACACAGTACTCGTTTGGGTTGGGTGGTCCCATACAGAATCTCTCCATGCTGCCTAATGTTTTCCTAACGTCACACTCGTCACGTACTTCACTTTTCTGTCATAATCATTTCTGAGAGGCAAAGAAATTGCATGACAACAAGCAGAGCTAGTGGCGTCAAAATTAACACACATACTTTATGTGACTCAAAAGCCGAACGAGTTACTTTCCGACGTTGTTTTAGATGTGCAAGTGCCAGTCAAAACTCGCGGTGTCGGCACTCTGCCGACCATTTCGTTAGTTAACACCGGTCTTGCTGTGTGTGTTTCAAGCTCAAGAGCATCTCCAAGCAAAAAATGGTCAACAGCAACATTCAGACGGTTTCGTACTGCTCAATTGCTACATTAAAACGGTATGTTTCTTTTTCAGAACTGGAAAAACACAAGCGTGACAGCATTCGAACCTGTAATCTTCAGATACGAAGTCCGACGCCTTATCCATTAGACCACACGGTCACTGACGATCAACATTTACATGTATACGACTCATCTCGAAACGCTCACACCCCTGAGGATTTGTGTTTTCGTTCTACACAGCCGCTGCCCCTTGCTCTTTCCCACCCATTCGTTACATTCAACCTCTGACGAGACCGACCAAATATAGACTGAGAAACAAGACCACACAATTTGTGCATTCGGAATCGAAGGCAGGCCGTCCCTCGCCGCATTTGCTACGATGGCCATTTGCTACTTCTGCAGAAGCGACGACGACGACGACGACGACGACGACGACGACGAAGATCGCGAGAGACTCTGAGATATGTGAGAAATACATCTATAAAATGTAATTCAGACTGCCTCGTCCCACCTAATGCTGTACCGCTTTGGCAAATGCTTTATCTGCGCCATTCGCCTTAATCGCATCTGAGAGTAATTCTTAAAAAAACGCCCGTCGCTAATTGTTCGTCATCACAGGTACTGTTTGCTATACGGCCACGACGCGCAACTGATTTCCAAAATTCATCTTTCTCCTGTGAGTATGGAACTTACAACCCCTGGTTTATTAGACCAGTGCACTACCACTGAGCTAAAGAGGCGCGGCCTAGCGGTACTCTTGGGTACTTCGTCCTTACGGTCGTCTGCACCATCAGACTTTAGCTGACAACACTTCATATTACCGGCTAATATTTGCAGCTATGGCGACAAATTACTGCTTGGCTACACATCTGACACGTAACCGATGTGCTCTCCAAACCACAACACTTGCTTTTCAGAACATGTCTTTCACACATGTCTACAAAATCACCTTCACCTTCAAATACAGTTTCCTTGCGACTGACAGAGACGTAGGCAAAGTTTAAAGTTGCTATTTCCATTAAATCTCGTTAATCAGAAAAACGGTAATTTACACCTGCAGCGGAACAAAATTCCGTTCCGCCCAGCGTCTGGCTCGAACCCATGACCCTGGGATTAAGAGTCTGACACTCTACCGACTGAGCTGGCCGGCTACCTCGGTGAATACCTGCCGGGTAGCACGTCACACAGTACTCGTTTGGGTTGGGTGGTCCCATACAGAATCTCTCCATGATGCCTGATGATTTCCTAACGTCACACTCGTCACGTACTTCACTTTTATGTCATAATCATTTCTGAGAGGTAAAGAAATTGCATGACAACATGCAGAGCTAGTGGCGTCAAAATTAACACACATACTTTATGTGACTCAAAAGCCGAACGAGTTACTTTCCGACGTTGTTTTAGATGTGCAAGTGATAGTCAAAACTCGCTGTGTCGGCACTCTGCCGACCATTTCGCTAGTTAACACCGGTCTTGTTGTGTGTGTTTCAAGCTCAAGAGCATCTCCAAGCAAAAAATGGTCAACAGCAACATTCAGACGGTTTCGTACTGCTCAATTGCTACATTAAAACGGTATGTTTCTTTTTCAGAACTGGAAAAACACGAGCGTGGCAGCATTCTAGCCTGTAATCTTCAGATCCGAAGTCCGACGCCTTATCCATTAGGCCACACGGTCACTGACGACTAACATTTACATGTATACGACTCATCTCGAAACGCTCACACCCCTGAGGATTTGTGTTTTCGTTCTACACAGCCGCTGCCCCTTGCTCTTTCCCACCCATTCGTTACATTCTACCTCTGACGAGACCGACCAAATATAGACTGAGAAACAAGACCACACACTTTGTGCATTCGGAATCGAAGGCAGGGCGTCCCTCGCCGCATTTGCTACGATTGCCATTTGCTACTTCTGCAGAAGCGGCGGCGGCGACGACGACGACGACGAATATCGCGAGAGGCTTTGAGATATGTGAGAAATACATCTATAAAATGTAATTCAGACTGCCTCGTCCCACCTTATGCTGTACCGCTTTGGCAAATGCTTTATCTGCGCCATTCGCCTTAATCACATCTGAGAGTAAATCTTAAAAAAACGCCCGTCGCTAATTGTTCGTCATCACAGGTACTGTTTGCTATACGGCCACGACGCGCAACTGATTTCCAAAATTCATCTTTCTCCTGTGAGGATGGAACTTACAACCCCTGGTTTATTAGACCAGTGCACTACCACTGAGCTAAAGAGGCGCGGCCTAGCGGTACTCTTGGGTACTTCGTCCTTACGGTCGTCTGCACCATCAGACTTTAGCTGACAACACTTCATATTACCGGCTAATATTTGCAGCTATGGCGACAAATTACTGCTTGGCTACACATCTGACACGTAACCGATGTGCTCTCCAAACCACAACACTTGCTTTTCAGAACATGTCTTTCACACATGTCTACAAAATCACCTTCACCTTCAAATACAGTTTCCTTGCGACTGACAGAGACGTAGGCAAAGTTTAAAGTTGCTATTTCCATTAAATCTCGTTAATCAGAAAAACGGTAATTTACACCTGCAGCGGAACAAAATTCCGTTCCGCCCAGCGTCTGGCTCGAACCCACGACCCTGGGATTAAGAGTCTGACGCTCTACCGACTGAGATAGCCGGCTTCCTCGGTGAATACTTGCCGTGTAGCACGTCACACAGTACTCGTTTGGGTTGGGTGGTCCCATACAGAATCTCTCCATGCTGCCTAATGTTTTCCTAACGTCACACTCGTCACGTACTTCACTTTTATGTCATAATCATTTCTGAGAGGCAAAGAAATTGCATGACAACAAGCAGAGCTAGTGGCGTCAAAATTAACACACATACTTTATGTGACTCAAAAGCCGAACGAGTTACTTTCCGACGTTGTTTTAGATGTGCAAGTGCCAGTCAAAACTCGCGGTGTCGGCACTCTGCCGACCATTTCGTTAGTTAACACCGGTCTTGCTGTGTGTGTTTCAAGCTCAAGAGCATCTCCAAGCAAAAAATGGTCAACAGCAACATTCAGACGGTTTCGTACTGCTCAATTGCTACATTAAAACGGTATGTTTCTTTTTCAGAACTGGAAAAACACAAGCGTGACAGCATTCGAACCTGTAATCTTCAGATACGAAGTCCGACGCCTTATCCATTAGACCACACGGTCACTGACGATCAACATTTACATGTATACGACTCATCTCGAAACGCTCACACCCCTGAGGATTTGTGTTTTCGTTCTACACAGCCGCTGCCCCTTGCTCTTTCCCACCCATTCGTTACATTCAACCTCTGACGAGACCGACCAAATATAGACTGAGAAACAAGACCACACAATTTGTGCATTCGGAATCGAAGGCAGGCCGTCCCTCGCCGCATTTGCTACGATGGCCATTTGCTACTTCTGCAGAAGCGGCGGCGGCGGCGACGACGACGACGACGACGACGACGACGACGACGACGACGACGACGAAGAAGATCGCGAGAGACTCTGAGATATGTGAGAAATACATCTATAAAATGTAATTCAGACTGCCTCGTCCCACCTTATGCTGTACCGCTTTGGCAAATGCTTTATCTGCGCCATTCGCCTTAATCGCATCTGAGAGTAATTCTTAAAAAAACGCCCGTCGCTAATTGTTCGTCATCACAGGTACTGTTTGCTATACGGCCACGACGCGCAACTGATTTCCAAAATTCATCTTTCTCCTGTGAGGATGGAACTTACAACCCCTGGTTTATTAGACCAGTGCACTACCACTGAGCTAAAGAGGCGCGGCCTAGCGGTACTCTTGGGTACTTCGTCCTTACGGTCGTCTGCACCATCAGACTTTAGCTGACAACACTTCATATTACCGGCTAATATTTGCAGCTATGGCGACAAATTACTGCTTGGCTACACATCTGACACGTAACCGATGTGCTCTCCAAACAACAACACTTGCATTTCAGGAAATGTCTTTCACACATGTCTACAATATCACCTTCACCTTCAAATACAGTTTCCTTGCGACTGACAGAGACGTAGGCAAAGTTTAAAGTTGCTATTTCCATTAAATCTCGTTAATCAGAAAAACGGTAATTTACACCTGCAGCGGAACAAAATTCCGTTCCGCCCAGCGTCTGGCTCGAACCCATGACCCTGGGATTAAGAGTCTGACACTCTACCGACTGAGCTGGCCGGCTACCTCGGTGACTACCTGCCGGGTAGCACGTCACACAGTACTCGTTTGGGTTGGGTGGTCCCATACAGAATCTCTCCATGATGCCTGATGATTTCCTAACGTCACACTCGTCACGTACTTCACTTTTATGTCATAATCATTTCTGAGAGGTAAAGAAATTGCATGACAACATGCAGAGCTAGTGGCGTCAAAATTAACACACATACTTTATGTGACTCAAAAGCCGAACGAGTTACTTTCCGACGTTGTTTTAGATGTGCAAGTGATAGTCAAAACTCGCTGTGTCGGCACTCTGCCGACCATTTCGCTAGTTAACACCGGTCTTGTTGTGTGTGTTTCAAGCTCAAGAGCATCTCCAAGCAAAAAATGGTCAACAGCAACATTCAGACGGTTTCGTACTGCTCAATTGCTACATTAAAACGGTATGTTTCTTTTTCAGAACTGGAAAAACACGAGCGTGGCAGCATTCTAGCCTGTAATCTTCAGATCCGAAGTCCGACGCCTTATCCATTAGGCCACACGGTCACTGACGACTAACATTTACATGTATACGACTCATCTCGAAACGCTCACACCCCTGAGGATTTGTGTTTTCGTTCTACACAGCCGCTGCCCCTTGCTCTTTCCCACCCATTCGTTACATTCTACCTCTGACGAGACCGACCAAATATAGACTGAGAAACAAGACCACACACTTTGTGCATTCGGAATCGAAGGCAGGGCGTCCCTCGCCGCATTTGCTACGATTGCCATTTGCTACTTCTGCAGAAGCGGCGGCGGCGACGACGACGACGACGACGACGACGACGACGACGACGAATATCGCGAGAGGCTTTGAGATATGTGAGAAATACATCTATAAAATGTAATTCAGACTGCCTCGTCCCACCTTATGCTGTACCGCTTTGGCAAATGCTTTATCTGCGCCATTCGCCTTAATCACATCTGAGAGTAAATCTTAAAAAAACGCCCGTCGCTAATTGTTCGTCATCACAGGTACTGTTTGCTATACGGCCACGACGCGCAACTGATTTCCAAAATTCATCTTTCTCCTGTGAGGATGGAACTTACAACCCCTGGTTTATTAGACCAGTGCACTACCACTGAGCTAAAGAGGCGCGGCCTAGCGGTACTCTTGGGTACTTCGTCCTTACGGTCGTCTGCACCATCAGACTTTAGCTGACAACACTTCATATTACCGGCTAATATTTGCAGCTATGGCGACAAATTACTGCTTGGCTACACATCTGACACGTAACCGATGTGCTCTCCAAACCACAACACTTGCTTTTCAGAACATGTCTTTCACACATGTCTACAAAATCACCTTCACCTTCAAATACAGTTTCCTTGCGACTGACAGAGACGTAGGCAAAGTTTAAAGTTGCTATTTCCATTAAATCTCGTTAATCAGAAAAACGGTAATTTACACCTGCAGCGGAACAAAATTCCGTTCCGCCCAGCGTCTGGCTCGAACCCACGACCCTGGGATTAAGAGTCTGACGCTCTACCGACTGAGATAGCCGGCTACCTCGGTAAATACTTGCCGGGTAGCACGTCACACAGTACTCGTTTGGGTTGGGTGGTCCCATACAGAATCTCTCCATGCTGCCTAATGTTTTCCTAACGTCACACTCGTCACGTACTTCACTTTTATGTCATAATCATTTCTGAGAGGCAAAGAAATTGCATGACAACAAGCAGAGCTAGTGGCGTCAAAATTAACACACATACTTTATGTGACTCAAAAGCCGAACGAGTTACTTTCCGACGTTGTTTTAGATGTGCAAGTGCCAGTCAAAACTCGCGGTGTCGGCACTCTGCCGACCATTTCGTTAGTTAACACCGGTCTTGCTGTGTGTGTTTCAAGCTCAAGAGCATCTCCAAGCAAAAAATGGTCAACAGCAACATTCAGACGGTTTCGTACTGCTCAATTGCTACATTAAAACGGTATGTTTCTTTTTCAGAACTGGAAAAACACAAGCGTGACAGCATTCGAACCTGTAATCTTCAGATACGAAGTCCGACGCCTTATCCATTAGACCACACGGTCACTGACGATCAACATTTACATGTATACGACTCATCTCGAAACGCTCACACCCCTGAGGATTTGTGTTTTCGTTCTACACAGCCGCTGCCCCTTGCTCTTTCCCACCCATTCGTTACATTCAACCTCTGACAAGACCGACCAAATATAGACTGAGAAACAAGACCACACAATTTGTGCATTCGGAATCGAAGGCAGGCCGTCCCTCGCCGCATTTGCTACGATGGCCATTTGCTACTTCTGCAGAAGCGGCGGCGGCGACGACGACGACGACGACGACGACGACGACGACGACGAAGATCGCGAGAGACTCTGAGATATGTGAGAAATACATCTATAAAATGTAATTCAGACTGCCTCGTCCCACCTTATGCTGTACCGCTTTGGCAAATGCTTTATCTGCGCCATTCGCCTTAATCACATCTGAGAGTAAATCTTAAAAAAACGCCCGTCTCTAATTGTTCGTCATCACAGGTACTGTTTGCTATACGGCCACGACGCGCAACTGATTTCCAAAATTCATCTTTCTCCTGTGAGGATGGAACTTACAACCCCTGGTTTATTAGACCAGTGCTCTACCACTGAGCTAAAGAGGCGCGGCCTAGCGGTACCCTTGGGTACTTCGTCCTTACGGTCGTCTGCACCATCAGACTTTAGCTGACAACACTTCATATTACCGGCTAATATTTGCAGCTATGGCGACAAATTACTGCTTGGCTACACATCTGACACGTAACCGATGTGCTCTCCAAACCACAACACTTGCTTTTCAGAACATGTCTTTCACACATGTCTACAAAATCACCTTCACCTTCAAATACAGTTTCCTTGCGACTGACAGAGACGTAGGCAAAGTTTAAAGTTGCTATTTCCATTAAATCTCGTTAATCAGAAAAACGGTAATTTACACCTGCAGCGGAACAAAATTCCGTTCCGCCCAGCGTCTGGCTCGAACCCACGACCCTGGGATTAAGAGTCTGACGCTCTACCGACTGAGATAGCCGGCTACCTCGGTGAATACTTGCCGGGTAGCACGTCACACAGTACTCGTTTGGGTTGGGTGGTCCCATACAGAATCTCTCCATGCTGCCTAATGTTTTCCTAACGTCACACTCGTCACGTACTTCACTTTTATGTCATAATCATTTCTGAGAGGCAAAGAAATTGCATGACAACAAGCAGAGCTAGTGGCGTCAAAATTAACACACATACTTTATGTGACTCAAAAGCCGAACGAGTTACTTTCCGACGTTGTTTTAGATGTGCAAGTGCCAGTCAAAACTCGCGGTGTCGGCACTCTGCCGACCATTTCGTTAGTTAACACCGGTCTTGCTGTGTGTGTTTCAAGCTCAAGAGCATCTCCAAGCAAAAAATGGTCAACAGCAACATTCAGACGGTTTCGTACTGCTCAATTGCTACATTAAAACGGTATGTTTCTTTTTCAGAACTGGAAAAACACAAGCGTGACAGCATTCGAACCTGTAATCTTCAGATACGAAGTCCGACGCCTTATCCATTAGACCACACGGTCACTGACGATCAACATTTACATGTATACGACTCATCTCGAAACGCTCACACCCCTGAGGATTTGTGTTTTCGTTCTACACAGCCGCTGCCCCTTGCTCTTTCCCACCCATTCGTTACATTCAACCTCTGACAAGACCGACCAAATATAGACTGAGAAACAAGACCACACAATTTGTGCATTCGGAATCGAAGGCAGGCCGTCCCTCGCCGCATTTGCTACGATGGCCATTTGCTACTTCTGCAGAAGCGGCGACGACGACGACGACGACGACGACGACGACGACGAAGATCGCGAGAGACTCTGAGATATGTGAGAAATACATCTATAAAATGTAATTCAGACTGCCTCGTCCCACCTTATGCTGTACCGCTTTGGCAAATGCTTTATCTGCGCCATTCGCCTTAATCACATCTGAGAGTAAATCTTAAAAAAACGCCCGTCTCTAATTGTTCGTCATCACAGGTACTGTTTGCTATACGGCCACGACGCGCAACTGATTTCCAAAATTCATCTTTCTCCTGTGAGGATGGAACTTACAACCCCTGGTTTATTAGACCAGTGCTCTACCACTGAGCTAAAGAGGCGCGGCCTAGCGGTACCCTTGGGTACTTCGTCCTTACGGTCGTCTGCACCATCAGACTTTAGCTGACAACACTTCATATTACCGGCTAATATTTGCAGCTATGGCGACAAATTACTGCTTGGCTACACATCTGACACGTAACCGATGTGCTCTCCAAACCACAACACTTGCTTTTCAGAACATGTCTTTCACACATGTCTACAAAATCACCTTCACCTTCAAATACAGTTTCCTTGCGACTGACAGAGACGTAGGCAAAGTTTAAAGTTGCTATTTCCATTAAATCTCGTTAATCAGAAAAACGGTAATTTACACCTGCAGCGGAACAAAATTCCGTTCCGCCCAGCGTCTGGCTCGAACCCACGACCCTGGGATTAAGAGTCTGACGCTCTACCGACTGAGATAGCCGGCTACCTCGGTGAATACTTGCCGGGTAGCACGTCACACAGTACTCGTTTGGGTTGGGTGGTCCCATACAGAATCTCTCCATGCTGCCTAATGTTTTCCTAACGTCACACTCGTCACGTACTTCACTTTTATGTCATAATCATTTCTGAGAGGCAAAGAAATTGCATGACAACAAGCAGAGCTAGTGGCGTCAAAATTAACACACATACTTTATGTGACTCAAAAGCCGAACGAGTTACTTTCCGACGTTGTTTTAGATGTGCAAGTGCCAGTCAAAACTCGCGGTGTCGGCACTCTGCCGACCATTTCGTTAGTTAACACCGGTCTTGCTGTGTGTGTTTCAAGCTCAAGAGCATCTCCAAGCAAAAAATGGTCAACATCAACATTCAGACGGTTTCGTACTGCTCAATTGCTACATTAAAACGGTATGTTTCTTTTTCAGAACTGGAAAAACACAACTGTGACAGCATTCGAACCTGTAATCTTCAGATACGAAGTCCGACGCCTTATCCATTAGACCACACGGTCACTGACGATCAACATTTACATGTATACGACTCATCTCGAAACGCTCACACCCCTGAGGATTTGTGTTTTCGTTCTACACAGCCGCTGCCCCTTGCTCTTTCCCACCCATTCGTTACATTCAACCTCTGACGAGACCGACCAAATATAGACTGAGAAACAAGACCACACAATTTGTGCATTCGGAATCGAAGGCAGGCCGTCCCTCGCCGCATTTGCTACGATGGCCATTTGCTACTTCTGCAGAAGCGGCGGCGGCGACGACGACGACGACGACGACGACGACGACGAAGATCGCGAGAGACTCTGAGATATGTGAGAAATACATCTATAAAATGTAATTCAGACTGCCTCGTCCAACCTTATGCTGTACCGCTTTGGCAAATGCTTTATCTGCGCCATTCGCCTTAATCACATCTGAGAGTAAATCTTAAAAAAACGCCCGTCGCTAATTGTTCGTCATCACAGGTACTGTTTGCTATACGGCCACGACGCGCAACTGATTTCCAAAATTCATCTTTCTCCTGTGAGGATGGAACTTACAACCCCTGGTTTATTAGACCAGTGCTCTACCACTGAGCTAAAGAGGCGCGGCCTAGCGGTACTCTTGGGTACTTCGTCCTTACGGTCGTCTGCACCATCAGACTTTAGCTGACAACACTTCATATTACCGGCTAATATTTGCAGCTATGGCGACAAATTACTGCTTGGCTACACATCTGACACGTAACCGATGTGCTCTCCAAACCACAACACTTGCTTTTCAGAACATGTCTTTCACACATGTCTACAAAATCACCTTCACCTTCAAATACAGTTTCCTTGCGACTGACAGAGACGTAGGCAAAGTTTAAAGTTGCTATTTCCATTAAATCTCGTTAATCAGAAAAACGGTAATTTACACCTGCAGCGGAACAAAATTCCGTTCCGCCCAGCGTCTGGCTCGAACCCACGACCCTGGAATTAAGAGTCTGACGCTCTACCGACTGAGATAGCCGGCTACCTCGGTGAATACTTGCCGGGTAGCACGTCACACAGTACTCGTTTGGGTTGGGTGGTCCCATACAGAATCTCTCCATGCTGCCTAATGTTTTCCTAACGTCACACTCGTCACGTACTTCACTTTTATGTCATAATCATTTCTGAGAGGCAAAGAAATTGCATGACAACAAGCAGAGCTAGTGGCGTCAAAATTAACACACATACTTTATGTGACTCAAAAGCCGAACAAGTTACTTTCCGACGTTGTTTTAGATGTGCAAGTGCCAGTCAAAACTCGCGGTGTCGGCACTCTGCCGACCATTTCGTTAGTTAACACCGGTCTTGCTGTGTGTGTTTCAAGCTCAAGAGCATCTCCAAGCAAAAAATGGTCAACAGCAACATTCAGACGGTTTCGTACTGCTCAATTGCTACATTAAAACGGTATGTTTCTTTTTCAGAACTGGAAAAACACAAGCGTGACAGCATTCGAACCTGTAATCTTCAGATACTAAGTCCGACGCCTTATCCATTAGACCACACGGTCACTGACGATCAACATTTACATGTATACGACTCATCTCGAAACGCTCACACCCCTGAGGATTTGTGTTTTCGTTCTACACAGCCGCTGCCCCTTGCTCTTTCCCACCCATTCGTTACATTCAACCTCTGACGAGACCGACCAAATATAGACTGAGAAACAAGACCACACAATTTGTGCATTCGGAATCGAAGGCAGGCCGTCCCTCGCCGCATTTGCTACGATGGCCATTTGCTACTTCTGCAGAAGCGGCGACGACGACGACGACGACGACGACGACGACGACGACGAAGATCGCGAGAGACTCTGAGATATGTGAGAAATACATCTATAAAATGTAATTCAGACTGCCTCGTCCCACCTTATGCTGTACCGCTTTGGCAAATGCTTTATCTGCGCCATTCGCCTTAATCACATCTGAGAGTAAATCTTAAAAAAACGCCCGTCTCTAATTGTTCGTCATCACAGGTACTGTTTGCTATACGGCCACGACGCGCAACTGATTTCCAAAATTCATCTTTCTCCTGTGAGGATGGAACTTACAACCCCTGGTTTATTAGACCAGTGCTCTACCACTGAGCTAAAGAGGCGCGGCCTAGCGGTACCCTTGGGTACTTCGTCCTTACGGTCGTCTGCACCATCAGACTTTAGCTGACAACACTTCATATTACCGGCTAATATTTGCAGCTATGGCGACAAATTACTGCTTGGCTACACATCTGACACGTAACCGATGTGCTCTCCAAACCACAACACTTGCTTTTCAGAACATGTCTTTCACACATGTCTACAAAATCACCTTCACCTTCAAATACAGTTTCCTTGCGACTGACAGAGACGTAGGCAAAGTTTAAAGTTGCTATTTCCATTAAATCTCGTTAATCAGAAAAACGGTAATTTACACCTGCAGCGGAACAAAATTCCGTTCCGCCCAGCGTCTGGCTCGAACCCACGACCCTGGGATTAAGAGTCTGACGCTCTACCGACTGAGATAGCCGGCTACCTCGGTGAATACTTGCCGGGTAGCACGTCACACAGTACTCGTTTGGGTTGGGTGGTCCCATACAGAATCTCTCCATGCTGCCTAATGTTTTCCTAACGTCACACTCGTCACGTACTTCACTTTTATGTCATAATCATTTCTGAGAGGCAAAGAAATTGCATGACAACAAGCAGAGCTAGTGGCGTCAAAATTAACACACATACTTTATGTGACTCAAAAGCCGAACGAGTTACTTTCCGACGTTGTTTTAGATGTGCAAGTGCCAGTCAAAACTCGCGGTGTCGGCACTCTGCCGACCATTTCGTTAGTTAACACCGGTCTTGCTGTGTGTGTTTCAAGCTCAAGAGCATCTCCAAGCAAAAATTGGTCAACAGCAACATTCAGACGGTTTCGTACTGCTCAATTGCTACATTAAAACGGTATGTTTCTTTTTCAGAACTGGAAAAACACAAGCGTGACAGCATTCGAACCTGTAATCTTCAGATACGAAGTCCGACGCCTTATCCATTAGACCACACGGTCACTGACGATCAACATTTACATGTATACGACTCATCTCGAAACGCTCACACCCCTGAGGATTTGTGTTTTCGTTCTACACAGCCGCTGCCCCTTGCTCTTTCCCACCCATTCGTTACATTCAACCTCTGACGAGACCGACCAAATATAGACTGAGAAACAAGACCACACAATTTGTGCATTCGGAATCGAAGGCAGGCCGTCCCTCGCCGCATTTGCTACGATGGCCATTTGCTACTTCTGCAGAAGCGGCGGCGGCGACGACGACGACGACGACGACGACGACGACGACGACGAAGATCGCGAGAGACTCTGAGATATGTGAGAAATACATCTATAAAATGTAATTCAGACTGCCTCGTCCCACCTTATGCTGTACCGCTTTGGCAAATGCTTTATCTGCGCCATTCGCCTTAATCACATCTGAGAGTAAATCTTAAAAAAACGCCCGTCGCTAATTGTTCGTCATCACAGGTACTGTTTGCTATACGGCCACGACGCGCAACTGATTTCCAAAATTCATCTTTCTCCTGTGAGGATGGAACTTACAACCCCTGGTTTATTAGACCAGTGCTCTACCACTGAGCTAAAGAGGCGCGGCCTAGCGGTACTCTTGGGTACTTCGTCCTTACGGTCGTCTGCACCATCAGACTTTAGCTGACAACACTTCATATTACCGGCTAATATTTGCAGCTATGGCGACAAATTACTGCTTGGCTACACATCTGACACGTAACCGATGTGCTCTCCAAACCACAACACTTGCTTTTCAGAACATGTCTTTCACACATGTCTACAAAATCACCTTCACCTTCAAATACAGTTTCCTTGCGACTGACAGAGACGTAGGCAAAGTTTAAAGTTGCTATTTCCATTAAATCTCGTTAATCAGAAAAACGGTAATTTACACCTGCAGCGGAACAAAATTCCGTTCCGCCCAGCGTCTGGCTCGAACCCACGACCCTGGGATTAAGAGTCTGACGCTCTACCGACTGAGATAGCCGGCTACCTCGGTGAATACTTGCCGGGTAGCACGTCACACAGTACTCGTTTGGGTTGGGTGGTCCCATACAGAATCTCTCCATGCTGCCTAATGTTTTCCTAACGTCACACTCGTCACGTACTTCACTTTTATGTCATAATCATTTCTGAGAGGCAAAGAAATTGCATGACAACAAGCAGAGCTAGTGGCGTCAAAATTAACACACATACTTTATGTGACTCAAAAGCCGAACGAGTTACTTTCCGACGTTGTTTTAGATGTGCAAGTGCCAGTCAAAACTCGCGGTGTCGGCACTCTGCCGACCATTTCGTTAGTTAACACCGGTCTTGCTGTGTGTGTTTCAAGCTCAAGAGCATCTCCAAGCAAAAAATGGTCAACAGCAACATTCAGACGGTTTCGTACTGCTCAATTGCTACATTAAAACGGTATGTTTCTTTTTCAGAACTGGAAAAACACAAGCGTGACAGCATTCGAACCTGTAATCTTCAGATACGAAGTCCGACGCCTTATCCATTAGACCACACGGTCACTGACGATCAACATTTACATGTATACGACTCATCTCGAAACGCTCACACCCCTGAGCATTTGTGTTTTCGTTCTACACAGCCGCTGCCCCTTGCTCTTTCCCACCCATTCGTTACATTCAACCTCTGACGAGACCGACCAAATATAGACTGAGAAACAAGACCACACAATTTGTGCATTCGGAATCGAAGGCAGGCCGTCCCTCGCCGCATTTGCTACGATGGCCATTTGCTACTTCTGCAGAAGCGGCGGCGGCGACGACGACGACGACGACGACGACGACGACGAAGATCGCGAGAGACTCTGAGATATGTGAGAAATACATCTATAAAATGTAATTCAGACTGCCTCGTCCAACCTTATGCTGTACCGCTTTGGCAAATGCTTTATCTGCGCCATTCGCCTTAATCACATCTGAGAGTAAATCTTAAAAAAACGCCCGTCGCTAATTGTTCGTCATCACAGGTACTGTTTGCTATACGGCCACGACGCGCAACTGATTTCCAAAATTCATCTTTCTCCTGTGAGGATGGAACTTACAACCCCTGGTTTATTAGACCAGTGCTCTACCACTGAGCTAAAGAGGCGCGGCCTAGCGGTACTCTTGGGTACTTCGTCCTTACGGTCGTCTGCACCATCAGACTTTAGCTGACAACACTTCATATTACCGGCTAATATTTGCAGCTATGGCGACAAATTACTGCTTGGCTACACATCTGACACGTAACCGATGTGCTCTCCAAACCACAACACTTGCTTTTCAGAACATGTCTTTCACACATGTCTACAAAATCACCTTCACCTTCAAATACAGTTTCCTTGCGACTGACAGAGACGTAGGCAAAGTTTAAAGTTGCTATTTCCATTAAATCTCGTTAATCAGAAAAACGGTAATTTACACCTGCAGCGGAACAAAATTCCGTTCCGCCCAGCGTCTGGCTCGAACCCACGACCCTGGGATTAAGAGTCTGACGCTCTACCGACTGAGATAGCCGGCTACCTCGGTGAATACTTGCCGGGTAGCACGTCACACAGTACTCGTTTGGGTTGGGTGGTCCCATACAGAATCTCTCCATGCTGCCTAATGTTTTCCTAACGTCACACTCGTCACGTACTTCACTTTTATGTCATAATCATTTCTGAGAGGCAAAGAAATTGCATGACAACAAGCAGAGCTAGTGGCGTCAAAATTAACACACATACTTTATGTGACTCAAAAGCCGAACGAGTTACTTTCCGACGTTGTTTTAGATGTGCAAGTGCCAGTCAAAACTCGCGGTGTCGGCACTCTGCCGACCATTTCGTTAGTTAACACCGGTCTTGCTGTGTGTGTTTCAAGCTCAAGAGCATCTCCAAGCAAAAAATGGTCAACAGCAACATTCAGACGGTTTCGTACTGCTCAATTGCTACATTAAAACGGTATGTTTCTTTTTCAGAACTGGAAAAACACAAGCGTGACAGCATTCGAACCTGTAATCTTCAGATACTAAGTCCGACGCCTTATCCATTAGACCACACGGTCACTGACGATCAACATTTACATGTATACGACTCATCTCGAAACGCTCACACCCCTGAGGATTTGTGTTTTCGTTCTACACAGCCGCTGCCCCTTGCTCTTTCCCACCCATTCGTTACATTCAACCTCTGACGAGACCGACCAAATATAGACTGAGAAACAAGACCACACAATTTGTGCATTCGGAATCGAAGGCAGGCCGTCCCTCGCCGCATTTGCTACGATGGCCATTTGCTACTTCTGCAGAAGCGGCGACGACGACGACGACGACGACGACGACGACGACGAAGATCGCGAGAGACTCTGAGATATGTGAGAAATACATCTATAAAATGTAATTCAGACTGCCTCGTCCCACCTTATGCTGTACCGCTTTGGCAAATGCTTTATCTGCGCCATTCGCCTTAATCACATCTGAGAGTAAATCTTAAAAAAACGCCCGTCTCTAATTGTTCGTCATCACAGGTACTGTTTGCTATACGGCCACGACGCGCAACTGATTTCCAAAATTCATCTTTCTCCTGTGAGGATGGAACTTACAACCCCTGGTTTATTAGACCAGTGCTCTACCACTGAGCTAAAGAGGCGCGGCCTAGCGGTACCCTTGGGTACTTCGTCCTTACGGTCGTCTGCACCATCAGACTTTAGCTGACAACACTTCATATTACCGGCTAATATTTGCAGCTATGGCGACAAATTACTGCTTGGCTACACATCTGACACGTAACCGATGTGCTCTCCAAACCACAACACTTGCTTTTCAGAACATGTCTTTCACACATGTCTACAAAATCACCTTCACCTTCAAATACAGTTTCCTTGCGACTGACAGAGACGTAGGCAAAGTTTAAAGTTGCTATTTCCATTAAATCTCGTTAATCAGAAAAACGGTAATTTACACCTGCAGCGGAACAAAATTCCGTTCCGCCCAGCGTCTGGCTCGAACCCACGACCCTGGGATTAAGAGTCTGACGCTCTACCGACTGAGATAGCCGGCTACCTCGGTGAATACTTGCCGGGTAGCACGTCACACAGTACTCGTTTGGGTTGGGTGGTCCCATACAGAATCTCTCCATGCTGCCTAATGTTTTCCTAACGTCACACTCGTCACGTACTTCACTTTTATGTCATAATCATTTCTGAGAGGCAAAGAAATTGCATGACAACAAGCAGAGCTAGTGGCGTCAAAATTAACACACATACTTTATGTGACTCAAAAGCCGAACGAGTTACTTTCCGACGTTGTTTTAGATGTGCAAGTGCCAGTCAAAACTCGCGGTGTCGGCACTCTGCCGACCATTTCGTTAGTTAACACCGGTCTTGCTGTGTGTGTTTCAAGCTCAAGAGCATCTCCAAGCAAAAATTGGTCAACAGCAACATTCAGACGGTTTCGTACTGCTCAATTGCTACATTAAAACGGTATGTTTCTTTTTCAGAACTGGAAAAACACAAGCGTGACAGCATTCGAACCTGTAATCTTCAGATACGAAGTCCGACGCCTTATCCATTAGACCACACGGTCACTGACGATCAACATTTACATGTATACGACTCATCTCGAAACGCTCACACCCCTGAGCATTTGTGTTTTCGTTCTACACAGCCGCTGCCCCTTGCTCTTTCCCACCCATTCGTTACATTCAACCTCTGACGAGACCGACCAAATATAGACTGAGAAACAAGACCACACAATTTGTGCATTCGGAATCGAAGGCAGGCCGTCCCTCGCCGCATTTGCTACGATGGCCATTTGCTACTTCTGCAGAAGCGGCGGCGGCGACGACGACGACGACGACGACGACGACGACGAAGATCGCGAGAGACTCTGAGATATGTGAGAAATACATCTATAAAATGTAATTCAGACTGCCTCGTCCAACCTTATGCTGTACCGCTTTGGCAAATGCTTTATCTGCGCCATTCGCCTTAATCACATCTGAGAGTAAATCTTAAAAAAACGCCCGTCGCTAATTGTTCGTCATCACAGGTACTGTTTGCTATACGGCCACGACGCGCAACTGATTTCCAAAATTCATCTTTCTCCTGTGAGGATGGAACTTACAACCCCTGGTTTATTAGACCAGTGCTCTACCACTGAGCTAAAGAGGCGCGGCCTAGCGGTACTCTTGGGTACTTCGTCCTTACGGTCGTCTGCACCATCAGACTTTAGCTGACAACACTTCATATTACCGGCTAATATTTGCAGCTATGGCGACAAATTACTGCTTGGCTACACATCTGACACGTAACCGATGTGCTCTCCAAACCACAACACTTGCTTTTCAGAACATGTCTTTCACACATGTCTACAAAATCACCTTCACCTTCAAATACAGTTTCCTTGCGACTGACAGAGACGTAGGCAAAGTTTAAAGTTGCTATTTCCATTAAATCTCGTTAATCAGAAAAACGGTAATTTACACCTGCAGCGGAACAAAATTCCGTTCCGCCCAGCGTCTGGCTCGAACCCACGACCCTGGGATTAAGAGTCTGACGCTCTACCGACTGAGATAGCCGGCTACCTCGGTGAATACTTGCCGGGTAGCACGTCACACAGTACTCGTTTGGGTTGG
The DNA here is from genome assembly GCF_023897955.1 of Schistocerca gregaria. NCBI lineage: Eukaryota > Metazoa > Arthropoda > Insecta > Orthoptera > Acrididae > Schistocerca > Schistocerca gregaria. The sequence continues at coordinate 15,867,259 of NW_026061724.1, read as the reverse complement.
GTGGTCCCATACAGAATCTCTCCATGCTGCCTAATGTTTTCCTAACGTCACACTCGTCACGTACTTCACTTTTATGTCATAATCATTTCTGAGAGGCAAAGAAATTGCATGACAACAAGCAGAGCTAGTGGCGTCAAAATTAACACACATACTTTATGTGACTCAAAAGCCGAACGAGTTACTTTCCGACGTTGTTTTAGATGTGCAAGTGCCAGTCAAAACTCGCGGTGTCGGCACTCTGCCGACCATTTCGTTAGTTAACACCGGTCTTGCTGTGTGTGTTTCAAGCTCAAGAGCATCTCCAAGCAAAAAATGGTCAACAGCAACATTCAGACGGTTTCGTACTGCTCAATTGCTACATTAAAACGGTATGTTTCTTTTTCAGAACTGGAAAAACACAAGCGTGACAGCATTCGAACCTGTAATCTTCAGATACTAAGTCCGACGCCTTATCCATTAGACCACACGGTCACTGACGATCAACATTTACATGTATACGACTCATCTCGAAACGCTCACACCCCTGAGGATTTGTGTTTTCGTTCTACACAGCCGCTGCCCCTTGCTCTTTCCCACCCATTCGTTACATTCAACCTCTGACGAGACCGACCAAATATAGACTGAGAAACAAGACCACACAATTTGTGCATTCGGAATCGAAGGCAGGCCGTCCCTCGCCGCATTTGCTACGATGGCCATTTGCTACTTCTGCAGAAGCGGCGACGACGACGACGACGACGACGACGACGACGACGAAGATCGCGAGAGACTCTGAGATATGTGAGAAATACATCTATAAAATGTAATTCAGACTGCCTCGTCCCACCTTATGCTGTACCGCTTTGGCAAATGCTTTATCTGCGCCATTCGCCTTAATCACATCTGAGAGTAAATCTTAAAAAAACGCCCGTCTCTAATTGTTCGTCATCACAGGTACTGTTTGCTATACGGCCACGACGCGCAACTGATTTCCAAAATTCATCTTTCTCCTGTGAGGATGGAACTTACAACCCCTGGTTTATTAGACCAGTGCTCTACCACTGAGCTAAAGAGGCGCGGCCTAGCGGTACCCTTGGGTACTTCGTCCTTACGGTCGTCTGCACCATCAGACTTTAGCTGACAACACTTCATATTACCGGCTAATATTTGCAGCTATGGCGACAAATTACTGCTTGGCTACACATCTGACACGTAACCGATGTGCTCTCCAAACCACAACACTTGCTTTTCAGAACATGTCTTTCACACATGTCTACAAAATCACTTTCACCTTCAAATACAGTTTCCTTGCGACTGACAGAGACGTAGGCAAAGTTTAAAGTTGCTATTTCCATTAAATCTCGTTAATCAGAAAAACGGTAATTTACACCTGCAGCGGAACAAAATTCCGTTCCGCCCAGCGTCTGGCTCGAACCCACGACCCTGGGATTAAGAGTCTGACGCTCTACCGACTGAGATAGCCGGCTACCTCGGTGAATACTTGCCGGGTAGCACGTCACACAGTACTCGTTTGGGTTGGGTGGTCCCATACAGAATCTCTCCATGCTGCCTAATGTTTTCCTAACGTCACACTCGTCACGTACTTCACTTTTATGTCATAATCATTTCTGAGAGGCAAAGAAATTGCATGACAACAAGCAGAGCTAGTGGCGTCAAAATTAACACACATACTTTATGTGACTCAAAAGCCGAACGAGTTACTTTCCGACGTTGTTTTAGATGTGCAAGTGCCAGTCAAAACTCGCGGTGTCGGCACTCTGCCGACCATTTCGTTAGTTAACACCGGTCTTGCTGTGTGTGTTTCAAGCTCAAGAGCATCTCCAAGCAAAAATTGGTCAACAGCAACATTCAGACGGTTTCGTACTGCTCAATTGCTACATTAAACCGGTATGTTTCTTTTTCAGAACTGGAAAAACACAAGCGTGACAGCATTCGAACCTGTAATCTTCAGATACGAAGTCCGACGCCTTATCCATTAGACCACACGGTCACTGACGATCAACATTTACATGTATACGACTCATCTCGAAACGCTCACACCCCTGAGGATTTGTGTTTTCGTTCTACACAGCCGCTGCCCCTTGCTCTTTCCCACCCATTCGTTACATTCAACCTCTGACGAGACCGACCAAATATAGACTGAGAAACAAGACCACACAATTTGTGCATTCGGAATCGAAGGCAGGCCGTCCCTCGCCGCATTTGCTACGATGGCCATTTGCTACTTCTGCAGAAGCGGCGGCGGCGACGACGACGACGACGACGACGACGACGACAACGACGAAGATCGCGAGAGACTCTGAGATATGTGAGAAATACATCTATAAAATGTAATTCAGACTGCCTCGTCCCACCTTATGCTGTACCGCTTTGGCAAATGCTTTATCTGCGCCATTCGCCTTAATCACATCTGAGAGTAAATCTTAAAAAAACGCCCGTCGCTAATTGTTCGTCATCACAGGTACTGTTTGCTATACGGCCACGACGCGCAACTGATTTCCAAAATTCATCTTTCTCCTGTGAGGATGGAACTTACAACCCCTGGTTTATTAGACCAGTGCTCTACCACTGAGCTAAAGAGGCGCGGCCTAGCGGTACTCTTGGGTACTTCGTCCTTACGGTCGTCTGCACCATCAGACTTTAGCTGACAACACTTCATATTACCGGCTAATATTTGCAGCTATGGCGACAAATTACTGCTTGGCTACACATCTGACACGTAACCGATGTGCTCTCCAAACCACAACACTTGCTTTTCAGAACATGTCTTTCACACATGTCTACAAAATCACCTTCACCTTCAAATACAGTTTCCTTGCGACTGACAGAGACGTAGGCAAAGTTTAAAGTTGCTATTTCCATTAAATCTCGTTAATCAGAAAAACGGTAATTTACACCTGCAGCGGAACAAAATTCCGTTCCGCCCAGCGTCTGGCTCGAACCCACGACCCTGGGATTAAGAGTCTGACGCTCTACCGACTGAGATAGCCGGCTACCTCGGTGAATACTTGCCGGGTAGCACGTCACACAGTACTCGTTTGGGTTGGGTGGTCCCATACAGAATCTCTCCATGCTGCCTAATGTTTTCCTAACGTCACACTCGTCACGTACTTCACTTTTATGTCATAATCATTTCTGAGAGGCAAAGAAATTGCATGACAACAAGCAGAGCTAGTGGCGTCAAAATTAACACACATACTTTATGTGACTCAAAAGCCGAACGAGTTACTTTCCGACGTTGTTTTAGATGTGCAAGTGCCAGTCAAAACTCGCGGTGTCGGCACTCTGCCGACCATTTCGTTAGTTAACACCGGTCTTGCTGTGTGTGTTTCAAGCTCAAGAGCATCTCCAAGCAAAAAATGGTCAACAGCAACATTCAGACGGTTTCGTACTGCTCAATTGCTACATTAAAACGGTATGTTTCTTTTTCAGAACTGGAAAAACACAAGCGTGACAGCATTCGAACCTGTAATCTTCAGATACGAAGTCCGACGCCTTATCCATTAGACCACACGGTCACTGACGATCAACATTTACATGTATACGACTCATCTCGAAACGCTCACACCCCTGAGGATTTGTGTTTTCGTTCTACACAGCCGCTGCCCCTTGCTCTTTCCCACCCATTCGTTACATTCAACCTCTGACGAAACCGACCAAATATAGACTGAGAAACAAGACCACACAATTTGTGCATTCGGAATCGAAGGCAGGCCGTCCCTCGCCGCATTTGCTACGATGGCCATTTGCTACTTCTGCAGAAGCGGCGGCGGCGACGACGACGACGACGACGACGACGACGACGAAGATCGCGAGAGACTCTGAGATATGTGAGAAATACATGTATAAAATGTAATTCAGACTGCCTCGTCCCACCTTATGCTGTACCGCTTTGGCAAATGCTTTATCTGCGCCATTCGCCTTAATCACATCTGAGAGTAAATCTTAAAAAAACGCCCGTCGCTAATTGTTCGTCATCACAGGTACTGTTTGCTATACGGCCACGACGCGCAACTGATTTCCAAAATTCATCTTTCTCCTGTGAGGATGGAACTTACAACCCCTGGTTTATTAGACCAGTGCTCTACCACTGAGCTAAAGAGGCGCGGCCTAGCGGTACCCTTGGGTACTTCGTCCTTACGGTCGTCTGCACCATCAGACTTTAGCTGACAACACTTCATATTACCGGCTAATATTTGCAGCTATGGCGACAAATTACTGCTTGGCTACACATCTGACACGTAACCGATGTGCTCTCCAAACCACAACACTTGCTTTTCAGAACATGTCTTTCACACATGTCTACAAAATCACCTTCACCTTCAAATACAGTTTCCTTGCGACTGACAGAGACGTAGGCAAAGTTTAAAGTTGCTATTTCCATTAAATCTCGTTAATCAGAAAAACGGTAATTTACACCTGCAGCGGAACAAAATTCCGTTCCGCCCAGCGTCTGGCTCGAACCCACGACCCTGGGATTAAGAGTCTGACGCTCTACCGACTGAGATAGCCGGCTACCTCGGTGAATACTTGCCGGGTAGCACGTCACACAGTACTCGTTTGGGTTGGGTGGTCCCATACAGAATCTCTCCATGCTGCCTAATGTTTTCCTAACGTCACACTCGTCACGTACTTCACTTTTATGTCATAATCATTTCTGAGAGGCAAAGAAATTGCATGACAACAAGCAGAGCTAGTGGCGTCAAAATTAACACACATACTTTATGTGACTCAAAAGCCGAACGAGTTACTTTCCGACGTTGTTTTAGATGTGCAAGTGCCAGTCAAAACTCGCGGTGTCGGCACTCTGCCGACCATTTCGTTAGTTAACACCGGTCTTGCTGTGTGTGTTTCAAGCTCAAGAGCATCTCCAAGCAAAAAATGGTCAACAGCAACATTCAGACGGTTTCGTACTGCTCAATTGCTACATTAAAACGGTATGTTTCTTTTTCAGAACTGGAAAAACACAAGCGCGACAGCATTCGAACCTGTAATCTTCAGATACTAAGTCCGACGCCTTATCCATTAGACCACACGGTCACTGACGATCAACATTTACATGTATACGACTCATCTCGAAACGCTCACACCCCTGAGGATTTGTGTTTTCGTTCTACACGGCCGCTGCCCCTTGCTCTTTCCCACCCATTCGTTACATTCAACCTCTGACGAGACCGACCAAATATAGACTGAGAAACAAGACCACACAATTTGTGCATTCGGAATCGAAGGCAGGCCGTCCCTCGCCGCATTTGCTACGATGGCCATTTGCTACTTCTGCAGAAGCGGCGACGACGACGACGACGACGACGACGACGAAGATCGCGAGAGACTCTGAGATATGTGAGAAATACATCTATAAAATGTAATTCAGACTGCCTCGTCCCACCTTATGCTGTACCGCTTTGGCAAATGCTTTATCTGCGCCATTCGCCTTAATCACATCTGAGAGTAAATCTTAAAAAAACGCCCGTCTCTAATTGTTCGTCATCACAGGTACTGTTTGCTATACGGCCACGACGCGCAACTGATTTCCAAAATTCATCTTTCTCCTGTGAGGATGGAACTTACAACCCCTGGTTTATTAGACCAGTGCTCTACCACTGAGCTAAAGAGGCGCGGCCTAGCGGTACCCTTGGGTACTTCGTCCTTACGGATCTGTCTCGCGTGTGTCTTTAGCTGACAACACTTCATATTACCGGCTAATATTTGCAGCTATGGCGACAAATTACTGCTTGGCTACACATCTGACACGTAACCGATGTGCTCTCCAAACCACAACACTTGCTTTTCAGAACATGTCTTTCACACATGTCTACAAAATCACCTTCACCTTCAAATACAGTTTCCTTGCGACTGACAGAGACGTAGGCAAAGTTTAAAGTTGCTATTTCCATTAAATCTCGTTAATCAGAAAAACGGTAATTTACGCCTGCAGCGGAACAAAATTCCGTTCCGCCCAGCGTCTGGCTCGAACCCACGACCCTGGGATTAAGAGTCTGACGCTCTACCGACTGAGATAGCCGGCTACCTCGGTGAATACTTGCCGGGTAGCACGTCACACAGTACTCGTTTGGGTTGGGTGGTCCCATACAGAATCTCTCCATGCTGCCTAATGTTTTCCTAACGTCACACTCGTCACGTACTTCACTTTTATGTCATAATCATTTCTGAGAGGCAAAGAAATTGCATGACAACAGGCAGAGCTAGTGGCGTCAAAATTAACACACATACTTTATGTGACTCAAAAGCCGAACGAGTTACTTTCCGACGTTGTTTTAGATGTGCAAGTGCCAGTCAAAACTCGCGGTGTCGGCACTCTGCCGACCATTTCGTTAGTTAACACCGGTCTTGCTGTGTGTGTTTCAAGCTCAAGAGCATCTCCAAGCAAAAATTGGTCAACAGCAACATTCAGACGGTTTCGTACTGCTCAATTGCTACATTAAAACGGTATGTTTCTTTTTCAGAACTGGAAAAACATAAGCGTGACAGCATTCGAACCTGTAATCTTCAGATACGAAGTCCGACGCCTTATCCATTAGACCACACGGTCACTGACGATCAACATTTACATGTATACGACTCATCTCGAAACGCTCACACCCCTGAGGATTTGTGTTTTCGTTCTACACAGCCGCTGCCCCTTGCTCTTTCCCACCCATTCGTTACATTCAACCTCTGACGAGACCGACCAAATATAGACTGAGAAACAAGACCACACAATTTGTGCATTCGGAATCGAAGGCAGGCCGTCCCTCGCCGCATTTGCTACGATGGCCATTTGCTACTTCTGCAGAAGCGGCGGCGGCGACGACGACGACGACGACGACGACGACGACGACGAAGATCGCGAGAGACTCTGAGATATGTGAGAAATACATCTATAAAATGTAATTCAGACTGCCTCGTCCCACCTTATGCTGTACCGCTTTGGCAAATGCTTTATCTGCGCCATTCGCCTTAATCACATCTGAGAGTAAATCTTAAAAAAACGCCCGTCGCTAATTGTTCGTCATCACAGGTACTGTTTGCTATACGGCCACGACGCGCAACTGATTTCCAAAATTCATCTTTCTCCTGTGAGGATGGAACTTACAACCCCTGGTTTATTAGACCAGTGCTCTACCACTGAGCTAAAGAGGCGCGGCCTAGCGGTACTCTTGGGTACTTCGTCCTTACGGTCGTCTGCACCATCAGACTTTAGCTGACAACACTTCATATTACCGGCTAATATTTGCAGCTATGGCGACAAATTACTGCTTGGCTACACATCTGACACGTAACCGATGTGCTCTCCAAACCACAACACTTGCTTTTCAGAACATGTCTTTCACACATGTCTACAAAATCACCTTCACCTTCAAATACAGTTTCCTTGCGACTGACAGAGACGTAGGCAAAGTTTAAAGTTGCTATTTCCATTAAATCTCGTTAATCAGAAAAACGGTAATTTACACCTGCAGCGGAACAAAATTCCGTTCCGCCCAGCGTCTGGCTCGAACCCACGACCCTGGGATTAAGAGTCTGACGCTCTACCGACTGAGATAGCCGGCTACCTCGGTGAATACTTGCCGGGTAGCACGTCACACAGTCCTCGTTTGGGTTGGGTGGTCCCATACAGAATCTCTCCATGCTGCCTAATGTTTTCCTAACGTCACACTCGTCACGTACTTCACTTTTATGTCATAATCATTTCTGAGAGGCAAAGAAATTGCATGACAACAAGCAGAGCTAGTGGCGTCAAAATTAACACACATACTTTATGTGACTCAAAAGCCGAACGAGTTACTTTCCGACGTTGTTTTAGATGTGCAAGTGCCAGTCAAAACTCGCGGTGTCGGCACTCTGCCGACCATTTCGTTAGTTAACACCGGTCTTGCTGTGTGTGTTTCAAGCTCAAGAGCATCTCCAAGCAAAAAATGGTCAACAGCAACATTCAGACGGTTTCGTACTGCTCAATTGCTACATTAAAACGGTATGTTTCTTTTTCAGAACTGGAAAAACACAAGCGCGACAGCATTCGAACCTGTAATCTTCAGATACTAAGTCCGACGCCTTATCCATTAGACCACACGGTCACTGACGATCAACATTTACATGTATACGACTCATCTCGAAACGCTCACACCCCTGAGGATTTGTGTTTTCGTTCTACACAGCCGCTGCCCCTTGCTCTTTCCCACCCATTCGTTACATTCAACCTCTGACGAGACCGACCAAATATAGACTGAGAAACAAGACCACACAATTTGTGCATTCGGAATCGAAGGCAGGCCGTCCCTCGCCGCATTTGCTACGATGGCCATTTGCTACTTCTGCAGAAGCGGCGACGACGACGACGACGACGACGACGACGACGACGAAGATCGCGAGAGACTCTGAGATATGTGAGAAATACATCTATAAAATGTAATTCAGACTGCCTTGTCCCACCTTATGCTGTACCGCTTTGGCAAATGCTTTATCTGCGCCATTCGCCTTAATCACATCTGAGAGTAAATCTTAAAAAAACGCCCGTCTCTAATTGTTCGTCATCACAGGTACTGTTTGCTATACGGCCACGACGCGCAACTGATTTCCAAAATTCATCTTTCTCCTGTGAGGATGGAACTTACAACCCCTGGTTTATTAGACCAGTGCTCTACCACTGAGCTAAAGAGGCGCGGCCTAGCGGTACCCTTGGGTACTTCGTCCTTACGGTCGTCTGCACCATCAGACTTTAGCTGACAACACTTCATATTACCGGCTAATATTTGCAGCTATGGCGACAAATTACTGCTTGGCTACACATCTGACACGTAACCGATGTGCTCTCCAAACCACAACACTTGCTTTTCAGAACATGTCTTTCACACATGTCTACAAAATCACCTTCACCTTCAAATACAGTTTCCTTGCGACTGACAGAGACGTAGGCAAAGTTTAAAGTTGCTATTTCCATTAAATCTCGTTAATCAGAAAAACGGTAATTTACACCTGCAGCGGAACAAAATTCCGTTCCGCCCAGCGTCTGGCTCGAACCCACGACCCTGGGATTAAGAGTCTGACGCTCTACCGACTGAGATAGCCGGCTACCTCGGTGAATACTTGCCGGGTAGCACGTCACACAGTACTCGTTTGGGTTGGGTGGTCCCATACAGAATCTCTCCATGCTGCCTAATGTTTTCCTAACGTCACACTCGTCACGTACTTCACTTTTATGTCATAATCATTTCTGAGAGGCAAAGAAATTGCATGACAACAAGCAGAGCTAGTGGCGTCAAAATTAACACACATACTTTATGTGACTCAAAAGCCGAACGAGTTACTTTCCGACGTTGTTTTAGATGTGCAAGTGCCAGTCAAAACTCGCGGTGTCGGCACTCTGCCGACCATTTCGTTAGTTAACACCGGTCTTGCTGTGTGTGTTTCAAGCTCAAGAGCATCTCCAAGCAAAAATTGGTCAACAGCAACATTCAGACGGTTTCGTACTGCTCAATTGCTACATTAAAACGGTATGTTTCTTTTTCAGAACTGGAAAAACACAAGCGTGACAGCATTCGAACCTGTAATCTTCAGATACGAAGTCCGACGCCTTATCCATTAGACCACACGGTCACTGACGATCAACATTTACATGTATACGACTCATCTCGAAACGCTCACACCCCTGAGGATTTGTGTTTTCGTTCTACACAGCCGCTGCCCCTTGCTCTTTCCCACCCATTCGTTACATTCAACCTCTGACGAGACCGACCAAATATAGACTGAGAAACAAGACCACACAATTTGTGCATTCGGAATCGAAGGCAGGCCGTCCCTCGCCGCATTTGCTACGATGGCCATTTGCTACTTCTGCAGAAGCGGCGGCGGCGACGACGACGACGACAACGACGAAGATCGCGAGAGACTCTGAGATATGTGAGAAATACATCTATAAAATGTAATTCAGACTGCCTCGTCCCACCTTATGCTGTACCGCTTTGGCAAATGCTTTATCTGCGCCATTCGCCTTAATCACATCTGAGAGTAAATCTTAAAAAAACGCCCGTCGCTAATTGTTCGTCATCACAGGTACTGTTTGCTATACGGCCACGACGCGCAACTGATTTCCAAAATTCATCTTTCTCCTGTGAGGATGGAACTTACAACCCCTGGTTTATTAGACCAGTGCTCTACCACTGAGCTAAAGAGGCGCGGCCTAGCGGTACTCTTGGGTACTTCGTCCTTACGGTCGTCTGCACCATCAGACTTTAGCTGACAACACTTCATATTACCGGCTAATATTTGCAGCTATGGCGACAAATTACTGCTTGGCTACACATCTGACACGTAACCGATGTGCTCTCCAAACCACAACACTTGCTTTTCAGAACATGTCTTTCACACATGTCTACAAAATCACCTTCACCTTCAAATACAGTTTCCTTGCGACTGACAGAGACGTAGGCAAAGTTTAAAGTTGCTATTTCCATTAAATCTCGTTAATCAGAAAAACGGTAATTTACACCTGCAGCGGAACAAAATTCCGTTCCGCCCAGCGTCTGGCTCGAACCCACGACCCTGGGATTAAGAGTCTGACGCTCTACCGACTGAGATAGCCGGCTACCTCGGTGAATACTTGCCGGGTAGCACGTCACACAGTACTCGTTTGGGTTGGGTGGTCCCATACAGAATCTCTCCATGCTGCCTAATGTTTTCCTAACGTCACACTCGTCACGTACTTCACTTTTATGTCATAATCATTTCTGAGAGGCAAAGAAATTGCATGACAACAAGCAGAGCTAGTGGCGTCAAAATTAACACACATACTTTATGTGACTCAAAAGCCGAACGAGTTACTTTCCGACGTTGTTTTAGATGTGCAAGTGCCAGTCAAAACTCGCGGTGTCGGCACTCTGCCGACCATTTCGTTAGTTAACACCGGTCTTGCTGTGTGTGTTTCAAGCTCAAGAGCATCTCCAAGCAAAAAATGGTCAACAGCAACATTCAGACGGTTTCGTACTGCTCAATTGCTACATTAAAACGGTATGTTTCTTTTTCAGAACTGGAAAAACACAAGCGTGACAGCATTCGAACCTGTAATCTTCAGATACTAAGTCCGACGCCTTATCCATTAGACCACACGGTCACTGACGATCAACATTTACATGTATACGACTCATCTCGAAACGCTCACACCCCTGAGGATTTGTGTTTTCGTTCTACACAGCCGCTGCCCCTTGCTCTTTCCCACCCATTCGTTACATTCAACCTCTGACGAGACCGACCAAATATAGACTGAGAAACAAGACCACACAATTTGTGCATTCGGAATCGAAGGCAGGCCGTCCCTCGCCGCATTTGCTACGATGGCCATTTGCTACTTCTGCAGAAGCGGCGGCGGCGACGACGACGACGACGACGACGACGACGACGAAGATCGCGAGAGACTCTGAGATATGTGAGAAATACATCTATAAAATGTAATTCAGACTGCCTCGTCCCACCTTATGCTGTACCGCTTTGGCAAATGCTTTATCTGCGCCATTCGCCTTAATCACATCTGAGAGTAAATCTTAAAAAAACGCCTGTCGCTAATTGTTCGTCATCACAGGTACTGTTTGCTATACGGCCACGACGCGCAACTGATTTCCAAAATTCATCTTTCTCCTGTGAGGATGGAACTTACAACCCCTGGTTTATTAGACCAGTGCTCTACCACTGAGCTAAAGAGGCGCGGCCTAGCGGTACTCTTGGGTACTTCGTCCTTACGGTCGTCTGCACCATCAGACTTTAGCTGACAACACTTCATATTACCGGCTAATATTTGCAGCTATGGCGACAAATTACTGCTTGGCTACACATCTGACACGTAACCGATGTGCTCTCCAAACCACAACACTTGCTTTTCAGAACATGTCTTTCACACATGTCTACAAAATCACCTTCACCTTCAAATACAGTTTCCTTGCGACTGACAGAGACGTAGGCAAAGTTTAAAGTTGCTATTTCCATTAAATCTCGTTAATCAGAAAAACGGTAATTTACACCTGCAGCGGAACAAAATTCCGTTCCGCCCAGCGTCTGGCTCGAACCCACGACCCTGGGATTAAGAGTCTGACGCTCTACCGACTGAGCTACCCGGCTACCTCGGTGAATACTTGCCGGGTAGCACGTCACACAGTACTCGTTTGGGTTGGGTGGTCCCATACAGAATCTCTCCATGCTGCCTAATGTTTTCCTAACGTCACACTCGTCACGTACTTCACTTTTATGTCATAATCGTTTCTGAGAGGCAAAGAAATTGCATGACAACAAGCAGAGCTAGTGGCGTCAAAATTAACACACATACTTTATGTGACTCAAAAGCCGAACGAGTTACTTTCCGACGTTGTTTTAGATGTGCAAGTGCCAGTCAAAACTCGCGGTGTCGGCACTCTGCCGACCATTTCGTTAGTTAACACCGGTCTTGCTGTGTGTGTTTCAAGCTCAAGAGCATCTCCAAGCAAAAAATGGTCAACAGCAACATTCAGACGGTTTCGTACTGCTCAATTGCTACATTAAAACGGTATGTTTCTTTTTCAGAACTGGAAAAACACAAGCGTGACAGCATTCGAACCTGTAATCTTCAGATACTAAGTCCGACGCCTTATCCATTAGACCACACGGTCACTGACGATCAACATTTACATGTATACGACTCATCTCGAAACGCTCACACCCCTGAGGATTTGTGTTTTCGTTCTACACAGCCGCTGCCCCTTGCTCTTTCCCACCCATTCGTTACATTCAACCTCTGACGAGACCGACCAAATATAGACTGAGAAACAAGACCACACAATTTGTGCATTCGGAATCGAAGGCAGGCCGTCCCTCGCCGCATTTGCTACGATGGCCATTTGCTACTTCTGCAGAAGCGGCGGCGACGACGACGACGACGACGACGACGACGACGAAGATCGCGAGAGACTCTGAGATATGTGAGAAATACATCTATAAAATGTAATTCAGACTGCCTCGTCCCACCTTATGCTGTACCGCTTTGGCAAATGCTTTATCTGCGCCATTCGCCTTAATCACATCTGAGAGTAAATCTTAAAAAAAACGCCCGTCTCTAATTGTTCGTCATCACAGGTACTGTTTGCTATACGGCCACGACGCGCAACTGATTTCCAAAATTCATCTTTCTCCTGTGAGGATGGAACTTACAACCCCTGGTTTATTAGACCAGTGCTCTACCACTGAGCTAAAGAGGCGCGGCCTAGCGGTACCCTTGGGTACTTCGTCCTTACGGTCGTCTGCACCATCAGACTTTAGCTGACAACACTTCATATTACCGGCTAATATTTGCAGCTATGGCGACAAATTACTGCTTGGCTACACATCTGACACGTAACCGATGTGCTCTCCAAACCACAACACTTGCTTTTCAGAACATGTCTTTCACACATGTCTACAAAATCACCTTCACCTTCAAATACAGTTTCCTTGCGACTGACAGAGACGTAGGCAAAGTTTAAAGTTGCTATTTCCATTAAATCTCGTTAATCAGAAAAACGGTAATTTACACCTGCAGCGGAACAAAATTCCGTTCCGCCCAGCGTCTGGCTCGAACCCACGACCCTGGGATTAAGAGTCTGACGCTCTACCGACTGAGATAGCCGGCTACCTCGGTGAATACTTGCCGGGTAGCACGTCGCACAGTACTCGTTTGGGTTGGGTGGTCCCATACAGAATCTCTCCATGCTGCCTAATGTTTTCCTAACGTCACACTCGTCACGTACTTCACTTTTATGTCATAATCATTTCTGAGAGGCAAAGAAATTGCATGACAACAAGCAGAGCTAGTGGCGTCAAAATTAACACACATACTTTATGTGACTCAAAAGCCGAACGAGTTACTTTCCGACGTTGTTTTAGATGTGCAAGTGCCAGTCAAAACTCGCGGTGTCGGCACTCTGCCGACCATTTCGTTAGTTAACACCGGTCTTGCTGTGTGTGTTTCAAGCTCAAGAGCATCTCCAAGCAAAAAATGGTCAACAGCAACATTCAGACGGTTTCGTACTGCTCAATTGCTACATTAAAACGGTATGTTTCTTTTTCAGAACTGGAAAAACACAAGCGTGACAGCATTCGAACCTGTAATCTTCAGATACGAAGTCCGACGCCTTATCCATTAGACCACACGGTCACTGACGATCAACATTTACATGTATACGACTCATCTCGAAACGCTCACACCCCTGAGGATTTGTGTTTTCGTTCTACACAGCCGCTGCCCCTTGCTCTTTCCCACCCATTCGTTACATTCAACCTCTGACGAGACCGACCAAATATAGACTGAGAAACAAGACCACACAATTTGTGCATTCGGAATCGAAGGCAGGCCGTCCCTCGCCGCATTTGCTACGATGGCCATTTGCTACTTCTGCAGAAGCGGCGGCGGCGACGACGACGACGACGACGACGACGACGACAACGACGAAGATCGCGAGAGACTCTGAGATATGTGAGAAATACATCTATAAAATGTAATTCAGACTGCCTCGTCCCACCTTATGCTGTACCGCTTTGGCAAATGCTTTATCTGCGCCATTCGCCTTAATCACATCTGAGAGTAAATCTTAAAAAAAAACGCCCGTCGCTAATTGTTCGTCATCACAGGTACTGTTTGCTATACGGCCACGACGCGCAACTGATTTCCAAAATTCATCTTTCTCCTGTGAGGATGGAACTTACAACCCCTGGTTTATTAGACCAGTGCTCTACCACTGAGCTAAAGAGGCGCGGCCTAGCGGTACTCTTGGGTACTTCGTCCTTACGGTCGTCTGCACCATCAGACTTTAGCTGACAACACTTCATATTACCGGCTAATATTTGCAGCTATGGCGACAAATTACTGCTTGGCTACACATCTGACACGTAACCGATGTGCTCTCCAAACCACAACACTTGCTTTTCAGAACATGTCTTTCACACATGTCTACAAAATCACCTTCACCTTCAAATACAGTTTCCTTGCGACTGACAGAGACGTAGGCAAAGTTTAAAGTTGCTATTTCCATTAAATCTCGTTAATCAGAAAAACGGTAATTTACACCTGCAGCGGAACAAAATTCCGTTCCGCCCAGCGTCTGGCTCGAACCCACGACCCTGGGATTAAGAGTCTGACGCTCTACCGACTGAGATAGCCGGCTACCTCGGTGAATACTTGCCGGGTAGCACGTCACACAGTACTCGTTTGGGTTGGGTGGTCCCATACAGAATCTCTCCATGCTGCCTAATGTTTTCCTAACGTCACACTCGTCACGTACTTCACTTTTATGTCATAATCATTTCTGAGAGGCAAAGAAATTGCATGACAACAAGCAGAGCTAGTGGCGTCAAAATTAACACACATACTTTATGTGACTCAAAAGCCGAACGAGTTACTTTCCGACGTTGTTTTAGATGTGCAAGTGCCAGTCAAAACTCGCGGTGTCGGCACTCTGCCGACCATTTCGTTAGTTAACACCGGTCTTGCTGTGTGTGTTTCAAGCTCAAGAGCATCTCCAAGCAAAAAATGGTCAACAGCAACATTCAGACGGTTTCGTACTGCTCAATTGCTACATTAAAACGGTATGTTTCTTTTTCAGAACTGGAAAAACACAAGCGTGACAGCATTCGAACCTGTAATCTTCAGAGCCGAAGTCCGACGCCTTATCCATTAGGCCACACGGTCACTGACGACCAACGTTTACATGTATACGACTCATCTCGAAACGCTCACACCCCTGAGGATTTGTGTTTTCGTTCTACACAGCCGCTGCCCCTTGCTATTTCCCACCCATTCGTTACATTCAACCTCTGACGAGACCGACCAAATATAGACTGAGAAACAAGACCACACAATTTGTGCATTCGGAATCGAAGGCAGGCCGTCCCTCGCCGCATTTGCTACGATGGCCATTTGCTACTTCTGCAGAAGCGGCGGCGGCGACGACGACGACGACGACGACGACGACGACGAAGATCGCGAGAGACTCTGAGATATGTGAGAAATACATCTATAAAATGTAATTCAGACTGCCTCGTCCCACCTTATGCTGTACCGCTTTGGCAAATGCTTTATCTGCGCCATTCGCCTTAATCACATCTGAGAGTAAATCTTAAAAAAACGCCTGTCGCTAATTGTTCGTCATCACAGGTACTGTTTGCTATACGGCCACGACGCGCAACTGATTTCCAAAATTCATCTTTCTCCTGTGAGGATGGAACTTACAACCCCTGGTTTATTAGACCAGTGCTCTACCACTGAGCTAAAGAGGCGCGGCCTAGCGGTACTCTTGGGTACTTCGTCCTTACGGTCGTCTGCACCATCAGACTTTAGCTTACAACACTTCATATTACCGGCTAATATTTGCAGCTATGGCGACAAATTACTGCTTGGCTACACATCTGACACGTAACCGATGTGCTCTCCAAACCACAACACTTGCTTTTCAGAACATGTCTTTCACACATGTCTACAAAATCACCTTCACCTTCAAATACAGTTTCCTTGCGACTGACAGAGACGTAGGCAAAGTTTAAAGTTGCTATTTCCATTAAATCTCGTTAATCAGAAAAACGGTAATTTACACCTGCAGCGGAACAAAATTCCGTTCCGCCCAGCGTCTGGCTCGGACCCACGACCCTGGGATTAAGAGTCTGACGCTCTACCGACTGAGATAGCCGGCTACCTCGGTGAATACTTGCCGGGTAGCACGTCACACAGTACTCGTTTGGGTTGGGTGGTCCCATACAGAATCTCTCCATGCTGCCTAATGTTTTCCTAACGTCACACTCGTCACGTACTTCACTTTTATGTCATAATCATTTCTGAGAGGCAAAGAAATTGCATGACAACAAGCAGAGCTAGTGGCGTCAAAATTAACACACATACTTTATGTGACTCAAAAGCCGAACGAGTTACTTTCCGACGTTGTTTTAGATGTGCAAGTGTCAGTCAAAACTCGCGGTGTCGGCACTCTGCCGACCATTTCGTTAGTTAACACCGGTCTTGCTGTGTGTGTTTCAAGCTCAAGAGCATCTCCAAGCAAAAAATGGTCAACAGCAACATTCAGACGGTTTCGTACTGCTCAATTGCTACATTAAAACGGTATGTTTCTTTTTCAGAACTGGAAAAACACAAGCGTGACAGCATTCGAACCTGTAATCTTCAGATACTAAGTCCGACGCCTTATCCATTAGACCACACGGTCACTGACGATCAACATTTGCATGTATACGACTCATCTCGAAACGCTCACACCCCTGAGGATTTGTGTTTTCGTTCTACACAGCCGCTGCCCCTTGCTCTTTCCCACCCATTCGTTACATTCAACCTCTGACGAGACCGACCAAATATAGACTGAGAAACAAGACCACACAATTTGTGCATTCGGAATCGAAGGCAGGCCGTTCCTCGCCGCATTTGCTACGATGGCCATTTGCTACTTCTGCAGAAGCGGCGGCGGCGACGACGAAGACGACGACGACGACGACGACGAAGATCGCGAGAGACTCTGAGATATGTGAGAAATACATCTATAAAATGTAATTCAGACTGCCTCGTCCCACCTTATGCTGTACCGCTTTGGCAAATGCTTTATCTGCGCCATTCGCCTTAATCACATCTGAGAGTAAATCTTAAAAAAACGCCTGTCGCTAATTGTTCGTCATCACAGGTACTGTTTGCTATACGGCCACGACGCGCAACTGATTTCCAAAATTCATCTTTCTCCTGTGAGGATGGAACTTACAACCCCTGGTTTATTAGACCAGTGCTCTACCACTGAGCTAAAGAGGCGCGGCCTAGCGGTACTCTTGGGTACTTCGTCCTTACGGTCGTCTGCACCATCAGACTTTAGCTGACAACACTTCATATTACCGGCTAATATTTGCAGCTATGGCGACAAATTACTGCTTGGCTACACATCTGACACGTAACCGATGTGCTCTCCAAACCACAACACTTGCTTTTCAGAACATGTCTTTCACACATGTCTACAAAATCACCTTCACCTTCAAATACAGTTTCCTTGCGACTGACAGAGACGTAGGCAAAGTTTAAAGTTGCTATTTCCATTAAATCTCGTTAATCAGAAAAACGGTAATTTACACCTGCAGCGGAACAAAATTCCGTTCCGCCCAGCGTCTGGCTCGAACCCACGACCCTGGGATTAAGAGTCTGACGCTCTACCGACTGAGATAGCCGGCTACCTCGGTGAATACTTGCCGGGTAGCACGTCACACAGTACTCGTTTGGGTTGGGTGGTCCCATACAGAATCTCTCCATGCTGCCTAATGTTTTCCTAACGTCACACTCGTCACGTACTTCACTTTTATGTCATAATCATTTCTGAGAGGCAAAGAAATTGCATGACAACAAGCAGAGCTAGTGGCGTCAAAATTAACACACATACTTTATGTGACTCAAAAGCCGAACGAGTTACTTTCCGACGTTGTTTTAGATGTGCAAGTGCCAGTCAAAACTCGCGGTGTCGGCACTCTGCCGACCATTTCGTTAGTTAACACCGGTCTTGCTGTGTGTGTTTCAAGCTCAAGAGCATCTCCAAGCAAAAAATGGTCAACAGCAACATTCAGACGGTTTCGTACTGCTCAATTGCTACATCAAAACGGTATGTTTCTTTTTCAGAACTGGAAAAACACAAGCGTGACAGCAACGACGACGACGAAGATCGCGAGAGACTCTGAGATATGTGAGAAATACATCTATAAAATGTAATTCAGACTGCCTCGTCCCACCTTATGCTGTACCGCTTTGGCAAATGCTTTATCTGCGCCATTCGCCTTAATCACATCTGAGAGTAAATCTTAAAAAAACGCCTGTCGCTAATTGTTCGTCATCACAGGTACTGTTTGCTATACGGCCACGACGCGCAACTGATTTCCAAAATTCATCTTTCTCCTGTGAGGATGGAACTTACAACCCCTGGTTTATTAGACCAGTGCTCTACCACTGACCTAAAGAGCCGCGGCCTAACGGTACTCTTGGGTACTTCGTCCTTACGGTCGTCTGCACCATCAGACTTTAGCTGACAACACTTCATATTACCGGCTAATATTTGCAGCTATGGCGACAAATTACTGCTTGGCTACACATCTGACACGTAACCGATGTGCTCTCCAAACCACAACACTTGCTTTTCAGAACATGTCTTTCACACATGTCTACAAAATCACCTTCACCTTCAAATACAGTTTCCTTGCGACTGACAGAGACGTAGGCAAAGTTTAAAGTTGCTATTTCCATTAAATCTCGTTAATCAGAAAAACGGTAATTTACACCTGCAGCGGAACAAAATTCCGTTCCGCCCAGCGTCTGGCTCGAGCCCACGACCCTGGGATTAAGAGTCTGACGCTCTACCGACTGAGTTAGCCGGCTACCTCGGTGAATACTTGCCGGGTAGCACGTCACACAGTACTCGTTTGGGTTGGGTGGTCCCATACAGAATCTCTCCATGCTGCCTAATGTTTTCCTAACGTCACACTCGTCACGTACTTCACTTTTATGTCATAATCATTTCTGAGAGGCAAAGAAATTGCACGACAACAAGCAGAGCTAGTGGCGTCAAAATTAACACACATACTTTATGTGACTCAAAAGCCGAACGAGTTACTTTCCGACGTTGTTTTAGATGTGCAAGTGCCAGTCAAAACTCGCGGTGTCGGCACTCTGCCGACCATTTCGTTAGTTAACACCGGTCTTGCTGTGTGTGTTTCAAGCTCAAGAGCATCTCCAAGCAAAAAATGGTCAACAGCAACATTCAGACGGTTTCGTACTGCTCAATTGCTACATTAAAACGGTATGTTTCTTTTTCAGAACTGGAAAAACACAAGCGTGACAGCATTCGAACCTGTAATCTTCAGATACGAAGTCCGACGCCTTATCCATTAGACCACACGGTCACTGACGATCAACATTTACATGTATACGACTCATCTCGAAACGCTCACACCCCTGAGGATTTGTGTTTTCGTTCTACACAGCCGCTGCCCCTTGCTCTTTCCCACCCATTCGTTACATTCAACCTCTGACGAGACCGACCAAATATAGACTGAGAAACAAGACCACACAATTTGTGCATTCGGAATCGAAGGCAGGCCGTCCCTCGCCGCATTTGCTACGATGGCCATTTGCTACTTCTGCAGAAGCGGCGGCGGCGACGACGACGACGACGACGACGACAAAGATCGCGAGAGACTCTGAGATATGTGAGAAATACATCTATAAAATGTAATTCAGACTGCCTCGTCCCACCTTATGCTGTACCGCTTTGGCAAATGCTTTATCTGCGCCATTCGCCTTAATCACATCTGAGAGTAAATCTTAAAAAAACGCCTGTCGCTAATTGTTCGTCATCACAGGTACTGTTTGCTATACGGCCACGACGCGCAACTGATTTCCAAAATTCATCTTTCTCCTGTGAGGATGGAACTTACAACCCCTGGTTTATTAGACCAGTGCTCTACCACTGAGCTAAAGAGGCGCGGCCTAGCGGTACTCTTGGGTACTTCGTCCTTACGGTCGTCTGCACCATCAGACTTTAGCTGACAACACTTCATATTAACGGCTAATATTTGCAGCTATGGCGACAAATTACTGCTTGGCTACACATCTGACACGTAACCGATGTGCTCTCCAAACAACAACACTTGCTTTTCAGAACATGTCTTTCACACATGTCTACAAAATCACCTTCACCTTCAAATACAGTTTCCTTGCGACTGACAGAGACGTAGGCAAAGTTTAAAGTTGCTATTTCCATTAAATCTCGTTAATCAGAAAAACGGTAATTTACACCTGCAGCGGAACAAAATTCCGTTCCGCCCAGCGTCTGGCTCGAACCCACGACCCTGGGATTAAGAGTCTGACGCTCTACCGACTGAGATAGCCGGCTACCTCCGTGAATACTTGCCGGGTAGCACGTCACACAGTACTCGTTTGGGTTGGGTGGTCCCATACAGAATCTCTCCATGCTGCCTAATGTTTTCCTAACGTCACACTCGTCACGTACTTCACTTTTATGTCATAATCATTTCTGAGAGGCAAAGAAATTGCATGACAACAAGCAGAGCTAGTGGCGTCAAAATTAACACACATACTTTATGTGACTCAAAAGCCGAACGAGTTACTTTCCGACGTTGTTTTAGATGTGCAAGTGCCAGTCAAAACTCGCGGTGTCGGCACTCTGCCGACCATTTCGTTAGTTAACACCGGTCTTGCTGTGTGTGTTTCAAGCTCAAGAGCATCTCCAAGCAAAAAATGGTCAACAGCAACATTCAGACGGTTTCGTACTGCTCAATTGCTACATTAAAACGGTATGTTTCTTTTTCAGAACTGGAAAAACACAAGCGTGACAGCATTCGAACCTGTAATCTCCAGATACGAAGTCCGACGCCTTATCCATTAGACCACACGGTCACTGACGATCAACATTTACATGTATACGACTCATCTCGAAACGCTCACACCCCTGAGGATTTGTGTTTTCGTTCTACACAGCCGCTGCCCCTTGCTCTTTCCCACCCATTCGTTACATTCAACCTCTGACGAGACCGACCAAATATAGACTGAGAAACAAGACCACACAATTTGTGCATTCGGAATCGAAGGCAGGCCGTCCCTCGCCGCATTTGCTACGATGGCCATTTGCTACTTCTGCAGAAGCGGCGGCGGCGACGACGACGACGACGACGACGACGACGACGACGACGACAACGACGAAGATCGCGAGAGACTCTGAGATATGTGAGAAATACATCTATAAAATGTAATTCAGACTGCCTCGTCCCACCTTATGCTGTACCGCTTTGGCAAATGCTTTATCTGCGCCATTCGCCTTAATCACATCTGAGAGTAAATCTTAAAAAAACGCCTGTCGCTAATTGTTCGTCATCACAGGTACTGTTTGCTATACAGCCACGACGCGCAACTGATTTCCAAAATTCATCTTTCTCCTGTGAGGATGGAACTTACAACCCCTGGTTTATTAGACCAGTGCTCTACCACTGAGCTAAAGAGGCGCGGCCTAGCGGTACTCTTGGGTACTTCGTCCTTACGGTCGTCTGCACCATCAGACTTTAGCTGACAACACTTCATATTACCGGCTAATATTTGCAGCTATGGCGACAAATTACTGCTTGGCTACACATCTGACACGTAACCGATGTGCTCTCCAAACCACAACACTTGCTTTTCAGAACATGTCTTTCACACATGTCTACAAAATCACCTTCACCTTCAAATACAGTTTCCTTGCGACTGACAGAGACGTAGGCAAAGTTTAAAGTTGCTATTTCCATTAAATCTCGTTAATCAGAAAAACGGTAATTTACACCTGCAGCGGAACAAAATTCCGTTCCGCCCAGCGTCTGGCTCGAACCCACGACCCTGGGATTAAGAGTCTGACGCTCTACCGACTGAGATAGCCGGCTACCTCGGTGAGTACTTGCCGGGTAGCACGTCACACAGTACTCGTTTGGGTTGGGTGGTCCCATACAGAATCTCTCCATGCTGCCTAATGTTTTCCTAACGTCACACTCGTCACGTACTTCACTTTTATGTCATAATCATTTCTGAGAGGCAAAGAAATTGCCTGACAACAAGCAGAGCTAGTGGCGTCAAAATTAACACACATACTTTATGTGACTCAAAAGCCAAACGAGTTACTTTCCGACGTTGTTTTATATGTGCAAGTGTCAGTCAAAACTCGCGGTGTCGGCACTCTGCCGACCATTTCGTTAGTTAACACCGGTCTTGCTGTGTGTGTTTCAAGCTCAAGAGCATCTCCAAGCAAAAAATGGTCAACAGCAACATTCAGACGGTTTCGTACTGCTCAATTGCTACATTAAAACGGTATGTTTCTTTTTCAGAACTGGAAAAACACAAGCGTGACAGCATTCGAACCTGTAATCTTCAGATCCGAAGTCCGACGCCTTATCCATTAGACCACACGGTCACTGACGATCAACATTTACATGTATACGACTCATCTCGAAACGCTCACACCCCTGAGGATTTGTGTTTTCGTTCTACACAGCCGCTGCCCCTTGCTCTTTCCCACCCATTCGTTACATTCAACCTCTGACGAGACCGACCAAATATAGACTAGGAAACAAGACCACACAATTTGTGCATTCGGAATCGAAGGCAGGCCGTCCCTCGCCGCATTTGCTACGATGGCCATTTGCTACTTCTGCAGAAGCGGCGGCGACGACGACGACGACGACGACGACGACGACGAAGATCGCGAGAGACTGTGAGATATGTGAGAAATACATCTATAAAATGTAATTCAGACTGCCTCGTCCCACCTTATGCTGTACCGCTTTGGCAAATGCTTTATCTGCGCCATTCGCCTTAATCACATCTGAGAGTAAATCTTAAAAAAACGCCTATCGCTAATTGTTCGTCATCACAGGTACTGTTTGCTATACGGCCACGACGCGCAACTGATTTCCAAAATTCATCTTTCTCCTGTGAGGATGGAACTTAGAACCCCTGGTTTATTAGACCAGTGCTCTACCACTGAGCTAAAGAGGCGCGGCCTAGCGGTACTCTTGGGTACTTCGTCCTTACGGTCGTCTGCACCATCAGACTTTAGCTGACAACACTTCATATTACCGGCTAATATTTGCAGCTATGGCGACAAATTACTGCTTGGCTACACATCTGACACGTAACCGATGTGCTCTCCAAACCACAACACTTGCTTTTCAGAACATGTCTTTCACACATGTCTACAAAATCACCTTCACCTTCAAATACAGTTTCCTTGCGACTGACAGAGACGTAGGCAAAGTTTAAAGTTGCTATTTCCATTAAATCTCGTTAATCAGAAAAACGGTAATTTACACCTGCAGCGGAACAAAATTCCGTTCCGCCCAGCGTCTGGCTCGAACCCACGACCCTGGGATTAAGAGTCTGACGCTCTACCGACTGAGATAGCCGGCTACCTCGGTGAATACTTGCCGGGTAGCACGTCACACAGTACTCGTTTGGGTTGGGTGGTCCCATACAGAATCTCTCCATGCTGCCTAATGTTTTCCTAACGTCACACTCGTCACGTACTTCACTTTTATGTCATAATCATTTCTGAGAGGCAAAGAAATTGCATGACAACAAGCAGAGCTAGTGGCGTCAAAATTAACACACATACTTTATGTGACTCAAAAGCCGAACGAGTTACTTTCCGACGTTGTTTTAGATGTGCAAGTGCCAGTCAAAACTCGCGGTGTCGGCACTCTGCCGACCATTTCGTTAGTTAACACCGGTCTTGCTGTGTGTGTTTCAAGCTCAAGAGCATCTCCAAGCAAAAAATGGTCAACAGCAACATTCAGACGGTTTCGTACTGCTCAATTGCTACATTAAAACGGTATGTTTCTTTTTCAGAACTGGAAAAACACAAGCGTGACAGCATTCGAACCTGTAATCTTCAGATACGAAGTCCGACGCCTTATCCATTAGACCACACGGTCACTGACGATCAACATTTACATGTATACGACTCATCTCGAAACGCTCACACCCCTGAGGATTTGTGTTTTCGTTCTACACAGCCGCTGCCCCTTGCTCTTTCCCACCCATTCGTTACATTCAACCTCTGACAAGACCGACCAAATATAGACTGAGAAACAAGACCACACAATTTGTGCATTCGGAATCGAAGGCAGGCCGTCCCTCGCCGCATTTGCTACGATGGCCATTTGCTACTTCTGCAGAAGCGGCGACGACGACGACGACGACGACGAAGATCGCGAGAGACTCTGAGATATGTGAGAAATACATCTATAAAATGTAATTCAGACTGCCTCGTCCCACCTTATGCTGTATCGCTTTGGCAAATGCTTTATCTGCGCCATTCGCCTTAATCACATCTGAGAGTAAATCTTAAAAAAACGCCTGTCGCTAATTGTTCGTCATCACAGGTACTGTTTGCTATACGGCCACGACGCGCAACTGATTTCCAAAATTCATCTTTCTCCTGTGAGGATGGAACTTACAACCCCTGGTTTATTAGACCAGTGCTCTACCACTGAGCTAAAGAGGCGCGGCCTAGCGGTACTCTTGGGTACTTCGTCCTTACGGTCGTCTGCACCATCTGACTTTAGCTGACAACACTTCATATTACCGGCTAATATTTGCAGCTATGGCGACAAATTACTGCTTGGCTACACATCTGACACGTAACCGATGTGCTCTCCAAACCACAACACTTGCTTTTCAGAACATGTCTTTCACACATGTCTACAAAATCACCTTCACCTTCAAATACAGTTTCCTTGCGACTGACAGAGACGTAGGCAAAGTTTAAAGTTGCTATTTCCATTAAATCTCGTTAATCAGAAAAACGGTAATTTACACCTGCAGCGGAACAAAATTCCATTCCGCCCAGCGTCTGGCTCGAACCCACGACCCTGGGATTAAGAGTCTGACGCTCTACCGACTGAGATAGCCGGCTACCTCGGTGAATACTTGCCGGGTAGCACGTCACACAGTACTCGTTTGGGTTGGGTGGTCCCATACAGAATCTCTCCATGCTGCCTAATGTTTTCCTAACGTCACACTCGTCACGTACTTCACTTTTATGTCATAATCATTTCTGAGAGGCAAAGAAATTGCATGACAACAAGCAGAGCTAGTGGCGTCAAAATTAACACACATACTTTATGTGACTCAAAAGCCGAACGAGTTACTTTCCGACGTTGTTTTAGATGTGCAAGTGCCAGTCAAAACTCGCGGTGTCGGCACTCTGCCGACCATTTCGTTAGTTAACACCGGTCTTGCTGTGTGTGTTTCAAGCTCAAGAGCATCTCCAAGCAAAAAATGGTCAACAGCAACATTCAGACGGTTTCGTACTGCTCAATTGCTACATTAAAACGGTATGTTTCTTTTTCAGAACTGGAAAAACACAAGCGTGACAGCATTCGAACCTGTAATCTTCAGAGCCGAAGTCCGACGCCTTATCCATTAGGCCACACGGTCACTGACGACCAACGTTTACATGTATACGACTCATCTCGAAACGCTCACACCCCTGAGGATTTGTGTTTTCGTTCTACACAGCCGCTGCCCCTTGCTCTTTCCCACCCATTCGTTACATTCAACCTCTGACAAGACCGACCAAATATAGACTGAGAAACAAGACCACACAATTTGTGCATTCGGAATCGAAGGCAGGCCGTCCCTCGCCGCATTTGCTACGATGGCCATTTGCTACTTCTGCAGAAGCGGCGACGACGACGACGACGACGACGAAGATCGCGAGAGACTCTGAGATATGTGAGAAATACATCTATAAAATGTAATTCAGACTGCCTCGTCCCACCTTATGCTGTATCGCTTTGGCAAATGCTTTATCTGCGCCATTCGCCTTAATCACATCTGAGAGTAAATCTTAAAAAAACGCCTGTCGCTAATTGTTCGTCATCACAGGTACTGTTTGCTATACGGCCACGACGCGCAACTGATTTCCAAAATTCATCTTTCTCCTGTGAGGATGGAACTTACAACCCCTGGTTTATTAGACCAGTGCTCTACCACTGAGCTAAAGAGGCGCGGCCTAGCGGTACTCTTGGGTACTTCGTCCTTACGGTCGTCTGCACCATCTGACTTTAGCTGACAACACTTCATATTACCGGCTAATATTTGCAGCTATGGCGACAAATTACTGCTTGGCTACACATCTGACACGTAACCGATGTGCTCTCCAAACCACAACACTTGCTTTTCAGAACATGTCTTTCACACATGTCTACAAAATCACCTTCACCTTCAAATACAGTTTCCTTGCGACTGACAGAGACGTAGGCAAAGTTTAAAGTTGCTATTTCCATTAAATCTCGTTAATCAGAAAAACGGTAATTTACACCTGCAGCGGAACAAAATTCCATTCCGCCCAGCGTCTGGCTCGAACCCACGACCCTGGGATTAAGAGTCTGACGCTCTACCGACTGAGATAGCCGGCTACCTCGGTGAATACTTGCCGGGTAGCACGTCACACAGTACTCGTTTGGGTTGGGTGGTCCCATACAGAATCTCTCCATGCTGCCTAATGTTTTCCTAACGTCACACTCGTCACGTACTTCACTTTTATGTCATAATCATTTCTGAGAGGCAAAGAAATTGCATGACAACAAGCAGAGCTAGTGGCGTCAAAATTAACACACATACTTTATGTGACTCAAAAGCCGAACGAGTTACTTTCCGACGTTGTTTTAGATGTGCAAGTGCCAGTCAAAACTCGCGGTGTCGGCACTCTGCCGACCATTTCGTTAGTTAACACCGGTCTTGCTGTGTGTGTTTCAAGCTCAAGAGCATCTCCAAGCAAAAAATGGTCAACAGCAACATTCAGACGGTTTCGTACTGCTCAATTGCTACATTAAAACGGTATGTTTCTTTTTCAGAACTGGAAAAACACAAGCGTGACAGCATTCGAACCTGTAATCTTCAGAGCCGAAGTCCGACGCCTTATCCATTAGGCCACACGGTCACTGACGACCAACGTTTACATGTATACGACTCATCTCGAAACGCTCACACCCCTGAGGATTTGTGTTTTCGTTCTACACAGCCGCTGCCCCTTGCTCTTTCCCACCCATTCGTTACATTCAACCTCTGACAAGACCGACCAAATATAGACTGAGAAACAAGACCACACAATTTGTGCATTCGGAATCGAAGGCAGGCCGTCCCTCGCCGCATTTGCTACGATGGCCATTTGCTACTTCTGCAGAAGCGGCGGCGGCGACGACGACGACGACGAAGATCGCGAGAGACTCTGAGATATGTGAGAAATACATCTATAAAATGTAATTCAGACTGTCTCGTCCCACCTTATGCTGTATCGCTTTGGCAAATGCTTTATCTGCGCCATTCGCCTTAATCACATCTGAGAGTAAATCTTAAAAAAACGCCTGTCGCTAATTGTTCGTCATCACAGGTACTGTTTGCTATACGGCCACGACGCGCAACTGATTTCCAAAATTCATCTTTCTCCTGTGAGGATGGAACTTACAACCCCTGGTTTATTAGACCAGTGCTCTACCACTGAGCTAAAGAGGCGCGGCCTAGCGGTACTCTTGGGTACTTCGTCCTTACGGTCGTCTGCACCATCTGACTTTAGCTGACAACACTTCATATTACCGGCTAATATTTGCAGCTATGGCGACAAATTACTGCTTGGCTACACATCTGACACGTAACCGATGTGCTCTCCAAACCACAACACTTGCTTTTCAGAACATGTCTTTCACACATGTCTACAAAATCACCTTCACCTTCAAATACAGTTTCCTTGCGACTGACAGAGACGTAGGCAAAGTTTAAAGTTGCTATTTCCATTAAATCTCGTTAATCAGAAAAACGGTAATTTACACCTGCAGCGGAACAAAATTCCATTCCGCCCAGCGTCTGGCTCGAACCCACGACCCTGGGATTAAGAGTCTGACGCTCTACCGACTGAGATAGCCGGCTACCTCGGTGAATACTTGCCGGGTAGCACGTCACACAGTACTCGTTTGGGTTGGGTGGTCCCATACAGAATCTCTCCATGCTGCCTAATGTTTTCCTAACGTCACACTCGTCACGTACTTCACTTGTATGTCATAATCATTTCTGAGAGGCAAAGAAATTGCATGACAACAAGCAGAGCTAGTGGCGTCAAAATTAACACACATACTTTATGTGACTCAAAAGCCGAACGAGTTACTTTCCGACGTTGTTTTAGATGTGCAAGTGCCAGTCAAAACTCGCGGTGTCGGCACTCTGCCGACCATTTCGTTAGTTAACACCGGTCTTGCTGTGTGTGTTTCAAGCTCAAGAGCATCTCCAAGCAAAAAATGGTCAACAGCAACATTCAGACGGTTTCGTACTGCTCAATTGCTACATTAAAACGGTATGTTTCTTTTTCAGAACTGGAAAAACACAAGCGTGTCAGCATTCGAACCTGTAATCTTCAGAGCCGAAGTCCGACGCCTTATCCATTAGGCCACACGGTCACTGACGACCAACGTTTACATGTATACGACTCATCTCGAAACGCTCACACCCCTGAGGATTTGTGTTTTCGTTCTACACAGCCGCTGCCCCTTGCTCTTTCCCACCCATTCGTTACATTCAACCTCTGACAAGACCGACCAAATATAGACTGAGAAACAAGACCACACACTTTGTGCATTCGGAATCGAAGGCAGGGCGTCCCTCGCCGCATTTGCTACGATGGCCATTTGCTACTTCTGCAGAAGCGGCGGCGGCGACGACGACGACGACGACGACGACGAAGATCGCGAGAGACTCTGAGATATGTGAGAAATACATCTATAAAATGTAATTCAGACTGCCTCGTCCCACCTTATGCTGTATCGCTTTGGCAAATGCTTTATCTGCGCCATTCGCCTTAATCACATCTGAGAGTAAATCTTAAAAAAACGCCTGTCGCTAATTGTTCGTCATCACAGGTACTGTTTGCTATACGGCCACGACGCGCAACTGATTTCCAAAATTCATCTTTCTCCTGTGAGGATGGAACTTACAACCCCTGGTTTATTAGACCAGTGCTCTACCACTGAGCTAAAGAGGCGCGGCCTAGCGGTACTCTTGGGTACTTCGTCCTTACGGTCGTCTGCACCATCTGACTTTAGCTGACAACACTTCATATTACCGGCTAATATTTGCAGCTATGGCGACAAATTACTGCTTGGCTACACATCTGACACGTAACCGATGTGCTCTCCAAACCACAACACTTGCTTTTCAGAACATGTCTTTCACACATGTCTACAAAATCACCTTCACCTTCAAATACAGTTTCCTTGCGACTGACAGAGACGTAGGCAAAGTTTAAAGTTGCTATTTCCATTAAATCTCGTTAATCAGAAAAACGGTAATTTACACCTGCAGCGGAACAAAATTCCATTCCGCCCAGCGTCTGGCTCGAACCCACGACCCTGGGATTAAGAGTCTGACGCTCTACCGACTGAGATAGCCGGCTACCTCGGTGAATACTTGCCGGGTAGCACGTCACACAGTACTCGTTTGGGTTGGGTGGTCCCATACAGAATCTCTCCATGCTGCCTAATGTTTTCCTAACGTCACACTCGTCACGTACTTCACTTTTATGTCATAATCATTTCTGAGAGGCAAAGAAATTGCATGACAACAAGCAGAGCTAGTGGCGTCAAAATTAACACACATACTTTATGTGACTCAAAAGCCGAACGAGTTACTTTCCGACGTTGTTTTAGATGTGCAAGTGCCAGTCAAAACTCGCGGTGTCGGCACTCTGCCGACCATTTCGTTAGTTAACACCGGTCTTGCTGTGTGTGTTTCAAGCTCAAGAGCATCTCCAAGCAAAAAATGGTCAACAGCAACATTCAGACGGTTTCGTACTGCTCAATTGCTACATTAAAACGGTATGTTTCTTTTTCAGAACTGGAAAAACACAAGCGTGACAGCATTCGAACCTGTAATCTTCAGAGCCGAAGTCCGACGCCTTATCCATTAGGCCACACGGTCACTGACGACCAACGTTTACATGTATACGACTCATCTCGAAACGCTCACACCCCTGAGGATTTGTGTTTTCGTTCTACACAGCCGCTGCCCCTTGCTCTTTCCCACCCATTCGTTACATTCAACCTCTGACGTGACCGACCAAATATAGACTGAGAAACAAGACCACACACTTTGTGCATTCGGAATCGAAGGCAGGGCGTCCCTCGCCGCATTTGCTACGATGGCCATTTGCTACTTCTGCAGAGGCGGCGGCGGCGACGACGACGACGACGAAGATCGCGAGAGACTCTGAGATATGTGAGAAATACATCTATAAAATGTAATTCAGACTGCCTCGTCCCACCTTATGCTGTATCGCTTTGGCAAATGCTTTATCTGCGCCATTCGCCTTAATCACATCTGA
Source organism: Schistocerca gregaria (assembly GCF_023897955.1). NCBI lineage: Eukaryota > Metazoa > Arthropoda > Insecta > Orthoptera > Acrididae > Schistocerca > Schistocerca gregaria. The sequence goes on along the minus strand of NW_026061724.1, from coordinate 15,836,333 downwards.
GAGTAAATCTTAAAAAAACGCCTGTCGCTAATTGTTCGTCATCACAGGTACTGTTTGCTATACGGCCACGACGCGCAACTGATTTCCAAAATTCATCTTTGTCCTGTGAGGATGGAACTTACAACCCCTGGTTTATTAGACCAGTGCTCTACCACTGAACTAAAGAGGCGCGGCCTAGCGGTACTCTTGGGTACTTCGTCCTTACGGTCGTCTGCACCATCAGACTTTAGCTGACAACACTTCATATTACCGGCTAATATTTGCAGCTATGGCGACAAATTACTGCTTGGCTACACATCTGACACGTAACCGATGTGCTCTCCAAACCACAACACTTGCTTTTCAGAACATGTCTTTCACACATGTCTACAAAATCACCTTCACCTTCAAATACAGTTTCCTTGCGACTGACAGAGACGTAGGCAAAGTTTAAAGTTGCTATTTCCATTAAATCTCGTTAATCAGAAAAACGGTAATTTACACCTGCAGCGGAACAAAATTCCGTTCCGCCCAGCGTCTGGCTCGAACCCACGACCCTGGGATTAAGAGTCTGACGCTCTACCGACTGAGATAGCCGGCTACCTCGGTGAATACTTGCCGGGTAGCACGTCACACAGTACTCGTTTGGGTTGGGTGGTCCCATACAGAATCTCTCCATGCTGCCTAATGTTTTCCTAACGTCACACTCGTCACGTACTTCACTTGTATGTCATAATCATTTCTGAGAGGCAAAGAAATTGCATGACAACAAGCAGAGCTAGTGGCGTCAAAATTAACACACATACTTTATGTGACTCAAAAGCCGAACGAGTTACTTTCCGACGTTGTTTTAGATGTGCAAGTGCCAGTCAAAACTCGCGGTGTCGGCACTCTGCCGACCATTTCGTTAGTTAACACCGGTCTTGCTGTGTGTGTTTCAAGCTCAAGAGCATCTCCAAGCAAAAAATGGTCAACAGCAACATTCAGACGGTTTCGTACTGCTCAATTGCTACATTAAAACGGTATGTTTCTTTTTCAGAACTGGAAAAACACAAGCGTGTCAGCATTCGAACCTGTAATCTTCAGAGCCGAAGTCCGACGCCTTATCCATTAGGCCACACGGTCACTGACCACCAACGTTTACGTGTATACGACTCATCTCGAAACGCTCACACCCCTGAGGATTTGTGTTTTCGTTCTACACAGCCGCTGCCCCTTGCTCTTTCCCACCCATTCGTTACATTCAACCTCTGACAAGACCGACCAAATATAGACTGAGAAACAAGACCACACACTTTGTGCATTCGGAATCGAAGGCAGGGCGTCCCTCGCCGCATTTGCTACGATGGCCATTTGCTACTTCTGCAGAAGCGGCGGCGGCGACGACGACGACGACGACGACGACGAAGATCGCGAGAGACTCTGAGATATGTGAGAAATACATCTATAAAATGTAATTCAGACTGCCTCGTCCCACCTTATGCTGTATCGCTTTGGCAAATGCTTTATCTGCGCCATTCGCCTTAATCACATCTGAGAGTAAATCTTAAAAAAACGCCTGTCGCTAATTGTTCGTCATCACAGGTACTGTTTGCTATACGGCCACGACGCGCAACTGATTTCCAAAATTCATCTTTCTCCTGTGAGGATGGAACTTACAACCCCTGGTTTATTAGACCAGTGCTCTACCACTGAGCTAAAGAGGCGCGGCCTAGCGGTACTCTTGGGTACTTCGTCCTTACGGTCGTCTGCACCATCTGACTTTAGCTGACAACACTTCATATTACCGGCTAATATTTGCAGCTATGGCGACAAATTACTGCTTGGCTACACATCTGACACGTAACCGATGTGCTCTCCAAACCACAACACTTGCTTTTCAGAACATGTCTTTCACACATGTCTACAAAATCACCTTCACCTTCAAATACAGTTTCCTTGCGACTGACAGAGACGTAGGCAAAGTTTAAAGTTGCTATTTCCATTAAATCTCGTTAATCAGAAAAACGGTAATTTACACCTGCAGCGGAACAAAATTCCATTCCGCCCAGCGTCTGGCTCGAACCCACGACCCTGGGATTAAGAGTCTGACGCTCTACCGACTGAGATAGCCGGCTACCTCGGTGAATACTTGCCGGGTAGCACGTCACACAGTACTCGTTTGGGTTGGGTGGTCCCATACAGAATCTCTCCATGCTGCCTAATGTTTTCCTAACGTCACACTCGTCACGTACTTCACTTTTATGTCATAATCATTTCTGAGAGGCAAAGAAATTGCATGACAACAAGCAGAGCTAGTGGCGTCAAAATTAACACACATACTTTATGTGACTCAAAAGCCGAACGAGTTACTTTCCGACGTTGTTTTAGATGTGCAAGTGCCAGTCAAAACTCGCGGTGTCGGCACTCTGCCGACCATTTCGTTAGTTAACACCGGTCTTGCTGTGTGTGTTTCAAGCTCAAGAGCATCTCCAAGCAAAAAATGGTCAACAGCAACATTCAGACGGTTTCGTACTGCTCAATTGCTACATTAAAACGGTATGTTTCTTTTTCAGAACTGGAAAAACACAAGCGTGACAGCATTCGAACCTGTAATCTTCAGAGCCGAAGTCCGACGCCTTATCCATTAGGCCACACGGTCACTGACGACCAACGTTTACATGTATACGACTCATCTCGAAACGCTCACACCCCTGAGGATTTGTGTTTTCGTTCTACACAGCCGCTGCCCCTTGCTCTTTCCCACCCATTCGTTACATTCAACCTCTGACGTGACCGACCAAATATAGACTGAGAAACAAGACCACACACTTTGTGCATTCGGAATCGAAGGCAGGGCGTCCCTCGCCGCATTTGCTACGATGGCCATTTGCTACTTCTGCAGAGGCGGCGGCGGCGACGACGACGACGACGACGAAGATCGCGAGAGACTCTGAGATATGTGAGAAATACATCTATAAAATGTAATTCAGACTGCCTCGTCCCACCTTATGCTGTATCGCTTTGGCAAATGCTTTATCTGCGCCATTCGCCTTAATCACATCTGAGAGTAAATCTTAAAAAAACGCCTGTCGCTAATTGTTCGTCATCACAGGTACTGTTTGCTATACGGCCACGACGCGCAACTGATTTCCAAAATTCATCTTTGTCCTGTGAGGATGGAACTTACAACCCCTGGTTTATTAGACCAGTGCTCTACCACTGAACTAAAGAGGCGCGGCCTAGCGGTACTCTTGGGTACTTCGTCCTTACGGTCGTCTGCACCATCAGACTTTAGCTGACAACACTTCATATTACCGGCTAATATTTGCAGCTATGGCGACAAATTACTGCTTGGCTACACATCTGACACGTAACCGATGTGCTCTCCAAACCACAACACTTGCTTTTCAGAACATGTCTTTCACACATGTCTACAAAATCACCTTCACCTTCAAATACAGTTTCCTTGCGACTGACAGAGACGTAGGCAAAGTTTAAAGTTGCTATTTCCATTAAATCTCGTTAATCAGAAAAACGGTAATTTACACCTGCAGCGGAACAAAATTCCGTTCCGCCCAGCGTCTGGCTCGAACCCACGACCCTGGGATTAAGAGTCTGACGCTCTACCGACTGAGATAGCCGGCTACCTCGGTGAATACTTGCCGGGTAGCACGTCACACAGTACTCGTTTGGGTTGGGTGGTCCCATACAGAATCTCTCCATGCTGCCTAATGTTTTCCTAACGTCACACTCGTCACGTACTTCACTTGTATGTCATAATCATTTCTGAGAGGCAAAGAAATTGCATGACAACAAGCAGAGCTAGTGGCGTCAAAATTAACACACATACTTTATGTGACTCAAAAGCCGAACGAGTTACTTTCCGACGTTGTTTTAGATGTGCAAGTGCCAGTCAAAACTCGCGGTGTCGGCACTCTGCCGACCATTTCGTTAGTTAACACCGGTCTTGCTGTGTGTGTTTCAAGCTCAAGAGCATCTCCAAGCAAAAAATGGTCAACAGCAACATTCAGACGGTTTCGTACTGCTCAATTGCTACATTAAAACGGTATGTTTCTTTTTCAGAACTGGAAAAACACAAGCGTGTCAGCATTCGAACCTGTAATCTTCAGAGCCGAAGTCCGACGCCTTATCCATTAGGCCACACGGTCACTGACCACCAACGTTTACATGTATACGACTCATCTCGAAACGCTCACACCCCTGAGGATTTGTGTTTTCGTTCTACACAGCCGCTGCCCCTTGCTCTTTCCCACCCATTCGTTACATTCAACCTCTGACAAGACCGACCAAATATAGACTGAGAAACAAGACCACACACTTTGTGCATTCGGAATCGAAGGCAGGGCGTCCCTCGCCGCATTTGCTACGATGGCCATTTGCTACTTCTGCAGAAGCGGCGGCGGCGACGACGACGACGACGACGACGACGAAGATCGCGAGAGACTCTGAGATATGTGAGAAATACATCTATAAAATGTAATTCAGACTGCCTCGTCCCACCTTATGCTGTATCGCTTTGGCAAATGCTTTATCTGCGCCATTCGCCTTAATCACATCTGAGAGTAAATCTTAAAAAAACGCCTGTCGCTAATTGTTCGTCATCACAGGTACTGTTTGCTATACGGCCACGACGCGCAACTGATTTCCAAAATTCATCTTTCTCCTGTGAGGATGGAACTTACAACCCCTGGTTTATTAGACCAGTGCTCTACCACTGAGCTAAAGAGGCGCGGCCTAGCGGTACTCTTGGGTACTTCGTCCTTACGGTCGTCTGCACCATCTGACTTTAGCTGACAACACTTCATATTACCGGCTAATATTTGCAGCTATGGCGACAAATTACTGCTTGGCTACACATCTGACACGTAACCGATGTGCTCTCCAAACCACAACACTTGCTTTTCAGAACATGTCTTTCACACATGTCTACAAAATCACCTTCACCTTCAAATACAGTTTCCTTGCGACTGACAGAGACGTAGGCAAAGTTTAAAGTTGCTATTTCCATTAAATCTCGTTAATCAGAAAAACGGTAATTTACACCTGCAGCGGAACAAAATTCCATTCCGCCCAGCGTCTGGCTCGAACCCACGACCCTGGGATTAAGAGTCTGACGCTCTACCGACTGAGATAGCCGGCTACCTCGGTGAATACTTGCCGGGTAGCACGTCACACAGTACTCGTTTGGGTTGGGTGGTCCCATACAGAATCTCTCCATGCTGCCTAATGTTTTCCTAACGTCACACTCGTCACGTACTTCACTTTTATGTCATAATCATTTCTGAGAGGCAAAGAAATTGCATGACAACAAGCAGAGCTAGTGGCGTCAAAATTAACACACATACTTTATGTGACTCAAAAGCCGAACGAGTTACTTTCCGACGTTGTTTTAGATGTGCAAGTGCCAGTCAAAACTCGCGGTGTCGGCACTCTGCCGACCATTTCGTTAGTTAACACCGGTCTTGCTGTGTGTGTTTCAAGCTCAAGAGCATCTCCAAGCAAAAAATGGTCAACAGCAACATTCAGACGGTTTCGTACTGCTCAATTGCTACATTAAAACGGTATGTTTCTTTTTCAGAACTGGAAAAACACAAGCGTGACAGCATTCGAACCTGTAATCTTCAGAGCCGAAGTCCGACGCCTTATCCATTAGGCCACACGGTCACTGACGACCAACGTTTACATGTATACGACTCATCTCGAAACGCTCACACCCCTGAGGATTTGTGTTTTCGTTCTACACAGCCGCTGCCCCTTGCTCTTTCCCACCCATTCGTTACATTCAACCTCTGACGTGACCGACCAAATATAGACTGAGAAACAAGACCACACACTTTGTGCATTCGGAATCGAAGGCAGGGCGTCCCTCGCCGCATTTGCTACGATGGCCATTTGCTACTTCTGCAGAGGCGGCGGCGGCGACGACGACGACGACGACGACGAAGATCGCGAGAGACTCTGAGATATGTGAGAAATACATCTATAAAATGTAATTCAGACTGCCTCGTCCCACCTTATGCTGTATCGCTTTGGCAAATGCTTTATCTGCGCCATTCGCCTTAATCACATCTGAGAGTAAATCTTAAAAAAACGCCTGTCGCTAATTGTTCGTCATCACAGGTACTGTTTGCTATACGGCCACGACGCGCAACTGATTTCCAAAATTCATCTTTGTCCTGTGAGGATGGAACTTACAACCCCTGGTTTATTAGACCAGTGCTCTACCACTGAACTAAAGAGGCGCGGCCTAGCGGTACTCTTGGGTACTTCGTCCTTACGGTCGTCTGCACCATCAGACTTTAGCTGACAACACTTCATATTACCGGCTAATATTTGCAGCTATGGCGACAAATTACTGCTTGGCTACACATCTGACACGTAACCGATGTGCTCTCCAAACCACAACACTTGCTTTTCAGAACATGTCTTTCACACATGTCTACAAAATCACCTTCACCTTCAAATACAGTTTCCTTGCGACTGACAGAGACGTAGGCAAAGTTTAAAGTTGCTATTTCCATTAAATCTCGTTAATCAGAAAAACGGTAATTTACACCTGCAGCGGAACAAAATTCCGTTCCGCCCAGCGTCTGGCTCGAACCCACGACCCTGGGATTAAGAGTCTGACGCTCTACCGACTGAGATAGCCGGCTACCTCGGTGAATACTTGCCGGGTAGCACGTCACACAGTACTCGTTTGGGTTGGGTGGTCCCATACAGAATCTCTCCATGCTGCCTAATGTTTTCCTAACGTCACACTCGTCACGTACTTCACTTGTATGTCATAATCATTTCTGAGAGGCAAAGAAATTGCATGACAACAAGCAGAGCTAGTGGCGTCAAAATTAACACACATACTTTATGTGACTCAAAAGCCGAACGAGTTACTTTCCGACGTTGTTTTAGATGTGCAAGTGCCAGTCAAAACTCGCGGTGTCGGCACTCTGCCGACCATTTCGTTAGTTAACACCGGTCTTGCTGTGTGTGTTTCAAGCTCAAGAGCATCTCCAAGCAAAAAATGGTCAACAGCAACATTCAGACGGTTTCGTACTGCTCAATTGCTACATTAAAACGGTATGTTTCTTTTTCAGAACTGGAAAAACACAAGCGTGTCAGCATTCGAACCTGTAATCTTCAGAGCCGAAGTCCGACGCCTTATCCATTAGGCCACACGGTCACTGACCACCAACGTTTACATGTATACGACTCATCTCGAAACGCTCACACCCCTGAGGATTTGTGTTTTCGTTCTACACAGCCGCTGCCCCTTGCTCTTTCCCACCCATTCGTTACATTCAACCTCTGACAAGACCGACCAAATATAGACTGAGAAACAAGACCACACACTTTGTGCATTCGGAATCGAAGGCAGGGCGTCCCTCGCCGCATTTGCTACGATGGCCATTTGCTACTTCTGCAGAAGCGGCGGCGGCGACGACGACGACGACGACGACGACGACGACGACGACGACGAAGATCGCGAGAGACTCTGAGATATGTGAGAAATACATCTATAAAATGTAATTCAGACTGCCTCGTCCCACCTTATGCTGTATCGCTTTGGCAAATGCTTTATCTGCGCCATTCGCCTTAATCACATCTGAGAGTAAATCTTAAAAAAACGCCTGTCGCTAATTGTTCGTCATCACAGGTACTGTTTGCTATACGGCCACGACGCGCAACTGATTTCCAAAATTCATCTTTCTCCTGTGAGGATGGAACTTACAACCCCTGGTTTATTAGACCAGTGCTCTACCACTGAGCTAAAGAGGCGCGGCCTAGCGGTACTCTTGGGTACTTCGTCCTTACGGTCGTCTGCACCATCAGACTTTAGCTGACAACACTTCATATTACCGGCTAATATTTGCAGCTATGGCGACAAATTACTGCTTGGCTACACATCTGACACGTAACCGATGTGCTCTCCAAACCACAACACTTGCTTTTCAGAACATGTCTTTCACACATGTCTACAAAATCACCTTCACCTTCAAATACAGTTTCCTTGCGACTGACAGAGACGTAGGCAAAGTTTAAAGTTGCTATTTCCATTAAATCTCGTTAATCAGAAAAACGGTAATTTACACCTGCAGCGGAACAAAATTCCGTTCCGCCCAGCGTCTGGCTCGAACCCACGACCCTGGGATTAAGAGTCTGACGCTCTACCGACTGAGATAGCCGGCTACCTCGGTGAATACTTGCCGGGTAGCACGTCACACAGTACTCGTTTGGGTTGGGTGGTCCCATACAGAATCTCTCCATGCTGCCTAATGTTTTCCTAACGTCACACTCGTCACGTACTTCACTTGTATGTCATAATCATTTCTGAGAGGCAAAGAAATTGCATGACAACAAGCAGAGCTAGTGGCGTCAAAATTAACACACATACTTTATGTGACTCAAAAGCCGAACGAGTTACTTTCCGACGTTGTTTTAGATGTGCAAGTGCCAGTCAAAACTCGCGGTGTCGGCACTCTGCCGACCATTTCGTTAGTTAACACCGGTCTTGCTGTGTGTGTTTCAAGCTCAAGAGCATCTCCAAGCAAAAAATGGTCAACAGCAACATTCAGACGGTTTCGTACTGCTCAATTGCTACATTAAAACGGTATGTTTCTTTTTCAGAACTGGAAAAACACAAGCGTGTCAGCATTCGAACCTGTAATCTTCAGAGCCGAAGTCCGACGCCTTATCCATTAGGCCACACGGTCACTGACCACCAACGTTTACATGTATACGACTCATCTCGAAACGCTCACACCCCTGAGGATTTGTGTTTTCGTTCTACACAGCCGCTGCCCCTTGCTCTTTCCCACCCATTCGTTACATTCAACCTCTGACAAGACCGACCAAATATAGACTGAGAAACAAGACCACACACTTTGTGCATTCGGAATCGAAGGCAGGGCGTCCCTCGCCGCATTTGCTACGATGGCCATTTGCTACTTCTGCAGAAGCGGCGGCGGCGACGACGACGACGACGACGACGACGACGACGACGACGACGACGACGAAGATCGCGAGAGACTCTGAGATATGTGAGAAATACATCTATAAAATGTAATTCAGACTGCCTCGTCCCACCTTATGCTGTATCGCTTTGGCAAATGCTTTATCTGCGCCATTCGCCTTAATCACATCTGAGAGTAAATCTTAAAAAAACGCCTGTCGCTAATTGTTCGTCATCACAGGTACTGTTTGCTATACGGCCACGACGCGCAACTGATTTCCAAAATTCATCTTTCTCCTGTGAGGATGGAACTTACAACCCCTGGTTTATTAGACCAGTGCTCTACCACTGAGCTAAAGAGGCGCGGCCTAGCGGTACTCTTGGGTACTTCGTCCTTACGGTCGTCTGCACCATCAGACTTTAGCTGACAACACTTCATATTACCGGCTAATATTTGCAGCTATGGCGACAAATTACTGCTTGGCTACACATCTGACACGTAACCGATGTGCTCTCCAAACCACAACACTTGCTTTTCAGAACATGTCTTTCACACATGTCTACAAAATCACCTTCACCTTCAAATACAGTTTCCTTGCGACTGACAGAGACGTAGGCAAAGTTTAAAGTTGCTATTTCCATTAAATCTCGTTAATCAGAAAAACGGTAATTTACACCTGCAGCGGAACAAAATTCCGTTCCGCCCAGCGTCTGGCTCGAACCCACGACCCTGGGATTAAGAGTCTGACGCTCTACCGACTGAGATAGCCGGCTACCTCGGTGAATACTTGCCGGGTAGCACGTCACACAGTACTCGTTTGGGTTGGGTGGTCCCATACAGAATCTCTCCATGCTGCCTAATGTTTTCCTAACGTCACACTCGTCACGTACTTCACTTTTATGTCATAATCATTTCTGAGAGGCAAAGAAATTGCATGACAACAAGCAGAGCTAGTGGCGTCAAAATTAACACACATACTTTATGTGACTCAAAAGCCGAACGAGTTACTTTCCGACGTTGTTTTAGATGTGCAAGTGCCAGTCAAAACTCGCGGTGTCGGCACTCTGCCGACCATTTCGTTAGTTAACACCGGTCTTGCTGTGTGTGTTTCAAGCTCAAGAGCATCTCCAAGCAAAAAATGGTCAACAGCAACATTCAGACGGTTTCGTACTGCTCAATTGCTACATTAAAACGGTATGTTTCTTTTTCAGAACTGGAAAAACACAAGCGTGACAGCATTCGAACCTGTAATCTTCAGATACGAAGTCCGACGCCTTATCCATTAGACCACACGGTCACTGACGATCAACATTTACATGTATACGACTCATCTCGAAACGCTCACACACCTGAGGATTTGTGTTTTCGTTCTACACAGCCGCTGCCCCTTGCTCTTTCCCACCCATTCGTTACATTCAACCTCTGACAAGACCGACCAAATATAGACTGAGAAACAAGACCACACAATTTGTGCATTCGGAATCGAAGGCAGGCCGTCCCTCGCCGCATTTGCTACGATGGCCATTTGCTACTTCTGCAGAAGCGGCGGCGGCGACGACGACGACGACGACGACGACGACGAAGATCGCGAGAGACTCTGAGATATGTGAGAAATACATCTATAAAATGTAATTCAGACTGCCTCGTCCCACCTTATGCTGTATCGCTTTGGCAAATGCTTTATCTGCGCCATTCGCCTTAATCACATCTGAGAGTAAATCTTAAAAAAACGCCTGTCGCTAATTGTTCGTCATCACAGGTACTGTTTGCTATACGGCCACGACGCGCAACTGATTTCCAAAATTCATCTTTCTCCTGTGAGGATGGAACTTACAACCCCTGGTTTATTAGACCAGTGCTCTACCACTGAGCTAAAGAGGCGCGGCCTAGCGGTACTCTTGGGTACTTCGTCCTTACGGTCGTCTGCACCATCTGACTTTAGCTGACAACACTTCATATTACCGGCTAATATTTGCAGCTATGGCGACAAATTACTGCTTGGCTACACATCTGACACGTAACCGATGTGCTCTCCAAACCACAACACTTGCTTTTCAGAACATGTCTTTCACACATGTCTACAAAATCACCTTCACCTTCAAATACAGTTTCCTTGCGACTGACAGAGACGTAGGCAAAATTTAAAGTTGCTATTTCCATTAAATCTCGTTAATCAGAAAAACGGTAATTTACACCTGCAGCGGAACAAAATTCCATTCCGCCCAGCGTCTGGCTCGAACCCACGACCCTGGGATTAAGAGTCTGACGCTCTACCGACTGAGATAGCCGGCTACCTCGGTGAATACTTGCCGGGTAGCACGTCACACAGTACTCGTTTGGGTTGGGTGGTCCCATACAGAATCTCTCCATGCTGCCTAATGTTTTCCTAACGTCACACTCGTCACGTACTTCACTTTTATGTCATAATCATTTCTGAGAGGCAAAGAAATTGCATGACAACAAGCAGAGCTAGTGGCGTCAAAATTAACACACATACTTTATGTGACTCAAAAGCCGAACGAGTTACTTTCCGACGTTGTTTTAGATGTGCAAGTGCCAGTCAAAACTCGCGGTGTCGGCACTCTGCCGACCATTTCGTTAGTTAACACCGGTCTTGCTGTGTGTGTTTCAAGCTCAAGAGCATCTCCAAGCAAAAAATGGTCAACAGCAACATTCAGACGGTTTCGTACTGCTCAATTGCTACATTAAAACGGTATGTTTCTTTTTCAGAACTGGAAAAACACAAGCGTGACAGCATTCGAACCTGTAATCTTCAGATACGAAGTCCGACGCCTTATCCATTAGACCACACGGTCACTGACGATCAACATTTACATGTATACGACTCATCTCGAAACGCTCACACCCCTGAGGATTTGTGTTTTCGTTCTACACAGCCGCTGCCCCTTGCTCTTTCCCACCCATTCGTTACATTCAACCTCTGACAAGACCGACCAAATATAGACTGAGAAACAAGACCACACAATTTGTGCATTCGGAATCGAAGGCAGGCCGTCCCTCGCCGCATTTGCTACGATGGCCATTTGCTACTTCTGCAGAAGCGGCGGCGGCGACGACGACGACGACGACGACGACGACGACGACGAAGATCGCGAGAGACTCTGAGATATGTGAGAAATACATCTATAAAATGTAATTCAGACTGCCTCGTCCCACCTTATGCTGTATCGCTTTGGCAAATGCTTTATCTGCGCCATTCGCCTTAATCACATCTGAGAGTAAATCTTAAAAAAACGCCTGTCGCTAATTGTTCGTCATCACAGGTACTGTTTGCTATACGGCCACGACGCGCAACTGATTTCCAAAATTCATCTTTCTCCTGTGAGGATGGAACTTACAACCCCTGGTTTATTAGACCAGTGCTCTACCACTGAGCTAAAGAGGCGCGGCCTAGCGGTACTCTTGGGTACTTCGTCCTTACGGTCGTCTGCACCATCTGACTTTAGCTGACAACACTTCATATTACCGGCTAATATTTGCAGCTATGGCGACAAATTACTGCTTGGCTACACATCTGACACGTAACCGATGTGCTCTCCAAACCACAACACTTGCTTTTCAGAACATGTCTTTCACACATGTCTACAAAATCACCTTCACCTTCAAATACAGTTTCCTTGCGACTGACAGAGACGTAGGCAAAATTTAAAGTTGCTATTTCCATTAAATCTCGTTAATCAGAAAAACGGTAATTTACACCTGCAGCGGAACAAAATTCCATTCCGCCCAGCATCTGGCTCGAACCCACGACCCTGGGATTAAGAGTCTGACGCTCTACCGACTGAGATAGCCGGCTACCTCGGTGAATACTTGCCGGGTAGCACGTCACACAGTACTCGTTTGGGTTGGGTGGTCCCATACAGAATCTCTCCATGCTGCCTAATGTTTTCCTAACGTCACACTCGTCACGTACTTCACTTTTATGTCATAATCATTTCTGAGAGGCAAAGAAATTGCATGACAACAAGCAGAGCTAGTGGCGTCAAAATTAACACACATACTTTATGTGACTCAAAAGCCGAACGAGTTACTTTCCGACGTTGTTTTAGATGTGCAAGTGCCAGTCAAAACTCGCGGTGTCGGCACTCTGCCGACCATTTCGTTAGTTAACACCGGTCTTGCTGTGTGTGTTTCAAGCTCAAGAGCATCTCCAAGCAAAAAATGGTCAACAGCAACATTCAGACGGTTTCGTACTGCTCAATTGCTACATTAAAACGGTATGTTTCTTTTTCAGAACTGGAAAAACACAAGCGTGACAGCATTCGAACCTGTAATCTTCAGAGCCGAAGTCCGACGCCTTATCCATTAGGCCACACGGTCACTGACGACCAACGTTTACATGTATACGACTCATCTCGAAACGCTCACACCCCTGAGGATTTGTGTTTTCGTTCTACACAGCCGCTGCCCCTTGCTCTTTCCCACCCATTCGTTACATTCAACCTCTGACGTGACCGACCAAATATAGACTGAGAAACAAGACCACACACTTTGTGCATTCGGAATCGAAGGCAGGCCGTCCCTCGCCGCATTTGCTACGATGGCCATTTGCTACTTCTGCAGAAGCGGCGGCGGCGACGACGACGACGACGACGACGACGACGACGACGAAGATCGCGAGAGACTCTGAGATATGTGAGAAATACATCTATAAAATGTAATTCAGACTGCCTCGTCCCACCTTATGCTGTATCGCTTTGGCAAATGCTTTATCTGCGCCATTCGCCTTAATCACATCTGAGAGTAAATCTTAAAAAAACGCCTGTCGCTAATTGTTCGTCATCACAGGTACTGTTTGCTATACGGCCACGACGCGCAACTGATTTCCAAAATTCATCTTTCTCCTGTGAGGATGGAACTTACAACCCCTGGTTTATTAGACCAGTGCTCTACCACTGAGCTAAAGAGGCGCGGCCTAGCGGTACTCTTGGGTACTTCGTCCTTACGGTCGTCTGCACCATCAGACTTTAGCTGACAACACTTCATATTACCGGCTAATATTTGCAGCTATGGCGACAAATTACTGCTTGGCTACACATCTGACACGTAACCGATGTGCTCTCCAAACCACAACACTTGCTTTTCAGAACATGTCTTTCACACATGTCTACAAAATCACCTTCACCTTCAAATACAGTTTCCTTGCGACTGACAGAGACGTAGGCAAAGTTTAAAGTTGCTATTTCCATTAAATCTCGTTAATCAGAAAAACGGTAATTTACACCTGCAGCGGAACAAAATTCCATTCCGCCCAGCGTCTGGCTCGAACCCACGACCCTTGGATTAAGAGTCTGACGCTCTACCGACTGAGATAGCCGGCTACCTCGTTGAATACTTGCCGGGTAGCACGTCACACAGTACTCGTTTGGGTTGGGTGGTCCCATACAGAATCTCTCCATGCTGCCTAATGTTTTCCTAACGTCACACTCGTCACGTACTTCACTTTTATGTCATAATCATTTCTGAGAGGCAAAGAAATTGCATGACAACAAGCAGAGCTAGTGGCGTCAAAATTAACACACATACTTTATGTGACTCAAAAGCCGAACGAGTTACTTTCCGACGTTGTTTTAGATGTGCAAGTGCCAGTCAAAACTCGCGGTGTCGGCACTCTGCCGACCATTTCGTTAGTTAACACCGGTCTTGCTGTGTGTGTTTCAAGCTCAAGAGCATCTCCAAGCAAAAAATGGTCAACAGCAACATTCAGACGGTTTCGTACTGCTCAATTGCTACATTAAAACGGTATGTTTCTTTTTCAGAACTGGAAAAACACAAGTGTGACAGCATTCGAACCTGTAATCTTCAGAGCCGAAGTCCGACGCCTTATCCATTAGGCCACACGGTCACTGACGACCAACGTTTACATGTATACGACTCATCTCGAAACGCTCACACCCCTGAGGATTTGTGTTTTCGTTCTACACAGCCGCTGCCCCTTGCTCTTTCCCACCCATTCGTTACATTCAACCTCTGACGTGACCGACCAAATATAGACTGAGAAACAAGACCACACACTTTGTGCATTCGGAATCGAAGGCAGGCCGTCCCTCGCCGCATTTGCTACGATGGCCATTTGCTACTTCTGCAGAAGCGGCGGCGGCGACGACGACGACGACAACGACGAAGATCGCGAGAGACTCTGAGATATGTGAGAAATACATCTATAAAATGTAATTCAGACTGCCTCGTCCCACCTTATGCTGTATCGCTTTGGCAAATGCTTTATCTGCGCCATTCGCCTTAATCACATCTGAGAGTAAATCTTAAAAAAACGCCTGTCGCTAATTGTTCGTCATCACAGGTACTGTTTGCTATACGGCCACGACGCGCAACTGATTTCCAAAATTCATCTTTCTCCTGTGAGGATGGAACTTACAACCCCTGGTTTATTAGACCAGTGCTCTACCACTGAGCTAAAGAGGCGCGGCCTAGCGGTACTCTTGGGTACTTCGTCCTTACGGTCGTCTGCACCATCAGACTTTAGCTGACAACACTTCATATTACCGGCTAATATTTGCAGCTATGGCGACAAATTACTGCTTGGCTACACATCTGACACGTAACCGATGTGCTCTCCAAACCACAACACTTGCTTTTCAGAACATGTCTTTCACACATGTCTACAAAATCACCTTCACCTTCAAATACAGTTTCCTTGCGACTGACAGAGACGTAGGCAAAGTTTAAAGTTGCTATTTCCATTAAATCTCGTTAATCAGAAAAACGGTAATTTACACCTGCAGCGGAACAAAATTCCGTTCCGCCCAGCGTCTGGCTCGAACCCACGACCCTGGGATTAAGAGTCTGACGCTCTACCGACTGAGATAGCCGGCTACCTCGGTGAATACTTGCCGGGTAGCACGTCACACAGTACTCGTTTGGGTTGGGTGGTCCCATACAGAATCTCTCCATGCTGCCTAATGTTTTCCTAACGTCACACTCGTCACGTACTTCACTTGTATGTCATAATCATTTCTGAGAGGCAAAGAAATTGCATGACAACAAGCAGAGCTAGTGGCGTCAAAATTAACACACATACTTTATGTGACTCAAAAGCCGAACGAGTTACTTTCCGACGTTGTTTTAGATGTGCAAGTGCCAGTCAAAACTCGCGGTGTCGGCACTCTGCCGACCATTTCGTTAGTTAACACCGGTCTTGCTGTGTGTGTTTCAAGCTCAAGAGCATCTCCAAGCAAAAAATGGTCAACAGCAACATTCAGACGGTTTCGTACTGCTCAATTGCTACATTAAAACGGTATGTTTCTTTTTCAGAACTGGAAAAACACAAGCGTGTCAGCATTCGAACCTGTAATCTTCAGAGCCGAAGTCCGACGCCTTATCCATTAGGCCACACGGTCACTGACCACCAACGTTTACATGTATACGACTCATCTCGAAACGCTCACACCCCTGAGGATTTGTGTTTTCGTTCTACACAGCCGCTGCCCCTTGCTCTTTCCCACCCATTCGTTACATTCAACCTCTGACAAGACCGACCAAATATAGACTGAGAAACAAGACCACACACTTTGTGCATTCGGAATCGAAGGCAGGGCGTCCCTCGCCGCATTTGCTACGATGGCCATTTGCTACTTCTGCAGAAGCGGCGGCGGCGACGACGACGACGACGACGACGACGACGACGACGAAGATCGCGAGAGACTCTGAGATATGTGAGAAATACATCTATAAAATGTAATTCAGACTGCCTCGTCCCACCTTATGCTGTATCGCTTTGGCAAATGCTTTATCTGCGCCATTCGCCTTAATCACATCTGAGAGTAAATCTTAAAAAAACGCCTGTCGCTAATTGTTCGTCATCACAGGTACTGTTTGCTATACGGCCACGACGCGCAACTGATTTCCAAAATTCATCTTTCTCCTGTGAGGATGGAACTTACAACCCCTGGTTTATTAGACCAGTGCTCTACCACTGAGCTAAAGAGGCGCGGCCTAGCGGTACTCTTGGGTACTTCGTCCTTACGGTCGTCTGCACCATCAGACTTTAGCTGACAACACTTCATATTACCGGCTAATATTTGCAGCTATGGCGACAAATTACTGCTTGGCTACACATCTGACACGTAACCGATGTGCTCTCCAAACCACAACACTTGCTTTTCAGAACATGTCTTTCACACATGTCTACAAAATCACCTTCACCTTCAAATACAGTTTCCTTGCGACTGACAGAGACGTAGGCAAAGTTTAAAGTTGCTATTTCCATTAAATCTCGTTAATCAGAAAAACGGTAATTTACACCTGCAGCGGAACAAAATTCCGTTCCGCCCAGCGTCTGGCTCGAACCCACGACCCTGGGATTAAGAGTCTGACGCTCTACCGACTGAGATAGCCGGCTACCTCGGTGAATACTTGCCGGGTAGCACGTCACACAGTACTCGTTTGGGTTGGGTGGTCCCATACAGAATCTCTCCATGCTGCCTAATGTTTTCCTAACGTCACACTCGTCACGTACTTCACTTTTATGTCATAATCATTTCTGAGAGGCAAAGAAATTGCATGACAACAAGCAGAGCTAGTGGCGTCAAAATTAACACACATACTTTATGTGACTCAAAAGCCGAACGAGTTACTTTCCGACGTTGTTTTAGATGTGCAAGTGCCAGTCAAAACTCGCGGTGTCGGCACTCTGCCGACCATTTCGTTAGTTAACACCGGTCTTGCTGTGTGTGTTTCAAGCTCAAGAGCATCTCCAAGCAAAAAATGGTCAACAGCAACATTCAGACGGTTTCGTACTGCTCAATTGCTACATTAAAACGGTATGTTTCTTTTTCAGAACTGGAAAAACACAAGCGTGACAGCATTCGAACCTGTAATCTTCAGATACGAAGTCCGACGCCTTATCTATTAGACCACACGGTCACTGACGATCAACATTTACATGTATACGACTCATCTCGAAACGCTCACACCCCTGAGGATTTGTGTTTTCGTTCTACACAGCCGCTGCCCCTTGCTCTTTCCCACCCATTCGTTACATTCAACCTCTGACAAGACCGACCAAATATAGACTGAGAAACAAGACCACACAATTTGTGCATTCGGAATCGAAGGCAGGCCGTCCCTCGCCGCATTTGCTACGATGGCCATTTGCTACTTCTGCAGAAGCGGCGGCGGCGACGACGACGACGACGACGACGACGACGAAGATCGCGAGAGACTCTGAGATATGTGAGAAATACATCTATAAAATGTAATTCAGACTGCCTCGTCCCACCTTATGCTGTATCGCTTTGGCAAATGCTTTATCTGCGCCATTCGCCTTAATCACATCTGAGAGTAAATCTTAAAAAAACGCCTGTCGCTAATTGTTCGTCATCACAGGTACTGTTTGCTATACGGCCACGACGCGCAACTGATTTCCAAAATTCATCTTTCTCCTGTGAGGATGGAACTTACAACCCCTGGTTTATTAGACCAGTGCTCTACCACTGAGCTAAAGAGGCGCGGCCTAGCGGTACTCTTGGGTACTTCGTCCTTACGGTCGTCTGCACCATCTGACTTTAGCTGACAACACTTCATATTACCGGCTAATATTTGCAGCTATGGCGACAAATTACTGCTTGGCTACACATCTGACACGTAACCGATGTGCTCTCCAAACCACAACACTTGCTTTTCAGAACATGTCTTTCACACATGTCTACAAAATCACCTTCACCTTCAAATACAGTTTCCTTGCGACTGACAGAGACGTAGGCAAAATTTAAAGTTGCTATTTCCATTAAATCTCGTTAATCAGAAAAACGGTAATTTACACCTGCAGCGGAACAAAATTCCATTCCGCCCAGCGTCTGGCTCGAACCCACGACCCTGGGATTAAGAGTCTGACGCTCTACCGACTGAGATAGCCGGCTACCTCGGTGAATACTTGCCGGGTAGCACGTCACACAGTACTCGTTTGGGTTGGGTGGTCCCATACAGAATCTCTCCATGCTGCCTAATGTTTTCCTAACGTCACACTCGTCACGTACTTCACTTTTATGTCATAATCATTTCTGAGAGGCAAAGAAATTGCATGACAACAAGCAGAGCTAGTGGCGTCAAAATTAACACACATACTTTATGTGACTCAAAAGCCGAACGAGTTACTTTCCGACGTTGTTTTAGATGTGCAAGTGCCAGTCAAAACTCGCGGTGTCGGCACTCTGCCGACCATTTCGTTAGTTAACACCGGTCTTGCTGTGTGTGTTTCAAGCTCAAGAGCATCTCCAAGCAAAAAATGGTCAACAGCAACATTCAGACGGTTTCGTACTGCTCAATTGCTACATTAAAACGGTATGTTTCTTTTTCAGAACTGGAAAAACACAAGCGTGACAGCATTCGAACCTGTAATCTTCAGATACGAAGTCCGACGCCTTATCCATTAGACCACACGGTCACTGACGATCAACATTTACATGTATACGACTCATCTCGAAACGCTCACACCCCTGAGGATTTGTGTTTTCGTTCTACACAGCCGCTGCCCCTTGCTCTTTCCCACCCATTCGTTACATTCAACCTCTGACAAGACCGACCAAATATAGACTGAGAAACAAGACCACACAATTTGTGCATTCGGAATCGAAGGCAGGCCGTCCCTCGCCGCATTTGCTACGATGGCCATTTGCTACTTCTGCAGAAGCGGCGGCGGCGACGACGACGACGACGACGACGACGACGACGACGACGACGAAGATCGCGAGAGACTCTGAGATATGTGAGAAATACATCTATAAAATGTAATTCAGACTGCCTCGTCCCACCTTATGCTGTATCGCTTTGGCAAATGCTTTATCTGCGCCATTCGCCTTAATCACATCTGAGAGTAAATCTTAAAAAAACGCCTGTCGCTAATTGTTCGTCATCACAGGTACTGTTTGCTATACGGCCACGACGCGCAACTGATTTCCAAAATTCATCTTTCTCCTGTGAGGATGGAACTTACAACCCCTGGTTTATTAGACCAGTGCTCTACCACTGAGCTAAAGAGGCGCGGCCTAGCGGTACTCTTGGGTACTTCGTCCTTACGGTCGTCTGCACCATCTGACTTTAGCTGACAACACTTCATATTACCGGCTAATATTTGCAGCTATGGCGACAAATTACTGCTTGGCTACACATCTGACACGTAACCGATGTGCTCTCCAAACCACAACACTTGCTTTTCAGAACATGTCTTTCACACATGTCTACAAAATCACCTTCACCTTCAAATACAGTTTCCTTGCGACTGACAGAGACGTAGGCAAAATTTAAAGTTGCTATTTCCATTAAATCTCGTTAATCAGAAAAACGGTAATTTACACCTGCAGCGGAACAAAATTCCATTCCGCCCAGCATCTGGCTCGAACCCACGACCCTGGGATTAAGAGTCTGACGCTCTACCGACTGAGATAGCCGGCTACCTCGGTGAATACTTGCCGGGTAGCACGTCACACAGTACTCGTTTGGGTTGGGTGGTCCCATACAGAATCTCTCCATGCTGCCTAATGTTTTCCTAACGTCACACTCGTCACGTACTTCACTTTTATGTCATAATCATTTCTGAGAGGCAAAGAAATTGCATGACAACAAGCAGAGCTAGTGGCGTCAAAATTAACACACATACTTTATGTGACTCAAAAGCCGAACGAGTTACTTTCCGACGTTGTTTTAGATGTGCAAGTGCCAGTCAAAACTCGCGGTGTCGGCACTCTGCCGACCATTTCGTTAGTTAACACCGGTCTTGCTGTGTGTGTTTCAAGCTCAAGAGCATCTCCAAGCAAAAAATGGTCAACAGCAACATTCAGACGGTTTCGTACTGCTCAATTGCTACATTAAAACGGTATGTTTCTTTTTCAGAACTGGAAAAACACAAGCGTGACAGCATTCGAACCTGTAATCTTCAGAGCCGAAGTCCGACGCCTTATCCATTAGGCCACACGGTCACTGACGACCAACGTTTACATGTATACGACTCATCTCGAAACGCTCACACCCCTGAGGATTTGTGTTTTCGTTCTACACAGCCGCTGCCCCTTGCTCTTTCCCACCCATTCGTTACATTCAACCTCTGACGTGACCGACCAAATATAGACTGAGAAACAAGACCACACACTTTGTGCATTCGGAATCGAAGGCAGGCCGTCCCTCGCCGCATTTGCTACGATGGCCATTTGCTACTTCTGCAGAAGCGGCGGCGGCGACGACGACGACGACGACGACGACGACGACGACGAAGATCGCGAGAGACTCTGAGATATGTGAGAAATACATCTATAAAATGTAATTCAGACTGCCTCGTCCCACCTTATGCTGTATCGCTTTGGCAAATGCTTTATCTGCGCCATTCGCCTTAATCACATCTGAGAGTAAATCTTAAAAAAACGCCTGTCGCTAATTGTTCGTCATCACAGGTACTGTTTGCTATACGGCCACGACGCGCAACTGATTTCCAAAATTCATCTTTCTCCTGTGAGGATGGAACTTACAACCCCTGGTTTATTAGACCAGTGCTCTACCACTGAGCTAAAGAGGCGCGGCCTAGCGGTACTCTTGGGTACTTCGTCCTTACGGTCGTCTGCACCATCAGACTTTAGCTGACAACACTTCATATTACCGGCTAATATTTGCAGCTATGGCGACAAATTACTGCTTGGCTACACATCTGACACGTAACCGATGTGCTCTCCAAACCACAACACTTGCTTTTCAGAACATGTCTTTCACACATGTCTACAAAATCACCTTCACCTTCAAATACAGTTTCCTTGCGACTGACAGAGACGTAGGCAAAGTTTAAAGTTGCTATTTCCATTAAATCTCGTTAATCAGAAAAACGGTAATTTACACCTGCAGCGGAACAAAATTCCATTCCGCCCAGCGTCTGGCTCGAACCCACGACCCTTGGATTAAGAGTCTGACGCTCTACCGACTGAGATAGCCGGCTACCTCGTTGAATACTTGCCGGGTAGCACGTCACACAGTACTCGTTTGGGTTGGGTGGTCCCATACAGAATCTCTCCATGCTGCCTAATGTTTTCCTAACGTCACACTCGTCACGTACTTCACTTTTATGTCATAATCATTTCTGAGAGGCAAAGAAATTGCATGACAACAAGCAGAGCTAGTGGCGTCAAAATTAACACACATACTTTATGTGACTCAAAAGCCGAACGAGTTACTTTCCGACGTTGTTTTAGATGTGCAAGTGCCAGTCAAAACTCGCGGTGTCGGCACTCTGCCGACCATTTCGTTAGTTAACACCGGTCTTGCTGTGTGTGTTTCAAGCTCAAGAGCATCTCCAAGCAAAAAATGGTCAACAGCAACATTCAGACGGTTTCGTACTGCTCAATTGCTACATTAAAACGGTATGTTTCTTTTTCAGAACTGGAAAAACACAAGTGTGACAGCATTCGAACCTGTAATCTTCAGAGCCGAAGTCCGACGCCTTATCCATTAGGCCACACGGTCACTGACGACCAACGTTTACATGTATACGACTCATCTCGAAACGCTCACACCCCTGAGGATTTGTGTTTTCGTTCTACACAGCCGCTGCCCCTTGCTCTTTCCCACCCATTCGTTACATTCAACCTCTGACGTGACCGACCAAATATAGACTGAGAAACAAGACCACACACTTTGTGCATTCGGAATCGAAGGCAGGGCGTCCCTCGCCGCATTTGCTACGATGGCCATTTGCTACTTCTGCAGAAGCGGCGGCGGCGACGACGACGACGACGACGACGACGACGACGAAGATCGCGAGAGACTCTGAGATATGTGAGAAATACATCTATAAAATGTAATTCAGACTGCCTCGTCCCACCTTATGCTGTATCGCTTTGGCAAATGCTTTATCTGCGCCATTCGCCTTAATCACATCTGAGAGTAAATCTTAAAAAAACGCCTGTCGCTAATTGTTCGTCATCACAGGTACTGTTTGCTATACGGCCACGACGCGCAACTGATTTCCAAAATTCATCTTTCTCCTGTGAGGATGGAACTTACAACCCCTGGTTTATTAGACCAGTGCTCTACCACTGAGCTAAAGAGGCGCGGCCTAGCGGTACTCTTGGGTACTTCGTCCTTACGGTCGTCTGCACCATCAGACTTTAGCTGACAACACTTCATATTACCGGCTAATATTTGCAGCTATGGCGACAAATTACTGCTTGGCTACACATCTGACACGTAACCGATGTGCTCTCCAAACCACAACACTTGCTTTTCAGAACATGTCTTTCACACATGTCTACAAAATCACCTTCACCTTCAAATACAGTTTCCTTGCGACTGACAGAGACGTAGGCAAAGTTTAAAGTTGCTATTTCCATTAAATCTCGTTAATCAGAAAAACGGTAATTTACACCTGCAGCGGAACAAAATTCCATTCCGCCCAGCGTCTGGCTCGAACCCACGACCCTTGGATTAAGAGTCTGACGCTCTACCGACTGAGATAGCCGGCTACCTCGGTGAATACTTGCCGGGTAGCACGTCACACAGTACTCGTTTGGGTTGGGTGGTCCCATACAGAATCTCTCCATGCTGCCTAATGTTTTCCTAACGTCACACTCGTCACGTACTTCACTTTTATGTCATAATCATTTCTGAGAGGCAAAGAAATTGCATGACAACAAGCAGAGCTAGTGGCGTCAAAATTAACACACATACTTTATGTGACTCAAAAGCCGAACGAGTTACTTTCCGACGTTGTTTTAGATGTGCAAGTGCCAGTCAAAACTCGCGGTGTCGGCACTCTGCCGACCATTTCGTTAGTTAACACCGGTCTTGCTGTGTGTGTTTCAAGCTCAAGAGCATCTCCAAGCAAAAAATGGTCAACAGCAACATTCAGACGGTTTCGTACTGCTCAATTGCTACATTAAAACGGTATGTTTCTTTTTCAGAACTGGAAAAACACAAGTGTGACAGCATTCGAACCTGTAATCTTCAGAGCCGAAGTCCGACGCCTTATCCATTAGGCCACACGGTCACTGACGACCAACGTTTACATGTATACGACTCATCTCGAAACGCTCACACCCCTGAGGATTTGTGTTTTCGTTCTACACAGCCGCTGCCCCTTGCTCTTTCCCACCCATTCGTTACATTCAACCTCTGACGTGACCGACCAAATATAGACTGAGAAACAAGACCACACACTTTGTGCATTCGGAATCGAAGGCAGGGCGTCCCTCGCCGCATTTGCTACGATGGCCATTTGCTACTTCTGCAGAAGCGGCGGCGGCGACGACGACGACGACGACGACGACGACGACGACGACGACGAAGATCGCGAGAGACTCTGAGATATGTGAGAAATACATCTATAAAATGTAATTCAGACTGCCTCGTCCCACCTTATGCTGTATCGCTTTGGCAAATGCTTTATCTGCGCCATTCGCCTTAATCACATCTGAGAGTAAATCTTAAAAAAACGCCTGTCGCTAATTGTTCGTCATCACAGGTACTGTTTGCTATACGGCCACGACGCGCAACTGATTTCCAAAATTCATCTTTCTCCTGTGAGGATGGAACTTACAACCCCTGGTTTATTAGACCAGTGCTCTACCACTGAGCTAAAGAGGCGCGGCCTAGCGGTACTCTTGGGTACTTCGTCCTTACGGTCGTCTGCACCATCAGACTTTAGCTGACAACACTTCATATTACCGGCTAATATTTGCAGCTATGGCGACAAATTACTGCTTGGCTACACATCTGACACGTAACCGATGTGCTCTCCAAACCACAACACTTGCTTTTCAGAACATGTCTTTCACACATGTCTACAAAATCACCTTCACCTTCAAATACAGTTTCCTTGCGACTGACAGAGACGTAGGCAAAGTTTAAAGTTGCTATTTCCATTAAATCTCGTTAATCAGAAAAACGGTAATTTACACCTGCAGCGGAACAAAATTCCGTTCCGCCCAGCGTCTGGCTCGAACCCACGACCCTGGGATTAAGAGTCTGACGCTCTACCGACTGAGATAGCCGGCTACCTCGGTGAATACTTGCCGGGTAGCACGTCACACAGTACTCGTTTGGGTTGGGTGGTCCCATACAGAATCTCTCCATGCTGCCTAATGTTTTCCTAACGTCACACTCGTCACGTACTTCACTTTTATGTCATAATCATTTCTGAGAGGCAAAGAAATTGCATGACAACAAGCAGAGCTAGTGGCGTCAAAATTAACACACATACTTTATGTGACTCAAAAGCCGAACGAGTTACTTTCCGACGTTGTTTTAGATGTGCAAGTGCCAGTCAAAACTCGCGGTGTCGGCACTCTGCCGACCATTTCGTTAGTTAACACCGGTCTTGCTGTGTGTGTTTCAAGCTCAAGAGCATCTCCAAGCAAAAAATGGTCAACAGCAACATTCAGACGGTTTCGTACTGCTCAATTGCTACATTAAAACGGTATGTTTCTTTTTCAGAACTGGAAAAACACAAGCGTGACAGCATTCGAACCTGTAATCTTAAGATACGAAGTCCGACGCCTTATCCATTAGACCACACGGTCACTGACGATCAACATTTACATGTATACGACTCATCTCGAAACGCTCACACCCCTGAGGATTTGTGTTTTCGTTCTACACAGCCGCTGCCCCTTGCTCTTTCCCACCCATTCGTTACATTCAACCTCTGACAAGACCGACCAAATATAGACTGAGAAACAAGACCACACAATTTGTGCATTCGGAATCGAAGGCAGGCCGTCCCTCGCCGCATTTGCTACGATGGCCATTTGCTACTTCTGCAGAAGCGGCGGCGGCGACGACGACGACGACGACGACGACGACGACGACGACGACGACGAAGATCGCGAGAGACTCTGAGATATGTGAGAAATACATCTATAAAATGTAATTCAGACTGCCTCGTCCCACCTTATGCTGTATCGCTTTGGCAAATGCTTTATCTGCGCCATTCGCCTTAATCACATCTGAGAGTAAATCTTAAAAAAACGCCTGTCGCTAATTGTTCGTCATCACAGGTACTGTTTGCTATACGGCCACGACGCGCAACTGATTTCCAAAATTCATCTTTCTCCTGTGAGGATGGAACTTACAACCCCTGGTTTATTAGACCAGTGCTCTACCACTGAGCTAAAGAGGCGCGGCCTAGCGGTACTCTTGGGTACTTCGTCCTTACGGTCGTCTGCACCATCAGACTTTAGCTGACAACACTTCATATTACCGGCTAATATTTGCAGCTATGGCGACAAATTACTGCTTGGCTACACATCTGACACGTAACCGATGTGCTCTCCAAACCACAACACTTGCTTTTCAGAACATGTCTTTCACACATGTCTACAAAATCACCTTCACCTTCAAATACAGTTTCCTTGCGACTGACAGAGACGTAGGCAAAGTTTAAAGTTGCTATTTCCATTAAATCTCGTTAATCAGAAAAACGGTAATTTACACCTGCAGCGGAACAAAATTCCATTCCGCCCAGCGTCTGGCTCGAACCCACGACCCTTGGATTAAGAGTCTGACGCTCTACCGACTGAGATAGCCGGCTACCTCGGTGAATACTTGCCGGGTAGCACGTCACACAGTACTCGTTTGGGTTGGGTGGTCCCATACAGAATCTCTCCATGCTGCCTAATGTTTTCCTAACGTCACACTCGTCACGTACTTCACTTTTATGTCATAATCATTTCTGAGAGGCAAAGAAATTGCATGACAACAAGCAGAGCTAGTGGCGTCAAAATTAACACACATACTTTATGTGACTCAAAAGCCGAACGAGTTACTTTCCGACGTTGTTTTAGATGTGCAAGTGCCAGTCAAAACTCGCGGTGTCGGCACTCTGCCGACCATTTCGTTAGTTAACACCGGTCTTGCTGTGTGTGTTTCAAGCTCAAGAGCATCTCCAAGCAAAAAATGGTCAACAGCAACATTCAGACGGTTTCGTACTGCTCAATTGCTACATTAAAACGGTATGTTTCTTTTTCAGAACTGGAAAAACACAAGTGTGACAGCATTCGAACCTGTAATCTTCAGAGCCGAAGTCCGACGCCTTATCCATTAGGCCACACGGTCACTGACGACCAACGTTTACATGTATACGACTCATCTCGAAACGCTCACACCCCTGAGGATTTGTGTTTTCGTTCTACACAGCCGCTGCCCCTTGCTCTTTCCCACCCATTCGTTACATTCAACCTCTGACGTGACCGACCAAATATAGACTGAGAAACAAGACCACACACTTTGTGCATTCGGAATCGAAGGCAGGGCGTCCCTCGCCGCATTTGCTACGATGGCCATTTGCTACTTCTGCAGAAGCGGCGGCGGCGACGACGACGACGACGACGACGACGACGACGACGACGAAGATCGCGAGAGACTCTGAGATATGTGAGAAATACATCTATAAAATGTAATTCAGACTGCCTCGTCCCACCTTATGCTGTATCGCTTTGGCAAATGCTTTATCTGCGCCATTCGCCTTAATCACATCTGAGAGTAAATCTTAAAAAAACGCCTGTCGCTAATTGTTCGTCATCACAGGTACTGTTTGCTATACGGCCACGACGCGCAACTGATTTCCAAAATTCATCTTTCTCCTGTGAGGATGGAACTTACAACCCCTGGTTTATTAGACCAGTGCTCTACCACTGAGCTAAAGAGGCGCGGCCTAGCGGTACTCTTGGGTACTTCGTCCTTACGGTCGTCTGCACCATCAGACTTTAGCTGACAACACTTCATATTACCGGCTAATATTTGCAGCTATGGCGACAAATTACTGCTTGGCTACACATCTGACACGTAACCGATGTGCTCTCCAAACCACAACACTTGCTTTTCAGAACATGTCTTTCACACATGTCTACAAAATCACCTTCACCTTCAAATACAGTTTCCTTGCGACTGACAGAGACGTAGGCAAAGTTTAAAGTTGCTATTTCCATTAAATCTCGTTAATCAGAAAAACGGTAATTTACACCTGCAGCGGAACAAAATTCCGTTCCGCCCAGCGTCTGGCTCGAACCCACGACCCTGGGATTAAGAGTCTGACGCTCTACCGACTGAGATAGCCGGCTACCTCGGTGAATACTTGCCGGGTAGCACGTCACACAGTACTCGTTTGGGTTGGGTGGTCCCATACAGAATCTCTCCATGCTGCCTAATGTTTTCCTAACGTCACACTCGTCACGTACTTCACTTTTATGTCATAATCATTTCTGAGAGGCAAAGAAATTGCATGACAACAAGCAGAGCTAGTGGCGTCAAAATTAACACACATACTTTATGTGACTCAAAAGCCGAACGAGTTACTTTCCGACGTTGTTTTAGATGTGCAAGTGCCAGTCAAAACTCGCGGTGTCGGCACTCTGCCGACCATTTCGTTAGTTAACACCGGTCTTGCTGTGTGTGTTTCAAGCTCAAGAGCATCTCCAAGCAAAAAATGGTCAACAGCAACATTCAGACGGTTTCGTACTGCTCAATTGCTACATTAAAACGGTATGTTTCTTTTTCAGAACTGGAAAAACACAAGCGTGACAGCATTCGAACCTGTAATCTTAAGATACGAAGTCCGACGCCTTATCCATTAGACCACACGGTCACTGACGATCAACATTTACATGTATACGACTCATCTCGAAACGCTCACACCCCTGAGGATTTGTGTTTTCGTTCTACACAGCCGCTGCCCCTTGCTCTTTCCCACCCATTCGTTACATTCAACCTCTGACAAGACCGACCAAATATAGACTGAGAAACAAGACCACACAATTTGTGCATTCGGAATCGAAGGCAGGCCGTCCCTCGCCGCATTTGCTACGATGGCCATTTGCTACTTCTGCAGAAGCGGCGGCGGCGACGACGACGACGACGACGACGACGACGACGACGACGACGACGACGACGAAGATCGCGAGAGACTCTGAGATATGTGAGAAATACATCTATAAAATGTAATTCAGACTGCCTCGTCCCACCTTATGCTGTATCGCTTTGGCAAATGCTTTATCTGCGCCATTCGCCTTAATCACATCTGAGAGTAAATCTTAAAAAAACGCCTGTCGCTAATTGTTCGTCATCACAGGTACTGTTTGCTATACGGCCACGACGCGCAACTGATTTCCAAAATTCATCTTTCTCCTGTGAGGATGGAACTTACAACCCCTGGTTTATTAGACCAGTGCTCTACCACTGAGCTAAAGAGGCGCGGCCTAGCGGTACTCTTGGGTACTTCGTCCTTACGGTCGTCTGCACCATCTGACTTTAGCTGACAACACTTCATATTACCGGCTAATATTTGCAGCTATGGCGACAAATTACTGCTTGGCTACACATCTGACACGTAACCGATGTGCTCTCCAAACCACAACACTTGCTTTTCAGAACATGTCTTTCACACATGTCTACAAAATCACCTTCACCTTCAAATACAGTTTCCTTGCGACTGACAGAGACGTAGGCAAAATTTAAAGTTGCTATTTCCATTAAATCTCGTTAATCAGAAAAACGGTAATTTACACCTGCAGCGGAACAAAATTCCATTCCGCCCAGCGTCTGGCTCGAACCCACGACCCTGGGATTAAGAGTCTGACGCTCTACCGACTGAGATAGCCGGCTACCTCGGTGAATACTTGCCGGGTAGCACGTCACACAGTACTCGTTTGGGTTGGGTGGTCCCATACAGAATCTCTCCATGCTGCCTAATGTTTTCCTAACGTCACACTCGTCACGTACTTCACTTTTATGTCATAATCATTTCTGAGAGGCAAAGAAATTGCATGACAACAAGCAGAGCTAGTGGCGTCAAAATTAACACACATACTTTATGTGACTCAAAAGCCGAACGAGTTACTTTCCGACGTTGTTTTAGATGTGCAAGTGCCAGTCAAAACTCGCGGTGTCGGCACTCTGCCGACCATTTCGTTAGTTAACACCGGTCTTGCTGTGTGTGTTTCAAGCTCAAGAGCATCTCCAAGCAAAAAATGGTCAACAGCAACATTCAGACGGTTTCGTACTGCTCAATTGCTACATTAAAACGGTATGTTTCTTTTTCAGAACTGGAAAAACACAAGCGTGACAGCATTCGAACCTGTAATCTTCAGAGCCGAAGTCCGACGCCTTATCCATTAGGCCACACGGTCACTGACGACCAACGTTTACATGTATACGACTCATCTCGAAACGCTCACACCCCTGAGGATTTGTGTTTTCGTTCTACACAGCCGCTGCCCCTTGCTCTTTCCCACCCATTCGTTACATTCAACCTCTGACGTGACCGACCAAATATAGACTGAGAAACAAGACCACACACTTTGTGCATTCGGAATCGAAGGCAGGGCGTCCCTCGCCGCATTTGCTACGATGGCCATTTGCTACTTCTGCAGAAGCGGCGGCGGCGACGACGACGACGACGACGACGACGACGACGACGACGAAGATCGCGAGAGACTCTGAGATATGTGAGAAATACATCTATAAAATGTAATTCAGACTGCCTCGTCCCACCTTATGCTGTATCGCTTTGGCAAATGCTTTATCTGCGCCATTCGCCTTAATCACATCTGAGAGTAAATCTTAAAAAAACGCCTGTCGCTAATTGTTCGTCATCACAGGTACTGTTTGCTATACGGCCACGACGCGCAACTGATTTCCAAAATTCATCTTTCTCCTGTGAGGATGGAACTTACAACCCATGGTTTATTAGACCAGTGCTCTACCACTGAGCTAAAGAGGCGCGGCCTAGCGGTACTCTTGGGTACTTCGTCCTTACGGTCGTCTGCACCATCTGACTTTAGCTGACAACACTTCATATTACCGGCTAATATTTGCAGCTATGGCGACAAATTACTGCTTGGCTACACATCTGACACGTAACCGATGTGCTCTCCAAACCACAACACTTGCTTTTCAGAACATGTCTTTCACACATGTCTACAAAATCACCTTCACCTTCAAATACAGTTTCCTTGCGACTGACAGAGACGTAGGCAAAGTTTAAAGTTGCTATTTCCATTAAATCTCGTTAATCAGAAAAACGGTAATTTACACCTGCAGCGGAACAAAATTCCATTCCGCCCAGCGTCTGGCTCGAACCCACGACCCTTGGATTAAGAGTCTGACGCTCTACCGACTGAGATAGCCGGCTACCTCGGTGAATACTTGCCGGGTAGCACGTCACACAGTACTCGTTTGGGTTGGGTGGTCCCATACAGAATCTCTCCATGCTGCCTAATGTTTTCCTAACGTCACACTCGTCACGTACTTCACTTTTATGTCATAATCATTTCTGAGAGGCAAAGAAATTGCATGACAACAAGCAGAGCTAGTGGCGTCAAAATTAACACACATACTTTATGTGACTCAAAAGCCGAACGAGTTACTTTCCGACGTTGTTTTAGATGTGCAAGTGCCAGTCAAAACTCGCGGTGTCGGCACTCTGCCGACCATTTCGTTAGTTAACACCGGTCTTGCTGTGTGTGTTTCAAGCTCAAGAGCATCTCCAAGCAAAAAATGGTCAACAGCAACATTCAGACGGTTTCGTACTGCTCAATTGCTACATTAAAACGGTATGTTTCTTTTTCAGAACTGGAAAAACACAAGTGTGACAGCATTCAAACCTGTAATCTTCAGAGCCGAAGTCCGACGCCTTATCCATTAGGCCACACGGTCACTGACGACCAACGTTTACATGTATATGACTCATCTCGAAACGCTCACACCCCTGAGGATATGTGTTTTCGTTCTACACAGCCGCTGCCCCTTGCTCTTTCCCACCCATTCGTTACATTCAACCTCTGACAAGACCGACCAAATATAGACTGAGAAACAAGACCACACAATTTGTGCATTCGGAATCGAAGGCAGGCCGTCCCTCGCCGCATTTGCTACGATGGCCATTTGCTACTTCTGCAGAAGCGGCGGCGGCGGCGACGACGACGACGACGACGACGACGACGACGACGAAGATCGCGAGAGACTCTGAGATATGTGAGAAATACATCTATAAAATGTAATTCAGACTGCCTCGTCCCACCTTATGCTGTATCGCTTTGGCAAATGCTTTATCTGCGCCATTCGCCTTAATCACATCTGAGAGTAAATCTTAAAAAAACGCCTGTCGCTAATTGTTCGTCATCACAGGTACTGTTTGCTATACGGCCACGACGCGCAACTGATTTCCAAAATTCATCTTTCTCCTGTGAGGATGGAACTTACAACCCATGGTTTATTAGACCAGTGCTCTACCACTGAGCTAAAGAGCCGCGGCCTAGAGGTACTCTTGGGTACTTCGTCCTTACGGTCGTCTGCACCATCAGACTTTAGCTGACAACACTTCATATTACCGGCTAATATTTGCAGCTATGGCGACAAATTACTGCTTGGCTACACATCTGACACGTAACCGATGTGCTCTCCAAACCACAACACTTGCTTTTCAGAACATGTCTTTCACACATGTCTACAAAATCACCTTCACCTTCAAATACAGTTTCCTTGCGACTGACAGAGACGTAGGCAAAGTTTAAAGTTGCTATTTCCATTAAATCTCGTTAATCAGAAAAACGGTAATTTACACCTGCAGCGGAACAAAATTCCGTTCCGCCCAGCGTCTGCTTCGAACCCACAACCCTGGGATTAAGAGTCTGACGCTCTACCGACTGAGATAGCCGGCTACCTCGGTGAATACTTGCCGGGTAGCACGTCACACAGTACTCGTTTGGGTTGGGTGGTCCCATACAGAATCTCTCCATGCTGCCTAATGTTTTCCTAACGTCACACTCGTCACGTACTTCACTTTTATGTCATAATCATTTCTGAGAGGCAAAGAAATTGCATGACAACAAGCAGAGCTAGTGGCGTCAAAATTAACACACATACTTTATGTGACTCAAAAGCCGAACGAGTTACTTTCCGACGTTGTTTTAGATGTGCAAGTGTCAGTCAAAACTCGCGGTGTCGGCACTCTGCCGACCATTTCGTTAGTTAACACCGGTCTTGCTGTGTGTGTTTCAAGCTCAAGAGCATCTCCAAGCAAAAAATGGTCAACAGCAACATTCAGACGGTTTCGTACTGCTCAATTGCTACATTAAAACGGTATGTTTCTTTTTCAGAACTGGAAAAACACAAGCGTGACAGCATTCGAACCTGTAATCTTCAGAGCCGAAGTCCGACGCCTTATCCATTAGGCCACACGGTCACTGACGACCAACGTTTACATGTATACGACTCATCTCGAAACGCTCACACCCCTGAGGATTTGTGTTTTCGTTCTACACAGCCGCTGCCCCTTGCTCTTTCCCACCCATTCGTTACATTCAACCTCTGACAAGACCGACCAAATATAGACTGAGAAACAAGACCACACACTTTGTGCATTCGGAATCGAAGGCAGGGCGTCCCTCGCCGCATTTGCTACGATGGCCATTTGCTACTTCTGCAGAAGCGGCGGCGGCGACGACGACGACGACGACGACGACGACGACGACGACGAAGATCGCGAGAGACTCTGAGATATGTGAGAAATACATCTATAAAATGTAATTCAGACTGCCTCGTCCCACCTTATGCTGTACCGCTTTGGCAAATGCTTTATCTGCGCCATTCGCCTTAATCACATCTGAGAGTAAATCTTAAAAAAACGCCTGTCGCTAATTGTTCGTCATCACAGGTACTGTTTGCTATACGGCCACGACGCGCAACTGATTTCCAAAATTCATCTTTCTCCTGTGAGGATGGAACTTACAACCCCTGGTTTATTAGACCAGTGCTCTACCACTGAGCTAAAGAGGCGCGGCCTAGCGGTACTCTTGGGTACTTCGTCCTTACTGTCGTCTGCACCATCAGACTTTAGCTGACAACACTTCATATTACCGGCTAATATTTGCAGCTATGGCGACAAATTACTGCTTGGCTACACATCTGACACGTAACCGATGTGCTCTCCAAACCACAACACTTGCTTTTCAGAACATGTCTTTCACACATGTCTACAAAATCACCTTCACCTTCAAATACAGTTTCCTTGCGACTGACAGAGACGTAGGCAAAGTTTAAAGTTGCTATTTCCATTAAATCTCGTTAATCAGAAAAACGGTAATTTACACCTGCAGCGGAACAAAATTCCGTTCCGCCCAGCGTCTGGCTCGAACCCACGACCCTGGGATTAAGAGTCTGACGCTCTACCGACTGAGATAGCCGGCTACCTCGGTGAATACTTGCCGGGTAGCACGTCACACAGTACTCGTTTGGGTTGGGTGGTCCCATACAGAATCTCTCCATGCTGCCTAATGTTTTCCTAACGTCACACTCGTCACGTACTTCACTTTTATGTCATAATCATTTCTGAGAGGCAAAGAAATTGCATGACAACAAGCAGAGCTAGTGGCGTCAAAATTAACACACATACTTTATGTGACTCAAAAGCCGAACGAGTTACTTTCCGACGTTGTTTTAGATGTGCAAGTGCCAGTCAAAACTCGCGGTGTCGGCACTCTGCCGACCATTTCGTTAGTTAACACCGGTCTTGCTGTGTGTGTTTCAAGCTCAAGAGCATCTCCAAGCAAAAAATGGTCAACAGCAACATTCAGACGGTTTCGTACTGCTCAATTGCTACATTAAAACGGTATGTTTCTTTTTCAGAACTGGAAAAACACAAGCGTGACAGCATTCGAACCTGTAATCTTCAGATACGAAGTCCGACGCCTTATCCATTAGACCACACGGTCACTGACGATCAACATTTACATGTATACGACTCATCTCGAAACGCTCACACCCCTGAGGATTTGTGTTTTCGTTCTACACAGCCGCTGCCCCTTGCTCTTTCCCACCCATTCGTTACATTCAACCTCTGACAAGACCGACCAAATATAGACTGAGAAACAAGACCACACAATTTGTGCATTCGGAATCGAAGGCAGGCCGTCCCTCGCCGCATTTGCTACGATGGCCATTTGCTACTTCTGCAGAAGCGGCGGCGGCGGCGACGACGACGACGACGACGACGACGACGACGACGACGAAGATCGCGAGAGACTCTGAGATATGTGAGAAATACATCTATAAAATGTAATTCAGACTGCCTCGTCCCACCTTATGCTGTACCGCTTTGGCAAATGCTTTATCTGCGCCATTCGCCTTAATCACATCTGAGAGTAAATCTTAAAAAAACGCCTGTCGCTAATTGTTCGTCATCACAGGTACTGTTTGCTATACGGCCACGACGCGCAACTGATTTCCAAAATTCATCTTTCTCCTGTGAGGATGGAACTTACAACCCATGGTTTATTAGACCAGTGCTCTACCACTGAGCTAAAGAGCCGCGGCCTAGCGGTACTCTTGGGTACTTCGTCCTTACGGTCGTCTGCACCATCAGACTTTAGCTGACAACACTTCATATTACCGGCTAATATTTGCAGCTATGGCGACAAATTACTGCTTGGCTACACATCTGACACGTAACCGATGTGCTCTCCAAACCACAACACTTGCTTTTCAGAACATGTCTTTCACACATGTCTACAAAATCACCTTCACCTTCAAATACAGTTTCCTTGCGACTGACAGAGACGTAGGCAAAGTTTAAAGTTGCTATTTCCATTAAATCTCGTTAATCAGAAAAACGGTAATTTACACCTGCAGCGGAACAAAATTCCATTCCGCCCAGCGTCTGGCTCGAACCCACGACCCTGGGATTAAGAGTCTGACGCTCTACCGACTGAGATAGCCGGCTACCTCGGTGAATACTTGCCGGGTAGCACGTCACACAGTACTCGTTTGGGTTGGGTGGTCCCATACAGAATCTCTCCATGCTGCCTAATGTTTTCCTAACGTCACACTCGTCACGTACTTCACTTTTATGTCATAATCATTTCTGAGAGGCAAAGAAATTGCATGACAACAAGCAGAGCTATTGGCGTCAAAATTATCACACATACTTTATGTGACTCAAAAGCCGCACGAGTTACTTTCCGACGTTGTTTTAGATGTGCAAGTGCCAGTCAAAACTCGCGGTGTCGGCACTCTGCCGACCATTTCGTTAGTTAACACCGGTCTTGCTGTGTGTGTTTCAAGCTCAAGAGCATCTCCAAGCAAAAAATGGTCAACAGCAACATTCAGACGGTTTCGTACTGCTCAATTGCTACATTAAAACGGTATGTTTCTTTTTCAGAACTGGAAAAACACAAGCGTGACAGCATTCGAACCTGTAATCTTCAGATACGAAGTCCGACGCCTTATCCATTAGACCACACGGTCACTGACGATCAACATTTACATGTATACGACTCATCTCGAAACGCTCACACCCCTGAGGATTTGTGTTTTCGTTCTACACAGCCGCTGCCCCTTGCTCTTTCCCACCCATTCGTTACATTCAACCTCTGACAAGACCGACCAAATATAGACTGAGAAACAAGACCACACAATTTGTGCATTCGGAATCGAAGGCAGGCCGTCCCTCGCCGCATTTGCTACGATGGCCATTTGCTACTTCTGCAGAAGCGGCGGCGGCGGCGACGACGACGACGACGACGACGACGACGACGACGACGAAGATCGCGAGAGACTCTGAGATATGTGAGAAATACATCTATAAAATGTAATTCAGACTGCCTCGTCCCACCTTATGCTGTATCGCTTTGGCAAATGCTTTATCTGCGCCATTCGCCTTAATCACATCTGAGAGTAAATCTTAAAAAAACGCCTGTCGCTAATTGTTCGTCATCACAGGTACTGTTTGCTATACGGCCACGACGCGCAACTGATTTCCAAAATTCATCTTTCTCCTGTGAGGATGGAACTTACAACCCATGGTTTATTAGACCAGTGCTCTACCACTGAGCTAAAGAGCCGCGGCCTAGCGGTACTCTTGGGTACTTCGTCCTTACGGTCGTCTGCACCATCAGACTTTAGCTGACAACACTTCATATTACCGGCTAATATTTGCAGCTATGGCGACAAATTACTGCTTGGCTACACATCTGACACGTAACCGATGTGCTCTCCAAACCACAACACTTGCTTTTCAGAACATGTCTTTCACACATGTCTACAAAATCACCTTCACCTTCAAATACAGTTTCCTTGCGACTGACAGAGACGTAGGCAAAGTTTAAAGTTGCTATTTCCATTAAATCTCGTTAATCAGAAAAACGGTAATTTACACCTGCAGCGGAACAAAATTCCATTCCGCCCAGCGTCTGGCTCGAACCCACGACCCTGGGATTAAGAGTCTGACGCTCTACCGACTGAGATAGCCGGCTACCTCGGTGAATACTTGCCGGGTAGCACGTCACACAGTACTCGTTTGGGTTGGGTGGTCCCATACAGAATCTCTCCATGCTGCCTAATGTTTTCCTAACGTCACACTCGTCACGTACTTCACTTTTATGTCATAATCATTTCTGAGAGGCAAAGAAATTGCATGACAACAAGCAGAGCTATTGGCGTCAAAATTATCACACATACTTTATGTGACTCAAAAGCCGCACGAGTTACTTTCCGACGTTGTTTTAGATGTGCAAGTGCCAGTCAAAACTCGCGGTGTCGGCCCTCTGCCGACCATTTCGTTAGTTAACACCGGTCTTGCTGTGTGTGTTTCAAGCTCAAGAGCATCTCCAAGCAAAAAATGGTCAACAGCAACATTCAGACGGTTTCGTACTGCTCAATTGCTACATTAAAACGGTATGTTTCTTTTTCAGAACTGGAAAAACACAAGCGTGACAGCATTCGAACCTGTAATCTTCAGAGCCGAAGTCCGACGCCTTATCCATTAGACCACACGGTCACTGACGATCAACATTTACATGTATACGACTCATCTCGAAACGCTCACACCCCTGAGGATTTGTGTTTTCGTTCTACACAGCCGCTGCCCCTTGCTCTTTCCCACCCATTCGTTACATTCAACCTCTGACAAGACCGACCAAATATAGACTGAGAAACAAGACCACACAATTTGTGCATTCGGAATCGAAGGCAGGCCGTCCCTCGCCGCATTTGCTACGATGGCCATTTGCTACTTCTGCAGAAGCGGCGGCGGCGACGACGACGACGACGACGACGACGACGACGAAGATCGCGAGAGACTCTGAGATATGTGAGAAATACATCTATAAAATGTAATTCAGACTGCCTCGTCCCACCTTATGCTGTATCGCTTTGGCAAATGCTTTATCTGCGCCATTCGCCTTAATCACATCTGAGAGTAAATCTTAAAAAAACGCCTGTCGCTAATTGTTCGTCATCACAGGTACTGTTTGCTATACGGCCACGACGCGCAACTGATTTCCAAAATTCATCTTTCTCCTGTGAGGATGGAACTTACAACCCCTGGTTTATTAGACCAGTGCTCTACCACTGAGCTAAAGAGGCTCGACCTAGCGGTACTCTTGGGTACTTCGTCCTTACGGTCGTCTGCACCATCAGACTTTAGCTGACAACACTTCATATTACCGGCTAATATTTGCAGCTATGGCGACAAATTACTGCTTGGCTACACATCTGACACGTAACCGATGTGCTCTCCAAACCACAACACTTGCTTTTCAGAACATGTCTTTCACACATGTCTACAAAATCACCTTCACCTTCAAATACAGTTTCCTTGCGACTGACAGAGACGTAGGCAAAGTTTAAAGTTGCTATTTCCATTAAATCTCGTTAATCAGAAAAACGGTAATTTACACCTGCAGCGGAACAAAATTCCATTCCGCCCAGCGTCTGGCTCGAACCCACGACCCTGGGATTAAGAGTCTGACGCTCTACCGACTGAGATAGCCGGCTACCTCGGTGAATACTTGCCGGGTAGCACGTCACACAGTACTCGTTTGGGTTGGGTGGTCCCATACAGAATCTCTCCATGCTGCCTAATGTTTTCCTAACGTCACACTCGTCACGTACTTCACTTTTATGTCATAATCATTTCTGAGAGGCAAAGAAATTGCATGACAACAAGCAGAGCTAGTGGCGTCAAAATTAACACACATACTTTATGTGACTCAAAAGCCGAACGAGTTACTTTCCGACGTTGTTTTAGATGTGCAAGTGCCAGTCAAAACTCGCGGTGTCGGCACTCTGCCGACCATTTCGTTAGTTAACACCGGTCTTGCTGTGTGTGTTTCAAGCTCAAGAGCATCTCCAAGCAAAAAATGGTCAACAGCAACATTCAGACGGTTTCGTACTGCTCAATTGCTACATTAAAACGGTATGTTTCTTTTTCAGAACTGGAAAAACACAAGCGTGACAGCATTCGAACCTGTAATCTTCAGAGCCGAAGTCCGACGCCTTATCCATTAGACCACACGGTCACTGACGATCAACATTTACATGTATACGACTCATCTCGAAACGCTCACACCCCTGAGGATTTGTGTTTTCGT
Source organism: Schistocerca gregaria (assembly GCF_023897955.1). Classification (NCBI taxonomy): domain Eukaryota; kingdom Metazoa; phylum Arthropoda; class Insecta; order Orthoptera; family Acrididae; genus Schistocerca; species Schistocerca gregaria. The sequence continues at coordinate 15,797,029 of NW_026061724.1, read as the reverse complement.
TCTACACAGCCGCTGCCCCTTGCTCTTTCCCACCCATTCGTTACATTCAACCTCTGACAAGACCGACCAAATATAGACTGAGAAACAAGACCACACAATTTGTGCATTCGGAATCGAAGGCAGGCCGTCCCTCGCCGCATTTGCTACGATGGCCATTTGCTACTTCTGCAGAAGCGGCGGCGGCGACGACGACGACGACGACGACGACGACGACGACGACGACGACGACGAAGATCGCGAGAGACTCTGAGATATGTGAGAAATACATCTATAAAATGTAATTCAGACTGCCTCGTCCCACCTTATGCTGTATCGCTTTGGCAAATGCTTTATCTGCGCCATTCGCCTTAATCACATCTGAGAGTAAATCTTAAAAAAACGCCTGTCGCTAAATGTTCGTCATCACAGGTACTGTTTGCTATACGGCCACGACGCGCAACTGATTTCCAAAATTCATCTTTCTCCTGTGAGGATGGAACTTACAACACCTGGTTTATTAGACCAGTGCTCTACCACTGAGCTAAAGAGGCGCGGCCTAGCGGTACTCTTGGGTACTTCGTCCTTACGGTCGTCTGCACCATCAGACTTTAGCTGACAACACTTCATATTACCGGCTAATATTTGCAGCTATGGCGACAAATTACTGCTTGGCTACACATCTGACACGTAACCGATGTGCTCTCCAAACCACAACACTTGCTTTTCAGAACATGTCTTTCACACATGTCTACAAAATCACCTTCACCTTCAAATACAGTTTCCTTGCGACTGACAGAGACGTAGGCAAAGTTTAAAGTTGCTATTTCCATTAAATCTCGTTAATCAGAAAAACGGTAATTTACACCTGCAGCGGAACAAAATTCCGTTCCGCCCAGCGTCTGGCTCGAACCCAAGACCCTGGGATTAAGAGTCTGACGCTCTACCGACTGAGATAGCCGGCTACCTCGGTGAATACTTGCCGGGCAGCACGTCACACAGTACTCGTTTTGGTTGGGTGGTCCCATACAGAATCTCTCCATGCTGCCTAATGTTTTCCTAACGTCACACTCGTCACGTACTTCACTTTTATGTCATAATCATTTCTGAGAGGCAAAGAAATTGCATGACAACAAGCAGAGCTAGTGGCGTCAAAATTAACACACATACTTTATGTGACTCAAAAGCCGAACGAGTTACTTTCCGACGTTGTTTTAGATGTGCAAGTGTCAGTCAAAACTCGCGGTGTCGGCACTCTGCCGACCATTTCGTTAGTTAACACCGGTCTTGCTGTGTGTGTTTCAAGCTCAAGAGCATCTCCAAGCAAAAAATGGTCAACAGCAACATTCAGACGGTTTCGTACTGCTCAATTGCTACATTAAAACGGTATGTTTCTTTTTCAGAACTGGAAAAACACAAGCGTGACAGCATTCGAACCTGTAATCTTCAGATACGAAGTCCGACGCCTTATCCATTAGACCACACGCTCACTGACGATCAACATTTACATGTATACGACTCATCTCGAAACGCTCACACCCCTGAGGATTTGTGTTTTCGTTCTACACAGCCGCTGCCCCTTGCTCTTTCCCACCCATTCGTTACATTCAACCTCTGACGAGACCGACCAAATATAGACTGAGAAACAAGACCACACAATTTGTGCATTCGGAATCGAAGGCAGGCCGTCCCTCGCCGCATTTGCTACGATGGCCATTTGCTACTTCTGCAGAAGCGGCGGCGGCGACGACGACGACGACGAAGATCGCGAGAGACTCTGAGATATGTGAGAAATACATCTATAAAATGTAATTCAGACTGCCTCGTCCCACCTTATGCTGTACCGCTTTGGCAAATGCTTTATCTGCGCCATTCGCCTTAATCACATCTGAGAGTAAATCTTAAAAAAACGCCTGTCGCTAAATGTTCGTCATCACAGGTACTGTTTGCTATACGGCCACGACGCGCAACTGATTTCCAAAATTCATCTTTCTCCTGTGAGGATGGAACTTACAACACCTGGTTTATTAGACCAGTGCTCTACCACTGAGCTAAAGAGGGGCGGCCTAGCGGTACTCTTGGGTACTTCGTCCTTACGGTCGTCTGCACCATCAGACTTTAGCTGACAACACTTCATATTACCGGCTAATATTTGCAGCTATGGCGACAAATTACTGCTTGGCTACACATCTGACACGTAACCGATGTGCTCTCCAAACCACAACACTTGCTTTTCAGAACATGTCTTTCACACATGTCTACAAAATCACCTTCACCTTCAAATACAGTTTCCTTGCGACTGACAGAGACGTAGGCAAAGTTTAAAGTTGCTATTTCCATTAAATCTCGTTAATCAGAAAAACGGTAATTTACACCTGCAGCGGAACAAAATTCCGTTCCGCCCAGCGTCTGGCTCGAACCCACGACCCTGGGATTAAGAGTCTGACGCTCTACCGACTGAGATAGCCGGCTACCTCGGTGAATACTTGCCGGGCAGCACGTCACACAGTACTCGTTTTGGTTGGGTGGTCCCATACAGAATCTCTCCATGCTGCCTAATGTTTTCCTAACGTCACACTCGTCACGTACTTCACTTTTATGTCATAATCATTTCTGAGAGGCAAAGAAATTGCATGACAACAAGCAGAGCTAGTGGCGTCAAAATTAACACACATACTTTATGTGACTCAAAAGCCGAACGAGTTACTTTCCGACGTTGTTTTAGATGTGCAAGTGCCAGTCAAAACTCGCGGTGTCGGCACTCTGCCGACCATTTCGTTAGTTAACACCGGTCTTGCTGTGTGTGTTTCAAGCTCAAGAGCATCTCCAAGCAAAAAATGGTCAACAGCAACATTCAGACGGTTTCGTACTGCTCAATTGCTACATTAAAACGGTATGTTTCTTTTTCAGAACTGGAAAAACACAAGCGTGACAGCATTCGAACCTGTAATCTTCAGATACGAAGTCCGACGCCTTATCCATTAGACCACACGCTCACTGACGATCAACATTTACATGTATACGACTCATCTCGAAACGCTCACACCCCTGAGGATTTGTGTTTTCGTTCTACACAGCCGCTGCCCCTTGCTCTTTCCCACCCATTCGTTACATTCAACCTCTGACGAGACCGACCAAATATAGACTGAGAAACAAGACCACACAATTTGTGCATTCGGAATCGAAGGCAGGCCGTCCCTCGCCGCATTTGCTACGATGGCCATTTGCTACTTCTGCAGAAGCGGCGGCGGCGACGACGACGACGACGAAGATCGCGAGAGACTCTGAGATATGTGAGAAATACATCTATAAAATGTAATTCAGACTGCCTCGTCCCACCTTATGCTGTATCGCTTTGGCAAATGCTTTATCTGCGCCATTCGCCTTAATCACATCTGAGAGTAAATCTTAAAAAAACGCCTGTCGCTAATTGTTCGTCATCACAGGTACTGTTTGCTATACGGCCACGACGCGCAACTGATTTCCAAAATTCATCTTTCTCCTGTGAGGATGGAACTTACAACCCCTGGTTTATTAGACCAGTGCTCTACCACTGAACTAAAGAGGCGCGGCCTAGCGGTACTCTTGGGTACTTCGTCCTTACGGTCGTCTGCACCATCAGACTTTAGCTGACAACACTTCATATTACCGGCTAATATTTGCAGCTATGGCGACAAATTACTGCTTGGCTACACATCTGACACGTAACCGATGTGCTCTCCAAACCACAACACTTGCTTTTCAGAACATGTCTTTCACACATGTCTACAAAATCACCTTCACCTTCAAATACAGTTTCCTTGCGACTGACAGAGACGTAGGCAAAGTTTAAAGTTGCTATTTCCATTAAATCTCGTTAATCAGAAAAACGGTAATTTACACCTGCAGCGGAACAAAATTCCGTTCCGCCCAGCGTCTGGCTCGAACCCACGACCCTGGGATTAAGAGTCTGACGCTCTACCGACTGAGATAGCCGGCTACCTCGGTGAATACTTGCCGGGTAGCACGTCACACAGTACTCGTTTGGGTTGGGTGGTCCCATACAGAATCTCTCCATGCTGCCTAATGTTTTCCTAACGTCACACTCGTCACGTACTTCACTTTTATGTCATAATCATTTCTGAGAGGCAAAGAAATTGCATGACAACAAGCAGAGCTAGTGGCGTCAAAATTAACACACATACTTTATGTGACTCAAAAGCCGAACGAGTTACTTTCCGACGTTGTTTTAGATGTGCAAGTGCCAGTCAAAACTCGCGGTGTCGGCACTCTGCCGACCATTTCGTTAGTTAACACCGGTCTTGCTGTGTGTGTTTCAAGCTCAAGAGCATCTCCAAGCAAAAAATGGTCAACAGCAACATTCAGACGGTTTCGTACTGCTCAATTGCTACATTAAAACGGTATGTTTCTTTTTCAGAACTGGAAAAACACAAGCGTGACAGCATTCGAACCTGTAATCTTCAGATACGAAGTCCGACGCCTTATCCATTAGACCACACGGTCACTGACGATCAACATTTACATGTATACGACTCATCTCGAAACGCTCACACCCCTGAGGATTTGTGTTTTCGTTCTACACAGCCGCTGCCCCTTGCTCTTTCCCACCCATTCGTTACATTCAACCTCTGACAAGACCGACCAAATATAGACTGAGAAACAAGACCACACAATTTGTGCATTCGGAATCGAAGGCAGGCCGTCCCTCGCCGCATTTGCTACGATGGCCATTTGCTACTTCTGCAGAAGCGGCGGCGGCGACGACGACGACGACGACGACGACGACGACGACGAAGATCGCGAGAGACTCTGAGATATGTGAGAAATACATCTATAAAATGTAATTCAGACTGCCTCGTCCCACCTTATGCTGTATCGCTTTGGCAAATGCTTTATCTGCGCCATTCGCCTTAATCACATCTGAGAGTAAATCTTAAAAAAACGCCTGTCGCTAATTGTTCGTCATCACAGGTACTGTTTGCTATACGGCCACGACGCGCAACTGATTTCCAAAATTCATCTTTCTCCTGTGAGGATGGAACTTACAACCCCTGGTTTATTAGACCAGTGCTCTACCACTGAGCTAAAGAGGCGCGGCCTAGCGGTACTCTTGGGTACTTCGTCCTTACGGTCGTCTGCACCATCTGACTTTAGCTGACAACACTTCATATTACCGGCTAATATTTGCAGCTATGGCGACAAATTACTGCTTGGCTACACATCTGACACGTAACCGATGTGCTCTCCAAACCACAACACTTGCTTTTCAGAACATGTCTTTCACACATGTCTACAAAATCACCTTCACCTTCAAATACAGTTTCCTTGCGACTGACAGAGACGTAGGCAAAGTTTAAAGTTGCTATTTCCATTAAATCTCGTTAATCAGAAAAACGGTAATTTACACCTGCAGCGGAACAAAATTCCATTCCGCCCAGCGTCTGGCTCGAACCCACGACCCTTGGATTAAGAGTCTTACGCTCTACCGACTGAGATAGCCGGCTACCTCGGTGAATACTTGCCGGGTAGCACGTCACACAGTACTCGTTTGGGTTGGGTGGTCCCATACAGAATCTCTCCATGCTGCCTAATGTTTTCCTAACGTCACACTCGTCACGTACTTCACTTTTATGTCATAATCATTTCTGAGAGGCAAAGAAATTGCATGACAACAAGCAGAGCTAGTGGCGTCAAAATTAACACACATACTTTATGTGACTCAAAAGCCGAACGAGTTACTTTCCGACGTTGTTTTAGATGTGCAAGTGCCAGTCAAAACTCGCGGTGTCGGCACTCTGCCGACCATTTCGTTAGTTAACACCGGTCTTGCTGTGTGTGTTTCAAGCTCAAGAGCATCTCCAAGCAAAAAATGGTCAACAGCAACATTCAGACGGTTTCGTACTGCTCAATTGCTACATTAAAACGGTATGTTTCTTTTTCAGAACTGGAAAAACACAAGCGTGACAGCATTCGAACCTGTAATCTTCAGAGCCGAAGTCCGACGCCTTATCCATTAGGCCACACGGTCACTGACGACCAACGTTTACATGTATACGACTCATCTCGAAACGCTCACACCCCTGAGGATTTGTGTTTTCGTTCTACACAGCCGATGCCCCTTGCTCTTTCCCACCCATTCGTTACATTCAACCTCTGACGTGACCGACCAAATATAGACTGAGAAACAAGACCACACACTTTGTGCATTCGGAATCGAAGGCAGGCCGTCCCTCGCCGCATTTGCTACGATGGCCATTTGCTACTTCTGCAGAAGCGGCGGCGGCGACGACGACGACGACGACGAAGATCGCGAGAGACTCTGAGATATGTGAGAAATACATCTATAAAATGTAATTCAGACTGCCTCGTCCCACCTTATGCTGTATCGCTTTGGCAAATGCTTTATCTGCGCCATTCGCCTTAATCACATCTGAGAGTAAATCTTAAAAAAACGCCTGTCGCTAATTGTTCGTCATCACAGGTACTGTTTGCTATACGGCCACGACGCGCAACTGATTTCCAAAATTCATCTTTTTCCTGTGAGGATGGAACTTACAACCCCTGGTTTATTAGACCAGTGCTCTACCACTGAACTAAAGAGGCGCGGCCTAGCGGTACTCTTGGGTACTTCGTCCTTACGGTCGTCTGCACCATCAGACTTTAGCTGACAACACTTCATATTACCGGCTAATATTTGCAGCTATGGCGACAAATTACTGCTTGGCTACACATCTGACACGTAACCGATGTGCTCTCCAAACCACAACACTTGCTTTTCAGAACATGTCTTTCACACATGTCTACAAAATCACCTTCACCTTCAAATACAGTTTCCTTGCGACTGACAGAGACGTAGGCAAAGTTTAAAGTTGCTATTTCCATTAAATCTCGTTAATCAGAAAAACGGTAATTTACACCTGCAGCGGAACAAAATTCCGTTCCGCCCAGCGTCTGGCTCGAACCCACGACCCTGGGATTAAGAGTCTGACGCTCTACCGACTGAGATAGCCGGCTACCTCGGTGAATACTTGCCGGGTAGCACGTCACACAGTACTCGTTTGGGTTGGGTGGTCCCATACAGAATCTCTCCATGCTGCCTAATGTTTTCCTAACGTCACACTCGTCACGTACTTCACTTTTATGTCATAATCATTTCTGAGAGGCAAAGAAATTGCATGACAACAAGCAGAGCTAGTGGCGTCAAAATTAACACACATACTTTATGTGACTCAAAAGCCGAACGAGTTACTTTCCGACGTTGTTTTAGATGTGCAAGTGCCAGTCAAAACTCGCGGTGTCGGCACTCTGCCGACCATTTCGTTAGTTAACACCGGTCTTGCTGTGTGTGTTTCAAGCTCAAGAGCATCTCCAAGCAAAAAATGGTCAACAGCAACATTCAGACGGTTTCGTACTGCTCAATTGCTACATTAAAACGGTATGTTTCTTTTTCAGAACTGGAAAAACACAAGCGTGACAGCATTCGAACCTGTAATCTTCAGATACGAAGTCCGACGCCTTATCCATTAGACCACACGGTCACTGACGATCAACATTTACATGTATACGACTCATCTCGAAACGCTCACACCCCTGAGGATTTGTGTTTTCGTTCTACACAGCCGCTGCCCCTTGCTCTTTCCCACCCATTCGTTACATTCAACCTCTGACAAGACCGACCAAATATAGACTGAGAAACAAGACCACACAATTTGTGCATTCGGAATCGAAGGCAGGCCGTCCCTCGCCGCATTTGCTACGATGGCCATTTGCTACTTCTGCAGAAGCGGCGGCGGCGACGACGACGACGACGACGACGACGACGAAGATCGCGAGAGACTCTGAGATATGTGAGAAATACATCTATAAAATGTAATTCAGACTGCCTCGTCCCACCTTATGCTGTATCGCTTTGGCAAATGCTTTATCTGCGCCATTCGCCTTAATCACATCTGAGAGTAAATCTTAAAAAAACGCCTGTCGCTAATTGTTCGTCATCACAGGTACTGTTTGCTATACGGCCACGACGCGCAACTGATTTCCAAAATTCATCTTTCTCCTGTGAGGATGGAACTTACAACCCCTGGTTTATTAGACCAGTGCTCTACCACTGAGCTAAAGAGGCGCGGCCTAGCGGTACTCTTGGGTACTTCGTCCTTACGGTCGTCTGCACCATCTGACTTTAGCTGACAACACTTCATATTACCGGCTAATATTTGCAGCTATGGCGACAAATTACTGCTTGGCTACACATCTGACACGTAACCGATGTGCTCTCCAAACCACAACACTTGCTTTTCAGAACATGTCTTTCACACATGTCTACAAAATCACCTTCACCTTCAAATACAGTTTCCTTGCGACTGACAGAGACGTAGGCAAAGTTTAAAGTTGCTATTTCCATTAAATCTCGTTAATCAGAAAAACGGTAATTTACACCTGCAGCGGAACAAAATTCCATTCCGCCCAGCGTCTGGCTCGAACCCACGACCCTTGGATTAAGAGTCTTACGCTCTACCGACTGAGATAGCCGGCTACCTCGGTGAATACTTGCCGGGTAGCACGTCACACAGTACTCGTTTGGGTTGGGTGGTCCCATACAGAATCTCTCCATGCTGCCTAATGTTTTCCTAACGTCACACTCGTCACGTACTTCACTTTTATGTCATAATCATTTCTGAGAGGCAAAGAAATTGCATGACAACAAGCAGAGCTAGTGGCGTCAAAATTAACACACATACTTTATGTGACTCAAAAGCCGAACGAGTTACTTTCCGACGTTGTTTTAGATGTGCAAGTGCCAGTCAAAACTCGCGGTGTCGGCACTCTGCCGACCATTTCGTTAGTTAACACCGGTCTTGCTGTGTGTGTTTCAAGCTCAAGAGCATCTCCAAGCAAAAAATGGTCAACAGCAACATTCAGACGGTTTCGTACTGCTCAATTGCTACATTAAAACGGTATGTTTCTTTTTCAGAACTGGAAAAACACAAGCGTGACAGCATTCGAACCTGTAATCTTCAGAGCCGAAGTCCGACGCCTTATCCATTAGGCCACACGGTCACTGACGACCAACGTTTACATGTATACGACTCATCTCGAAACGCTCACACCCCTGAGGATTTGTGTTTTCGTTCTACACAGCCGATGCCCCTTGCTCTTTCCCACCCATTCGTTACATTCAACCTCTGACGTGACCGACCAAATATAGACTGAGAAACAAGACCACACACTTTGTGCATTCGGAATCGAAGGCAGGCCGTCCCTCGCCGCATTTGCTACGATGGCCATTTGCTACTTCTGCAGAAGCGGCGGCGGCGACGACGACGACGACGACGACGAAGATCGCGAGAGACTCTGAGATATGTGAGAAATACATCTATAAAATGTAATTCAGACTGCCTCGTCCCACCTTATGCTGTATCGCTTTGGCAAATGCTTTATCTGCGCCATTCGCCTTAATCACATCTGAGAGTAAATCTTAAAAAAACGCCTGTCGCTAATTGTTCGTCATCACAGGTACTGTTTGCTATACGGCCACGACGCGCAACTGATTTCCAAAATTCATCTTTCTCCTGTGAGGATGGAACTTACAACCCCTGGTTTATTAGACCAGTGCTCTACCACTGAACTAAAGAGGCGCGGCCTAGCGGTACTCTTGGGTACTTCGTCCTTACGGTCGTCTGCACCATCAGACTTTAGCTGACAACACTTCATATTACCGGCTAATATTTGCAGCTATGGCGACAAATTACTGCTTGGCTACACATCTGACACGTAACCGATGTGCTCTCCAAACCACAACACTTGCTTTTCAGAACATGTCTTTCACACATGTCTACAAAATCACCTTCACCTTCAAATACAGTTTCCTTGCGACTGACAGAGACGTAGGCAAAGTTTAAAGTTGCTATTTCCATTAAATCTCGTTAATCAGAAAAACGGTAATTTACACCTGCAGCGGAACAAAATTCCGTTCCGCCCAGCGTCTGGCTCGAACCCACGACCCTGGGATTAAGAGTCTGACGCTCTACCGACTGAGATAGCCGGCTACCTCGGTGAATACTTGCCGGGTAGCACGTCACACAGTACTCGTTTGGGTTGGGTGGTCCCATACAGAATCTCTCCATGCTGCCTAATGTTTTCCTAACGTCACACTCGTCACGTACTTCACTTTTATGTCATAATCATTTCTGAGAGGCAAAGAAATTGCATGACAACAAGCAGAGCTAGTGGCGTCAAAATTAACACACATACTTTATGTGACTCAAAAGCCGAACGAGTTACTTTCCGACGTTGTTTTAGATGTGCAAGTGCCAGTCAAAACTCGCGGTGTCGGCACTCTGCCGACCATTTCGTTAGTTAACACCGGTCTTGCTGTGTGTGTTTCAAGCTCAAGAGCATCTCCAAGCAAAAAATGGTCAACAGCAACATTCAGACGGTTTCGTACTGCTCAATTGCTACATTAAAACGGTATGTTTCTTTTTCAGAACTGGAAAAACACAAGCGTGACAGCATTCGAACCTGTAATCTTCAGATACGAAGTCCGACGCCTTATCCATTAGACCACACGGTCACTGACGACCAACGTTTACATGTATACGACTCATCTCGAAACGCTCACACCCCTGAGGATTTGTGTTTTCGTTCTACACAGCCGCTGCCCCTTGCTCTTTCCCACCCATTCGTTACATTCAACCTCTGACAAGACCGACCAAATATAGACTGAGAAACAAGACCACACAATTTGTGCATTCGGAATCGAAGGCAGGCCGTCCCTCGCCGCATTTGCTACGATGGCCATTTGCTACTTCTGCAGAAGCGGCGGCGGCGACGACGACGACGACGACGACGACGACGACGACGACGAAGATCGCGAGAGACTCTGAGATATGTGAGAAATACATCTATAAAATGTAATTCAGACTGCCTCGTCCCACCTTATGCTGTATCGCTTTGGCAAATGCTTTATCTGCGCCATTCGCCTTAATCACATCTGAGAGTAAATCTTAAAAAAACGCCTGTCGCTAATTGTTCGTCATCACAGGTACTGTTTGCTATACGGCCACGACGCGCAATTGATTTCCAAAATTCATCTTTCTCCTGTGAGGATGGAACTTACAACCCCTGGTTTATTAGACCAGTGCTCTACCACTGAGCTAAAGAGGCGCGGCCTAGCGGTACTCTTGGGTACTTCGTCCTTACGGTCGTCTGCACCATCAGACTTTAGCTGACAACACTTCATATTACCGGCTAATATTTGCAGCTATGGCGACAAATTACTGCTTGGCTACACATCTGACACGTAACCGATGTGCTCTCCAAACCACAACACTTGCTTTTCAGAACATGTCTTTCACACATGTCTACAAAATCACCTTCACCTTCAAATACAGTTTCCTTGCGACTGACAGAGACGTAGGCAAAGTTTAAAGTTGCTATTTCCATTAAATCTCGTTAATCAGAAAAACGGTAATTTACACCTGCAGCGGAACAAAATTCCGTTCCGCCCAGCGTCTGGCTCGAACCCACGACCCTGGGATTAAGAGTCTGACGCTCTACCGACTGAGATAGCCGGCTACCTCGGTGAATACTTGCCGGGTAGCACGTCACACAGTACTCGTTTGGGTTGGGTGGTCCCATACAGAATCTCTCCATGCTGCCTAATGTTTTCCTAACGTCACACTCGTCACGTACTTCACTTTTATGTCATAATCATTTCTGAGAGGCAAAGAAATTGCATGACAACAAGCAGAGCTAGTGGCGTCAAAATTAACACACATACTTTATGTGACTTAAAAGCCGAACGAGTTACTTTCCGACGTTGTTTTAGATGTGCAAGTGCCAGTCAAAACTCGCGGTGTCGGCACTCTGCCGACCATTTCGTTAGTTAACACCGGTCTTGCTGTGTGTGTTTCAAGCTCAAGAGCATCTGAGATATGTGAGAAATACATCTATAAAATGTAATTCAGACTGCCTCGTCCCACCTTATGCTGTATCGCTTTGGCAAATGCTTTATCTGCGCCATTCGCCTTAATCACATCTGAGAGTAAATCTTAAAAAAACGCCTGTCGCTAATTGTTCGTCATCACAGGTACTGTTTGCTATACGGCCACGACGCGCAACTGATTTCCAAAATTCATCTTTCTCCTGTGAGGATGGAACTTACAACCCCTGGTTTATTAGACCAGTGCTCTACCACTGAGCTAAAGAGGCGCGGCCTAGCGGTACTCTTGGGTACTTCGTCCTTACGGTCGTCTGCACCATCAGACTTTAGCTGACAACACTTCATATTACCGGCTAATATTTGCAGCTATGGCGACAAATTACTGCTTGGCTACACATCTGACACGTAACCGATGTGCTCTCCAAACCACAACACTTGCTTTTCAGAACATGTCTTTCACACATGTCTACAAAATCACCTTCACCTTCAAATACAGTTTCCTTGCGACTGACAGAGACGTAGGCAAAGTTTAAAGTTGCTATTTCCATTAAATCTCGTTAATCAGAAAAACGGTAATTTACACCTGCAGCGGAACAAAATTCCGTTCCGCCCAGCGTCTGGCTCGAACCCACGACCCTGGGATTAAGAGTCTGACGCTCTACCGACTGAGATAGCCGGCTACCTCGGTGAATACTTGCCGGGTAGCACGTCACACAGTACTCGTTTGGGTTGGGTGGTCCCATACAGAATCTCTCCATGCTGCCTAATGTTTTCCTAACGTCACACTCGTCACGTACTTCACTTTTATGTCATAATCATTTCTGAGAGGCAAAGAAATTGCATGACAACAAGCAGAGCTAGTGGCGTCAAAATTAACACACATACTTTATGTGACTCAAAAGCCGAACGAGTTACTTTCCGACGTTGTTTTAGATGTGCAAGTGCCAGTCAAAACTCGCGGTGTCGGCACTCTGCCGACCATTTCGTTAGTTAACACCGGTCTTGCTGTGTGTGTTTCAAGCTCAAGAGCATCTCCAAGCAAAAAATGGTCAACAGCAACATTCAGACGGTTTCGTACTGCTCAATTGCTACATTAAAACGGTATGTTTCTTTTTCAGAACTGGAAAAACACAAGCGTGACAGCATTCGAACCTGTAATCTTCAGAGCCGAAGTCCGACGCCTTATCCATTAGGCCACACGGTCACTGACGACCAACGTTTACATGTATACGACTCATCTCGAAACGCTCACACCCCTGAGGATTTGTGTTTTCGTTCTACACAGCCGCTGCCCCTTGCTCTTTCCCACCCATTCGTTACATTCAACCTCTGACGTGACCGACCAAATATAGACTGAGAAACAAGACCACACACTTTGTGCATTCGGAATCGAAGGCAGGCCGTCCCTCGCCGCATTTGCTACGATGGCCATTTGCTACTTCTGCAGAAGCGGCGGCGGCGACGACGACGACGACGACGACGACGAAGATCGCGAGAGACTCTGAGATATGTGAGAAATACATCTATAAAATGTAATTCAGACTGCCTCGTCCCACCTTATGCTGTATCGCTTTGGCAAATGCTTTATCTGCGCCATTCGCCTTAATCACATCTGAGAGTAAATCTTAAAAAAACGCCTGTCGCTAATTGTTCGTCATCACAGGTACTGTTTGCTATACGGCCACGACGCGCAACTGATTTCCAAAATTCATCTTTCTCCTGTGAGGATGGAACTTACAACCCCTGGTTTATTAGACCAGTGCTCTACCACTGAGCTAAAGAGGCGCGGCCTAGCGGTACTCTTGGGTACTTCGTCCTTACGGTCGTCTGCACCATCTGACTTTAGCTGACAACACTTCATATTACCGGCTAATATTTGCAGCTATGGCGACAAATTACTGCTTGGCTACACATCTGACACGTAACCGATGTGCTCTCCAAACCACAACACTTGCTTTTCAGAACATGTCTTTCACACATGTCTACAAAATCACCTTCACCTTCAAATACAGTTTCCTTGCGACTGACAGAGACGTAGGCAAAGTTTAAAGTTGCTATTTCCATTAAATCTCGTTAATCAGAAAAACGGTAATTTACACCTGCAGCGGAACAAAATTCCGTTCCGCCCAGCGTCTGGCTCGAACCCACGACCCTGGGATTAAGAGTCTGACGCTCTACCGACTGAGATAGCCGGCTACCTCGGTGAATACTTGCCGGGTAGCACGTCACACAGTACTCGTTTGGGTTGGGTGGTCCCATACAGAATCTCTCCATGCTGCCTAATGTTTTCCTAACGTCACACTCGTCACGTACTTCACTTTTATGTCATAATCATTTCTGAGAGGCAAAGAAATTGCATGACTACAAGCAGAGCTAGTGGCGTCAAAATTAACACACATACTTTATGTGACTCAAAAGCCGAACGAGTTACTTTCCGACGTTGTTTTAGATGTGCAAGTGCCAGTCAAAACTCGCGGTGTCGGCACTCTGCCGACCATTTCGTTAGTTAACACCGGTCTTGCTGTGTGTGTTTCAAGCTCAAGAGCATCTCCAAGCAAAAAATGGTCAACAGCAACATTCAGACGGTTTCGTACTGCTCAATTGCTACATTAAAACGGTATGTTTCTTTTTCAGAACTGGAAAAACACAAGCGTGACAGCATTCGAACCTGTAATCTTCAGATACGAAGTCCGACGCCTTATCCATTAGACCACACGCTCACTGACGATCAACATTTACATGTATACGACTCATCTCGAAACGCTCACACCCCTGAGGATTTGTGTTTTCGTTCTACACAGCCGCTGCCCCTTGCTCTTTCCCACCCATTCGTTACATTCAACCTCTGACGTGACCGACCAAATATAGACTGAGAAACAAGACCACACAATTTGTGCATTCGGAATCGAAGGCAGGCCGTCCCTCGCCGCATTTGCTACGATGGCCATTTGCTACTTCTGCAGAAGCGGCGGCGGCGGCGACGACGACGACGACGACGACGACGACGACGACGACGACGAAGATCGCGAGAGACTCTGAGATATGTGAGAAATACATCTATAAAATGTAATTCAGACTGCCTCGTCCCACCTTATGCTGTACCGCTTTGGCAAATGCTTTATCTGCGCCATTCGCCTTAATCACATCTGAGAGTAAATCTTAAAAAAACGCCTGTCGCTAATTGTTCGTCATCACAGGTACTGTTTGCTATACGGCCACGACGCGCAACTGATTTCCAAAATTCATCTTTCTCCTGTGAGGATGGAACTTACAACCCCTGGTTTATTAGACCAGTGCTCTACCACTGAGCTAAAGAGGCGCGGCCTAGCGGTACTCTTGGGTACTTCGTCCTTACGGTCGTCTGCACCATCAGACTTTAGCTGACAACACTTCATATTACCGGCTAATATTTGCAGCTATGGCGACAAATTACTGCTTGGCTACACATCTGACACGTAACCGATGTGCTCTCCAAACCACAACACTTGCTTTTCAGAACATGTCTTTCACACATGTCTACAAAATCACCTTCACCTTCAAATACAGTTTCCTTGCGACTGACAGAGACGTAGGCAAAGTTTAAAGTTGCTATTTCCATTAAATCTCGTTAATCAGAAAAACGGTAATTTACACCTGCAGCGGAACAAAATTCCGTTCCGCCCAGCGTCTGGCTCGAACCCACGACCCTGGGATTAAGAGTCTGACGCTCTACCGACTGAGATAGCCGGCTACCTCGGTGAATACTTGCCGGGTAGCACGTCACACAGTACTCGTTTGGGTTGGGTGGTCCCATACAGAATCTCTCCATGCTGCCTAATGTTTTCCTAACGTCACACTCGTCACGTACTTCACTTTTATGTCATAATCATTTCTGAGAGGCAAAGAAATTGCATGACAACAAGCAGAGCTAGTGGCGTCAAAATTAACACACATACTTTATGTGACTCAAAAGCCGAACGAGTTACTTTCCGACGTTGTTTTAGATGTGCAAGTGCCAGTCAAAACTCGCGGTGTCGGCACTCTGCCGACCATTTCGTTAGTTAACACCGGTCTTGCTGTGTGTGTTTCAAGCTCAAGAGCATCTCCAAGCAAAAAATGGTCAACAGCAACATTCAGACGGTTTCGTACTGCTCAATTGCTACATTAAAACGGTATGTTTCTTTTTCAGAACTGGAAAAACACAAGCGTGACAGCATTCGAACCTGTAATCTTCAGATACGAAGTCCGACGCCTTATCCATTAGACCACACGGTCACTGACGATCAACATTTACATGTATACGACTCATCTCGAAACGCTCACACCCCTGAGGATTTGTGTTTTCGTTCTACACAGCCGCTGCCCCTTGCTCTTTCCCACCCATTCGTTACATTCAACCTCTGACAAGACCGACCAAATATAGACTGAGAAACAAGACCACACAATTTGTGCATTCGGAATCGAAGGCAGGCCGTCCCTCGCCGCATTTGCTACGATGGCCATTTGCTACTTCTGCAGAAGCGGCGGCGGCGGCGACGACGACGACGACGACGACGACGACGACGACGAAGATCGCGAGAGACTCTGAGATATGTGAGAAATACATCTATAAAATGTAATTCAGACTGCCTCGTCCCACCTTATGCTGTATCGCTTTGGCAAATGCTTTATCTGCGCCATTCGCCTTAATCACATCTGAGAGTAAATCTTAAAAAAACGCCTGTCGCTAATTGTTCGTCATCACAGGTACTGTTTGCTATACGGCCACGACGCGCAACTGATTTCCAAAATTCATCTTTCTCCTGTGAGGATGGAACTTACAACCCCTGGTTTATTAGACCAGTGCTCTACCACTGAGCTAAAGAGCCGCGGCCTAGCGGTACTCTTGGGTACTTCGTCCTTACGGTCGTCTGCACCATCAGACTTTAGCTGACAACACTTCATATTACCGGCTAATATTTGCAGCTATGGCGACAAATTACTGCTTGGCTACACATCTGACACGTAACCGATGTGCTCTCCAAACCACAACACTTGCTTTTCAGAACATGTCTTTCACACATGTCTACAAAATCACCTTCACCTTCAAATACAGTTTCCTTGCGACTGACAGAGACGTAGGCAAAGTTTAAAGTTGCTATTTCCATTAAATCTCGTTAATCAGAAAAACGGTAATTTACACCTGCAGCGGAACAAAATTCCATTCCGCCCAGCGTCTGGCTCGAATCCACGACCCTGGGATTAAGAGTCTGACGCTCTACCGACTGAGATAGCCGGCTACCTCGGTGAATACTTGCCGGGTAGCACGTCACACAGTACTCGTTTGGGTTGGGTGGTCCCATACAGAATCTCTCCATGCTGCCTAATGTTTTCCTAACGTCACACTCGTCACGTACTTCACTTTTATGTCATAATCATTTCTGAGAGGCAAAGAAATTGCATGACAACAAGCAGAGCTATTGGCGTCAAAATTATCACACATACTTTATGTGACTCAAAAGCCGAACGAGTTACTTTCCGACGTTGTTTTAGATGTGCAAGTGCCAGTCAAAACTCGCGGTGTCGGCACTCTGCCGACCATTTCGTTAGTTAACACCGGTCTTGCTGTGTGTGTTTCAAGCTCAAGAGCATCTCCAAGCAAAAAATGGTCAACAGCAACATTCAGACGGTTTCGTACTGCTCAATTGCTACATTAAAACGGTATGTTTCTTTTTCAGAACAGGAAAAACACAAGCGTGACAGCATTCGAACCTGTAATCTTCAGAGCCGAAGTCCGACGCCTTATCCATTAGACCACACGGTCACTGACGATCAACATTTACATGTATACGACTCATCTCGAAACGCTCACACCCCTGAGGATTTGTGTTTTCGTTCTACACAGCCGCTGCCCCTTGCTCTTTCCCACCCATTCGTTACATTCAACCTCTGACAAGACCGACCAAATATAGACTGAGAAACAAGACCACACAATTTGTGCATTCGGAATCGAAGGCAGGCCGTCCCTCGCCGCATTTGCTACGATGGCCATTTGCTACTTCTGCAGAAGCGGCGGCGGCGACGACGACGACGACGACGACGACGACGACGAAGATCGCGAGAGACTCTGAGATATGTGAGAAATACATCTATAAAATGTAATTCAGACTGCCTCGTCCCACCTTATGCTGTACCGCTTTGGCAAATGCTTTATCTGCGCCATTCGCCTTAATCACATCTGAGAGTAAATCTTAAAAAAAACGCCTGTCGCTAATTGTTCGTCATCACAGGTACTGTTTGCTATACGGCCACGACGCGCAACTGATTTCCAAAATTCATCTTTCTCCTGTGAGGATGGAACTTACAACCCCTGGTTTATTAGACCAGTGCTCTACCACTGAGCTAAAGAGGCGCGGCCTAGCGGTACTCTTGGGTACTTCGTCCTTACGGTCGTCTGCACCATCAGACTTTAGCTGACAACACTTCATATTACCGGCTAATATTTGCAGCTATGGCGACAAATTACTGCTTGGCTACACATCTGACACGTAACCGATGTGCTCTCCAAACCACAACACTTGCTTTTCAGAACATGTCTTTCACACATGTCTACAAAATCACCTTCACCTTCAAATACAGTTTCCTTGCGACTGACAGAGACGTAGGCAAAGTTTAAAGTTGCTATTTCCATTAAATCTCGTTAATCAGAAAAACGGTAATTTACACCTGCAGCGGAACAAAATTCCGTTCCGCCCAGCGTCTGGCTCGAACCCACGACCCTGGGATTAAGAGTCTGACGCTCTACCGACTGAGATAGCCGGCTACCTCGGTGAATACCTGCCGGGTAGCACGTCACACAGTACTCGTTTGGGTTGGGTGGTCCCATACAGAATCTCTCCATGCTGCCTAATGTTTTCCTAACGTCACACTCGTCACGTACTTCACTTTTATGTCATAATCATTTCTGAGAGGCAAAGAAATTGCATGACAACAAGCAGAGCTAGTGGCGTCAAAATTAACACACATACTTTATGTGACTCAAAAGCCGAACGAGTTACTTTCCGACGTTGTTTTAGATGTGCAAGTGCCAGTCAAAACTCGCGGTGTCGGCACTCTGCCGACCATTTCGTTAGTTAACACCGGTCTTGCTGTGTGTGTTTCAAGCTCAAGAGCATCTCCAAGCAAAAAATGGTCAACAGCAACATTCAGACGGTTTCGTACTGCTCAATTGCTACATTAAAACGGTATGTTTCTTTTTCAGAACTGGAAAAACACAAGCGTGACAGCATTCGAACCTGTAATCTTCAGATACGAAGTCCGACGCCTTATCCATTAGACCACACGGTCACTGACGATCAACATTTACATGTATACGACTCATCTCGAAACGCTCACACCCCTGAGGATTTGTGTTTTCGTTCTACACAGCCGCTGCCCCTTGCTCTTTCCCACCCATTCGTTACATTCAACCTCTGACAAGACCGACCAAATATAGACTGAGAAACAAGACCACACAATTTGTGCATTCGGAATCGAAGGCAGGCCGTCCCTCGCCGCATTTGCTACGATGGCCATTTGCTACTTCTGCAGAAGCGGCGGCGGCGGCGGCGACGACGACGACGACGACGACGACGACGACGAAGATCGCGAGAGACTCTGAGATATGTGAGAAATACATCTATAAAATGTAATTCAGACTGCCTCGTCCCACCTTATGCTGTATCGCTTTGGCAAATGCTTTATCTGCGCCATTCGCCTTAATCACATCTGAGAGTAAATCTTAAAAAAACGCCTGTCGCTAATTGTTCGTCATCACAGGTACTGTTTGCTATACGGCCACGACGCGCAACTGATTTCCAAAATTCATCTTTCTCCTGTGAGGATGGAACTTACAACCCCTGGTTTATTAGACCAGTGCTCTACCACTGAGCTAAAGAGCCGCGGCCTAGCGGTACTCTTGGGTACTTCGTCCTTACGGTCGTCTGCACCATCAGACTTTAGCTGACAACACTTCATATTACCGGCTAATATTTGCAGCTATGGCGACAAATTACTGCTTGGCTACACATCTGACACGTAACCGATGTGCTCTCCAAACCACAACACTTGCTTTTCAGAACATGTCTTTCACACATGTCTACAAAATCACCTTCACCTTCAAATACAGTTTCCTTGCGACTGACAGAGACGTAGGCAAAGTTTAAAGTTGCTATTTCCATTAAATCTCGTTAATCAGAAAAACGGTAATTTACACCTGCAGCGGAACAAAATTCCATTCCGCCCAGCGTCTGGCTCGAATCCACGACCCTGGGATTAAGAGTCTGACGCTCTACCGACTGAGATAGCCGGCTACCTCGGTGAATACTTGCCGGGTAGCACGTCACACAGTACTCGTTTGGGTTGGGTGGTCCCATACAGAATCTCTCCATGCTGCCTAATGTTTTCCTAACGTCACACTCGTCACGTACTTCACTTTTATGTCATAATCATTTCTGAGAGGCAAAGAAATTGCATGACAACAAGCAGAGCTATTGGCGTCAAAATTATCACACATACTTTATGTGACTCAAAAGCCGAACGAGTTACTTTCCGACGTTGTTTTAGATGTGCAAGTGCCAGTCAAAACTCGCGGTGTCGGCACTCTGCCGACCATTTCGTTAGTTAACACCGGTCTTGCTGTGTGTGTTTCAAGCTCAAGAGCATCTCCAAGCAAAAAATGGTCAACAGCAACATTCAGACGGTTTCGTACTGCTCAATTGCTACATTAAAACGGTATGTTTCTTTTTCAGAACAGGAAAAACACAAGCGTGACAGCATTCGAACCTGTAATCTTCAGAGCCGAAGTCCGACGCCTTATCCATTAGACCACACGGTCACTGACGATCAACATTTACATGTATACGACTCATCTCGAAACGCTCACACCCCTGAGGATTTGTGTTTTCGTTCTACACAGCCGCTGCCCCTTGCTCTTTCCCACCCATTCGTTACATTCAACCTCTGACAAGACCGACCAAATATAGACTGAGAAACAAGACCACACAATTTGTGCATTCGGAATCGAAGGCAGGCCGTCCCTCGCCGCATTTGCTACGATGGCCATTTGCTACTTCTGCAGAAGCGGCGGCGGCGACGACGACGACGACGACGACGACGACGACGACGAAGATCGCGAGAGACTCTGAGATATGTGAGAAATACATCTATAAAATGTAATTCAGACTGCCTCGTCCCACCTTATGCTGTATCGCTTTGGCAAATGCTTTATCTGCGCCATTCGCCTTAATCACATCTGAGAGTAAATCTTAAAAAAACGCCTGTCGCTAATTGTTCGTCATCACAGGTACTGTTTGCTATACGGCCACGACGCGCAACTGATTTCCAAAATTCATCTTTCTCCTGTGAGGATGGAACTTACAACCCCTGGTTTATTAGACCAGTGCTCTACCACTGAGCTAAAGAGGCGCGGCCTAGCGGTACTCTTGGGTACTTCGTCCTTACGGTCGTCTGCACCATCAGACTTTAGCTGACAACACTTCATATTACCGGCTAATATTTGCAGCTATGGCGACAAATTACTGCTTGGCTACACATCTGACACGTAACCGATGTGCTCTCCAAACCACAACACTTGCTTTTCAGAACATGTCTTTCACACATGTCTACAAAATCACCTTCACCTTCAAATACAGTTTCCTTGCGACTGACAGAGACGTAGGCAAAGTTTAAAGTTGCTATTTCCATTAAATCTCGTTAATCAGAAAAACGGTAATTTACACCTGCAGCGGAACAAAATTCCATTCCGCCCAGCGTCTGGCTCGAACCCACGACCCTGG
Organism: Schistocerca gregaria; assembly: GCF_023897955.1. NCBI lineage: Eukaryota > Metazoa > Arthropoda > Insecta > Orthoptera > Acrididae > Schistocerca > Schistocerca gregaria. The sequence continues at coordinate 15,775,318 of NW_026061724.1, read as the reverse complement.
GATTAAGAGTCTGACGCTCTACCGACTGAGATAGCCGGCTACCTCGGTGAATACTTGCCGGGTAGCACGTCACACAGTACTCGTTTGGGTTGGGTGGTCCCATACAGAATCTCTCCATGCTGCCTAATGTTTTCCTAACGTCACACTCGTCACGTACTTCACTTTTATGTCATAATCATTTCTGAGAGGCAAAGAAATTGCATGACAACAAGCAGAGCTAGTGGCGTCAAAATTAACACACATACTTTATGTGACTCAAAAGCCGAACGAGTTACTTTCCGACGTTGTTTTAGATGTGCAAATGCCAGTCAAAACTCGCGGTGTCGGCACTCTGCCGACCATTTCGTTAGTTAACACCGGTCTTGCTGTGTGTGTTTCAAGCTCAAGAGCATCTCCAAGCAAAAAATGGTCAACAGCAACATTCAGACGGTTTCGTACTGCTCAATTGCTACATTAAAACGGTATGTTTCTTTTTCAGAACTGGAAAAACACAAGCGTGACAGCATTCGAACCTGTAATCTTCAGAGCCGAAGTCCGACGCCTTATCCATTAGACCACATGGTCACTGACGATCAACATTTACATGTATACGACTCATCTCGAAACGCTCACACCCCTGAGGATTTGTGTTTTCGTTCTACACAGCCGCTGCCCCTTGCTCTTTCCCACCCATTCGTTACATTCAACCTCTGACAAGACCGACCAAATATAGACTGAGAAACAAGACCACACAATTTGTGCATTCGGAATCGAAGGCAGGCCGTCCCTCGCCGCATTTGCTACGATGGCCATTTGCTACTTCTGCAGAAGCGGCGGCGGCGACGACGACGACGACGACGACGACGAAGATCGCGAGAGACTCTGAGATATGTGAGAAATACATCTATAAAATGTAATTCAGACTGCCTCGTCCCACCTTATGCTGTATCGCTTTGGCAAATGCTTTATCTGCGCCATTCGCCTTAATCACATCTGAGAGTAAATCTTAAAAAAACGCCTGTCGCTAATTGTTCGTCATCACAGGTACTGTTTGCTATACGGCCACGACGCGCAACTGATTTCCAAAATTCATCTTTCTCCTGTGAGGATGGAACTTACAACCCCTTGTTTATTAGACCAGTGCTCTACCACTGAGCTAAAGAGGCGCGGCCTAGCGGTACTCTTGGGTACTTCGTCCTTACGGTCGTCTGCACCATCAGACTTTAGCTGACAACACTTCATATTACCGGCTAATATTTGCAGCTATGGCGACAAATTACTGCTTGGCTACACATCTGACACGTAACCGATGTGCTCTCCAAACCACAACACTTGCTTTTCAGAACATGTCTTTCACACATGTCTACAAAATCACCTTTACCTTCAAATACAGTTTCCTTGCGACTGACAGAGACGTAGGCAACGTTTAAAGTTGCTATTTCCATTAAATCTCGTTAATCAGAAAAACGGTAATTTACACCTGCAGCGGAACAAAATTCCGTTCCGCCCAGCGTCTGGCTCGAACCCACGACCCTGGGATTAAGAGTCTGACGCTCTACCGACTGAGATAGCTTTTTTTTTTTTCTTTTTTTTCTTTTTTTTTACAGCATTCGAACCTGTAATCTTCAGATCCGAAGTCTGACGCCTTATGCATTTTTTTTAACCACTTTTGTTTCTCATTTTTTTAAAGCCAGGTATCCTAGCCACTTTTCCTTTAGTCTGGCGCCTTGGACCGCTTTTTATTGTTTTTTATAAGGATGCATATCAGGAGGCGCATGACGGGGACAAAGAGGGCAGGGGTCAAAGAACTCGAGGCCTGGCCACGATGCCCCCACCATCACTCCCACCGAATTGCTCCTTCAGTGCATTTTAATTGTTATAGAAAAGCGGGTATAGTCGTGTATATTTTTCGCCTGCTCTCTTTATTGTGGTAAGGAGCACTGATTGTACGACATCTGGGGGTGAGATCCCATTGCAAAGCCGTCATTCGAGTTTTCAGTCAACAGACATTCGAGTAAGAAACATGTGATTATACTGCAATATACAGCGAGCATTTATGAGACACTTATTGGGGGGCAGACATAACATGAATGGATAAAAGAAGAGGCATTTCCTTCATCTTGAACGTAGATTCATACTTCACTTCTTCATTACCCCTAAAATAGTACATTTAGTGTTAGACTGTGCGCTTTAACCAACACCTATTCGTTCGAATAAAATGATCAACATGTTTCCATACATTTTCCTGTGGTCTGCATATTGCTGAATGTTGCTGTACTCCATTTGCATAAAAAGCTTGAATTCCGTTTCGTCGTCACCACCTATTTTATTGATAATGTAATGGACAAACTGTCCCATTAACCAGTGTATTGCATTATTTTTGGTTTTCGGGTAATATTTAGTTTCAGGTCTGAAAAGCACCATAGGAGTAATGGAATTGGGTGACGTTCGTTGCAGTAGTGCAAGACTTTTCCTGAGCCAATGCCAATTGTTGAGATTTCCAGCACACGTAAATCTATGAATCACAGTGTCAACTAGGTTACATTTCTGACATAAGGGGGTTTCAGCTTTCCCAATTTTATAAAGCCGGTCGTTGGTGCTGACAATATTATTGACGGCTTTGTACCATGCCGTTACCACATCTGAATTGAGCCCGTTAAAACTAATATTCTCCCAAATTGCATCCCAGTTGTGACTCATATATTTCGTGGCAATTTTATTTTGTCCTTCATATTGTTGTCTTTGTCTCATGATATCTCTGGCTGTAATGTGCAGTGAAGTTCTGAGTTTCTCGTTAACATAGCTCAATTCTGTGAATAAGATCCTAACGTATCGCAGTCGGGGGTTAATTTTTTGTACGTCTGCCGGTGGTTGAAGGCTTTCTGGTTGGACACATTTAAACAATTGTGTAGTAATACTGCCGGGGTTGGCGTGAAATATGTTTAAAGACCTTTTTATGAAAAGCGCAGAAGCTTTATTGCGTATGTCCACCAGTCCGAGGCCTCCATTTCTAGGATGTAAAGGCGCAGTTCTTAGATTAACCCTGAAGATTTCCCCCTTCCATAGGAAATTTGCAACCCTCGACATTATTTTCTGAGCTATCAACTTCGGCAAGGGAAAAACTTGTGCCATATAGAATGCCTTGGAGAGAATGCATAAGTTAATGAACCTGACCCTCTGAACCTGGTTCATAAGTCGTTGTGAGTTCTCAATAAGTCCCCCTTGAATCTTTGTTAAAACCTCTTTCCAATTGAGGGCCGTCATCCTCATTGGACATGCCGTCAGGATTGTCCCCAGGGTTTTATGTGTGGTAACTGACTTCGCCCAATCGATTTGTATCCGTTCAAGACCCCGAATTCCCAGGATTGTACTTTTATTTTCGTTTGTTGTCGCACCCGATGCGTGGCAGTAGTTTTGAAGAATGGCCCCTAGTCGAATTACATCATCTTGCCCTCTTATGACGACACCAACATCGTCAGCATAGGCTCTCACTACAGTTTTCCTGCCAGTTATAGTTATGCCCTTTAACCTTTCATGAACACTTCTTAAAAAGGGCTCTAACGACACAACAAACAAAAACATAGATAATGGACTTCCCTGTGGGATGCCACGGTTTATTTGAATTTGCCGCGTCAGCTGACAGTTGACAGCTAATTTAGCGTTCAGACCAGTAGCAACGTTTTTTATAACATTAACTGTTTTGTGGACGAGTCCCATTTTTGTCAGTACCTCAAAGAGGAAGCTGTGATTCACCGAGTCGAAAGCCTTATTAAAATCTATAAAAAGTAAAGCACATTTGATATTAGAAACCGATGCTAAGGCGATGATGTCTCTATATTCAGAAATCGTATTAAAAATACTTCTATTTGCTGCACATGACTGATGTTGACTAATTAATTTGTCGGTCAGAGGGGAAAGTCTCTTTTTTTAAAATCCTGCATACTATTTTGTAGTCAGAGTTTAAAAGTGAAATAGGGCGGTAATTGTTTAAACTTTTCGTCCCTTTGTTTTTCGGTAGAAGTACAATTTTGCTGTCTTTAAAATCTGCAGGTATCGTCTGCTCGTTAAAAATCTCATTGACAATGCATGTAAACGTGTCACCAATTAAAAACCAGAACTTTCTGTAAAATTCTACAGGGAGTCCGTCGGGTCCAGCAGATTTATTCATCGGGGACGTGGTTATTGTCTCACGAACCTCTTCGTTACTGACTTCAGAAAGGATTTCGTCGTTTTCAGAACTTGTCAACTGTGGGGATAAAACACTGAGAAACTCTTGCAGAGACCCCTCGTGAGGTGGGCTGGAGGAATATAAGGCATAGTAGTACTGGTATACTGCATTTAGAATCTCCTTCTGAGACGTCAGTGTTGTCCCATTGGGGGTTTTAAGTTCACTAATAACAGTGCGTCGCCTATTCTTTGCATGCCGAAGCAGATGATATAAGGATGTTGTTTCATCATCTACCACCGACTTCGCCTTTGACTTCAGTTTTAAACCTTCCATCTGTTGTCGTTTAATGGCGAGTAATTTCGCTTTGGTGTGTCTGATGTCTTGTAATCTAATGGTTGACACGTTTGCCTGTTCATAGAGGTCTCGCAACAAACTGTAATAAAATTCCATACTGTTTTTTAACTCCCACGCTCTTTCTCTGCTGTATCTGATACACACTTTTCTCAGTCTCGGCTTTGCAACCTTAAGCCACCAGTCTAATACTGTGGGGTGCCTCTCGATCGATCGCAGACATAAGGTCCACGCATCCGATACCTCGTCTGCCAAATCTTGCTCTTGTAAGAGAGAGACATTTAGATGCCACTGGTTCCTAAAAATCTGAATCGGCTGTGGAGCTAAATTAATGCACGCCTTCATACTGCAGTGGTCACTAAAATATACAGGTACGATTTCTGAATTTAGTAGACATCTTTCCAAGTTTTGGGAAACATAGATTCTGTCTATTCTACTGCGCGAAGTCTGTGTTATATACGTATATTCAACCTTCGTTGGATATTTTAGTTCCCATGCGTCCTTTAGTTTTAGGTCGATTACTAGGCGTTTAAGTTCTAAAGAACCGTTAAAATGAGGTTGTTGATCTTTACGATTTAACACGCAGTTAAAATCACCGCCCATTATAAAACTGTTTGGGTTTCGACGTAATAAATATATAAGTTCCTCTTTATAAAATGCTGCCCTGTCCTGTCTATTACTATTTCCTGAGGGCGCGTATAAGTTAATCAATGTGGTACCTAAAACGTTAATACTAATTGCCCTTCCAGATTCCAACCGCTCCACTTGAGATACGGGAATCCCTTCCCTGAGCAGAACCGCTGTTCCTGTATGTGTGTCACAAGATACGTTAACAATTGCGGTGTATCCTGGTATTACAAATTCCGTCGTTACAACCTCCTGTAGCAAAGCGATATCGGGTCCAGAGTCATACAAAAATTCCTTGAGAGCAGCTAGCTTTAATGAGGTTCGAATTTTATTTATATTGATCGTTGTGATAGAGTATGCTTGCATCCCTAACTTGCTATTGGCCACGGACAAAGTTGGTCAAAAAAAAAAAAAAAAAAAAAAAAAAAAAAAAAAAAAAAAAAAAAAAAAAAAACTGTTCTACTTTTGGTATGCTGAAATCCGGTTTAGAACTACAGTCATTCAGAACTTGGTAGCAGTCCTAGTAACACGGTCGCTAAACGTTAGTTTGTCTGCCATTGTCATCCCGCGCCTTAGTACTGAAGGGCTGTTCTACATTGAGTGTGTCAGGAGGCTCATCTGGAGCACCTTCTCTGACAATTTCATATCGTATATTTTTCTGTGATTTTACGTCCGACTTGTCCGCTTTTTGTTTGGCTTGGGTGCGAGAAACAGTAAGATTCGGTTGTGGTTTTAGCGTACGGCGGTGGACGCCCTGAAAACCCTGACCTGATTTTGTTGTGGCAACACTCGACGCGGCCGCTTCAGCAGCAGTGTCTAGAGAGACCTGGTTTGTAAACACTGCCTGCTGTTTACATGCTACCTTCGGTTGATGTGACGCTTGCGACGGTGTTTGCTTATTTTCCGGTTCAGGAGTAAACACTTTCACTTGTTTACACTCTGGTGCCGGTTGCTGTGCTGTTGCGGTGTCGCGGTGTTGTTGTTCTACCGCTTCCGCGAACTTCCCGTCGGTAAACAGCTGATTATCGCTGTTTACAGCTGGGCAAGTTGTCACTGCTTGGGGGACTTCTACTTTCTCGCTGTCGGCAGCTGCCGTTGCATTTTCTGGCAGTGAGCGAGATGTATCAGAAACTGCAATTAAATCTACTTGCATTTCGTCTTGGGGCACATGCAGATTTTCATCGCCAGCTTTCTGTTTACGTACAGCAGGAGATTGTCGGGAGGTGTCATCATCAGAATGATCATCTGTATGTTCAAGTGGTCGTTTCTTGGTTAGTACGTCTAACTCACGGGCAGAGGAATCACAATTGAAGCGTGTTACCAGGGGTGGAAAATCACTGCCTTCAACAGCAATAGTTCCAGTACTAAGTACAGGATCCGAACCCTCACCCTGTTTGGCCGTGTTATCGGTTGCCAAAACTTCGCTCAAGGTCATCTTGCGGCGTTGGACTAAATTTGTTTTTAGTACAAAGACACGACGGGGACAGTCCTGCCTTAAATGACCCGATTCATTGCATATATGGCACGTAGGGGTTTGACCAGTATAAATCACGTGTGCTTTATGCCCGTCAACAGTTATATGAGACGGGATATTCGTCTTTACTTCCATCTCTACCGAACGAATACCATTGAAGCTCTGAATTTTAAATTGCTTCGACCAACGTTTGTTAACTATATCCTTTACCTCACCATATTGAGACAGGGCAACCTTGATTTTCTCATTATCTATCTCGATAGGTAAATTTAACACCCGCACAGATCTATAAAGAGCATCAGCTCTCCTGATAGCCACTTTACTTGTAGAGCCGTCTCTATGCAAAAATTCGACATGATACCCGAATTTTCCAATAATTTTATCGACCGAAACGGGATCCAAAAACTTTACGAAAACACAGTAGCTGTCAGTATCTAGCTGAGTGGTATGCACCATATCAGAATTTATGCCAAGTACCTGATCAAGCCAATCATGAATTTCCAGAGCAGTCGGCTGAACACGTCGTGTTTCCTTAGCGAAGGCAAAAACCAGCGTATTCTTCCTCACAGTTGTAGCCATGGTATGCAGTAATCAAGGGGAGATTCCGGTAATTACCGAAAACTCCACAAACAACAAATAATCGTCGGTAGAAAACACAAAAACAGAACAAAGGAGGCAGAAAAAACACGAGTTACACACGAAGAAAATCACAAAACTCAAAAACACCGAAACGCAAAGGTAAACACTGGCGAAACACTGACTACACGCAGCAACGGTGACACGTCCGTACGCGTCGGCAGCTAGAGCCAGAATATAGCCGGCTACCTCGGTGAATACTTGCCGGGTAGCACGTCACACAGTACTCGTTTGGGTTGGGTGGTCCCATACAGAATCTCTCCATGCTGCCTAATGTTTTCCTAACGTCACACTCGTCACGTACTTCACTTTTATGTCATAATCATTTCTGAGAGGCAAAGAAATTGCATGACAACAAGCAGAGCTAGTGGCGTCAAAATTAACACACATACTTTATGTGACTCAAAAGCCGAACGAGTTACTTTCCGACGTTGTTTTAGATGTGCAAGTGCCAGTCAAAACTCGCGGTGTCGGCACTCTGCCGACCATTTCGTTAGTTAACACCGGTCTTGCTGTGTGTGTTTCAAGCTCAAGAGCATCTCCAAGCAAAAAATGGTCAACAGCAACATTCAGACGGTTTCGTACTGCTCAATTGCTACATTAAAACGGTATGTTTCTTTTTCAGAACTGGAAAAACACAAGCGTGACAGCATTCGAACCTGTAATCTTCAGATACGAAGTCCGACGCCTTATCCATTAGACCACACGGTCACTGACGATCAACATTTACATGTATACGACTCATCTCGAAACGCTCACACCCCTGAGGATTTGTGTTTTCGTTCTACACAGCCGCTGCCCCTTGCTCTTTCCCACCCATTCGTTACATTCAACCTCTGACAAGACCGACCAAATATAGACTGAGAAACAAGACCACACAATTTGTGCATTCGGAATCGAAGGCAGGCCGTCCCTCGCCGCATTTGCTACGATGGCCATTTGCTACTTCTGCAGAAGCGGCGGCGGCGACGACGACGACGACGACGACGACGACGACGAAGATCGCGAGAGACTCTGAGATATGTGAGAAATACATCTATAAAATGTAATTCAGACTGCCTCGTCCCACCTTATGCTGTACCGCTTTGGCAAATGCTTTATCTGCGCCATTCGCCTTAATCACATCTGAGAGTAAATCTTAAAAAAACGCCTGTCGCTAATTGTTCGTCATCACAGGTACTGTTTGCTATACGGCCACGACGCGCAACTGATTTCCAAAATTCATCTTTCTCCTGTGAGGATGGAACTTACAACCCCTGGTTTATTAGACCAGTGCTCTACCACTGAGCTAAAGAGGCGCGGCCTAGCGGTACTCTTGGGTACTTCGTCCTTACGGTCGTCTGCACCATCAGACTTTAGCTGACAACACTTCATATTACCGGCTAATATTTGCAGCTATGGCGACAAATTACTGCTTGGCTACACATCTGACACGTAACCGATGTGCTCTCCAAACCACAACACTTGCTTTTCAGAACATGTCTTTCACACATGTCTACAAAATCACCTTCACCTTCAAATACAGTTTCCTTGCGACTGACAGAGACGTAGGCAAAGTTTAAAGTTGCTATTTCCATTAAATCTCGTTAATCAGAAAAACGGTAATTTACACCTGCAGCGGAACAAAATTCCGTTCCGCCCAGCGTCTGGCTCGAACCCACGACCCTGGGATTAAGAGTCTGACGCTCTACCGACTGAGATAGCCGGCTACCTCGGTGAATACTTGCCGGGTAGCACGTCACACAGTACTCGTTTGGGTTGGGTGGTCCCATACAGAATCTCTCCATGCTGCCTAATGTTTTCCTAACGTCACACTCGTCACGTACTTCACTTTTATGTCATAATCATTTCTGAGAGGCAAAGAAATTGCATGACAACAAGCAGAGCTAGTGGCGTCAAAATTAACACACATACTTTATGTGACTCAAAAGCCGAACGAGTTACTTTCCGACGTTGTTTTAGATGTGCAAGTGCCAGTCAAAACTCGCGGTGTCGGCACTCTGCCGACCATTTCGTTAGTTAACACCGGTCTTGCTGTGTGTGTTTCAAGCTCAAGAGCATCTCCAAGCAAAAAATGGTCAACAGCAACATTCAGACGGTTTCGTACTGCTCAATTGCTACATTAAAACGGTATGTTTCTTTTTCAGAACTGGAAAAACACAAGCGTGACAGCATTCGAACCTGTAATCTTCAGATACGAAGTCCGACGCCTTATCCATTAGACCACACGCTCACTGACGATCAACATTTACATGTATACGACTCATCTCGAAACGCTCACACCCCTGAGGATTTGTGTTTTCGTTCTACACAGCCGCTGCCCCTTGCTCTTTCCCACCCATTCGTTACATTCAACCTCTGACGAGACCGACCAAATATAGACTGAGAAACAAGACCACACAATTTGTGCATTCGGAATCGAAGGCAGGCCGTCCCTCGCCGCATTTGCTACGATGGCCATTTGCTACTTCTGCAGAAGTGGCGGCGGCGACAACGACGACGACGACGACGACGACGACGATCGCGAGAGACTCTGAGATATGTGAGAAATACATCTATAAAATGTAATTCAGACTGCCTCGTCCCACCTTATGCTGTACCGCTTTGGCAAATGCTTTATCTGCGCCATTCGCCTTAATAACATCTGAGAGTAAATCTTAAAAAAACGCCTGTCGCTAATTGTTCGTCATCACAGGTACTGTTTGCTATACGGCCACGACGCGCAACTGATTTCCAAAATTCATCTTTCTCCTGTGAGGATGGAACTTACAACCCCTGGTTTATTAGACCAGTGCTCTACCACTGAGCTAAAGAGGCGCGGCCTAGCGGTACTCTTGGGTACTTCGTCCTTACGGTCGTCTGCACCATCAGACTTTAGCTGACAACACTTCATATTACCGGCTAATATTTGCAGCTATGGCGACAAATTACTGCTTGGCTACACATCTGACACGTAACCGATGTGCTCTCCAAACCACAACACTTGCTTTTCAGAACATGTCTTTCACACATGTCTACAAAATCACCTTCACCTTCAAATACAGTTTCCTTGCGACTGACAGAGACGTAGGCAACGTTTAAAGTTGCTATTTCCATTAAATCTCGTTAATCAGAAAAACGGTAATTTACACCTGCAGCGGAACAAAATTCCGTTCCGCCCAGCGTCTGGCTCGAACCCACGACCCTGGGATTAAGAGTCTGACGCTCTACCGACTGAGATAGCTTTTTTTTTCTTTTTTTTCTTTTTTTTTACAGCATTCGAACCTGTAATCTTCAGATCCGAAGTCTGACGCCTTATGCATTTTTTTTAACCACTTTTGTTTCTCATTTTTTTAAAGCCAGGTATCCTAGCCACTTTTCCTTTAGTCTGGCGCCTTGGACCGCTTTTTATTGTTTTTTATAAGGATGCATATCAGGAGGCGCATGACGGGGACAAAGAGGGCAGGGGTCAAAGAACTCGAGGCCTGGCCACGATGCCCCCACCATCACTCCCACCGAATTGCTCCTTCAGTGCATTTTAATTGTTATAGAAAAGCGGGTATAGTCGTGTATATTTTTCGCCTGCTCTCTTTATTGTGGTAAGGAGCACTGATTGTACGACATCTGGGGGTGAGATCCCATTGCAAAGCCGTCATTCGAGTTTTCAGTCAACAGACATTCGAGTAAGAAACATGTGATTATACTGCAATATACAGCGAGCATTTATGAGACACTTATTGGGGGGCAGACGTAACATGAATGGATAAAAGAAGAGGCATTTCCTTCATCTTGAACGTAGATTCATACTTCACTTCTTCATTACCCCTAAAATAGTACATTTAGTGTTAGACTGTGCGCTTTAACCAACACCTATTCGTTCGAATAAAATGATCAACATGTTTCCATACATTTTCCTGTGGTCTGCATATTGCTGAATGTTGCTGTACTCCATTTGCATAAAAAGCTTGAATTCCGTTTCGTCGTCACCACCTATTTTATTGATAATGTAATGGACAAACTGTCCCATTAACCAGTGTATTGCATTATTTTTGGTTTTCGGGTAATATTTAGTTTCAGGTCTGAAAAGCACCATAGGAGTAATGGAATTGGGTGACGTTCGTTGCAGTAGTGCAAGACTTTTCCTGAGCCAGTGCCAATTGTTGAGATTTCCAGCACACGTAAATCTATGAATCACAGTGTCAACTAGGTTACATTTCTGACATAAGGGGGTTTCAGCTTTCCCAATTTTATAAAGCCGCTCGTTGGTGCTGACAATATTATTGACGGCTTTGTACCATGCCGTTACCACATCTGAATTGAGCCCGTTAAAACTAATATTCTCCCAAATTGCATCCCAGTTGTGACTCATATATTTCGTGGCAATTTTATTTTGTCCTTCATATTGTTGTCTTTGTCTCATGATATCTCTGGCTGTAATGTGCAGTGAAGTTCTGAGTTTCTCGTTAACATAGCTCAATTCTGTGTATAAGATCCTAACGTATCGCAGTCGGGGGTTAATTTTTTGTACGTCTGCCGGTGGTTGAAGGCTTTCTGGTTGGACACATTTAAACAATTGTGTAGTAATACTGCCGGGGTTGGCGTGAAATATGTTTAAAGACCTTTTTATGAAAAGCGCAGAAGCTTTATTGCGTATGTCCACCAGTCCGAGGCCTCCATTTCTAGGATGTAAAGTCGCAGTTCTTAGATTAACCCTGAAGATTTCCCCCTTCCATAGGAAATTTGCAACCCTCGACATTATTTTCTGAGCTATCAACTTCGGCAAGGGAAAAACTTGTGCCATATAGAATGCCTTGGAGAGAATGCATAAGTTAATGAACCTGACCCTCTGAACCTGGTTCATAAGTCGTTGTGAGTTCTCAATAAGTCCCCCTTGAATCTTTGTTAAAACCTCTTTCCAATTGAGGGCCGTCATCCTCATTGGACATGCCGTCAGGATTGTCCCCAGGGTTTTATGTGTGGTAACTGACTTCGCCCAATCGATTTGTATCCGTTCAAGACCCCGAATTCCCAGGATTGTACTTTTATTTTCGTTTGTTGTCGCACCCGATGCGTGGCAGTAGTTTTGAAGAATGGCCCCTAGTCGAATTACATCATCTTGCCCTCTTATGACGACACCAACATCGTCAGCATAGGCTCTCACTACAGTTTTCCTGCCAGTTATAGTTATGCCCTTTAACCTTTCATGAACACTTCTTAAAAAGGGCTCTAACGACACAACAAACAAAAACATAGATAATGGACTTCCCTGTGGGATGCCACGGTTTATTTGAATTTGCCGCGTCAGCTGACAGTTGACAGCTAATTTAGCGTTCAGACCAGTAGCAACGTTTTTTATAACATTAACTGTTTTGTGGACGAGTCCCATTTTTGTCAGTACCTCAAAGAGGAAGCTGTGATTCACCGAGTCGAAAGCCTTATTAAAATCTATAAAAAGTAAAGCACATTTGATATTAGAAACCGATGCTAAGGCGATGATGTCTCTATATTCAGAAATCGTATTAAAAATACTTCTATTTGCTGCACATGACTGATGTTGACTAATTAATTTGTCGGTCAGAGGGGAAAGTCTCTTTTTTAAAATCCTGCATACTATTTTGTAGTCAGAGTTTAAAAGTGAAATAGGGCGGTAATTGTTTAAACTTTTCGTCCCTTTGTTTTTCGGTAGAAGTACAATTTTGCTGTCTTTAAAATCTGCAGGTATCGTCTGCTCGTTAAAAATCTCATTGACAATGCATGTAAACGTGTCACCAATTAAAAACCAGAACTTTCTGTAAAATTCTACAGGGAGTCCGTCGGGTCCAGCAGATTTATTCATCGGGGACGTGGTTATTGTCTCACGAACCTCTTCGTTACTGACTTCAGAAAGGATTTCGTCGTTTTCAGAACTTGTCAACTGTGGGGATAAAACACTGAGAAACTCTTGCAGAGACCCCTCGTGAGGTGGGCTGGAGGAATATAAGGCATAGTAGTACTGGTATACTGCATTTAGAATCTCCTTCTGAGACGTCAGTGTTGTCCCATTGGGGGTTTTAAGTTCACTAATAACAGTGCGTCGCCTATTCTTTGCATGCCGAAGCAGATGATATAAGGATGTTGTTTCATCATCTACCACCGACTTCGCCTTTGACTTCAGTTTTAAACCTTCCATCTGTTGTCGTTTAATGGCGAGTAATTTCGCTTTGGTGTGTCTGATGTCTTGTAATCTAATGGTTGACACGTTTGCCTGTTCATAGAGGTCTCGCAACAAACTGTAATAAAATTCCATACTGTTTTTTAACTCCCACGCTCTTTCTCTGCTGTATCTGATACACACTTTTCTCAGTCTCGGCTTTGCAACCTTAAGCCACCAGTCTAATACTGTGGGGTGCCTCTCGATCGATCGCAGACATAAGGTCCACGCATCCGATACCTCGTCTGCCAAATCTTGCTCTTGTAAGAGAGAGACATTTAGATGCCACTGGTTCCTAAAAATCTGAATCGGCTGTGGAGCTAAATTAATGCACGCCTTCATACTGCAGTGGTCACTAAAATATACAGGTACGATTTCTGAATTTAGTAGACATCTTTCCAAGTTTTGGGAAACATAGATTCTGTCTATTCTACTGCGCGAAGTCTGTGTTATATACGTATATTCAACCTTCGTTGGATATTTTAGTTCCCATGCGTCCTTTAGTTTTAGGTCGATTACTAGGCGTTTAAGTTCTAAAGAACCGTTAAAATGAGGTTGTTGATCTTTACGATTTAACACGCAGTTAAAATCACCGCCCATTATAAAACTGTTTGGGTTTCGACGTAATAAATATATAAGTTCCTCTTTATAAAATGCTGCCCTGTCCTGTCTATTACTATTTCCTGAGGGCGCGTATAAGTTAATCAATGTGGTACCTAAAACGTTAATACTAATTGCCCTTCCAGATTCCAACCGCTCCACTTGAGATACGGGAATCCCTTCCCTGAGCAGAACCGCTGTTCCTGTATGTGTGTCACAAGATACGTTAACAATTGCGGTGTATCCTGGTATTACAAATTCCGTCGTTACAACCTCCTGTAGCAAAGCGATATCGGGTCCAGAGTCATACAAAAATTCCTTGAGAGCAGCTAGCTTTAATGAGGTTCGAATTTTATTTATATTGATCGTTGTGATAGAGTATGCTTGCATCCCTAACTTGCTATTGGCCACGGACAAAGTTGGTCAAAAAAAAAAAAAAAAAAAAAAAAAAAAAAAAAAAAAAAAAACTGTTCTACTTTTGGTATGCTGAAATCCGGTTTAGAACTACAGTCATTCAGAACTTGGTAGCAGTCCTAGTAACACGGTCGCTAAACGTTAGTTTGTCTGCCATTGTCATCCCGCGCCTTAGTACTGAAGGGCTGTTCTACATTGAGTGTGTCAGGAGGCTCATCTGGAGCACCTTCTCTGACAATTTCATATCGTATATTTTTCTGTGATTTTACGTCCGACTTGTCCGCTTTTTGTTTGGCTTGGGTGCGAGAAACAGTAAGATTCGGTTGTGGTTTTAGCGTACGGCGGTGGACGCCCTGAAAACCCTGACCTGATTTTGTTGTGGCAACACTCGACGCGGCCGCTTCAGCAGCAGTGTCTAGAGAGACCTGGTTTGTAAACACTGCCTGCTGTTTACATGCTACCTTCGGTTGATGTGACGCTTGCGACGGTGTTTGCTTATTTTCCGGTTCAGGAGTAAACACTTTCACTTGTTTACACTCTGGTGCCGGTTGCTGTGCTGTTGCGGTGTCGCGGTGTTGTTGTTCTACCGCTTCCGCGAACTTCCCGTCGGTAAACAGCTGATTATCGCTGTTTACAGCTGGGCAAGTTGTCACTGCTTGGGGGACTTCTACTTTCTCGCTGTCGGCAGCTGCCGTTGCATTTTCTGGCAGTGAGCGAGATGTATCAGAAACTGCAATTAAATCTACTTGCATTTCGTCTTGGGGCACATGCAGATTTTCATCGCCAGCTTTCTGTTTACGTACAGCAGGAGATTGTCGGGAGGTGTCATCATCAGAATGATCATCTGTATGTTCAAGTGGTCGTTTCTTGGTTAGTACGTCTAACTCACGGGCAGAGGAATCACAATTGAAGCGTGTTACCAGGGGTGGAAAATCACTGCCTTCAACAGCAATAGTTCCAGTACTAAGTACAGGATCCGAACCCTCACCCTGTTTGGCCGTGTTATCGGTTGCCAAAACTTCGCTCAAGGTCATCTTGCGGCGTTGGACTAAATTTGTTTTTAGTACAAAGACACGACGGGGACAGTCCTGCCTTAAATGACCCGATTCATTGCATATATGGCACGTAGGGGTTTGACCAGTATAAATCACGTGTGCTTTATGCCCGTCAACAGTTATATGAGACGGGATATTCGTCTTTACTTCCATCTCTACCGAACGAATACCATTGAAGCTCTGAATTTTAAATTGCTTCGACCAACGTTCGTTAACTATATCCTTTACCTCACCATATTGAGACAGGGCAACCTTGATTTTCTCATTATCTATCTCGATAGGTAAATTTAACACCCGCACAGATCTATAAAGAGCATCAGCTCTCCTGATAGCCACTTTACTTGTAGAGCCGTCTCTATGCAAAAATTCGACATGATACCCGAATTTTCCAATAATTTTATCGACCGAAACGGGATCCAAAAACTTTACGAAAACACAGTAGCTGTCAGTATCTAGCTGAGTGGTATGCACCATATCAGAATTTATGCCAAGTACCTGATCAAGCCAATCATGAATTTCCAGAGCAGTCGGCTGAACACGTCGTGTTTCCTTAGCGAAGGCAAAAACCAGCGTATTCTTCCTCACAGTTGTAGCCATGGTATGCAGTAATCAAGGGGAGATTCCGGTAATTACCGAAAACTCCACAAACAACAAATAATCGTCGGTAGAAAACACAAAAACAGAACAAAGGAGGCAGAAAAAACACGAGTTACACACGAAGAAAATCACAAAACTCAAAAACACCGAAACGCAAAGGTAAACACTGGCGAAACACTGACTACACGCAGCAACGGTGACACGTCCGTACGCGTCGGCAGCTAGAGCCAGAATATAGCCGGCTACCTCGGTGAATACTTGCCGGGTAGCACGTCACACAGTACTCGTTTGGGTTGGGTGGTCCCATACAGAATCTCTCCATGCTGCCTAATGTTTTCCTAACGTCACACTCGTCACGTACTTCACTTTTATGTCATAATCATTTCTGAGAGGCAAAGAAATTGCATGACAACAAGCAGAGCTAGTGGCGTCAAAATTAACACACATACTTTATGTGACTCAAAAGCCGAACGAGTTACTTTCCGACGTTGTTTTAGATGTGCAAGTGTCAGTCAAAACTCGCGGTGTCGGCACTCTGCCGACCATTTCGTTAGTTAACACCGGTCTTGCTGTGTGTGTTTCAAGCTCAAGAGCATCTCCAAGCAAAAAATGGTCAACAGCAACATTCAGACGGTTTCGTACTGCTCAATTGCTACATTAAAACGGTATGTTTCTTTTTCAGAACTGGAAAAACACAAGCGTGACAGCATTCGAACCTGTAATCTTCAGATACGAAGTCCGACGCCTTATCCATTAGACCACACGCTCACTGACGATCAACATTTACATGTATACGACTCATCTCGAAACGCTCACACCCCTGAGGATTTGTGTTTTCGTTCTACACAGCCGCTGCCCCTTGCTCTTTCCCACCAATTCGTTACATTCAACCTCTGACGAGACCGACCAAATATAGACTGAGAAACAAGACCACACAATTTGTGCATTCGGAATCGAAGGCAGGCCGTCCCTCGCCGCATTTGCTACGATGGCCATTTGCTACTTCTGCAGAAGCGGCGGCGACGACGACGACGACGACGAAGATCGCGAGAGACTCTGAGATATGTGAGAAATACATCTATAAAATGTAATTCAGACTGCCTCGTCCCACCTTATGCTGTACCGCTTTGGCAAATGCTTTATCTGCGCCATTCGCCTTAATAACATCTGAGAGTAAATCTTAAAAAAACGCCTGTCGCTAATTGTTCGTCATCACAGGTACTGTTTGCTATACGGCCACGACGCGCAACTGATTTCCAAAATTCATCTTTCTCCTGTGAGGATGGAACTTACAACCCCTGGTTTATTAGACCAGTGCTCTACCACTGAGCTAAAGAGGCGCGGCCTAGCGGTACTTTTGGGTACTTCGTCCTTACGGTCGTCTGCACCATCAGACTTTAGCTGACAACACTTCATATTACCGGCTAATATTTGCAGCTATGGCGACAAATTACTGCTTGGCTACACATCTGACACGTAACCGATGTGCTCTCCAAACCACAACACTTGCTTTTCAGAACATGTCTTTCACACATGTCTACAAAATCACCTTCACCTTCAAATACAGTTTCCTTGCGACTGACAGAGACGTAGGCAACGTTTAAAGTTGCTATTTCCATTAAATCTCGTTAATCAGAAAAACGGTAATTTACACCTGCAGCGGAACAAAATTCCGTTCCGCCCAGCGTCTGGCTCGAACCCACGACCCTGGGATTAAGAGTCTGACGCTCTACCGACTGAGATAGCTTTTTTTTTCTTTTTTTTCTTTTTTTTTACAGCATTCGAACCTGTAATCTTCAGATCCGAAGTCTGACGCCTTATGCATTTTTTTTTAACCACTTTTGTTTCTCATTTTTTTAAAGCCAGGTATCCTAGCCACTTTTCCTTTAGTCTGTCGCCTTGGACCGCTTTTTATTGTTTTTTATAAGGATGCATATCAGGAGGCGCATGACGGGGACAAAGAGGGCAGGGGTCAAAGAACTCGAGGCCTGGCCACGATGCCCCCACCATCACTCCCACCGAAGTGCTCCTTCAGTGCATTTTAATTGTTATAGAAAAGCGGGTATAGTCGTGTATATTTTTCGCCTGCTCTCTTTATTGTGGTAAGGAGCACTGATTGTACGACATCTGGGGGTGAGATCCCATTGCAAAGCCGTCATTCGAGTTTTCAGTCAACAGACATTCGAGTAAGAAACATGTGATTATACTGCAATATACAGCGAGCATTTATGAGACACTTATTGGGGGGCAGACGTAACATGAATGGATAAAAGAAGAGGCATTTCCTTCATCTTGAACGTAGATTCATACTTCACTTCTTCATTACCCCTAAAATAGTACATTTAGTGTTAGACTGTGCGCTTTAACCAACACCTATTCGTTCGAATAAAATGATCAACATGTTTCCATACATTTTCCTGTGGTCTGCATATTGCTGAATGTTGCTGTACTCCATTTGCATAAAAAGCTTGAATTCCGTTTCGTCGTCACCACCTATTTTATTGATAATGTAATGGACAAACTGTCCCATTAACCAGTGTATTGCATTATTTTTGGTTTTCGGGTAATATTTAGTTTCAGGTCTGAAAAGCACCATAGGAGTAATGGAATTGGGTGACGTTCGTTGCAGTAGTGCAAGACTTTTCCTGAGCCAATGCCAATTGTTGAGATTTCCAGCACACGTAAATCTATGAATCACAGTGTCAACTAGGTTACATTTCTGACATAAGGGGGTTTCAGCTTTCCCAATTTTATAAAGCCGCTCGTTGGTGCTGACAATATTATTGACGGCTTTGTACCATGCCGTTACCACATCTGAATTGAGCCCGTTAAAACTAATATTCTCCCAAATTGCATCCCAGTTGTGACTCATATATTTCGTGGCAATTTTATTTTGTCCTTCATATTGTTGTCTTTGTCTCATGATATCTCTGGCTGTAATGTGCAGTGAAGTTCTGAGTTTCTCGTTAACATAGCTCAATTCTGTGAATAAGATCCTAACGTATCGCAGTCGGGGGTTAATTTTTTGTACGTCTGCCGGTGGTTGAAGGCTTTCTGGTTGGACACATTTAAACAATTGTGTAGTAATACTGCCGGGGTTGGCGTGAAATATGTTTAAAGACCTTTTTATGAAAAGCGCAGAAGCTTTATTGCGTATGTCCACCAGTCCGAGGCCTCCATTTCTAGGATGTAAAGTCGCAGTTCTTAGATTAACCCTGAAGATTTCCCCCTTCCATAGGAAATTTGCAACCCTCGACATTATTTTCTGAGCTATCAACTTCGGCAAGGGAAAAACTTGTGCCATATAGAATGCCTTGGAGAGAATGCATAAGTTAATGAACCTGACCCTCTGAACCTGGTTCATAAGTCGTTGTGAGTTCTCAATAAGTCCCCCTTGAATCTTTGTTAAAACCTCTTTCCAATTGAGGGCCGTCATCCTCATTGGACATGCCGTCAGGATTGTCCCCAGGGTTTTATGTGTGGTAACTGACTTCGCCCAATCGATTTGTATCCGTTCAAGACCCCGAATTCCCAGGATTGTACTTTTATTTTCGTTTGTTGTCGCACCCGATGCGTGGCAGTAGTTTTGAAGAATGGCCCCTAGTCGAATTACATCATCTTGCCCTCTTATGACGACACCAACATCGTCAGCATAGGCTCTCACTACAGTTTTCCTGCCAGTTATAGTTATGCCCTTTAACCTTTCATGAACACTTCTTAAAAAGGGCTCTAACGACACAACAAACAAAAACATAGATAATGGACTTCCCTGTGGGATGCCACGGTTTATTTGAATTTGCCGCGTCAGCTGACAGTTGACAGCTAATTTAGCGTTCAGACCAGTAGCAACGTTTTTTATAACATTAACTGTTTTGTGGACGAGTCCCATTTTTGTCAGTACCTCAAAGAGGAAGCTGTGATTCACCGAGTCGAAAGCCTTATTAAAATCTATAAAAAGTAAAGCACATTTGATATTAGAAACCGATGCTAAGGCGATGATGTCTCTATATTCAGAAATCGTATTAAAAATACTTCTATTTGCTGCACATGACTGATGTTGACTAATTAATTTGTCGGTCAGAGGGGAAAGTCTCTTTTTTAAAATCCTGCATACTATTTTGTAGTCAGAGTTTAAAAGTGAAATAGGGCGGTAATTGTTTAAACTTTTCGTCCCTTTGTTTTTCGGTAGAAGTACAATTTTGCTGTCTTTAAAATCTGCAGGTATCGTCTGCTCGTTAAAAATCTCATTGACAATGCATGTAAACGTGTCACCAATTAAAAACCAGAACTTTCTGTAAAATTCTACAGGGAGTCCGTCGGGTCCAGCAGATTTATTCATCGGGGACGTGGTTATTGTCTCACGAACCTCTTCGTTACTGACTTCAGAAAGGATTTCGTCGTTTTCAGAACTTGTCAACTGTGGGGATAAAACACTGAGAAACTCTTGCAGAGACCCCTCGTGAGGTGGGCTGGAGGAATATAAGGCATAGTAGTACTGGTATACTGCATTTAGAATCTCCTTCTGAGACGTCAGTGTTGTCCCATTGGGGGTTTTAAGTTCACTAATAACAGTGCGTCGCCTATTCTTTGCATGCCGAAGCAGATGATATAAGGATGTTGTTTCATCATCTACCACCGACTTCGCCTTTGACTTCAGTTTTAAACCTTCCATCTGTTGTCGTTTAATGGCGAGTAATTTCGCTTTGGTGTGTCTGATGTCTTGTAATCTAATGGTTGACACGTTTGCCTGTTCATAGAGGTCTCGCAACAAACTGTAATAAAATTCCATACTGTTTTTTAACTCCCACGCTCTTTCTCTGCTGTATCTGATACACACTTTTCTCAGTCTCGGCTTTGCAACCTTAAGCCACCAGTCTAATACTGTGGGGTGCCTCTCGATCGATCGCAGACATAAGGTCCACGCATCCGATACCTCGTCTGCCAAATCTTGCTCTTGTAAGAGAGAGACATTTAGATGCCACTGGTTCCTAAAAATCTGAATCGGCTGTGGAGCTAAATTAATGCACGCCTTCATACTGCAGTGGTCACTAAAATATACAGGTACGATTTCTGAATTTAGTAGACATCTTTCCAAGTTTTGGGAAACATAGATTCTGTCTATTCTACTGCGCGAAGTCTGTGTTATATACGTATATTCAACCTTCGTTGGATATTTTAGTTCCCATGCGTCCTTCAGTTTTAGGTCGATTACTAGGCGTTTAAGTTCTAAAGAACCGTTAAAATGAGGTTGTTGATCTTTACGATTTAACACGCAGTTAAAATCACCGCCCATTATAAAACTGTTTGGGTTTCGACGTAATAAATATATAAGTTCCTCTTTATAAAATGCTGCCCTGTCCTGTCTATTACTATTTCCTGAGGGCGCGTATAAGTTAATCAATGTGGTACCTAAAACGTTAATACTAATTGCCCTTCCAGATTCCAACCGCTCCACTTGAGATACGGGAATCCCTTCCCTGAGCAGAACCGCTGTTCCTGTATGTGTGTCACAAGATACGTTAACAATTGCGGTGTATCCTGGTATTACAAATTCCGTCGTTACAACCTCCTGTAGCAAAGCGATATCGGTTCCAGAGTCATACAAAAATTCCTTGAGAGCAGCTAGCTTTAATGAGGTTCGAATTTTATTTATATTGATCGTTGTGATAGAGTATGCTTGCATCCCTAACTTGCTATTGGCCACGGACAAAGTTGGTCAAAAGAAAAAAAAAAAAAAAAAAAAAAAAAAAAACTGTTCTACTTTTGGTATGCTGAAATCCGGTTTAGAACTACAGTCATTCAGAACTTGGTAGCAGTCCTAGTAACACGGTCGCTAAACGTTAGTTTGTCTGCCATTGTCATCCCGCGCCTTAGTACTGAAGGGCTGTTCTACATTGAGTGTGTCAGGAGGCTCATCTGGAGCACCTTCTCTGACAATTTCATATCGTATATTTTTCTGTGATTTTACGTCCGACTTGTCCGCTTTTTGTTTGGCTTGGGTGCGAGAAACAGTAAGATTCGGTTGTGGTTTTAGCGTACGGCGGTGGACGCCCTGAAAACCCTGACCTGATTTTGTTGTGGCAACACTCGACGCGGCCGCTTCAGCAGCAGTGTCTAGAGAGACCTGGTTTGTAAACACTGCCTGCTGTTTACATGCTACCTTCGGTTGATGTGACGCTTGCGACGGTGTTTGCTTATTTTCCGGTTCAGGAGTAAACACTTTCACTTGTTTACACTCTGGTGCCGGTTGCTGTGCTGTTGCGGTGTCGCGGTGTTGTTGTTCTACCGCTTCCGCGAACTTCCCGTCGGTAAACAGCTGATTATCGCTGTTTACAGCTGGGCAAGTTGTCACTGCTTGGGGGACTTCTACTTTCTCGCTGTCGGCAGCTGCCGTTGCATTTTCTGGCAGTGAGCGAGATGTATCAGAAACTGCAATTAAATCTACTTGCATTTCGTCTTGGGGCACATGCAGATTTTCATCGCCAGCTTTCTGTTTACGTACAGCAGGAGATTGTCGGGAGGTGTCATCATCAGAATGATCATCTGTATGTTCAAGTGGTCGTTTCTTGGTTAGTACGTCTAACTCACGGGCAGAGGAATCACAATTGAAGCGTGTTACCAGGGGTGGAAAATCACTGCCTTCAACAGCAATAGTTCCAGTACTAAGTACAGGATCCGAACCCTCACCCTGTTTGGCCGTGTTATCGGTTGCCAAAACTTCGCTCAAGGTCATCTTGCGGCGTTGGACTAAATTTGTTTTTAGTACAAAGACACGACGGGGACAGTCCTGCCTTAAATGACCCGATTCATTGCATATATGGCACGTAGGGGTTTGACCAGTATAAATCACGTGTGCTTTATGCCCGTCAACAGTTATATGAGACGGGATATTCGTCTTTACTTCCATCTCTACCGAACGAATACCATTGAAGCTCTGAATTTTAAATTGCTTCGACCAACGTTCGTTAACTATATCCTTTACCTCACCATATTGAGACAGGGCAACCTTGATTTTCTCATTATCTATCTCGATAGGTAAATTTAACACCCGCACAGATCTATAAAGAGCATCAGCTCTCCTGATAGCCACTTTACTTGTAGAGCCGTCTCTATGCAAAAATTCGACATGATACCCGAATTTTCCAATAATTTTATCGACCGAAACGGGATCCAAAAACTTTACGAAAACACAGTAGCTGTCAGTATCTAGCTGAGTGGTATGCACCATATCAGAATTTATGCCAAGTACCTGATCAAGCCAATCATGAATTTCCAGAGCAGTCGGCTGAACACGTCGTGTTTCCTTAGCGAAGGCAAAAACCAGCGTATTCTTCCTCACAGTTGTAGCCATGGTATGCAGTAATCAAGGGGAGATTCCGGTAATTACCGAAAACTCCACAAACAACAAATAATCGTCGGTAGAAAACACAAAAACAGAACAAAGGAGGCAGAAAAAACACGAGTTACACACGAAGAAAATCACAAAACTCAAAAACACCGAAACGCAAAGGTAAACACTGGCGAAACACTGACTACACGCAGCAACGGTGACACGTCCGTACGCGTCGGCAGCTAGAGCCAGAATATAGCCGGCTACCTCGGTGAATACTTGCCGGGTAGCACGTCACACAGTACTCGTTTGGGTTGGGTGGTCCCATACAGAATCTCTCCATGCTGCCTAATGTTTTCCTAACGTCACACTCGTCACGTACTTCACTTTTATGTCATAATCATTTCTGAGAGGCAAAGAAATTGCATGACAACAAGCAGAGCTAGTGGCGTCAAAATTAACACACATACTTTATGTGACTCAAAAGCCGAACGAGTTACTTTCCGACGTTGTTTTAGATGTGCAAGTGCCAGTCAAAACTCGCGGTGTCGGCACTCTGCCGACCATTTCGTTAGTTAACACCGGTCTTGCTGTGTGTGTTTCAAGCTCAAGAGCATCTCCAAGCAAAAAATGGTCAACAGCAACATTCAGACGGTTTCGTACTGCTCAATTGCTACATTAAAACGGTATGTTTCTTTTTCAGAACTGGAAAAACACAAGCGTGACAGCATTCGAACCTGTAATCTTCAGAGCCGAAGTCCGACGCCTTATCCATTAGACCACACGGTCACTGACGATCAACATTTACATGTATACGACTCATCTCGAAACGCTCACACCCCTGAGGATTTGTGTTTTCGTTCTACACAGCCGCTGCCTCTTGCTCTTTCCCACCCATTCGTTACATTCAACCTCTGACAAGACCGACCAAATATAGACTGAGAAACAAGACCACACAATTTGTGCATTCGGAATCGAAGGCAGGCCGTCCCTCGCCGCATTTGCTACGATGGCCATTTGCTACTTCTGCAGAAGCGGCGGCGGCGGCGACGACGACGACGACGACGACGACGACGACGACGAAGATCGCGAGAGACTCTGAGATATGTGAGAAATACATCTATAAAATGTAATTCAGACTGCCTCGTCCCACCTTATGCTGTACCGCTTTGGCAAATGCTTTATCTGCGCCATTCGCCTTAATCACATCTGAGAGTAAATCTTGAAAAAACGCCTGTCGCTAATTGTTCGTCATCACAGGTACTGTTTGCTATACGGCCACGACGCGCAACTGATTTCCAAAATTCATCTTTCTCCTGTGAGGATGGAACTTACAACCCCTGGTTTATTAGACCAGTGCTCTACCACTGAGCTAAAGAGGCGCGGACTAGCGGTACTCTTGGGTACTTCGTCCTTACGGTCGTCTGCACCATCAGACTTTAGCTGACAACACTTCATATTACCGGCTAATATTTGCAGCTATGGCGACAAATTACTGCTTGGCTACACATCTGACACGTAACCGATGTGCTCTCCAAACCACAACACTTGCTTTTCAGAACATGTCTTTCACACATGTCTACAAAATCACCTTCACCTTCAAATACAGTTTCCTTGCGACTGACAGAGACGTAGGCAAAGTTTAAAGTTGCTATTTCCATTAAATCTCGTTAATCAGAAAAACGGTAATTTACACCTGCAGCGGAACAAAATTCCGTTCCGCCCAGCGTCTGGCTCGAACCCACGACCCTGGGATTAAGAGTCTGACGCTCTACCGACTGAGATAGCCGGCTACCTCGGTGAATACTTGCCGGGCAGCACGTCACACAGTACTCGTTTTGGTTGGGTGGTCCCATACAGAATCTCTCCATGCTGCCTAATGTTTTCCTAACGTCACACTCGTCACGTACTTCACTTTTATGTCATAATCATTTCTGAGAGGCAAAGAAATTGCATGACAACAAGCAGAGCTAGTGGCGTCAAAATTAACACACATACTTTATGTGACTCAAAAGCCGAACGAGTTACTTTCCGACGTTGTTTTAGATGTGCAAGTGCCAGTCAAAACTCGCGGTGTCGGCACTCTGCCGACCATTTCGTTAGTTAACACCGGTCTTGCTGTGTGTGTTTCAAGCTCAAGAGCATCTCCAAGCAAAAAATGGTCAACAGCAACATTCAGACGGTTTCGTACTGCTCAATTGCTACATTAAAACGGTATGTTTCTTTTTCAGAACTGGAAAAACACAAGCGTGACAGCATTCGAACCCGTAATCTTCAGAGCCGAAGTCCGACGCCTTATCCATTAGACCACACGGTCACTGACGATCAACATTTACATGTATACGACCCATCTCGAAACGCTCACACCCCTGAGGATTTGTGTTTTCGTTCTACACAGCCGCTGCCCCTTGCTCTTTCCCACCCATTCGTTACATTCAACCTCTGACAAGACCGACCAAATATAGACTGAGAAACAAGACCACACAATTTGTGCATTCGGAATCGAAGGCAGGCCGTCCCTCGCCGCATTTGCTACGATGGCCATTTGCTACTTCTGCAGAAGCGGCGGCGGCGGCAGCGGCGACGACGACGAAGATCGCGAGAGACTCTGAGATATGTGAGAAATACATCTATAAAATGTAATTCAGACTGCCTCGTCCCACCTTATGCTGTACCGCTTTGGCAAATGCTTTATCTGCGCCATTCGCCTTAATCACATCTGAGAGTAAATCTTAAAAAAACGCCTGTCGCTAATTGTTCGTCATCACAGGTACTGTTTGCTATACGGCCACGACGCGCAACTGATTTCCAAAATTCATCTTTCTCCTGTGAGGATGGAACTTACAACCCCTGGTTTATTAGACCAGTGCTCTACCACTGAGCTAAAGAGGCGCGGCCTAGCGGTACTCTTGGGTACTTCGTCCTTACGGTCGTCTGCACCATCAGACTTTAGCTGACAACACTTCATATTACCGGCTAATATTTGCAGCTATGGCGACAAATTACTGCTTGGCTACACATCTGACACGTAACCGATGTGCTCTCCAAACCACAACACTTGCTTTTCAGAACATGTCTTTCACACATGTCTACAAAATCACCTTCACCTTCAAATACAGTTTCCTTGCGACTGACAGAGACGTAGGCAAAGTTTAAAGTTGCTATTTCCATTAAATCTCGTTAATCAGAAAAACGGTAATTTACACCTGCAGCGGAACAAAATTCCGTTCCGCCCAGCGTCTGGCTCGAACCCACGACCCTGGGATTAAGAGTCTGACGCTCTACCGACTGAGATAGCCGGCTACCTCGGTGAATACTTGCCGGGTAGCACGTCACACAGTACTCGTTTGGGTTGGGTGGTCCCATACAGAATCTCTCCATGCTGCCTAATGTTTTCCTAACGTCACACTCGTCACGTACTTCACTTTTATGTCATAATCATTTCTGAGAGGCAAAGAAATTGCATGACAACAAGCAGAGCTAGTGGCGTCAAAATTAATACACATACTTTATGTGACTCAAAAGCCGAACGAGTTACTTTCCGACGTTGTTTTAGATGTGCAAGTGCCAGTCAAAACTCGCGGTGTCGGCACTCTGCCGACCATTTCGTTAGTTAACACCGGTCTTGCTGTGTGTGTTTCAAGCTCAAGAGCATCTCCAAGCAAAAAATGGTCAACAGCAACATTCAGACGGTTTCGTACTGCTCAATTGCTACATTAAAACGGTATGTTTCTTTTTCAGAACTGGAAAAACACAAGCGTGACAGCATTCGAACCTGTAATCTTCAGAGCCGAAGTCCGACGCCTTATCCATTAGACCACACGGTCACTGACGATCAACATTTACATGTATACGACTCATCTCGAAACGCTCACACCCCTGAGGATTTGTGTTTTCGTTCTACACAGCCGCTGCCCCTTGCTCTTTCCCACCCATTCGTTACATTCAACCTCTGACAAGACCGACCAAATATAGACTGAGAAACAAGACCACACAATTTGTGCATTCGGAATCGAAGGCAGGCCGTCCCTCGCCGCATTTGCTACGATGGCCATTTGCTACTTCTGCATAAGCGGCGGCGGCGGCGGCGACGACGACGAAGATCGCGAGAGACTCTGAGATATGTGAGAAATACATCTATAAAATGTAATTCAGACTGCCTCGTCCCACCTTATGCTGTACCGCTTTGGCAAATGCTTTATCTGCGCCATTCGCCTTAATCACATCTGAGAGTAAATCTTAAAAAAACGCCTGTCGCTAATTGTTCGTCATCACAGGTACTGTTTGCTATACGGCCACGACGCGCAACTGATTTCCAAAATTCATCTTTCTCCTGTGAGGATGGAACTTACAACCCCTGGTTTATTAGACCAGTGCTCTACCACTAAGCTAAAGAGGCGCGGCCTAGCGGTACTCTTGGGTACTTCGTCCTTACGGTCGTCTGCACCATCAGACTTTAGCTGACAACACTTCATATTACCGGCTAATATTTGCAGCTATGGCGACAAATTACTGCTTGGCTACACATCTGACACGTAACCGATGTGCTCTCCAAACCACAACACTTGCTTTTCAGAACATGTCTTTCACACATGTCTACAAAATCACCTTCACCTTCAAATACAGTTTCCTTGCGACTGACAGAGACGTAGGCAAAGTTTAAAGTTGCTATTTCCATTAAATCTCGTTAATCAGAAAAACGGTAATTTACACCTGCAGCGGAACAAAATTCCGTTCCGCCCAGCGTCTGGCTCGAACCCACGACCCTGGGATTAAGAGTCTGATGCTCTACCGACTGAGATAGCCGGCTACCTCGGTGAATACTTGCCGGGTAGCACGTCACACAGTACTCGTTTGGGTTGGGTGGTCCCATACAGAATCTCTCCATGCTGCCTAATGTTTTCCTAACGTCACACTCGTCACGTACTTCACTTTTATGTCATAATCATTTCTGAGAGGCAAAGAAATTGCATGACAACAAGCAGAGCTAGTGGCGTCAAAATTAACACACATACTTTATGTGACTCAAAAGCCGAACGAGTTACTTTCCGACGTTGTTTTAGATGTGCAAGTGCCAGTCAAAACTCGCGGTGTCGGCACTCTGCCGACCATTTCGTTAGTTAACACCGGTCTTGCTGTGTGTGTTTCAAGCTCAAGAGCATCTCCAAGCAAAAAATGGTCAACAGCAACATTCAGACGGTTTCGTACTGCTCAATTGCTACATTAAAACGGTATGTTTCTTTTTCAGAACTGGAAAAACACAAGCGTGACAGCATTCGAACCTGTAATCTTCAGAGCCGAAGTCCGACGCCTTATCCATTAGACCACACGGTCACTGACGATCAACATTTACATGTATACGACTCATCTCGAAACGCTCACACCCCTGAGGATTTGTGTTTTCGTTCTACACAGCCGCTGCCCCTTGCTCTTTCCCACCCATTCGTTACATTCAACCTCTGACAAGACCGACCAAATATAGACTGAGAAACAAGACCACACAATTTGTGCATTCGGAATCGAAGGCAGGCCGTCCCTCGCCGCATTTGCTACGATGGCCATTTGCTACTTCTGCAGAAGCGGCGGCGGCGGCAGCGGCGACGACGACGAAGATCGCGAGAGACTCTGAGATATGTGAGAAATACATCTATAAAATGTAATTCAGACTGCCTCGTCCCACCTTATGCTGTACCGCTTTGGCAAATGCTTTATCTGCGCCATTCGCCTTAATCACATCTGAGAGTAAATCTTAAAAAAACGCCTGTCGCTAATTGTTCGTCATCACAGGTACTGTTTGCTATACGGCCACGACGCGCAACTGATTTCCAAAATTCATCTTTCTACTGTGAGGATGGAACTTACAACCCCTGGTTTATTAGACCAGTGCTCTACCACTGAGCTAAAGAGGCGCGGCCTAGCGGTACTCTTGGGTACTTCGTCCTTACGGTCGTCTGCACCATCAGACTTTAGCTGACAACACTTCATATTACCGGCTAATATTTGCAGCTATGGCGACAAATTACTGCTTGGCTACACATCTGACACGTAACCGATGTGCTCTCCAAACCACAACACTTGCTTTTCAGAACATGTCTTTCACACATGTCTACAAAATCACCTTCACCTTCAAATACAGTTTCCTTGCGACTGACAGAGACGTAGGCAAAGTTTAAAGTTGCTATTTCCATTAAATCTCGTTAATCAGAAAAACGGTAATTTACACCTGCAGCGGAACAAAATTCCGTTCCGCCCAGCGTCTGGCTCGAACCCACGACCCTGGGATTAAGAGTCTGACGCTCTACCGACTGAGATAGCCGGCTACCTCGGTGAATACTTGCCGGGTAGCACGTCACACAGTACTCGTTTGGGTTGGGTGGTCCCATACAGAATCTCTCCATGCTGCCTAATGTTTTCCTAACGTCACACTCGTCACGTACTTCACTTTTATGTCATAATCATTTCTGAGAGGCAAAGAAATTGCATGACAACAAGCAGAGCTAGTGGCGTCAAAATTAACACACATACTTTATGTGACTCAAAAGCCGAACGAGTTACTTTCCGACGTTGTTTTAGATGTGCAAGTGCCAGTCAAAACTCGCGGTGTCGGCACTCTGCCGACCATTTCGTTAGTTAACACCGGTCTTGCTGTGTGTGTTTCAAGCTCAAGAGCATCTCCAAGCAAAAAATGGTCAACAGCAACATTCAGACGGTTTCGTACTGCTCAATTGCTACATTAAAACGGTATGTTTCTTTTTCAGAACTGGAAAAACACAAGCGTGACAGCATTCGAACCTGTAATCTTCAGAGCCGAAGTCCGACGCCTTATCCATTAGACCACACGGTCACTGACGATCAACATTTACATGTATACGACTCATCTCGAAACGCTCACACCCCTGAGGATTTGTGTTTTCGTTCTACACAGCCGCTGCCCCTTGCTCTTTCCCACCCATTCGTTACATTCAACCTCTGACAAGACCGACCAAATATAGACTGAGAAACAAGACCACACAATTTGTGCATTCGGAATCGAAGGCAGGCCGTCCCTCGCCGCATTTGCTACGATGGCCATTTGCTACTTCTGCAGAAGCGGCGGCGGCGGCAGCGGCGACGACGACGAAGATCGCGAGAGACTCTGAGATATGTGAGAAATACATCTATAAAATGTAATTCAGACTGCCTCGTCCCACCTTATGCTGTACCGCTTTGGCAAATGCTTTATCTGCGCCATTCGCCTTAATCACATCTGAGAGTAAATCTTAAAAAAACGCCTGTCGCTAATTGTTCGTCATCACAGGTACAGTTTGCTATACGGCCACGACGCGCAACTGATTTCCAAAATTCATCTTTCTCCTGTGAGGATGGAACTTACAACCCCTGGTTTATTAGACCAGTGCTCTACCACTGAGCTAAAGAGGCGCGGCCTAGCGGTACTCTTGGGTACTTCGTCCTTACGGTCGTCTGCACCATCAGACTTTAGCTGACAACACTTCATATTACCGGCTAATATTTGCAGCTATGGCGACAAATTACTGCTTGGCTACACATCTGACACGTAACCGATGTGCTCTCCAAACCACAACACTTGCTTTTCAGAACATGTCTTTCACACATGTCTACAAAATCACCTTCACCTTCAAATACAGTTTCCTTGCGACTGACAGAGACGTAGGCAAAGTTTAAAGTTGCTATTTCCATTAAATCTCGTTAATCAGAAAAACGGTAATTTACACCTGCAGCGGAACAAAATTCCGTTCCGCCCAGCGTCTGGCTCGAACCCACGACCCTGGGATTAAGAGTCTGACGCTCTACCGACTGAGATAGCCGGCTACCTCGGTGAATACTTGCCGGGTAGCACGTCACACAGTACTCGTTTGGGTTGGGTGGTCCCATACAGAATCTCTCCATGCTGCCTAATGTTTTCCTAACGTCACACTCGTCACGTACTTCACTTTTATGTCATAATCATTTCTGAGAGGCAAAGAAATTGCATGACAACAAGCAGAGCTAGTGGCGTCAAAATTAATACACATACTTTATGTGACTCAAAAGCCGAACGAGTTACTTTCCGACGTTGTTTTAGATGTGCAAGTGCCAGTCAAAACTCGCGGTGTCGGCACTCTGCCGACCATTTCGTTAGTTAACACCGGTCTTGCTGTGTGTGTTTCAAGCTCAAGAGCATCTCCAAGCAAAAAATGGTCAACAGCAACATTCAGACGGTTTCGTACTGCTCAATTGCTACATTAAAACGGTATGTTTCTTTTTCAGAACTGGAAAAACACAAGCGTGACAGCATTCGAACCTGTAATCTTCAGAGCCGAAGTCCGACGCCTTATCCATTAGACCACACGGTCACTGACGATCAACATTTACATGTATACGACTCATCTCGAAACGCTCACACCCCTGAGGATTTGTGTTTTCGTTCTACACAGCCGCTGCCCCTTGCTCTTTCCCACCCATTCGTTACATTCAACCTCTGACAAGACCGACCAAATATAGACTGAGAAACAAGACCACACAATTTGTGCATTCGGAATCGAAGGCAGGCCGTCCCTCGCCGCATTTGCTACGATGGCCATTTGCTACTTCTGCATAAGCGGCGGCGGCGGCGGCGGCGACGACGACGAAGATCGCGAGAGACTCTGAGATATGTGAGAAATACATCTATAAAATGTAATTCAGACTGCCTCGTCCCACCTTATGCTGTACCGCTTTGGCAAATGCTTTATCTGCGCCATTCGCCTTAATCACATCTGAGAGTAAATCTTAAAAAAACGCCTGTCGCTAATTGTTCGTCATCACAGGTACTGTTTGCTATACGGCCACGACGCGCAACTGATTTCCAAAATTCATCTTTCTCCTGTGAGGATGGAACTTACAACCCCTGGTTTATTAGACCAGTGCTCTACCACTGAGCTAAAGAGGCGCGGCCTAGCGGTACTCTTGGGTACTTTGTCCTTACGGTCGTCTGCACCATCAGACTTTAGCTGACAACACTTCATATTACCGGCTAATATTTGCAGCTATGGCGACAAATTACTGCTTGGCTACACATCTGACACGTAACCGATGTGCTCTCCAAACCACAACACTTGCTTTTCAGAACATGTCTTTCACACATGTCTACAAAATCACCTTCACCTTCAAATACAGTTTCCTTGCGACTGACAGAGACGTAGGCAAAGTTTAAAGTTGCTATTTCCATTAAATCTCGTTAATCAGAAAAACGGTAATTTACACCTGCAGCGGAACAAAATTCCGTTCCGCCCAGCGTCTGGCTCGAATCCACGACCCTGGGATTAAGAGTCTGACGCTCTACCGACTGAGATAGCCGGCTACCTCGGTGAATACTTGCCGGGTAGCACGTCACACAGTACTCGTTTGGGTTGGGTGGTCCCATACAGAATCTCTCCATGCTGCCTAATGTTTTCCTAACGTCACACTCGTCACGTACTTCACTTTTATGTCATAATCATTTCTGAGAGGCAAAGAAATTGCATGACAACAAGCAGAGCTAGTGGCGTCAAAATTAACACACATACTTTATGTGACTCAAAAGCCGAACGAGTTACTTTCCGACGTTGTTTTAGATGTGCAAGTGCCAGTCAAAACTCGCGGTGTCGGCACTCTGCCGACCATTTCGTTAGTTAACACCGGTCTTGCTGTGTGTGTTTCAAGCTCAAGAGCATCTCCAAGCAAAAAATGGTCAACAGCAACATTCAGACGGTTTCGTACTGCTCAATTGCTACATTAAAACGGTATGTTTCTTTTTCAGAACTGGAAAAACACAAGCGTGACAGCATTCGAACCTGTAATCTTCAGAGCCGAAGTCCGACGGCTTATCCATTAGACCACACGGTCACTGACGATCAACATTTACATGTATACGACTCATCTCGAAACGCTCACACCCCTGAGGATTTGTGTTTTCGTTCTACACAGCCGCTGCCCCTTGCTCTTTCCCACCCATTCGTTACATTCAACCTCTGACAAGACCGACCAAATATAGACTGAGAAACAAGACCACACAATTTGTGCATTCGGAATCGAAGGCAGGCCGTCCCTCGCCGCATTTGCTACGATGGCCATTTGCTACTTCTGCATAAGCGGCGGCGGCGGCGGCGACGACGACGAAGATCGCGAGAGACTCTGAGATATGTGAGAAATACATCTATAAAATGTAATTCAGACTGCCTCGTCCCACCTTATGCTGTACCGCTTTGGCAAATGCTTTATCTGCGCCATTCGCCTTAATCACATCTGAGAGTAAATCTTAAAAAAACGCCTGTCGCTAATTGTTCGTCATCACAGGTACTGTTTGCTATACGGCCACGACGCGCAACTGATTTCCAAAATTCATCTTTCTACTGTGAGGATGGAACTTACAACCCCTGGTTTATTAGACCAGTGCTCTACCACTGAGCTAAAGAGGCGCGGCCTAGCGGTACTCTTGGGTACTTCGTCCTTACGGTCGTCTGCACCATCAGACTTTAGCTGACAACACTTCATATTACCGGCTAATATTTGCAGCTATGGCGACAAATTACTGCTTGGCTACACATCTGACACGTAACCGATGTGCTCTCCAAACCACAACACTTGCTTTTCAGAACATGTCTTTCACACATGTCTACAAAATCACCTTCACCTTCAAATACAGTTTCCTTGCGACTGACAGAGACGTAGGCAAAGTTTAAAGTTGCTATTTCCATTAAATCTCGTTAATCAGAAAAACGGTAATTTACACCTGCAGCGGAACAAAATTCCGTTCCGCCCAGCGTCTGGCTCGAACCCACGACCCTGGGATTAAGAGTCTGACGCTCTACCGACTGAGATAGCCGGCTACCTCGGTGAATACTTGCCGGGTAGCACGTCACACAGTACTCGTTTGGGTTGGGTGGTCCCATACAGAATCTCTCCATGCTGCCTAATGTTTTCCTAACGTCACACTCGTCACGTACTTCACTTTTATGTCATAATCATTTCTGAGAGGCAAAGAAATTGCATGACAACAAGCAGAGCTAGTGGCGTCAAAATTAACACACATACTTTATGTGACTCAAAAGCCGAACGAGTTACTTTCCGACGTTGTTTTAGATGTGCAAGTGCCAGTCAAAACTCGCGGTGTCGGCACTCTGCCGACCATTTCGTTAGTTAACACCGGTCTTGCTGTGTGTGTTTCAAGCTCAAGAGCATCTCCAAGCAAAAAATGGTCAACAGCAACATTCAGACGGTTTCGTACTGCTCAATTGCTACATTAAAACGGTATGTTTCTTTTTCAGAACTGGAAAAACACAAGCGTGACAGCATTCGAACCTGTAATCTTCAGATACGAAGTCCGACGCCTTATCCATTAGACCACACGGTCACTGACGATCAACATTTATATGTATACGACTCATCTCGAAACGCTCACACCCCTGAGGATTTGTGTTTTCGTTCTACACAGCCGCTGCCCCTTGCTCTTTCCCACCCATTCGTTACATTCAACCTCTGACGAGACCGACCAAATATAGACTGAGAAACAAGACCACACAATTTGTGCATTCGGAATCGAAGGCAGGCCGTCCCTCGCCGCATTTGCTACGATGGCCATTTGCTACTTCTGCAGAAGCGGCGGCGGCGGCAGCGGCGACGACGACGAAGATCGCGAGAGACTCTGAGATATGTGAGAAATACATCTATAAAATGTAATTCAGACTGCCTCGTCCCACCTTATGCTGTACCGCTTTGGCAAATGCTTTATCTGCGCCATTCGCCTTAATCACATCTGAGAGTAAATCTTAAAAAAACGCCTGTCGCTAATTGTTCGTCATCACAGGTACTGTTTGCTATACGGCCACGACGCGCAACTGATTTCCAAAATTCATCTTTCTCCTGTGAGGATGGAACTTACAACCCCTGGTTTATTAGACCAGTGCTCTACCACTGAGCTAAAGAGGCGCGGCCTAGCGGTACTCTTGGGTACTTCGTCCTTACGGTCGTCTGCACCATCAGACTTTAGCTGACAACACTTCATATTACCGGCTAATATTTGCAGCTATGGCGACAAATTACTGCTTGGCTACACATCTGACACGTAACCGATGTGCTCTCCAAACCACAACACTTGCTTTTCAGAACATGTCTTTCACACATGTCTACAAAATCACCTTCACCTTCAAATACAGTTTCCTTGCGACTGACAGAGACGTAGGCAAAGTTTAAAGTTGCTATTTCCATTAAATCTCGTTAATCAGAAAAACGGTAATTTACACCTGCAGCGGAACAAAATTCCGTTCCGCCCAGCGTCTGGCTCGAACCCACGACCCTGGGATTAAGAGTCTGACGCTCTACCGACTGAGATAGCCGGCTACCTCGGTGAATACTTGCCGGGTAGCACGTCACACAGTACTCGTTTGGGTTGGGTGGTCCCATACAGAATCTCTCCATGCTGCCTAATGTTTTCCTAACGTCACACTCGTCACGTACTTCACTTTTATGTCATAATCATTTCTGAGAGGCAAAGAAATTGCATGACAACAAGCAGAGCTAGTGGCGTCAAAATTAACACACATACTTTATGTGACTCAAAAGCCGAACGAGTTACTTTCCGACGTTGTTTTAGATGTGCAAGTGCCAGTCAAAACTCGCGGTGTCGGCACTCTGCCGACCATTTCGTTAGTTAACACCGGTCTTGCTGTGTGTGTTTCAAGCTCAAGAGCATCTCCAAGCAAAAAATGGTCAACAGCAACATTCAGACGGTTTCGTACTGCTCAATTGCTACATTAAAACGGTATGTTTCTTTTTCAGAACTGGAAAAACACAAGCGTGACAGCATTCGAACCTGTAATCTTCAGATACGAAGTCCGACGCCTTATCCATTAGACCACACGGTCACTGACGATCAACATTTATATGTATACGACTCATCTCGAAACGCTCACACCCCTGAGGATTTGTGTTTTCGTTCTACACAGCCGCTGCCCCTTGCTCTTTCCCACCCATTCGTTACATTCAACCTCTGACGAGACCGACCAAATATAGACTGAGAAACAAGACCACACAATTTGTGCATTCGGAATCGAAGGCAGGCCGTCCCTCGCCGCATTTGCTACGATGGCCATTTGCTACTTCTGCAGAAGCGGCGGCGGCGACGACGACGACGACGACGACGACGACGACGACGACGACGAAGATCGCGAGAGACTCTGAGATATGTGAGAAATACATCTATAAAATGTAATTCAGACTGCCTCGTCCCACCTTATGCTGTACCGCTTTGGCAAATGCTTTATCTGCGCCATTCGCCTTAATCACATCTGAGAGTAAGTCTTAAAAAAACGCCTGTCGCTAATTGTTCGTCATCACAGGTACTGTTTGCTATACGGCCACGACGCGCAACTGATTTCCAAAATTCATCTTTCTCCTGTGAGGATGGAACTTACAACCCCTGGTTTATTAGACCAGTGCTCTACCACTGAGCTAAAGAGGCGCGGCCTAGCGGTACTCTTGGGTACTTCGTCCTTACGGTCGTCTGCACCATCAGACTTTAGCTGACAACACTTCATATTACCGGCTAATATTTGCAGCTATGGCGACAAATTACTGCTTGGCTACACATCTGACACGTAACCGATGTGCTCTCCAAACCACAACACTTGCTTTTCAGAACATGTCTTTCACACATGTCTACAAAATCACCTTCACCTTCAAATACAGTTTCCTTGCGACTGACAGAGACGTAGGCAAAGTTTAAAGTTGCTATTTCCATTAAATCTCGTTAATCAGAAAAACGGTAATTTACACCTGCAGCGGAACAAAATTCGGTTCCGCCCAGCGTCTGGCTCGAACCCACGACCCTGGGATTAAGAGTCTGACGCTCTACCGACTGAGATAGCCGGCTACCTCGGTAAATACTTGCCGGGTAGCACGTCACACAGTACTCGTTTGGGTTGGGTGGTCCCATACAGAATCTCTCCATGCTGCCTAATGTTTTCCTAAAGTCACACTCGTCACGTACTTCACTTTTATGTCATAATCATTTCTGAGAGGCAAAGAAATTGCATGACAACAAGCAGAGCTAGTGGCGTCAAAATTAATACACATACTTTATGTGACTCAAAAGCCGAACGAGTTACTTTCCGACGTTGTTTTAGATGTGCAAGTGCCAGTCAAAGCTCGCGGTGTCGGCACTCTGCCGACCATTTCGTTAGTTAACACCGGTCTTGCTGTGTGTGTTTCAAGCTCAAGAGCATCTCCAAGCAAAAAATGGTCAACAGCAACATTCAGACGGTTTCGTACTGCTCAATTGCTACATTAAAACGGTATGTTTCTTTTTCAGAACTGGAAAAACACAAGCGTGACAGCATTCGAACCTGTAATCTTCAGAGCCGAAGTCCGACGCCTTATCCATTAGACCACACGGTCACTGACGATCAACATTTACATGTATACGACTCATCTCGAAACGCTCACACCCCTGAGGATTTGTGTTTTCGTTCTACACAGCCGCTGCCCCTTGCTCTTTCCCACCCATTCGTTACATTCAACCTCTGACAAGACCGACCAAATATAGACTGAGAAACAAGACCACACAATTTGTGCATTCGGAATCGAAGGCAGGCCGTCCCTCGCCGCATTTGCTACGATGGCCATTTGCTACTTCTGCATAAGCGGCGGCGGCGGCGGCGACGACGACGAAGATCGCGAGAGACTCTGAGATATGTGAGAAATACATCTATAAAATGTAATTCAGACTGCCTCGTCCCACCTTATGCTGTACCGCTTTGGCAAATGCTTTATCTGCGCCATTCGCCTTAATCACATCTGAGAGTAAATCTTAAAAAAACGCCTGTCGCTAATTGTTCGTCATCACAGGTACTGTTTGCTATACGGCCACGACGCGCAACTGATTTCCAAAATTCATCTTTCTCCTGTGAGGATGGAACTTACAACCCCTGGTTTATTAGACCAGTGCTCTACCACTGAGCTAAGGAGGCGCGGCCTAGCGGTACTCTTGGGTACTTCGTCCTTACGGTCGTCTGCACCATCAGACTTTAGCTGACAACACTTCATATTACCGGCTAATATTTGCAGCTATGGCGACAAATTACTGCTTGGCTACACATCTGACACGTAACCGATGTGCTCTCCAAACCACAACACTTGCTTTTCAGAACATGTCTTTCACACATGTCTACAAAATCACCTTCACCTTCAAATACAGTTTCCTTGCGACTGACAGAGACGTAGGCAAAGTTTAAAGTTGCTATTTCCATTAAATCTCGTTAATCAGAAAAACGGTAATTTACACCTGCAGCGGAACAAAATTCGGTTCCGCCCAGCGTCTGGCTCGAACCCACGACCCTGGGATTAAGAGTCTGACGCTCTACCGACTGAGATAGCCGGCTACCTCGGTAAATACTTGCCGGGTAGCACGTCACACAGTACTCGTTTGGGTTGGGTGGTCCCATACAGAATCTCTCCATGCTGCCTAATGTTTTCCTAACGTCACACTCGTCACGTACTTCACTTTTATGTCATAATCATTTCTGAGAGGCAAAGAAATTGCATGACAACAAGCAG
This sequence comes from Schistocerca gregaria, assembly GCF_023897955.1. Lineage (NCBI taxonomy): Eukaryota > Metazoa > Arthropoda > Insecta > Orthoptera > Acrididae > Schistocerca > Schistocerca gregaria. The sequence goes on along the minus strand of NW_026061724.1, from coordinate 15,736,348 downwards.
AGCTAGTGGCGTCAAAATTAATACACATACTTTATGTGACTCAAAAGCCGAACGAGTTACTTTCCGACGTTGTTTTAGATGTGCAAGTGCCAGTCAAAGCTCGCGGTGTCGGCACTCTGCCGACCATTTCGTTAGTTAACACCGGTCTTGCTGTGTGTGTTTCAAGCTCAAGAGCATCTCCAAGCAAAAAATGGTCAACAGCAACATTCAGACGGTTTCGTACTGCTCAATTGCTACATTAAAACGGTATGTTTCTTTTTCAGAACTGGAAAAACACAAGCGTGACAGCATTCGAACCTGTAATCTTCAGAGCCGAAGTCCGACGCCTTATCCATTAGACCACACGGTCACTGACGATCAACATTTACATGTATACGACTCATCTCGAAACGCTCACACCCCTGAGGATTTGTGTTTTCGTTCTACACAGCCGCTGCCCCTTGCTCTTTCCCACCCATTCGTTACATTCAACCTCTGACAAGACCGACCAAATATAGACTGAGAAACAAGACCACACAATTTGTGCATTCGGAATCGAAGGCAGGCCGTCCCTCGCCGCATTTGCTACGATGGCCATTTGCTACTTCTGCATAAGCGGCGGCGGCGGCGGCGACGACGACGAAGATCGCGAGAGACTCTGAGATATGTGAGAAATACATCTATAAAATGTAATTCAGACTGCCTCGTCCCACCTTATGCTGTACCGCTTTGGCAAATGCTTTATCTGCGCCATTCGCCTTAATCACATCTGAGAGTAAATCTTAAAAAAACGCCTGTCGCTAATTGTTCGTCATCACAGGTACTGTTTGCTATACGGCCACGACGCGCAACTGATTTCCAAAATTCATCTTTCTCCTGTGAGGATGGAACTTACAACCCCTGGTTTATTAGACCAGTGCTCTACCACTGAGCTAAAGAGGCGCGGCCTAGCGGTACTCTTGGGTACTTCGTCCTTACGGTCGTCTGCACCATCAGACTTTAGCTGACAACACTTCATATTACCGGCTAATATTTGCAGCTATGGCGACAAATTACTGCTTGGCTACACATCTGACACGTAACCGATGTGCTCTCCAAACCACAACACTTGCTTTTCAGAACATGTCTTTCACACATGTCTACAAAATCACCTTCACCTTCAAATACAGTTTCCTTGCGACTGACAGAGACGTAGGCAAAGTTTAAAGTTGCTATTTCCATTAAATCTCGTTAATCAGAAAAACGGTAATTTACACCTGCAGCGGAACAAAATTCCGTTCCGCCCAGCGTCTGGCTCGAACCCACGACCCTGGGATTAAGAGTCTGACGCTCTACCGACTGAGATAGCCGGCTACCTCGGTGAAAACCTGCCGGGTAGCACGTCACACAGTACTCGTTTGGGTTGGGTGGTCCCATACAGAATCTCTCCATGATGCCTAATGTTTTCCTAACGTCACACTCGTCACGTACTTCACTTTTATGTCATAATCCTTTCTGAGAGATAAAGAAATTGCATGACAACATGCAGAGCTAGTGGCGTCAAAATTAACACACATACTTTATGTGACTCAAAAGCCGAACGAGTTACTTTCCGACGTTGTTTTAGATGTGCAAGTGATAGTCAAAACTCGCTGTGTCGGCACTCTGCCGACCATTTCGATAGTTAACACCGGTCTTGTTGTGTGTGTTTCAAGCTCAAGAGCATCTCCAAGCAAAAAATGGTCAACAGCAACATTCAGACGGTTTTGTACTGCTCAATTGCTACATTAAAACGTTATGTTTCTTTTTCAGAACTGGAAAAACACAAGCGTGACAGCATTCGAACCTGTAATCTTCAGATACGAAGTCCGACGCCTTATCCATTAGACCACACGGTCACTGACGATCAACATTTATATGTATACGACTCATCTCGAAACGCTCACACCCCTGAGGATTTGTGTTTTCGTTCTACACAGCCGCTGCCCCTTGCTCTTTCCCACCCATTCGTTACATTCAACCTCTGACGAGACCGACCAAATATAGACTGAGAAACAAGACCACACAATTTGTGCATTCGGAATCGAAGGCAGGCCGTCCCTCGCCGCATTTGCTACGATGGCCATTTGCTACTTCTGCAGAAGCGGCGGCGGCGACGACGACGACGACGACGACGACGACGAAGATCGCGAGAGACTCTGAGATATGTGAGAAATACATCTATAAAATGTAATTCAGACTGCCTCGTCCCACCTTATGCTGTACCGCTTTGGCAAATGCTTTATCTGCGCCATTCGCCTTAATCACATCTGAGAGTAAATCTTAAAAAAAACGCCTGTCGCTAATTGTTCGTCATCACAGGTACTGTTTGCTATACGGCCACGACGCGCAACTGATTTCCAAAATTCATCTTTCTCCTGTGAGGATGGAACTTACAACCCCTGGTTTATTAGACCAGTGCTCTACCACTGAGCTAAAGAGGCGCGGCCTAGCGGTACTCTTGGGTACTTCGTCCTTACGGTCGTCTGCACCATCAGACTTTAGCTGACAACACTTCATATTACCGGCTAATATTTGCAGCTATGGCGACAAATTACTGCTTGGCTACACATCTGACACGTAACCGATGTGCTCTCCAAACCACAACACTTGCTTTTCAGAACATGTCTTTCACACATGTCTACAAAATCACCTTCACCTTCAAATACAGTTTCCTTGCGACTGACAGAGACGTAGGCAAAGTTTAAAGTTGCTATTTCCATTAAATCTCGTTAATCAGAAAAACGGTAATTTACACCTGCAGCGGAACAAAATTCCGTTCCGCCCAGCGTCTGGCTCGAACCCACGACCCTGGGATTAAGAGTCTGACGCTCTACCGACTGAGATAGCCGGCTACAACACGCGATCTAGTGTGGTAGCACGTCACACAGTACTCGTTTGGGTTGGGTGGTCCCATACAGAATCTCTCCATGCTGCCTAATGTTTTCCTAACGTCACACTCGTCACGTACTTCACTTTTATGTCATAATCATTTCTGAGAGGCAAAGAAATTGCATGACAACAAGCAGAGCTAGTGGCGTCAAAATTAATACACATACTTTATGTGACTCAAAAGCCGAACGAGTTACTTTCCGACGTTGTTTTAGATGTGCAAGTGCCAGTCAAAACTCGCGGTGTCGGCACTCTGCCGACCATTTCGTTAGTTAACACCGGTCTTGCTGTGTGTGTTTCAAGCTCAAGAGCATCTCCAAGCAAAAAATGGTCAACAGCAACATTCAGACGGTTTCGTACTGCTCAATTGCTACATTAAAACGGTATGTTTCTTTTTCAGAACTGGAAAAACACAAGCGTGACAGCATTCGAACCTGTAATCTTCAGAGCCGAAGTCCGACGCCTTATCCATTAGACCACACGGTCACTGACGATCAACATTTACATGTATACGACTCATCTCGAAACGCTCACACCCCTGAGGATTTGTGTTTTCGTTCTACACAGCCGCTGCCCCTTGCTCTTTCCCACCCATTCGTTACATTCAACCTCTGACAAGACCGACCAAATATAGACTGAGAAACAAGACCACACAATTTGTGCATTCGGAATCGAAGGCAGGCCGTCCCTCGCCGCATTTGCTACGATGGCCATTTGCTACTTCTGCAGAAGCGGCGGCGGCGGCGGCGACGACGACGAAGATCGCGAGAGACTCTGAGATATGTGAGAAATACATCTATAAAATGTAATTCAGACTGCCTCGTCCCACCTTATGCTGTACCGCTTTGGCAAATGCTTTATCTGCGCCATTCGCCTTAATCACATCTGAGAGTAAATCTTAAAAAAACGCCTGTCGCTAATTGTTCGTCATCACAGGTACTGTTTGCTATACGGCCACGACGCGCAACTGATTTCCAAAATTCATCTTTCTCCTGTGAGGATGGAATTTACAACCCCTGGTTTATTAGACCAGTGCTCTACCACTGAGCTAAAGAGGCGCGGCCTAGCGGTACTCTTGGGTACTTCGTCCTTACGGTCGTCTGCACCATCAGACTTTAGCTGACAACACTTCATATTACCGGCTAATATTTGCAGCTATGGCGACAAATTACTGCTTGGCTACACATCTGACACGTAACCGATGTGCTCTCCAAACCACAACACTTGCTTTTCAGAACATGTCTTTCACACATGTCTACAAAATCACCTTCACCTTCAAATACAGTTTCCTTGCGACTGACAGAGACGTAGGCAAAGTTTAAAGTTGCTATTTCCATTAAATCTCGTTAATCAGAAAAACGGTAATTTACACCTGCAGCGGAACAAAATTCCGTTCCGCCCAGCGTCTGGCTCGAACCCACGACCCTGGGATTAAGAGTCTGACGCTCTACCGACTGAGATAGCCGGCTACCTCGGTGAATACTTGCCGGGTAGCACGTCACACAGTACTCGTTTGGGTTGGGTGGTCCCATACAGAATCTCTCCATGCTGCCTAATGTTTTCCTAACGTCACACTCGTCACGTACTTCACTTTTATGTCATAATCATTTCTGAGAGGCAAAGAAATTGCATGACAACAAGCAGAGCTAGTGGCGTCAAAATTAATACACATACTTTATGTGACTCAAAAGCCGAACGAGTTACTTTCCGACGTTGTTTTAGATGTGCAAGTGCCAGTCAAAACTCGCGGTGTCGGCACTCTGCCGACCATTTCGTTAGTTAACACCGGTTTTGCTGTGTGTGTTTCAAGCTCAAGAGCATCTCCAAGCAAAAAATGGTCAACAGCAACATTCAGACGGTTTCGTACTGCTCAATTGCTACATTAAAACGGTATGTTTCTTTTTCAGAACTGGAAAAACACAAGCGTGACAGCATTCGAACCTGTAATCTTCAGAGCCGAAGTCCGACGCCTTATCCATTAGACCACACGGTCACTGACGATCAACATTTACATGTATACGACTCATCTCGAAACGCTCACACCCCTGAGGATTTGTGTTTTCGTTCTACACAGCCGCTGCCCCTTGCTCTTTCCCACCCATTCGTTACATTCAACCTCTGACAAGACCGACCAAATATAGACTGAGAAACAAGACCACACAATTTGTGCATTCGGAATCGAAGGCAGGCCGTCCCTCGCCGCATTTGCTACGATGGCCATTTGCTACTTCTGCATAAGCGGCGGCGGCGGCGGCGACGACGACGAAGATCGCGAGAGACTCTGAGATATGTGAGAAATACATCTATAAAATGTAATTCAGACTGCCTCGTCCCACCTTATGCTGTACCGCTTTGGCAAATGCTTTATCTGCGCCATTCGCCTTAATCACATCTGAGAGTAAATCTTAAAAAAACGCCTGTCGCTAATTGTTCGTCATCACAGGTACTGTTTGCTATACGGCCACGACGCGCAACTGATTTCCAAAATTCATCTTTCTCCTGTGAGGATGGAACTTACAACCCCTGGTTTATTAGACCAGTGCTCTACCACTGAGCTAAAGAGGCGCGGCCTAGCGGTACTCTTGGGTACTTCGTCCTTACGGTCGTCTGCACCCATCAGACTTTAGCTGACAACACTTCATATTACCGGCTAATATTTGCAGCTATGGCGACAAAATTACTGCTTGGCTACACATCTGACACGTAACCGATGTGCTCTCCAAACCACAACACTTGCTTTTCAGAACATGTCTTTCACACATGTCTACAAAATCACCTTCACCTTCAAATACAGTTTCCTTGCGACTGACAGAGACGTAGGCAAAGTTTAAAGTTGCTATTTCCATTAAATCTCGTTAATCAGAAAAACGGTAATTTACACCTGCAGCGGAACAAAATTCCGTTCCGCCCAGCGTCTGGCTCGAACCCACGACCCTGGGATTAAGAGTCTGACGCTCTACCGACTGAGATAGCCGGCTACCTCGGTGAATACTTGCCGGGTAGCACGTCACACAGTACTCGTTTGGGTTGGGTGGTCCCATACAGAATCTCTCCATGCTGCCTAATGTTTTCCTAACGTCACACTCGTCACGTACTTCACTTTTATGTCATAATCATTTCTGAGAGGCAAAGAAATTGCATGACAACAAGCAGAGCTAGTGGCGTCAAAAATTAATACACATACTTTATGTGACTCAAAAGCCGAACGAGTTACTTTCCGACGTTGTTTTAGATGTGCAAGTGCCAGTCAAAAACTCGCGGTGTCGGCACTCTGCCGACCATTTCGTTAGTTAACACCGGTCTTTGCTGTGTGTGTTTCAAGCTCAAGAGCATCTCCAAGCAAAAAATGGTCAACAGCAACATTCAGACGGTTTAGTACTGCTCAATTGCTACATTAAAACGGTATGTTTCTTTTTCAGAACTGGAAAAAACACAAGCGTGACAGCATTCGAACCTGTAATCTTCAGAGCCGAAGTCCGACGCCTTATCCATTAGACCACACGGTCACTGACGATCAACATTTACATGTATAACGACTCATCTCGAAACGCTCACACCCCTGAGGATTTGTGTTTTCGTTCTACACAGCCGCTGCCCCTTGCTCTTTCCCCACATCTGTCTCGCGTGTGTAAGACCGACCAAATATAGACTGAGAAACAAGACCACACAATTTGTGCATTCGGAATCGAAGGCAGGCCGTCCCTCGCCGCATTTGCTACGATGGCCATTTGCTACTTCTGCATAAGCGGCGGCGGCGGCGGCGACGACGACGAAGATCGCGAGAGACTCTGAGATATGTGAGAAATACATCTATAAAATGTAATTCAGACTGCCTCGTCCCACCTTATGCTGTACCGCTTTGGCAAATGCTTTATCTGCGCCATTCGCCTTAATCACATCTGAGAGTAAATCTTAAAAAAACGCCTGTCGCTAATTGTTCGTCATCACAGGTACTGTTTGCTATACGGCCACGACGCGCAACTGATTTCCAAAATTCATCTTTCTCCTGTGAGGATGGAACTTACAACCCCTGGTTTATTAGACCAGTGCTCTACCACTGAGCTAAAGAGGCGCGGCCTAGCGGTACTCTTGGGTACTTCGTCCTTACGGTCGTCTGCACCATCAGACTTTAGCTGACAACACTTCATATTACCGGCTAATATTTGCAGCTATGGCGACAAATTACTGCTTGGCTACACATCTGACACGTAACCGATGTGCTCTCCAAACCACAACACTTGCTTTTCAGAACATGTCTTTCACACATGTCTACAAAATCACCTTCACCTTCAAATACAGTTTCCTTGCGACTGACAGAGACGTAGGCAAAGTTTAAAGTTGCTATTTCCATTAAATCTCGTTAATCAGAAAAACGGTAATTTACACCTGCAGCGGAACAAAATTCCGTTCCGCCCAGCGTCTGGCTCGAACCCACGACCCTGGGATTAAGAGTCTGACGCTCTACCGACTGAGATAGCCGGCTACCTCGGTGAATACTTGCCGGGTAGCACGTCACACAGTACTCGTTTGGGTTGGGTGGTCCCATACAGAATCTCTCCATGCTGCCTAATGTTTTCCTAACGTCACACTCGTCACGTACTTCACTTTTATGTCATAATCATTTCTGAGAGGCAAAGAAATTGCATGACAACAAGCAGAGCTAGTGGCGTCAAAATTAATACACATACTTTATGTGACTCAAAAGCCGAACGAGTTACTTTCCGACGTTGTTTTAGATGTGCAAGTGCCAGTCAAAACTCGCGGTGTCGGCACTCTGCCGACCATTTCGTTAGTTAACACCGGTCTTGCTGTGTGTGTTTCAAGCTCAAGAGCATCTCCAAGCAAAAAATGGTCAACAGCAACATTCAGACGGTTTCGTACTGCTCAATTGCTACATTAAAACGGTATGTTTCTTTTTCAGAACTGGAAAAACACAAGCGTGACAGCATTCGAACCTGTAATCTTCAGAGCCGAAGTCCGACGCCTTATCCATTAGACCACACGGTCACTGACGATCAACATTTACATGTATACGACTCATCTCGAAACGCTCACACCCCTGAGGATTTGTGTTTTCGTTCTACACAGCCGCTGCCCCTTGCTCTTTCCCACCCATTCGTTACATTCAACCTCTGACAAGACCGACCAAATATAGACTGAGAAACAAGACCACACAATTTGTGCATTCGGAATCGAAGGCAGGCCGTCCCTCGCCGCATTTGCTACGATGGCCATTTGCTACTTCTGCATAAGCGGCGGCGGCGGCGGCGGCGGCGGCGGCGACGACGACGAAGATCGCGAGAGACTCTGAGATATGTGAGAAATACATCTATAAAATGTAATTCAGACTGCCTCGTCCCACCTTATGCTGTACCGCTTTGGCAAATGCTTTATCTGCGCCATTCGCCTTAATCACATCTGAGAGTAAATCTTAAAAAAACGCCTGTCGCTAATTGTTCGTCATCACAGGTACTGTTTGCTATACGGCCACGACGCGCAACTGATTTCCAAAATTCATCTTTCTCCTGTGAGGATGGAACTTACAACCCCTGGTTTATTAGACCAGTGCTCTACCACTGAGCTAAAGAGGCGCGGCCTAGCGGTACTCTTGGGTACTTCGTCCTTACGGTCGTCTGCACCATCAGACTTTAGCTGACAACACTTCATATTACCGGCTAATATTTGCAGCTATGGCGACAAATTACTGCTTGGCTACACATCTGACACGTAACCGATGTGCTCTCCAAACCACAACACTTGCTTTTCAGAACATGTCTTTCACACATGTCTACAAAATCACCTTCACCTTCAAATACAGTTTCCTTGCGACTGACAGAGACGTAGGCAAAGTTTAAAGTTGCTATTTCCATTAAATCTCGTTAATCAGAAAAACGGTAATTTACACCTGCAGCGGAACAAAATTCCGTTCCGCCCAGCGTCTGGCTCGAACCTACGACCCTGGGATTAAGAGTCTGACGCTCTACCGACTGAGATAGCCGGCTACCTCGGTGAATACTTGCCGGGTAGCACGTCACACAGTACTCGTTTGGGTTGGGTGGTCCCATACAGAATCTCTCCATGCTGCCTAATGTTTTCCTAACGTCACACTCGTCACGTACTTCACTTTTATGTCATAATCATTTCTGAGAGGCAAAGAAATTGCATGACAACAAGCAGAGCTAGTGGCGTCAAAATTAACACACATACTTTATGTGACTCAAAAGCCGAACGAGTTACTTTCCGACGTTGTTTTAGATGTGCAAGTGCCAGTCAAAACTCGCGGTGTCGGCACTCTGCCGACCATTTCGTTAGTTAACACCGGTCTTGCTGTGTGTGTTTCAAGCTCAAGAGCATCTCCAAGCAAAAAATGGTCAACAGCAACATTCAGACGGTTTCGTACTGCTCAATTGCTACATTAAAACGGTATGTTTCTTTTTCAGAACTGGAAAAACACAAGCGTGACAGCATTCGAACCTGTAATCTTCAGAGCCGAAGTCCGACGCCTTATCCATTAGACCACACGGTCACTGACGATCAACATTTACATGTATACGACTCATCTCGAAACGCTCACACCCCTGAGGATTTGTGTTTTCGTTCTACACAGCCGCTGCCCCTTGCTCTTTCCCACCCATTCGTTACATTCAACCTCTGACAAGACCGACCAAATATAGACTGAGAAACAAGACCACACAATTTGTGCATTCGGAATCGAAGGCAGGCCGTCCCTCGCCGCATTTGCTACGATGGCCATTTGCTACTTCTGCAGAAGCGGCGGCGGCGGCGGCGACGACGACGAAGATCGCGAGAGACTCTGAGATATGTGAGAAATACATCTATAAAATGTAATTCAGACTGCCTCGTCCCACCTTATGCTGTAGCGCTTTGGCAAATGCTTTATCTGCGCCATTCGCCTTAATCACATCTGAGAGTAAATCTTAAAAAAACGCCTGTCGCTAATTGTTCGTCATCACAGGTACTGTTTGCTATACGGCCACGACGCGCAACTGATTTCCAAAATTCATCTTTCTCCTGTGAGGATGGAACTTACAACCCCTGGTTTATTAGACCAGTGCTCTACCACTAAGCTAAAGAGGCGCGGCCTAGCGGTACTCTTGGGTACTTCGTCCTTACGGTCGTCTGCACCATCAGACTTTAGCTGACAACACTTCATATTACCGGCTAATATTTGCAGCTATGGCGACAAATTACTGCTTGGCTACACATCTGACACGTAACCGATGTGCTCTCCAAACCACAACACTTGCTTTTCAGAACATGTCTTTCACACATGTCTACAAAATCACCTTCACCTTCAAATACAGTTTCCTTGCGACTGACAGAGACGTAGGCAAAGTTTAAAGTTGCTATTTCCATTAAATCTCGTTAATCAGAAAAACGGTAATTTACACCTGCAGCGGAACAAAATTCCGTTCCGCCCAGCGTCTGGCTCGAACCCACGACCCTGGGATTAAGAGTCTGATGCTCTACCGACTGAGATAGCCGGCTACCTCGGTGAATACTTGCCGGCTAGCACGTCACACAGTACTCGTTTGGGTTGGGTGGTCCCATACAGAATCTCTCCATGCTGCCTAATGTTTTCCTAACGTCACACTCGTCACGTACTTCACTTTTATGTCATAATCATTTCTGAGAGGCAAAGAAATTGCATGACAACAAGCAGAGCTAGTGGCGTCAAAATTAACACACATACTTTATGTGACTCAAAAGCCGAACGAGTTACTTTCCGACGTTGTTTTAGATGTGCAAGTGCCAGTCAAAACTCGCGGTGTCGGCACTCTGCCGACCATTTCGTTAGTTAACACCGGTCTTGCTGTGTGTGTTTCAAGCTCAAGAGCATCTCCAAGCAAAAAATGGTCAACAGCAACATTCAGACGGTTTCGTACTGCTCAATTGCTACATTAAAACGGTATGTTTCTTTTTCAGAACTGGAAAAACACAAGCGTGACAGCATTCGATCCTGTAATCTTCAGATACGAAGTCCGACGCCTTATCCATTAGACCACACGGTCACTGACGATCAACATTTACATGTATACGACTCATCTCGAAACGCTCACACCCCTGAGGATTTGTGTTTTCGTTCTACACAGCCGCTGCCCCTTGCTCTTTCCCACCCATTCGTTACATTCAACCTCTGACAAGACCGACCAAATATAGACTGAGAAACAAGACCACACAATTTGTGCATTCGGAATCGAAGGCAGGCCGTCCCTCGCCGCATTTGCTACGATGGCCATTTGCTACTTCTGCAGAAGCGGCGGCGGCGGCGACGACGACGAAGATCGCGAGAGACTCTGAGATATGTGAGAAATACATCTATAAAATGTAATTCAGACTGCCTCGTCCCACCTTATGCTGTAGCGCTTTGGCAAATGCTTTATCTGCGCCATTCGCCTTAATCACATCTGAGAGTAAATCTTAAAAAAACGCCTGTCGCTAATTGTTCGTCATCACAGGTACTGTTTGCTATACGGCCACGACGCGCAACTGATTTCCAAAATTCATCTTTCTCCTGTGAGGATGGAACTTACAACCCCTGGTTTATTAGACCAGTGCTCTACCACTAAGCTAAAGAGGCGCGGCCTAGCGGTACTCTTGGGTACTTCGTCCTTACGGTCGTCTGCACCATCAGACTTTAGCTGACAACACTTCATATTACCGGCTAATATTTGCAGCTATGGCGACAAATTACTGCTTGGCTACACATCTGACACGTAACCGATGTGCTCTCCAAACCACAACACTTGCTTTTCAGAACATGTCTTTCACACATGTCTACAAAATCACCTTCACCTTCAAATACAGTTTCCTTGCGACTGACAGAGACGTAGGCAAAGTTTAAAGTTGCTATTTCCATTAAATCTCGTTAATCAGAAAAACGGTAATTTACACCTGCAGCGGAACAAAATTCCGTTCCGCCCAGCGTCTGGCTCGAACCCACGACCCTGGGATTAAGAGTCTGATGCTCTACCGACTGAGATAGCCGGCTACCTCGGTGAATACTTGCCGGGTAGCACGTCACACAGTACTCGTTTGGGTTGGGTGGTCCCATACAGAATCTCTCCATGCTGCCTAATGTTTTCCTAACGTCACACTCGTCACGTACTTCACTTTTATGTCATAATCATTTCTGAGAGGCAAAGAAATTGCATGACAACAAGCAGAGCTAGTGGCGTCAAAATTAACACACATACTTTATGTGACTCAAAAGCCGAACGAGTTACTTTCCGACGTTGTTTTAGATGTGCAAGTGCCAGTCAAAACTCGCGGTGTCGGCACTCTGCCGACCATTTCGTTAGTTAACACCGGTCTTGCTGTGTGTGTTTCAACCTCAAGAGCATCTCCAAGCAAAAAATGGTCAACAGCAACATTCAGACGGTTTCGTACTGCTCAATTGCTACATTAAAACGGTATGTTTCTTTTTCAGAACTGGAAAAACACAAGCGTGACAGCATTCGAACCTGTAATCTTCAGAGCCGAAGTCCGACGCCTTATCCATTAGACCACACGGTCACTGACGATCAACATTTACATGTATACGACTCATCTCGAAACGCTCACACCCCTGAGGATTTGTGTTTTCGTTCTACACAGCCGCTGCCCCTTGCTCTTTCCCACCCATTCGTTACATTCAACCTCTGACAAGACCGACCAAATATAGACTGAGAAACAAGACCACACAATTTGTGCATTCGGAATCGAAGGCAGGCCGTCCCTCGCCGCATTTGCTACGATGGCCATTTGCTACTTCTGCAGAAGCGGCGGCGGCGGCGGCGACGACGACGAAGATCGCGAGAGACTCTGAGATATGTGAGAAATACATCTATAATATGTAATTCAGACTGCCTCGTCCCACCTTATGCTGTACCGCTTTGGCAAATGCTTTAACTGCGCCATTCGCCTTAATCACATCTGAGAGTAAATCTTAAAAAAACGCCTGTCGCTAATTGTTCGTCATCACAGGTACTGTTTGCTATACGGCCACGACGCGCAACTGATTTCCAAAATTCATCTTTCTCCTGTGAGGATGGAACTTACAACCCCTGGTTTATTAGACCAGTGCTCTACCACTGAGCTAAAGAGGCGCGGCCTAGCGGTACTCTTGGTTACTTTGTCCTTACGGTCGTCTGCACCATCAGACTTTAGCTGACAACACTTCATATTACCGGCTAATATTTGCAGCTATGGCGACAAATTACTGCTTGGCTACACATCTGACACGTAACCGATGTGCTCTCCAAACCACAACACTTGCTTTTCAGAACATGTCTTTCACACATGTCTACAAAATCATCTTCACCTTCAAATACAGTTTCCTTGCGACTGACAGAGACGTAGGCAAAGTTTAAAGTTGCTATTTCCATTAAATCTCGTTAATCAGAAAAACGGTAATTTACACCTGCAGCGGAACAAAATTCCGTTCCGCCCAGCGTCTGGCTCGAACCCACGACCCTGGGATTAAGAGTCTGACGCTCTACCGACTGAGATAGCCGGCTACCTCGGTGAATACTTGCCGGGTAGCACGTCACACAGTACTCGTTTGGGTTGGGTGGTCCCATACAGAATCTCTCCATGCTGCCTAATGTTTTCCTAACGTCACACTCGTCACGTACTTCACTTTTATGTCATAATCATTTCTGAGAGGCAAAGAAATTGCATGACAACAAGCAGAGCTAGTGGCGTCAAAATTAACACACATACTTTATGTGACTCAAAAGCCGAACGAGTTACTTTCCGACGTTGTTTTAGATGTGCAAGTGCCAGTCAAAACTCGCGGTGTCGGCACTCTGCCGACCATTTCGTTAGTTAACACCGGTCTTGCTGTGTGTGTTTCAAGCTCAAGAGCATCTCCAAGCAAAAAATGGTCAACAGCAACATTCAGACGGTTTCGTACTGCTCAATTGCTACATTAAAACGGTATGTTTCTTTTTCAGAACTGGAAAAACACAAGCGTGACAGCATTCGATCCTGTAATCTTCAGATACGAAGTCCGACGCCTTATCCATTAGACCACACGGTCACTGACGATCAACATTTACATGTATACGACTCATCTCGAAACGCTCACACCCCTGAGGATTTGTGTTTTCGTTCTACACAGCCGCTGCCCCTTGCTCTTTCCCACCCATTCGTTACATTCAACCTCTGACAAGACCGACCAAATATAGACTGAGAAACAAGACCACACAATTTGTGCATTCGGAATCGAAGGCAGGCCGTCCCTCGCCGCATTTGCTACGATGGCCATTTGCTACTTCTGCAGAAGCGGCGGCGGCGGCGGCGACGACGACGAAGATCGCGAGAGACTCTGAGATATGTGAGAAATACATCTATAAAATGTAATTCAGACTGCCTCGTCCCACCTTATGCTGTACCGCTTTGGCAAATGCTTTATCTGCGCCATTCGCCTTAATCACATCTGAGAGTAAATCTTAAAAAAACGCCTGTCGCTAATTGTTCGTCATCACAGGTACTGTTTGCTATACGGCCACGACGCGCAACTGATTTCCAAAATTCATCTTTCTCCTGTGAGGATGGAACTTACAACCCCTGGTTTATTAGACCAGTGCTCTACCACTGAGCTAAAGAGGCGCGGCCTAGCGGTACTCTTGGGTACTTCGTCCTTACGGTCGTCTGCACCATCAGACTTTAGCTGACAACACTTCATATTACCGGCTAATATTTGCAGCTATGGCGACAAATTACTGCTTGGCTACACATCTGACACGTAACCGATGTGCTCTCCAAACCACAACACTTGCTTTTCAGAACATGTCTTTCACACATGTCTACAAAATCACCTTCACCTTCAAATACAGTTTCCTTGCGACTGACAGAGACGTAGGCAAAGTTTAAAGTTGCTATTTCCATTAAATCTCGTTAATCAGAAAAACGGTAATTTACACCTGCAGCGGAACAAAATTCCGTTCCGCCCAGCGTCTGGCTCGAACCCACGACCCTGGGATTAAGAGTCTGACGCTCTACCGACTGAGATAGCCGGCTACCTCGGTGAATACTTGCCGGGTAGCACGTCACACAGTACTCGTTTGGGTTGGGTGGTCCCATACAGAATCTCTCCATGCTGCCTAATGTTTTCCTAACGTCACACTCGTCACGTACTTCACTTTTATGTCATAATCATTTCTGAGAGGCAAAGAAATTGCATGACAACAAGCAGAGCTAGTGGCGTCAAAATTAACACACATACTTTATGTGACTCAAAAGCCGAACGAGTTACTTTCCGACGTTGTTTTAGATGTGCAAGTGCCAGTCAAAACTCGCGGTGTCGGCACTCTGCCGACCATTTCGTTAGTTAACACCGGTCTTGCTGTGTGTGTTTCAAGCTCAAGAGCATCTCCAAGCAAAAAATGGTCAACAGCAACATTCAGACGGTTTCGTACTGCTCAATTGCTACATTAAAACGCTATGTTTCTTTTTCAGAACTGGAAAAACACAAGCGTGACAGCATTCGAACCTGTAATCTTCAGATACGAAGTCCGACGCCTTATCCATTAGACCACACGGTCACTGACGATTAACATTTATATGTATACGACTCATCTCGAAACGCTCACACCCCTGAGGATTTGTGTTTTCGTTCTACACAGCCGCTGCCCCTTGCTCTTTCCCACCCATTCGTTACATTCAACCTCTGACGAGACCGACCAAATATAGACTGAGAAACAAGACCACACAATTTGTGCATTCGGAATCGAAGGCAGGCCGTCCCTCGCCGCATTTGCTACGATGGCCATTTGCTACTTCTGCAGAAGCGGCGGCGGCGACGACGACGACGACGACGACGACGACGACGAAGATCGCGAGAGACTCTGAGATATGTGAGAAATACATCTATAAAATGTAATTCAGACTGCCTCGTCCCACCTTATGCTGTACCGCTTTGGCAAATGCTTTATCTGCGCCATTCGCCTTAATCACATCTGAGAGTAAATCTTAAAAAAACGCCTGTCGCTAATTGTTCGTCATCACAGGTACTGTTTGCTATACGGCAACGACGCGCAACTGATTTCCAAAATTCATCTTTCTCCTGTGAGGATGGAACTTACAACCCCTGGTTTATTAGACCAGTGCTCTACCACTGAGCTAAAGAGGCGTGGCCTAGCGGTACTCTTGGGTACTTCGTCCTTACGGTCGTCTGCACCATCAGACTTTAGCTGACAACACTTCATATTACCGGCTAATATTTGCAGCTATGGCGACAAATTACTGCTTGGCTACACATCTGACACGTAACCGATGTGCTCTCCAAACCACAACACTTGCTTTTCAGAACATGTCTTTCACACATGTCTACAAAATCACCTTCACCTTCAAATACAGTTTCCTTGCGACTGACAGAGACGTAGGCAAAGTTTAAAGTTGCTATTTCCATTAAATCTCGTTAATCAGAAAAACGGTAATTTACACCTGCAGCGGAACAAAATTCCGTTCCGCCCAGCGTCTGGCTCGAACCCACGACCCTGGGATTAAGAGTCTGACGCTCTACCGACTGAGATAGCCGGCTACCTCGGTGAATACTTGCCGGGTAGCACGTCACACAGTACTCGTTTGGGTTGGGTGGTCCCATACAGAATCTCTCCATGCTGCCTAATGTTTTCCTAACGTCACACTCGTCACGTACTTCACTTTTATGTCATAATCATTTCTGAGAGGCAAAGAAATCGCATGACAACAAGCAGAGCTAGTGGCGTCAAAATTAACACACATACTTTATGTGACTCAAAAGCCGAACGAGTTACTTTCCGACGTTGTTTTAGATGTGCAAGTGCCAGTCAAAACTCGCGGTGTCGGCACTCTGCCGACCATTTCGTTAGTTAACACCGGTCTTGCTGTGTGTGTTTCAAGCTCAAGAGCATCTCCAAGCAAAAAATGGTCAACAGCAACATTCAGACGGTTTCGTACTGCTCAATTGCTACATTAAAACGGTATGTTTCTTTTTCAGAACTGGAAAAACACAAGCGTGACAGCATTCGAACCTGTAATCTTCAGAGCCGAAGTCCGACGCCTTATCCATTAGGCCACACGGTCACTGACGACCAACATTTACATGTATACGACTCATCTCGAAACGCTCACACCCCTGAGGATTTGTGTTTTCGTTCTACACAGCCGCTGCCCCTTGCTCTTTCCCACCCATTCGTTACATTCAACCTCTGACGTGACCGACCAAATATAGACTGAGAAACAAGACCACACACTTTGTGCATTCGGAATCGAAGGCAGAGCGTCCCTCGCCGCATTTGCTACGATGGCCATTTTCTACTTCTGCAGAAGCGGCGGCGGCGGCGGCGACGACGACGACGACGACGACGAAGATCGCGAGAGACTCTGAGATATGTGAGAAATACATCTATAAAATGTAATTCAGACTGCCTCGTCCCACCTTATGCTGTACCGCTTTGACAAATGCTTTATCTGCGCCATTCGCCTTAATCACATCTGAGAGTAAATCTTAAAAAAACGCCTGTCGCTAATTGTTCGTCATCACAGGTACTGTTTGCTATACGGCCACGACGCGCAACTGATTTCCAAAATTCATCTTTCTCCTGTGAGGATGGAACTTACGACCCCTGGCTTATTAGACCAGTGCTCTACCACTGAGCTAAAGAGGCGCGGCCCAGCGGTACTCTTGGGTACTTCGTCCTTACGGTCGTCTGCACCATCAGACTTTAGCTGACAACACTTCATATTACCGGCTAATATTTGCAGCTATGGCGACAAATTACTGCTTGGCTACACATCTGACACGTAACCGATGTGCTCTCCAAACCACAACACTTGCTTTTCAGAACATGTCTTTCACACATGTCTACAAAATCACCTTCACCTTCAAATACAGTTTCCTTGCGACTGACAGAGACGTAGGCAAAGTTTAAAGTTGCTATTTCCATTAAATCTCGTTAATCAGAAAAACGGTAATTTACACCTGCAGCGGAACAAAATTCCGTTCCGCCCAGCGTCTGGCTCGAACCCACGACCCTGGGATTAAGAGTCTGACGCTCTACCGACTGAGATAGCCGGCTACCTCGGTGAATACATGCCGGGTAGCACGTCACACAGTACTCGTTTGGGTTGGGTGGTCCCATACAGAATCTCTCCATGCTGCCTAATGTTTTCCTAACGTCACACTCGTCACGTACTTCACTTTTATGTCATAATCATTTCTGAGAGGCAAAGAAATTGCATGACAACAAGCAGAGCTAGTGGCGTCAAAATTAACACACATACTTTATGTGACTCAAAAGCCGAACGAGTTACTTTCCGACGTTGTTTTAGATGTGCAAGTGCCAGTCAAAACTCGCGGTGTCGGCACTCTGCCGACCATTTCGTTAGTTAACACCGGTCTTGCTGTGTGTGTTTCAAGCTCAAGAGCATCTCCAAGCAAAAAATGGTCAACAGCAACATTCAGACGGTTTCGTACTGCTCAATTGCTACATTAAAACGGTATGTTTCTTTTTCAGAACTGGAAAAACACAAGCGTGACAGCATTCGATCCTGTAATCTTCAGATACGAAGTCCGACGCCTTATCCATTAGACCACACGGTCACTGACGATCAACATTTACATGTATACGACTCATCTCGAAACGCTCACACCCCTGAGGATTTGTGTTTTCGTTCTACACAGCCGCTGCCCCTTGCTCTTTCCCACCCATTCGTTACATTCAACCTCTGACGTGACCGACCAAATATAGACTGAGAAACAAGACCACACACTTTGTGCATTCGGAATCGAAGGCAGGGCGTCCCTCGCCGCATTTGCTACGATGGCCATTTGCTACTTCTGCAGAAGCGGCGGCGGCGGCGACGACGACGACGACGACGACGACGACGACGACGACGACGATCGCGAGAGACTCTGAGATATGTGAGAAATACATCTATAAAATGTAATTCAGACTGCCTCGTCCCACCTTATGCTGTACCGCTTTGACAAATGCTTTATCTGCGCCATTCGCCTTAATCACATCTGAGAGTAAATCTTAAAAAAACGCCTGTCGCTAATTGTTCGTCATCACAGGTACTGTTTGCTATACGGCCACGACGCGCAACTGATTTCCAAAATTCATCTTTCTCCTGTGAGGATGGAACTTACGACCCCTGGCTTATTAGACCAGTGCTCTACCACTGAGCTAAAGAGGCGCGGCCCAGCGGTACTCTTGGGTACTTCGTCCTTACGGTCGTCTGCACCATCAGACTTTAGCTGACAACACTTCATATTACCGGCTAATATTTGCAGCTATGGCGACAAATTACTGCTTGGCTACACATCTGACACGTAACCGATGTGCTCTCCAAACCACAACACTTGCTTTTCAGAACATGTCTTTCACACATGTCTACAAAATCACCTTCACCTTCAAATACAGTTTCCTTGCGACTGACAGAGACGTAGGCAAAGTTTAAAGTTGCTATTTCCATTAAATCTCGTTAATCAGAAAAACGGTAATTTACACCTGCAGCGGAACAAAATTCCGCTCCGCCCAGCGTCTGGCTCGAACCCACGACCCTGGGATTAAGAGTCTGACGCTCTACCGACTGAGATAGCCGGCTACCTCGGTGAATACATGCCGGGTAGCACGTCACACAGTACTCGTTTGGGTTGGGTGGTCCCATACAGAATCTCTCCATGCTGCCTAATGTTTTCCTAACGTCACACTCGTCACGTACTTCCCTTTTATGTCATAATCATTTCTGAGAGGCAAAGAAATTGCATGACAACAAGCAGAGCTAGTGGCGTCAAAATTAACACACATACTTTATGTGACTCAAAAGCCGAACGAGTTACTTTCCGACGTTGTTTTAGATGTGCAAGTGCCAGTCAAAACTCGCGGTGTCGGCACTCTGCCGACCATTTCGTTAGTTAACACCGGTCTTGCTGTGTGTGTTTCAAGCTCAAGAGCATCTCCAAGCAAAAAATGGTCAACAGCAACATTCAGACGGTTTCGTACTGCTCAATTGCTACATTAAAACGGTATGTTTCTTTTTCAGAACTGGAAAAACACAAGCGTGACAGCATTCGATCCTGTAATCTTCAGATACGAAGTCCGACGCCTTATCCATTAGACCACACGGTCACTGACGATCAACATTTACATGTATACGACTCATCTCGAAACGCTCACACCCCTGAGGATTTGTGTTTTCGTTCTACACAGCCGCTGCCCCTTGCTCTTTCCCACCCATTCGTTACATTCAACCTCTGACAAGACCGACCAAATATAGACTGAGAAACAAGACCACACAATTTGTGCATTCGGAATCGAAGGCAGGCCGTCCCTCGCCGCATTTGCTACGATGGCCATTTGCTACTTCTGCAGAAGCGGCGGCGGCGACGACGACGACGACGACGACGACGAAGATCGCGAGAGACTCTGAGATATGTGAGAAATACATCTATAAAATGTAATTCAGACTGCCTCGTCCCACCTTATGCTGTACCGCTTTGGCAAATGCTTTATCTGCGCCATTCGCCTTAATCACATCTGAGAGTAAATCTTAAAAAAACGCCTGTCGCTAATTGTTCGTCATCACAGGTACTGTTTGCTATACGGCCACGACGCGCAACTGATTTCCAAAATTCATCTTTCTCCTGTGAGGATGGAACTTACAACCCCTGGTTTATTAGACCAGTGCTCTACCACTGAGCTAAAGAGGCGCGGCCTAGCGGTACTCTTGGGTACTTCGTCCTTACGGTCGTCTGCACCATCAGACTTTAGCTGACAACACTTCATATTACCGGCTAATATTTGCAGCTATGGCGACAAATTACTGCTTGGCTACACATCTGACACGTAACCGATGTGCTCTCCAAACCACAACACTTGCTTTTCAGAACATGTCTTTCACACATATCTACAAAATCACCTTCACCTTCAAATACAGTTTCCTTGCGACTGACAGAGACGTAGGCAAAGTTTAAAGTTGCTATTTCCATTAAATCTCGTTAATCAGAAAAACGGTAATTTACACCTGCAGCGGAACAAAATTCCGTTCCGCCCAGCGTCTGGCTCGAACCCACGACCCTGGGATTAAGAGTCTGACGCTCTACCGACTGAGATAGCCGGCTACCTCAGTGAATACTTGCCGGGTAGCACGTCACACAGTACTCGTTTGGGTTGGGTGGTCCCATACAGAATCTCTCCATGCTGCCTAATGTTTTCCTAACGTCACACTCGTCACGTACTTCACTTTTATGTCATAATCATTTCTGAGAGGCAAAGAAATTGCATGACAACAAGCAGAGCTAGTGGCGTCAAAATTAACACACATACTTTATGTGACTCAAAAGCCGAACGAGTTACTTTGCGACGTTGTTTTAGATGTGCAAGTGCCAGTCAAATCTCGCGGTGTCGGCACTCTGCCGACCATTTCGTTAGTTAACACCGGTCTTGCTGTGTGTGTTTCAAGCTCAAGAGCATCTCCAAGCAAAAAATGGTCAACAGCAACATTCAGACGGTTTCGTACTGCTCAATTGCTACATTAAAACGGTATGTTTCTTTTTCAGAACTGGAAAAACACAAGCGTGACAGCATTCGAACCTGTAATCTTCAGATACGAAGTCCGACGCCTTATCCATTAGACCACACGGTCACTGACGATTAACATTTATATGTATACGACTCATCTCGAAACGCTCACACCCCTGAGGATTTGTGTTTTCGTTCTACACAGCCGCTGCCCCTTGCTCTTTCCCACCCATTCGTTACATTCAACCTCTGACGAGACCGACCAAATATAGACTGAGAAACAAGACCACACAATTTGTGCATTCGGAATCGAAGGCAGGCCGTCCCTCGCCGCATTTGCTACGATGGCCATTTGCTACTTCTGCAGAAGCGGCGGCGGCGACGACGACGACGACGACGACGAAGATCGCGAGAGACTCTGAGATATGTGAGAAATACATCTATAAAATGTAATTCAGACTGCCTCGTCCCACCTTATGCTGTACCGCTTTGGCAAATGCTTTATCTGCGCCATTCGCCTTAATCACATCTGAGAGTAAATCTTAAAAAAACGCCTGTCGCTAATTGTTCGTCATCACAGGTACTGTTTGCTATACGGCAATGACGCGCAACTGATTTCCAAAATTCATCTTTCTCCTGTGAGGATGGAACTTACAACCCCTGGTTTATTAGACCAGTGCTCTACCACTGAGCTAAAGAGGCGCGGCCTAGCGGTACTCTTGGGTACTTCGTCCTTACGGTCGTCTGCACCATCAGACTTTAGCTGACAACACTTCATATTACCGGCTAATATTTGCAGCTATGGCGACAAATTACTGCTTGGCTACACATCTGACACGTAACCGATGTGCTCTCCAAACCACAACACTTGCTTTTCAGAACATGTCTTTCACACATGTCTACAAAATCACCTTCACCTTCAAATACAGTTTCCTTGCGACTGACAGAGACGTAGGCAAAGTTTAAAGTTGCTATTTCCATTAAATCTCGTTAATCAGAAAAACGGTAATTTACACCTGCAGCGGAACAAAATTCCGTTCCGCCCAGCGTCTGGCTCGAACCCACGACCCTGGGATTAAGAGTCTGACGCTCTACCGACTGAGATAGCCGGCTACCTCGGTGAATACTTGCCGGCTAGCACGTCACACAGTACTCGTTTGGGTTGGGTGGTCCCATACAGAATCTCTCCATGCTGCCTAATGTTTTCCTAACGTCACACTCGTCACGTACTTCACTTTTATGTCATAATCATTTCTGAGAGGCAAAGAAATCGCATGACAACAAGCAGAGCTAGTGGCGTCAAAATTAACACACATACTTTATGTGACTCAAAAGCCGAACGAGTTACTTTCCGACGTTGTTTTAGATGTGCAAGTGCCAGTCAAAACTCGCGGTGTCGGCACTCTGCCGACCATTTCGTTAGTTAACACCGGTCTTGCTGTGTGTGTTTCAAGCTCAAGAGCATCTCCAAGCAAAAAATGGTCAACAGCAACATTCAGACGGTTTCGTACTGCTCAATTGCTACATTAAAACGGTATGTTTCTTTTTCAGAACTGGAAAAACACAAGCGTGACAGCATTCGAACCTGTAATCTTCAGAGCCGAAGTCCGACGCCTTATCCATTAGGCCACACGGTCACTGACGACCAACATTTACATATATACGACTCATCTCGAAACGCTCACACCCCTGAGGATTTGTGTTTTCGTTCTACACAGCCGCTGCCCCTTGCTCTTTCCCACCCATTCGTTACATTCAACCTCTGACGTGACCGACCAAATATAGACTGAGAAACAAGACCACACACTTTGTGCATTCGGAATCGAAGGCAGGGCGTCCCTCGCCGCATTTGCTACGATGGCCATTTGCTACTTCTGCAGAAGCGGCGGCGGCGACGACGACGACGACGACGACGACGACGACGACGACGAAGATCGCGAGAGGCTCTGAGATATGTGAGAAATACATCTATAAAATGTAATTCAGACTGCCTCGTCCCACCTTATGCTGTACCGCTTTGGCAAATGCTTTATCTGCGCCATTCGCCTTAATCACATCTGAGAGTAAATCTTAAAAAAACGCCTGTCGCTAATTGTTCGTCATCACAGGTACTGTTTGCTATACGGCCACGACGCGCAACTGATTTCCAAAATTCATCTTTCTCCTGTGAGGATGGAACTTACGACCCCTGGTTTATTAGACCAGTGCTCTACCACTGAGCTAAAGAGGCGCGACCTAGCGGTACTCTTGGGTACTTCGTCCTTACGGTCGTCTGCATCATCAGACTTTAGCTGACAACAATTCATATTATCGGCTAATATTTGCAGCTATGGCGACAAATTACTGCTTGGCTACACATCTGACACGTAACTCATGTGCTCTCCAAACCACAACACTTGCTTTTCAGAACATGTCTTTTACACATGTCTACAAAATCACCTTCACCTTCAAATACAGTTTCCTTGCGACTGACAGAGACGTAGGCAAAGTTTAAAGTTGCTATTTCCATTAAATCTCGTTAATCAGAAAAACGGTAATTTACACCTGCAGCGGAACAAAATTCCGTTTCGCCCAGCGTCTGGCTCGAACCCACGACCCTGGGATTAAGTGTCTGACGCTCTACCGACTGAGATAGCCGGCTACCTCGGTGAATATTTGCCGGGTAGCACGTCACACAGTACTCGTTTGGGTTGGGTGGTCCCATACAGCATCTCTCCATGCTGCCTAATGTTTTCCTAACGTCACACTCGTCACGCACTTCACTTTTATGTCATAATCATTTCTGAGAGGCAAAGAAATTGCATGACAACAAGCAGAGCTAGTGGCGTCAAAATTAACACACATACTTTATGTGACTCAAAAGCCGAACGAGTTACTTTCCGACGTTGTTTTAGATGTGCAAGTGCCAGTCAAAACTCGCGGTGTCGGCACTCTGCCGACCATTTCGTTAGTTAACACCGGTCTTGCTGTGTGAGTTTCAAGCTCAAGAGCATCTCCAAGCAAAAAATGGTCAACAGCAACATTCAGACGGTTTCGTACTGCTCAATTGCTACATTAAAACGGTATGTTTCCTTTTCAGAACTGGAAAAACACAAGCGTGACAGCATTCGAACCTGTAATCTTCAGAGCCGAAGTCCGACGCCTTATCCATTAGGCCACACGGTCACTGACGACCAACATTTACATGTATACGACTCATCTCGAAACGCTCACACCCCTGAGGATTTGTGTTTTCGTTCTACACAGCCGCTGCCCCTTGCTCTTTCCCACCCATTCGTTACATTCAACCTCTGACGTGACCGACCAAATATAGACTGAGAAACAAGACCACACAATTTGTGCATTCGGAATCGAAGGCAGGCCGTCCCTCGCCGCATTTGCTACGATAGCCATTTGCTACTTCTGCAGAAGCGGCGGCGACGACGACGACGACGACGACGACGACGAAGATCGCGAGAGACTCTGAGATATGTGAGAAATACATCTATAAAATGTAATTCAGACTGCCTCGTCCCACCTTATGCTGTACCGCTTTGGCAAATGCTTTATCTGCGCCATTCGCCTTAATCACATCTGAGAGTAAATCTTAAAAAAACGCCTGTCGCTAATTGTTCGTCATCACAGGTACTGTTTGCTATACGGCCACGACGCGCAACTGATTTCCAAAATTCATCTTTCTCCTGTGAGGATGGAACTTACGACCCCTGGTTTATTAGACCAGTGCTCTACCACTGAGCTAAAGAGGCGCGGCCTAGCGGTACTCTTGGGTACTTCGTCCTTACGGTCGTCTGCATCATCAGACTTTAGCTGACAACAATTCATATTATCGGCTAATATTTGCAGCTATGGCGACAAATTACTGCTTGGCTACACATCTGACACGTAACCGATGTGCTCTCCAAACCACAACACTTGCTTCTCAGAACATGTCTTTCACACATGTCTACAAAATCACCTTCACCTTCAAATACAGTTTCCTTGCGACTGACAGAGACGTAGGCAAAGTTTAAAGTTGCTATTTCCATTAAATCTCGTTAATCAGAAAAACGGTAATTTACACCTGCAGCGGAACAAAATTCCGTTCCGCCCAGCGTCTGGCTCGAACCCACGACCCTGGGATTAAGAGTCTGACGCTCTACCGACTGAGATAGCCGGCTACCTCGGTGAATACTTGCCGGGTAGCACGTCACACAGTACTCGTTTGGGTTGGGTGGTCCCATACAGAATCTCTCCATGCTGCCTAATGTTTTCCTAACGTCACACTCGTCACGTACTTCACTTTTATGTCATAATCATTTCTGAGAGGCAAAGAAATTGCATGACAACAAGCAGAGCTAGTGGCGTCAAAATTAACACACATACTTTATGTGACTCAAAAGCCGAACGAGTTACTTTCCGACGTTGTTTTAGATGTGCAAGTGCCAGTCAAAACTCGCGGTGTCGGCACTCTGCCGACCATTTCGTTAGTTAACACCGGTCTTGCTGTGTGTGTTTCAAGCTCAAGAGCATCTCCAAGCAAAAAATGGTCAACAGCAACATTCAGACGGTTTCGTACTGCTCAATTGCTACATTAAAACGGTATGTTTCTTTTTCAGAACTGGAAAAACACAAGCGTGACAGCATTCGAACCTGTAATCTTCAGAGCCGAAGTCCGACGCCTTATCCATTAGGCCACACGGTCACTGACGACCAACATTTACATGTATACGACTCATCTCGAAACGCTCACACCCCTGAGGATTTGTGTTTTCGTTCTACACAGCCGCTGCCCCTTGCTCTTTCCCACCCATTCGTTACATTCAACCTCTGACGTGACCGACCAAATATAGACTGAGAAACAAGACCACACAATTTGTGCATTCGGAATCGAAGGCAGGCCGTCCCTCGCCGCATTTGCTACGATGGCCATTTGCTACTTCTGCAGAAGCGGCGGCGACGACGACGACGACGACGAAGATCGCGAGAGACTCTGAGATATGTGAGAAATACATCTATAAAATGTAATTCAGACTGCCTCGTCCCACCTTATGCTGTACCGCTTTGGCAAATGCTTTATCTGCGCCATTCGCCTTAATCACATCTGAGAGTAAATCTTAAAAAAACGCCTGTCGCTAATTGTTCGTCATCACAGGTACTGTTTGCTATACGGCCACGACGCGCAACTGATTTCCAAAATTCATCTTTCTCCTGTGAGGATGGAACTTACGACCCCTGGTTTATTAGACCAGTGCTCTACCACTGAGCTAAAGAGGCGCGGCCTAGCGGTACTCTTGGGTACTTCGTCCTTACGGTCGTCTGCATCATCAGACTTTAGCTGACAACAATTCATATTATCGGCTAATATTTGCAGCTATGGCGACAAATTACTGCTTGGCTACACATCTGACACGTAACTGATGTGCTCTCCAAACCACAACACTTGCTTCTCAGAACATGTCTTTCACACATGTCTACAAAATCACCTTCACCTTCAAATACAGTTTCCTTGCGACTGACAGAGACGTAGGCAAAGTTTAAAGTTGCTATTTCCATTAAATCTCGTTAATCAGAAAAACGGTAATTTACACCTGCAGCGGAACAAAATTCCGTTCCGCCCAGCGTCTGGCTCGAACCCACGACTCTGGGATTAAGAGTCTGACGCTCTACCGACTGAGATAGCCGGCTACCTCGGTGAATATTTGCCGGGTAGCACGTCACACAGTACTCGTTTGGGTTGGGTGGTCCCATACAGCATCTCTCCATGCTGCCTAATGTTTTCCTAACGTCACACTCGTCACGCACTTCACTTTTATGTCATAATCATTTCTGAGAGGCAAAGAAATTGCATGACAACAAGCAGAGCTAGTGGCGTCAAAATTAACACACATACTTTATGTGACTCAAAAGCCGAACGAGTTACTTTCCGACGTTGTTTTAGATGTGCAAGTGCCAGTCAAAACTCGCGGTGTCGGCACTCTGCCGACCATTTCGTTAGTTAACACCGGTCTTGCTGTGTGTGTTTCAAGCTCAAGAGCATCTCCAAGCAAAAAATGGTCAACAGCAACATTCAGACGGTTTCGTACTGCTCAATTGCTACATTAAAACGGTATGTTTCTTTTTCAGAACTGGAAAAACACAAGCGTGACAGCATTCGAACCTGTAATCTTCAGAGCCAAAGTCCGACGCCTTATCCATTAGGCCACACGGTCACTGACGACCAACATTTACATGTATACGACTCATCTCGAAACGCTCACACCCCTGAGGATTTGTGTTTTCGTTCTACACAGCCGCTGCCCCTTGCTCTTTCCCACCCATTCGTTACATTCAACCTCTGACGTGACCGACCAAATATAGACTGAGAAACAAGACCACACACTTTGTGCATTCGGAATCGAAGGCAGGGCGTCCCTCGCCGCATTTGCTACGATGGCCATTTGCTACTTCTGCAGAAGCGGCGGCGGCGACGACGACGACGACGACGACGACGACGACGACGACGACGACGACGACGAAGATCGCGAGAGGCTCTGAGATATGTGAGAAATACATCTATAAAATGTAATTCAGACTGCCTCGTCCCACCTTTTGCTGTACCGCTTTGGCAAATGCTTTATCTGCGCCATTCGCCTTAATCACATCTGAGAGTAAATCTTAAAAAAACGCCTGTCGCTAATTGTTCGTCATCACAGGTACTGTTTGCTATACGGCCACGACGCGCAACTGATTTCCAAAATTCATCTTTCTCCTGTGAGGATGGAACTTACGACCCCTGGTTTATTAGACCAGTGCTCTACCACTGAGCTAAAGAGGCGCGGCCTAGCGGTACTCTTGGGTACTTCGTCCTTACGGTCGTCTGCATCATCAGACTTTAGCTGACAACAATTCATATTATCGGCTAATATTTGCAGCTATGGCGACAAATTACTGCTTGGCTACACATCTGACACGTAACTGATGTGCTCTCCAAACCACAACACTTGCTTTTCAGAACATGTCTTTTACACATGTCTACAAAATCACCTTCACCTTCAAATACAGTTTCCTTGCGACTGACAGAGACGTAGGCAAAGTTTAAAGTTGCTATTTCCATTAAATCTCGTTAATCAGAAAAACGGTAATTTACACCTGCAGCGGAACAAAATTCCGTTTCGCCCAGCGTCTGGCTCGAACCCACGACCCTGGGATTAAGTGTCTGACGCTCTACCGACTGAGATAGCCGGCTACCTCGGTGAATATTTGCCGGGTAGCACGTCACACAGTACTCGTTTGGGTTGGGTGGTCCCATACAGCATCTCTCCATGCTGCCTAATGTTTTCCTAACGTCACACTCGTCACGCACTTCACTTTTATGTCATAATCATTTCTGAGAGGCAAAGAAATTGCATGACAACAAGCAGAGCTAGTGGCGTCAAAATTAACACACATACTTTATGTGACTCAAAAGCCGAACGAGTTACTTTCCGACGTTGTTTTAGATGTGCAAGTGCCAGTCAAAACTCGCGGTGTCGGCACTCTGCCGACCATTTCGTTAGTTAACACCGGTCTTGCTGTGTGTGTTTCAAGCTCAAGAGCATCTCCAAGCAAAAAATGGTCAACAGCAACATTCAGACGGTTTCGTACTGCTCAATTGCTACATTAAAACGGTATGTTTCTTTTTCAGAACTGGAAAAACACAAGCGTGACAGCATTCGAACCTGTAATCTTCAGAGCCGAAGTCCGACGCCTTATCCATTAGGCCACACGGTCACTGACGACCAACATTTACATGTATACGACTCATCTCGAAACGCTCACACCCCTGAGGATTTGTGTTTTCGTTCTACACAGCCGCTGCCCCTTGCTCTTTCCCACCCATTCGTTACATTCAACCTCTGACGTGACCGACCAAATATAGACTGAGAAACAAGACCACACACTTTGTGCATTCGGAATCGAAGGCAGGGCGTCCCTCGCCGCATTTGCTACGATGGCCATTTGTTACTTCTGCAGAAGCGGCGGCGGCGACGACGACGACGATGACGACGACGACGACGACGACGAAGATCGCGAGAGGCTCTGAGATATGTGAGAAATACATCTATAAAATGTAATTCAGACTGCCTCGTCCCACCTTATGCTGTACCGCTTTGGCAAATGCTTTATCTGCGCCATTCGCCTTAATCACATCTGAGAGTAAATCTTAAAAAAACGCCTGTCGCTAATTGTTCGTCATCACAGGTACTGTTTGCTATACGGCCACGACGCGCAACTGATTTCCAAAATTCATCTTTCTCCTGTGAGGATGGAACTTACGACCCCTGGTTTATTAGACCAGTGCTCTACCACTGAGCTAAAGAGGCGCGGCCTAGCGGTACTCTTGGGTACTTCGTCCTTACGGTCGTCTGCATCATCAGACTTTAGCTGACAACAATTCATATTATCGGCTAATATTTGCAGCTATGGCGACAAATTACTGCTTGGCTACACATCTGACACGTAACCGATGTGCTCTCCAAACCACAACACTTGCTTCTCAGAACATGTCTTTCACACATGTCTACAAAATCACCTTCACCTTCAAATACAGTTTCCTTGCGACTGACAGAGACGTAGGCAAAGTTTAAAGTTGCTATTTCCATTAAATCTCGTTAATCAGAAAAACGGTAATTTACACCTGCAGCGGAACAAAATTCCGTTCCGCCCAGCGTCTGGCTCGAACCCACGACCCTGGGATTAAGAGTCTGACGCTCTACCGACTGAGATAGCCGGCTACCTCGGTGAATACTTGCCGGGTAGCACGTCACACAGTACTCGTTTGGGTTGGGTGGTCCCATACAGAATCTCTCCATGCTGCCTAATGTTTTCCTAACGTCACACTCGTCACGTACTTCACTTTTATGTCATAATCATTTCTGAGAGGCAAAGAAATTGCATGACAACAAGCAGAGCTAGTGGCGTCAAAATTAACACACATACTTTATGTGACTCAAAAGCCGAACGAGTTACTTTCCGACGTTGTTTTAGATGTGCAAGTGCCAGTCAAAACTCGCGGTGTCGGCACTCTGCCGACCATTTCGTTAGTTAACACCGGTCTTGCTGTGTGTGTTTCAAGCTCAAGAGCATCTCCAAGCAAAAAATGGTCAACAGCAACATTCAGACGGTTTCGTACTGCTCAATTGCTACATTAAAACGGTATGTTTCTTTTTCAGAACTGGAAAAACACAAGCGTGACAGCATTCGAACCTGTAATCTTCAGAGCCAAAGTCCGACGCCTTATCCATTAGGCCACACGGTCACTGACGACCAACATTTACATGTATACGACTCATCTCGAAACGCTCACACCCCTGAGGATTTGTGTTTTCGTTCTACACAGCCGCTGCCCCTTGCTCTTTCCCACCCATTCGTTACATTCAACCTCTGACGTGACCGACCAAATATAGACTGAGAAACAAGACCACACACTTTGTGCATTCGGAATCGAAGGCAGGGCGTCCCTCGCCGCATTTGCTACGATGGCCATTTGCTACTTCTGCAGAAGCGGCGGCGGCGACGACGACGACGACGACGACGACGACGACGAAGATCGCGAGAGGCTCTGAGATATGTGAGAAATACATCTATAAAATGTAATTCAGACTGCCTCGTCCCACCTTATGCTGTACCGCTTTGGCAAATGCTTTATCTGCGCCATTCGCCTTAATCACATCTGAGAGTAAATCTTAAAAAAACGCCTGTCGCTAATTGTTCGTCATCACAGGTACTGTTTGCTATACGGCCACGACGCGCAACTGATTTCCAAAATTCATCTTTCTCCTGTGAGGATGGAACTTACGACCCCTGGTTTATTAGACCAGTGCTCTACCACTGAGCTAAAGAGGCGCGGCCTAGCGGTAGTCTTGGGTACTTCGTCCTTACGGTCGTCTGCATCATCAGACTTTAGCTGACAACAATTCATATTATCGGCTAATATTTGCAGCTATGGCGACAAATTACTGCTTGGCTACACATCTGACACGTAACTGATGTGCTCTCCAAACCACAACACTTGCTTTTCAGAACATGTCTTTTACACATGTCTACAAAATCACCTTCACCTTCAAATACAGTTTCCTTGCGACTGACAGAGACGTAGGCAAAGTTTAAAGTTGCTATTTCCATTAAATCTCGTTAATCAGAAAAACGGTAATTTACACCTGCAGCGGAACAAAATTCCGTTCCGCCCAGCGTCTGGCTCGAACCCACGACCCTGGGATTAAGAGTCTGACGCTCTACCGACTGAGATAGCCGGCTACCTCGGTGAATACTTGCCGGGTAGCACGTCACACAGTACTCGTTTGGGTTGGGTGGTCCCATACAGAATCTCTCCATGCTGCCTAATGTTTTCCTAACGTCACACTCGTCACGTACTTCACTTTTATGTCATAATCATTTCTGAGAGGCAAAGAAATTGCATGACAACAAGCAGAGCTAGTGGCGTCAAAATTAACACACATACTTTATGTGACTCAAAAGCCGAACGAGTTACTTTCCGACGTTGTTTTAGATGTGCAAGTGCCAGTCAAAACTCGCGGTGTCGGCACTCTGCCGACCATTTCGTTAGTTAACACCGGTCTTGCTGTGTGTGTTTCAAGCTCAAGAGCATCTCCAAGCAAAAAATGGTCAACAGCAACATTCAGACGGTTTCGTACTGCTCAATTGCTACATTAAAACGGTATGTTTCTTTTTCAGAACTGGAAAAACACAAGCGTGACAGCATTCGAACCTGTAATCTTCAGAGCCGAAGTCCGACGCCTTATCCATTAGGCCACACGGTCACTGACGACCAACATTTACATGTATACGACTCATCTCGAAACGCTCACACCCCTGAGGATTTGTGTTTTCGTTCTACACAGCCGCTGCCCCTTGCTCTTTCCCACCCATTCGTTACATTCAACCTCTGACGTGACCGACCAAATATAGACTGAGAAACAAGACCACACACTTTGTGCATTCGGAATCGAAGGCAGGGCGTCCCTCGCCGCATTTGCTACGATGGCCATTTGCTACTTCTGCAGAAGCGGCGGCGGCGGCGACGACGACGACGACGACGACGACGACGAAGATCGCGAGAGGCTCTGAGATATGTGAGAAATACATCTATAAAATGTAATTCAGACTGCCTCGTCCCACCTTATGCTGTACCGCTTTGGCAAATGCTTTATCTGCGCCATTCGCCTTAATCACATCTGAGAGTAAATCTTAAAAAAACGCCTGTCGCTAATTGTTCGTCATCACAGGTACTGTTTGCTATACGGCCACGACGCGCAACTGATTTCCAAAATTCATCTTTCTCCTGTGAGGATGGAACTTACGACCCCTGGTTTATTAGACCAGTGCTCTACCACTGAGCTAAAGAGGCGCGGCCTAGCGGTACTCTTGGGTACTTCGTCCTTACGGTCGTCTGCATCATCAGACTTTAGCTGACAACAATTCATATTATCGGCTAATATTTGCAGCTATGGCGACAAATTACTGCTTGGCTACACATCTGACACGTAACTGATGTGCTCTCCAAACCACAACACTTGCTTTTCAGAACATGTCTTTTACACATGTCTACAAAATCACCTTCACCTTCAAATACAGTTTCCTTGCGACTGACAGAGACGTAGGCAAAGTTTAAAGTTGCTATTTCCATTAAATCTCGTTAATCAGAAAAACGGGAATTTACACCTGCAGCGGAACAAAATTCCGTTTCGCCCAGCGTCTGGCTCGAACCCACGACCCTGGGATTAAGTGTCTGACGCTCTACCGACTGAGATAGCCGGCTACCTCGGTGAATATTTGCCGGGTAGCACGTCACACAGTACTCGTTTGGGTTGGGTGGTCCCATACAGCATCTCTCCATGCTGCCTAATGTTTTCCTAACGTCACACTCGTCACGCACTTCACTTTTATGTCATAATCATTTCTGAGAGGCAAAGAAATTGCATGACAACAAGCAGAGCTAGTGGCGTCAAAATTAACACACATACTTTATGTGACTCAAAAGCCGAACGAGTTACTTTCCGACGTTGTTTTAGATGTGCAAGTGCCAGTCAAAACTCGCGGTGTCGGCACTCTGCCGACCATTTCGTTAGTTAACACCGGTCTTGCTGTGTGTGTTTCAAGCTCAAGAGCATCTCCAAGCAAAAAATGGTCAACAGCAACATTCAGACGGTTTCGTACTGCTCAATTGCTACATTAAAACGGTATGTTTCTTTTTCAGAACTGGAAAAACACAAGCGTGACAGCATTCGAACCTGTAATCTTCAGAGCCGAAGTCCGACGCCTTATCCATTAGGCCACACGGTCACTGACGACCAACATTTACATGTATACGACTCATCTCGAAACGCTACACAGCCGCTGCCCCTTGCTCTTTCCCACCCATTCGTTACATTCAACCTCTGACGTGACCGACCAAATATAGACTGAGAAACAAGACCACACAATTTGTGCATTCGGAATCGAAGGCAGGCCGTCCCTCGCCGCATTTGCTACGATGGCCATTTGCTACTTCTGCAGAAGCGGCGGCGACGACGACGACGACGACGACGACGACGACGAAGATCGCGAGAGACTCTGAGATATGTGAGAAATACATCTATAAAATGTAATTCAGACTGCCTCGTCCCACCTAATGCTGTACCGCTTTGGCAAATGCTTTATCTGCGCCATTCGCCTTAATCACATCTGAGAGTAAATCTTAAAAAAACGCCTGTCGCTAATTGTTCGTCATCACAGGTACTGTTTGCTATACGGCCACGACGCGCAACTGATTTCCAAAATTCATCTTTCTCCTGTGAGGATGGAACTTACGACCCCTGGTTTATTAGACCAGTGCTCTACCACTGAGCTAAAGAGGCGCGGCCTAGCGGTACTCTTGGGTACTTCGTCCTTACGGTCGTCTGCATCATCAGACTTTAGCTGACAACAATTCATATTATCGGCTAATATTTGCAGCTATGGCGACAAATTACTGCTTGGCTACACATCTGACACGTAACCGATGTGCTCTCCAAACCACAACACTTGCTTTTCAGAACATGTCTTTCACACATGTCTACAAAATCACCTTCACCTTCAAATACAGTTTCCTTGCGACTGACAGAGACGTAGGCAAAGTTTAAAGTTGCTATTTCCATTAAATCTCGTTAATCAGAAAAACGGTAATTTACACCTGCAGCGGAACAAAATTCCGTTCCGCCCAGCGTCTGGCTCGAACCCACGACCCTGGGATTAAGAGTCTGACGCTCTACCGACTGAGATAGCCGGCTACCTCGGTGAATACTTGCCGGGTAGCACGTCACACAGTACTCGTTTGGGTTGGGTGGTCCCATACAGAATCTCTCCATGCTGCCTAATGTTTTCCTAACGTCACACTCGTCACGTACTTCACTTTTATGTCATAATCATTTCTGAGAGGCAAAGAAATTGCATGACAACAAGCAGAGCTAGTGGCGTCAAAAATAACACACATACTTTATGTGACTCAAAAGCCGAACGAGTTACTTTCCGACGTTGTTTTAGATGTGCAAGTGCCAGTCAAAACTCGCGGTGTCGGCACTCTGCCGACCATTTCGTTAGTTAACACCGGTCTTGCTGTGTGTGTTTCAAGCTCAAGAGCATCTCCAAGCAAAAAATGGTCAACAGCAACATTCAGACGGTTTCGTACTGCTCAATTGCTACATTAAAACGGTATGTTTCTTTTTCAGAACTGGAAAAACACAAGCGTGACAGCATTCGAACCTGTAATCTTCAGAGCCGAAGTCCGACGCCTTATCCATTAGGCCACACGGTTACTGACGACCAACATTTACATGTATACGACTCATCTCGAAACGCTCACACCCCTGAGGATTTGTGTTTTCGTTCTACACAGCCGCTGCCCCTTGCTCTTTCCCACCCATTCGTTACATTCAACCTCTGACGTGACCGACCAAATATAGACTGAGAAACAAGACCACACACTTTGTGCATTCGGAATCGAAGGCAGGGCGTCCCTCGCCGCATTTGCTACGATGGCCATTTGCTACTTCTGCAGAAGCGGCGGCGGCGACGACGACGACGACGACGACGACGAAGATCGCGAGAGGCTCTGAGATATGTGAGAAATACATCTATAAAATGTAATTCAGACTGCCTCGTCCCACCTTATGCTGTACCGCTTTGGCAAATGCTTTATCTGCGCCATTCGCCTTAATCACATCTGAGAGTAAATCTTAAAAAAACGCCTGTCGCTAATTGTTCGTCATCACAGGTACTGTTTGCTATACGGCCACGACGCGCAACTGATTTCCAAAATTCATCTTTCTCCTGTGAGGATGGAACTTACGACCCCTGGTTTATTAGACCAGTGCTCTACCACTGAGCTAAAGAGGCGCGGCCTAGCGGTACTCTTGGGTACTTCGTCCTTACGGTCGTCTGCATCATCAGACTTTAGCTGACAACAATTCATATTATCGGCTAATATTTGCAGCTATGGCGACAAATTACTGCTTGGCTACACATCTGACACGTAACTGATGTGCTCTCCAAACCACAACACTTGCTTTTCAGAACATGTCTTTTACACATGTCTACAAAATCACCTTCACCTTCAAATACAGTTTCCTTGCGACTGACAGAGACGTAGGCAAAGTTTAAAGTTGCTATTTCCATTAAATCTCGTTAATCAGAAAAACGGTAATTTACACCTGCAGCGGAACAAAATTCCGTTTCGCCCAGCGTCTGGCTCGAACCCACGACCCTGGGATTAAGTGTCTGACGCTCTACCGACTGAGATAGCCGGCTACCTCGGTGAATATTTGCCGGGTAGCACGTCACACAGTACTCGTTTGGGTTGGGTGGTCCCATACAGCATCTCTCCATGCTGCCTAATGTTTTCCTAACGTCACACTCGTCACGCACTTCACTTTTATGTCATAATCATTTCTGAGAGGCAAAGAAATTGCATGACAACAAGCAGAGCTAGTGGCGTCAAAATTAACACACATACTTTATGTGACTCAAAAGCCGAACGAGTTACTTTCCGACGTTGTTTTAGATGTGCAAGTGCCAGTCAAAACTCGCGGTGTCGGCACTCTGCCGACCATTTCGTTAGTTAACACCGGTCTTGCTGTGTGTGTTTCAAGCTCAAGAGCATCTCCAAGCAAAAAATGGTCAACAGCAACATTCAGACGGTTTCGTACTGCTCAATTGCTACATTAAAACGGTATGTTTCTTTTTCAGAACTGGAAAAACACAAGCGTGACAGCATTCGAACCTGTAATCTTCAGAGCCGAAGTCCGACGCCTTATCCATTAGGCCACACGGTCACTGACGACCAACATTTACATGTATACGACTCATCTCGAAACGCTCACACCCCTGAGGATTTGTGTTTTCGTTCTACACAGCCGCTGCCCCTTGCTCTTTCCCACCCATTCGTTACATTCAACCTCTGACGTGACCGACCAAATATAGACTGAGAAACAAGACCACACAATTTGTGCATTCGGAATCGAAGGCAGGCCGTCCCTCGCCGCATTTGCTACGATGGCCATTTGCTACTTCTGCAGAAGCGGCGGCGACGACAACGACGACGACGACGACGACGACGAAGATCGCGAGAGACTCTGAGATATGTGAGAAATACATCTATAAAATGTAATTCAGACTGCCTCGTCCCACCTTATGCTGTACCGCTTTGGCAAATGCTTTATCTGCGCCATTCGCCTTAATCACATCTGAGAGTAAATCTTAAAAAAACGCCTGTCGCTAATTGTTCGTCATCACAGGTACTGTTTGCTATACGGCCACGACGCGCAACTGATTTCCAAAATTCATCTTTCTCCTGTGAGGATGGAACTTACGACCCCTGGTTTATTAGACCAGTGCTCTACCACTGAGCTAAAGAGGCGCGGCCTAGCGGTACTCTTGGGTACTTCGTCCTTACGGTCGTCTGCATCATCAGACTTTAGCTGACAACAATTCATATTATCGGCTAATATTTGCAGCTATGGCGACAAATTACTGCTTGGCTACACATCTGACACGTAACCGATGTGCTCTCCAAACCACAACACTTGCTTTTCAGAACATGTCTTTCACACATGTCTACAAAATCACCTTCACCTTCAAATACAGTTTCCTTGCGACTGACAGAGACGTAGGCAAAGTTTAAAGTTGCTATTTCCATTAAATCTCGTTAATCAGAAAAACGGTAATTTACACCTGCAGCGGAACAAAATTCCGTTCCGCCCAGCGTCTGGCTCGAACCCACGACCCTGGGATTAAGAGTCTGACGCTCTACCGACTGAGATAGCCGGCTACCTCGGTGAATACTTGCCGGGTAGCACGTCACACAGTACTCGTTTGGGTTGGGTGGTCCCATACAGAATCTCTCCATGCTGCCTAATGTTTTCCTAACGTCACACTCGTCACGTACTTCACTTTTATGTCATAATCATTTCTGAGAGGCAAAGAAATTGCATGACAACAAGCAGAGCTAGTGGCGTCAAAATTAACACACATACTTTATGTGACTCAAAAGCCGAACGAGTTACTTTCCGACGTTGTTTTAGATGTGCAAGTGCCAGTCAAAACTCGCGGTGTCGGCACTCTGCCGACCATTTCGTTAGTTAACACCGGTCTTGCTGTGTGTGTTTCAAGCTCAAGAGCATCTCCAAGCAAAAAATGGTCAACAGCAACATTCAGACGGTTTCGTACTGCTCAATTGCTACATTAAAACGGTATGTTTCTTTTTCAGAACTGGAAAAACACAAGCGTGACAGCATTCGAACCTGTAATCTTCAGAGCCGAAGTCCGACGCCTTATCCATTAGGCCACACGGTCACTGACGACCAACATTTACATGTATACGACTCATCTCGAAACGCTCACACCCCTGAGGATTTGTGTTTTCGTTCTACACAGCCGCTGCCCCTTGCTCTTTCCCACCCATTCGTTACATTCAACCTCTGACGTGACCGACCAAATATAGACTGAGAAACAAGACCACACACTTTGTGCATTCGGAATCGAAGGCAGGGCGTCCCTCGCCGCATTTGCCACGATGGCCATTTGCTACTTCTGCAGAAGCGGCGGCGGCGACGACGACGACGACGACGACGACGACGACGACGACGACGACGACGACGACGAAGATCGCGAGAGGCTCTGAGATATGTGAGAAATACATCTATAAAATGTAATTCAGACTGCCTCGTCCCACCTTATGCTGTACCGCTTTGGCAAATGCTTTATCTGCGCCATTCGCCTTAATCACATCTGAGAGTAAATCTTAAAAAAACGCCTGTCGCTAATTGTTCGTCATCACAGGTACTGTTTGCTATACGGCCACGACGCGCAACTGATTTCCAAAATTCATCTTTCTCCTGTGAGGATGGAACTTACGACCCCTGGTTTATTAGACCAGTGCTCTACCACTGAGCTAAAGAGGCGCGGCCTAGCGGTACTCTTGGGTACTTCGTCCTTACGGTCGTCTGCATCATCAGACTTTAGCTGACAACAATTCATATTATCGGCTAATATTTGCAGCTATGGCGACAAATTACTGCTTGGCTACACATCTGACACGTAACCGATGTGCTCTCCAAACCACAACACTTGCTTCTCAGAACATGTCTTTTACACATGTCTACAAAATCACCTTCACCTTCAAATACAGTTTCCTTGCGACTGACAGAGACGTAGGCAAAGTTTAAAGTTGCTATTTCCATTAAATCTCGTTAATCAGAAAAACGGTAATTTACATGTGCAGCGGAACAAAATCCCG
The DNA here is from genome assembly GCF_023897955.1 of Schistocerca gregaria. Classification (NCBI taxonomy): domain Eukaryota; kingdom Metazoa; phylum Arthropoda; class Insecta; order Orthoptera; family Acrididae; genus Schistocerca; species Schistocerca gregaria. Next base: position 15,697,177 of record NW_026061724.1, on the reverse strand, counting down.
TTTCGCCCAGCGTCTGGCTCGAACCCACGACCCTGGGATTAAGTGTCTGACGCTCTACCGACTGAGATAGCCGGCTACCTCGGTGAATATTTGCCGGGTAGCACGTCACACAGTACTCGTTTGGGTTGGGTGGTCCCATACAGAATCTCTCCATGCTGCCTAATGTTTTCCTAACGTCACACTCGTCACGCACTTCACTTTTATGTCATAATCATTTCTGAGAGGCAAAGAAATTGCATGACAACAAGCAGAGCTAGTGGCGTCAAAATTAACACACATACTTTATGTGACTCAAAAGCCGAACGAGTTACTTTCCGACGTTGTTTTAGATGTGCAAGTGCCAGTCAAAACTCGCGGTGTCGGCACTCTGCCGACCATTTCGTTAGTTAACACCGGTCTTGCTGTGTGTGTTTCAAGCTCAAGAGCATCTCCAAGCAAAAAATGGTCAACAGCAACATTCAGACGGTTTCGTACTGCTCAATTGCTACATTAAAACGGTATGTTTCTTTTTCAGAACTGGAAAAACACAAGCGTGACAGCATTCGAACCTGTAATCTTCAGAGCCGAAGTCCGACGCCTTATCCATTAGGCCACACGGTCACTGACGACCAACATTTACATGTATACGACTCATCTCGAAACGCTCACACCCCTGAGGATTAGTGTTTTCGTTCTACACAGCCGCTGCCCCTTGCTCTTTCCCACCCATTCGTTACATTCAACCTCTGACGTGACCGACCAAATATAGACTGAGAAACAAGACCACACAATTTGTGCATTCGGAATCGAAGGCAGGCCGTCCCTCGCCGCATTTGCTACGTTGGCCATTTGCTACTTCTGCAGAAGCGGCGGCGACGACGACGACGACGACGACGACGACGACGAAGATCGCGAGAGACTCTGAGATATGTGAGAAATACATCTATAAAATGTAATTCAGACTGCCTCGTCCCACCTTATGCTGTACCGCTTTGGCAAATGCTTTATCTGCGCCATTCGCCTTAATCACATCTGAGAGTAAATCTTAAAAAAACGCCTGTCGCTAATTGTTCGTCATCACAGGTACTGTTTGCTATACGGCCACGACGCGCAACTGATTTCCAAAATTCATCTTTCTCCTGTGAGGATGGAACTTACGACCCCTGGTTTATTAGACCAGTGCTCTACCACTGAGCTAAAGAGGCGCGGCCTAGCGGTACTCTTGGGTACTTCGTCCTTACGGTCGTCTGCATCATCAGACTTTAGCTGACAACAATTCATATTATCGGCTAATATTTGCAGCTATGGCGACAAATTACTGCTTGGCTACACATCTGACACGTAACCGATGTGCTCTCCAAACCACAACACTTGCTTTTCAGAACATGTCTTTCACACATGTCTACAAAATCACCTTCACCTTCAAATACAGTTTCCTTGCGACTGACAGAGACGTAGGCAAAGTTTAAAGTTGCTATTTCCATTAAATCTCGTTAATCAGAAAAACGGTAATTTACACCTGCAGCGGAACAAAATTCCGTTTCGCCCAGCGTCTGGCTCGAACCCACGACCCTGGGATTAAGTGTCTGACGCTCTACCGACTGAGATAGCCGGCTACCTCGGTGAATATTTGCCGGGTAGCACGTCACACAGTACTCGTTTCGGTTGGGTGGTCCCATACAGCATCTCTCCATGCTGCCTAATGTTTTCCTAACGTCACACTCGTCACGCACTTCACTTTTATGCCATAATCATTTCTGAGAGGCAAAGAAATTGCATGACAACAAGCAGAGCTAGTGGCGTCAAAATTAACACACATACTTTATGTGACTCAAAAGCCGAACGAGTTACTTTCCGACGTTGTTTTAGATGTGCAAGTGCCAGTCAAAACTCGCGGTGTCGGCACTCTGCCGACCATTTCGTTAGTTAACACCGGTCTTGCTGTGTGTGTTTCAAGCTCAAGAGCATCTCCAAGCAAAAAATGGTCAACAGCAACATTCAGACGGTTTCGTACTGCTCAATTGCTACATTAAAACGGTATGTTTCTTTTTCAGAACTGGAAAAACACAAGCGTGACAGCATTCGAACCTGTAATCTTCAGAGCCGAAGTCCGACGCCTTATCCATTAGGCCACACGGTCACTGACGACCAACATTTACATGTATACGACTCATCTCGAAACGCTCACACCCCTGAGGATTTGTGTTTTCGTTCTACACAGCCGCTGCCCCTTGCTCTTTCCCACCCATTCGTTACATTCAACCTCTGACGTGACCGACCAAATATAGACTGAGAAACAAGACCACACACTTTGTGCATTCGGAATCGAAGGCAGGGCGTCCCTCGCCGCATTTGCTACGATGGCCATTTGCTACTTCTGCAGAAGCGGCGGCGACGACGACGACGACGACGACGACGACGACGAAGATCGCGAGAGACTCTGAGATATGTGAGAAATACATCTATAAAATGTAATTCAGACTGCCTCGTCCCACCTTATGCTGTACCGCTTTGACAAATGCTTTATCTGCGCCATTCGCCTTAATCACATCTGAGAGTAAATCTTAAAAAAACGCCTGTCGCTAATTGTTCGTCATCACAGGTACTGTTTGCTATACGGCCACGACGCGCAACTGATTTCCAAAATTCATCTTTCTCCTGTGAGGATGGAACTTACGACCCCTGGTTTATTAGACCAGTGCTCTACCACTGAGCTAAAGAGGCGCGGCCTAGCGGTACTCTTGGGTACTTCGTCCTTACGGTCGTCTGCATCATCAGACTTTAGCTGACAACAATTCATATTATCGGCTAATATTTGCAGCTATGGCGACAAATTACTGCTTGGCTACACATCTGACACGTAACCGATGTGCTCTCCAAACCACAACACTTGCTTTTCAGAACATGTCTTTCACACATGTCTACAAAATCACCTTCACCTTCAAATACAGTTTCCTTGCGACTGACAGAGACGTAGGCAAAGTTTAAAGTTGCTATTTCCATTAAATCTCGTTAATCAGAAAAACGGTAATTTACACCTGCAGCGGAACAAAATTCCGTTTCGCCCAGCGTCTGGCTCGAACCCACGACCCTGGGATTAAGTGTCTGACGCTCTACCGACTGAGATAGCCGGCTACCTCGGTGAATATTTGCCGGGTAGCACGTCACACAGTACTCGTTTCGGTTGGGTGGTCCCATACAGCATCTCTCCATGCTGCCTAATGTTTTCCTAACGTCACACTCGTCACGCACTTCACTTTTATGCCATAATCATTTCTGAGAGGCAAAGAAATTGCATGACAACAAGCAGAGCTAGTGGCGTCAAAATTAACACACATACTTTATGTGACTCAAAAGCCGAACGAGTTACTTTCCGACGTTGTTTTAGATGTGCAAGTGCCAGTCAAAACTCGCGGTGTCGGCACTCTGCCGACCATTTCGTTAGTTAACACCGGTCTTGCTGTGTGTGTTTCAAGCTCAAGAGCATCTCCAAGCAAAAAATGGTCAACAGCAACATTCAGACGGTTTCGTACTGCTCAATTGCTACATTAAAACGGTATGTTTCTTTTTCAGAACTGGAAAAACACAAGCGTGACAGCATTCGAACCTGTAATCTTCAGAGCCGAAGTCCGACGCCTTATCCATTAGGCCACACGGTCACTGACGACCAACATTTACATGTATACGACTCATCTCGAAACGCTCACACCCCTGAGGATTTGTGTTTTCGTTCTACACAGCCGCTGCCCCTTGCTCTTTCCCACCCATTCGTTACATTCAACCTCTGACGTGACCGACCAAATATAGACTGAGAAACAAGACCACACACTTTGTGCATTCGGAATCGAAGGCAGGGCGTCCCTCGCCGCATTTGCTACGATGGCCATTTGCTACTTCTGCAGAAGCGGCGGCGACGACGACGACGACGACGACGACGACGACGAAGATCGCGAGAGACTCTGAGATATGTGAGAAATACATCTATAAAATGTAATTCAGACTGCCTCGTCCCACCTTATGCTGTACCGTTTTTTTTTTTTTTTTTTTTTTTTTTTTTTTTTTCCTTTATTGTGATTTTAATACCTGTGACAAACAGGTAGGCCGGCAGCGGACCAGGTATGCCGCTCTTCGGCCTCAGAGTATACACAGAACAGAGATGAGTGAGATATAAAAACAATCAAGACGGCGGGGTACAAACAGTAGACAAAACAGAGTTAAAACGGAGTCGGTCACGTGCGTAGCACAATGGATAAAAGCGGAGAAACACGGTGCACAAACGCAGATGGCAGATGGCCACACGTGAACCAGCGGAGCACAAACGACGAAACACAAACACACTGCAGGAGAGTCGAGGCACAAACACATGCGATGGTCTTCGGCGTAGGACGATGAAAGTAACAGATGGAAGACAGCAGAGTCGTGGCCTGCCAAGGGGAAAAGGTGTGGGGAAGAGGAGAGAGAGGGGGAGGGGAAGATGCCAGTGGAGGAGAGGGATGGAGGAGAAGGGGGAGGGTAGGGGGAGTGGAAGCCCAAGGAGAAAGGGGAGGGGAGGGAGGGAGAGAAGGGAGAGAGGGTGCCCACAGGAAAAGGAGAGGAGAGGAGAGGGAAGGTAAGGCTCAAAGTTGGTAGGAGGGGTAGATGGAGGGGAGGAGGGCATCATCAGGGAGGGGGAGTTGACGGAAGCCACCGAGGGAGAGGGTGTGGAGGGTGTAAAGATGGAGAGCAGGTGGGATATAGGAATGCAGGCGCGGCAGCGGGTTGGGGTGGGAGAGGATGGGAGAGACAAGAGGGTGTGGAGGATCAAGCTTGCGGGAGGTGTAGAGGATCCGTAACCGTTCGAGGAAAAGGAGGAGGTGCGGGAAGGGAATCAGGTCATAGAGGATCCGCGTGGGGGAAGGGAGACGGATGCGATAGGCGAGGCGGAGCGCATGGCGTTCTAGGATCTGAATGGACTTGTAGAAGGTAGGAGGGGCAGAGATCCAGGCGGGATGAGCATAGCAAAGGATAGGACGGATGAGGGACTTGTAGGTGTAGAGGATGGTGGAAGGGTCCAGACCCCATGTACGGCCAGAAAGGAGCTTAAGGAGGCGGAGGCGGGAGCGTGCCTTGGCTTGGATCGTCCGGAGATGTGGGTTCCAGGAGAGGCGACGGTCGAGGGTGACACCAAGGTACTTGAGAGTAGGTGTGAGGGTGATGGGACGGCCATAAATAGTAAGATAGAAATCAAGGAGACGGAAGGAACGAGTGGTTTTGCCTACAATGATCGCCTGGGTCTTGGAAGGATTGACCTTGAGCAACCACTGGTTACACCAAGTGGTGAACCGGTCAAGATAGGATTGGAGAAGGTGCTGGGAGCGTTGCAGGGTGGGAGCGAGGGCAAGGAAGGCAGTGTCATCGGCGTACTGGAGAAGGTGTAGGGGAGGTGCAGGTGGAGGCATGTCTGCCGTGTAAAGGAGGTAGAGAAGAGGGGAAAGGACGGAACCTTGGGGCACACCGGCGGAGGGGTAGAAGGTGTAGGAATCAGTGTTGTGGATGGTGACATAGGAAGGACGGTGGGAAAGGAAGGAAGCGACCAGACGGACATAGTTGAGAGGAAGAGCAAAGGTTTGGAGCTTGAAAAGGAGACCGGAATGCCACACACGGTCATATGCGCGTTCGAGGTCGAGGGAAAGGAAGATGGCGGAACGATGGGAATTGAGTTGTTCGGAGAGGAGGTGAGTGAGGTGAAGGAGGAGGTCATCGGCTGAGAAGGACGGCCGAAAGCCACATTGGGTAGGGGGGAGGAGGCGGTGTTGGTGAAGGTGCTTGTGTAGGCGGTGGGTAAGAATGGATTCCAGGACCTTGCTGAAGACCGAGGTAAGGCTGATGGGACGGTAGGAGGAGACAGCGGAAGGCGGTTTGTCGGGCTTGAGGAACATCAGGATCCGGGAGGTTTTCCACAGGTCGGGGTAGTAGCCGGTGGACAGGACCACATTGTAGAGCCTGGCCAATGTGGAGAGGAAGGAGGCAGGAGCTTCACGGAGGTGACGGTAAGTAACACGATCGTGACCGGGAGCAGTGTTGCGTTTAGGGCGAAGTGTAGCAATGATATCTTGAGTGGTGATTGGGGTATTTAGTTCTGTGTGTGTGATGTTGTCCAAGTACTGGAAGCCAGGAGCAAGCGGGGGGACAGAGGTATCAGTTCGATCACGGACATCAGGAAAGAGGGAATAATCGAACTGGGGATCGTCAGGGATGGTAAGGATATCGGAGAGGTAGGAGGCGAAATGGTTGGCCTTACTAAGGGCATCAGGGAAGGGGTGGTCATCATGAAGGAGAGGGTAGTAGGGAGAGGGTTTAGATCCGGTAAGGCGGCGGAAGGCTGACCAGTACTTGGACGAGTTGATAGGTAAGGTGGCATTAAGACGGGTGCATGTCTGTCGCCAGTCCCGGCGTTTCTTTGCCGTGAGTAAGTTCCTGATGTGTCGCTGTAGTTGCCGGTGGCGTCGTAGTGTGTCCTGGTCACGTGTGTGAAGGAAGGCACGGTAGAGCCGGCGGGATTCACGCAGGAGAAGGACGGCCTGTGGGGGTAAGGTGGGGCGGTGCGGATGGATGGCAATGGTAGGGACGTGGGCCTCCACGGCCTCAGACAAGGTCTGCTGGAGAAAGGAGGCAGCACGGGTAACGTCATCAGGTTGGTGGTAGGTGAGGGGGTGGCTATCGACCTGGAGAGCAAGGGAGTCCCGGTAGGCATTCCAGTTGGCACGGGAGTAGTCATGGACATATTTCGGGGGAGGGTCATGGCGCGGGTCGGGACGGGGGCGACGACCGTCTGATACAGTGAGGAGGACAGGGAGATGGTCACTGCCAATGGGATCAAGGACGTCCACCGCTATGCGGCCAAGCAGGGTGGGGGAGGCTAGGACGACATCGGGAGTGGTATTGGATTCAGGGCGGGTGTGTTGGGGAATTGGAAGGACGTCGCCTTGGAGGGTGGCAAGGAACCGATGCCACCGCCGTAACTGGGCGGCAGAACGACTATGGATGTTAAGGTCGGCGGCGATCACGTAGGAGGAGAAGGTACGGTCGATGTGGGAAAGGAAGTCGAAAGGAATAGGTGCAGCGGGGCGGACATAGATGGTGGCACAGGTAAGGGTAAGGCCGGGGAAGAAGAGACTAAGGATCAAGTGTTCTGTGGGGTCAGGAAGGAGGGGTTGGAGCCGGACAGGGATCTGGCGGTGGTGGCCAATGGCAACTCCGCCACGCGCTATCTGGAGTGGATTGTCAGACCGGTGAAGGAGGTAGGGCGAGGTGTGGACGGTGTGGTGGGGCTGAAGAAAGGTTTCGTTCAGAAGGAAGGCATCCACACGGTGGGTCGTAAGGGTATGCATAAGGAGGTGCTTGTTGGTGGGAAGGGAGCGGATGTTATTGAACAGGATACGGTGCTGTCGTGCCATAATGGGAATTTAAACGAGGGTGTCGAGACGGGAGAAGGTGAAATGGGCCTGGTTGTGGGAATAGGTGGCGTAGGTGTTGAGGTGGAACACGGAACGGGCAGCGAGGGTAATCTGGTGGAGGGTGTGGGGACGCTGAAAGGGATGGACGTTCTGGAGCACTATTGTGACGAACCTGATGATGTCCTCTGCGGTGGGGGGAGGACGGAGGGAATTGCCAGGAGGGGTGGGGTCATCCAAAGGGCGGAGAGGAACAGTGAGTTCAGGAGCGGATGGAGGAGGTCGAGCCTTGCATTTCTGGGAGTAGGTAGGGTGTTGGAGGTTGCAGGTATTGCAGGAGGGAGGAGACTGAAGGTTGGGGCACTGCCGGAGGAAGTGCGCTTGCTTACAATGCGGGCAGACTGGGGCCTCGCGGCACTCTGATGTTGGGTGTGCGTTATAACGCAGACACCTCTGGCAGCGAATGGATTGTGGTGGGGAGCGGGAGGGGTCAACCTTATACCGGCGGTGGAAGAGGAGGGCACCCTCCTTAAGGAGATGGTCGATGGAGGGAGCGTGTTCGGAGAAAACTCGCATAAGGCGAGTGGGGCCCGCAGAGTTGAAAATGCGGCGAACAGCTCGCACCTCCAGGTACGGGTGGGCCTTCAACTCCGCCAGCACCTCTTCCTCCGTGATCGTCGGGCTAAGCCGAGTGATCACGGCGGTGAGGGTCGGCGGGCGACGTGGGGGTTGGGGTTGACGGGGGGAGGAAGGGGAAGGAGCAGGGGCAAGGGAGGCATTAGGTCCAAATCGGGTGAGAGGAATTCGGGAGAGGATGTCGGAGTGTAGGGTAGGGCTTGGGGAGGTGATCAAGACAGAGTCCCTACGGGGGGTAAGAAGGGAGATGGGGGCTGCAGGGAAGTATTGGCGGAGGAGCAAGGTCAGGTTGCGGGCCTCCAGGAGAGAGGGATCAGGACGGGAGAGGAGATACTTGTAGGAGGGGGAGTTAGAAGAGGAAGTAGAGGGGGCTGGAGGGGAGACATCCATGGCATCTAGGGGTGGGGGAGGGGGAAGATGCTGGGACTTCTTGGGTGCAGAGGAGGCGGGGGTGCCACTGGGACGCTTAACAGCGGGGACAGGATGGGAGGAGGCGTGGGGCACTGGAGTGACGGGGAGATGACGGGAAGCGGCAGGTCCCGGTGTCGGTGCTGGTGCTGGTGCTGCTGTTGGTGCTGCTGTTGGTGCTGCTGCTGGTTGTGGCGCTGCTGCAGGTGGTGGTGCTGGCGCCGGCGATGGTGCGGCATGGGTCGTAGCCCGACGAGACACAACCCTGGCAGGGGCCGCATGAGTGGTGTGGGGGAGTGGGGGAAAGGGGTCGTGTGTGGAGGCTTGGGGAGAAGGAGCAGGGGATGGGGCGACAAAGGGAGCCGGGGTGGGAAGGGTGAGGAGGGGCGGGATATAGTAGGACGGGGGCGACTGAGCACACCAAGTAAGAGTAGTGGCAGCGAGGGAGGGCGTCGTATAGACGATGGCGGTGGTAGTGGCGGTGGTGGTGGGGGTGGTCATGATGGCAGTAAGGAAAACTGGAAACACAGAAAAGAAGAATGGGGACAGACAAGGGACAAAGTCAGGAACAGATTACAGATGACAGATGAGAGACGTCGAGGAGCGAAAGGATGAAGGCAAAGACGAAGACGAGAATAGCGACGACAACGAAAGCAGGAGAGGAAGACGAAGCAATGGGTCCTGGCGGCGGCGGCGGCGGCGGCGGCGGCGGGGGCCGGAAGCTGCGGCGGCGGCGGCGGCGGCGGCGGCGGCGGGGGCCGGAAGCTGCGGCGGCGGCGGCGGCGGCGGCGGCTGGGTCCGGAAGCTGCGGCTGGGTCCGGCGACGACTGCTACTGCAAAACTGGCGGCACTGGAAACTGCTGCTGCTGCTGCTGCTGCTGCTGCTGGCGGTTCCGGAACTGCGACTGCGACTGCGACTGCGACTGCGACTGCGACTTCTGCGAAGCCCTAGCACTTCGATACGTAGCAGTACTCTGCAAGGTATCGAAGGGCGGAACTCTTCCGAGGTCCGCCGAAGAAATGCTGTACCGCTTTGGCAAATGCTTTATCTGCGCCATTCGCCTTAATCACATCTGAGAGTAAATCTTAAAAAAACGCCTGTCGCTAATTGTTCGTCATCACAGGTACTGTTTGCTATACGGCCACGACGCGCAACTGATTTCCAAAATTCATCTTTCTCCTGTGAGGATGGAACTTACGACCCCTGGTTTATTAGACCAGTGCTCTACCACTGAGCTAAAGAGGCGCGGCCTAGCGGTACTCTTGGGTACTTCGTCCTTACGGTCGTCTGCATCATCAGACTTTAGCTGACAACAATTCATATTATCGGCTAATATTTGCAGCTATGGCGACAAATTACTGCTTGGCTACACATCTGACACGTAACCGATGTGCTCTCCAAACCACAACACTTGCTTCTCAGAACATGTCTTTTACACATGTCTACAAAATCACCTTCACCTTCAAATACAGTTTCCTTGCGACTGACAGAGACGTAGGCAAAGTTTAAAGTTGCTATTTCCATTAAATCTCGTTAATCAGAAAAACGGTAATTTACATCTGCAGCGGAACAAAATTCCGTTTCGCCCAGCGTCTGGCTCGAACCCACGACCCTGGGATTAAGTGTCTGACGCTCTACCGACTGAGATAGCCGGCTACCTCGGTGAATATTTGCCGGGTAGCACGTCACACAGTACTCGTTTGGGTTGGGTGGTCCCATACAGAATCTCTCCATGCTGCCTAATGTTTTCCTAACGTCACACTCGTCACGCACTTCACTTTTATGTCATAATCATTTCTGAGAGGCAAAGAAATTGCATGACAACAAGCAGAGCTAGTGGCGTCAAAATTAACACACATACTTTATGTGACTCAAAAGCCGAACGAGTTACTTTCCGACGTTGTTTTAGATGTGCAAGTGCCAGTCAAAACTCGCGGTGTCGGCACTCTGCCGACCATTTCGTTAGTTAACACCGGTCTTGCTGTGTGTGTTTCAAGCTCAAGAGCATCTCCAAGCAAAAAATGGTCAACAGCAACATTCAGACGGTTTCGTACTGCTCAATTGCTACATTAAAACGGTATGTTTCTTTTTCAGAACTGGAAAAACACAAGCGTGACAGCATTCGAACCTGTAATCTTCAGAGCCGAAGTCCGACGCCTTATCCATTAGGCCACACGGTCACTGACGACCAACATTTACATGTATACGACTCATCTCGAAACGCTCACACCCCTGAGGATTTGTGTTTTCGTTCTACACAGCCGCTGCCCCTTGCTCTTTCCCACCCATTCGTTACATTCAACCTCTGACGTGACCGACCAAATATAGACTGAGAAACAAGACCACACAATTTGTGCATTCGGAATCGAAGGCAGGCCGTCCCTCGCCGCATTTGCTACGATGGCCATTTGCTACTTCTGCAGAAGCGACGACGACGACGACGACGACGACGACGACGACGAAGATCGCGAGAGACTCTGAGATATGTGAGAAATACATCTATAAAATGTAATTCAGACTGCCTCGTCCCACCTTATGCTGTACCGCTTTGGCAAATGCTTTATCTGCGCCATTCGCCTTAATCACATCTGAGAGTAAATCTTAAAAAAACGCCTGTCGCTAATTGTTCGTCATCACAGGTACTGTTTGCTATACGGCCACGACGCGCAACTGATTTCCAAAATTCATCTTTCTCCTGTGAGGATGGAACTTACGACCCCTGGTTTATTAGACCAGTGCTCTACCACTGAGCTAAAGAGGCGCGGCCTAGCGGTACTCTTGGGTACTTCGTCCTTACGGTCGTCTGCATCATCAGACTTTAGCTGACAACAATTCATATTATCGGCTAATATTTGCAGCTATGGCGACAAATTACTGCTTGGCTACACATCTGACACGTAACCGATGTGCTCTCCAAACCACAACACTTGCTTTTCAGAACATCTCTTTTACACATGTCTACAAAATCACCTTCACCTTCAAATACAGTTTCCTTGCGACTGACAGAGACGTAGGCAAAGTTTAAAGTTGCTATTTCCATTAAATCTCGTTAATCAGAAAAACGGTAATTTACACCTGCAGCGGAACAAAATTCCGTTTCGCCCAGCGTCTGGCTCGAACCCACGACCCTGGGATTAAGTGTCTGACGCTCTACCGACTGAGATAGCCGGCTACCTCGGTGAATATTGGCCGGGTAGCACGTCACACAGTACTCGTTTGGGTTGGGTGGTCCCATACAGCATCTCTCCATGCTGCCTAATGTTTTCCTAACGTCACACTCGTCACGCACTTCACTTTTATGTCATAATCATTTCTGAGAGGCAAAGAAATTGCATGACAACAAGCAGAGCTAGTGGCGTCAAAATTAACACACATACTTTATGTGACTCAAAAGCCGAACGAGTTACTTTCCGACGTTGTTTTAGATGTGCAAGTGCCAGTCAAAACTCGCGGTGTCGGCACTCTGCCGACCATTTCGTTAGTTAACACCGGTCTTGCTGTGTGTGTTTCAAGCTCAAGAGCATCTCCAAGCAAAAAATGGTCAACAGCAACATTCAGACGGTTTCGTACTGCTCAATTGCTACATTAAAACGGTATGTTTCTTTTTCAGAACTGGAAAAACACAAGCGTGACAGCATTCGAACCTGTAATCTTCAGAGCCGAAGTCCGACGCCTTATCCATTAGGCCACACGGTCACTGACGACCAACATTTACATGTATACGACTCATCTCGAAACGCTCACACCCCTGAGGATTTGTGTTTTCGTTCTACACAGCCGCTGCCCCTTGCTCTTTCCCACCCATTCGTTACATTCAACCTCTGACGTGACCGACCAAATATAGACTGAGAAACAAGACCACACACTTTGTGCATTCGGAATCGAAGGCAGGGCGTCCCTCGCCGCATTTGCTACGATGGCCATTTGCTACTTCTGCAGAAGCGGCGGCGGCGACGACGACGACGACGACGACGACGACGACGACGACGACGACGACGACGACGACGACGACGAAGATCGCGAGAGGCTCTGAGATATGTGAGAAATACATCTATAAAATGTAATTCAGACTGCCTCGTCCCACCTTATGCTGTACCGCTTTGGCAAATGCTTTATCTGCGCCATTCGCCTTAATCACATCTGAGAGTAAATCTTAAAAAAACGCCTGTCGCTAATTGTTCGTCATCACAGGTACTGTTTGCTATACGGCCACGACGCGCAACTGATTTCCAAAATTCATCTTTCTCCTGTGAGGATGGAACTTACGACCCCTGGTTTATTAGACCAGTGCTCTACCACTGAGCTAAAGAGGCGCGGCCTAGCGGTACTCTTGGGTACTTCGTCCTTACGGTCGTCTGCATCATCAGACTTTAGCTGACAACAATTCATATTATCGGCTAATATTTGCAGCTATGGCGACAAATTACTGCTTGGCTACACATCTGACACGTAACCGATGTGCTCTCCAAACCACAACACTTGCTTCTCAGAACATGTCTTTTACACATGTCTACAAAATCACCTTCACCTTCAAATACAGTTTCCTTGCGACTGACAGAGACGTAGGCAAAGTTTAAAGTTGCTATTTCCATTAAATCTCGTTAATCAGAAAAACGGTAATTTACATGTGCAGCGGAACAAAATCCCGTTTCGCCCAGCGTCTGGCTCGAACCCACGACCCTGGGATTAAGTGTCTGACGCTCTACCGACTGAGATAGCCGGCTACCTCGGTGAATATTTGCCGGGTAGCACGTCACACAGTACTCGTTTGGGTTGGGTGGTCCCATACAGAATCTCTCCATGCTGCCTAATGTTTTCCTAACGTCACACTCGTCACGCACTTCACTTTTATGTCATAATCATTTCTGAGAGGCAAAGAAATTGCATGACAACAAGCAGAGCTAGTGGCGTCAAAATTAACACACATACTTTATGTGACTCAAAAGCCGAACGAGTTACTTTCCGACGTTGTTTTAGATGTGCAAGTGCCAGTCAAAACTCGCGGTGTCGGCACTCTGCCGACCATTTCGTTAGTTAACACCGGTCTTGCTGTGTGTGTTTCAAGCTCAAGAGCATCTCCAAGCAAAAAATGGTCAACAGCAACATTCAGACGGTTTCGTACTGCTCAATTGCTACATTAAAACGGTATGTTTCTTTTTCAGAACTGGAAAAACACAAGCGTGACAGCATTCGAACCTGTAATCTTCAGAGCCGAAGTCCGACGCCTTATCCATTAGGCCACACGGTCACTGACGACCAACATTTACATGTATACGACTCATCTCGAAACGCTCACACCCCTGAGGATTAGTGTTTTCGTTCTACACAGCCGCTGCCCCTTGCTCTTTCCCACCCATTCGTTACATTCAACCTCTGACGTGACCGACCAAATATAGACTGAGAAACAAGACCACACAATTTGTGCATTCGGAATCGAAGGCAGGCCGTCCCTCGCCGCATTTGCTACGTTGGCCATTTGCTACTTCTGCAGAAGCGGCGGCGACGACGACGACGACGACGAAGATCGCGAGAGACTCTGAGATATGTGAGAAATACATCTATAAAATGTAATTCAGACTGCCTCGTCCCACCTTATGCTGTACCGCTTTGGCAAATGCTTTATCTGCGCCATTCGCCTTAATCACATCTGAGAGTAAATCTTAAAAAAACGCCTGTCGCTAATTGTTCGTCATCACAGGTACTGTTTGCTATACGGCCACGACGCGCAACTGATTTCCAAAATTCATCTTTCTCCTGTGAGGATGGAACTTACGACCCCTGGTTTATTAGACCAGTGCTCTACCACTGAGCTAAAGAGGCGCGGCCTAGCGGTACTCTTGGGTACTTCGTCCTTACGGTCGTCTGCATCATCAGACTTTAGCTGACAACAATTCATATTATCGGCTAATATTTGCAGCTATGGCGACAAATTACTGCTTGGCTACACATCTGACACGTAACCGATGTGCTCTCCAAACCACAACACTTGCTTTTCAGAACATGTCTTTCACACATGTCTACAAAATCACCTTCACCTTCAAATACAGTTTCCTTGCGACTGACAGAGACGTAGGCAAAGTTTAAAGTTGCTATTTCCATTAAATCTCGTTAATCAGAAAAACGGTAATTTACACCTGCAGCGGAACAAAATTCCGTTTCGCCCAGCGTCTGGCTCGAACCCACGACCCTGGGATTAAGTGTCTGACGCTCTACCGACTGAGATAGCCGGCTACCTCGGTGAATATTTGCCGGGTAGCACGTCACACAGTACTCGTTTCGGTTGGGTGGTCCCATACAGCATCTCTCCATGCTGCCTAATGTTTTCCTAACGTCACACTCGTCACGCACTTCACTTTTATGCCATAATCATTTCTGAGAGGCAAAGAAATTGCATGACAACAAGCAGAGCTAGTGGCGTCAAAATTAACACACATACTTTATGTGACTCAAAAGCCGAACGAGTTACTTTCCGACGTTGTTTTAGATGTGCAAGTGCCAGTCAAAACTCGCGGTGTCGGCACTCTGCCGACCATTTCGTTAGTTAACACCGGTCTTGCTGTGTGTGTTTCAAGCTCAAGAGCATCTCCAAGCAAAAAATGGTCAACAGCAACATTCAGACGGTTTCGTACTGCTCAATTGCTACATTAAAACGGTATGTTTCTTTTTCAGAACTGGAAAAACACAAGCGTGACAGCATTCGAACCTGTAATCTTCAGAGCCGAAGTCCGACGCCTTATCCATTAGGCCACACGGTCACTGACGACCAACATTTACATGTATACGACTCATCTCGAAACGCTCACACCCCTGAGGATTTGTGTTTTCGTTCTACACAGCCGCTGCCCCTTGCTCTTTCCCACCCATTCGTTACATTCAACCTCTGACGTGACCGACCAAATATAGACTGAGAAACAAGACCACACACTTTGTGCATTCGGAATCGAAGGCAGGGCGTCCCTCGCCGCATTTGCTACGATGGCCATTTGCTACTTCTGCAGAAGCGGCGGCGACGACGACGACGACGACGACGACGACGACGACGAAGATCGCGAGAGACTCTGAGATATGTGAGAAATACATCTATAAAATGTAATTCAGACTGCCTCGTCCCACCTTATGCTGTACCGCTTTGGCAAATGCTTTATCTGCGCCATTCGCCTTAATCACATCTGAGAGTAAATCTTAAAAAAACGCCTGTCGCTAATTGTTCGTCATCACAGGTACTGTTTGCTATACGGCCACGACGCGCAACTGATTTCCAAAATTCATCTTTCTCCTGTGAGGATGGAACTTACGACCCCTGGTTTATTAGACCAGTGCTCTACCACTGAGCTAAAGAGGCGCGGCCTAGCGGTACTCTTGGGTACTTCGTCCTTACGGTCGTCTGCATCATCAGACTTTAGCTGACAACAATTCATATTATCGGCTAATATTTGCAGCTATGGCGACAAATTACTGCTTGGCTACACATCTGACACGTAACCGATGTGCTCTCCAAACCACAACACTTGCTTCTCAGAACATGTCTTTTACACATGTCTACAAAATCACCTTCACCTTCAAATACAGTTTCCTTGCGACTGACAGAGACGTAGGCAAAGTTTAAAGTTGCTATTTCCATTAAATCTCGTTAATCAGAAAAACGGTAATTTACATCTGCAGCGGAACAAAATTCCGTTTCGCCCAGCGTCTGGCTCGAACCCACGACCCTGGGATTAAGTGTCTGACGCTCTACCGACTGAGATAGCCGGCTACCTCGGTGAATATTTGCCGGGTAGCACGTCACACAGTACTCGTTTGGGTTGGGTGGTCCCATACAGAATCTCTCCATGCTGCCTAATGTTTTCCTAACGTCACACTCGTCACGCACTTCACTTTTATGTCATAATCATTTCTGAGAGGCAAAGAAATTGCATGACAACAAGCAGAGCTAGTGGCGTCAAAATTAACACACATACTTTATGTGACTCAAAAGCCGAACGAGTTACTTTCCGACGTTGTTTTAGATGTGCAAGTGCCAGTCAAAACTCGCGGTGTCGGCACTCTGCCGACCATTTCGTTAGTTAACACCGGTCTTGCTGTGTGTGTTTCAAGCTCAAGAGCATCTCCAAGCAAAAAATGGTCAACAGCAACATTCAGACGGTTTCGTACTGCTCAATTGCTACATTAAAACGGTATGTTTCTTTTTCAGAACTGGAAAAACACAAGCGTGACAGCATTCGAACCTGTAATCTTCAGAGCCGAAGTCCGACGCCTTATCCATTAGGCCACACGGTCACTGACGACCAACATTTACATGTATACGACTCATCTCGAAACGCTCACACCCCTGAGGATTTGTGTTTTCGTTCTACACAGCCGCTGCCCCTTGCTCTTTCCCACCCATTCGTTACATTCAACCTCTGACGTGACCGACCAAATATAGACTGAGAAACAAGACCACACAATTTGTGCATTCGGAATCGAAGGCAGGCCGTCCCTCGCCGCATTTGCTACGATGGCCATTTGCTACTTCTGCAGAAGCGACGACGACGACGACGACGACGACGACGACGACGAAGATCGCGAGAGACTCTGAGATATGTGAGAAATACATCTATAAAATGTAATTCAGACTGCCTCGTCCCACCTTATGCTGTACCGCTTTGGCAAATGCTTTATCTGCGCCATTCGCCTTAATCACATCTGAGAGTAAATCTTAAAAAAACGCCTGTCGCTAATTGTTCGTCATCACAGGTACTGTTTGCTATACGGCCACGACGCGCAACTGATTTCCAAAATTCATCTTTCTCCTGTGAGGATGGAACTTACGACCCCTGGTTTATTAGACCAGTGCTCTACCACTGAGCTAAAGAGGCGCGGCCTAGCGGTACTCTTGGGTACTTCGTCCTTACGGTCGTCTGCATCATCAGACTTTAGCTGAACACAATTCATATTATCGGCTAATATTTGCAGCTATGGCGACAAATTACTGCTTGGCTACACATCTGACACGTAACCGATGTGCTCTCCAAACCACAACACTTGCTTTTCAGAACATCTCTTTTACACATGTCTACAAAATCACCTTCACCTTCAAATACAGTTTCCTTGCGACTGACAGAGACGTAGGCAAAGTTTAAAGTTGCTATTTCCATTAAATCTCGTTAATCAGAAAAACGGTAATTTACACCTGCAGCGGAACAAAATTCCGTTTCGCCCAGCGTCTGGCTCGAACCCACGACCCTGGGATTAAGTGTCTGACGCTCTACCGACTGAGATAGCCGGCTACCTCGGTGAATATTGGCCGGGTAGCACGTCACACAGTACTCGTTTGGGTTGGGTGGTCCCATACAGCATCTCTCCATGCTGCCTAATGTTTTCCTAACGTCACACTCGTCACGCACTTTACTTTTATGTCATAATCATTTCTGAGAGGCAAAGAAATTGCATGACAACAAGCAGAGCTAGTGGCGTCAAAATTAACACACATACTTTATGTGACTCAAAAGCCGAACGAGTTACTTTCCGACGTTGTTTTAGATGTGCAAGTGCCAGTCAAAACTCGCGGTGTCGGCACTCTGCCGACCATTTCGTTAGTTAACACCGGTCTTGCTGTGTGTGTTTCAAGCTCAAGAGCATCTCCAAGCAAAAAATGGTCAACAGCAACATTCAGACGGTTTCGTACTGCTCAATTGCTACATTAAAACGGTATGTTTCTTTTTCAGAACTGGAAAAACACAAGCGTGACAGCATTCGAACCTGTAATCTTCAGAGCCGAAGTCCGACGCCTTATCCATTAGGCCACACGGTCACTGACGACCAACATTTACATGTATACGACTCATCTCGAAACGCTCACACCCCTGAGGATTTGTGTTTTCGTTCTACACAGCCGCTGCCCCTTGCTCTTTCCCACCCATTCGTTACATTCAACCTCTGACGTGACCGACCAAATATAGACTGAGAAACAAGACCACACAATTTGTGCATTCGGAATCGAAGGCAGGGCGTCCCTCGCCGCATTTGCTACGATGGCCATTTGCTACTTCTGCAGAAGCGGCGGCGACGACGACGACGACGACGACGACGACGACGAAGATCGCGAGAGACTCTGAGATATGTGAGAAATACATCTATAAAATGTAATTCAGACTGCCTCGTCCCACCTTATGCTGTACCGCTTTGGCAAATGCTTTATCTGCGCCATTCGCCTTAATCACATCTGAGAGTAAATCTTAAAAAAACGCCTGTCGCTAATTGTTCGTCATCACAGGTACTGTTTGCTATACGGCCACGACGCGCAACTGATTTCCAAAATTCATCTTTCTCCTGTGAGGATGGAACTTACGACCCCTGGTTTATTAGACCAGTGCTCTACCACTGAGCTAAAGAGGCGCGGCCTAGCGGTACTCTTGGGTACTTCGTCCTTACGGTCGTCTGCATCATCAGACTTTAGCTGACAACAATTCATATTATCGGCTAATATTTGCAGCTATGGCGACAAATTACTGCTTGGCTACACATCTGACACGTAACCGATGTGCTCTCCAAACCACAACACTTGCTTCTCAGAACATGTCTTTTACACATGTCTACAAAATCACCTTCACCTTCAAATACAGTTTCCTTGCGACTGACAGAGACGTAGGCAAAGTTTAAAGTTGCTATTTCCATTAAATCTCGTTAATCAGAAAAACGGTAATTTACATCTGCAGCGGAACAAAATTCCGTTTCGCCCAGCGTCTGGCTCGAACCCACGACCCTGGGATTAAGTGTCTGACGCTCTACCGACTGAGATAGCCGGCTACCTCGGTGAATATTTGCCGGGTAGCACGTCACACAGTACTCGTTTGGGTTGGGTGGTCCCATACAGAATCTCTCCATGCTGCCTAATGTTTTCCTAACGTCACACTCGTCACGCACTTCACTTTTATGTCATAATCATTTCTGAGAGGCAAAGAAATTGCATGACAACAAGCAGAGCTAGTGGCGTCAAAATTAACACACATACTTTATGTGACTCAAAAGCCGAACGAGTTACTTTCCGACGTTGTTTTAGATGTGCAAGTGCCAGTCAAAACTCGCGGTGTCGGCACTCTGCCGACCATTTCGTTAGTTAACACCGGTCTTGCTGTGTGTGTTTCAAGCTCAAGAGCATCTCCAAGCAAAAAATGGTCAACAGCAACATTCAGACGGTTTCGTACTGCTCAATTGCTACATTAAAACGGTATGTTTCTTTTTCAGAACTGGAAAAACACAAGCGTGACAGCATTCGAACCTGTAATCTTCAGAGCCGAAGTCCGACGCCTTATCCATTAGGCCACACGGTCACTGACGACCAACATTTACATGTATACGACTCATCTCGAAACGCTCACACCCCTGAGGATTTGTGTTTTCGTTCTACACAGCCGCTGCCCCTTGCTCTTTCCCACCCATTCGTTACATTCAACCTCTGACGTGACCGACCAAATATAGACTGAGAAACAAGACCACACAATTTGTGCATTCGGAATCGAAGGCAGGCCGTCCCTCGCCGCATTTGCTACGATGGCCATTTGCTACTTCTGCAGAAGCGACGACGACGACGACGACGACGACGACGACGACGACGAAGATCGCGAGAGACTCTGAGATATGTGAGAAATACATCTATAAAATGTAATTCAGACTGCCTCGTCCCACCTTATGCTGTACCGCTTTGGCAAATGCTTTATCTGCGCCATTCGCCTTAATCACATCTGAGAGTAAATCTTAAAAAAACGCCTGTCGCTAATTGTTCGTCATCACAGGTACTGTTTGCTATACGGCCACGACGCGCAACTGATTTCCAAAATTCATCTTTCTCCTGTGAGGATGGAACTTACGACCCCTGGTTTATTAGACCAGTGCTCTACCACTGAGCTAAAGAGGCGCGGCCTAGCGGTACTCTTGGGTACTTCGTCCTTACGGTCGTCTGCATCATCAGACTTTAGCTGACAACAATTCATATTATCGGCTAATATTTGCAGCTATGGCGACAAATTACTGCTTGGCTACACATCTGACACGTAACCGATGTGCTCTCCAAACCACAACACTTGCTTTTCAGAACATCTCTTTTACACATGTCTACAAAATCACCTTCACCTTCAAATACAGTTTCCTTGCGACTGACAGAGACGTAGGCAAAGTTTAAAGTTGCTATTTCCATTAAATCTCGTTAATCAGAAAAACGGTAATTTACACCTGCAGCGGAACAAAATTCCGTTTCGCCCAGCGTCTGGCTCGAACCCACGACCCTGGGATTAAGTGTCTGACGCTCTACCGACTGAGATAGCCGGCTACCTCGGTGAATATTGGCCGGGTAGCACGTCACACAGTACTCGTTTGGGTTGGGTGGTCCCATACAGCATCTCTCCATGCTGCCTAATGTTTTCCTAACGTCACACTCGTCACGCACTTCACTTTTATGTCATAATCATTTCTGAGAGGCAAAGAAATTGCATGACAACAAGCAGAGCTAGTGGCGTCAAAATTAACACACATACTTTATGTGACTCAAAAGCCGAACGAGTTACTTTCCGACGTTGTTTTAGATGTGCAAGTGCCAGTCAAAACTCGCGGTGTCGGCACTCTGCCGACCATTTCGTTAGTTAACACCGGTCTTGCTGTGTGTGTTTCAAGCTCAAGAGCATCTCCAAGCAAAAAATGGTCAACAGCAACATTCAGACGGTTTCGTACTGCTCAATTGCTACATTAAAACGGTATGTTTCTTTTTCAGAACTGGAAAAACACAAGCGTGACAGCATTCGAACCTGTAATCTTCAGAGCCGAAGTCCGACGCCTTATCCATTAGGCCACACGGTCACTGACGACCAACATTTACATGTATACGACTCATCTCGAAACGCTCACACCCCTGAGGATTTGTGTTTTCGTTCTACACAGCCGCTGCCCCTTGCTCTTTCCCACCCATTCGTTACATTCAACCTCTGACGTGACCGACCAAATATAGACTGAGAAACAAGACCACACAATTTGTGCATTCGGAATCGAAGGCAGGCCGTCCCTCGCCGCATTTGCTACGATGGCCATTTGCTACTTCTGCAGAAGCGGCGGCGACGACGACGACGACGACGACGACGAAGATCGCGAGAGACTCTGAGATATGTGAGAAATACATCTATAAAATGTAATTCAGACTGCCTCGTCCCACCTTATGCTGTACCGCTTTGGCAAATGCTTTATCTGCGCCATTCGCCTTAATCACATCTGAGAGTAAATCTTAAAAAAACGCCTGTCGCTAATTGTTCGTCATCACAGGTACTGTTTGCTATACGGCCACGACGCGCAACTGATTTCCAAAATTCATCTTTCTCCTGTGAGGATGGAACTTACGACCCCTGGTTTATTAGACCAGTGCTCTACCACTGAGCTAAAGAGGCGCGGCCTAGCGGTACTCTTGGGTACTTCGTCCTTACGGTCGTCTGCATCATCAGACTTTAGCTGACAACAATTCATATTATCGGCTAATATTTGCAGCTATGGCGACAAATTACTGCTTGGCTACACATCTGACACGTAACCGATGTGCTCTCCAAACCACAACACTTGCTTCTCAGAACATGTCTTTTACACATGTCTACAAAATCACCTTCACCTTCAAATACAGTTTCCTTGCGACTGACAGAGACGTAGGCAAAGTTTAAAGTTGTTATTTCCATTAAATCTCGTTAATCAGAAAAACGGTAATTTACACCTGCAGCGGAACAAAATTCCGTTTCGCCCAGCGTCTGGCTCGAACCCACGACCCTGGGATTAAGTGTCTGACGCTCTACCGACTGAGATAGCCGGCTACCTCGGTGAATATTTGCCGGGTAGCACGTCACACAGTACTCGTTTGGGTTGGGTGGTCCCATACAGAATCTCTCCATGCTGCCTAATGTTTTCCTAACGTCACACTCGTCACGCACTTCACTTTTATGTCATAATCATTTCTGAGAGGCAAAGAAATTGCATGACAACAAGCAGAGCTAGTGGCGTCAAAATTAACACACATACTTTATGTGACTCAAAAGCCGAACGAGTTACTTTCCGACGTTGTTTTAGATGTGCAAGTGCCAGTCAAAACTCGCGGTGTCGGCACTCTGCCGACCATTTCGTTAGTTAACACCGGTCTTGCTGTGTGTGTTTCAAGCTCAAGAGCATCTCCAAGCAAAAAATGGTCAACAGCAACATTCAGACGGTTTCGTACTGCTCAATTGCTACATTAAAACGGTATGTTTCTTTTTCAGAACTGGAAAAACACAAGCGTGACAGCATTCGAACCTGTAATCTTCAGAGCCGAAGTCCGACGCCTTATCCATTAGGCCACACGGTCACTGACGACCAACATTTACATGTATACGACTCATCTCGAAACGCTCACACCCCTGAGGATTTGTGTTTTCGTTCTACACAGCCGCTGCCCCTTGCTCTTTCCCACCCATTCGTTACATTCAACCTCTAACGTGACCGACCAAATATAGACTGAGAAACAAGACCACACAATTTGTGCATTCGGAATCGAAGGCAGGCCGTCCCTCGCCGCATTTGCTACGATGGCCATTTGCTACTTCTGCAGAAGCGGCGGCGACGACGACGACGACGAAGATCGCGAGAGACTCTGAGATATGTGAGAAATACATCTATAAAATGTAATTCAGACTGCCTCGTCCCACCTTATGCTGTACCGCTTTGGCAAATGCTTTATCTGCGCCATTCGCCTTAATCACATCTGAGAGTAAATCTTAAAAAAACGCCTGTCGCTAATTGTTCGTCATCACAGGTACTGTTTGCTATACGGCCACGACGCGCAACTGATTTCCAAAATTCATCTTTCTCCTGTGAGGATGGAACTTACGACCCCTCGTTTATTAGACCAGTGCTCTACCACTGAGCTAAAGAGGCGCGGCCTAGCGGTACTCTTGGGTACTTCGTCCTTACGGTCGTCTGCATCATCAGACTTTAGCTGACAACAATTCATATTATCGGCTAATATTTGCAGCTATGGCGACAAATTACTGCTTGGCTACACATCTGACACGTAACCGATGTGCTCTCCAAACCACAACACTTGCTTTTCAGAACATGTCTTTTACACATGTCTACAAAATCACCTTCACCTTCAAATACAGTTTCCTTGCGACTGACAGAGACGTAGGCAAAGTTTAAAGTTGCTATTTCCATTAAATCTCGTTAATCAGAAAAACGGTAATTTACACCTGCAGCGGAACAAAATTCCGTTTCGCCCAGCGTCTGGCTCGAACCCACGACCCTGGGATTAAGTGTCTGACGCTCTACCGACTGAGATAGCCGGCTACCTCGGTGAATATTTGCCGGGTAGCACGTCACACAGTACTCGTTTGGGTTGGGTGGTCCCATACAGCATCTCTCCATGCTGCCTAATGTTTTCCTAACGTCACACTCGTCACGCACTTCACTTTTATGTCATAATCATTTCTGAGAGGCAAAGAAATTGCATGACAACAAGCAGAGCTAGTGGCGTCAAAATTAACACACATACTTTATGTGACTCAAAAGCCGAACGAGTTACTTTCCGACGTTGTTTTAGATGTGCAAGTGCCAGTCAAAACTCGCGGTGTCGGCACTCTGCCGACCATTTCGTTAGTTAACACCGGTCTTGCTGTGTGTGTTTCAAGCTCAAGAGCATCTCCAAGCAAAAAATGGTCAACAGCAACATTCAGACGGTTTCGTACTGCTCAATTGCTACATTAAAACGGTATGTTTCTTTTTCAGAACTGGAAAAACACAAGCGTGACAGCATTCGAACCTGTAATCTTCAGAGCCGAAGTCCGACGCCTTATCCATTAGGCCACACGGTCACTGACGACCAACATTTACATGTATACGACTCATCTCGAAACGCTCACACCCCTAAGGATTTGTGTTTTCGTTCTACACAGCCGCTGCCCCTTGCTCTTTCCCACCCATTCGTTACATTCAACCTCTGACGTGACCGACCAAATATAGACTGAGAAAAAAGACCACACACTTTGTGCATTCGGAATCGAAGGCAGGGCGTCCCTCGCCGCATTTGCTACGATGGCCATTTGCTACTTCTGCAGAAGCGGCGGCGACGACGACGACGACGACGACGACGACGACGATCGCGAGAGACTCTGAGATATGTGAGAAATACATCTATAAAATGTAATTCAGACTGCCTCGTCCCACCTTATGCTGTACCGCTTTGACAAATGCTTTATCTGCGCCATTCGCCTTAATCACATCTGAGAGTAAATCTTAAAAAAACGCCTGTCGCTAATTGTTCGTCATCACAGGTACTGTTTGCTATACGGCCACGACGCGCAACTGATTTCCAAAATTCATCTTTCTCCTGTGAGGAGGGAACTTACAACCCCTGGTTTATTAGACCAGTGCTCTACCACTGAGCTAAAGAGGCGCGGCCTAGCGGTACTCTTGCGTACTTCGTCCTTACGGTCGTCTGCACCATCAGACTTTAGCTGACAACACTTCATATTACCGGCTAATATTTGCAGCTATGGCGACAAATTACTGCTTGGCTACACATCTGACACGTAACCGATGTGCTCTCCAAACCACAACACTTGCTTTTCAGAACATGTCTTTCACACATGTCTACAAAATCACCTTCACCTTCAAATACAGTTTCCTTGCGACTGACAGAGACGTAGGCAAAGTTTAAAGTTGCTATTTCCATTAAATCTCGTTAATCAGAAAAACGGTAATTTACACCTGCAGCGGAACAAAATTCCGTTCCGCCCAGCGTCTGGCTCGAACCCACGACCCTGGGATTAAGAGTCTGACGCTCTACCGACTGAGATAGCCGGCTACCTCGATGAATACTTGCCGGGTAGCACGTCACACAGTACTCGTTTGGGTTGGGTGGTCCCATACAGAATCTCTCCATGCTGCCTAATGTTTTCCTAACGTCACACTCGTCACGTACTTCACTTTTATGTCATAATCATTTCTGAGAGGCAAAGAAATTGCATGACAACAAGCAGAGCTAGTGGCGTCAAAATTAACACACATTCTTTATGTGACTCAAAAGCCGAACGAGTTACTTTCCGACGTTGTTTTAGATGTGCAAGTGCCAGTCAAAACTCGCGGTGTCGGCACTCTGCCGACCATTTCGTTAGTTAACACCGGTCTTGCTGTGTGTGTTTCAAGCTCAAGAGCATCTCCAAGCAAAAAATGGTCAACAGCAACATTCAGACGGTTTCGTACTGCTCAATTGCTACATTAAAACGGTATGTTTCTTTTTCAGAACTGGAAAAACACAAGCGTGACAGCATTCGAACCTGTAATCTTCAGAGCCGAAGTCCGACGCCTTATCCATTAGGCCACACGGTCACTGACGACCAACATTTACATGTATACGACTCATCTCGAAACGCTCACACCCCTGAGGATTTGTGTTTTCGTTCTACACAGCCGCTGCCCCTTGCTCTTTCCCACCCATTCGTTACATTCAACCTCTGACGTGACCGACCAAATATAGACTGAGAAACAAGACCACACAATTTGTGCATTCGGAATCGAAGGCAGGCCGTCCCTCGCCGCATTTGCTACGATGGCCATTTGCTACTTCTGCAGAAGCGGCGGCGACGACGACGACGACGACGACGACGAAGATCGCGAGAGACTCTGAGATATGTGAGAAATACATCTATAAAATGTAATTCAGACTGCCTCGTCCCACCTTATGCTGTACCGCTTTGGCAAATGCTTTATCTGCGCCATTCGCCTTAATCACATCTGAGAGTAAATCTTAAAAAAACGCCTGTCGCTAATTGTTCGTCATCACAGGTACTGTTTGCTATACGGCCACGACGCGCAACTGATTTCCAAAATTCATCTTTCTCCTGTGAGGATGGAACTTACGACCCCTGGATTATTAGACCAGTGCTCTACCACTGAGCTAAAGAGGCGCGGCTTAGCGGTACTCTTGGGTACTTCGTCCTTACGGTCGTCTGCACCATCAGACTTTAGCTGACAACAATTCATATTATCGGCTAATATTTGCAGCTATGGCGACAAATTACTGCTTGGCTACACATCTGACACGTAACCGATGTGCTCTCCAAACCACAACACTTGCTTTTCAGAACATGTCTTTCACACATGTCTACAAAATCACCTTCACCTTCAAATACAGTTTCCTTGCGACTGACAGAGACGTAGGCAAAGTTTAAAGTTGCTATTTCCATTAAATCTCGTTAATCAGAAAAACGGTAATTTACACCTGCAGCGGAACAAAATTCCGTTCCGCCCAGCGTCTGGCTCGAACCCACGACCCTGGGATTAAGAGTCTGACGCTCTACCGACTGAGATAGCCGGCTACCTCGGTGAATACTTGCCGGGTAGCACGTCACACAGTACTCGTTTGGGTTGGGTGGTCCCATACAGAATCTCTCCATGCTGCCTAATGTTTTCCTAACGTCACACTCGTCACGTACTTCACTTTTATGTCATAATCATTTCTGAGAGGCAAAGAAATTGCATGACAACAAGCAGAGCTAGTGGCGTCAAAATTAACACACATACTTTATGTGACTCAAAAGCCGAACGAGTTACTTTCCGACGTTGTTTTAGATGTGCAAGTGCCAGTCAAAACTCGCGGTGTCGGCAATCTGCCGACCATTTCGTTAGTTAACACCGGTCTTGCTGTGTGTGTTTCAAGCTCAAGAGCATCTCCAAGCAAAAAATGGTCAACAGCAACATTCAGACGGTTTCGTACTGCTCAATTGCTACATTAAAACGGTATGTTTCTTTTTCAGAACTGGAAAAACACAAGCGTGACAGCATTCGAACCTGTAATCTTCAGAGCCGAAGTCCGACGCCTTATCCATTAGGCCACACGGTCACTGACGACCAACATTTACATGTATACGACTCATCTCGAAACGCTCACACCCCTGAGGATTTGTGTTTTCGTTCTACACAGCCGCTGCCCCTTCCTCTTTCCCACCCATTCGTTACATTCAACCTCTGACGTGACCGACCAAATATAGACTGAGAAACAAGACCACACAATTTGTGCATTCGGAATCGAAGGCAGGCCGTCCCTCGCCGCATTTGCTACGATGGCCATTTGCTACTTCTGCAGAAGCGGCGGCGGCGGCGACGACGACGACGACGACGACGACGACGACGACGACGACGACGACGACGACGATCGCGAGAGACTCTGAGATATGTGAGAAATACATCTATAAAATGTAATTCAGACTGCCTCGTCCCACCTTATGCTGTACCGCTTTGACAAATGCTTTATCTGCGCCATTCGCCTTAATCACATCTGAGAGTAAATCTTAAAAAAACGCCTGTCGCTAATTGTTCGTCATCACAGGTACTGTTTGCTATACGGCCACGACGCGCAACTGATTTCCAAAATTCATCTTTCTCCTGTGAGGATGGAACTTACGACCCCTGGATTATTAGACCAGTGCTCTACCACTGAGCTAAAGAGGCGCGGCTTAGCGGTACTCTTGGGTACTTCGTCCTTACGGTCGTCTGCACCATCAGACTTTAGCTGACAACAATTCATATTATCGGCTAATATTTGCAGCTATGGCGACAAATTACTGCTTGGCTACACATCTGACACGTAACCGATGTGCTCTCCAAACCACAACACTTGCTTTTCAGAACATGTCTTTCACACATGTCTACAAAATCACCTTCACCTTCAAATACAGTTTCCTTGCGACTGACAGAGACGTAGGCAAAGTTTAAAGTTGCTATTTCCATTAAATCTCGTTAATCAGAAAAACGGTAATTTACACCTGCAGCGGAACAAAATTCCGTTCCGCCCAGCGTCTGGCTCGAACCCACGACCCTGGGATTAAGAGTCTGACGCTCTACCGACTGAGATAGCCGGCTACCTCGGTGAATACTTGCCGGGTAGCACGTCACACAGTACTCGTTTGGGTTGGGTGGTCCCATACAGAATCTCTCCATGCTGCCTAATGTTTTCCTAACGTCACACTCGTCACGTACTTCACTTTTATGTCATAATCATTTCTGAGAGGCAAAGAAATTGCATGACAACAAGCAGAGCTAGTGGCGTCAAAATTAACACACATTCTTTATGTGACTCAAAAGCCGAACGAGTTACTTTCCGACGTTGTTTTAGATGTGCAAGTGCCAGTCAAAACTCGCGGTGTCGGCACTCTGCCGACCATTTCGTTAGTTAACACCGGTCTTGCTGTGTGTGTTTCAAGCTCAAGAGCATCTCCAAGCAAAAAATGGTCAACAGCAACATTCAGACGGTTTCGTACTGCTCAATTGCTACATTAAAACGGTATGTTTCTTTTTCAGAACTGGAAAAACACAAGCGTGACAGCATTCGAACCTGTAATCTTCAGAGCCGAAGTCCGACGCCTTATCCATTAGGCCACACGGTCACTGACGACCAACATTTACATGTATACGACTCATCTCGAAACGCTCACACCCCTGAGGATTTGTGTTTTCGTTCTACACAGCCGCTGCCCCTTGCTCTTTCCCACCCATTCGTTACATTCAACCTCTGACGTGACCGACCAAATATAGACTGAGAAACAAGACCACACAATTTGTGCATTCGGAATCGAAGGCAGGCCGTCCCTCGCCGCATTTGCTACGATGGCCATTTGCTACTTCTGCAGAAGCGGCGGCGACGACGACGACGACGACGACGACGAAGATCGCGAGAGACTCTGAGATAAGTGAGAAATACATCTATAAAATGTAATTCAGACTGCCTCGTCCCACCTTATGCTGTACCGCTTTGGCAAATGCTTTATCTGCGCCATTCGCCTTAATCACATCTGAGAGTAAATCTTAAAAAAACGCCTGTCGCTAATTGTTCGTCATCACAGGTACTGTTTGCTATACGGCCACGACGCGCAACTGATTTCCAAAATTCATCTTTCTCCTGTGAGGATGGAACTTACGACCCCTGGATTATTAGACCAGTGCTCTACCACTGAGCTAAAGAGGCGCGGCTTAGCGGTACTCTTGGGTACTTCGTCCTTACGGTCGTCTGCACCATCAGACTTTAGCTGACAACAATTCATATTATCGGCTAATATTTGCAGCTATGGCGACAAATTACTGCTTGGCTACACATCTGACACGTAACCGATGTGCTCTCCAAACCACAACACTTGCTTTTCAGAACATGTCTTTCACACATGTCTACAAAATCACCTTCACCTTCAAATACAGTTTCCTTGCGACTGACAGAGACGTAGGCAAAGTTTAAAGTTGCTATTTCCATTAAATCTCGTTAATCAGAAAAACGGTAATTTACACCTGCAGCGGAACAAAATTCCGTTCCGCCCAGCGTCTGGCTCGAACCCACGACCCTGGGATTAAGAGTCTGACGCTCTACCGACTGAGATAGCCGGCTACCTCGGTGAATACTTGCCGGGTAGCACGTCACACAGTACTCGTTTGGGTTGGGTGGTCCCATACAGAATCTCTCCATGCTGCCTAATGTTTTCCTAACGTCACACTCGTCACGTACTTCACTTTTATGTCATAATCATTTCTGAGAGGCAAAGAAATTGCATGACAACAAGCAGAGCTAGTGGCGTCAAAATTAACACACATACTTTATGTGACTCAAAAGCCGAACGAGTTACTTTCCGACGTTGTTTTAGATGTGCAAGTGCCAGTCAAAACTCGCGGTGTCGGCAATCTGCCGACCATTTCGTTAGTTAACACCGGTCTTGCTGTGTGTGTTTCAAGCTCAAGAGCATCTCCAAGCAAAAAATGGTCAACAGCAACATTCAGACGGTTTCGTACTGCTCAATTGCTACATTAAAACGGTATGTTTCTTTTTCAGAACTGGAAAAACACAAGCGTGACAGCATTCGAACCTGTAATCTTCAGAGCCGAAGTCCGACGCCTTATCCATTAGGCCACACGGTCACTGACGACCAACATTTACATGTATACGACTCATCTCGAAACGCTCACACCCCTGAGGATTTGTGTTTTCGTTCTACACAGCCGCTGCCCCTTCCTCTTTCCCACCCATTCGTTACATTCAACCTCTGACGTGACCGACCAAATATAGACTGAGAAACAAGACCACACAATTTGTGCATTCGGAATCGAAGGCAGGCCGTCCCTCGCCGCATTTGCTACGATGGCCATTTGCTACTTCTGCAGAAGCGGCGGCGGCGGCGACGACGACGACGACGACGACGACGACGACGACGACGACGACGACGACGATCGCGAGAGACTCTGAGATATGTGAGAAATACATCTATAAAATGTAATTCAGACTGCCTCGTCCCACCTTATGCTGTACCGCTTTGACAAATGCTTTATCTGCGCCATTCGCCTTAATCACATCTGAGAGTAAATCTTAAAAAAACGCCTGTCGCTAATTGTTCGTCATCACAGGTACTGTTTGCTATACGGCCACGACGCGCAACTGATTTCCAAAATTCATCTTTCTCCTGTGAGGATGGAACTTACGACCCCTGGATTATTAGACCAGTGCTCTACCACTGAGCTAAAGAGGCGCGGCTTAGCGGTACTCTTGGGTACTTCGTCCTTACGGTCGTCTGCACCATCAGACTTTAGCTGACAACAATTCATATTATCGGCTAATATTTGCAGCTATGGCGACAAATTACTGCTTGGCTACACATCTGACACGTAACCGATGTGCTCTCCAAACCACAACACTTGCTTTTCAGAACATGTCTTTCACACATGTCTACAAAATCACCTTCACCTTCAAATACAGTTTCCTTGCGACTGACAGAGACGTAGGCAAAGTTTA
This sequence comes from Schistocerca gregaria, assembly GCF_023897955.1. NCBI lineage: Eukaryota > Metazoa > Arthropoda > Insecta > Orthoptera > Acrididae > Schistocerca > Schistocerca gregaria. The sequence goes on along the minus strand of NW_026061724.1, from coordinate 15,665,919 downwards.
AAGTTGCTATTTCCATTAAATCTCGTTAATCAGAAAAACGGTAATTTACACCTGCAGCGGAACAAAATTCCGTTCCGCCCAGCGTCTGGCTCGAACCCACGACCCTGGGATTAAGAGTCTGACGCTCTACCGACTGAGATAGCCGGCTACCTCGGTGAATACTTGCCGGGTAGCACGTCACACAGTACTCGTTTGGGTTGGGTGGTCCCATACAGAATCTCTCCATGCTGCCTAATGTTTTCCTAACGTCACACTCGTCACGTACTTCACTTTTATGTCATAATCATTTCTGAGAGGCAAAGAAATTGCATGACAACAAGCAGAGCTAGTGGCGTCAAAATTAACACACATACTTTATGTGACTCAAAAGCCGAACGAGTTACTTTCCGACGTTGTTTTAGATGTGCAAGTGCCAGTCAAAACTCGCGGTGTCGGCAATCTGCCGACCATTTCGTTAGTTAACACCGGTCTTGCTGTGTGTGTTTCAAGCTCAAGAGCATCTCCAAGCAAAAAATGGTCAACAGCAACATTCAGACGGTTTCGTACTGCTCAATTGCTACATTAAAACGGTATGTTTCTTTTTCAGAACTGGAAAAACACAAGCGTGACAGCATTCGAACCTGTAATCTTCAGAGCCGAAGTCCGACGCCTTATCCATTAGGCCACAAGGTCACTGACGACCAACATTTACATGTATACGACTCATCTCGAAACGCTCACACCCCTGAGGATTTGTGTTTTCGTTCTACACAGCCGCTGCCCCTTGCTCTTTCCCACCCATTCGTTACATTCAACCTCTGACGTGACCGACCAAATATAGACTGAGAAACAAGACCACACAATTTGTGCATTCGGAATCGAAGGCAGGCCGTCCCTCGCCGCATTTGCTACGATGGCCATTTGCTACTTCTGCAGAAGCGGCGGCGACGACGACGACGACGACGACGACGACGACGACGAAGATCGCGAGAGACTCTGAGATATGTGAGAAATACATCTATAAAATGTAATTCAGACTGCCTCGTCCCACCTTATGCTGTACCGCTTTGGCAAATGCTTTATCTGCGCCATTCGCCTTAATCACATCTGAGAGTAAATCTTAAAAAAACGCCTGTCGCTAATTGTTCGTCATCACAGGTACTGTTTGCTATACGGCCACGACGCGCAACTGATTTCCAAAATTCATCTTTCTCCTGTGAGGATGGAACTTACGACCCCTGGTTTATTAGACCAGTGCTCTACCACTGAGCTAAAGAGGCGCGGCCTAGCGGTACTCTTGGGTACTTCGTCCTTACGGTCGTCTGCATCATCAGACTTTAGCTGACAACAATTCATATTATCGGCTAATATTTGCAGCTATGGCGACAAATTACTGCTTGGCTACACATCTGACACGTAACCGATGTGCTCTCCAAACCACAACACTTGCTTTTCAGAACATGTCTTTTACACATGTCTACAAAATCACCTTCACCTTCAAATACAGTTTCCTTGCGACTGACAGAGACGTAGGCAAAGTTTAAAGTTGCTATTTCCATTAAATCTCGTTAATCAGAAAAACGGTAATTTACACCTGCAGCGGAACAAAATTCCGTTTCGCCCAGCGTCTGGCTCGAACCCACGACCCTGGGATTAAGTGTCTGACGCTCTACCGACTGAGATAGCCGGCTACCTCGGTGAATATTTGCCGGGTAGCACGTCACACAGTACTCGTTTGGGTTGGGTGGTCCCATACAGCATCTCTCCATGCTGCCTAATGTTTTCCTAACGTCACACTCGTCACGCACTTCACTTTTATGTCATAATCATTTCTGAGAGGCAAAGAAATTGCATGACAACAAGCAGAGCTAGTGGCGTCAAAATTAACACACATACTTTATGTGACTCAAAAGCCGAACGAGTTACTTTCCGACGTTGTTTTAGATGTGCAAGTGCCAGTCAAAACTCGCGGTGTCGGCACTCTGCCGACCATTTCGTTAGTTAACACCGGTCTTGCTGTGTGTGTTTCAAGCTCAAGAGCATCTCCAAGCAAAAAATGGTCAACAGCAACATTCAGACGGTTTCGTACTGCTCAATTGCTACATTAAAACGGTATGTTTCTTTTTCAGAACTGGAAAAACACAAGCGTGACAGCATTCGAACCTGTAATCTTCAGAGCCGAAGTCCGACGCCTTATCCATTAGGCCACACGGTCACTGACGACCAATATTTACATGTATACGACTCATCTCGAAACGCTCACACCCCTGAGGATTTGTGTTTTCGTTCTACACAGCCGCTGCCCCTTGCTCTTTCCCACCCATTCGTTACATTCAACCTCTGACGTGACCGACCAAATATAGACTGAGAAACAAGACCACACAATTTGTGCATTCGGAATCGAAGGCAGGCCGTCCCTCGCCGCATTTGCTACGATGGCCATTTGCTACTTCTGCAGAAGCGGCGGCGACGACGACGACGACGACGACGACGACGACGAAGATCGCGAGAGACTCTGAGATATGTGAGAAATACATCTATAAAATGTAATTCAGACTGCCTCGTCCCACCTTATGCTGTACCGCTTTGGCAAATGCTTTATCTGCGCCATTCGCCTTAATCACATCTGAGAGTAAATCTTAAAAAAACGCCTGTCGCTAATTGTTCGTCATCACAGGTACTGTTTGCTATACGGCCACGACGCGCAACTGATTTCCAAAATTCATCTTTCTCCTGTGAGGATGGAACTTACGACCCCTGGTTTATTAGACCAGTGCTCTACCACTGAGCTAAAGAGGCGCGGCCTAGCGGTACTCTTGGGTACTTCGTCCTTACGGTCGTCTGCATCATCAGACTTTAGCTGACAACAATTCATATTATCGGCTAATATTTGCAGCTATGGCGACAAATTACTGCTTGGCTACACATCTGACACGTAACCGATGTGCTCTCCAAACCACAACACTTGCTTTTCAGAACATGTCTTTTACACATGTCTACAAAATCACCTTCACCTTCAAATACAGTTTCCTTGCGACTGACAGAGACGTAGGCAAAGTTTAAAGTTGCTATTTCCATTAAATCTCGTCAATCAGAGAAACGGTAATTTACACCTGCAGCGGAACAAAATTCCGTTTCGCCCAGCGTCTGGCTCGAACCCACGACCCTGGGATTAAGTGTCTGACGCTCTACCGACTGAGATAGCCGGCTACCTCGGTGAATATTTGCCGGGTAGCACGTCACACAGTACTCGTTTGGGTTGGGTGGTCCCATACAGCATCTCTCCATGCTGCCTAATGTTTTCCTAACGTCACACTCGTCACGCACTTCACTTTTATGTCATAATCATTTCTGAGAGGCAAAGAAATTGCATGACAACAAGCAGAGCTAGTGGCGTCAAAATTAACACACATACTTTATGTGACTCAAAAGCCGAACGAGTTACTTTCCGACGTTGTTTTAGATGTGCAAGTGCCAGTCAAAACTCGCGGTGTCGGCACTCTGCCGACCATTTCGTTAGTTAACACCGGTCTTGCTGTGTGTGTTTCAAGCTCAAGAGCATCTCCAAGCAAAAAATGGTCAACAGCAACATTCAGACGGTTTCGTACTGCTCAATTGCTACATTAAAACGGTATGTTTCTTTTTCAGAACTGGAAAAACACAAGCGTGACAGCATTCGAACCTGTAATCTTCAGAGCCGAAGTCCGACGCCTTATCCATTAGGCCACACGGTCACTGACGACCAATATTTACATGTATACGACTCATCTCGAAACGCTCACACCCCTGAGGATTTGTGTTTTCGTTCTACACAGCCGCTGCCCCTTGCTCTTTCCCACCCATTCGTTACATTCAACCTCTGACGTGACCGACCAAATATAGACTGAGAAACAAGACCACACAATTTGTGCATTCGGAATCGAAGGCAGGCCGTCCCTCGCCGCATTTGCTACGATGGCCATTTGCTACTTCTGCAGAAGCGGCGGCGACGACGACGACGACGACGACGACGACGACGAAGATCGCGAGAGACTCTGAGATATGTGAGAAATACATCTATAAAATGTAATTCAGACTGCCTCGTCCCACCTTATGCTGTACCGCTTTGGCAAATGCTTTATCTGCCCCATTCGCCTTAATCACATCTGAGAGTAAATCTTAAAAAAACGCCTGTCGCTAATTGTTCGTCATCACAGGTACTGTTTGCTATACGGCCACGACGCGCAACTGATTTCCAAAATTCATCTTTCTCCTGTGAGGATGGAACTTACGACCCCTGGTTTATTAGACCAGTGCTCTACCACTGAGCTAAAGAGGCGCGGCCTAGCGGTACTCTTGGGTACTTCGTCCTTACGGTCGTCTGCATCATCAGACTTTAGCTGACAACAATTCATATTATCGGCTAATATTTGCAGCTATGGCGACAAATTACTGCTTGGCTACACATCTGACACGTAACCGATGTGCTCTCCAAACCACAACACTTGCTTTTCAGAACATGTCTTTTACACATGTCTACAAAATCACCTTCACCTTCAAATACAGTTTCCTTGCGACTGACAGAGACGTAGGCAAAGTTTAAAGTTGCTATTTCCATTAAATCTCGTCAATCAGAGAAACGGTAATTTACACCTGCAGCGGAACAAAATTCCGTTTCGCCCAGCGTCTGGCTCGAACCCACGACCCTGGGATTAAGTGTCTGACGCTCTACCGACTGAGATAGCCGGCTACCTCGGTGAATATTTGCCGGGTAGCACGTCACACAGTACTCGTTTGGGTTGGGTGGTCCCATACAGCATCTCTCCATGCTGCCTAATGTTTTCCTAACGTCACACTCGTCACGCACTTCACTTTTATGTCATAATCATTTCTGAGAGGCAAAGAAATTGCATGACAACAAGCAGAGCTAGTGGCGTCAAAATTAACACACATACTTTATGTGACTCAAAAGCCGAACGAGTTACTTTCCGACGTTGTTTTAGATGTGCAAGTGCCAGTCAAAACTCGCGGTGTCGGCACTCTGCCGACCATTTCGTTAGTTAACACCGGTCTTGCTGTGTGTGTTTCAAGCTCAAGAGCATCTCCAAGCAAAAAATGGTCAACAGCAACATTCAGACGGTTTCGTACTGCTCAATTGCTACATTAAAACGGTATGTTTCTTTTTCAGAACTGGAAAAACACAAGCGTGACAGCATTCGAACCTGTAATCTTCAGAGCCGAAGTCCGACGCCTTATCCATTAGGCCACACGGTCACTGACGACCAATATTTACATGTATACGACTCATCTCGAAACGCTCACACCCCTGAGGATTTGTGTTTTCGTTCTACACAGCCGCTGCCCCTTGCTCTTTCCCACCCATTCGTTACATTCAACCTCTGACGTGACCGACCAAATATAGACTGAGAAACAAGACCACACAATTTGTGCATTCGGAATCGAAGGCAGGCCGTCCCTCGCCGCATTTGCTACGATGGCCATTTGCTACTTCTGCAGAAGCGGCGGCGACGACGACGACGACGACGACGACGACGACGACGACGACGACGAAGATCGCGAGAGACTCTGAGATATGTGAGAAATACATCTATAAAATGTAATTCAGACTGCCTCGTCCCACCTTATGCTGTACCGCTTTGACAAATGCTTTATCTGCGCCATTCGCCTTAATCACATCTGAGAGTAAATCTTAAAAAAACGCCTGTCGCTAATTGTTCGTCATCACAGGTACTGTTTGCTATACGGACACGACGCGCAACTGATTTCCAAAATTCATCTTTCTCCTGTGAGGAGGGAACTTACAACCCCTGGTTTATTAGACCAGTGCTCTACCACTGAGCTAAAGAGGCGCGGCCTAGCGGTACTCTTGGGTACTACGTCCTTACGGTCGTCTGCACCATCAGACTTTAGCTGACAACACTTCATATTACCGGCTAATATTTGCAGCTATGGCGACAAATTACTGCTTGGCTACACATCTGACACGTAACCGATGTGCTCTCCAAACCACAACACTTGCTTTTCAGAACATGTCTTTCACACATGTCTACAAAATCACCTTCACCTTCAAATACAGTTTCCTTGCGACTGACAGAGACGTAGGCAAAGTTTAAAGTTGCTATTTCCATTAAATCTCGTTAATCAGAAAAACGGTAATTTACACCTGCAGCGGAACAAAATTCCGTTCCGCCCAGCGTCTGGCTCGAACCCACGACCCTGGGATTAAGAGTCTGACGCTCTACCGACTGAGATAGCCGGCTACCTCGGTGAATACTTGCCGGGTAGCACGTCACACAGTACTCGTTTGGGTTGGGTGGTCCCATACAGAATCTCTCCATGCTGCCTAATGTTTTCCTAACGTCACACTCGTCACGTACTTCACTTTTATGTCATAATCATTTCTGAGAGGCAAAGAAATTGCATGACAACAAGCAGAGCTAGTGGCGTCAAAATTAACACACATACTTTATGTGACTCAAAAGCCGAACGAGTTACTTTCCGACGTTGTTTTAGATGTGCAAGTGCCAGTCAAAACTCGCGGTGTCGGCACTCTGCCGACCATTTCGTTAGTTAACACCGGTCTTGCTGTGTGTGTTTCAAGCTCAAGAGCATCTCCAAGCAAAAAATGGTCAACAGCAACATTCAGACGGTTTCGTACTGCTCAATTGCTACATTAAAACGGTATGTTTCTTTTTCAGAACTGGAAAAACACAAGCGTGACAGCATTCGAACCTGTAATCTTCAGAGCCGAAGTCCGACGCCTTATCCATTAGGCCACACGGTCACTGACGACCAACATTTACATGTATACGACTCATCTCGAAACGCTCACACCCCTGAGGATTTGTGTTTTCGTTCTACACAGCCGCTGCCCCTTGCTCTTTCCCACCCATTCGTTACATTCAACCTCTGACGTGACCGACCAAATATAGACTGAGAAACAAGACCACACACTTTGTGCATTCGGAATCGAAGGCAGGGCGTCCCTCGCCGCATTTGCTACGATGGCCATTTGCTACTTCTGCAGAAGCGGCGGCGGCGACGACGACGACGACGACGACGACGACGACGACGACGACGACGACGACGACGACGACGAAGATCGCGAGAGACTCTGAGATATGTGAGAAATACATCTATAAAATGTAATTCAGACTGCCTCGTCCCACCTTATGCTGTACCGCTTTGACAAATGCTTTATCTGCGCCATTCGCCTTAATCACATCTGAGAGTAAATCTTAAAAAAACGCCTGTCGCTAATTGTTCGTCATCACAGGTACTGTTTGCTATACGGCCACGACGCGCAACTGATTTCCAAAATTCATCTTTCTCCTGTGAGGAGGGAACTTACAACCCCTGGTTTATTAGACCAGTGCTCTACCACTGAGCTAAAGAGACGCGGCCTAGCGGTACTCTTGGGTACTACGTCCTTACGGTCGTCTGCACCATCAGACTTTAGCTGACAACACTTCATATTACCGGCTAATATTTGCAGCTATGGCGACAAATTACTGCTTGGCTACACATCTGACACGTAACCGATGTGCTCTCCAAACCACAACACTTGCTTTTCAGAACATGTCTTTCACACATGTCTACAAAATCACCTTCACCTTCAAATACAGTTTCCTTGCGACTGACAGAGACGTAGGCAAAGTTTAAAGTTGCTATTTCCATTAAATCTCGTTAATCAGAAAAACGGTAATTTACACCTGCAGCGGAACAAAATTCCGTTCCGCCCAGCGTCTGGCTCGAACCCACGACCCTGGGATTAAGAGTCTGACGCTCTACCGACTGAGATAGCCGGCTACCTCGGTGAATACTTGCCGGGTAGCACGTCACACAGTACTCGTTTGGGTTGGGTGGTCCCATACAGAATCTCTCCATGCTGCCTAATGTTTTCCTAACGTCACACTCGTCACGTACTTCACTTTTATGTCATAATCATTTCTGAGAGGCAAAGAAATTGCATGACAACAAGCAGAGCTAGTGGCGTCAAAATTAACACACATACTTTATGTGACTCAAAAGCCGAACGAGTTACTTTCCGACGTTGTTTTAGATGTGCAAGTGCCAGTCAAAACTCGCGGTGTCGGCACTCTGCCGACCATTTCGTTAGTTAACACCGGTCTTGCTGTGTGTGTTTCAAGCTCAAGAGCATCTCCAAGCAAAAAATGGTCAACAGCAACATTCAGACGGTTTCGTACTGCTCAATTGCTACATTAAAACGGTATGTTTCTTTTTCAGAACTGGAAAAACACAAGCGTGACAGCATTCGAACCTGTAATCTTCAGAGCCGAAGTCCGACGCCTTATCCATTAGGCCACACGGTCACTGACGACCAACATTTACATGTATACGACTCATCTCGAAACGCTCACACCCCTGAGGATTTGTGTTTTCGTTCTACACAGCCGCTGCCCCTTGCTCTTTCCCACCCATTCGTTACATTCAACCTCTGACGTGACCGACCAAATATAGACTGAGAAACAAGACCACACACTTTGTGCATTCGGAATCGAAGGCAGGGCGTCCCTCGCCGCATTTGCTACGATGGCCATTTGCTACTTCTGCAGAAGCGGCGGCGGCGGCGACGACGACGACGACGACGATCGCGAGAGACTCTGAGATATGTGAGAAATACATCTATAAAATGTAATTCAGACTGCCTCGTCCCACCTTATGCTGTACCGCTTTGACAAATGCTTTATCTGCGCCATTCGCCTTAATCACATCTGAGAGTAAATCTTAAAAAAACGCCTGTCGCTAATTGTTCGTCATCACAGGTACTGTTTGCTATACGGCCACGACGCGCAACTGATTTCCAAAATTCATCTTTCTCCTGTGAGGAGGGAACTTACAACCCCTGGTTTATTAGACCAGTGCTCTACCACTGAGCTAAAGAGGCGCGGCCTAGCGGTACTCTTGGGTACTACGTCCTTACGGTCGTCTGCACCATCTGACTTTAGCTGACAACACTTCATATTACCGGCTAATATTTGCAGCTATGGCGACAAATTACTGCTTGGCTACACATCTGACACGTAACCGATGTGCTCTCCAAACCACAACACTTGCTTTTCAGAACATGTCTTTCACACATGTCTACAAAATCACCTTCACCTTCAAATACAGTTTCCTTGCGACTGACAGAGACGTAGGCAAAGTTTAATGTTGCTATTTCCATTAAATCTCGTTAATCAGAAAAACGGTAATTTACACCTGCAGCGGAACAAAATTCCGTTCCGCCCAGCGTCTGGCTCGAACCTACGACCCTGGGATTAAGAGTCTGACGCTCTACCGACTGAGATAGCCGGCTACCTCGGTGAATACTTGCCGGGTAGCACGTCACACAGTACTCGTTTGGGTTGGGTGGTCCCATACAGAATCTCTCCATGCTGCCTAATGTTTTCCTAACGTCACACTCGTCACGTACTTCACTTTTATGTCATAATCATTTCTGAGAGGCAAAGAAATTGCATGACAACAAGCAGAGCTAGTGGCGTCAAAATTAACACACATACTTTATGTGACTCAAAAGCCGAACGAGTTACTTTCCGACGTTGTTTTAGATGTGCAAGTGCCAGTCAAAACTCGCGGTGTCGGCACTCTGCCGACCATTTCGTTAGTTAACACCGGTCTTGCTGTGTGTGTTTCAAGCTCAAGAGCATCTCCAAGCAAAAAATGGTCAACAGCAACATTCAGACGGTTTCGTACTGCTCAATTGCTACATTAAAACGGTATGTTTCTTTTTCAGAACTGGAAAAACACAAGCGTGACAGCATTCGAACCTGTAATCTTCAGAGCCGAAGTCCGACGCCTTATCCATTAGGCCACACGGTCACTGACGACCAACATTTACATGTATACGACTCATCTCGAAACGCTCACACCCCTGAGGATTTGTGTTTTCGTTCTACACAGCCGCTGCCCCTTGCTCTTTCCCACCCATTCGTTACATTCAACCTCTGACGTGACCGACCAAATATAGACTGAGAAACAAGACCACACAATTTATGCATTCGGAATCGAAGGCAGGGCGTCCCTCGCCGCATTTGCTACGATGGCCATTTGCTACTTCTGCAGAAGCGGCGGCGGCGACGACGACGACGACGACGACGACGACGAAGATCGCGAGAGACTCTGAGATATGTGAGAAATACATCTATAAAATGTAATTCAGACTGCCTCGTCCCACCTTATGCTGTACCGCTTTGGCAAATGCTTTATCTGCGCCATTCGCCTTAATCACATCTGAGAGTAAATCTTAAAAAAACGCCTGTCGCTAATTGTTCGTCATCACAGGTACTGTTTGCTATACGGCCACGACGCGCAACTGATTTCCAAAATTCATCTTTCTCCTGTGAGGATGGAACTTACGACTCCTGGTTTATTAGACCAGTGCTCTACCACTGAGCTAAAGAGGCGCGGCCTAGCGGTACTCTTGGGTACTTCGTCCTTACGGTCGTCTGCATCATCAGACTTTAGCTGACAACAATTCATATTATCGGCTAATATTTGCAGCTATGGCGACAAATTACTGCTTGGCTACACATCTGACACGTAACCGATGTGCTCTCCAAACCACAACACTTGCTTTTCAGAACATGTCTTTTACACATGTCTACAAAATCACCTTCACCTTCAAATACAGTTTCCTTGCGACTGACAGAGACGTAGGCAAAGTTTAAAGTTGCTATTTCCATTAAATCTCGTTAATCAGAAAAACGGTAATTTACACCTGCAGCGGAACAAAATTCCGTTTCGCCCAGCGTCTGGCTCGAACCCACGACCCTGGGATTAAGTGTCTGACGCTCTACCGACTGAGATAGACGGCTACCTCGGTGAATACTTGCCGGGTAGCACGTCACACAGTACTCGTTTGGGTTGGGTGGTCCCATACAGCATCTCTCCATGCTGCCTAATGTTTTCCTAACGTCACACTCGTCACGCACTTCACTTTTATGTCATAATCATTTCTGAGAGGCAAAGAAATTGCATTACAACAAGCAGAGCTAGTGGCGTCAAAATTAACACACATACTTTATGTGACTCAAAAGCCGAACGAGTTACTTTCCGACGTTGTTTTAGATGTGCAAGTGCCAGTCAAAACTCGCGGTGTCGGCACTCTGCCGACCATTTCGTTAGTTAACACCGGTCTTGCTGTGTGTGTTTCAAGCTCAAGAGCATCTCCAAGCAAAAAATGGTCAACAGCAACATTCAGACGGTTTCGTACTGCTCAATTGCTACATTAAAACGGTATGTTTCTTTTTCAGAACTGGAAAAACACAAGCGTGACAGAATTCGAACCTGTAATCTTCAGAGCCGAAGTCCGACGCCTTATCCATTAGGCCACACGGTCACTGACGACCTACATTTACATGTATACGACTCATCTCGAAACGCTCACACCCCTGAGGATTTGTGCTTTCGTTCTACACAGCCGCTGCCCCTTGCTCTTTCCCACCCATTCGTTACATTCAACCTCTGACGTGACCGACCAAATATAGTCTGAGAAACAAGACCACACACTTTGTGCATTCGGAATCGAAGGCAGGGCGTCCCTCGCCGCATTTGCTACGATGGCCATTTGCTACTTCTGCAGAAGCGGCGGCGACGACGACGACGACGACGACGACGACGACGACGACGAAGATCGCGAGAGACTCTGAGATATGTGAGAAATACATCTATAAAATGTAATTCAGACTGCCTCGTCCCACCTTATGCTGTACCGCTTTGGCAAATGCTTTATCTGCGCCATTCGCCTTATCACATCTGAGAGTAAATCTTAAAAAAACGCCTGTCGCTAATTGTTCGTCATCACAGGTACTGTTTGCTATACGGCCACGACGCGCAACTGATTTCCAAAATTCATCTTTCTCCTGTGAGGAGGGAACTTACAACCCCTGGTTTATTAGACCAGTGCTCTACCACTGAGCTAAAGAGGCGCGGCCTAGCGGTACTCTTGGGTACTACGTCCTTACGGTCGTCTGCACCATCTGACTTTAGCTGACAACACTTCATATTACCGGCTAATATTTGCAGCTATGGCGACAAATTACTGCTTGGCTACACATCTGACACGTAACCGATGTGCTCTCCAAACCACAACACTTGCTTTTCAGAACATGTCTTTCACACATGTCTACAAAATCACCTTCACCTTCAAATACAGTTTCCTTGCGACTGACAGAGACGTAGGCAAAGTTTAATGTTGCTATTTCCATTAAATCTCGTTAATCAGAAAAACGGTAATTTACACCTGCAGCGGAACAAAATTCCGTTCCGCCCAGCGTCTGGCTCGAACCTACGACCCTGGGATTAAGAGTCTGACGCTCTACCGACTGAGATAGCCGGCTACCTCGGTGAATACTTGCCGGGTAGCACGTCACACAGTACTCGTTTGGGTTGGGTGGTCCCATACAGAATCTCTCCATGCTGCCTAATGTTTTCCTAACGTCACACTCGTCACGTACTTCACTTTTATGTCATAATCATTTCTGAGAGGCAAAGAAATTGCATGACAACAAGCAGAGCTAGTGGCGTCAAAATTAACACACATACTTTATGTGACTCAAAAGCCGAACGAGTTACTTTCCGACGTTGTTTTAGATGTGCAAGTGCCAGTCAAAACTCGCGGTGTCGGCACTCTGCCGACCATTTCGTTAGTTAACACCGGTCTTGCTGTGTGTGTTTCAAGCTCAAGAGCATCTCCAAGCAAAAAATGGTCAACAGCAACATTCAGACGGTTTCGTACTGCTCAATTGCTACATTAAAACGGTATGTTTCTTTTTCAGAACTGGAAAAACACAAGCGTGACAGCATTCGAACCTGTAATCTTCAGAGCCGAAGTCCGACGCCTTATCCATTAGGCCACACGGTCACTGACGACCAACATTTACATGTATACGACTCATCTCGAAACGCTCACACCCCTGAGGATTTGTGTTTTCGTTCTACACAGCCGCTGCCCCTTGCTCTTTCCCACCCATTCGTTACATTCAACCTCTGACGTGACCGACCAAATATAGACTGAGAAACAAGACCACACAATTTATGCATTCGGAATCGAAGGCAGGGCGTCCCTCGCCGCATTTGCTACGATGGCCATTTGCTACTTCTGCAGAAGCGGCGGCGGCGACGACGACGACGACGACGACGACGACGAAGATCGCGAGAGACTCTGAGATATGTGAGAAATACATCTATAAAATGTAATTCAGACTGCCTCGTCCCACCTTATGCTGTACCGCTTTGGCAAATGCTTTATCTGCGCCATTCGCCTTAATCACATCTGAGAGTAAATCTTAAAAAAACGCCTGTCGCTAATTGTTCGTCATCACAGGTACTGTTTGCTATACGGCCACGACGCGCAACTGATTTCCAAAATTCATCTTTCTCCTGTGAGGATGGAACTTACGACTCCTGGTTTATTAGACCAGTGCTCTACCACTGAGCTAAAGAGGCGCGGCCTAGCGGTACTCTTGGGTACTTCGTCCTTACGGTCGTCTGCATCATCAGACTTTAGCTGACAACAATTCATATTATCGGCTAATATTTGCAGCTATGGCGACAAATTACTGCTTGGCTACACATCTGACACGTAACCGATGTGCTCTCCAAACCACAACACTTGCTTTTCAGAACATGTCTTTTACACATGTCTACAAAATCACCTTCACCTTCAAATACAGTTTCCTTGCGACTGACAGAGACGTAGGCAAAGTTTAAAGTTGCTATTTCCATTAAATCTCGTTAATCAGAAAAACGGTAATTTACACCTGCAGCGGAACAAAATTCCGTTTCGCCCAGCGTCTGGCTCGAACCCACGACCCTGGGATTAAGTGTCTGACGCTCTACCGACTGAGATAGACGGCTACCTCGGTGAATACTTGCCGGGTAGCACGTCACACAGTACTCGTTTGGGTTGGGTGGTCCCATACAGCATCTCTCCATGCTGCCTAATGTTTTCCTAACGTCACACTCGTCACGCACTTCACTTTTATGTCATAATCATTTCTGAGAGGCAAAGAAATTGCATTACAACAAGCAGAGCTAGTGGCGTCAAAATTAACACACATACTTTATGTGACTCAAAAGCCGAACGAGTTACTTTCCGACGTTGTTTTAGATGTGCAAGTGCCAGTCAAAACTCGCGGTGTCGGCACTCTGCCGACCATTTCGTTAGTTAACACCGGTCTTGCTGTGTGTGTTTCAAGCTCAAGAGCATCTCCAAGCAAAAAATGGTCAACAGCAACATTCAGACGGTTTCGTACTGCTCAATTGCTACATTAAAACGGTATGTTTCTTTTTCAGAACTGGAAAAACACAAGCGTGACAGAATTCGAACCTGTAATCTTCAGAGCCGAAGTCCGACGCCTTATCCATTAGGCCACACGGTCACTGACGACCTACATTTACATGTATACGACTCATCTCGAAACGCTCACACCCCTGAGGATTTGTGCTTTCGTTCTACACAGCCGCTGCCCCTTGCTCTTTCCCACCCATTCGTTACATTCAACCTCTGACGTGACCGACCAAATATAGTCTGAGAAACAAGACCACACACTTTGTGCATTCGGAATCGAAGGCAGGGCGTCCCTCGCCGCATTTGCTACGATGGCCATTTGCTACTTCTGCAGAAGCGGCGGCGACGACGACGACGACGACGACGACGACGACGACGAAGATCGCGAGAGACTCTGAGATATGTGAGAAATACATCTATAAAATGTAATTCAGACTGCCTCGTCCCACCTTATGCTGTACCGCTTTGGCAAATGCTTTATCTGCGCCATTCGCCTTATCACATCTGAGAGTAAATCTTAAAAAAACGCCTGTCGCTAATTGTTCGTCATCACAGGTACTGTTTGCTATACGGCCACGACGCGCAACTGATTTCCAAAATTCATCTTTCTCCTGTGAGGAGGGAACTTACAACCCCTGGTTTATTAGACCAGTGCTCTACCACTGAGCTAAAGAGGCGCGGCCTAGCGGTACTCTTGGGTACTTCGTCCTTACGGTCGTCTGCACCATCAGACTTTAGCTGACAACACTTCGTATTACCGGCTAATATTTGCAGCTATGGCGACAAATTACTGCTTGGCTACACATCTGACACGTAACCGATGTGCTCTCCAAACCACAACACTTGCTTTTCAGAACATGTCTTTCACACATGTCTACAAAATCACCTTCACCTTCAAATACAGTTTCCTTGCGACTGACAGAGACGTAGGCAAAGTTTAAAGTTGCTATTTCCATTAAATCTCGTTAATCAGAAAAACGGTAATTTACACCTGCAGCGGAACAAAATTCGGTTCCGCCCAGCGTCTGGCTCGAACCCACGACCCTGGGATTAAGAGTCTGACGCTCTACCGACTGAGATAGCCGGCTACCTCGGTGAATACTTGCCGGGTAGCACGTCACACAGTACTCGTTTGGGTTGGGTGGTCCCATACAGAATCTCTCCATGCTGCCTAATGTTTTCCTAACGTCACACTCGTCACGTACTTCACTTTTATGTCATAATCATTTCTGAGAGGCAAAGAAATTGCATGACAACAAGCAGAGCTAGTGGCGTCAAAATTAACACACATACTTTATGTGACTCAAAAGCCGAACGAGTTACTTTCCGACGTTGTTTTAGATGTGCAAGTGCCAGTCAAAACTCGCGGTGTCGGCACTCTGCCGACCATTTCGTTAGTTAACACCGGTCTTGCTGTGTGTGTTTCAAGCTCAAGAGCATCTCCAAGCAAAAAATGGTCAACAGCAACATTCAGACGGTTTCGTACTGCTCAATTGCTACATTAAAACGGTATGTTTCTTTTTCAGAACTGGAAAAACACAAGCGTGACAGCATTCGAACCTGTAATCTTCAGAGCCGAAGTCCAACGCCTTATCCATTAGGCCACACGGTCACTGACGACCAACATTTACATGTATACGACTCATCTCGAAACGCTCACACCCCTGAGGATTTGTGTTTTCGTTCTACACAGCCGCTGCCCCTTGCTCTTTCCCACCCATTCGTTACATTCAACCTCTGACGTGACCGACCAAATATAGACTGAGAAACAAGACCACACACTTTGTGCATTCGGAATCGAAGGCAGGGCGTCCCTCGCCGCATTTGCTACGATGGCCATTTGCTACTTCTGCAGAAGCGGCGGCGGCGGCGGCGGCGGCGGCGACGACGACGACGACGACGACGACGATCGCGAGAGACTCTGAGATATGTGAGAAATACATCTATAAAATGTAATTCAGACTGCCTCGTCCCACCTTATGCTGTACCGCTTTGACAAATGCTTTATCTGCGCCATTCGCCTTAATCACATCTGAGAGTAAATCTTAAAAAAACGCCTGTCGCTAATTGTTCGTCATCACAGGTACTGTTTGCTATACGGCCACGACGCGCAACTGATTTCCAAAATTCATCTTTCTCCTGTGAGGAGGGAACTTACAACCCCTGGTTTATTAGACCAGTGCTCTACCACTGAGCTAAAGAGGCGCGGCCTAGCGGTACTCTTGGGTACTACGTCCTTACGGTCGTCTGCACCATCTGACTTTAGCTGACAACACTTCATATTACCGGCTAATATTTGCAGCTATGGCGACAAATTACTGCTTGGCTACACATCTGACACGTAACCGATGTGCTCTCCAAACCACAACACTTGCTTTTCAGAACATGTCTTTCACACATGTCTACAAAATCACCTTCACCTTCAAATACAGTTTCCTTGCGACTGACAGAGACGTAGGCAAAGTTTAATGTTGCTATTTCCATTAAATCTCGTTAATCAGAAAAACGGTAATTTACACCTGCAGCGGAACAAAATTCCGTTCCGCCCAGCGTCTGGCTCGAACCTACGACCCTGGGATTAAGAGTCTGACGCTCTACCGACTGAGATAGCCGGCTACCTCGGTGAATACTTGCCGGGTAGCACGTCACACAGTACTCGTTTGGGTTGGGTGGTCCCATACAGAATCTCTCCATGCTGCCTAATGTTTTCCTAACGTCACACTCGTCACGTACTTCACTTTTATGTCATAATCATTTCTGAGAGGCAAAGAAATTGCATGACAACAAGCAGAGCTAGTGGCGTCAAAATTAACACACATACTTTATGTGACTCAAAAGCCGAACGAGTTACTTTCCGACGTTGTTTTAGATGTGCAAGTGCCAGTCAAAACTCGCGGTGTCGGCACTCTGCCGACCATTTCGTTAGTTAACACCGGTCTTGCTGTGTGTGTTTCAAGCTCAAGAGCATCTCCAAGCAAAAAATGGTCAACAGCAACATTCAGACGGTTTCGTACTGCTCAATTGCTACATTAAAACGGTATGTTTCTTTTTCAGAACTGGAAAAACACAAGCGTGACAGCATTCGAACCTGTAATCTTCAGAGCCGAAGTCCGACGCCTTATCCATTAGGCCACACGGTCACTGACGACCAACATTTACATGTATACGACTCATCTCGAAACGCTCACACCCCTGAGGATTTGTGTTTTCGTTCTACACAGCCGCTGCCCCTTGCTCTTTCCCACCCATTCGTTACATTCAACCTCTGACGTGACCGACCAAATATAGACTGAGAAACAAGACCACACAATTTGTGCATTCGGAATCGAAGGCAGGCCGTCCCTCGCCGCATTTGCTACGATGGCCATTTGCTACTTCTGCAGAAGCGGCGGCGGCGACGACGACGACGACGACGACGACGACGACGAAGATCGCGAGAGACTCTGAGATATGTGAGAAATACATCTATAAAATGTAATTCAGACTGCCTCGTCCCACCTTATGCTGTACCGCTTTGGCAAATGCTTTATCTGCGCCATTCGCCTTAATCACATCTGAGAGTAAATCTTAAAAAAACGCCTGTCGCTAATTGTTCGTCATCACAGGTACTGTTTGCTATACGGCCACGACGCGCAACTGATTTCCAAAATTCATCTTTCTCCTGTGAGGATGGAACTTACGACCCCTGGTTTATTAGACCAGTGCTCTACCACTGAGCTAAAGAGGCGCGGCCTAGCGGTACTCTTGGGTACTTCGTCCTTACGGTCGTCTGCATCATCAGACTTTAGCTGACAACAATTCATATTATCGGCTAATATTTGCAGCTATGGCGACAAATTACTGCTTGGCTACACATCTGACACGTAACCGATGTGCTCTCCAAACCACAACACTTGCTTTTCAGAACATGTCTTTTACACATGTCTACAAAATCACCTTCACCTTCAAATACAGTTTCCTTGCGACTGACAGAGACGTAGGCAAAGTTTAAAGTTGCTATTTCCATTAAATCTCGTTAATCAGAAAAACGGTAATTTACACCTGCAGCGGAACAAAATTCCGTTTCGCCCAGCGTCTGGCTCGAACCCACGACCCTGGGATTAAGTGTCTGACGCTCTACCGACTGAGAGAGACGGCTACCTCGGTGAATACTTGCCGGGTAGCACGTCACACAGTACTCGTTTGGGTTGGGTGGTCCCATACAGCATCTCTCCATGCTGCCTAATGTTTTCCTAACGTCACACTCGTCACGCACTTCACTTTTATGTCATAATCATTTCTGAGAGGCAAAGAAATTGCATTACAACAAGCAGAGCTAGTGGCGTCAAAATTAACACACATACTTTATGTGACTCAAAAGCCGAACGAGTTACTTTCCGACGTTGTTTTAGATGTGCAAGTGCCAGTCAAAACTCGCGGTGTCGGCACTCTGCCGACCATTTCGTTAGTTAACACCGGTCTTGCTGTGTGTGTTTCAAGCTCAAGAGCATCTCCAAGCAAAAAATGGTCAACAGCAACATTCAGACGGTTTCGTACTGCTCAATTGCTACATTAAAACGGTATGTTTCTTTTTCAGAACTGGAAAAACACAAGCGTGACAGCATTCGAACCTGTAATCTTCAGAGCCGAAGTCCGACGCCTTATCCATTAGGCCACACGGTCACTGACGACCTACATTTACATGTATACGACTCATCTCGAAACGCTCACACCCCTGAGGATTTGTGCTTTCGTTCTACACAGCCGCTGCCCCTTGCTCTTTCCCACCCATTCGTTACATTCAACCTCTGACGTGACCGACCAAATATAGTCTGAGAAACAAGACCACACACTTTGTGCATTCGGAATCGAAGGCAGGGCGTCCCTCGCCGCATTTGCTACGATGGCCATTTGCTACTTCTGCAGAAGCGGCGGCGACGACGACGACGACGACGACGACGACGACGACGACGAAGATCGCGAGAGACTCTGAGATATGTGAGAAATACATCTATAAAATGTAATTCAGACTGCCTCGTCCCACCTTATGCTGTACCGCTTTGGCAAATGCTTTATCTGCGCCATTCGCCTTAATCACATCTGAGAGTAAATCTTAAAAAAACGCCTGTCGCTAATTGTTCGTCATCACAGGTACTGTTTGCTATACGGCCACGACGCGCAACTGATTTCCAAAATTCATCTTTCTCCTGTGAGGAGGGAACTTACAACCCCTGGTTTATTAGACCAGTGCTCTACCACTGAGCTAAAGAGGCGCGGCCTAGCGGTACTCTTGGGTACTTCGTCCTTACGGTCGTCTGCACCATCAGACTTTAGCTGACAACACTTCGTATTACCGGCTAATATTTGCAGCTATGGCGACAAATTACTGCTTGGCTACACATCTGACACGTAACCGATGTGCTCTCCAAACCACAACACTTGCTTTTCAGAACATGTCTTTCACACATGTCTACAAAATCACCTTCACCTTCAAATACAGTTTCCTTGCGACTGACAGAGACGTAGGCAAAGTTTAAAGTTGCTATTTCCATTAAATCTCGTTAATCAGAAAAACGGTAATTTACACCTGCAGCGGAACAAAATTCCGTTCCGCCCAGCGTCTGGCTCGAACCCACGACCCTGGGATTAAGAGTCTGACGCTCTACCGACTGAGATAGCCGGCTACCTCGGTGAATACTTGCCGGGTAGCACGTCACACAGTACTCGTTTGGGTTGGGTGGTCCCATACAGAATCTCTCCATGCTGCCTAATGTTTTCCTAACGTCACACTCGTCACGTACTTCACTTTTATGTCATAATCATTTCTGAGAGGCAAAGAAATTGCATGACAACAAGCAGAGCTAGTGGCGTCAAAATTAACACACATACTTTATGTGACTCAAAAGCCGAACGAGTTACTTTCCGACGTTGTTTTAGATGTGCAAGTGCCAGTCAAAACTCGCGGTGTCGGCACTCTGCCGACCATTTCGTTAGTTAACACCGGTCTTGCTGTGTGTGTTTCAAGCTCAAGAGCATCTCCAAGCAAAAAATGGTCAACAGCAACATTCAGACGGTTTCGTACTGCTCAATTGCTACATTAAAACGGTATGTTTCTTTTTCAGAACTGGAAAAACACAAGCGTGACAGCATT
This sequence comes from Schistocerca gregaria, assembly GCF_023897955.1. NCBI lineage: Eukaryota > Metazoa > Arthropoda > Insecta > Orthoptera > Acrididae > Schistocerca > Schistocerca gregaria. Next base: position 15,645,496 of record NW_026061724.1, on the reverse strand, counting down.
CGAACCTGTAATCTTCAGAGCCGAAGTCCAACGCCTTATCCATTAGGCCACACGGTCACTGACGACCAACATTTACATGTATACGACTCATCTCGAAACGCTCACACCCCTGAGGATTTGTGTTTTCGTTCTACACAGCCGCTGCCCCTTGCTCTTTCCCACCCATTCGTTACATTCAACCTCTGACGTGACCGACCAAATATAGACTGAGAAACAAGACCACACACTTTGTGCATTCGGAATCGAAGGCAGGGCGTCCCTCGCCGCATTTGCTACGATGGCCATTTGCTACTTCTGCAGAAGCGGCGGCGACGACGACGACGACGACGACGACGACGACGACGACGACGAAGATCGCGAGAGACTCTGAGATATGTGAGAAATACATCTATAAAATGTAATTCAGACTGCCTCGTCCCACCTTATGCTGTACCGCTTTGGCAAATGCTTTATCTGCGCCATTCGCCTTATCACATCTGAGAGTAAATCTTAAAAAAACGCCTGTCGCTAATTGTTCGTCATCACAGGTACTGTTTGCTATACGGCCACGACGCGCAACTGATTTCCAAAATTCATCTTTCTCCTGTGAGGAGGGAACTTACAACCCCTGGTTTATTAGACCAGTGCTCTACCACTGAGCGAAAGAGGCGCGGCCTAGCGGTACTCTTGGGTACTTCGTCCTTACGGTCGTCTGCACCATCAGACTTTAGCTGACAACACTTCATATTACCGGCTAATATTTGCAGCTATGGCGACAAATTACTGCTTGGCTACACATCTGACACGTAACCGATGTGCTCTCCAAACCACAACACTTGCTTTTCAGAACATGTCTTTCACACATGTCTACAAAATCACCTTCACCTTCAAATACAGTTTCCTTGCGACTGACAGAGACGTAGGCAAAGTTTAAAGTTGCTATTTCCATTAAATCTCGTTAATCAGAAAAACGGTAATTTACACCTGCAGCGGAACAAAATTCCGTTCCGCCCAGCGTCTGGCTCGAACCCACGAACCTGGGATTAAGAGTATGACGCTCTACCGACTGAGATAGCCGGCTACCTCGGTGAATACTTGCCGGGTAGCACGTCACACAGTACTCGTTTGGGTTGGGTGGTCCCATACAGAATCTCTCCATGCTGCCTAATGTTTTCCTAACGTCACACTCGTCACGTACTTCACTTTTATGTCATAATCATTTCTGAGAGGCAAAGAAATTGCATGACAACAAGCAGAGCTAGTGGCGTCAAAATTAACACACATACTTTATGTGACTCAAAAGCCGAACGAGTTACTTTCCGACGTTGTTTTAGATGTGCAAGTGCCAGTCAAAACTCGCGGTGTCGGCACTCTGCCGACCATTTCGTTAGTTAACACCGGTCTTGCTGTGTGTGTTTCAAGCTCAAGAGCATCTCCAAGCAAAAAATGGTCAACAGCAACATTCAGACGGTTTCGTACTGCTCAATTGCTACATTAAAACGGTATGTTTCTTTTTCAGAACTGGAAAAACACAAGCGTGACAGCATTCGAACCTGTAATCTTCAGAGCCGAAGTCCAACGCCTTATCCATTAGGCCACACGGTCACTGACGACCAACATTTACATGTATACGACTCATCTCGAAACGCTCACACCCCTGAGGATTTGTGTTTTCGTTCTACACAGCCGCTGCCCCTTGCTCTTTCCCACCCATTCGTTACATTCAACCTCTGACGTGACCGACCAAATATAGACTGAGAAACAAGACCACACACTTTGTGCATTCGGAATCGAAGGCAGGGCGTCCCTCGCCGCATTTGCTACGATGGCCATTTGCTACTTCTGCAGAAGCGGCGGCGACGACGACGACGACGACGACGACGACGAAGATCGCGAGAGACTCTGAGATATGTGAGAAATACATCTATAAAATGTAATTCAGACTGCCTCGTCCCACCTTATGCTGTACCGCTTTGGCAAATGCTTTATCTGCGCCATTCGCCTTAATCACATCTGAGAGTAAATCTTAAAAAAACGCCTGTCGCTAATTGTTCGTCATCACAGGTACTGTTTGCTATACGGCCACGACGCGCAACTGATTTCCAAAATTCATCTTTCTCCTGTGAGGAGGGAACTTACAACCCCTGGTTTATTAGACCAGTGCTCTACCACTGAGCTAAAGAGGCGCGGCCTAGCGGTACTCTTGGGTACTTCGTCCTTACGGTCGTCTGCACCATCAGACTTTAGCTGACAACACTTCATATTACCGGCTGATATTTGCAGCTATGGCGACAAATTACTGCTTGGCTACACATCTGACACGTAACCGATGTGCTCTCCAAACCACAACACTTGCTTTTCAGAACATGTCTTTCACACATGTCTACAAAATCACCTTCACCTTCAAATACAGTTTCCTTGCGACTGACAGAGACGTAGGCAAAGTTTAAAGTTGCTATTTCCATTAAATCTCGTTAATCAGAAAAACGGTAATTTACACCTGCAGCGGAACAAAATTCGGTTCCGCCCAGCGTCTGGCTCGAACCCACGACCCTGGGATTAAGAGTCTGACGCTCTACCGACTGAGATAGCCGGCTACCTCGGTGAATACTTGCCGGGTAGCACGTCACACAGTACTCGTTTGGGTTGGGTGGTCCCATACAGCATCTCTCCATGCTGCCTAATGTTTTCCTAACGTCACACTCGTCACGCACTTCACTTTTATGTCATAATCATTTCTGAGAGGCAAAGAAATTGCATGACAACAAGCAGAGCTAGTGGCGTCAAAATTAACACACATACTTTATGTGACTCAAAAGCCGAACGAGTTACTTTCCGACGTTGTTTTAGATGTGCAAGTGCCAGTCAAAACTCGCGGTGTCGGCACTCTGCCGACCATTTCGTTAGTTAACACCGGTCTTGCTGTGTGTGTTTCAAGCTCAAGAGCATCTCCAAGCAAAAAATGGTCAACAGCAACATTCAGACGGTTTCGTACTGCTTAATTGCTACATTAAAACGGTATGTTTCTTTTTCAGAACTGGAAAAACACAAGCGTGACAGCATTCGAACCTGTAATCTTCAGAGCCGAAGTCCGACGCCTTATCCATTAGGCCACACGGTCACTGACGACCAACATTTACATGTATACGACTCATCTCGAAACGCTCACACCCCTGAGGATTTGTGTTTTCGTTCTACACAGCCGCTGCCCCTTGCTCTTTCCCACCCATTCGTTACATTCAACCTCTGACGTGACCGACCAAATATAGACTGAGAAACAAGACCACACACTTTGTGCATTCGGAATCGAAGGCAGGGCGTCCCTCGCCGCATTTGCTACGATGGCCATTTGCTACTTCTGCAGAAGCGGCGGCGACGACGACGACGACGACGACGACGACGACGAAGATCGCGAGAGACTCTGAGATATGTGAGAAATACATCTATAAAATGTAATTCAGACTGCCTCGTCCCACCTTATGCTGTACCGCTTTGGCAAATGCTTTATCTGCGCCATTCGCCTTAATCACATCTGAGAGTAAATCTTAAAAAAACGCCTGTCGCTAATTTTCGTCATCACAGGTACTGTTTGCTATACGGCCACGACGCGCAACTGATTTCCAAAATTCATCTTTCTCCTGTGAGGAGGGAACTTACAACCCCTGGTTTATTAGACCAGTGCTCTACCACTGAGCTAAAGAGGCGCGGCCTAGCGGTACTCTTGGGTACTTCGTCCTTACGGTCGTCTGCACCATCAGACTTTAGCTGACAACACTTCATATTACCGGCTGATATTTGCAGCTATGGCGACAAATTACTGCTTGGCTACACATCTGACACGTAACCGATGTGCTCTCCAAACCACAACACTTGCTTTTCAGAACATGTCTTTCACACATGTCTACAAAATCACCTTCACCTTCAAATACAGTTTCCTTGCGACTGACAGAGACGTAGGCAAAGTTTAAAGTTGCTATTTCCATTAAATCTCGTTAATCAGAAAAACGGTAATTTACACCTGCAGCGGAACAAAATTCCGTTTCGCCCAGCGTCTGGCTCGAACCCACGACCCTGAGATTAAGAGTCTGACGCTCTACCGACTGAGATAGCCGGCTACCTCGGTGAATATTTGCCGAGTAGCACGTCACACAGTACTCGTTTGGGTTGGGTGGTCCCATACAGCATCTCTCCATGCTGCCTAATGTTTTCCTAACGTCACACTCGTCACGCTCTTCACTTTTATGTCATAATCATTTCTGAGAGGCAAAGAAATTGCATGACAACAAGCAGAGCTAGTGGCGTCAAAATTAACACACATACTTTATGTGACTCAAAAGCCGAACGAGTTACTTTCCGACGTTGTTTTAGATGTGCAAGTGCCAGTCAAAACTCGCGGTGTCGGCACTCTGCCGACCATTTCGTTAGTTAACACCGGTCTTGCTGTGTGTGTTTCAAGCTCAAGAGCATCTCCAAGCAAAAAATGGTCAACAGCAACATTCAGACGGTTTCATACTGCTCAATTGCTACATTAAAACGGTATGTTTCTTTTTCAGAACTGGAAAAACACAAGCGTGACAGCATTCGAACCTGTAATCTTCAGAGCCGAAGTCCGACGCCTTATCCATTAGGCCACACGGTCACTGACGACCAACATTTACATGTATACGACTCATCTCGAAACGCTCACACCCCTGAGGATTTGTGTTTTCGTTCTACACAGCCGCTGCCCCTTGCTCTTTCCCACCCATTCGTTACATTCAACCTCTGACGTGACCGACCAAATATAGACTGAGAAACCAGACCACACACTTTGTGCATTCGGAATCGAAGGCAGGGCGTCCCTCGCCGCATTTGCTACGATGGCCATTTCCTACTTCTGCAGAAGCGGCGGCGACGACGACGACGACGACGACGACGACGACGACGACGACGATCGCGAGAGACTCTGAGATATGTGAGAAATACATCTATAAAATGTAATTCAGACTGCCTCGTCCCACCTTATGCTGTACCGCTTTGGCAAATGCTTTATCTGCGCCATTCGCCTTAATCACATCTGAGAGTAAATCTTAAAAAAACGCCTGTCGCTAATTGTTCGTCATCACAGGTACTGTTTGCTATACGGCCACGACGCGCAACTGATTTCCAAAATTCATCTTTCTCCTGTGAGGAGGGAACTTACAACCCCTGGTTTATTAGACCAGTGCTCTACCACTGAGCTAAAGAGGCGCGGCCTAGCGGTACTCTTGGGTACTTCGTCCTTACGGTCGTCTGCACCATCAGACTTTAGCTGACAACACTTCATATTACCGGCTGATATTTGCAGCTATGGCGACAAATTACTGCTTGGCTACACATCTGACACGTAACCGATGTGCTCTCCAAACCACAACACTTGCTTTTCAGAACATGTCTTTCACACATGTCTACAAAATCACCTTCACCTTCAAATACAGTTTCCTTGCGACTGACAGAGACGTAGGCAAAGTTTAAAGTTGCTATTTCCATTAAATCTCGTTAATCAGAAAAACGGTAATTTACACCTGCAGCGGAACAAAATTCCGTTTCGCCCAGCGTCTGGCTCGAACCCACGACCCTGAGATTAAGAGTCTGACGCTCTACCGACTGAGATAGCCGGCTACCTCGGTGAATATTTGCCGGGTAGCACGTCACACAGTACTCGTTTGGGTTGGGTGGTCCCATACAGCATCTCTCCATGCTGCCTAATGTTTTCCTAACGTCACACTCGTCACGCTCTTCACTTTTATGTCATAATCATTTCTGAGAGGCAAAGAAATTGCATGACAACAAGCAGAGCTAGTGGCGTCAAAATTAACACACATACTTTATGTGACTCAAAAGCCGAACGAGTTACTTTCCGACGTTGTTTTAGATGTGCAAGTGCCAGTCAAAACTCGCGGTGTCGGCACTCTGCCGACCATTTCGTTAGTTAACACCGGTCTTGCTGTGTGTGTTTCAAGCTCAAGAGCATCTCCAAGCAAAAAATGGTCAACAGCAACATTCAGACGGTTTCATACTGCTCAATTGCTACATTAAAACGGTATGTTTCTTTTTCAGAACTGGAAAAACACAAGCGTGACAGCATTCGAACCTGTAATCTTCAGAGCCGAAGTCCGACGCCTTATCCATTAGGCCACACGGTCACTGACGACCAACATTTACATGTATACGACTCATCTCGAAACGCTCACACCCCTGAGGATTTGTGTTTTCGTTCTACACAGCCGCTGCCCCTTGCTCTTTCCCACCCATTCGTTACATTCAACCTCTGACGTGACCGACCAAATATAGACTGAGAAACAAGACCACACACTTTGTGCATTCGGAATCGAAGGCAGGGCGTCCCTCGCCGCATTTGCTACGATGGCCATTTGCTACTTCTGCAGAAGCGGCGGCGACGACGACGACGACGACGACGACGACGACGAAGATCGCGAGAGACTCTGAGATATGTGAGAAATACATCTATAAAATGTAATTCAGACTGCCTCGTCCCACCTTATGCTGTACCGCTTTGGCAAATGCTTTATCTGCGCCATTCGCCTTAATCACATCTGAGAGTAAATCTTAAAAAAACGCCTGTCGCTAATTGTTCGTCATCACAGGTACTGTTTGCTATACGGCCACGACGCGCAACTGATTTCCAAAATTCATCTTTCTCCTGTGAGGAGGGAACTTACAACCCCTGGTTTATTAGACCAGTGCTCTACCACTGAGCTAAAGAGGCGCGGCCTAGCGGTACTCTTGGGTACTTCGTCCTTACGGTCGTCTGCACCATCAGACTTTAGCTGACAACACTTCATATTACCGGCTAATATTTGCAGCTATGGCGACAAATTACTGCTTGGCTACACATCTGACACGTAACCGATGTGCTCTCCAAACCACAACACTTGCTTTTCAGAACATGTCTTTCACACATGTCTACAAAATCACCTTCACCTTCAAATACAGTTTCCTTGCGACTGACAGAGACGTAGGCAAAGTTTAAAGTTGCTATTTCCATTAAATCTCGTTAATCAGAAAAACGGTAATTTACACCTGCAGCGGAACAAAATTCGGTTCCGCCCAGCGTCTGGCTCGAACCCACGACCCTGGGATTAAGAGTCTGACGCTCTACCGACTGAGATAGCCGGCTACCTCGGTGAATACTTGCCGGGTAGCACGTCACACAGTACTCGTTTGGGTTGGGTGGTCCCATACAGAATCTCTCCATGCTGCCTAATGTTTTCCTAACGTCACACTGGTCACGTACTTCCCTTTTATGTCATAATCATTTCTGAGAGGCAAAGAAATTGCATGACAACAAGCAGAGCTAGTGGCGTCAAAATTAACACACATACTTTATGTGACTCAAAAGCCGAACGAGTTACTTTCCGACGTTGTTTTAGATGTGCAAGTGCCAGTCAAAACTCGCGGTGTCGGCACTCTGCCGACCATTTCGTTAGTTAACACCGGTCTTGCTGTGTGTGTTTCAAGCTCAAGAGCATCTCCAAGCAAAAAATGGTCAACAGCAACATTCAGACGGTTTCGTACTGCTCAATTGCTACATTAAAACGGTATGTTTCTTTTTCAGAACTGGAAAAACACAAGCGTGACAGCATTCGAACCTGTAATCTTCAGAGCCGAAGTCCAACGCCTTATCCATTAGGCCACACGGTCACTGACGACCAACATTTACATGTATACGACTCATCTCGAAACGCTCACACCCCTGAGGATTTGTGTTTTCGTTCTACACAGCCGCTGCCCCTTGCTCTTTCCCACCCATTCGTTACATTCAACCTCTGACGTGACCGACCAAATATAGACTGAGAAACAAGACCACACACTTTGTGCATTCGGAATCGAAGGCAGGGCGTCCCTCGCCGCATTTGCTACGATGGCCATTTGCTACTTCTGCAGAAGCGGCGGCGACGACGACGACGACGACGACGAAGATCGCGAGAGACTCTGAGATATGTGAGAAATACATCTATAAAATGTAATTCAGACTGCCTCGTCCCACCTTATGCTGTACCGCTTTGGCAAATGCTTTATCTGCGCCATTCGCCTTAATCACATCTGAGAGTAAATCTTAAAAAAACGCCTGTCGCTAATTTTCGTCATCACAGGTACTGTTTGCTATACGGCCACGACGCGCAACTGATTTCCAAAATTCATCTTTCTCCTGTGAGGAGGGAACTTACAACCCCTGGTTTATTAGACCAGTGCTCTACCACTGAGCTAAAGAGGCGCGGCCTAGCGGTACTCTTGGGTACTTCGTCCTTACGGTCGTCTGCACCATCAGACTTTAGCTGACAACACTTCATATTACCGGCTAATATTTGCAGCTATGGCGACAAATTACTGCTTGGCTACACATCTGACACGTAACCGATGTGCTCTCCAAACCACAACACTTGCTTTTCAGAACATGTCTTTCACACATGTCTACAAAATCACCTTCACCTTCAAATACAGTTTCCTTGCGACTGACAGAGACGTAGGCAAAGTTTAAAGTTGCTATTTCCATTAAATCTCGTTAATCAGAAAAACGGTAATTTACACCTGCAGCGGAACAAAATTCCGTTCCGCCCAGCGTCTGGCTCGAACCCACGACCCTGGGATTAAGAGTCTGACGCTCTACCGACTGAGATAGCCGGCTACCTCGGTGAATACTTGCCGGGTAGCACGTCACACAGTACTCGTTTGGGTTGGGTGGTCTAATACAGAATCTCTCCATGCTGCCTAATGTTTTCCTAACGTCACACTCGTCACGTACTTCACTTTTATGTCATAATCATTTCTGAGAGGCAAAGAAATTGCATGACTACAAGCAGAGCTAGTGGCGTCAAAATTAACACACATACTTTATGTGACTCAAAAGCCGAACGAGTTACTTTCCGACGTTGTTTTAGATGTGCAAGTGCCAGTCAAAACTCGCGGTGTCGGCACTCTGCCGACCATTTCGTTAGTTAACACCGGTCTTGCTGTGTGTGTTTCAAGCTCAAGAGCATCTCCAAGCAAAAAATGGTCAACAGCAACATTCAGACGGTTTCGTACTGCTCAATTGCTACATTAAAACGGTATGTTTCTTTTTCAGAACTGGAAAAACACAAGCGTGACAGCATTCGAACCTGTAATCTTCAGAGCCGAAGTCCGACGCCTTATCCATTAGGCCACACGGTCACTGACGACCAACATTTACATGTATACGACTCATCTCGAAACGCTCACACCCCTGAGGATTTGTGTTTTCGTTCTACACAGCCGCTGCCCCTTGCTCTTTCCCACCCATTCGTTACATTCAACCTCTGACGTGACCGACCAAATATAGACTGAGAAACAAGACCACACACTTTGTGCATTCGGAATCGAAGGCAGGGCGTCCCTCGCCGCATTTGCTACGATGGCCATTTGCTACTTCTGCAGAAGCGGCGGCGACGACGACGACGACGACGACGACGACGACGACGACGACGAAGATCGCGAGAGACTCTGAGATATGTGAGAAATACATCTATAAAATGTAATTCAGACTGCCTCGTCCCACCTTATGCTGTACCGCTTTGGCAAATGCTTTATCTGCGCCATTCGCCTTAATCACATCTGAGAGTAAATCTTAAAAAAACGCCTGTCGCTAATTGTTCGTCATCACAGGTACTGTTTGCTATACGGCCACGACGCGCAACTGATTTCCAAAATTCATCTTTCTCCTGTGAGGAGGGAACTTACAACCCCTGGTTTATTAGACCAGTGCTCTACCACTGAGCTAAAGAGGCGCGGCCTAGCGGTACTCTTGGGTACTTCGTCCTTACGGTCGTCTGCACCATCAGACTTTAGCTGACAACACTTCATATTACCGGCTAATATTTGCAGCTATGGCGACAAATTATTGCTTGGCTACACATCTGACACGTAACCGATGTGCTCTCCAAACCACAACACTTGCTTTTCAGAACATGTCTTTCACACATGTCTACAAAATCACCTTCACCTTCAAATACAGTTTCCTTGCGACTGACAGAGACGTAGGCAAAGTTTAAAGTTGCTATTTCCATTAAATCTCGTTAATCATAAAAACGGTAATTTACACCTGCAGCGGAACAAAATTCGGTTCCGCCCAGCGTCTGGCTCGAACCCACGCCCCTGGGATTAAGAGTCTGACGCTCTACCGACTGAGATAGCCGGCTACCTCGGTGAATATTTGCCGGGTAGCACGTCACACAGTACTCGTTTGGGTTGGGTGGTCCCATACAGCATCTCTCCATGCTGCCTAATGTTTTCCTAACGTCACACTCGTCACGCACTTCACTTTTATGTCATAATCATTTCTGAGAGGCAAAGAAATTGCATGACAACAAGCAGAGCTAGTGGCGTCAAAATTAACACACATACTTTATGTGACTCAAAAGCCGAACGAGTTACTTTCCGACGTTGTTTTAGATGTGCAAGTGCCAGTCAAAACTCGCGGTGTCGGCACTCTGCCGACCATTTCGTTAGTTAACACCGGTCTTGCTGTGTGTGTTTCAAGCTCAAGAGCATCTCCAAGCAAAAAATGGTCAACAGCAACATTCAGACGGTTTCGTACTGCTCAATTGCTACATTAAAACGGTATGTTTCTTTTTCGGAACTGGAAAAACACAAGCGTGACAGCATTCGAACCTGTAATCTTCAGAGCCGAAGTCCGACGCCTTATCCATTAGGCCACACGGTCACTGACGACCAACATTTACATGTATACGACTCATCTCGAAACGCTCACACCCCTGAGGATTTGTGTTTTCGTTCTACACAGCCGCTGCCCCTTGCTCTTTCCCACCCATTCGTTACATTCAACCTCTGACGTGACCGACCAAATATAGACTGAGAAACAAGACCACACACTTTGTGCATTCGGAATCGAAGGCAGGGCGTCCCTCGCCGCATTTGCTACGATGGCCATTTGCTACTTCTGCAGAAGCGGCGGCGACGACGACGAAGATCGCGAGAGACTCTGAGATATGTGAGAAATACATCTATAAAATGTAATTCAGACTGCCTCGTCCCACCTTATGCTGTACCGCTTTGGCAAATGCTTTATCTGCGCCATTCGCCTTAATCACATCTGAGAGTAAATCTTAAAAAAACGCCTGTCGCTAATTGTTCGTCATCACAGGTACTGTTTGCTATACGGCCACGACGCGCAACTGATTTCCAAAATTCATCTTTCTCCTGTGAGGAGGGAACTTACAACCCCTGGTTTATTAGACCAGTGCTCTACCACTGAGCTAAAGAGGCGCGGCCTAGCGGTACTCTTGGGTACTTCGTCCTTACGGTCGTCTGCACCATCAGACTTTAGCTGACAACACTTCATATTACCGGCTGATATTTGCAGCTATGGCGACAAATTACTGCTTGGCTACACATCTGACACGTAACCGATGTGCTCTCCAAACCACAACACTTGCTTTTCAGAACATGTCTTTCACACATGTCTACAAAATCACCTTCACCTTCAAATACAGTTTCCTTGCGACTGACAGAGACGTAGGCAAAGTTTAAAGTTGCTATTTCCATTAAATCTCGTTAATCAGAAAAACGGTAATTTACACCTGCAGCGGAACAAAATTCGGTTCCGCCCAGCGTCTGGCTCGAACCCACGACCCTGGGATTAAGAGTCTGACGCTCTACCGACTGAGATAGCCGGCTACCTCGGTGAATACTTGCCGGGTAGCACGTCACACAGTACTCGTTTGGGTTGGGTGGTCCCATACAGAATCTCTCCATGCTGCCTAATGTTTTCCTAACGTCACACTCGTCACGTACTTCCCTTTTATGTCATAATCATTTCTGAGAGGCAAAGAAATTGCATGACAACAAGCAGAGCTAGTGGCGTCAAAATTAACACACATACTTTATGTGACTCAAAAGCCGAACGAGTTACTTTCCGACGTTGTTTTAGATGTGCAAGTGCCAGTCAAAACTCGCGGTGTCGGCACTCTGCCGACCATTTCGTTAGTTAACACCGGTCTTGCTGTGTGTGTTTCAAGCTCAAGAGCATCTCCAAGCAAAAAATGGTCAACAGCAACATTCAGACGGTTTCGTACTGCTCAATTGCTACATTAAAACGGTATGTTTCTTTTTCAGAACTGGAAAAACACAAGCGTGACAGCATTCGAACCTGTAATCTTCAGAGCCGAAGTCCGACGCCTTATCCATTAGGCCACACGGTCACTGACGACCAACATTTACATGTATACGACTCATCTCGAAACGCTCACACCCCTGAGGATTTGTGTTTTCGTTCTACACAGCCGCTGCCCCTTGCTCTTTCCCACCCATTCGTTACATTCAACCTCTGACGTGACCGACCAAATATAGACTGAGAAACAAGACCACACAATTTGTGCATTCGGAATCGAAGGCAGGGCGTCCCTCGCCGCATTTGCTACGATGGCCATTTGCTACTTCTGCAGAAGCGGCGGCGACGACGACGACGACGACGACGACGACGACGACGACGAAGATCGCGAGAGACTCTGAGATATGTGAGAAATACATCTATAAAATGTAATTCAGACTGCCTCGTCCCACCTTATGCTGTACCGCTTTGGCAAATGCTTTATCTGCGCCATTCGCCTTAATCACATCTGAGAGTAAATCTTTAAAAAACGCCTGTCGCTAATTGTTCGTCATCACAGGTACTGTTTGCTATACGGCCACGACGCGTAACTGATTTCCAAAATTCATCTTTCTCCTGTGAGGAGGGAACTTACAACCCCTGGTTTATTAGACCAGTGCTCTACCACTGAGCTAAAGAGGCGCGGCCTAGCGGTACTCTTGGGTACTTCGTCCTTACGGTCGTCTGCACCATCAGACTTTAGCTGACAACACTTCATATTACCGGCTAATATTTGCAGCTATGGCGACAAATTACTGCTTGGCTACACATCTGACACGTAACCGATGTGCTCTCCAAACCACAACACTTGCTTTTCAGAACATGTCTTTCACACATGTCTACAAAATCACCTTCACCTTCAAATACAGTTTCCTTGCGACTGACAGAGACGTAGGCAAAGTTTAAAGTTGCTATTTCCATTAAATCTCGTTAATCAGAAAAACGGTAATTTACACCTGCAGCGGAACAAAATTCCGTTCCGCCCAGCGTCTGGCTCGAACCCACGACCCTGGGATTAAGAGTCTGACGCTCTACCGACTGAGATAGCCGGCTACCTCGGTGAATACTTGCCGGGTAGCACGTCACACAGTACTCGTTTGGGTTGGGTGGTCTAATACAGAATCTCTCCATGCTGCCTAATGTTTTCCTAACGTCACACTCGTCACGTACTTCACTTTTATGTCATAATCATTTCTGAGAGGCAAAGAAATTGCATGACTACAAGCAGAGCTAGTGGCGTCAAAATTAACACACATACTTTATGTGACTCAAAAGCCGAACGAGTTACTTTCCGACGTTGTTTTAGATGTGCAAGTGCCAGTCAAAACTCGCGGTGTCGGCACTCTGCCGACCATTTCGTTAGTTAACACCGGTCTTGCTGTGTGTGTTTCAAGCTCAAGAGCATCTCCAAGCAAAAAATGGTCAACAGCAACATTCAGACGGTTTCGTACTGCTCAATTGCTACATTAAAACGGTATGTTTCTTTTTCAGAACTGGAAAAACACAAGCGTGACAGCATTCGAACCTGTAATCTTCAGAGCCGAAGTCCGACGCCTTATCCATTAGGCCACACGGTCACTGACGACCAACATTTACATGTATACGACTCATCTCGAAACGCTCACACCCCTGAGGATTTGTGTTTTCGTTCTACACAGCCGCTGCCCCTTGCTCTTTCCCACCCATTCGTTACATTCAACCTCTGACGTGACCGACCAAATATAGACTGAGAAACAAGACCACACACTTTGTGCATTCGGAATCGAAGGCAGGGCGTCCCTCGCCGCATTTGCTACGATGGCCATTTCCTACTTCTGCAGAAGCGGCGGCGGCGACGACGACGACGACGACGACGACGACGACGACGACGAAGATCGCGAGAGACTCTGAGATATGTGAGAAATACATCTATAAAATGTAATTCAGACTGCCTCGTCCCACCTTATGCTGTACCGCTTTGGCAAATGCTTTATCTGCGCCATTCGCCTTAATCACATCTGAGAGTAAATCTTAAAAAAACGCCTGTCGCTAATTGTTCGTCATCACAGGTACTGTTTGCTATACGGCCACGACGCGCAACTGATTTCCAAAATTCATCTTTCTCCTGTGAGGAGGGAACTTACAACCCCTGGTTTATTAGACCAGTGCTCTACCACTGAGCTAAAGAGGCGCGGCCTAGCGGTACTCTTGGGTACTTCGTCCTTACGGTCGTCTGCACCATCAGACTTTAGCTGACAACACTTCATATTACCGGCTAATATTTGCAGCTATGGCGACAAATTACTGCTTGGCTACACATCTGACACGTAACCGATGTGCTCTCCAAACCACAACACTTGCTTTTCAGAACATGTCTTTCACACATGTCTACAAAATCACCTTCACCTTCAAATACAGTTTCCTTGCGACTGACAGAGACGTAGGCAAAGTTTAAAGTTGCTATTTCCATTAAATCTCGTTAATCAGAAAAACGGTAATTTACACCTGCAGCGGAACAAAATTCGGTTCCGCCCAGCGTCTGGCTCGAACCCACGACCCTGGGATTAAGAGTCTGACGCTCTACCGACTGAGATAGCCGGCTACCTCGGTGAATATTTGCCGGGTAGCACGTCACACAGTACTCGTTTGGGTTGGGTGGTCCCATACAGCATCTCTCCATGCTGCCTAATGTTTTCCTAACGTCACACTCGTCACGCACTTCACTTTTATGTCATAATCATTTCTGAGAGGCAAAGAAATTGCATGACAACAAGCAGAGCTAGTGGCGTCAAAATTAACACACATACTTTATGTGACTCAAAAGCCGAACGAGTTACTTTCCGACGTTGTTTTAGATGTGCAAGTGCCAGTCAAAACTCGCGGTGTCGGCACTCTGCCGACCATTTCGTTAGTTAACACCGGTCTTGCTGTGTGTGTTTCAAGCTCAAGAGCATCTCCAAGCAAAAAATGGTCAACAGCAACATTCAGACGGTTTCGTACTGCTCAATTGCTACATTAAAACGGTATGTTTCTTTTTCAGAACTGGAAAAACACAAGCGTGACAGCATTCGAACCTGTAATCTTCAGAGCCGAAGTCCGACGCCTTATCCATTAGGCCACACGGTCACTGACGACCAACATTTACATGTATACGACTCATCTCGAAACGCTCACACCCCTGAGGATTTGTGTTTTCGTTCTACACAGCCGCTGCCCCTTGCTCTTTCCCACCCATTCGTTACATTCAACCTCTGACGTGACCGACCAAATATAGACTGAGAAACAAGACCACACACTTTGTGCATTCGGAATCGAAGGCAGGGCGTCCCTCGCCGCATTTGCTACGATGGCCATTTGCTACTTCTGCAGAAGCGGCGGCGACGACGACGACGACGACGACGACGACGACGAAGATCGCGAGAGACTCTGAGATATGTGAGAAATACATCTATAAAATGTAATTCAGACTGCCTCGTCCCACCTTATGCTGTACCGCTTTGGCAAATGCTTTATCTGCGCCATTCGCCTTAATCACATCTGAGAGTAAATCTTAAAAAAACGCCTGTCGCTAATTGTTCGTCATCACAGGTACTGTTTGCTATACGGCCACGACGCGCAACTGATTTCCAAAATTCATCTTTCTCCTGTGAGGAGGGAACTTACAACCCCTGGTTTATTAGACCAGTGCTCTACCACTGAGCTAAAGAGGCGCGGCCTAGCGGTACTCTTGGGTACTTCGTCCTTACGGTCGTCTGCACCATCAGACTTTAGCTGACAACACTTCATATTACCGGCTGATATTTGCAGCTATGGCGACAAATTACTGCTTGGCTACACATCTGACACGTAACCGATGTGCTCTCCAAACCACAACACTTGCTTTTCAGAACATGTCTTTCACACATGTCTACAAAATCACCTTCACCTTCAAATACAGTTTCCTTGCGACTGACAGAGACGTAGGCAAAGTTTAAAGTTGCTATTTCCATTAAATCTCGTTAATCAGAAAAACGGTAATTTACACCTGCAGCGGAACAAAATTCGGTTCCGCCCAGCGTCTGGCTCGAACCCACGACCCTGGGAATAAGAGTCTGACGCTCTACCGACTGAGATAGCCGGCTACCTCGGTGAATACTTGCCGGGTAGCACGTCACACAGTACTCGTTTGGGTTGGGTGGTCCCATACAGAATCTCTCCATGCTGCCTAATGTTTTCCTAACGTCACACTGGTCACGTACTTCCCTTTTATGTCATAATCATTTCTGAGAGGCAAAGAAATTGCATGACAACAAGCAGAGCTAGTGGCGTCAAAATTAACACACATACTTTATGTGACTCAAAAGCCGAACGAGTTACTTTCCGACGTTGTTTTAGATGTGCAAGTGCCAGTCAAAACTCGCGGTGTCGGCACTCTGCCGACCATTTCGTTAGTTAACACCGGTCTTGCTGTGTGTGTTTCAAGCTCAAGAGCATCTCCAAGCAAAAAATGGTCAACAGCAACATTCAGACGGTTTCGTACTGCTCAATTGCTACATTAAAACGGTATGTTTCTTTTTCAGAACTGGAAAAACACAAGCGTGACAGCATTCGAACCTGTAATCTTCAGAGCCGAAGTCCGACGCCTTATCCATTAGGCCACACGGTCACTGACGACCAACATTTACATGTATACGACTCATCTCGAAACGCTCACACCCCTGAGGATTTGTGTTTTCGTTCTACACAGCCGCTGCCCCTTGCTCTTTCCCACCCATTCGTTACATTCAACCTCTGACGTGACCGACCAAATATAGACTGAGAAACAAGACCACACAATTTGTGCATTCGGAATCGAAGGCAGGGCGTCCCTCGCCGCATTTGCTACGATGGCCATTTGCTACTTCTGCAGAAGCGGCGGCGACGACGACGACGACGACGACGACGACGACGACGACGACGACGACGACGACGAAGATCGCGAGAGGCACTGAGATATGTGAGAAATACATCTATAAAATGTAATTCAGACTGCCTCGTCCCACCTTATGCTGTACCGCTTTGGCAAATGCTTTATCTGCGCCATTCGCCTTAATCACATCTGAGAGTAAATCTTAAAAAAACGCCTGTCGCTAATTGTTCGTCATCACAGGTACTGTTTGCTATACGGCCACGACGCGCAACTGATTTCCAAAATTCATCTTTCTCCTGTGAGGAGGGAACTTACAACCCCTGGTTTATTAGACCAGTGCTCT
Source organism: Schistocerca gregaria (assembly GCF_023897955.1). NCBI lineage: Eukaryota > Metazoa > Arthropoda > Insecta > Orthoptera > Acrididae > Schistocerca > Schistocerca gregaria. Next base: position 15,628,141 of record NW_026061724.1, on the reverse strand, counting down.
ACCACTGAGCTAAAGAGGCGCGGCCTAGCGGTACTCTTGGGTACTTCGTCCTTACGGTCGTCTGCACCATCAGACTTTAGCTGACAACACTTCATATTACCGGCTAATATTTGCAGCTATGGCGACAAATTACTGCTTGGCTACACATCTGACACGTAACCGATGTGCTCTCCAAACCACAACACTTGCTTTTCAGAACATGTCTTTCACACATGTCTACAAAATCACCTTCACCTTCAAATACAGTTTCCTTGCGACTGACAGAGACGTAGGCAAAGTTTAAAGTTGCTATTTCCATTAAATCTCGTTAATCAGAAAAACGGTAATTTACACCTGCAGCGGAACAAAATTCGGTTCCGCCCAGCGTCTGGCTCGAACCCACGACCCTGGGATTAAGAGTCTGACGCTCTACCGACTGAGATAGCCGGCTACCTCGGTGAATATTTGCCGGGTAGCACGTCACACAGTACTCGTTTGGGTTGGGTGGTCCCATACAGCATCTCTCCATGCTGCCTAATGTTTTCCTAACGTCACACTCGTCACGCACTTCACTTTTATGTCATAATCATTTCTGAGAGGCAAAGAAATTGCATGACAACAAGCAGAGCTAGTGGCGTCAAAATTAACACACATACTTTATGTGACTCAAAAGCCGAACGAGTTACTTTCCGACGTTGTTTTAGATGTGCAAGTGCCAGTCAAAACTCGCGGTGTCGGCACTCTGCCGACCATTTCGTTAGTTAACACCGGTCTTGCTGTGTGTGTTTCAAGCTCAAGAGCATCTCCAAGCAAAAAATGGTCAACAGCAACATTCAGACGGTTTCGTACTGCTCAATTGCTACATTAAAACGGTATGTTTCTTTTTCAGAACTGGAAAAACACAAGCGTGACAGCATTCGAACCTGTAATCTTCAGAGCCGAAGTCCGACGCCTTATCCATTAGGCCACACGGTCACTGACGACCAACATTTACATGTATACGACTCATCTCGAAACGCTCACACCCCTGAGGATTTGTGTTTTCGTTCTACACAGCCGCTGCCCCTTGCTCTTTCCCACCCATTCGTTACATTCAACCTCTGACGTGACCGACCAAATATAGACTGAGAAACAAGACCACACACTTTGTGCATTCGGAATCGAAGGCAGGGCGTCCCTCGCCGCATTTGCTACGATGGCCATTTGCTACTTCTGCAGAAGCGGCGGCGACGACGACGACGACGACGACGACGACGACGACGATCGCGAGAGACTCTGAGATATGTGAGAAATACATCTATAAAATGTAATTCAGACTGCCTCGTCCCACCTTATGCTGTACCGCTTTGGCAAATGCTTTATCTGCGCCATTCGCCTTAATCACATCTGAGAGTAAATCTTAAAAAAACGCCTGTCGCTAATTGTTCGTCATCACAGGTACTGTTTGCTATACGGCCACGACGCGCAACTGATTTCGAAAATTCATCTTTCTCCTGTGAGGAGGGAACTTACAACCCCTGGTTTATTAGACCAGTGCTCTACCACTGAGCTAAAGAGGCGCGGCCTAGCGGTACTCTTGGGTACTTCGTCCTTACCGTCGTCTGCACCATCAGACTTTAGCTGACAACACTTCATATTACCGGCTGATATTTGCAGCTATGGCGACAAATTACTGCTTGGCTACACATCTGACACGTAACCGATGTGCTCTCCAAACCACAACACTTGCTTTTCAGAACATGTCTTTCACACATGTCTACAAAATCACCTTCACCTTCACAGTTTCCTTGCGACTGACAGAGACGTAGGCAAAGTTTAAAGTTGCTATTTCCATTAAATCTCGTTAATCAGAAAAACGGTAATTTACACCTGCAGCGGAACAAAATTCCGTTAGGCCCAGCGTCTGGCTCGAACCCACGACCCTGGGATTAAGAGTCTGACGCTCTACCGACTGAGATAGCCGGCTACCTCGGTGAATACTTGCCGGGTAGCACGTCACACAGTACTCGTTTGGGTTGGGTGGTCCCATACAGCATCTCTCCATGCTGCCTAATGTTTTCCTAACGTCACACTCGTCACGCACTTCACTTTTATGTCATAATCATTTCTGAGAGGCAAAGAAATTGCATGACAACAAGCAGAGCTAGTGGCGTCAAAATTAACACACATACTTTATGTGACTCAAAAGCCGAACGAGTTACTTTCCGACGTTGTTTTAGATGTGCAAGTGCCAGTCAAAACTCGCGGTGTCGGCACTCTGCCGACCATTTCGTTAGTTAACACCGGTCTTGCTGTGTGTGTTTCAAGCTCAAGAGCATCTCCAAGCAAAAAATGGTCAACAGCAACATTCAGACGGTTTCGTACTGCTCAATTGCTACATTAAAACGGTATGTTTCTTTTTCAGAACTGGAAAAACACAAGCGTGACAGCATTCGAACCTGTAATCTTCAGAGCCGAAGTCCGACGCCTTATCCATTAGGCCACACGGTCACTGACGACCAACATTTACATGTATACGACTCATCTCGAAACGCTCACACCCCTGAGGATTTGTGTTTTCGTTCTACACAGCCGCTGCCCCTTGCTCTTTCCCACCCATTCGTTACATTCAACCTCTGACGTGACCGACCAAATATAGACTGAGAAACAAGACCACACAATTTGTGCATTCGGAATCGAAGGCAGGGCGTCCCTCGCCGCATTTGCTACGATGGCCATTTGCTACTTCTGCAGAAGCGGCGGCGGCGACGACGACGACGACGACGACGACGACGACGACGACGACGACGAAGATCGCGAGAGGCTCTGAGATATGTGAGAAATACATCTATAAAATGTAATTCAGACTGCCTCGTCCCACCTTATGCTGTACCGCTTTGGCAAATGCTTTATCTGCGCCATTCGCCTTAATCACATCTGAGAGTAAATCTTAAAAAAACGCCTGTCGCTAATTGTTCGTCATCACAGGTACTGTTTGCTATACGGCCACGACGCGCAACTGATTTCCAAAATTCATCTTTCTCCTGTGAGGATGGAACTTACGACCCCTGGTTTATTAGACCAGTGCTCTACCACTGAGCTAAAGAGGCGCGGCCTAGCGGTACTCTTGGGTACTTCGTCCTTACGGTCGTCTGCATCATCAGACTTTAGCTGACAACAATTCATATTATCGGCTAATATTTGCAGCTATGGCGACAAATTACTGCTTGGCTACACATCTGACACGTAACCGATGTGCTCTCCAAACCACAACACTTGCTTTTCAGAACATGTCTTTTACACATGTCCACAAAATCACCTTCACCTTCAAATACAGTTTCCTTGCGACTGACAGAGACGTAGGCAAAGTTTAAAGTTGCTATTTCCATTAAATCTCGTTAATCAGAAAAACGGTAATTTACACCTGCAGCGGAACAAAATTCGGTTCCGCCCAGCGTCTGGCTCGAACCCACGACCCTGGGATTAAGAGTCTGACGCTCTACCGACTGAGATAGCCGGCTACCTCGGTGAATATTTGCCGGGTAGCACGTCACACAGTACTCGTTTGGGTTGGGTGGTCCCATACAGCATCTCTCCATGCTGCCTAATGTTTTCCTAACGTCACACTCGTCACGCACTTCACTTTTATGTCATAATCATTTCTGAGAGGCAAAGAAATTGCATGACAACAAGCAGAGCTAGTGGCGTCAAAATTAACACACATACTTTATGTGACTCAAAAGCCGAACGAGTTACTTTCCGACGTTGTTTTAGATGTGCAAGTGCCAGTCAAAACTCGCGGTGTCGGCACTCTGCCGACCATTTCGTTAGTTAACACCGGTCTTGCTGTGTGTGTTTCAAGCTCAAGAGCATCTCCAAGCAAAAAATGGTCAACAGCAACATTCAGACGGTTTCGTACTGCTCAATTGCTACATTAAAACGGTATGTTTCTTTTTCAGAACTGGAAAAACACAAGCGTGACAGCATTCGAACCTGTAATCTTCAGAGCCGAAGTCCGACGCCTTATCCATCAGGCCACACGGTCACTGACGACCAACATTTACATGTATACGACTCATCTCGAAACGCTCACACCCCTGAGGATTTGTGTTTTCGTTCTACACAGCCGCTGCCCCTTGCTCTTTCCCACCCATTCGTTACATTCAACCTCTGACGTGACCGACCAAATATAGACTGAGAAACAAGACCACACACTTTGTGCATTCGGAATCGAAGGCAGGGCGTCCCTCGCCGCATTTGCTACGATGGCCATTTGCTACTTCTGCAGAAGCGGCGGCGACGACGACGACGACGACGACGACGACGACGACGAAGATCGCGAGAGACTCTGAGATATGTGAGAAATACATCTATAAAATGTAATTCAGACTGCCTCGTCCCACCTTATGCTGTACCGCTTTGGCAAATGCTTTATCTGCGCCATTCGCCTTAATCACATCTGAGAGTAAATCTTAAAAAAACGCCTGTCGCTAATTGTTCGTCATCACAGGTACTGTTTGCTATACGGCCACGACGCGCAACTGATTTCCAAAATTCATCTTTCTCCTGTGAGGAGGGAACTTACAACCCCTGGTTTATTAGACCAGTGCTCTACCACTGAGCTAAAGAGGCGCGGCCTAGCGGTACTGTTGGGTACTTCGTCCTTACGGTCGTCTGCACCATCAGACTTTAGCTGACAACACTTCATATTACCGGCTGATATTTGCAGCTATGGCGACAAATTACTGCTTGGCTACACATCTGACACGTAACCGATGTGCTCTCCAAACCACAACACTTGCTTTTCAGAACATGTCTTTCACACATGTCTACAAAATCACCTTCACCTTCAAATACAGTTTCCTTGCGACTGACAGAGACGTAGGCAAAGTTTAAAGTTGCTATTTCCATTAAATCTCGTTAATCAGAAAAACGGTAATTTACACCTGCAGCGGAACAAAATTCCGTTCCGCCCAGCGTCTGGCTCGAACCCACGACCCTGGGATTAAGAGTCTGACGCTCTACCGACTGAGATAGACGGCTACCTCGGTGAATACTTGCCGGGTAGCACGTCACACAGTACTCGTTTGGGTTGGGTGGTCCCATACAGAATCTCTCCATGCTGCCTAATGTTTTCCTAACGTCACACTCGTCACGTACTTCCCTTTTATGTCATAATCATTTCTGAGAGGCAAAGAAATTGCATGACAACAAGCAGAGCTAGTGGCGTCAAAATTAACACACATACTTTATGTGACTCAAAAGCCGAACGAGTTACTTTCCGACGTTGTTTTAGATGTGCAAGTGCCAGTCAAAACTCGCGGTGTCGGCACTCTGCCGACCATTTCGTTAGTTAACACCGGTCTTGCTGTGTGTGTTTCAAGCTCAAGAGCATCTCCAAGCAAAAAATGGTCAACAGCAACATTCAGACGGTTTCGTACTGCTCAATTGCTACATTAAAACGGTATGTTTCTTTTTCAGAACTGGAAAAACACAAGCGTGACAGCATTCGAACCTGTAATCTTCAGAGCCGAAGTCCGACGCCTTATCCATTAGGCCACACGGTCACTGACGACCAACATTTACATGTATACGACTCATCTCGAAACGCTCACACCCCTGAGGATTTGTGTTTTCGTTCTACACAGCCGCTGCCCCTTGCTCTTTCCCACCCATTCGTTACATTCAACCTCTGACGTGACCGACCAAATATAGACTGAGAAACAAGACCACACACTTTGTGCATTCGGAATCGAAGGCAGGGCGTCCCTCGCCGCATTTGCTACGATGGCCATTTCCTACTTCTGCAGAAGCGGCGGCGGCGACGACGACGACGACGACGACGACGACGACGACGAAGATCGCGAGAGACTCTGAGATATGTGAGAAATACATCTATAAAATGTAATTCAGACTGCCTCGTCCCACCTTATGCTGTACCGCTTTGGCAAATGCTTTATCTGCGCCATTCGCCTTAATCACATCTGAGAGTAAATCTTAAAAAAACGCCTGTCGCTAATTGTTCGTCATCACAGGTACTGTTTGCTATACGGCCACGACGCGCAACTGATTTCCAAAATTCATCTTTCTCCTGTGAGGAGGGAACTTACAACCCCTGGTTTATTAGACCAGTGCTCTACCACTGAGCTAAAGAGGCGCGGCCTAGCGGTACTCTTGGGTACTTCGTCCTTACGGTCGTCTGCACCATCAGACTTTAGCTGACAACACTTCATATTACCGGCTGATATTTGCAGCTATGGCGACAAATTACTGCTTGGCTACACATCTGACACGTAACCGATGTGCTCTCCAAACCACAACACTTGCTTTTCAGAACATGTCTTTCACACATGTCTACAAAATCACCTTCACCTTCAAATACAGTTTCCTTGCGACTGACAGAGACGTAGGCAAAGTTTAAAGTTGCTATTTCCATTAAATCTCGTTAATCAGAAAAACGGTAATTTACACCTGCAGCGGAACAAAATTCCGTTCCGCCCAGCGTCTGGCTCGAACCCACGACCCTGGGATTAAGAGTCTGACGCTCTACCGACTGAGATAGCCGGCTACCTCGGTGAATACTTGCCGGGTAGCACGTCACACAGTACTCGTTTGGGTTGGGTGGTCCCATACAGAATCTCTCCATGCTGCCTAATGTTTTCCTAACGTCACACTCGTCACGTACTTCCCTTTTATGTCATAATCATTTCTGAGAGGCAAAGAAATTGCATGACAACAAGCAGAGCTAGTGGCGTCAAAATTAACACACATACTTTATGTGACTCAAAAGCCGAACGAGTTACTTTCCGACGTTGTTTTAGATGTGCAAGTGCCAGTCAAAACTCGCGGTGTCGGCACTCTGCCGACCATTTCGTTAGTTAACACCGGTCTTGCTGTGTGTGTTTCAAGCTCAAGAGCATCTCCAGGCAAAAAATGGTCAACAGCAACATTCAGACGGTTTCGTACTGCTCAATTGCTACATTAAAACGGTATGTTTCTTTTTCAGAACTGGAAAAACACAAGCGTGACAGCATTCGAACCTGTAATCTTCAGAGCCGAAGTCCGACGCCTTATCCATTAGGCCACACGGTCACTGACGACCAACATTTACATGTATACGACTCATCTCGAAACGCTCACACCCCTGAGGATTTGTGTTTTCGTTCTACACAGCCGCTGCCCCTTGCTCTTTCCCACCCATTCGTTACATTCAACCTCTGACGTGACCGACCAAAAATAGACTGAGAAACAAGACCACACACTTTGTGCATTCGGAATCGAAGGCAGGGCGTCCCTCGCCGCATTTGCTACGATGGCCATTTCCTACTTCTGCAGAAGCGGCGGCGGCGACGACGACGACGACGACGACGACGACGACGAAGATCGCGAGAGGCTCTGAGATATGTGAGAAATACATCTATAAAATGTAATTCAGACTGCCTCGTCCCACCTTATGCTGTACCGCTTTGGCAAATGCTTTATCTGCGCCATTCGCCTTAATCACATCTGAGAGTAAATCTTAAAAAAACGCCTGTCGCTAATTGTTCGTCATCACAGGTACTGTTTGCTATACGGCCACGACGCGCAACTGATTTCCAAAATTCATCTTTCTCCTGTGAGGATGGAACTTACGACCCCTGGTTTATTAGACCAGTGCTCTACCACTGAGCTAAAGAGGCGCGGCCTAGCGGTACTCTTGGGTACTTCGTCCTTACGGTCGTCTGCATCATCAGACTTTAGCTGACAACAATTCATATTATCGGCTAATATTTGCAGCTATGGCGACAAATTACTGCTTGGCTACACATCTGACACGTAACCGATGTGCTCTCCAAACCACAACACTTGCTTTTCAGAACATGTCTTTTACACATGTCTACAAAATCACCTTCACCTTCAAATACAGTTTCCTTGCGACTGACAGAGACGTAGGCAAAGTTTAAAGTTGCTATTTCCATTAAATCTCGTTAATCAGAAAAACGGTAATTTACACCTGCAGCGGAACAAAATTCCGTTCCGCCCAGCGTCTGGCTCGAACCCACGACCCTGGGATTAAGAGTCTGACGCTCTACCGACTGAGATAGCCGGCTACCTCGGTGAATATTTGCCGGGTAGCACGTCACACAGTACTCGTTTGGGTTGGGTGGTCCCATACAGCATCTCTCCATGCTGCCTAATGTTTTCCTAACGTCACACTCGTCACGCACTTCACTTTTATGTCATAATCATTTCTGAGAGGCAAAGAAATTGCATGACAACAAGCAGAGCTAGTGGCGTCAAAATTAACACACATACTTTATGTGACTCAAAAGCCGAACGAGTTACTTTCCGACGTTGTTTTAGATGTGCAAGTGCCAGTCAAAACTCGCGGTGTCGGCACTCTGCCGACCATTTCGTTAGTTAACACCGGTCTTGCTGTGTGTGTTTCAAGCTCAAGAGCATCTCCAAGCAAAAAATGGTCAACAGCAACATTCAGACGGTTTCGTACTGCTCAATTGCTACATTAAAACGGTATGTTTCTTTTTCAGAACTGGAAAAACACAAGCGTGACAGCATTCGAACCTGTAATCTTCAGAGCCGAAGTCCGACGCCTTATCCATTAGGCCACACGGTCACTGACGACCAACATTTACATGTATACGACTCATCTCGAAACGCTCACACCCCTGAGGATTTGTGTTTTCGTTCTACACAGCCGCTGCCCCTTGCTCTTTCCCACCCATTCGTTACATTCAACCTCTGACGTGACCGACCAAATATAGACTGAGAAACAAGACCACACACTTTGTGCATTCGGAATCGAAGGCAGGGCGTCCCTCGCCGCATTTGCTACGATGGCCATTTCCTACTTCTGCAGAAGCGACGACGACGACGACGACGACGACGACGACGACGACGACGAAGATCGCGAGAGGCTCTGAGATATGTGAGAAATACATCTATAAAATGTAATTCAGACTGCCTCGTCCCACCTTATGCTGTACCGCTTTGGCAAATGCTTTATCTGCGCCATTCGCCTTAATCACATCTGAGAGTAAATCTTAAAAGAACGCCTGTCGCTAATTGTTCGTCATCACAGGTACTGTTTGCTATACGGCCACGACGCGCAACTGATTTCCAAAATTCATCTTTCTCCTGTGAGGATGGAACTTACGACCCCTGGTTTATTAGACCAGTGCTCTACCACTGAGCTAAAGAGGCGCGGCCTAGCGGTACTGTTGGGTACTTCGTCCTTACGGTCGTCTGCATCATCAGACTTTAGCTGACAACAATTCATATTATCGGCTAATATTTGCAGCTATGGCGACAAATTACTGCTTGGCTACACATCTGACACGTAACCGATGTGCTCTCCAAACCACAACACTTGCTTTTCAGAACATGTCTTTTACACATGTCTACAAAATCACCTTCACCTTCAAATACAGTTTCCTTGCGACTGACAGAGACGTAGGCAAAGTTTAAAGTTGCTATTTCCATTAAATCTCGTTAATCAGAAAAACGGTAATTTACACCTGCAGCGGAACAAAATTCCGTTCCGCCCAGCGTCTGGCTCGAACCCACGACCCTGGGATTAAGAGTCTGACGCTCTACCGACTGAGATAGCCGGCTACCTCGGTGAATATTTGCCGGGTAGCACGTCACACAGTACTCGTTTGGGTTGGGTGGTCCCATACAGCATCTCTCCATGCTGCCTAATGTTTTCCTAACGTCACACTCGTCACGCACTTCACTTTTATGTCATAATCATTTCTGAGAGGCAAAGAAATTGCATGACAACAAGCAGAGCTAGTGGCGTCAAAATTAACACACATACTTTATGTGACTCAAAAGCCGAACGAGTTACTTTCCGACGTTGTTTTAGATGTGCAAGTGCCAGTCAAAACTCGCGGTGTCGGCACTCTGCCGACCATTTCGTTAGTTAACACCGGTCTTGCTGTGTGTGTTTCAAGCTCAAGAGCATCTCCAAGCAAAAAATGGTCAACAGCAACATTCAGACGGTTTCGTACTGCTCAATTGCTACATTAAAACGGTATGTTTCTTTTTCAGAACTGGAAAAACACAAGCGTGACAGCATTCGAACCTGTAATCTTCAGAGCCGAAGTCCGACGCCTTATACATTAGGCCACACGGTCACTGACGACCAACGTTTACATGTATACGACTCATCTCGAAACGCTCACACCCCTGAGGATTTGTGTTTTCGTTCTACACAGCCGCTGCCCCTTGCTCTTTCCCACCCATTCGTTACATTCAACCTCTGACGTGACCGACCAAATATAGACTGAGAAACAAGACCACACACTTTGTGCATTCGGAATCGAAGGCAGGGCGTCCCTCGCCGCATTTGCTACGATGGCCATTTGCTACTTCTGCAGAAGCGGCGGCGGCGACGACGACGACGACGACGACGACGACGACGACGACGACGACGACGACGACGAAGATCGCGAGAGACTCTGAGATATGTGAGAAATACATCTATAAAATGTAATTCAGACTGCCTCGTCCCACCTTATGCTGTACCGCTTTGGCAAATGCTTTATCTGCGCCATTCGCCTTAATCACATCTGAGAGTAAATCTTAAAAAAACGCCTGTCGCTAATTGTTCGTCATCACAGGTACTGTTTGCTATACGGCCACGACGCGCAACTGATTTCCAAAATTCATCTTTCTCCTGTGAGGAGGGAACTTACAACCCCTGGTTTATTAGACCAGTGCTCTACCACTGAGCTAAAGAGGCGCGGCCTAGCGGTACTCTTGGGTACTTCGTCCTTACGGTCGTCTGCACCATCAGACTTTAGCTGACAACACTTCATATTACGGGCTGATATTTGCAGCTATGGCGACAAATTACTGCTTGGCTACACATCTGACACGTAACCGATGTGCTCTCCAAACCACAACACTTGCTTTTCAGAACATGTCTTTCACACATGTCTACAAAATCACCTTCACCTTCAAATACAGTTTCCTTGCGACTGACAGAGACGTAGGCAAAGTTTAAAGTTGCTATTTCCATTAAATCTCGTTAATCAGAAAAACGGTAATTTACACCTGCAGCGGAACAAAATTCCGTTCCGCCCAGCGTCTGGCTCGAACCCACGACCCTGGGATTAAGAGTCTGACGCTCTACCGACTGAGATAGCCGGCTACCTCGGTGAATACTTGCCGGGTAGCACGTCACACAGTACTCGTTTGGGTTGGGTGGTCCCATACAGAATCTCTCCATGCTGCCTAATGTTTTCCTAACGTCACACTCGTCACGTACTTCCCTTTTATGTCATAATCATTTCTGAGAGGCAAAGAAATTGCATGACAACAAGCAGAGCTAGTGGCGTCAAAATTAACACACATACTTTATGTGACTCAAAAGCCGAACGAGTTACTTTCCGACGTTGTTTTAGATGTGCAAGTGCCAGTCAAAACTCGCGGTGTCGGCACTCTGCCGACCATTTCGTTAGTTAACACCGGTCTTGCTGTGTGTGTTTCAAGCTCAAGAGCATCTCCAAGCAAAAAATGGTCAACAGCAACATTCAGACGGTTTCGTACTGCTCAATTGCTACATTAAAACGGTATGTTTCTTTTTCAGAACTGGAAAAACACAAGCGTGACAGCATTCGAACCTGTAATCTTCAGAGCCGAAGTCCGACGCCTTATCCATTAGGCCACACGGTCACTGACGACCAACATTTACATGTATACGACTCATCTCGAAACGCTCACACCCCTGAGGATTTGTGTTTTCGTTCTACACAGCCGCTGCCCCTTGCTCTTTCCCACCCATTCGTTACATTCAACCTCTGACGTGACCGACCAAATATAGACTGAGAAACAAGACCACACAATTTGTGCATTCGGAATCGAAGGCAGGGCGTCCCTCGCCGCATTTGCTACGATGGCCATTTGCTACTTCTGCAGAAGCGGCGGCGGCGACGACGACGACGACGACGACGACGACGACGACGACGACGACGAAGATCGCGAGAGACTCTGGGATATGTGAGAAATACATCTATAAAATGTAATTCAGACTGCCTCGTCCCACCTTATGCTGTACCGCTTTGGCAAATGCTTTATCTGCGCCATTCGCCTTAATCACATCTGAGAGTAAATCTTAAAAAAACGCCTGTCGCTAATTGTTCGTCATCACAGGTACTGTTTGCTATACGGCCACGACGCGCAACTGATTTCCAAAATTCATCTTTCTCCTGTCAGGAGGGAACTTACAACCCCTGGTTTATTAGACCAGTGCTCTACCACTGAGCTAAAGAGGCGCGGCCTAGCGGTACTCTTGGGTACTTCGTCCTTACGGTCGTCTGCACCATCAGACTTTAGCTGACAACACTTCATATTACCGGCTAATATTTGCAGCTATGGCGACAAATTACTGCTTGGCTACACATCTGACACGTAACCGATGTGCTCTCCAAACCACAACACTTGCTTTTCAGAACATGTCTTTCACACATGTCTACAAAATCACCTTCACCTTCAAATACAGTTTCCTTGCGACTGACAGAGACGTAGGCAAAGTTTAAAGTTGCTATTTCCATTAAATCTCGTTAATCAGAAAAACGGTAATTTACACCTGCAGCGGAACAAAATTCCGTTCCGCCCAGCGTCTGGCTCGAACCCACGACCCTGGGATTAAGAGTCTGACGCTCTACCGACTGAGATAGCCGGCTACCTCGGTGAATACTTGCCGGGTAGCACGTCACACAGTACTCGTTTGGGTTGGGTGGTCCCATACAGAATCTCTCCATGCTGCCTAATGTTTTCCTAACGTCACACTCGTCACGTACTTCCCTTTTATGTCATAATCATTTCTGAGAGGCAAAGAAATTGCATGACAACAAGCAGAGCTAGTGGCGTCAAAATTAACACACATACTTTATGTGACTCAAAAGCCGAACGAGTTACTTTCCGACGTTGTTTTAGATGTGCAAGTGCCAGTCAAAACTCGCGGTGTCGGCACTCTGCCGACCATTTCGTTAGTTAACACCGGTCTTGCTGTGTGTGTTTCAAGCTCAAGAGCATCTCCAAGCAAAAAATGGTCAACAGCAACATTCAGACGGTTTCGTACTGCTCAATTGCTACATTAAAACGGTATGTTTCTTTTTCAGAACTGGAAAAACACAAGCGTGACAGCATTCGAACCTGTAATCTTCAGAGCCGAAGTCCGACGCCTTATCCATTAGGCCACACGGTCACTGACGACCAACATTTACATGTATACGACTCATCTCGAAACGCTCACACCCCTGAGGATTTGTGTTTTCGTTCTACACAGCCGCTGCCCCTTGCTCTTTCCCACCCATTCGTTACATTCAACCTCTGACGTGACCGACCAAATATAGACTGAGAAACAAGACCACACACTTTGTGCATTCGGAATCGAAGGCAGGGCGTCCCTCGCCGCATTTGCTACGATGGCCATTTGCTACTTCTGCAGAAGCGGCGGCGACGACGACGACGACGACGACGACGAAGATCGCGAGAGACTCTGAGATATGTGAGAAATACATCTATAAAATGTAATTCAGACTGCCTCGTCCCACCTTATGCTGTACCGCTTTGGCAAATGCTTTATCTGCGCCATTCGCCTTAATCACATCTGAGAGTAAATCTTAAAAAAACGCCTGTCGTTAATTGTTCGTCATCACAGGTACTGTTTGCTATACGGCCACGACGCGCAACTGATTTCCAAAATTCATCTTTCTCCTGTCAGGAGGGAACTTACAACCCCTGGTTTATTAGACCAGTGCTCTACCACTGAGCTAAAGAGGCGCGGCCTAGCGGTACTCTTGGGTACTTCGTCCTTACGGTCGTCTGCACCATCAGACTTTAGCTGACAACACTTCATATTACCGGCTAATATTTGCAGCTATGGCGACAAATTACTGCTTGGCTACACATCTGACACGTAACCGATGTGCTCTCCAAACCACAACACTTGCTTTTCAGAACATGTCTTTCACACATGTCTACAAAATCACCTTCACCTTCAAATACAGTTTCCTTGCGACTGACAGAGACGTAGGCAAAGTTTAAAGTTGCTATTTCCATTAAATCTCGTTAATCAGAAAAACGGTAATTTACACCTGCAGCGGAACAAAATTCCGTTCCGCCCAGCGTCTGGCTCGAACCCACGACCCTGGGATTAAGAGTCTGACGCTCTACCGACTGAGATAGCCGGCTACCTCGGTGAATACTTGCCGGGTAGCACGTCACACAGTACTCGTTTGGGTTGGGTGGTCCTATACAGAATCTCTCCATGCTGCCTAATGTTTTCCTAACGTCACACTCGTCACGTACTTCCCTTTTATGTCATAATCATTTCTGAGAGGCAAAGAAATTGCATGACAACAAGCAGAGCTAGTGGCGTCAAAATTAACACACATACTTTATGTGACTCAAAAGCCGAACGAGTTACTTTCCGACGTTGTTTTAGATGTGCAAGTGCCAGTCAAAACTCGCGGTGTCGGCACTCTGCCGACCATTTCGTTAGTTAACACCGGTCTTGCTGTGTGTGTTTCAAGCTCAAGAGCATCTCCAAGCAAAAAATGGTCAACAGCAACATTCAGACGGTTTCGTACTGCTCAATTGCTACATTAAAACGGTATGTTTCTTTTTCAGAACTGGAAAAACACAAGCGTGACAGCATTCGAACCTGTAATCTTCAGAGCCGAAGTCCGACGCCTTATCCATTAGGCCACACGGTCACTGACGACCAACATTTACATGTATACGACTCATCTCGAAACGCTCACACCCCTGAGGATTTGTGTTTTCGTTCTACACAGCCGCTGCCCCTTGCTCCTTCCCACCCATTCGTTACATTCAACCTCTGACGTGACCGACCAAATATAGACTGAGAAACAAGACCACACACTTTGTGCATTCGGAATCGAAGGCAGGGCGTCCCTCGCCGCATTTGCTACGATGGCCATTTGCTACTTCTGCAGAAGCGGCGGCGGCGACGACGACGACGACGACGACGACGACGACGACGACGACGACGACGACGAAGATCGCGAGAGGCTCTGAGATATGTGAGAAATACATCTATAAAATGTAATTCAGACTGCCTCGTCCCACCTTATGCTGTACCGCTTTGGCAAATGCTTTATCTGCGCCATTCGCCTTAATCACATCTGAGAGTAAATCTTAAAAAAACGCCTGTCGCTAATTGTTCGTCATCACAGGTACTGTTTGCTATACGGCCACGACGCGCAACTGATTTCCAAAATTCATCTTTCTCCTGTGAGGATGGAACTTACGACCCCTGGTTTATTAGACCAGTGCTCTACCACTGAGCTAAAGAGGCGCGGCCTAGCGGTACTCTTGGGTACTTCGTCCTTACGGTCGTCTGCATCATCAGACTTTAGCTGACAACAATTCATATTATCGGCTAATATTTGCAGCTATGGCGACAAATTACTGCTTGGCTACACATCTGACACGTAACCGATGTGCTCTCCAAACCACAACACTTGCTTTTCAGAACATGTCTTTTACACATGTCTACAAAATCACCTTCACCTTCAAATACAGTTTCCTTGCGACTGACAGAGACGTAGGCAAAGTTTAAAGTTGCTATTTCCATTAAATCTCGTTAATCAGAAAAACGGTAATTTACACCTGCAGCGGAACAAAATTCCGTTCCGCCCAGCGTCTGGCTCGAACCCACGACCCTGGGATTAAGAGTCTGACGCTCTACCGACTGAGATAGCCGGCTACCTCGGTGAATATTTGCCGGGTAGCACGTCACACAGTACTCGTTTGGGTTGGGTGGTCCCATACAGCATCTCTCCATGCTGCCTAATGTTTTCCTAACGTCACACTCGTCACGCACTTCACTTTTATGTCATAATCATTTCTGAGAGGCAAAGAAATTGCATGACAACAAGCAGAGCTAGTGGCGTCAAAATTAACACACATACTTTATGTGACTCAAAAGCCGAACGAGTTACTTTCCGACGTTGTTTTAGATGTGCAAGTGCCAGTCAAAACTCGCGGTGTCGGCACTCTGCCGACCATTTCGTTAGTTAACACCGGTCTTGCTGTGTGTGTTTCAAGCTCAAGAGCATCTCCAAGCAAAAAATGGTCAACAGCAACATTCAGACGGTTCCGTACTGCTCAATTGCTACATTAAAACGGTATGTTTCTTTTTCAGAACTGGAAAAACACAAGCGTGACAGCATTCGAACCTGTAATCTTCAGAGCCGAAGTCCGACGCCTTATCCATTAGGCCACACGGTCACTGACGACCAACATTTACATGTATACGACTCATCTCGAAACGCTCACACCCCTGAGGATTTGTGTTTTCGTTCTACACAGCCGCTGCCCCTTGCTCTTTCCCACCCATTCGTTACATTCAACCTCTGACGTGACCGACCAAATATAGACTGAGAAACAAGACCACACACTTTGTGCATTCGGAATCGAAGGCAGGGCGTCCCTCGCCGCATTTGCTACGATGGCCATTTGCTACTTCTGCAGAAGCGGCGGCGGCGACGACGACGACGACGACGACGAAGATCGCGAGAGGCTCTGAGATATGTGAGAAATACATCTATAAAATGTAATTCAGACTGCCTCGTCCCACCTTATGCTGTACCGCTTTGGCAAATGCTTTATCTGCGCCATTCGCCTTAATCACATCTGAGAGTAAATCTTAAAAAAACGCCTGTCGCTAATTGTTCGTCATCACAGGTACTGTTTGCTATACGGCCACGACGCGCAACTGATTTCCAAAATTCATCTTTCTCCTGTGAGGATGGAACTTACGACCCCTGGTTTATTAGACCAGTGCTCTACCACTGAGCTAAAGAGGCGCGGCCTAGCGGTACTGTTGGGTACTTCGTCCTTACGGTCGTCTGCATCATCAGACTTTAGCTGACAACAATTCATATTATCGGCTAATATTTGCAGCTATGGCGACAAATTACTGCTTGGCTACACATCTGACACGTAACCGATGTGCTCTCCAAACCACAACACTTGCTTTTCAGAACATGTCTTTTACACATGTCTACAAAATCACCTTCACCTTCAAATACAGTTTCCTTGCGACTGACAGAGACGTAGGCAAAGTTTAAAGTTGCTATTTCCATTAAATCTCGTTAATCAGAAAAACGGTAATTTACACCTGCAGCGGAACAAAATTCCGTTCCGCCCAGCGTCTGGCTCGAACCCACGACCCTGGGATTAAGAGTCTGACGCTCTACCGACTGAGATAGCCGGCTACCTCGGTGAATAATTGCCGGGTAGCACGTCACACAGTACTCGTTTGGGTTGGTTGGTCCCATACAGCATCTCTCCATGCTGCCTAATGTTTTCCTAACGTCACACTCGTCACGCACTTCACTTTTATGTCATAATCATTTCTGAGAGGCAAAGAAATTGCATGACAACAAGCAGAGCTAGTGGCGTCAAAATTAACACACATACTTTATGTGACTCAAAAGCCGAACGAGTTACTTTCCGACGTTGTTTTAGATGTGCAAGTGCCAGTCAAAACTCGCGGTGTCGGCACTCTGCCGACCATTTCGTTAGTTAACACCGGTCTTGCTGTGTGTGTTTCAAGCTCAAGAGCATCTCCAAGCAAAAAATGGTCAACAGCAACATTCAGACGGTTCCGTACTGCTCAATTGCTACATTAAAACGGTATGTTTCTTTTTCAGAACTGGAAAAACACAAGCGTGACAGCATTCGAACCTGTAATCTTCAGAGCCGAAGTCCGACGCCTTATCCATTAGGCCACACGGTCACTGACGACCAACATTTACATGTATACGACTCATCTCGAAACGCTCACACCCCTGAGGATTTGTGTTTTCGTTCTACACAGCCGCTGCCCCTTGCTCTTTCCCACCCATTCGTTACATTCAACCTCTGACGTGACCGACCAAATATAGAATGAGAAACAAGACCACACACTTTGTGCATTCGGAATCGAAGGCAGGGCGTCCCTCGCCGCATTTGCTACGATGGCCATTTGCTACTTCTGCAGAAGCGGCGGCGACGACGACGACGACGACGACGACGAAGATCGCGAGAGACTCTGAGATATGTGAGAAATACATCTATAAAATGTAATTCAGACTGCCTCGTCCCACCTTATGCTGTACCGCTTTGGCAAATGCTTTATCTGCGCCATTCGCCTTAATCACATCTGAGAGTAAATCTTAAAAAAACGCCTGTCGCTAATTGTTCGTCATCACAGGTACTGTTTGCTATACGGCCACGACGCGCAACTGATTTCCAAAATTCATCTTTCTCCTGTGAGGAGGGAACTTACAACCCCTGGTTTATTAGACCAGTGCTCTACCACTGAGCTAAAGAGGCGCGGCCTAGCGGTATTCTTGGGTACTTCGTCCTTACGGTCGTCTGCACCATCAGACTTTAGCTGACAACACTTCATATTACCGGCTGATATTTGCAGCTATGGCGACAAATTACTGCTTGGCTACACATCTGACACGTAACCGATGTGCTCTCCAAACCACAACACTTGCTTTTCAGAACATGTCTTTCACACATGTCTACAAAATCACCTTCACCTTCAAATACAGTTTCCTTGCGACTGACAGAGACGTAGGCAAAGTTTAAAGTTGCTATTTCCATTAAATCTCGTTAATCAGAAAAACGGTAATTTACACCTGCAGCGGAACAAAATTCCGTTCCGCCCAGCGTCTGGCTCGAACCCACGACCCTGGGATTAAGAGTCTGACGCTCTACCGACTGAGATAGCCGGCTACCTCGGTGAATACTTGCCGGGTAGCACGTCACACAGTACTCGTTTGGGTTGGGTGGTCCCATACAGAATCTCTCCATGCTGCCTAATGTTTTCCTAACGTCACACTCGTCACGTACTTCCCTTTTATGTCATAATCATTTCTGAGAGGCAAAGAAATTGCATGACAACAAGCAGAGCTAGTGGCGTCAAAATTAACACACATACTTTATGTGACTCAAAAGCCGAACGAGTTACTTTCCGACGTTGTTTTAGATGTGCAAGTGCCAGTCAAAACTCGCGGTGTCGGCACTCTGCCGACCATTTCGTTAGTTAACACCGGTCTTGCTGTGTGTGTTTCAAGCTCAAGAGCATCTCCAAGCAAAAAATGGTCAACAGCAACATTCAGACGGTTTCGTACTGCTCAATTGCTACATTAAAACGGTATGTTTCTTTTTCAGAACTGGAAAAACACAAGCGTGACAGCATTCGAACCTGTAATCTTCAGAGCCGAAGTCCGACGCCTTATCCCTTTTTTTTTTTTTTTTTTTTTTTTTTTTTTTTTTTTTTTTTTTTTTTTTTTGGTGGGCCTCCCATCACCCCTTTTAGCCCATCCTTGCGCTCTCCATAATTCGCCTTCATCGGCGTCGGCTTCTCACGCCATGTACATTACCATAAACTGATGAGACGAAGTTAACCCCTTTATCGTGGAGAAACTAATGTACCCCTTCTTTGGGCTTATTGATAATGTGAAAAAAGAATGAAGTCTTCAGTAGGTAGAAACAGAAGTTATGTTCAGTTTGTTTCCTTCTTCATCGCTGTCTTTTGTTGTCACACTTAAAGCAAATAGTCTTCCTTGACAAAGAAACGTCAGAGGGCATTTCGAAACTGCCTCTTCTCTCTGAAAATGCTTAAAAAACAAACCATATTCGGTGAGAAGCAACTATTTATAATGGCTTCTTGAAAAATAAATTAATAAACGTTGAACTCAAAGAACGGCAATTCCGGTAAAAACTAATTTTTTTTTTTTTTTTTTTTTTTTTTTCACGATTGTTAAGTAAGTTAGTAGTGGTGAACACTCTCTTACGTTTGTCTTCTGTGTCCGCAGATATTTCTTGTTAATTCTTTTACATCAAGGTCTTGATTAAAAAATTTGCGTATGTTTCTTTATATTTACTAGTCTTCAGTAACATGTGATGCTCAGTTAGCAGAGAGATCCAAAAATCCTCTTGGCTTTTCTCTTCCTTCGTGAAGAGGTAATGGACCGTTGCCGCTTTCAGCCAATTGACTGCGTTGCGTTTCGTGTTAGGAAAGGGTACATCATCCGGTGTCAAAAAGTCCGCAGGCGTTACAGCGTTAGGTGACGTTCGAAGGATGAGTGCCAGCTTTCGTCGGACATTCAGCCAGATATCTTTAACCTTGTCGCACACGAAACGATGTTCTTCGTTATCAATTAAACTACACGTTGCACACAAAGGCGAATCCGCTAAGTGGATCGAATGAAGTTTCGAGTTTGTTGCAACTTTCCTATTTACAACAAAGTACCATGTTGCTTTCAGATGAGTAGCTAAGTTACGGTTATGAATATTTGCCCATATCACTTTCCAGTTAGAACATGGATAGTTTTGTTCTATTTTGTTGTTCTTCTTTTCTCCCATCAATTTGCCATATATTTCTTTTACGTTTGTCATGTCTTTTTCCGGAATTCTTGAACGTAGGTAGCTATATTCTATTAAAAACCATCGTAAATGGTAAAGTCCGCTCGGTATGTGCTGCACATTAATGGTTGGAGAGAGGTCATCTGGAGCTATTTCAGATAGCAAGTGCGCGGCGATACAGCTGCCGGATTGTCTCCATTGTTGAAACGTATTGGAGATGTACAGAGCCTGCGACTTTTTAGTAACATTCGTTAAGTTTAAGCCGCCATTATTAGTGGCGAGCGTCAGAGTGTCATACTGGATTTTAAATATGTGGCCACGGCTCACAAAATAGCCTATTGCTGACATAATTTGTTTGGCGACGCCGGCGGGTATTGGCAGTATCTGGGCGACATAATTGACTTTGGAAGTAATAGAGACGTTCGCTAAAGACACTCTCTGAATTTCATTTAATTGTCGAATACTATGTGTCCGTACACTAGCTCGTATGGTAGTTAGTACTTGTCTATAGTTGGCCGCAATAGTTTGACGTATATTTTTTCGGAAATCAATGCCGAGACACTTCAAGGCTGTTAGCTCACGTAACTGACCGTGTGTGCGCATGCCAATGCCACATCCGATATTGAATATGCCGGACTTGGTTTTGTTTAACCTCGCGGCTGACGCTCGTTCGTATTTTTCTATTATGTGCATTGCCGTCTTGACTTCCGCTACATTCATAACGAGAAACCCAACATCGTCCGCATAAGCTTTACATATTATTTTGTTTCCTCGTATTTGCAATCCTTGTAACCGCTGAGTCAAGGTAGCGAGCAAAGGTTCGATGGCCATGGCAAAAAGTGCCATGGACAACGGACAACCTTGCCTGACGGAACATGCGATCTCGACTGGCCGGCTAGGCTGTCCATTTATGATGATTCTGGAGGAGTTATTCGTTACCAAACGTCGTATGAGGTCGACGAATCTCGGCGGAAAACCCATTGCGCCCATCGTTTTCAGGAGGTAGGAGTGGCTGATCCTGTCGAAGGCTTTATCGAAATCTAACGACACGATGGCACATTTTAGTCGACATACTTCTGCTATTGAAATTATGTCGCGGTAGTCGGACAGCGTCTGCTGAATTTTCCTATCTTTGCCCACGCTAGACTGATATGGGCCGGTGACGCTGGCCATTACATTTTTAAGTCTGTGGGCTAAGAGCCGCGAAAAAATTTTATAGTCACTGTTCAACAGAGTGATTGGTCTCAAATTTCCAATTTTCTTGCCAGCCGATTTTTTTGCGATTAACACTATCATACCTTCACGAAAATCTTTCGGTATCTCCTTATTAAGGTTCAGAAGTTCATTACAGATGCATGTAATTCTATGTTTTATATGTTCCCAGAAGACTTGATAAAATTCTGCTGGTATGCCGTCAGCTCCAGGGGATTTATTTTTTGCACTTTGATAGACAGCATAGTGTACATCGTCTTCGGTCGCCTCCGCTATTAGAGCTTCCGCGTACGCGTTACCAACGCGTCCTTGCAGGTGGGTCAGTAAATCGTCCTGTGCTTTTTCGTCTACCTCTTTATGTGAAAACAAGTTGTCGAAATGGGTTAGTATTTCTGCTTTTATGTCGTTGTGCATTGTCAAGGTGGTTCCATTATCAGTTTTAAGCTCCGTCAGTATTTTGCGGAATCCTCGTTTAGTTTCACGAATCACATGATATATCGAAGTGGCTTCTTTTTGCGCCACAGTCTCTGCTCTTGACCTTATTTGGTATCCTTCAAGCTGTTGTCGCCTTAATGTCAGTATGTTTGCCTGGAATTTTTTAATTCTCCCATGGTTCCCAATAGCTGTAGCACCTTGCAGGTAGAGTTCTCGGAGACAATGAAAGTAAAATTCTATCGTTCTTTTCCGCCAAAAGCTCTTCTCCCGGGAGTAATTGATGAAACATCTCCGGATCTGAGGTTTGGCGCATTTGAGCCACCAATCCAAGGTCGAGTGGTAAGAGCTGAGTTTGGTCTCGCAGGCTCTCCAAGTGGTGAGAAAGGCTTCTCGACAGGCAGGATCTTTTAAGTGTGAAACATTAAGTTTCCATGGCCCTTTATATCGACAGGTTCCTTGTCGTTCCAAATTTAATGTGCATATATATGCAGCGTGGTCCGAAAAAACGGTTGGCCAAACTTCAGACTGCAGGATGCGGTGTTTCAGATTGGGCGAGACATATATTCGATCCAACCGGCTCGCTGAATGATTAGTGAGGTGGGTAAAGCCGGGTGCCGCGCCGTGCTTTTGCTCCCACGAATCAGTTAAACGGAGGTCGGTGACGATACGTTCCAGGTCCGGCGATTTGTTGTAGTTCGGAGTTTGGTCTTTGGCATGTATGACACTGTTAAAGTCGCCTCCAAGGATGGTATGGGTGCAGTGTACACCAAACAAAGGAACAATTCCCTCCTTAAAAAACTGTGCTCGTTGGCACCGATTGGTAGAACCAGATGGGGCATAGACATTAATAATCCTGGTGTTATAAAGCGTGCCGGCAATGCCTCTGCCGTTAGGCAGTTTTGTTACGTCTGTAATGACGACGCCCTCTTTGAAAAGAAATGCGGTACCCAAATCACATCCAATTCCAGGATTGACTATAGCATTATACTCCTGTATGAAGTCAAGTTCGATGTTTGTTACTTCTTGTAAAAACAAAATGTCCACATCAGCTGCATACAGGAAATCTTTTAAATTTTGTAAATTAAATGGGCTACAAATTTTATTGATGTTCAGCGTAGCGATCTTATAGGCCTGCAACGGAACTACGTTAGCCAAGACGGGAGTGTAATTAGGAAAAACTCTGGCAACATATCATTTCGAAAAAACATTAAGAAATCTGACCCGAGAGACATGTGGACACAAGTCAGTAAAACCGTTCAGACTAGAAATATTCATGACTTGGGAAGGGATCAGTCGGCTTCTCCGTGTCTGGGACAGTATCCGTCGCGGCGATGACATTCAAGACGACGTCATCGCGTGGTGTGGCCATCGTGGTGACTGTAACGGTTCCTGTGGTGTCCATAATTTCGTCCTCCTTTGTAGTGTCGTCGACATCGTCTGCCCACGGATTCGACAGCCCTGTCATCGGTTCGTCATTATGTGGTGCACTATATTCAGGTGTTTGCTGGTGATTTTTATCTTCGGTTCGGGTAATTGCTACGTCATCGGAGGGCAAACTGGCAGAACCGGAGGTACTATCCAAGGACACAGGGTCTTCGTTAGATGACTGCTGATTGCACTGCAAGTTCTCAGATGCAGATTGACGTATTTTGCCCCCTATTTGCTTCGCCTGTTCACGCAGTTGTGGTGCAGTCTGCTCTGCACCTTGACGCGCGATCCTCCGTTTTTTAGATTTCTTGGGAGATGCGTCTCGTGGTGGACTTTGGACGGTACCTGAAGAAGCCTCAGGTTGCAAAGTAGCACTACTCGAAGTGACTGACGCCAGGTCTGATTTCATTGCACTTGACGGGCTGTGGTCAGTGCCTAAGGCAGCTGCAGGATTCGGAAGAGCACCACTAGAAACGGCTGGTCGCGAGTCCGTTTTCTGTGCACCTGATACGCTTTTGATACCTCCTAAAGAAGCTCCAGGATGCAGAGGAGCACTACCCGAAGCGACTGAGGTCGCGTCCGTATCCATTGCCTCATTGGGCGATTCCACGGCGACAAGGGCAGGAGCAGATATGTCTTCGCAGGAGGGTTGAGTGTCTACAGATGCTACACCTGAGTCGGTCGGTTGGTCGGTCGCTTGTGGGTCGGTATTCGTAGTAACTTCGGGGGGCGCAGTGGCACTTGCAAAACCGCGCGCTACGGCGACATATGTCACGGGCAGCGTTGACATAGCAGGGGGCCTGACGGCATCGCCAGCAGGCAGTTGCGCCACTCGCCTTTGAACACATTCTGCACGAACGTGGCCTGGTAAATTGCAGACAGCACACGTTTTCGGTTGGTCATCATACATCACAACAGCTCTATATCCGCAGACGTTTATAAACGACGGAATGTGCTTCTGCAATTCGACTTTTAATTGGCGCACACCATTCAAAACAGGGAATTTGTGTGCAGCAGACCACCGTTCGGCAATATTACTCAAAACTTTCCCGTATGGAGCAATAACAGCATTTATCTGGTCACTTGTAATTTCAAAGGGAAGTTCAAAGACTCGCACGGTCCGAATACCTAGACCAGCATGGGCAACGGTAACCTCCCCAACATTTCCGTCAGCATGTTTAAATTTCAGAATGCCACCACAAGATCGAACTATCCTTTCACACAATTCTGGACTGGCAAGTTTCACGAAAACCACACTGTTCATAATCGAGAAATGTATGCCGATAATATCTTCAAGTCCTATTTTAACATCATCCTCTAACCACTGTTCAACATCAAATGACCTCGGTCGGACAAAATTGCGATCAAACGTGAATTTCAAAGTATCTTTTCGTTGCGGTTGCGACATCTCTTAATTCTTTTTCATGTCTACACAAATACTATAGACAGCGACGCGTTGCAGCAAGAGCAGAGACTTACCACGCGGAGCTAACGCAGCACAGCACACAGCACGGCACGTCCGACCTCCAGCGCAGCCGCTGGCTGACTTTTTTAAAATTTTGGAGGCACTGGGTATTGATCCCAGTACCTCTCGCATACTAAGCGAGCGCTCTACCATCTGAGCTACGCCCGCCCCCCCCCCCCTCCATTAGGCCACACGGTCACTGACGACCAACATTTACATGTATACGACTCATCTCGAAACGCTCACACCCCTGAGGATTTGTGTTTTCGTTCTACACAGCCGCTGCCCCTTGCTCTTTCCCACCCATTCGTTACATTCAACCTCTGACGTGACCGACCAAATATAGACTGAGAAACAAGACCACACAATTTGTGCATTCGGAATCGAAGGCAGGGCGTCCCTCGCCGCATTTGCTACGATGGCCATTTGCTACTTCTGCAGAAGCGGCGGCGGCGACGACGACGACGACGACGACGAAGATCGCGAGAGGCTCTGAGATATGTGAGAAATACATCTATAAAATGTAATTCAGACTGCCTCGTCCCACCTTATGCTGTACCGCTTTGGCAAATGCTTTATCTGCGCCATTCGCCTTAATCACATCTGAGAGTAAATCTTAAAAAAACGCCTGTCGCTAATTGTTCGTCATCACAGGTACTGTTTGCTATACGGCCACGACGCGCAACTGATTTCCAAAATTCATCTTTCTCCTGTGAGGATGGAACTTACGACCCCTGGTTTATTAGACCAGTGCTCTACCACTGAGCTAAAGAGGCGCGGCCTAGCGGTACTCTTGGGTACTTCGTCCTTACGGTCGTCTGCATCATCAGACTTTAGCTGACAACAATTCATATTATCGGCTAATATTTGCAGCTATGGCGACAAATTACTGCTTGGCTACACATCTGACACGTAACCGATGTGCTCTCCAAACCACAACACTTGCTTTTCAGAACATGTCTTTTACACATGTCTACAAAATCACCTTCACCTTCAAATACAGTTTCCTTGCGACTGACAGAGACGTAGGCAAAGTTTAAAGTTGCTATTTCCATTAAATCTCGTTAATCAGAAAAACGGTAATTTACACCTGCAGCGGAACAAAATTCCGTTCCGCCCAGCGTCTGGCTCGAACCCACGACCCTGGGATTAAGAGTCTGACGCTCTACCGACTGAGATAGCCGGCTACCTCGGTGAATATTTGCCGGGTAGCACGTCACACAGTACTCGTTTGGGTTGGGTGGTCCCATACAGCATCTCTCCATGCTGCCTAATGTTTTCCTAACGTCACACTCGTCACGCACTTCACTTTTATGTCATAATCATTTCTGAGAGGCAAAGAAATTGCATGACAACAAGCAGAGCTAGTGGCGTCAAAATTAACACACATACTTTATGTGACTCAAAAGCCGAACGAGTTACTTTCCGACGTTGTTTTAGATGTGCAAGTGCCAGTCAAAACTCGCGGTGTCGGCACTCTGCCGACCATTTCGTTAGTTAACACCGGTCTTGCTGTGTGTGTTTCAAGCTCAAGAGCATCTCCAAGCAAAAAATGGTCAACAGCAACATTCAGACGGTTTCGTACTGCTCAATTGCTACATTAAAACGGTATGTTTCTTTTTCAGAACTGGAAAAACACAAGCGTGACAGCATTCGAACCTGTAATCTTCAGAGCCGAAGTCCGACGCCTTATCCATTAGGCCACACGGTCACTGACGACCAACATTTACATGTATACGACTCATCTCGAAACGCTCACGCCCCTGAGGATTTGTGTTTTCGTTCTACACAGCCGCTGCCCCTTGCTCTTTCCCACCCATTCGTTAGATTCAACCTCTGACGTGACCGACCAAATATAGACTGAGAAACAAGACCACACACTTTGTGCATTCGGAATCGAAGGCAGGGCGTCCCTCGCCGCATTTGCTACGATGGCCATTTGCTACTTCTGCAGAAGCGGCGGCGGCGACGACGACGACGACGACGACGACGACGACGACGACGATCGCGAGAGACTCTGAGATATGTGAGAAATACATCTATAAAATGTAATTCAGACTGCCTCGTCCCACCTTATGCTGTACCGCTTTGGCAAATGCTTTATCTGCGCCATTCGCCTTAATCACATCTGAGAGTAAATCTTAAAAAAACGCCTGTCGCTAATTGTTCGTCATCACAGGTACTGTTTGCTATACGGCCACGACGCGCAACTGATTTCCAAAATTCATCTTTCTCCTGTGAGGAGGGAACTTACAACCCCTGGTTTATTAGACCAGTGCTCTACCACTGAGCTAAAGAGGCGCGGCCTAGCGGTATTCTTGGGTACTTCGTCCTTACGGTCGTCTGCACCATCAGACTTTAGCTGACAACACTTCATATTACCGGCTGATATTTGCAGCTATGGCGACAAATTACTGCTTGGCTACACATCTGACACGTAACCGATGTGCTCTCCAAACCACAACACTTGCTTTTCAGAACATGTCTTTCACAGATGTCTACAAAATCACCTTCACCTTCAAATATAGTTTCCTTGCGACTGACAGAGACGTAGGCAAAGTTTAAAGTTGCTATTTCCATTAAATCTCGTTAATCAGAAAAACGGTAATTTACACCTGCAGCGGAACAAAATTCCGTTCCGCCCAGCGTCTGGCTCGAACCCACGACCCTGGGATTAAGAGTCTGACGCTCTACCGACTGAGATAGCCGGCTACCTCGGTGAATACTTGCCGGGTAGCACGTCACACAGTACTCGTTTGGGTTGGGTGGTCCCATACAGAATCTCTCCATGCTGCCTAATGTTTTCCTAACGTCACACTCGTCACGTACTTCCCTTTTATGTCATAATCATTTCTGAGAGGCAAAGAAATTGCATGACAACAAGCAGAGCTAGTGGCGTCAAAATTAACACACATACTTTATGTGACTCAAAAGCCGAACGAGTTACTTTCCGACGTTGTTTTAGATGTGCAAGTGCCAGTCAAAACTCGCGGTGTCGGCACTCTGCCGACCATTTCGTTAGTTAACACCGGTCTTGCTGTGTGTGTTTCAAGCTCAAGAGCATCTCCAAGCAAAAAATGGTCAACAGCAACATTCAGACGGTTTCGTACTGCTCAATTGCTACATTAAAACGGTATGTTTCTTTTTCAGAACTGGAAAAACACAAGCGTGACAGCATTCGAACCTGTAATCTTCAGAGCCGAAGTCCGACGCCTTATCCATTAGGCCACACGGTCACTGACGACCAACATTTACATGTATACGACTCATCTCGAAACGCTCACACCCCTGAGGATTTGTGTTTTCGTTCTACACAGCCGCTGCCCCTTGCTCTTTCCCACCCATTCGTTACATTCAACCTCTGACGTGACCGACCAAATATAGACTGAGAAACAAGACCACACAATTTGTGCATTCGGAATCGAAGGCAGGGCGTCCCTCGCCGCATTTGCTACGATGGCCATTTGCTACTTCTGCAGAAGCGGCGGCGACGACGACGACGACGACGACGACGACGACGACGAATATCGCGAGAGGCTCTGAGATATGTGAGAAATACATCTATAAAATGTAATTCAGACTGCCTCGTCCCTCCTTATGCTGTACCGCTTTGACAAATGCTTTATCTGCGCCATTCGCCTTAATCACATCTGAGAGTAAATCTTAAAAAAACGCCTGTCGCTAATTGTTCGTCATCACAGGAACTGTTTGCTATACGGCCACGACGCGCAACTGATTTCCAAAATTCATCTTTCTCCTGTGAGGATGGAACTTACGACCCCTGGTTTATTAGACCAGTGCTCTACCACTGAGCTAAAGAGGCGCGGCCTAGCGGTACTCTTGGGTACTTCGTCCTTACGGTCGTCTGCACCATCAGACTTTAGCTGACAACACTTCATATTACCGGCTAATATTTGCAGCTATGGCGACAAATTACTGCTTGGCTACACATCTGACACGTAACCGATGTGCTCTCCAAACCACAACACTTGCTTTTCAGAACATGTCTTTCACACATGTCTACAAAATCACCTTCACCTTCAAATACAGTTTCCTTGCGACTGACAGAGACGTAGGCAAAGTTTAAAGTTGCTATTTCCATTAAATCTCGTTAATCAGAAAAACGGTAATTTACACCTGCAGCGGAACAAAATTCCGTTCCGCCCAGCGTCTGGCTCGAACCCACGACCCTGGGATTAAGAGTCTGACGCTCTACCGACTGAGATAGCCGGCTACCTCGGTGAATACTTGCCGGGTAGCACGTCACACAGTACTCGTTTGGGTTGGGTGGTCCCATACAGAATCTCTCCATGCTGCCTAATGTTTTCCTAACGTCACACTCGTCACGTACTTCCCTTTTATGTCATAATC
Organism: Schistocerca gregaria; assembly: GCF_023897955.1. Taxonomy (NCBI): domain Eukaryota; kingdom Metazoa; phylum Arthropoda; class Insecta; order Orthoptera; family Acrididae; genus Schistocerca; species Schistocerca gregaria. Next base: position 15,598,869 of record NW_026061724.1, on the reverse strand, counting down.
ATTTCTGAGAGGCAAAGAAATTGCATGACAACAAGCAGAGCTAGTGGCGTCAAAATTAACACACATACTTTATGTGACTCAAAAGCCGAACGAGTTACTTTCCGACGTTGTTTTAGATGTGCAAGTGCCAGTCAAAACTCGCGGTGTCGGCACTCTGCCGACCATTTCGTTAGTTAACACCGGTCTTGCTGTGTGTGTTTCAAGCTCAAGAGCATCTCCAAGCAAAAAATGGTCAACAGCAACATTCAGACGGTTTCGTACTGCTCAATTGCTACATTAAAACGGTATGTTTCTTTTTCAGAACTGGAAAAACACAAGCGTGACAGCATTCGAACCTGTAATCTTCAGAGCCGAAGTCCGACGCCTTATCCATTAGGCCACACGGTCACTGACGACCAACATTTACATGTATACGACTCATCTCGAAACGCTCACGCCCCTGAGGATTTGTGTTTTCGTTCTACACAGCCGCTGCCCCTTGCTCTTTCCCACCCATTCGTTAGATTCAACCTCTGACGTGACCGACCAAATATAGACTGAGAAACAAGACCACACACTTTGTGCATTCGGAATCGAAGGCAGGGCGTCCCTCGCCGCATTTGCTACGATGGCCATTTGCTACTTCTGCAGAAGCGGCGGCGGCGACGACGACGACGACGACGACGACGACGACGACGACGACGACGACGACGACGATCGCGAGAGACTCTGAGATATGTGAGAAATACATCTATAAAATGTAATTCAGACTGCCTCGTCCCACCTTATGCTGTACCGCTTTGGCAAATGCTTTATCTGCGCCATTCGCCTTAATCACATCTGAGAGTAAATCTTAAAAAAACGCCTGTCGCTAATTGTTCGTCATCACAGGTACTGTTTGCTATACGGCCACGACGCGCAACTGATTTCCAAAATTCATCTTTCTCCTGTGAGGAGGGAACTTACAACCCCTGGTTTATTAGACCAGTGCTCTACCACTGAGCTAAAGAGGCGCGGCCTAGCGGTATTCTTGGGTACTTCGTCCTTACGGTCGTCTGCACCATCAGACTTTAGCTGACAACACTTCATATTACCGGCTGATATTTGCAGCTATGGCGACAAATTACTGCTTGGCTACACATCTGACACGTAACCGATGTGCTCTCCAAACCACAACACTTGCTTTTCAGAACATGTCTTTCACAGATGTCTACAAAATCACCTTCACCTTCAAATATAGTTTCCTTGCGACTGACAGAGACGTAGGCAAAGTTTAAAGTTGCTATTTCCATTAAATCTCGTTAATCAGAAAAACGGTAATTTACACCTGCAGCGGAACAAAATTCCGTTCCGCCCAGCGTCTGGCTCGAACCCACGACCCTGGGATTAAGAGTCTGACGCTCTACCGACTGAGATAGCCGGCTACCTCGGTGAATACTTGCCGGGTAGCACGTCACACAGTACTCGTTTGGGTTGGGTGGTCCCATACAGAATCTCTCCATGCTGCCTAATGTTTTCCTAACGTCACACTCGTCACGTACTTCCCTTTTATGTCATAATCATTTCTGAGAGGCAAAGAAATTGCATGACAACAAGCAGAGCTAGTGGCGTCAAAATTAACACACATACTTTATGTGACTCAAAAGCCGAACGAGTTACTTTCCGACGTTGTTTTAGATGTGCAAGTGCCAGTCAAAACTCGCGGTGTCGGCACTCTGCCGACCATTTCGTTAGTTAACACCGGTCTTGCTGTGTGTGTTTCAAGCTCAAGAGCATCTCCAAGCAAAAAATGGTCAACAGCAACATTCAGACGGTTTCGTACTGCTCAATTGCTACATTAAAACGGTATGTTCCTTTTTCAGAACTGGAAAAACACAAGCGTGACAGCATTCGAACCTGTAATCTTCAGAGCCGAAGTCCGACGCCTTATCCATTAGGCCACACGGTCACTGACGACCAACATTTACATGTATACGACTCATCTCGAAACGCTCACACCCCTGAGGATTTGTGTTTTCGTTCTACACAGCCGCTGCCCCTTGCTCTTTCCCACCCATTCGTTACATTCAACCTCTGACGTGACCGACCAAATATAGACTGAGAAACAAGACCACACAATTTGTGCATTCGGAATCGAAGGCAGGGCGTCCCTCGCCGCATTTGCTACGATGGCCATTTGCTACTTCTGCAGAAGCGGCGGCGACGACGACGACGACGACGACGACGACGACGACGACGAATATCGCGAGAGGCTCTGAGATATGTGAGAAATACATCTATAAAATGTAATTCAGACTGCCTCGTCCCTCCTTATGCTGTACCGCTTTGACAAATGCTTTATCTGCGCCATTCGCCTTAATCACATCTGAGAGTAAATCTTAAAAAAACGCCTGTCGCTAATTGTTCGTCATCACAGGTACTGTTTGCTATACGGCCACGACGCGCAACTGATTTCCAAAATTCATCTTTCTCCTGTGAGGATGGAACTTACGACCCCTGGTTTATTAGACCAGTGCTCTACCACTGAGCTAAAGAGGCGCGGCCTAGCGGTACTCTTGGGTACTTCGTCCTTACGGTCGTCTGCACCATCAGACTTTAGCTGACAACACTTCATATTACCGGCTAATATTTGCAGCTATGGCGACAAATTACTGCTTGGCTACACATCTGACACGTAACCGATGTGCTCTCCAAACCACAACACTTGCTTTTCAGAACATGTCTTTCACACATGTCTACAAAATCACCTTCACCTTCAAATACAGTTTCCTTGCGACTGACAGAGACGTAGGCAAAGTTTAAAGTTGCTATTTCCATTAAATCTCGTTAATCAGAAAAACGGTAATTTACACCTGCAGCGGAACAAAATTCCGTTCCGCCCAGCGTCTGGCTCGAACCCACGACCCTGGGATTAAGAGTCTGACGCTCTACCGACTGAGATAGCCGGCTACCTCGGTGAATACTTGCCGGGTAGCACGTCACACAGTACTCGTTTGGGTTGGGTGGTCCCATACAGAATCTCTCCATGCTGCCTAATGTTTTCCTAACGTCACACTCGTCACGTACTTCCCTTTTATGTCATAATCATTTCTGAGAGGCAAAGAAATTGCATGACAACAAGCAGAGCTAGTGGCGTCAAAATTAACACACATACTTTATGTGACTCAAAAGCCGAACGAGTTACTTTCCGACGTTGTTTTAGATGTGCAAGTGCCAGTCAAAACTCGCGGTGTCGGCACTCTGCCGACCATTTCGTTAGTTAACACCGGTCTTGCTGTGTGTGTTTCAAGCTCAAGAGCATCTCCAAGCAAAAAATGGTCAACAGCAACATTCAGACGGTTTCGTACTGCTCAATTGCTACATTAAAACGGTATGTTTCTTTTTCAGAACTGGAAAAACACAAGCGTGACAGCATTCGAACCTGTAATCTTCAGAGCCGAAGTCCGACGCCTTATCCATTAGGCCACACGGTCACTGACGACCAACATTTACATGTATACGACTCATCTCGAAACGCTCACACCCCTGAGGATTTGTGTTTTCGTTCTACACAGCCGCTGCCCCTTGCTCTTTCCCACCCATTCGTTACATTCAACCTCTGACGTGACCGACCAAATATAGACTGAGAAACAAGACCACACACTTTGTGCATTCGGAATCGAAGGCAGGGCGTCCCTCGCCGCATTTGCTACGATGGCCATTTGCTACTTCTGCAGAAGCGGCGGCGGCGGCGACGACGACGACGACGACGACGACGACGACGAAGATCGCGAGAGACTCTGAGATATGTGAGAAATACATCTATAAAATGTAATTCAGACTGCCTCGTCCCACCTTATGCTGTACCGCTTTGGCAAATGCTTTATCGGCGCCATTCGCCTTAATCACATCTGAGAGTAAATCTTAAAAAAACGCCTGTCGCTAATTGTTCGTCATCACAGGTACTGTTTGCTATACGGCCACGACGCGCAACTGATTTCCAAAATTCATCTTTCTCCTGTGAGGAGGGAACTTACAACCCCTGGTTTATTAGACCAGTGCTCTACCACTGAGCTAAAGAGGCGCGGCCTAGCGGTATTCTTGGGTACTTCGTCCTTACGGTCGTCTGCACCATCAGACTTTAGCTGACAACACTTCATATTACCGGCTGATATTTGCAGCTATGGCGACAAATTACTGCTTGGCTACACATCTGACACGTAACCGATGTGCTCTCCAAACCACAACACTTGCTTTTCAGAACATGTCTTTCACACATGTCTACAAAATCACCTTCACCTTCAAATACAGTTTCCTTGCGACTGACAGAGACGTAGGCAAAGTTTAAAGTTGCTATTTCCATTAAATCTCGTTAATCAGAAAAACGGTAATTTACACCTGCAGCGGAACAAAATTCCGTTCCGCCCAGCGTCTGGCTCGAACCCACGACCCTGGGATTAAGAGTCTGACGCTCTACCGACTGAGATAGCCGGCTACCTCGGTGAATACTTGCCGGGTAGCACGTCACACAGTACTCGTTTGGGTTGGGTGGTCCCATACAGAATCTCTCCATGCTGCCTAATGTTTTCCTAACGTCACACTCGTCACGTACTTCCCTTTTATGTCATAATCATTTCTGAGAGGCAAAGAAATTGCATGACAACAAGCAGAGCTAGTGGCGTCAAAATTAACACACATACTTTATGTGACTCAAAAGCCGAACGAGTTACTTTCCGACGTTGTTTTAGATGTGCAAGTGCCAGTCAAAACTCGCGGTGTCGGCACTCTGCCGACCATTTCGTTAGTTAACACCGGTCTTGCTGTGTGTGTTTCAAGCTCAAGAGCATCTCCAAGCAAAAAATGGTCAACAGCAACATTCAGACGGTTTCGTACTGCTCAATTGCTACATTAAAACGGTATGTTTCTTTTTCAGAACTGGAAAAACACAAGCGTGACAGCATTCGAACCTGTAATCTTCAGAGCCGAAGTCCGACGCCTTATCCATTAGGCCACACGGTCACTGACGACCAACATTTACATGTATACGACTCATCTCGAAACGCTCACACCCCTGAGGATTTGTGTTTTCGTTCTACACAGCCGCTGCCCCTTGCTCTTTCCCACCCATTCGTTACATTCAACCTCTGACGTGACCGACCAAATATAGACTGAGAAACAAGACCACACAATTTGTGCATTCGGAATCGAAGGCAGGGCGTCCCTCGCCGCATTTGCTACGATGGCCATTTGCTACTTCTGCAGAAGCGGCGGCGACGACGACGACGACGACGACGACGACGACGAATATCGCGAGAGGCTCTGAGATATGTGAGAAATACATCTATAAAATGTAATTCAGACTGCCTCGTCCCTCCTTATGCTGTACCGCTTTGACAAATGCTTTATCTGCGCCATTCGCCTTAATCACATCTGAGAGTAAATCTTAAAAAAACGCCTGTCGCTAATTGTTCGTCATCACAGGTACTGTTTGCTATACGGCCACGACGCGCAACTGATTTCCAAAATTCATCTTTCTCCTGTGAGGATGGAACTTACGACCCCTGGTTTATTAGACCAGTGCTCTACCACTGAGCTAAAGAGGCGCGGCCTAGCGGTACTCTTGGGTACTTCGTCCTTACGGTCGTCTGCACCATCAGACTTTAGCTGACAACACTTCATATTACCGGCTAATATTTGCAGCTATGGCGACAAATTACTGCTTGGCTACACATCTGACACGTAACCGATGTGCTCTCCAAACCACAACACTTGCTTTTCAGAACATGTCTTTCACACATGTCTACAAAATCACCTTCACCTTCAAATACAGTTTCCTTGCGACTGACAGAGACGTAGGCAAAGTTTAAAGTTGCTATTTCCATTAAATCTCGTTAATCAGAAAAACGGTAATTTACACCTGCAGCGGAACAAAATTCCGTTCCGCCCAGCGTCTGGCTCGAACCCACGACCCTGGGATTAAGAGTCTGACGCTCTACCGACTGAGATAGCCGGCTACCTCGGTGAATACTTGCCGGGTAGCACGTCACACAGTACTCGTTTGGGTTGGGTGGTCCCATACAGAATCTCTCCATGCTGCCTAATGTTTTCCTAACGTCACACTCGTCACGTACTTCCCTTTTATGTCATAATCATTTCTGAGAGGCAAAGAAATTGCATGACAACAAGCAGAGCTAGTGGCGTCAAAATTAACACACATACTTTATGTGACTCAAAAGCCGAACGAGTTACTTTCCGACGTTGTTTTAGATGTGCAAGTGCCAGTCAAAACTCGCGGTGTCGGCACTCTGCCGACCATTTCGTTAGTTAACACCGGTCTTGCTGTGTGTGTTTCAAGCTCAAGAGCATCTCCAAGCAAAAAATGGTCAACAGCAACATTCAGACGGTTTCGTACTGCTCAATTGCTACATTAAAACGGTATGTTTCTTTTTCAGAACTGGAAAAACACAAGCGTGACAGCATTCGAACCTGTAATCTTCAGAGCCGAAGTCCGACGCCTTATCCATTAGGCCACACGGTCACTGACGACCAACATTTACATGTATACGACTCATCTCGAAACGCTCACACCCCTGAGGATTTGTGTTTTCGTTCTACACAGCCGCTGCCCCTTGCTCTTTCCCACCCATTCGTTACATTCAACCTCTGACGTGACCGACCAAATATAGACTGAGAAACAAGACCACACACTTTGTGCATTCGGAATCGAAGGCAGGGCGTCCCTCGCCGCATTTGCTACGATGGCCATTTGCTACTTCTGCAGAAGCGGCGGCGGCGGCGGCGACGACGACGACGACGACGACGACGACGACGACGACGACGACGACGAAGATCGCGAGAGACTCTGAGATATGTGAGAAATACATCTATAAAATGTAATTCAGACTGCCTCGTCCCACCTTATGCTGTACCGCTTTGGCAAATGCTTTATCGGCGCCATTCGCCTTAATCACATCTGAGAGTAAATCTTAAAAAAACGCCTGTCGCTAATTGTTCGTCATCACAGGTACTGTTTGCTATACGGCCACGACGCGCAACTGATTTCCAAAATTCATCTTTCTCCTGTGAGGAGGGAACTTACAACCCCTGGTTTATTAGACCAGTGCTCTACCACTGAGCTAAAGAGGCGCGGCCTAGCGGTATTCTTGGGTACTTCGTCCTTACGGTCGTCTGCACCATCAGACTTTAGCTGACAACACTTCATATTACCGGCTGATATTTGCAGCTATGGCGACAAATTACTGCTTGGCTACACATCTGACACGTAACCGATGTGCTCTCCAAACCACAACACTTGCTTTTCAGAACATGTCTTTCACACATGTCTACAAAATCACCTTCACCTTCAAATACAGTTTCCTTGCGACTGACAGAGACGTAGGCAAAGTTTAAAGTTGCTATTTCCATTAAATCTCGTTAATCAGAAAAACGGTAATTTACACCTGCAGCGGAACAAAATTCCGTTCCGCCCAGCGTCTGGCTCGAACCCACGACCCTGGGATTAAGAGTCTGACGCTCTACCGACTGAGATAGCCGGCTACCTCGGTGAATACTTGCCGGGTAGCACGTCACACAGTACTCGTTTGGGTTGGGTGGTCCCATACAGAATCTCTCCATGCTGCCTAATGTTTTCCTAACGTCACACTCGTCACGTACTTCCCTTTTATGTCATAATCATTTCTGAGAGGCAAAGAAATTGCATGACAACAAGCAGAGCTAGTGGCGTCAAAATTAACACACATTCTTTATGTGACTCAAAAGCCGAACGAGTTACTTTCCGACGTTGTTTTAGATGTGCAAGTGCCAGTCAAAACTCGCGGTGTCGGCACTCTGCCGACCATTTCGTTAGTTAACACCGGTCTTGCTGTGTGTGTTTCAAGCTCAAGAGCATCTCCAAGCAAAAAATGGTCAACAGCAACATTCAGACGGTTTCGTACTGCTCAATTGCTACATTAAAACGGTATGTTTCTTTTTCAGAACTGGAAAAACACAAGCGTGACAGCATTCGAACCTGTAATCTTCAGAGCCGAAGTCCGACGCCTTATCCATTAGGCCACACGGTCACTGACGACCAACATTTACATGTATACGACTCATCTCGAAACGCTCACACCCCTGAGGATTTGTGTTTTCGTTCTACACAGCCGCTGCCCCTTGCTCTTTCCCACCCATTCGTTACATTCAACCTCTGACGTGACCGACCAAATATAGACTGAGAAACAAGACCACACAATTTGTGCATTCGGAATCGAAGGCAGGGCGTCCCTCGCCGCATTTGCTACGATGGCCATTTGCTACTTCTGCAGAAGCGGCGGCGGCGACGACGACGACGACGACGACGAAGATCGCGAGAGGCTCTGAGATATGTGAGAAATACATCTATAAAATGTAATTCAGACTGCCTCGTCCCACCTTATGCTGTACCGCTTTGGCAAATGCTTTATCTGCGCCATTCGCCTTAATCACATCTGAGAGTAAATCTTAAAAAAACGCCTGTCGCTAATTGTTCGTCATCACAGGTACTGTTTGCTATACGGCCACGACGCGCAACTGATTTCCAAAATTCATCTTTCTCCTGTGAGGATGGAACTTACGACCCCTGGTTTATTAGACCAGTGCTCTACCACTGAGCTAAAGAGGCGCGGCCTAGCGGTACTCTTGGGTACTTCGTCCTTACGGTCGTCTGCATCATCAGACTTTAGCTGACAACAATTCATATTATCGGCTAATATTTGCAGCTATGGCGACAAATTACTGCTTGGCTACACATCTGACACGTAACCGATGTGCTCTCCAAACCACAACACTTGCTTTTCAGAACATGTCTTTTACACATGTCTACAAAATCACCTTCACCTTCAAATACAGTTTCCTTGCGACTGACAGAGACGTAGGCAAAGTTTAAAGTTGCTATTTCCATTAAATCTCGTTAATCAGAAAAACGGTAATTTACACCTGCAGCGGAACAAAATTCCGTTCCGCCCAGCGTCTGGCTCGAACCCACGACCCTGGGATTAAGAGTCTGACGCTCTACCGACTGAGATAGCCGGCTACCTCGGTGAATATTTGCCGGGTAGCACGTCACACAGTACTCGTTTGGGTTGGGTGGTCCCATACAGCATCTCTCCATGCTGCCTAATGTTTTCCTAACGTCACACTCGTCACGCACTTCACTTTTATGTCATAATCATTTCTGAGAGGCAAAGAAATTGCATGACAACAAGCAGAGCTAGTGGCGTCAAAATTAACACACATACTTTATGTGACTCAAAAGCCGAACGAGTTACTTTCCGACGTTGTTTTAGATGTGCAAGTGCCAGTCAAAACTCGCGGTGTCAGCACTCTGCCGACCATTTCGTTAGTTAACACCGGTCTTGCTGTGTGTGTTTCAAGCTCAAGAGCATCTCCAAGCAAAAAATGGTCAACAGCAACATTCAGACGGTTTCGTACTGCTCAATTGCTACATTAAAACGGTATGTTTCTTTTTCAGAACTGGAAAAACACAAGCGTGACAGCATTCGAACCTGTAATCTTCAGAGCCGAAGTCCGACGCCTTATCCATTAGGCCACACGGTCACTGACGACCAACATTTACATGTATACGACTCATCTCGAAACGCTCACACCCCTGAGGATTTGTGTTTTCGTTCTACACAGCCGCTGCCCCTTGCTCTTTCCCACCCATTCGTTACATTCAACCTCTGACGTGATCGACCAAATATAGACTGAGAAACAAGACCACACAATTTGTGCATTCGGAATCGAAGGCAGGGCGTCCCTCGCCGCATTTGCTACGATGGCCATTTGCTACTTCTGCAGAAGCGGCGGCGGCGACGACGACGACGACGACGACGAAGATCGCGAGAGGCTCTGAGATATGTGAGAAATACATCTATAAAATGTAATTCAGACTGCCTCGTCCCACCTTATGCTGTACCGCTTTGGCAAATGCTTTATCTGCGCCATTCGCCTTAATCACATCTGAGAGTAAATCTTAAAAAAACGCCTGTCGCTAATTGTTCGTCATCACAGGTACTGTTTGCTATACGGCCACGACGCGCAACTGATTTCCAAAATTCATCTTTCTCCTGTGAGGATGGAACTTACGACCCCTGGTTTATTAGACCAGTGCTCTACCACTGAGCTAAAGAGGCGCGGCCTAGCGGTACTGTTGGGTACTTCGTCCTTACGGTCGTCTGCATCATCAGACTTTAGCTGACAACAATTCATATTATCGGCTAATATTTGCAGCTATGGCGACAAATTACTGCTTGGCTACACATCTGACACGTAACCGATGTGCTCTCCAAACCACAACACTTGCTTTTCAGAACATGTCTTTTACACATGTCTACAAAATCACCTTCACCTTCAAATACAGTTTCCTTGCGACTGACAGAGACGTAGGCAAAGTTTAAAGTTGCTATTTCCATTAAATCTCGTTAATCAGAAAAACGGTAATTTACACCTGCAGCGGAACAAAATTCCGTTCCGCCCAGCGTCTGGCTCGAACCCACGACCCTGGGATTAAGAGTCTGACGCTCTACCGACTGAGATAGCCGGCTACCTCGGTGAATATTTGCCGGGTAGCACGTCACACAGTACTCGTTTGGGTTGGGTGGTCCCATACAGCATCTCTCCATGCTGCCTAATGTTTTCCTAACGTCACACTCGTCACGCACTTCACTTTTATGTCATAATCATTTCTGAGAGGCAAAGAAATTGCATGACAACAAGCAGAGCTAGTGGCGTCAAAATTAACACACATACTTTATGTGACTCAAAAGCCGAACGAGTTACTTTCCGACGTTGTTTTAGATGTGCAAGTGCCAGTCAAAACTCGCGGTGTCGGCACTCTGCCGACCATTTCGTTAGTTAACACCGGTCTTGCTGTGTGTGTTTCAAGCTCAAGAGCATCTCCAAGCAAAAAATGGTCAACAGCAACATTCAGACGGTTTCGTACTGCTCAATTGCTACATTAAAACGGTATGTTTCTTTTTCAGAACTGGAAAAACACAAGCGTGACAGCATTCGAACCTGTAATCTTCAGAGCCGAAGTCCGACGCCTTATCCATTAGGCCACACGGTCACTGACGACCAACATTTACATGTATACGACTCATCTCGAAACGCTCACACCCCTGAGGATTTGTGTTTTCGTTCTACACAGCCGCTGCCCCTTGCTCTTTCCCACCCATTCGTTACATTCAACCTCTGACGTGACCGACCAAATATAGACTGAGAAACAAGACCACACACTTTGTGCATTCGGAATCGAAGGCAGGGCGTCCCTCGCCGCATTTGCTACGATGGCCATTTGCTACTTCTGCAGAAGCGGCGGCGGCGGCGACGGCGACGACGACGACGACGACGACGACGACGACGACGACGAAGATCGCGAGAGACTCTGAGATATGTGAGAAATACATCTATAAAATGTAATTCAGACTGCCTCGTCCCACCTTATGCTGTACCGCTTTGGCAAATGCTTTATCTGCGCCATTCGCCTTAATCACATCTGAGAGTAAATCTTAAAAAAACGCCTGTCGCTAATTGTTCGTCATCACAGGTACTGTTTGCTATACGGCCACGACGCGCAACTGATTTCCAAAATTCATCTTTCTCCTGTGAGGAGGGAACTTACAACCCCTGGTTTATTAGACCAGTGCTCTACCACTGAGCTAAAGAGGCGCGGCCTAGCGGTATTCTTGGGTACTTCGTCCTTACGGTCGTCTGCACCATCAGACTTTAGCTGACAACACTTCATATTACCGGCTGATATTTGCAGCTATGGCGACAAATTACTGCTTGGCTACACATCTGACACGTAACCGATGTGCTCTCCAAACCACAACACTTGCTTTTCAGAACATGTCTTTCACAGATGTCTACAAAATCACCTTCACCTTCAAATACAGTTTCCTTGCGACTGACAGAGACGTAGGCAAAGTTTAAAGTTGCTATTTCCATTAAATCTCGTTAATCAGAAAAACGGTAATTTACACCTGCAGCGGAACAAAATTCCGTTCCGCCCAGCGTCTGGCTCGAACCCACGACCCTGGGATTAAGAGTCTGACGCTCTACCGACTGAGATAGCCGGCTACCTCGGTGAATACTTGCCGGGTAGCACGTCACACAGTACTCGTTTGGGTTGGGTGGTCCCATACAGAATCTCTCCATGCTGCCTAATGTTTTCCTAACGTCACACTCGTCACGTACTTCCCTTTTATGTCATAATCATTTCTGAGAGGCAAAGAAATTGCATGACAACAAGCAGAGCTAGTGGCGTCAAAATTAACACACATACTTTATGTGACTCAAAAGCCGAACGAGTTACTTTCCGACGTTGTTTTAGATGTGCAAGTGCCAGTCAAAACTCGCGGTGTCGGCACTCTGCCGACCATTTCGTTAGTTAACACCGGTCTTGCTGTGTGTGTTTCAAGCTCAAGAGCATCTCCAAGCAAAAAATGGTCAACAGCAACATTCAGACGGTTTCGTACTGCTCAATTGCTACATTAAAACGGTATGTTTCTTTTTCAGAACTGGAAAAACACAAGCGTGACAGCATTCGAACCTGTAATCTTCAGAGCCGAAGTCCGACGCCTTATCCATTAGGCCACACGGTCACTGACGACCAACATTTACATGTATACGACTCATCTCGAAACGCTCACACCCCTGAGGATTTGTGTTTTCGTTCTACACAGCCGCTGCCCCTTGCTCTTTCCCACCCATTCGTTACATTCAACCTCTGACGTGACCGACCAAATATAGACTGAGAAACAAGACCACACAATTTGTGCATTCGGAATCGAAGGCAGGGCGTCCCTCGCCGCATTTGCTACGATGGCCATTTGCTACTTCTGCAGAAGCGGCGGCGACGACGACGACGACGACGACGACGACGACGACGACGACGACGACGACGAATATCGCGAGAGGCTCTGAGATATGTGAGAAATACATCTATAAAATGTAATTCAGACTGCCTCGTCCCTCCTTATGCTGTACCGCTTTGACAAATGCTTTATCTGCGCCATTCGCCTTAATCACATCTGAGAGTAAATCTTAAAAAAACGCCTGTCGCTAATTGTTCGTCATCACAGGTACTGTTTGCTATACGGCCACGACGCGCAACTGATTTCCAAAATTCATCTTTTTCCTGTGAGGATGGAACTTACGACCCCTGGTTTATTAGACCAGTGCTCTACCACTGAGCTAAAGAGGCGCGGCCTAGCGGTACTCTTGGGTACTTCGTCCTTACGGTCGTCTGCACCATCAGACTTTAGCTGACAACACTTCATATTACCGGCTAATATTTGCAGCTATGGCGACAAATTACTGCTTGGCTACACATCTGACACGTAACCGATGTGCTCTCCAAACCACAACACTTGCTTTTCAGAACATGTCTTTCACACATGTCTACAAAATCACCTTCACCTTCAAATACAGTTTCCTTGCGACTGACAGAGACGTAGGCAAAGTTTAAAGTTGCTATTTCCATTAAATCTCGTTAATCAGAAAAACGGTAATTTACACCTGCAGCGGAACAAAATTCCGTTCCGCCCAGCGTCTGGCTCGAACCCACGACCCTGGGATTAAGAGTCTGACGCTCTACCGACTGAGATAGCCGGCTACCTCGGTGAATACTTGCCGGGTAGCACGTCACACAGTACTCGTTTGGGTTGGGTGGTCCCATACAGAATCTCTCCATGCTGCCTAATGTTTTCCTAACGTCACACTCGTCACGTACTTCCCTTTTATGTCATAATCATTTCTGAGAGGCAAAGAAATTGCATGACAACAAGCAGAGCTAGTGGCGTCAAAATTAACACACATACTTTATGTGACTCAAAAGCCGAACGAGTTACTTTCCGACGTTGTTTTAGATGTGCAAGTGCCAGTCAAAACTCGCGGTGTCGGCACTCTGCCGACCATTTCGTTAGTTAACACCGGTCTTGCTGTGTGTGTTTCAAGCTCAAGAGCATCTCCAAGCAAAAAATGGTCAACAGCAACATTCAGACGGTTTCGTACTGCTCAATTGCTACATTAAAACGGTATGTTTCTTTTTCAGAACTGGAAAAACACAAGCGTGACAGCATTCGAACCTGTAATCTTCAGAGCCGAAGTCCGACGCCTTATCCATTAGGCCACACGGTCACTGACGACCAACATTTACATGTATACGACTCATCTCGAAACGCTCACACCCCTGAGGATTTGTGTTTTCGTTCTACACAGCCGCTGCCCCTTGCTCTTTCCCACCCATTCGTTACATTCAACCTCTGACGTGACCGACCAAATATAGACTGAGAAACAAGACCACACACTTTGTGCATTCGGAATCGAAGGCAGGGCGTCCCTCGCCGCATTTGCTACGATGGCCATTTGCTACTTCTGCAGAAGCGGCGGCGGCGACGACGACGACGACGACGACGACGACGACGACGACGAAGATCGCGAGAGACTCTGAGATATGTGAGAAATACATCTATAAAATGTAATTCAGACTGCCTCGTCCCTCCTTATGCTGTACCGCTTTGACAAATGCTTTATCTGCGCCATTCGCCTTAATCACATCTGAGAGTAAATCTTAAAAAAACGCCTGTCGCTAATTGTTCGTCATCACAGGTACTGTTTGCTATACGGCCACGACGCGCAACTGATTTCCAAAATTCATCTTTCTCCTGTGAGGATGGAACTTACGACCCCTGGTTTATTAGACCAGTGCTCTACCACTGAGCTAAAGAGGCGCGGCCTAGCGGTACTCTTGGGTACTTCGTCCTTACGGTCGTCTGCACCATCAGACTTTAGCTGACAACACTTCATATTACCGGCTAATATTTGCAGCTATGGCGACAAATTACTGCTTGGCTACACATCTGACACGTAACCGATGTGCTCTCCAAACCACAACACTTGCTTTTCAGAACATGTCTTTCACACATGTCTACAAAATCACCTTCACCTTCAAATACAGTTTCCTTGCGACTGACAGAGACGTAGGCAAAGTTTAAAGTTGCTATTTCCATTAAATCTCGTTAATCAGAAAAACGGTAATTTACACCTGCAGCGGAACAAAATTCCGTTCCGCCCAGCGTCTGGCTCGAACCCACGACCCTGGGATTAAGAGTCTGACGCTCTACCGACTGAGATAGCCGGCTACCTCGGTGAATACTTGCCGGGTAGCACGTCACACAGTACTCGTTTGGGTTGGGTGGTCCCATACAGAATCTCTCCATGCTGCCTAATGTTTTCCTAACGTCACACTCGTCACGTACTTCCCTTTTATGTCATAATCATTTCTGAGAGGCAAAGAAATTGCATGACAACAAGCAGAGCTAGTGGCGTCAAAATTAACACACATACTTTATGTGACTCAAAAGCCGAACGAGTTACTTTCCGACGTTGTTTTAGATGTGCAAGTGCCAGTCAAAACTCGCGGTGTCGGCACTCTGCCGACCATTTCGTTAGTTAACACCGGTCTTGCTGTGTGTGTTTTAAGCTCAAGAGCATCTCCAAGCAAAAAATGGTCAACAGCAACATTCAGACGGTTTCGTACTGCTCAATTGCTACATTAAAACGGTATGTTTCTTTTTCAGAACTGGAAAAACACAAGCGTGACAGCATTCGAACCTGTAATCTTCAGAGCCGAAGTCCGACGCCTTATCCATTAGGCCACACGGTCACTGACGACCAACATTTACATGTATACGACTCATCTCGAAACGCTCACACCCCTGAGGATTTGTGTTTTCGTTCTACACAGCCGCTGCCCCTTGCTCTTTCCCACCCATTCGTTACATTCAACCTCTGACGTGACCGACCAAATATAGACTGAGAAACAAGACCACACACTTTGTGCATTCGGAATCGAAGGCAGGGCGTCCCTCGCCGCATTTGCTACGATGGCCATTTGCTACTTCTGCAGAAGCGGCGGCGGCGGCGACGACGACGACGACGACGACGACGACGACGACGAAGATCGCGAGAGACTCTGAGATATGTGAGAAATACATCTATAAAATGTAATTCAGACTGCCTCGTCCCACCTTATGCTGTACCGCTTTGGCAAATGCTTTATCGGCGCCATTCGCCTTAATCACATCTGAGAGTAAATCTTAAAAAAACGCCTGTCGCTAATTGTTCGTCATCACAGGTACTGTTTGCTATACGGCCACGACGCGCAACTGATTTCCAAAATTCATCTTTCTCCTGTGAGGAGGGAACTTACAACCCCTGGTTTATTAGACCAGTGCTCTACCACTGAGCTAAAGAGGCGCGGCCTAGCGGTATTCTTGGGTACTTCGTCCTTACGGTCGTCTGCACCATCAGACTTTAGCTGACAACACTTCATATTACCGGCTGATATTTGCAGCTATGGCGACAAATTACTGCTTGGCTACACATCTGACACGTAACCGATGTGCTCTCCAAACCACAACACTTGCTTTTCAGAACATGTCTTTCACACATGTCTACAAAATCACCTTCACCTTCAAATACAGTTTCCTTGCGACTGACAGAGACGTAGGCAAAGTTTAAAGTTGCTATTTCCATTAAATCTCGTTAATCAGAAAAACGGTAATTTACACCTGCAGCGGAACAAAATTCCGTTCCGCCCAGCGTCTGGCTCGAACCCACGACCCTGGGATTAAGAGTCTGACGCTCTACCGACTGAGATAGCCGGCTACCTCGGTGAATACTTGCCGGGTAGCACGTCACACAGTACTCGTTTGGGTTGGGTGGTCCCATACAGAATCTCTCCATGCTGCCTAATGTTTTCCTAACGTCACACTCGTCACGTACTTCCCTTTTATGTCATAATCATTTCTGAGAGGCAAAGAAATTGCATGACAACAAGCAGAGCTAGTGGCGTCAAAATTAACACACATACTTTATGTGACTCAAAAGCCGAACGAGTTACTTTCCGACGTTGTTTTAGATGTGCAAGTGCCAGTCAAAACTCGCGGTGTCGGCACTCTGCCGACCATTTCGTTAGTTAACACCGGTCTTGCTGTGTGTGTTTCAAGCTCAAGAGCATCTCCAAGCAAAAAATGGTCAACAGCAACATTCAGACGGTTTCGTACTGCTCAATTGCTACATTAAAACGGTATGTTTCTTTTTCAGAACTGGAAAAACACAAGCGTGACAGCATTCGAACCTGTAATCTTCAGAGCCGAAGTCCGACGCCTTATCCATTAGGCCACACGGTCACTGACGACCAACATTTACATGTATACGACTCATCTCGAAACGCTCACACCCCTGAGGATTTGTGTTTTCGTTCTACACAGCCGCTGCCCCTTGCTCTTTCCCACCCATTCGTTACATTCAACCTCTGACGTGACCGACCAAATATAGACTGAGAAACAAGACCACACAATTTGTGCATTCGGAATCGAAGGCAGGGCGTCCCTCGCCGCATTTGCTACGATGGCCATTTGCTACTTCTGCAGAAGCGGCGGCGACGACGACGACGACGACGACGACGACGACGACGACGAATATCGCGAGAGGCTCTGAGATATGTGAGAAATACATCTATAAAATGTAATTCAGACTGCCTCGTCCCTCCTTATGCTGTACCGCTTTGACAAATGCTTTATCTGCGCCATTCGCCTTAATCACATCTGAGAGTAAATCTTAAAAAAACGCCTGTCGCTAATTGTTCGTCATCACAGGTACTGTTTGCTATACGGCCACGACGCGCAACTGATTTCCAAAATTCATCTTTCTCCTGTGAGGATGGAACTTACGACCCCTGGTTTATTAGACCAGTGCTCTACCACTGAGCTAAAGAGGCGCGGCCTAGCGGTACTCTTGGGTACTTCGTCCTTACGGTCGTCTGCACCATCAGACTTTAGCTGACAACACTTCATATTACCGGCTAATATTTGCAGCTATGGCGACAAATTACTGCTTGGCTACACATCTGACACGTAACCGATGTGCTCTCCAAACCACAACACTTGCTTTTCAGAACATGTCTTTCACACATGTCTACAAAATCACCTTCACCTTCAAATACAGTTTCCTTGCGACTGACAGAGACGTAGGCAAAGTTTAAAGTTGCTATTTCCATTAAATCTCGTTAATCAGAAAAACGGTAATTTACACCTGCAGCGGAACAAAATTCCGTTCCGCCCAGCGTCTGGCTCGAACCCACGACCCTGGGATTAAGAGTCTGACGCTCTACCGACTGAGATAGCCGGCTACCTCGGTGAATACTTGCCGGGTAGCACGTCACACAGTACTCGTTTGGGTTGGGTGGTCCCATACAGAATCTCTCCATGCTGCCTAATGTTTTCCTAACGTCACACTCGTCACGTACTTCCCTTTTATGTCATAATCATTTCTGAGAGGCAAAGAAATTGCATGACAACAAGCAGAGCTAGTGGCGTCAAAATTAACACACATACTTTATGTGACTCAAAAGCCGAACGAGTTACTTTCCGACGTTGTTTTAGATGTGCAAGTGCCAGTCAAAACTCGCGGTGTCGGCACTCTGCCGACCATTTCGTTAGTTAACACCGGTCTTGCTGTGTGTGTTTCAAGCTCAAGAGCATCTCCAAGCAAAAAATGGTCAACAGCAACATTCAGACGGTTTCGTACTGCTCAATTGCTACATTAAAACGGTATGTTTCTTTTTCAGAACTGGAAAAACACAAGCGTGACAGCATTCGAACCTGTAATCTTCAGAGCCGAAGTCCGACGCCTTATCCATTAGGCCACACGGTCACTGACGACCAACATTTACATGTATACGACTCATCTCGAAACGCTCACACCCCTGAGGATTTGTGTTTTCGTTCTACACAGCCGCTGCCCCTTGCTCTTTCCCACCCATTCGTTACATTCAACCTCTGACGTGACCGACCAAATATAGACTGAGAAACAAGACCACACACTTTGTGCATTCGGAATCGAAGGCAGGGCGTCCCTCGCCGCATTTGCTACGATGGCCATTTGCTACTTCTGCAGAAGCGGCGGCGGCGGCGGCGACGACGACGACGACGACGACGACGACGACGACGACGACGAAGATCGCGAGAGACTCTGAGATATGTGAGAAATACATCTATAAAATGTAATTCAGACTGCCTCGTCCCACCTTATGCTGTACCGCTTTGGCAAATGCTTTATCGGCGCCATTCGCCTTAATCACATCTGAGAGTAAATCTTAAAAAAACGCCTGTCGCTAATTGTTCGTCATCACAGGTACTGTTTGCTATACGGCCACGACGCGCAACTGATTTCCAAAATTCATCTTTCTCCTGTGAGGAGGGAACTTACAACCCCTGGTTTATTAGACCAGTGCTCTACCACTGAGCTAAAGAGGCGCGGCCTAGCGGTATTCTTGGGTACTTCGTCCTTACGGTCGTCTGCACCATCAGACTTTAGCTGACAACACTTCATATTACCGGCTGATATTTGCAGCTATGGCGACAAATTACTGCTTGGCTACACATCTGACACGTAACCGATGTGCTCTCCAAACCACAACACTTGCTTTTCAGAACATGTCTTTCACACATGTCTACAAAATCACCTTCACCTTCAAATACAGTTTCCTTGCGACTGACAGAGACGTAGGCAAAGTTTAAAGTTGCTATTTCCATTAAATCTCGTTAATCAGAAAAACGGTAATTTACACCTGCAGCGGAACAAAATTCCGTTCCGCCCAGCGTCTGGCTCGAACCCACGACCCTGGGATTAAGAGTCTGACGCTCTACCGACTGAGATAGCCGGCTACCTCGGTGAATACTTGCCGGGTAGCACGTCACACAGTACTCGTTTGGGTTGGGTGGTCCCATACAGAATCTCTCCATGCTGCCTAATGTTTTCCTAACGTCACACTCGTCACGTACTTCCCTTTTATGTCATAATCATTTCTGAGAGGCAAAGAAATTGCATGACAACAAGCAGAGCTAGTGGCGTCAAAATTAACACACATACTTTATGTGACTCAAAAGCCGAACGAGTTACTTTCCGACGTTGTTTTAGATGTGCAAGTGCCAGTCAAAACTCGCGGTGTCGGCACTCTGCCGACCATTTCGTTAGTTAACACCGGTCTTGCTGTGTGTGTTTCAAGCTCAAGAGCATCTCCAAGCAAAAAATGGTCAACAGCAACATTCAGACGGTTTCGTACTGCTCAATTGCTACATTAAAACGGTATGTTTCTTTTTCAGAACTGGAAAAACACAAGCGTGACAGCATTCGAACCTGTAATCTTCACAGCCGAAGTCCGACGCCTTATCCATTAGGCCACACGGTCACTGACGACCAACATTTACATGTATACGACTCATCTCGAAACGCTCACACCCCTGAGGATTTGTGTTTTCGTTCTACACAGCCGCTGCCCCTTGCTCTTTCCCACCCATTCGTTACATTCAACCTCTGACGTGACCGACCAAATATAGACTGAGAAACAAGACCACACAATTTGTGCATTCGGAATCGAAGGCAGGGCGTCCCTCGCCGCATTTGCTACGATGGCCATTTGCTACTTCTGCAGAAGCGGCGGCGGCGGCGACGACGACGACGACGACGACGAAGATCGCGAGAGGCTCTGAGATATGTGAGAAATACATCTATAAAATGTAATTCAGACTGCCTCGTCCCACCTTATGCTGTACCGCTTTGGCAAATGCTTTATCTGCGCCATTCGCCTTAATCACATCTGAGAGTAAATCTTAAAAAAACGCCTGTCGCTAATTGTTCGTCATCACAGGTACTGTTTGCTATACGGCCACGACGCGCAACTGATTTCCAAAATTCATCTTTCTCCTGTGAGGATGGAACTTACGACCCCTGGTTTATTAGACCAGTGCTCTACCACTGAGCTAAAGAGGCGCGGCCTAGCGGTACTCTTGGGTACTTCGTCCTTACGGTCGTCTGCATCATCAGACTTTAGCTGACAACAATTCATATTATCGGCTAATATTTGCAGCTATGGCGACAAATTACTGCTTGGCTACACATCTGACACGTAACCGATGTGCTCTCCAAACCACAACACTTGCTTTTCAGAACATGTCTTTTACACATGTCTACAAAATCACCTTCACCTTCAAATACAGTTTCCTTGCGACTGACAGAGACGTAGGCAAAGTTTAAAGTTGCTATTTCCATTAAATCTCGTTAATCAGAAAAACGGTAATTTACACCTGCAGCGGAACAAAATTCCGTTCCGCCCAGCGTCTGGCTCGAACCCACGACCCTGGGATTAAGAGTCTGACGCTCTACCGACTGAGATAGCCGGCTACCTCGGTGAATATTTGCCGGGTAGCACGTCACACAGTACTCGTTTGGGTTGGGTGGTCCCATACAGCATCTCTCCATGCTGCCTAATGTTTTCCTAACGTCACACTCGTCACGCACTTCACTTTTATGTCATAATCATTTCTGAGAGGCAAAGAAATTGCATGACAACAAGCAGAGCTAGTGGCGTCAAAATTAACACACATACTTTATGTGACTCAAAAGCCGAACGAGTTACTTTCCGACGTTGTTTTAGATGTGCAAGTGCCAGTCAAAACTCGCGGTGTCGGCACTCTGCCGACCATTTCGTTAGTTAACACCGGTCTTGCTGTGTGTGTTTCAAGCTCAAGAGCATCTCCAAGCAAAAAATGGTCAACAGCAACATTCAGACGGTTTCGTACTGCTCAATTGCTACATTAAAACGGTATGTTTCTTTTTCAGAACTGGAAAAACACAAGCGTGACAGCATTCGAACCTGTAATCTTCAGAGCCGAAGTCCGACGCCTTATCCATTAGGCCACACGGTCACTGACGACCAACATTTACATGTATACGACTCATCTCGAAACGCTCACACCCCTGAGGATTTGTGTTTTCGTTCTACACAGCCGCTGCCCCTTGCTCTTTCCCACCCATTCGTTACATTCAACCTCTGACGTGACCGACCAAATATAGACTGAGAAACAAGACCACACAATTTGTGCATTCGGAATCGAAGGCAGGGCGTCCCTCGCCGCATTTGCTACGATGGCCATTTGCTACTTCTGCAGAAGCGGCGGCGGCGACGACGACGACGACGACGACGACGAAGATCGCGAGAGGCTCTGAGATATGTGAGAAATACATCTATAAAATGTAATTCAGACTGCCTCGTCCCACCTTATGCTGTACCGCTTTGGCAAATGCTTTATCTGCGCCATTCGCCTTAATCACATCTGAGAGTAAATCTTAAAAAAACGCCTGTCGCTAATTGTTCGTCATCACAGGTACTGTTTGCTATACGGCCACGACGCGCAACTGATTTCCAAAATTCATCTTTCTCCTGTGAGGATGGAACTTACGACCCCTGGTTTATTAGACCAGTGCTCTACCACTGAGCTAAAGAGGCGCGGCCTAGCGGTACTGTTGGGTACTTCGTCCTTACGGTCGTCTGCATCATCAGACTTTAGCTGACAACAATTCATATTATCGGCTAATATTTGCAGCTATGGCGACAAATTACTGCTTGGCTACACATCTGACACGTAACCGATGTGCTCTCCAAACCACAACACTTGCTTTTCAGAACATGTCTTTTACACATGTCTACAAAATCACCTTCACCTTCAAATACAGTTTCCTTGCGACTGACAGAGACGTAGGCAAAGTTTAAAGTTGCTATTTCCATTAAATCTCGTTAATCAGAAAAACGGTAATTTACACCTGCAGCGGAACAAAATTCCGTTCCGCCCAGCGTCTGGCTCGAACCCACGACCCTGGGATTAAGAGTCTGACGCTCTACCGACTGAGATAGCCGGCTACCTCGGTGAATATTTGCCGGGTAGCACGTCACACAGTACTCGTTTGGGTTGGGTGGTCCCATACAGCATCTCTCCATGCTGCCTAATGTTTTCCTAACGTCACACTCGTCACGCACTTCACTTTTATGTCATAATCATTTCTGAGAGGCAAAGAAATTGCATGACAACAAGCAGAGCTAGTGGCGTCAAAATTAACACACATACTTTATGTGACTCAAAAGCCGAACGAGTTACTTTCCGACGTTGTTTTAGATGTGCAAGTGCCAGTCAAAACTCGCGGTGTCGGCACTCTGCCGACCATTTCGTTAGTTAACACCGGTCTTGCTGTGTGTGTTTCAAGCTCAAGAGCATCTCCAAGCAAAAAATGGTCAACAGCAACATTCAGACGGTTTCGTACTGCTCAATTGCTACATTAAAACGGTATGTTTCTTTTTCAGAACTGGAAAAACACAAGCGTGACAGCATTCGAACCTGTAATCTTCAGAGCCGAAGTCCGACGCCTTATCCATTAGGCCACACGGTCACTGACGACCAACATTTACATGTATACGACTCATCTCGAAACGCTCACACCCCTGAGGATTTGTGTTTTCGTTCTACACAGCCGCTGCCCCTTGCTCTTTCCCACCCATTCGTTACATTCAACCTCTGACGTGACCGACCAAATATAGACTGAGAAACAAGACCACACACTTTGTGCATTCGGAATCGAAGGCAGGGCGTCCCTCGCCGCATTTGCTACGATGGCCATTTGCTACTTCTGCAGAAGCGGCGGCGGCGGCGACGACGACGACGACGACGACGACGACGACGACGAAGATCGCGAGAGACTCTGAGATATGTGAGAAATACATCTATAAAATGTAATTCAGACTGCCTCGTCCCACCTTATGCTGTACCGCTTTGGCAAATGCTTTATCGGCGCCATTCGCCTTAATCACATCTGAGAGTAAATCTTAAAAAAACGCCTGTCGCTAATTGTTCGTCATCACAGGTACTGTTTGCTATACGGCCACGACGCGCAACTGATTTCCAAAATTCATCTTTCTCCTGTGAGGATGGAACTTACGACCCCTGGTTTATTAGACCAGTGCTCTACCACTGAGCTAAAGAGGCGCGGCCTAGCGGTACTCTTGGGTACTTCGTCCTTACGGTCGTCTGCACCATCAGACTTTAGCTGACAACACTTCATATTACCGGCTAATATTTGCAGCTATGGCGACAAATTACTGCTTGGCTACACATCTGACACGTAACCGATGTGCTCTCCAAACCACAACACTTGCTTTTCAGAACATGTCTTTCACACATGTCTACAAAATCACCTTCACCTTCAAATACAGTTTCCTTGCGACTGACAGAGACGTAGGCAAAGTTTAAAGTTGCTATTTCCATTAAATCTCGTTAATCAGAAAAACGGTAATTTACACCTGCAGCGGAACAAAATTCCGTTCCGCCCAGCGTCTGGCTCGAACCCACGACCCTGGGATTAAGAGTCTGACGCTCTACCGACTGAGATAGCCGGCTACCTCGGTGAATACTTGCCGGGTAGCACGTCACACAGTACTCGTTTGGGTTGGGTGGTCCCATACAGAATCTCTCCATGCTGCCTAATGTTTTCCTAACGTCACACTCGTCACGTACTTCCCTTTTATGTCATAATCATTTCTGAGAGGCAAAGAAATTGCATGACAACAAGCAGAGCTAGTGGCGTCAAAATTAACACACATACTTTATGTGACTCAAAAGCCGAACGAGTTACTTTCCGACGTTGTTTTAGATGTGCAAGTGCCAGTCAAAACTCGCGGTGTCGGCACTCTGCCGACCATTTCGTTAGTTAACACCGGTCTTGCTGTGTGTGTTTCAAGCTCAAGAGCATCTCCAAGCAAAAAATGGTCAACAGCAACATTCAGACGGTTTCGTACTGCTCAATTGCTACATTAAAACGGTATGTTTCTTTTTCAGAACTGGAAAAACACAAGCGTGACAGCATTCGAACCTGTAATCTTCAGAGCCGAAGTCCGACGCCTTATCCATTAGGCCACACGGTCACTGACGACCAACATTTACATGTATACGACTCATCTCGAAACGCTCACACCCCTGAGGATTTGTGTTTTCGTTCTACACAGCCGCTGCCCCTTGCTCTTTCCCACCCATTCGTTACATTCAACCTCTGACGTGACCGACCAAATATAGACTGAGAAACAAGACCACACACTTTGTGCATTCGGAATCGAAGGCAGGGCGTCCCTCGCCGCATTTGCTACGATGGCCATTTGCTACTTCTGCAGAAGCGGCGGCGGCGGCGGCGACGACGACGACGACGACGACGACGACGACGACGACGACGAAGATCGCGAGAGACTCTGAGATATGTGAGAAATACATCTATAAAATGTAATTCAGACTGCCTCGTCCCACCTTATGCTGTACCGCTTTGGCAAATGCTTTATCGGCGCCATTCGCCTTAATCACATCTGAGAGTAAATCTTAAAAAAACGCCTGTCGCTAATTGTTCGTCATCACAGGTACTGTTTGCTATACGGCCACGACGCGCAACTGATTTCCAAAATTCATCTTTCTCCTGTGAGGAGGGAACTTACAACCCCTGGTTTATTAGACCAGTGCTCTACCACTGAGCTAAAGAGGCGCGGCCTAGCGGTATTCTTGGGTACTTCGTCCTTACGGTCGTCTGCACCATCAGACTTTAGCTGACAACACTTCATATTACCGGCTGATATTTGCAGCTATGGCGACAAATTACTGCTTGGCTACACATCTGACACGTAACCGATGTGCTCTCCAAACCACAACACTTGCTTTTCAGAACATGTCTTTCACACATGTCTACAAAATCACCTTCACCTTCAAATACAGTTTCCTTGCGACTGACAGAGACGTAGGCAAAGTTTAAAGTTGCTATTTCCATTAAATCTCGTTAATCAGAAAAACGGTAATTTACACCTGCAGCGGAACAAAATTCCGTTCCGCCCAGCGTCTGGCTCGAACCCACGACCCTGGGATTAAGAGTCTGACGCTCTACCGACTGAGATAGCCGGCTACCTCGGTGAATACTTGCCGGGTAGCACGTCACACAGTACTCGTTTGGGTTGGGTGGTCCCATACAGAATCTCTCCATGCTGCCTAATGTTTTCCTAACGTCACACTCGTCACGTACTTCCCTTTTATGTCATAATCATTTCTGAGAGGCAAAGAAATTGCATGACAACAAGCAGAGCTAGTGGCGTCAAAATTAACACACATACTTTATGTGACTCAAAAGCCGAACGAGTTACTTTCCGACGTTGTTTTAGATGTGCAAGTGCCAGTCAAAACTCGCGGTGTCGGCACTCTGCCGACCATTTTCGTTAGTTAACACCGGTCTTGCTGTGTGTGTTTCAAGCTCAAGAGCATCTCCAAGCAAAAATGGTCAACAGCAACATTCAGACGGTTTCGTACTGCTCAATTGCTACATTAAAACGGTATGTTTCTTTTTCAGAACTGGAAAAACACAAGCGTGACAGCATTCGAACCTGTAATCTTCACAGCCGAAGTCCGACGCCCTTATCCATTAGGCCACACGGTCACTGACGACCAACATTTACATGTATACGACTCATCTCGAAACGCTCACACCCCTGAGGATTTGTGTTTTCGTTCTACACAGCCGCTGCCCCTTGCTCTTTCCCACCCATTCGTTACATTCAACCTCTGACGTGACCGACCAAATATAGACTGAGAAACAAGACCACACAATTTGTGCATTCGGAATCGAAGGCAGGGCGTCCCCTCGCCGCATTTGCTACGATGGCCATTTGCTACTTCTGCAGAAGCGGCGGCGGCGACGACGACGACGACGACGACGAAGATCGCGAGAGGGCTCTGAAGATATGTGAGAAAATACATCTATAAAATGTAAATTCAGACTGCCTCGTCCCACCTTATGCTGTACCGCTTTGGCAAATGCTTTATCTGCGCCATTCGCCTTAATCACATCTGAGGAGTAAATCTTAAAAAAAACGCCTGTCGCTAATTGTTCGTCATCACAGGTACTGTTTGCTATACGGCCACGACGCGCAACTGATTTCCAAAATTCATCTTTCTCCTGTGAGGATGGAACTTACGACCCCTGGTTTATTAGACCAGTGCTCTACCACTGAGCTAAAGAGGCGCGGCCTAGCGGTACTCTTGGGTACTTCGTCCTTACGGTCGTCTGCATCATCAGACTTTAGCTGACAACAATTCATATTATCGGCTAATATTTGCAGCTATGGCGACAAATTACTGCTTGGCTACACATCTGACACGTAACCGATGTGCTCTCCAAACCACAACACTTGCTTTTCAGAACATGTCTTTTACACATGTCTACAAAATCACCTTCACCTTCAAATACAGTTTCCTTGCGACTGACAGAGACGTAGGCAAAGTTTAAAGTTGCTATTTCCATTAAATCTCGTTAATCAGAAAAACGGTAATTTACACCTGCAGCGGAACAAAATTCCGTTCCGCCCAGCGTCTGGCTCGAACCCACGACCCTGGGATTAAGAGTCTGACGCTCTACCGACTGAGATAGCCGGCTACCTCGGTGAATATTTGCCGGGGTAGCACGTCACACAGTACTCGTTTGGGTTGGGTGGTCCCATACAGCATCTCTCCATGCTGCCTAATGTTTTCCCTAACGTCACACTCGTCACGCACTTCACTTTTATGTCATAATCATTTCTGAGAGGCAAAGAAATTGCATGACAACAAGCAGAGCTAGTGGCGTCAAAATTAACACACATACTTTATGTGACTCAAAAGCCGAACGAGTTACTTTCCGACGTTGTTTTAGATGTGCAAGTGCCAGTCAAAACTCGCGGTGTCGGCACTCTGCCGACCATTTCGTTAGTTAACACCGGTCTTGCTGTGTGTGTTTCAAGCTCAAGAGCATCTCCAAGCAAAAAATGGTCAACAGCAAACATTCAGACGGTTTCGTACTGCTCAATTGCTACATTAAAACGGTATGTTTCTTTTTCAGAACTGGAAAAACACAAGCGTGACAGCATTCGAACCTGTAATCTTCAGAGCCGAAGTCCGACGCCTTATCCATTAGGCCACACGGTCACTGGACGACCAACATTTACATGTATACGACTCATCTCGAAACGCTCACACCCCTGAGGATTTGTGTTTTCGTTCTACACAGCCGCTGCCCCTTGCTCTTTCCCACCCATTCGTTACATTCAACCTCTGACGTGACCGACCAAATATAGACTGAGAACAAGACCACACAATTTGTGCATTCGGAATCGAAGGCAGGGCGTCCCTCGCCGCATTTGCTACGATGGCCATTTGCTACTTCTGCAGAAGCGGCGGCGGCGACGACGACGACGACGACGACGACGAAGATCGCGAGAGGCTCTGAGATATGTGAGAAATACATCTATAAAATGTAATTCAGACTGCCTCGTCCCACCTTATGCTGTACCGCTTTGGCAAATGCTTTATCTGCGCCATTCGCCTTAATCACATCTGAGAGTAAATCTTAAAAAAACGCCTGTCGCTAATTGTTCGTCATCACAGGTACTGTTTGCTATACGGCCACGACGCGCAACTGATTTCCAAAATTCATCTTTCTCCTGTGAGGATGGAACTTACGACCCCTGGTTTATTAGACCAGTGCTCTACCACTGAGCTAAAGAGGCGCGGCCTAGCGGTACTGTTGGGGTACTTCGTCCTTACGGTCGTCTGCATCATCAGACTTTAGCTGACAACAATTCATATTATCGGCTAATATTTGCAGCTATGGCGACAAAATTACTGCTTGGCTACACATCTGACACGTAAACCGATGTGCTCTCCAAACCACAACACTTGCTTTTCAGAACATGTCTTTTACACATGTCTACAAAAATCACCTTCACCTTCAAATACAGTTTCCTTGCGACTGACAGAGACGTAGGCAAAGTTTAAAGTTGCTATTTCCATTAAATCTCGTTAATCAGAAAAAACGGTAATTTACACCTGCAGCGGAACAAAATTCCGTTCCGCCCAGCGTCTGGCTCGAACCCACGACCCTGGGATTAAGAGTCTGACGCTCTAACCGACTGAGATAGCCGGCTACCTCGGTGAATATTTGCCGGGTAGCACGTCACACAGTACTCGTTTGGGTTGGGTGGTCCCCATACAGCATCTCTCCATGCTGCCTAATGTTTTCCTAACGTCACACTCGTCACGCACTTCACTTTTATGTCATAATCATTTCTGAGAGGCAAAGAAATTGCATGACAACAAGCAGAGCTAGTGGCGTCAAAATTAACACACATACTTTATGTGACTCAAAAGCCGAACGAGTTACTTTCCGACGTTGTTTTAGATGTGCAAGTGCCAGTCAAAACTCGCGGTGTCGGCACTCTGCCGACCATTTCGTTAGTTAACACCGGTCTTGCTGTGTGTGTTTCAAGCTCAAGAGCATCTCCAAGCAAAAAATGGTCAACAGCAACATTCAGACGGTTTCGTACTGCTCAATTGCTACATTAAAACGGTATGTTTCTTTTTCAGAACTGGAAAAACACAAGCGTGACAGCATTCGAACCTGTAATCTTCAGAGCCGAAGTCCGACGCCTTATCCATTAGGCCACACGGTCACTGACGACCAACATTTACATGTATACGACTCATCTCGAAACGCTCACACCCCTGAGGGATTTGTGTTTTCGTTCTACACAGCCGCTGCCCCTTGCTCTTTCCCACCCATTCGTTACATTCAACCTCTGACGTGACCGACCAAATATAGACTGAGAAACAAGACCACACACTTTGTGCATTCGGAATCGAAGGCAGGGCGTCCCTCGCCGCATTTGCTACGATGGCCATTTGCTACTTCTGCAGAAGCGGCGGCGGCGGCGACGACGACGACGACGACGACGACGACGACGACGACGACGACGACGAAGATCGCGAGAGACTCTGAGATATGTGAGAAATACATCTATAAAATGTAATTCAGACTGCCTCGTCCCACCTTATGGCTGTACCCGCTTTGGCAAATGCTTTATCCTGCGCCATTCGCCTTAATCACATCTGAGAGTAAATCTTAAAAAAACGCCTGTCGCTAATTGTTCGTCATCACAGGTACTGTTTGCTATACGGCCACGACGCGCAACTGATTTCCAAAATTCATCTTTCTCCTGTGAGGAGGGAACTTACAACCCCTGGTTTATTAGACCAGTGCTCTACCACTGAGCTTAAAGAGGCGCGGCCTAGCGGTATTCTTGGGTACTTCGTCCTTACGGTCGTCTGCACCATCAGACTTTAGCTGACAACACTTCATATTACCGGCTGATATTTGCAGCTATGGCGACAAATTACTGCTTGGCTACACATCTGACACGTAACCGATGTGCTCTCCAAACCACAACACTTGCTTTTCAGAACATGTCTTTCACACATGTCTACAAAATCACCTTCACCTTCAAATACAGTTTCCTTGCGACTGACAGAGACGTAGGCAAAGTTTAAAGTTGCTATTTCCATTAAATCTCGTTAATCAGAAAAACGGTAATTTACACCTGCAGCGGAACAAAATTCCGTTCCGCCCAGCGTCTGGCTCGAACCCACGACCCTGGGATTAAGAGTCTGACGCTCTACCGACTGAGATAGCCGGCTACCTCGGTGAATACTTGCCGGGTAGCACGTCACACAGTACTCGTTTGGGTTGGGTGGTCCCATACAGAATCTCTCCATGCTGCCTAATGTTTTCCTAACGTCACACTCGTCACGTACTTCCCTTTTATGTCATAATCATTTCTGAGAGGCAAAGAAATTGCATGACAACAAGCAGAGCTAGTGGCGTCAAAATTAACACACATACTTTATGTGACTCAAAAGCCGAACGAGTTACTTTCCGACGTTGTTTTAGATGTGCAAGTGCCAGTCAAAACTCGCGGTGTCGGCACTCTGCCGACCATTTCGTTAGTTAACACCGGTCTTGCTGTGTGTGTTTCAAGCTCAAGAGCATCTCCAAGCAAAAATATGGTCAACAGCAACATTCAGACGGTTTCGTACTGCTCAATTGCTACATTAAAACGGTATGTTTCTTTTTCAGAACTGGAAAAACACAAGCGTGACAGCATTCGAACCTGTAATCTTCAGAGCCGAAGTCCGACGCCTTATCCATTAGGCCACACGGTCACTGACGACCAACATTTACATGTATACGACTCATCTCGAAACGCTCACACCCCTGAGGATTTGTGTTTTCGTTCTACACAGCCGCTGCCCCTTGCTCTTTCCCACCCATTCGTTACATTCAACCTCTGACGTGACCGACCAAATATAGACTGAGAAACAAGACCACACAATTTGTGCATTCGGAATCGAAGGCAGGGCGTCCCTCGCCGCATTTGCTACGATGGCCATTTGCTACTTCTGCAGAAGCGGCGGCGGCGGCGACGACGACGACGACGACGACGACGACGAAGATCGCGAGAGGCTCTGAGATATGTGAGAAATACATCTATAAAATGTAATTCAGACTGCCTCGTCCCACCTTATGCTGTACCGCTTTGGCAAATGCTTTATCTGCGCCATTCGCCTTAATCACATCTGAGAGTAAATCTTAAAAAAAACGCCTGTCGCTAATTGTTCGTCATCACAGGTACTGTTTGCTATACGGCCACGACGCGCAACTGATTTCCAAAATTCATCTTTCTCCTGTGAGGATGGAACTTACGACCCCTGGTTTATTAGACCAGTGCTCTACCACTGAGCTAAAGAGGCGCGGCCTAGCGGTACTCTTGGGTACTTCGTCCTTACGGTCGTCTGCATCATCAGGACTTTAGCTGACAACAATTCATATTATCGGCTAATATTTGCAGCTATGGCGACAAATTACTGCTTGGCTACACATCTGACACGTAACCGATGTGCTCTCCAAACCACAACACTTGCTTTTCAGAACATGTCTTTTACACATGTCTACAAAATCACCTTCACCTTCAAATACAGTTTTCCTTGCGACTGACAGAGACGTAGGCAAAGTTTAAAAGTTGCTATTTCCATTAAATCTCGTTAATCAGAAAAACGGTAATTTACACCTGCAGCGGAACAAAATTCCGTTCCGCCCAGCGTCTGGCTCGAAACCCACGACCCCTGGGATTAAGAGTCTGACGCTCTAACCGACTGAGATAGCCGGCTACCTCGGTGAATATTTGCCGGGTAGCACGTCACACAGTACTCGTTTGGGTTGGGGTGGTCCCCATACAGCATCTCTCCATGCTGCCTAATGTTTTTCCTAACGTCACACTCGTCACGCACTTCACTTTTATGTCATAATCATTTCTGAGAGGCAAAGAAATTGCATGACAACAAGCAGAGCTAGTGGCGTCAAAATTAACACACATACTTTATGTGACTCAAAAGCCGAACGAGTTACTTTCCCGACGTTGTTTTAGATGTGCAAGTGCCAGTCAAAACTCGCGGTGTCGGCACTCCTGCCGACCATTTCGTTAGTTAACACCGGTCTTGCTGTGTGTGTTTCAAGCTCAAGAGCATCTCCAAGCAAAAAATGGTCAACAGCAACATTCAGACGGTTTCGTACTGCTCAATTGCTACATTAAAACGGTATGTTTCTTTTTCAGAACTGGAAAAACACAAGCGAACACGCGATCTAGTGTTAGGCCACACGGTCACTGACGACCAACATTTACATGTATACGACTCATCTCGAAACGCTCACACCCCTGAGGATTTGTGTTTTCGTTCTACACAGCCGCTGCCCCTTGCTCTTTCCCACCCATTCGTTACATTCAACCTCTGACGTGACCGACCAAATATAGACTGAGAAACAAGACCACACACTTTGTGCATTCGGAATCGAAGGCAGGGCGTCCCTCGCCGCATTTGCTACGATGGCCATTTGCTACTTCTGCAGAAGCGGCGGCGGCGACGACGACGACGACGACGACGACGACGAAGATCGCGAGAGGCTCCGAGATATGTGAGAAATACATCTATAAAATGTAATTCAGACTGCCTCGTCCCACCTTATGCTGTACCGCTTTGGCAAATGCTTTATCTGCGCCATTCGCCTTAATCACATCTGAGAGTAAATCTTAAAAAAACGCCTGTCGCTAATTGTTCGTCATCACAGGTACTGTTTGCTATACGGCCACGACGCGCAACTGATTTCCAAAATTCATCTTTCTCCTGTGAGGATGGAACTTACGACCCCTGGTTTATTAGACCAGTGCTCTACCACTGAGCTAAAGAGGCGCGGCCTAGCGGTACTCTTGGGTACTTCGTCCTTACGGTCGTCTGCATCATCAGACTTTAGCTGACAACAATTCATATTATCGGCTAATATTTGCAGCTATGGCGACAAATTACTGCTTGGCTACACATCTGACACGTAACCGATGTGCTCTCCAAACCACAACACTTGCTTTTCAGAACATGTCTTTTACACATGTCTACAAAATCACCTTCACCTTCAAATACAGTTTCCTTGCGACTGACAGAGACGTAGGCAAAGTTTAAAGTTGCTATTTCCATTAAATCTCGTTAATCAGAAAAACGGTAATTTACACCTGCAGCGGAACAAAATTCCGTTCCGCCCAGCGTCTGGCTCGAACCCACGACCCTGGGATTAAGAGTCTGACGCTCTACCGACTGAGATAGCCGGCTACCTCGGTGAATATTTGCCGGGTAGCACGTCACACAGTACTCGTTTGGGTTGGGTGGTCCCATACAGCATCTCTCCATGCTGCCTAATGTTTTCCTAACGTCACACTCGTCACGCACTTCACTTTTATGTCATAATCATTTCTGAGAGGCAAAGATATTGCATGACAACAAGCAGAGCTAGTGGCGTCAAAATTAACACACATACTTTATGTGACTCAAAAGCCGAACGAGTTACTTTCCGACGTTGTTTTAGATGTGCAAGTGCCAGTCAAAACTCGCGGTGTCGGCACTCTGCCGACCATTTCGTTAGTTAACACCGGTCTTGCTGTGTGTGTTTCAAGCTCAAGAGCATCTCCAAGCAAAAAATGGTCAACAGCAACATTCAGACGGTTTCGTACTGCTCAATTGCTACATTAAAACGGTATGTTTCTTTTTCAGAACTGGAAAAACACAAGCGTGACAGCATTCGAACCTGTAATCTTCAGAGCCGAAGTCCGACGCCTTATCCATTAGGCCACACGGTCACTGACGACCAACATTTACATGTATACGACTCATCTCGAAACGCTCACACCCCTGAGGATTTGTGTTTTCGTTCTACACAGCCGCTGCCCCTTGCTCTTTCCCACCCATTCGTTACATTCAACCTCTGACGTGACCGACCAAATATAGACTGAGAAACAAGACCACACACTTTGTGCATTCGGAATCTAAGGCAGGGCGTCCCTCGCCGCATTTGCTACGATGGCCATTTGCTACTTCTGCAGAAGCGGCGGCGGCGACGACGACGACGACGACGACGACGACGACGAAGATCGCGAGAGGCTCCGAGATATGTGAGAAATACATCTATAAAATGTAATTCAGACTGCCTCGTCCCACCTTATGCTGTACCGCTTTGGCAAATGCTTTATCTGCGCCATTCGCCTTAATCACATCTGAGAGTAAATCTTAAAAAAACGCCTGTCGCTAATTGTTCGTCATCACAGGTACTGTTTGCTATACGGCCACGACGCGCAACTGATTTCCAAAATTCATCTTTCTCCTGTGAGGATGGAACTTACGACCCCTGGTTTATTAGACCAGTGCTCTACCACTGAGCTAAAGAGGCGCGGCCTAGCGGTACTCTTGGGTACTTCGTCCTTACGGTCGTCTGCATCATCAGACTTTAGCTGACAACAATTCATATTATCGGCTAATATTTGCAGCTATGGCGACAAATTACTGCTTGGCTACACATCTGACACGTAACCGATGTGCTCTCCAAACCACAACACTTGCTTTTCAGAACATGTCTTTTACACATGTCTACAAAATCACCTTCACCTTCAAATACAGTTTCCTTGCGACTGACAGAGACGTAGGCAAAGTTTAAAGTTGCTATTTCCATTAAATCTCGTTAATCAGAAAAACGGTAATTTACACCTGCAGCGGAACAAAATTCCGTTCCGCCCAGCGTCTGGCTCGAACCCACGACCCTGGGATTAAGAGTCTGACGCTCTACCGACTGAGATAGCCGGCTACCTCGGTGAATATTTGCCGGGTAGCACGTCACACAGTACTCGTTTGGGTTGGGTGGTCCCATACAGCATCTCTCCATGCTGCCTAATGTTTTCCTAACGTCACACTCGTCACGCACTTCACTTTTATGTCATAATCATTTCTGAGAGGCAAAGATATTGCATGACAACAAGCAGAGCTAGTGGCGTCAAAATTAACACACATACTTTATGTGACTCAAAAGCCGAACGAGTTACTTTCATCTGTCTCGCGTGTGTTGCAAGTGCCAGTCAAAACTCGCGGTGTCGGCACTCTGCCGACCATTTCGTTAGTTAACACCGGTCTTGCTGTGTGTGTTTCAAGCTCAAGAGCATCTCCAAGCAAAAAATGGTCAACAGCAACATTCAGACGGTTTCGTACTGCTCAATTGCTACATTAAAACGGTATGTTTCTTTTTCAGAACTGGAAAAACACAAGCGTGACAGCATTCGAACCTTTAATCTTCAGAGCCGAAGTCCGACGCCTTATCCATTAGGCCACACGGTCACTGACGACCAACATTTACATGTATACGACTCATCTCGAAACGCTCACACCCCTGAGGATTTGTGTTTTCGTTCTACACAGCCGCTGCCCCTTGCTCTTTCCCACCCATTCGTTACATTCAACCTCTGACGTGACCGACCAATTATAGACTGAGAAACAAGACCACACACTTTGTGCATTCGGAATCGAAGGCAGGGCGTCCCTCGCCGCATTTGCTACGATGGCCATTTGCTACTTCTGCAGAAGCGGCGGCGACGACGACGACGACGACGACGAAGATCGCGAGAGACTCTGAGATATGTGAGAAATACATCTATAAAATGTAATTCAGACTGCCTCGTCCCACCTTATGCTGTACCGCTTTGGCAAATGCTTTATCTGCGCCATTCGCCTTAATCACATCTGAGAGTAAATCTTAAAAAAACGCCTGTCGCTAATTGTTCGTCATCACAGGTACTGTTTGCTATACGGCCACGACGCGCAACTGATTTCCAAAATTCATCTTTCTCCTGTGAGGAGGGAACTTACAACCCCTGGTTTATTAGACCAGTGCTCTACCACTGAGCTAAAGAGGCGCGGCCTAGCGGTACTCTTGGGTACTTCGTCCTTACGGTCGTCTGCACCATCAGACTTTAGCTGACAACACTTCATATTACCGGCTGATATTTGCAGCTATGGCGACAAATTACTGCTTGGCTACACATCTGACACGTAACCGATGTGCTCTCCAAACCACAACACTTGCTTTTCAGAACATGTCTTTCACACATGTCTACAAAATCACCTTCACCTTCAAATACAGTTTCCTTGCGACTGACAGAGACGTAGGCAAAGTTTAAAGTTGCTATTTCCATTAAATCTCGTTAATCAGAAAAACGGTAATTTACACCTGCAGCGGAACAAAATTCCGTTCCGCCCAGCGTCTGGCTCGAACCCACGACCCTGGGATTAAGAGTTTGACGCTCTACCGACTGAGATAGCCGGCTACCTCGGTGAATACTTGCCGGGTAGCACGTCACACAGTACTCGTTTGGGTTGGGTGGTCCCATACAGAATCTCTCCATGCTGCCTAATGTTTTCCTAACGTCACACTCGTCACGTACTTCACTTTTATGTCATAATCATTTCTGAGAGGCAAAGAAATTGCATGACAACAAGCAGAGCTAGTGGCGTCAAAATTAACACACATACTTTATGTGACTCAAAAGCCGAACGAGTTACTTTCCGACGTTGTTTTAGATGTGCAAGTGCCAGTCAAAACTCGCGGTGTCGGCACTCTGCCGACCATTTCGTTAGTTAACACCGGTCTTGCTGTGTGTGTTTCAAGCTCAAGAGCATCTCCAAGCAAAAAATGGTCAACAGCAACATTCAGACGGTTTCGTACTGCTCAATTGCTACATTAAAACGGTATGTTTCTTTTTCAGAACTGGAAAAACACAAGCGTGACAGCATTCGAACCTGTAATCTTCAGAGCCGAAGTCCGACGCCTTATCCATTAGGCCACACGGTCACTGACGACCAACATTTACATGTATACGACTCATCTCGAAACGCTCACACCCCTGAGGATTTGTGTCTTCGTTCTACACAGCCGCTGCCCCTTGCTCTTTCCCACCCATTCGTTACATTCAACCTCTGACGTGACCGACCAAATATAGACTGAGAAACAAGACCACACAATTTGTGCATTCGGAATCGAAGGCAGGGCGTCCCTCGCCGCATTTGCTACGATGGCCATTTGCTACTTCTGCAGAAGCGGCGGCGGCGACGACGACGACGACGACGACGACGACGAAGATCGCGAGAGGCTCTGAGATATGTGAGAAATACATCTATAAAATGTAATTCAGACTGCCTCGTCCCACCTTATGCTGTACCGCTTTGGCAAATGCTTTATCTGCGCCATTCGCCTTAATCACATCTGAGAGTAAATCTTAAAAAAACGCCTGTCGCTAATTGTTCGTCATCACAGGTACTGTTTGCTATACGGCCACGACGCGCAACTGATTTCCAAAATTCATCTTTCTCCTGTGAGGATGGAACTTACGACCCCTGGTTTATTAGACCAGTGCTCTACCACTGAGCTAAAGAGGCGCGGCCTAGCGGTACTCTTGGGTACTTCGTCCTTACGGTCGTCTGCATCATCAGACTTTAGCTGACAACAATTCATATTATCGGCTAATATTTGCAGCTATGGCGACAAATTACTGCTTGGCTACACATCTGACACGTAACCGATGTGCTCTCCAAACCACAACACTTGCTTTTCAGAACATGTCTTTCACACATGTCTACAAAATCACCTTCACCTTCAAATACAGTTTCCTTGCGACTGACAGAGACGTAGGCAAAGTTTAAAGTTGCTATTTCCATTAAATCTCGTTAATCAGAAAAACGGTAATTTACACCTGCAGCGGAACAAAATTCCGTTCCGCCCAGCGTCTGGCTCGAACCCACGACCCTGGGATTAAGAGTCTGACGCTCTACCGACTGAGATAGCCGGCTACCTCGGTGAATACTTGCCGGGTAGCACGTCACACAGTACTCGTTTGGGTTGGGTGGTCCCATACAGAATCTCTCCATGCTGCCTAATGTTTTCCTAACGTCACACTCGTCACGTACTTCCCTTTTATGTCATAATCATTTCTGAGAGGCAAAGAAATTGCATGACAACAAGCAGAGCTAGTGGCGTCAAAATTAACACACATACTTTATGTGACTCAAAAGCCGAACGAGTTACTTTCCGACGTTGTTTTAGATGTGCAAGTGCCAGTCAAAACTCGCGGTGTCGGCACTCTGCCGACCATTTCGTTAGTTAACACCGGTCTTGCTGTGTGTGTTTCAAGCTCAAGAGCATCTCCAAGCAAAAAATGGTCAACAGCAACATTCAGACGGTTTCGTACTGCTCAATTGCTACATTAAAACGGTATGTTTCTTTTTCAGAACTGGAAAAACACAAGCGTGACAGCATTCGAACCTGTAATCTTCAGAGCCGAAGTCCGACGCCTTATCCATTAGGCCACACGGTCACTGTCGACCAACATTTACATGTATACGACTCATCTCGAAACGCTCACACCCCTGAGGATTTGTGTTTTCGTTCTACACAGCCGCTGCCCCTTGCTCTTTCCCACCCATTCGTTACATTCAACCTCTGACGTGACCGACCAAATATAGACTGAGAAACAAGACCACACACTTTGTGCATTCGGAATCGAAGGCAGGGCGTCCCTCGCCGCATTTGCTACGATGGCCATTTGCTACTTCTGCAGAAGCGGCGGCGGCGACGACGACGACGACGACGACGACGACGACGACGACGAAGATCGCGAGAGGCTCTGAGATATGTCAGAAATACATCTATAAAATGTAATTCAGACTGCCTCGTCCCACCTTATGCTGTACCGCTTTGGCAAATGCTTTATCTGCGCCATTCGCCTTAATCACATCTGAGAGTAAATCTTAAAAAAACGCCTGTCGCTAATTGTTCGTCATCACAGGTACTGTTTGCTATACGGCCACGACGCGCAACTGATTTCCAAAATTCATCTTTCTCCTGTGAGGATGGAACTTACGACCCCTGGTTTATTAGACCAGTGCTCTACCACTGAGCTAAAGAGGCGCGGCCTAGCGGTACTCTTGGGTACTTCGTCCTTACGGTCGTCTGCATCATCAGACTTTAGCTGACAACAATTCATATTATCAGCTAATATTTGCAGCTATGGCGACAAATTACTGCTTGGCTACACATCTGACACGTAACCGATGTGCTCTCCAAACCACAACACTTGCTTTTCAGAACATGTCTTTTACACATGTCTACAAAATCACCTTCACCTTCAAATACAGTTTCCTTGCGACTGACAGAGACGTAGGCAAAGTTTAAAGTTGCTATTTCCATTAAATCTCGTTAATCAGAAAAACGGTAATTTACACCTGCAGCGGAACAAAATTCCGTTCCGCCCAGCGTCTGGCTCGAACCCACGACCCTGGGATTAAGAGTCTGACGCTCTACCGACTGAGATAGCCGGCTACCTCGGTGAATATTTGCCGGGTAGCACGTCACACAGTACTCGTTTGGGTTGGGTGGTCCCATACAGCATCTCTCCATGCTGCCTAATGTTTTCCTAACGTCACACTCGTCACGCACTTCACTTTTATGTCATAATCATTTCTGAGAGGCAAAGAAATTGCATGACAACAAGCAGAGCTAGTGGCGTCAAAATTAACACACATACTTTATGTGACTCAAAAGCCGAACGAGTTACTTTCCGACGTTGTTTTAGATGTGCAAGTGCCAGTCAAAACTCGCGGTGTCGGCACTCTGCCGACCATTTCGTTAGTTAACACCGGTCTTGCTGTGTGTGTTTCAAGCTCAAGAGCATCTCCAAGCAAAAAATGGTCAACAGCAACATTCAGACGGTTTCGTACTGCTCAATTGCTACATTAAAACGGTATGTTTCTTTTTCAGAACTGGAAAAACACAAGCGTGACAGCATTCGAACCTGTAATCTTCAGAGCCGAAGTCCGACGCCTTATCCATTAGGCCACACGGTCACTGACGACCAACATTTACATGTATACGACTCATCTCGAAACGCTCACACCCCTGAGGATTTGTGTTTTCGTTCTACACAGCCGCTGCCCCTTGCTCTTTCCCACCCATTCGTTACATTCAACCTCTGACGTGACCGCCAAATATAGACTGAGAAACAAGACCACACACTTTGTGCATTCGGAATCGAAGGCAGGGCGTCCCTCGCCGCATTTGCTACGATGGCCATTTGCTACTTCTGCAGAAGCGGCGGCGGCGACGACGACGACGACGACGACGACGACGAAGATCGCGAGAGGCTCTGAGATATGTGAGAAATACATCTATAAAATGTAATTCAGACTGCCTCGTCCCACCTTATGCTGTACCGCTTTGGCAAATGCTTTATCTGCGCCATTCGCCTTAATCACATCTGAGAGTAAATCTTAAAAAAACGCCTGTCGCTAATTGTTCGTCATCACAGGTACTGTTTGCTATACGGCCACGACGCGCAACTGATTTCCAAAATTCATCTTTCTCCTGTGAGGATGGAACTTACGACCCCTGGTTTATTAGACAAGTGCTCTACCACTGAGCTAAAGAGGCGCGGCCTAGCGGTACTCTTGGGTACTTCGTCCTTACGGTCGTCTGCATCATCAGACTTTAGCTGACAAGAATGCATATTATCGGCTAATATTTACAGCTATGGCGACAAATTACTGCTTGGCTACACATCTGACACGTAACCGATGTGCTCTCCAAACCACAACACTTGCTTTTCAGAACATGTCTTTCACACATGTCTACAAAATCACCTTCACCTTCAAATACAGTTTCCTTGCGACTGACAGAGACGTAGGCAAAGTTTAAAGTTGCTATTTCCATTAAATCTCGTTAATCAGAAAAACGGTAATTTACACCTGCAGCGGAACAAAATTCCGTTCCGCCCAGCGTCTGGCTCGAACCCACGACCCTGGGATTAAGAGTCTGACGCTCTACCGACTGAGATAGCCGGCTACCTCGGTGAATACTTGCCGGGTAGCACGTCACACAGTACTCGTTTGGGTTGGGTGGTCCCATACAGAATCTCTCCATGCTGCCTAATGTTTTCCTAACGTCACACTCGTCACGTACTTCCCTTTTATGTCATAATCATTTCTGAGAGGCAAAGAAATTGCATGACAACAAGCAGAGCTAGTGGCGTCAAAATTAACACACATACTTTATGTGACTCAAAAGCCGAACGAGTTACTTTCCGACGTTGTTTTAGATGTGCAAGTGCCAGTCAAAACTCGCGGTGTCGGCACTCTGCCGACCATTTCGTTAGTTAACACCGGTCTTGCTGTGTGTGTTTCAAGCTCAAGAGCATCTCCAAGCAAAAAATGGTCAACAGCAACATTCAGACGGTTTCGTACTGCTCAATTGCTACATTAAAACGGTATGTTTCTTTTTCAGAACTGGAAAAACACAAGCGTGACAGCATTCGAACCTGTAATCTTCAGAGCCGAAGTCCGACGCCTTATCCATTAGGCCACACGGTCACTGTCGACCAACATTTACATGTATACGACTCATCTCGAAACGCTCACACCCCTGAGGATTTGTGTTTTCGTTCTACACAGCCGCTGCCCCTTGCTCTTTCCCACCCATTCGTTACATTCAACCTCTGACGTGACCGACCAAATATAGACTGAGAAACAAGACCACACACTTTGTGCATTCGGAATCGAAGGCAGGGCGTCCCTCGCCGCATTTGCTACGATGGCCATTTGCTACTTCTGCAGAAGCGGCGGCGGCGACGACGACGACGACGAAGATCGCGAGAGGCTCCGAGATATGTCAGAAATACATCTATAAAATGTAATTCAGACTGCCTCGTCCCACCTTATGCTGTACCGCTTTGGCAAATGCTTTATCTGCGCCATTCGCCTTAATCACATCTGAGAGTAAATCTTAAAAAAACGCCTGTCGCTAATTGTTCGTCATCACAGGTACTGTTTGCTATACGGCCACGACGCGCAACTGATTTCCAAAATTCATCTTTCTCCTGTGAGGATGGAACTTACGACCCCTGGTTTATTAGACCAGTGCTCTACCACTGAGCTAAAGAGGCGCGGCCTAGCGGTACTGTTGGGTACTTCGTCCTTACGGTCGTCTGCATCATCAGACTTTAGCTGACAACAATTCATATTATCGGCTAATATTTGCAGCTATGGCGACAAATTACTGCTTGGCTACACATCTGACACGTAACCGATGTGCTCTCCAAACCACAACACTTGCTTTTCAGAACATGTCTTTTACACATGTCTACAAAATCACCTTCACCTTCAAATACAGTTTCCTTGCGACTGACAGAGACGTAGGCAAAGTTTAAAGTTGCTATTTCCATTAAATCTCGTTAATCAGAAAAACGGTAATTTACACCTGCAGCGGAACAAAATTCCGTTCCGCCCAGCGTCTGGCTCGAACCCACGACCCTGGGATTAAGAGTCTGACGCTCTACCGACTGAGATAGCCGGCTACCTCGGTGAATATTTGCCGGGTAGCACGTCACACAGTACTCGTTTGGGTTGGGTGGTCCCATACAGCATCTCTCCATGCTGCCTAATGTTTTCCTAACGTCAC
Organism: Schistocerca gregaria; assembly: GCF_023897955.1. Classification (NCBI taxonomy): domain Eukaryota; kingdom Metazoa; phylum Arthropoda; class Insecta; order Orthoptera; family Acrididae; genus Schistocerca; species Schistocerca gregaria. The sequence continues at coordinate 15,556,221 of NW_026061724.1, read as the reverse complement.
ACTCGTCACGCACTTCACTTTTATGTCATAATCATTTCTGAGAGGCAAAGAAATTGCATGACAACAAGCAGAGCTAGTGGCGTCAAAATTAACACACATACTTTATGTGACTCAAAAGCCGAACGAGTTACTTTCCGACGTTGTTTTAGATGTGCAAGTGCCAGTCAAAACTCGCGGTGTCGGCACTCTGCCGACCATTTCGTTAGTTAACACCGGTCTTGCTGTGTGTGTTTCAAGCTCAAGAGCATCTCCAAGCAAAAAATGGTCAACAGCAACATTCAGACGGTTTCGTACTGCTCAATTGCTACATTAAAACGGTATGTTTCTTTTTCAGAACTGGAAAAACACAAGCGTGACAGCATTCGAACCTGTAATCTTCAGAGCCGAAGTCCGACGCCTTATCCATTAGGCCACACGGTCACTGTCGACCAACATTTACATGTATACGACTCATCTCGAAACGCTCACACCCCTGAGGATTTGTGTTTTCGTTCTACACAGCCGCTGCCCCTTGCTCTTTCCCACCCATTCGTTACATTCAACCTCTGACGTGACCGACCAAATATAGACTGAGAAACAAGACCACACACTTTGTGCATTCGGAATCGAAGGCAGGGCGTCCCTCGCCGCATTTGCTACGATGGCCATTTGCTACTTCTGCAGAAGCGGCGGCGGCGACGACGACGACGACGACGAAGATCGCGAGAGGCTCTGAGATATGTGAGAAATACATCTATAAAATGTAATTCAGACTGCCTCGTCCCACCTTATGCTGTACCGCTTTGGCAAATGCTTTATCTGCGCCATTCGCCTTAATCACATCTGAGAGTAAATCTTAAAAAACGCCTGTCGCTAATTGTTCGTCATCACAGGTACTGTTTGCTATACGGCCACGACGCGCAACTGATTTCCAAAATTCATCTTTCTCCTGTGAGGATGGAACTTACGACCCCTGGTTTATTAGACAAGTGCTCTACCACTGAGCTAAAGAGGCGCGGCCTAGCGGTACTCTTGGGTACTTCGTCCTTACGGTCGTCTGCATCATCAGACTTTAGCTGACAACAATTCATATTATCGGCTAATATTTGCAGCTATGGCGACAAATTACTGCTTGGCTACACATCTGACACGTAACCGATGTGCTCTCCAAACCACAACACTTGCTTTTCAGAACATGTCTTTCACACATGTCTACAAAATCACCTTCACCTTCAAATACAGTTTCCTTGCGACTGACAGAGACGTAGGCAAAGTTTAAAGTTGCTATTTCCATTAAATCTCGTTAATCAGAAAAACGGTAATTTACACCTGCAGCGGAACAAAATTCCGTTCCGCCCAGCGTCTGGCTCGAACCCACGACCCTGGGATTAAGAGTCTGACGCTCTACCGACTGAGATAGCCGGCTACCTCGGTGAATACTTGCCGGGTAGCACGTCACACAGTACTCGTTTGGGTTGGGTGGTCCCATACAGAATCTCTCCATGCTGCCTAATGTTTTCCTAACGTCACACTCGTCACGTACTTCCCTTTTATGTCATAATCATTTCTGAGAGGCAAAGAAATTGCATGACAACAAGCAGAGCTAGTGGCGTCAAAATTAACACACATACTTTATGTGACTCAAAAGCCGAACGAGTTACTTTCCGACGTTGTTTTAGATGTGCAAGTGCCAGTCAAAACTCGCGGTGTCGGCACTCTGCCGACCATTTCGTTAGTTAACACCGGTCTTGCTGTGTGTGTTTCAAGCTCAAGAGCATCTCCAAGCAAAAAATGGTCAACAGCAACATTCAGACGGTTTCGTACTGCTCAATTGCTACATTAAAACGGTATGTTTCTTTTTCAGAACTGGAAAAACACAAGCGTGACAGCATTCGAACCTGTAATCTTCAGAGCCGAAGTCCGACGCCTTATCCATTAGGCCACACGGTCACTGTCGACCAACATTTACATGTATACGACTCATCTCGAAACGCTCACACCCCTGAGGATTTGTGTTTTCGTTCTACACAGCCGCTGCCCCTTGCTCTTTCCCACCCATTCGTTACATTCAACCTCTGACGTGACCGACCAAATATAGACTGAGAAACAAGACCACACACTTTGTGCATTCGGAATCGAAGGCAGGGCGTCCCTCGCCGCATTTGCTACGATGGCCATTTGCTACTTCTGCAGAAGCGGCGGCGGCGACGACGACGACGACGAAGACGAAGATCGCGAGAGGCTCTGAGATATGTGAGAAATACATCTATAAAATGTAATTCAGACTGCCTCGTCCCACCTTATGCTGTACCGCTTTGGCAAATGCTTTATCTGCGCCATTCGCCTTAATCACATCTGAGAGTAAATCTTAAAAAAACGCCTGTCGCTAATTGTTCGTCATCACAGGTACTGTTTGCTATACGGCCACGACGCGCAACTGATTTCCAAAATTCATCTTTCTCCTGTGAGGATGGAACTTACGACCCCTGGTTTATTAGACAAGTGCTCTACCACTGAGCTAAAGAGGCGCGGCCTAGCGGTACTCTTGGGTACTTCGTCCTTACGGTCGTCTGCATCATCAGACTTTAGCTGACAACAATTCATATTATCGGCTAATATTTGCAGCTATGGCGACAAATTACTGCTTGGCTACACATCTGACACGTAACCGATGTGCTCTCCAAACCACAACACTTGCTTTTCAGAACATGTCTTTCACACATGTCTACAAAATCACCTTCACCTTCAAATACAGTTTCCTTGCGACTGACAGAGACGTAGGCAAAGTTTAAAGTTGCTATTTCCATTAAATCTCGTTAATCAGAAAAACGGTAATTTACACCTGCAGCGGAACAAAATTCCGTTCCGCCCAGCGTCTGGCTCGAACCCACGACCCTGGGATTAAGAGTCTGACGCTCTACCGACTGAGATAGCCGGCTACCTCGGTGAATACTTGCCGGGTAGCACGTCACACAGTACTCGTTTGGGTTGGGTGGTCCCATACAGAATCTCTCCATGCTGCCTAATGTTTTCCTAACGTCACACTCGTCACGTACTTCCCTTTTATGTCATAATCATTTCTGAGAGGCAAAGAAATTGCATGACAACAAGCAGAGCTAGTGGCGTCAAAATTAACACACATACTTTATGTGACTCAAAAGCCGAACGAGTTACTTTCCGACGTTGTTTTAGATGTGCAAGTGCCAGTCAAAACTCGCGGTGTCGGCACTCTGCCGACCATTTCGTTAGTTAACACCGGTCTTGCTGTGTGTGTTTCAAGCTCAAGAGCATCTCCAAGCAAAAAATGGTCAACAGCAACATTCAGACGGTTTCGTACTGCTCAATTGCTACATTAAAACGGTATGTTTCTTTTTCAGAACTGGAAAAACACAAGCGTGACAGCATTCGAACCTGTAATCTTCAGAGCCGAAGTCCGACGCCTTATCCATTAGGCCACACGGTCACTGTCGACCAACATTTACATGTATACGACTCATCTCGAAACGCTCACACCCCTGAGGATTTGTGTTTTCGTTCTACACAGCCGCTGCCCCTTGCTCTTTCCCACCCATTCGTTACATTCAACCTCTGACGTGACCGACCAAATATAGACTGAGAAACAAGACCACACACTTTGTGCATTCGGAATCGAAGGCAGGGCGTCCCTCGCCGCATTTGCTACGATGGCCATTTGCTACTTCTGCAGAAGCGGCGGCGGCGACGACGACGACGACGACGACGACGAAGATCGCGAGAGGCTCTGAGATATGTCAGAAATACATCTATAAAATGTAATTCAGACTGCCTCGTCCCACCTTATGCTGTACCGCTTTGGCAAATGCTTTATCTGCGCCATTCGCCTTAATCACATCTGAGAGTAAATCTTAAAAAAACGCCTGTCGCTAATTGTTCGTCATCACAGGTACTGTTTGCTATACGGCCACGACGCGCAACTGATTTCCAAAATTCATCTTTCTCCTGTGAGGATGGAACTTACGACCCCTGGTTTATTAGACCAGTGCTCTACCACTGAGCTAAAGAGGCGCGGCCTAGCGGTACTGTTGGGTACTTCGTCCTTACGGTCGTCTGCATCATCAGACTTTAGCTGACAACAATTCATATTATCGGCTAATATTTGCAGCTATGGCGACAAATTACTGCTTGGCTACACATCTGACACGTAACCGATGTGCTCTCCAAACCACAACACTTGCTTTTCAGAACATGTCTTTTACACATGTCTACAAAATCACCTTCACCTTCAAATACAGTTTCCTTGCGACTGACAGAGACGTAGGCAAAGTTTAAAGTTGCTATTTCCATTAAATCTCGTTAATCAGAAAAACGGTAATTTACACCTGCAGCGGAACAAAATTCCGTTCCGCCCAGCGTCTGGCTCGAACCCACGACCCTGGGATTAAGAGTCTGACGCTCTACCGACTGAGATAGCCGGCTACCTCGGTGAATATTTGCCGGGTAGCACGTCACACAGTACTCGTTTGGGTTGGGTGGTCCCATACAGCATCTCTCCATGCTGCCTAATGTTTTCCTAACGTCACACTCGTCACGCACTTCACTTTTATGTCATAATCATTTCTGAGAGGCAAAGAAATTGCATGACAACAAGCAGAGCTAGTGGCGTCAAAATTAACACACATACTTTATGTGACTCAAAAGCCGAACGAGTTACTTTCCGACGTTGTTTTAGATGTGCAAGTGCCAGTCAAAACTCGCGGTGTCGGCACTCTGCCGACCATTTCGTTAGTTAACACCGGTCTTGCTGTGTGTGTTTCAAGCTCAAGAGCATCTCCAAGCAAAAAATGGTCAACAGCAACATTCAGACGGTTTCGTACTGCTCAATTGCTACATTAAAACGGTATGTTTCTTTTTCAGAACTGGAAAAACACAAGCGTGACAGCATTCGAACCTGTAATCTTCAGAGCCGAAGTCCGACGCCTTATCCATTAGGCCACACGGTCACTGACGACCAACATTTACATGTATACGACTCATCTCGAAACGCTCACACCCCTGAGGATTTGTGTTTTCGTTCTACACAGCCGCTGCCCCTTGCTCTTTCCCACCCATTCGTTACATTCAACCTCTGACGTGACCGCCAAATATAGACTGAGAAACAAGACCACACACTTTGTGCATTCGGAATCGAAGGCAGGGCGTCCCTCGCCGCATTTGCTACGATGGCCATTTGCTACTTCTGCAGAAGCGGCGGCGGCGACGACGACGACGACGACGACGACGACGACGACGACGAAGATCGCGAGAGGCTCTGAGATATGTGAGAAATACATCTATAAAATGTAATTCAGACTGCCTCGTCCCACCTTATGCTGTACCGCTTTGGCAAATGCTTTATCTGCGCCATTCGCCTTAATCACATCTGAGAGTAAATCTTAAAAAAACGCCTGTCGCTAATTGTTCGTCATCACAGGTACTGTTTGCTATACGGCCACGACGCGCAACTGATTTCCAAAATTCATCTTTCTCCTGTGAGGATGGAACTTACGACCCCTGGTTTATTAGACAAGTGCTCTACCACTGAGCTAAAGAGGCGCGGCCTAGCGGTACTCTTGGGTACTTCGTCCTTACGGTCGTCTGCATCATCAGACTTTAGCTGACAAGAATTCATATTATCGGCTAATATTTGCAGCTATGGCGACAAATTACTGCTTGGCTACACATCTGACACGTAACCGATGTGCTCTCCAAACCACAACACTTGCTTTTCAGAACATGTCTTTCACACATGTCTACAAAATCACCTTCACCTTCAAATACAGTTTCCTTGCGACTGACAGAGACGTAGGCAAAGTTTAAAGTTGCTATTTCCATTAAATCTCGTTAATCAGAAAAACGGTAATTTACACCTGCAGCGGAACAAAATTCCGTTCCGCCCAGCGTCTGGCTCGAACCCACGACCCTGGGATTAAGAGTCTGACGCTCTACCGACTGAGATAGCCGGCTACCTCGGTCAATACTTGCCGGGTAGCACGTCACACAGTACTCGTTTGGGTTGGGTGGTCCCATACAGAATCTCTCCATGCTGCCTAATGTTTTCCTAACGTCACACTCGTCACGTACTTCCCTTTTATGTCATAATCATTTCTGAGAGGCAAAGAAATTGCATGACAACAAGCAGAGCTAGTGGCGTCAAAATTAACACACATACTTTATGTGACTCAAAAGCCGAACGAGTTACTTTCCGACGTTGTTTTAGATGTGCAAGTGCCAGTCAAAACTCGCGGTGTCGGCACTCTGCCGACCATTTCGTTAGTTAACACCGGTCTTGCTGTGTGTGTTTCAAGCTCAAGAGCATCTCCAAGCAAAAAATGGTCAACAGCAACATTCAGACGGTTTCGTACTGCTCAATTGCTACATTAAAACGGTATGTTTCTTTTTCAGAACTGGAAAAACACAAGCGTGACAGCATTCGAACCTGTAATCTTCAGAGCCGAAGTCCGACGCCTTATCCATTAGGCCCCACGGTCACTGTCGACCAACATTTACATGTATACGACTCATCTCGAAACGCTCACACCCCTGAGGATTTGTGTCTTCGTTCTACACAGCCGCTGCCCCTTGCTCTTTCCCACCCATTCGTTACATTCAACCTCTGACGTGACCGACCAAATATAGACTGAGAAACAAGACCACACAATTTGTGCATTCGGAATCGAAGGCAGGGCGTCCCTCGCCGCATTTGCTACGATGGCCATTTGCTACTTCTGCAGAAGCGGCGGCGGCGACGACGACGACGACGACGACGACGACGACGACGATGATCGCGAGAGGCTCTGAGATATGTGAGAAATACATCTATAAAATGTAATTCAGACTGCCTCGTCCCACCTTATGCTGTACCGCTTTGGCAAATGCTTTATCTGCGCCATTCGCCTTAATCACATCTGAGAGTAAATCTTAAAAAAACGCCTGTCGCTAATTGTTCGTCATCACAGGTACTGTTTGCTATACGGCCACGACGCGCAACTGCTTTCCAAAATTCATCTTTCTCCTGTGAGGATGGAACTTACGACCCCTGGTTTATTAGACCAGTGCTCTACCACTGAGCTAAAGAGGCGCGGCCTAGCGGTACTCTTGGGTACTTCGTCCTTACGGTCGTCTGCATCATCAGACTTTAGCTGACAACAATTCATATTATCGGCTAATATTTGCAGCTATGGCGACAAATTACTGCTTGGCTACACATCTGACACGTAACCGATGTGCTCTCCAAACCACAACACTTGCTTTTCAGAACATGTCTTTTACACATGTCTACAAAATCACCTTCACCTTCAAATACAGTTTCCTTGCGACTGACAGAGACGTAGGCAAAGTTTAAAGTTGCTATTTCCATTAAATCTCGTTAATCAGAAAAACGGTAATTTACACCTGCAGCGGAACAAAATTCCGTTCCGCCCAGCGTCTGGCTCGAACCCACGACCCTGGGATTAAGAGTCTGACGCTCTACCGACTGAGATAGCCGGCTACCTCGGTGAATATTTGCCGGGTAGCACGTCACACAGTACTCGTTTGGGTTGGGTGGTCCCATACAGCATCTCTCCATGCTGCCTAATGTTTTCCTAACGTCACACTCGTCACGCACTTCACTTTTATGTCATAATCATTTCTGAGAGGCAAAGAAATTGCATGACAACAAGCAGAGCTAGTGGCGTCAAAATTAACACACATACTTTATGTGACTCAAAAGCCGAACGAGTTACTTTCCGACGTTGTTTTAGATGTGCAAGTGCCAGTCAAAACTCGCGGTGTCGGCACTCTGCCGACCATTTCGTTAGTTAACACCGGTCTTGCTGTGTGTGTTTCAAGCTCAAGAGCATCTCCAAGCAAAAAATGGTCAACAGCAACATTCAGACGGTTTCGTACTGCTCAATTGCTACATTAAAACGGTATGTTTCTTTTTCAGAACTGGAAAAACACAAGCGTGACAGCATTCGAACCTGTAATCTTCAGAGCCGAAGTCCGACGCCTTATCCATTAGGCCACACGGTCACTGACGACCAACATTTACATGTATACGACTCATCTCGAAACGCTCACACCCCTGAGGATTTGTGTTTTCGTTCTACACAGCCGCTGCCCCTTGCTCTTTCCCACCCATTCGTTACATTCAACCTCTGACGTGACCGCCAAATATAGACTGAGAAACAAGACCACACACTTTGTGCATTCGGAATCGAAGGCAGGGCGTCCCTCGCCGCATTTGCTACGATGGCCATTTGCTACTTCTGCAGAAGCGGCGGCGGCGGCGACGACGACGACGACGACGACGAAGATCGCGAGAGGCTCTGAGATATGTGAGAAATACATCTATAAAATGTAATTCAGACTGCCTCGTCCCACCTTATGCTGTACCGCTTTGGCAAATGCTTTATCTGCGCCATTCGCCTTAATCACATCTGAGAGTAAATCTTAAAAAAACGCCTGTCGCTAATTGTTCGTCATCACAGGTACTGTTTGCTATACGGCCACGACGCGCAACTGATTTCCAAAATTCATCTTTCTCCTGTGAGGATGGAACTTACGACCCCTGGTTTATTAGACAAGTGCTCTACCACTGAGCTAAAGAGGCGCGGCCTAGCGGTACTCTTGGGTACTTCGTCCTTACGGTCGTCTGCATCATCAGACTTTAGCTGACAAGAATTCATATTATCGGCTAATATTTGCAGCTATGGCGACAAATTACTGCTTGGCTACACATCTGACACGTAACCGATGTGCTCTCCAAACCACAACACTTGCTTTTCAGAACATGTCTTTCACACATGTCTACAAAATCACCTTCACCTTCAAATACAGTTTCCTTGCGACTGACAGAGACGTAGGCAAAGTTTAAAGTTGCTATTTCCATTAAATCTCGTTAATCAGAAAAACGGTAATTTACACCTGCAGCGGAACAAAATTCCGTTCCGCCCAGCGTCTGGCTCGAACCCACGACCCTGGGATTAAGAGTCTGACGCTCTACCGACTGAGATAGCCGGCTACCTCGGTGAATACTTGCCGGGTAGCACGTCACACAGTACTCGTTTGGGTTGGGTGGTCCCATACAGAATCTCTCCATGCTGCCTAATGTTTTCCTAACGTCACACTCGTCACGTACTTCCCTTTTATGTCATAATCATTTCTGAGAGGCAAAGAAATTGCATGACAACAAGCAGAGCTAGTGGCGTCAAAATTAACACACATACTTTATGTGACTCAAAAGCCGAACGAGTTACTTTCCGACGTTGTTTTAGATGTGCAAGTGCCAGTCAAAACTCGCGGTGTCGGCACTCTGCCGACCATTTCGTTAGTTAACACCGGTCTTGCTGTGTGTGTTTCAAGCTCAAGAGCATCTCCAAGCAAAAAATGGTCAACAGCAACATTCAGACGGTTTCGTACTGCTCAATTGCTACATTAAAACGGTATGTTTCTTTTTCAGAACTGGAAAAACACAAGCGTGACAGCATTCGAACCTGTAATCTTCAGAGCCGAAGTCCGACGCCTTATCCATTAGGCCACACGGTCACTGTCGACCAACATTTACATGTATACGACTCATCTCGAAACGCTCACACCCCTGAGGATTTGTGTTTTCGTTCTACACAGCCGCTGCCCCTTGCTCTTTCCCACCCATTCGTTACATTCAACCTCTGACGTGACCGACCAAATATAGACTGAGAAACAAGACCACACACTTTGTGCATTCGGAATCGAAGGCAGGGCGTCCCTCGCCGCATTTGCTACGATGGCCATTTGCTACTTCTGCAGAAGCGGCGGCGGCGACGACGACGACGACGACGACGACGACGAAGATCGCGAGAGGCTCTGAGATATGTCAGAAATACATCTATAAAATGTAATTCAGACTGCCTCGCCCCACCTTATGCTGTACCGCTTTGGCAAATGCTTTATCTGCGCCATTCGCCTTAATCACATCTGAGAGTAAATCTTAAGAAAACGCCTGTCGCTAATTGTTCGTCATCACAGGTACTGTTTGCTATACGGCCACGACGCGCAACTGATTTCCAAAATTCATCTTTCTCCTGTGAGGATGGAACTTACGACCCCTGGTTTATTAGACCAGTGCTCTACCACTGAGCTAAAGAGGCGCGGCCTAGCGGTACTCTTGGGTACTTCGTCCTTACGGTCGTCTGCATCATCAGACTTTAGCTGACAACAATTCATATTATCGGCTAATATTTGCAGCTATGGCGACAAATTACTGCTTGGCTACACATCTGACACGTAACCGATGTGCTCTCCAAACCACAACACTTGCTTTTCAGAACATGTCTTTTACACATGTCTACAAAATCACCTTCACCTTCAAATACAGTTTCCTTGCGACTGACAGAGACGTAGGCAAAGTTTAAAGTTGCTATTTCCATTAAATCTCGTTAATCAGAAAAACGGTAATTTACACCTGCAGCGGAACAAAATTCCGTTCCGCCCAGCGTCTGGCTCGAACCCACGACCCTGGGATTAAGAGTCTGACGCTCTACCGACTGAGATAGCCGGCTACCTCGGTGAATATTTGCCGGGTAGCACGTCACACAGTACTCGTTTGGGTTGGGTGGTCCCATACAGCATCTCTCCATGCTGCCTAATGTTTTCCTAACGTCACACTCGTCACGCACTTCACTTTTATGTCATAATCATTTCTGAGAGGCAAAGAAATTGCATGACAACAAGCAGAGCTAGTGGCGTCAAAATTAACACACATACTTTATGTGACTCAAAAGCCGAACGAGTTACTTTCCGACGTTGTTTTAGATGTGCAAGTGCCAGTCAAAACTCGCGGTGTCGGCACTCTGCCGACCATTTCGTTAGTTAACACCGGTCTTGCTGTGTGTGTTTCAAGCTCAAGAGCATCTCCAAGCAAAAAATGGTCAACAGCAACATTCAGACGGTTTCGTACTGCTCAATTGCTACATTAAAACGGTATGTTTCTTTTTCAGAACTGGAAAAACACAAGCGTGACAGCATTCGAACCTGTAATCTTCAGAGCCGAAGTCCGACGCCTTATCCATTAGGCCACACGGTCACTGACGACCAACATTTACATGTATACGACTCATCTCGAAACGCTCACACCCCTGAGGATTTGTGTTTTCGTTCTACACAGCCGCTGCCCCTTGCTCTTTCCCACCCATTCGTTACATTCAACCTCTGACGTGACCGCCAAATATAGACTGAGAAACAAGACCACACACTTTGTGCATTCGGAATCGAAGGCAGGGCGTCCCTCGCCGCATTTGCTACGATGGCCATTTGCTACTTCTGCAGAAGCGGCGGCGGCGACGACGACGACGACGACGACGACGACGACGACGAAGATCGCGAGAGGCTCTGAGATATGTCAGAAATACATCTATAAAATGTAATTCAGACTGCCTCGTCCCACCTTATGCTGTACCGCTTTGGCAAATGCTTTATCTGCGCCATTCGCCTTAATCACATCTGAGAGTAAATCTTAAGAAAACGCCTGTCGCTAATTGTTCGTCATCACAGGTACTGTTTGCTATACGGCCACGACGCGCAACTGATTTCCAAAATTCATCTTTCTCCTGTGAGGATGGAACTTACGACCCCTGGTTTATTAGACCAGTGCTCTACCACTGAGCTAAAGAGGCGCGGCCTAGCGGTACTCTTGGGTACTTCGTCCTTACGGTCGTCTGCATCATCAGACTTTAGCTGACAACAATTCATATTATCGGCTAATATTTGCAGCTATGGCGACAAATTACTGCTTGGCTACACATCTGACACGTAACCGATGTGCTCTCCAAACCACAACACTTGCTTTTCAGAACATGTCTTTTACACATGTCTACAAAATCACCTTCACCTTCAAATACAGTTTCCTTGCGACTGACAGAGACGTAGGCAAAGTTTAAAGTTGCTATTTCCATTAAATCTCGTTAATCAGAAAAACGGTAATTTACACCTGCAGCGGAACAAAATTCCGTTCCGCCCAGCGTCTGGCTCGAACCCACGACCCTGGGATTAAGAGTCTGACGCTCTACCGACTGAGATAGCCGGCTACCTCGGTGAATACTTGCCGGGTAGCACGTCACACAGTACTCGTTTGGGTTGGGTGGTCCCATACAGAATCTCTCCATGCTGCCTAATGTTTTCCTAACGTCACACTCGTCACGTACTTCCCTTTTATGTCATAATCATTTCTGAGAGGCAAAGAAATTGCATGACAACAAGCAGAGCTAGTGGCGTCAAAATTAACACACATACTTTATGTGACTCAAAAGCCGAACGAGTTACTTTCCGACGTTGTTTTAGATGTGCAAGTGCCAGTCAAAACTCGCGGTGTCGGCACTCTGCCGACCATTTCGTTAGTTAACACCGGTCTTGCTGTGTGTGTTTCAAGCTCAAGAGCATCTCCAAGCAAAAAATGGTCAACAGCAACATTCAGACGGTTTCGTACTGCTCAATTGCTACATTAAAACGGTATGTTTCTTTTTCAGAACTGGAAAAACACAAGCGTGACAGCATTCGAACCTGTAATCTTCAGAGCCGAAGTCCGACGCCTTATCCATTAGGCCACACGGTCACTGTCGACCAACATTTACATGTATACGACTCATCTCGAAACGCTCACACCCCTGAGGATTTGTGTTTTCGTTCTACACAGCCGCTGCCCCTTGCTCTTTCCCACCCATTCGTTACATTCAACCTCTGGCGTGACCGACCAAATATAGACTGAGAAACAAGACCACACACTTTGTGCATTCGGAATCGAAGGCAGGGCGTCCCTCGCCGCATTTGCTACGATGGCCATTTGCTACTTCTGCAGAAGCGACGACGACGACGACGACGACGACGACGACGAAGATCGCGAGAGGCTCTGAGATATGTCAGAAATACATCTATAAAATGTAATTCAGACTGCCTCGTCCCACCTTATGCTGTACCGCTTTGGCAAATGCTTTATCTGCGCCATTCGCCTTAATCACATCTGAGAGTAAATCTTAAGAAAACGCCTGTCGCTAATTGTTCGTCATCACAGGTACTGTTTGCTATACGGCCACGACGCGCAACTGATTTCCAAAATTCATCTTTCTCCTGTGAGGATGGAACTTACGACCCCTGGTTTATTAGACCAGTGCTCTACCACTGAGCTAAAGAGGCGCGGCCTAGCGGTACTCTTGGGTACTTCGTCCTTACGGTCGTCTGCATCATCAGACTTTAGCTGACAACAATTCATATTATCGGCTAATATTTGCAGCTATGGCGACAAATTACTGCTTGGCTACACATCTGACACGTAACCGATGTGCTCTCCAAACCACAACACTTGCTTTTCAGAACATGTCTTTTACACATGTCTACAAAATCACCTTCACCTTCAAATACAGTTTCCTTGCGACTGACAGAGACGTAGGCAAAGTTTAAAGTTGCTATTTCCATTAAATCTCGTTAATCAGAAAAACGGTAATTTACACCTGCAGCGGAACAAAATTCCGTTCCGCCCAGCGTCTGGCTCGAACCCACGACCCTGGGATTAAGAGTCTGACGCTCTACCGACTGAGATAGCCGGCTACCTCGGTGAATATTTGCCGGGTAGCACGTCACACAGTACTCGTTTGGGTTGGGTGGTCCCATACAGCATCTCTCCATGCTGCCTAATGTTTTCCTAACGTCACACTCGTCACGCACTTCACTTTTATGTCATAATCATTTCTGAGAGGCAAAGAAATTGCATGACAACAAGCAGAGCTAGTGGCGTCAAAATTAACACACATACTTTATGTGACTCAAAAGCCGAACGAGTTACTTTCCGACGTTGTTTTAGATGTGCAAGTGCCAGTCAAAACTCGCGGTGTCGGCACTCTGCCGACCATTTCGTTAGTTAACACCGGTCTTGCTGTGTGTGTTTCAAGCTCAAGAGCATCTCCAAGCAAAAAATGGTCAACAGCAACATTCAAACGGTTTCGTACTGCTCAATTGCTACATTAAAACGGTATGTTTCTTTTTCAGAACTGGAAAAACACAAGCGTGACAGCATTCGAACCTGTAATCTTCAGAGCCGAAGTCCGACGCCTTATCCATTAGGCCACACGGTCACTGACGACCAACATTTACATGTATACGACTCATCTCGAAACGCTCACACCCCTGAGGATTTGTGTTTTCGTTCTACACAGCCGCTGCCCCTTGCTCTTTCCCACCCATTCGTTACATTCAACCTCTGACGTGACCGACCAAATATAGACTGAGAAACAAGACCACACACTTTGTGCATTCGGAATCGAAGGCAGGGCGTCCCTCGCCGCATTTGCTACGATGGCCATTTGCTACTTCTGCAGAAGCGGCGGCGGCGACGACGACGACGACGACGACGACGACGACGAAGATCGCGAGAGGCTCTGAGATATGTGAGAAATACATCTATAAAATGTAATTCAGACTGCCTCGTCCCACCTTATGCTGTACCGCTTTGGCAAATGCTTTATCTGCGCCATTCGCCTTAATCACATCTGAGAGTAAATCTTAAAAAAACGCCTGTCGCTAATTGTTCGTCATCACAGGTACTGTTTGCTATACGGCCACGACGCGCAACTGATTTCCAAAATTCATCTTTCTCCTGTGAGGATGGAACTTACGACCCCTGGTTTATTAGACGAGTGCTCTACCACTGAGCTAAAGAGGCGCCTCCTAGCGGTACTCTTGGGTACTTCGTCCTTACGGTCGTCTGCATCATCAGACTTTAGCTGACAACAATTCATATTATCGGCTAATATTTGCAGCTATGGCGACAAATTACTGCTTGGCTACACATCTGACACGTAACCGATGTGCTCTCCAAACCACAACACTTGCTTTTCAGAACATGTCTTTTACACATGTCTACAAAATCACCTTCACCTTCAAATACAGTTTCCTTGCGACTGACAGAGACGTAGGCAAAGTTTAAAGTTGCTATTTCCATTAAATCTCGTTAATCAGAAAAACGGTAATTTACACCTGCAGCGGAACAAAATTCCGTTCCGCCCAGCGTCTGGCTCGAACCCACGACCCTGGGATTAAGAGTCTGACGCTCTACCAACTGAGATAGCCGGCTACCTCGGTGAATATTTGCCAGGTAGCACGTCACACAGTACTCGTTTGGGTTGGGTGGTCCCATACAGCATCTCTCCATGCTGCCTAATGTTTTCCTAACGTCACACTCGTCACGCACTTCACTTTTATGTCATAATCATTTCTGAGAGGCAAAGAAATTGCATGACAACAAGCAGAGCTAGTGGCGTCAAAATTAACACACATACTTTATGTGACTCAAAAGCCGAACGAGTTACTTTCCGACGTTGTTTTAGATGTGCAAGTGCCAGTCAAAACTCGCGGTGTCGGCACTCTGCCGACCATTTCGTTAGTTAACACCGGTCTTGCTGTGTGTGTTTCAAGCTCAAGAGCATCTCCAAGCAAAAAATGGTCAACAGCAACATTCAGACGGTTTCGTACTGCTCAATTGCTACATTAAAACGGTATGTTTCTTTTTCAGAACTGGAAAAACACAAGCGTGACAGCATTCGAACCTGTAATCTTCAGAGCCGAAGTCCGACGCCTTATCCATTAGGCCACACGGTCACTGACGACCAACATTTACATGTATACGACTCATCTCGAAACGCTCACACCCCTGAGGATTTGTGTTTTCGTTCTACACAGCCGCTGCCCCTTGCTCTTTCCCACCCATTCGTTACATTCAACCTCTGACGTGACCGACCAAATATAGACTGAGAAACAAGACCACACACTTTGTGCATTCGGAATCGAAGGCAGGGCGTCCCTCGCCGCATTTGCTACGATGGCCATTTGCTACTTCTGCAGAAGCGGCGGCGGCGACGACGACGACGACGACGACGACGACGAAGATCGCGAGAGACTCTGAGATATGTGAGAAATACATCTATAAAATGTAATTCAGACTGCCTCGTCCCACCTTATGCTGTACCGCTTTGGCAAATGCTTTATCTGCGCCATTCGCCTTAATCACATCTGAGAGTAAATCTTAAAAAAACGCCTGTCGCTAATTGTTCGTCATCACAGGTACTGTTTGCTATACGGCCACGACGCGCAACTGCTTTCCAAAATTCATCTTTCTCCTGTGAGGATGGAACTTACGACCCCTGGTTTATTAGACCAGTGCTCTACCACTGAGCTAAAGAGGCGCGGCCTAGCGGTACTCTTGGGTACTTCGTCCTTACCGTCGTCTGCACCATCAGACTTTAGCTGACAACACTTCATATTACCGGCTAATATTTGCAGCTATGGCGACAAATTACTGCTTGGCTACACATCTGACACGTAACCGATGTGCTCTCCAAACCACAACACTTGCTTTTCAGAACATGTCTTTCACACATGTCTACAAAATCACCTTCACCTTCAAATACAGTTTCCTTGCGACTGACAGAGACGTAGGCAAAGTTTAAAGTTGCTATTTCCATTAAATCTCGTTAATCAGAAAAACGGTAATTTACACCTGCAGCGGAACAAAATTCCGTTCCGCCCAGCGTCTGGCTCGAACCCACGACCCTGGGATTAAGAGTCTGACGCTCTACCGACTGAGATAGCCGGCTACCTCGGTGAATACTTGCCGGGTAGCACGTCACACAGTACTCGTTTGGGTTGGGTGGTCCCATACAGAATCTCTCCATGCTGCCTAATGTTTTCCTAACGTCACACTCGTCACGTACTTCACTTTTATGTCATAATCATTTCTGAGAGGCAAAGAAATTGCATGACAACAAGCAGAGCTAGTGGCGTCAAAATTAACACACATACTTTATGTGACTCAAAAGCCGAACGAGTTACTTTCCGACGTTGTTTTAGATGTGCAAGTGCCAGTCAAAACTCGCGGTGTCGGCACTCTGCCGACCATTTCGTTAGTTAACACCGGTCTTGCTGTGTGTGTTTCAAGCTCAAGAGCATCTCCAAGCAAAAAATGGTCAACAGCAACATTCAGACGGTTTCGTACTGCTCAATTGCTACATTAAAACGGTATGTTTCTTTTTCAGAACTGGAAAAACACAAGCGTGACAGCATTCGAACCTGTAATCTTCAGAGCCGAAGTCCGACGCCTTATCCATTAGGCCACACGGTCACTGACGACCAACATTTACATGTATACGACTCATCTCGAAACGCTCACACCCCTGAGGATTTGTGTTTTCGTTCTACACAGCCGCTGCCCCTTGCTCTTTCCCACCCATTCGTTACATTCAACCTCTGACGTGACCGACCAAATATAGACTGAGAAACAAGACCACACACTTTGTGCATTCGGAATCGAAGGCAGGGCGTCCCTCGCCGCATTTGCTACGATGGCCATTTGCTACTTCTGCAGAAGCGGCGGCGGCGACGACGACGACGACGACGACGACGACGACGACGACGACGACGACGACGACGAAGATCGCGAGAGGCTCTGAGATATGTGAGAAATACATCTATAAAATGTAATTCAGACTGCCTCGTCCCACCTTATGCTGTACCGCTTTGGCAAATGCTTTATCTGCGCCATTCGCCTTAATCACATCTGAGAGTAAATCTTAAAAAAACGCCTGTCGCTAATTGTTCGTCATCACAGGTACTGTTTGCTATACGGCCACGACGCGCAACTGATTTCCAAAATTCATCTTTCTCCTGTGAGGAGGGAACTTACGACCCCTGGTTTATTAGACCAGTGCTCTACCACTGAGCTAAAGAGGCGCGGCCTAGCGGTACTCTTGGGTACTTCGTCCTTACGGTCGTCTGCATCATCAGACTTTAGCTGACAACAATTCATATTATCGGCTAATATTTGCAGCTATGGCGACAAATTACTGCTTGGCTACACATCTGACACGTAACCGATGTGCTCTCCAAACCACAACACTTGCTTTTCAGAACATGTCTTTTACACATGTCTACAAAATCACCTTCACCTTCAAATACAGTTTCCTTGCGACTGACAGAGACGTAGGCAAAGTTTAAAGTTGCTATTTCCATTAAATCTCGTTAATCAGAAAAACGGTAATCTACACCTGCAGCGGAACAAAATTCCGTTCCGCCCAGCGTCTGGCTCGAACCCACGACCCTGGGATTAAGAGTCTGACGCTCTACCGACTGAGATAGCCGGCTACCTCGGTGAATATTTGCCGGGTAGCACGTCACACAGTACTCGTTTGGGTTGGGTGGTCCCATACAGCATCTCTCCATGCTGCCTAATGTTTTCCTAACGTCACACT
Source organism: Schistocerca gregaria (assembly GCF_023897955.1). Lineage (NCBI taxonomy): Eukaryota > Metazoa > Arthropoda > Insecta > Orthoptera > Acrididae > Schistocerca > Schistocerca gregaria. Next base: position 15,537,973 of record NW_026061724.1, on the reverse strand, counting down.
CGTCACGCACTTCACTTTTATGTCATAATCATTTCTGAGAGGCAAAGAAATTGCATGACAACAAGCAGAGCTAGTGGCGTCAAAATTAACACACATACTTTATGTGACTCAAAAGCCGAACGAGTTACTTTCCGACGTTGTTTTAGATGTGCAAGTGCCAGTCAAAACTCGCGGTGTCGGCACTCTGCCGACCATTTCGTTAGTTAACACCGGTCTTGCTGTGTGTGTTTCAAGCTCAAGAGCATCTCCAAGCAAAAAATGGTCAACAGCAACATTCAGACGGTTTCGTACTGCTCAATTGCTACATTAAAACGGTATGTTTCTTTTTCAGAACTGGAAAAACACAAGCGTGACAGCATTCGAACCTGTAATCTTCAGAGCCGAAGTCCGACGCCTTATCCATTAGGCCACACGGTCACTGACGACCAACATTTACATGTATACGACTCATCTCGAAACGCTCACACCCCTGAGGATTTGTGTTTTCGTTCTACACAGCCGCTGCCCCTTGCTCTTTCCCACCCATTCGTTACATTCAACCTCTGACGTGACCGACCAAATATAGACTGAGAAACAAGACCACACAATTTGTGCATTCGGAATCGAAGGCAGGCCGTCCCTCGCCGCATTTGCTACGATGGCCATTTGCTACTTCTGCAGAAGCGGCGACGACGACGACGACGACGACGAAGATCGCGAGAGACTCTGAGATATGTGAGAAATACATCTATAAAATGTAATTCAGACTGCCTCGTCCCACCTTATGCTGTACCGCTTTGGCAAATGCTTTATCTGCGCCATTCGCCTTAATCACATCTGAGAGTAAATCTTAAAAAAACGCCTGTCGCTAATTGTTCGTCATCACAGGTACTGTTTGCTATACGGCCACGACGCGCAACTGATTTCCAAAATTCATCTTTTTCCTGTGAGGATGGAACTTACGACCCCTGGTTTATTAGACCAGTGCTCTACCACTGAGCTAAAGAGGCGCGGCCTAGCGGTACTCTTGGGTACTTCGTCCTTACGGTCGTCTGCATCATCAGACTTTAGCTGACAACAATTCATATTATCGGCTAATATTTGCAGCTATGGCGACAAATTACTGCTTGGCTAAACATCTGACACGTAACCGATGTGCTCTCCAAACCACAACACTTGCTTTTCAGAACATGTCTTTTACACATGTCTACAAAATCACCTTCACCTTCAAATACAGTTTCCTTGCGACTGACAGAGACGTAGGCAAAGTTTAAAGTTGCTATTTCCATTAAATCTCGTTAATCAGAAAAACGGTAATTTACACCTGCAGCGGAACAAAATTCCGTTCCGCCCAGCGTCTGGCTCGAACCCACGACCCTGGGATTAAGTGTCTGACGCTCTACCGACTGAGATAGCCGGCTACCTCGGTGAATATTTGCCGGGTAGCACGTCACACAGTACTCGTTTGGGTTGGGTGGTCCCATACAGCATCTCTCCATGCTGCCTAATGTTTTCCTAACGTCACACTCGTCACGCACTTCACTTTTATGTCATAATCATTTCTGAGAGGCAAAGAAATTGCATGACAACAAGCAGAGCTAGTGGCGTCAAAATTAACACACATACTTTATGTGACTCAAAAGCCGAACGAGTTACTTTCCGACGTTGTTTTAGATGTGCAAGTGCCAGTCAAAACTCGCGGTGTCGGCACTCTGCCGACCATTTCGTTAGTTAACACCGGTCTTGCTGTGTGTGTTTCAAGCTCAAGAGCATCTCCAAGCAAAAAATGGTCAACAGCAACATTCAGACGGTTTCGTACTGCTCAATTGCTACATTAAAACGGTATGTTTCTTTTTCAGAACTGGAAAAACACAAGCGTGACAGCATTCGAACCTGTAATCTTTAGAGCCGAAGTCCGACGCCTTATCCATTAGGCCACACGGTCACTGACGACCAACATTTACATGTATACGACTCATCTCGAAACGCTCACACCCCTGAGGATTTGTGTTTTCGTTCTACACAGCCGCTGCCCCTTGCTCTTTCCCACCCATTCGTTACATTCAACCTCTGACGTGACCGACCAAATATAGACTGAGAAACAAGACCACACACTTTGTGCATTCGGAATCGAAGGCAGGGCGTCCCTCGCCGCATTTGCTACGATGGCCATTTGCTACTTCTGCAGAAGCGGCGGCGGCGACGACGACGACGACGACGACGACGAAGATCGCGAGAGGCTCTGAGATATGTGAGAAATACATCTATAAAATGTAATTCAGACTGCCTCGTCCCACCTTATGCTGTACCGCTTTGGCAAATGCTTTATCTGCGCCATTCGCCTTAATCACATCTGAGAGTAAATCTTAAAAAAACGCCTGTCGCTAATTGTTCGTCATCACAGGTACTGTTTGCTATACGGCCACGACGCGCAACTGATTTCCAAAATTCATCTTTCTCCTGTGAGGATGGAACTTACGACCCCTGGTTTATTAGACCAGTGCTCTACCACTGAGCTAAAGAGGCGCGGCCTAGCGGTACTCTTGGGTACTTCGTCCTTACGGTCGTCTGCATCATCAGACTTTAGCTGACAACAATTCATATTATCGGCTAATATTTGCAGCTATGGCGACAAATTACTGCTTGGCTACACATCTGACACGTAACCGATGTGCTCTCCAAACCACAACACTTGCTTTTCAGAACATGTCTTTTACACATGTCTACAAAATCACCTTCACCTTCAAATACAGTTTCCTTGCGACTGACAGAGACGTAGGCAAAGTTTAAAGTTGCTATTTCCATTAAATCTCGTTAATCAGAAAAACGGTAATTTACACCTGCAGCGGAACAAAATTCCGTTCCGCCCAGCGTCTGGCTCGAACCCACGACCCTGGGATTAAGAGTCTGACGCTCTACCGACTGAGATAGCCGGCTACCTCGGTGAATATTTGCCGGGTAGCACGTCACACAGTACTCGTTTGGGTTGGGTGGTCCCATACAGCATCTCTCCATGCTGCCTAATGTTTTCCTAACGTCACACTCGTCACGCACTTCACTTTTATGTCATAATCATTTCTGAGAGGCAAAGAAATTGCATGACAACAAGCAGAGCTAGTGGCGTCAAAATTAACACACATACTTTATGTGACTCAAAAGCCGAACGAGTTACTTTCCGACGTTGTTTTAGATGTGCAAGTGCCAGTCAAAACTCGCGGTGTCGGCACTCTGCCGACCATTTCGTTAGTTAACACCGGTCTTGCTGTGTGTGTTTCAAGCTCAAGAGCATCTCCAAGCAAAAAATGGTCAACAGCAACATTCAGACGGTTTCGTACTGCTCAATTGCTACATTAAAACGGTATGTTTCTTTTTCAGAACTGGAAAAACACAAGCGTGACAGCATTCGAACCTGTAATCTTCAGAGCCGAAGTCCGACGCCTTATCCATTAGGCCACACGGTCACTGACGACCAACATTTACATGTATACGACTCATCTCGAAACGCTCACACCCCTGAGGATTTGTGTTTTCGTTCTACACAGCCGCTGCCCCTTGCTCTTTCCCACCCATTCGTTACATTCAACCTCTGACGTGACCGACCAAATATAGACTGAGAAACAAGACCACACAATTTGTGCATTCGGAATCGAAGGCAGGCCGTCCCTCGCCGCATTTGCTACGATGGCCATTTGCTACTTCTGCAGAAGCGGCGACGACGACGACGACGACGACGACGACGACGAAGATCGCGAGAGACTCTGAGATATGTGAGAAATACATCTATAAAATGTAATTCAGACTGCCTCGTCCCACCTTATGCTGTACCGCTTTGGCAAATGCTTTATCTGCGCCATTCGCCTTAATCACATCTGAGAGTAAATCTTAAAAAAACGCCTGTCGCTAATTGTTCGTCATCACAGGTACTGTTTGCTATACGGCCACGACGCGCAACTGATTTCCAAAATTCATCTTTCTCCTGTGAGGATGGAACTTACGACCCCTGGTTTATTAGACCAGTGCTCTACCACTGAGCTAAAGAGGCGCGGCCTAGCGGTACTCTTGGGTACTTCGTCCTTACGGTCGTCTGCATCATCAGACTTTAGCTGACAACAATTCATATTATCGGCTAATATTTGCAGCTATGGCGACAAATTACTGCTTGGCTAAACATCTGACACGTAACCGATGTGCTCTCCAAACCACAACACTTGCTTTTCAGAACATGTCTTTTACACATGTCTACAAAATCACCTTCACCTTCAAATACAGTTTCCTTGCGACTGACAGAGACGTAGGCAAAGTTTAAAGTTGCTATTTCCATTAAATCTCGTTAATCAGAAAAACGGTAATTTACACCTGCAGCGGAACAAAATTCCGTTTCGCCCAGCGTCTGGCTCGAACCCACGACCCTGGGATTAAGTGTCTGACGCTCTACCGACTGAGATAGCCGGCTACCTCGGTGAATATTTGCCGGGTAGCACGTCACACAGTACTCGTTTGGGTTGGGTGGTCCCATACAGCATCTCTCCATGCTGCCTAATGTTTTCCTAACGTCACACTCGTCACGCACTTCACTTTTATGTCATAATCATTTCTGAGAGGCAAAGAAATTGCATGACAACAAGCAGAGCTAGTGGCGTCAAAATTAACACACATACTTTATGTGACTCAAAAGCCGAACGAGTTACTTTCCGACGTTGTTTTAGATGTGCAAGTGCCAGTCAAAACTCGCGGTGTCGGCACTCTGCCGACCATTTCGTTAGTTAACACCGGTCTTGCTGTGTGTGTTTCAAGCTCAAGAGCATCTCCAAGCAAAAAATGGTCAACAGCAACATTCAGACGGTTTCGTACTGCTCAATTGCTACATTAAAACGGTATGTTTCTTTTTCAGAACTGGAAAAACACAAGCGTGACAGCATTCGAACCTGTAATCTTCAGAGCCAAAGTCCGACGCCTTATCCATTAGGCCACACGGTCACTGACGACCAACATTTACATGTATACGACTCATCTCGAAACGCTCACACCCCTGAGGATTTGTGTTTTCGTTCTACACAGCCGCTGCCCCTTGCTCTTTCCCACCCATTCGTTACATTCAACCTCTGACGTGACCGACCAAATATAGACTGAGAAACAAGACCACACACTTTGTGCATTCGGAATCGAAGGCAGGGCGTCCCTCGCCGCATTTGCTACGATGGCCATTTGCTACTTCTGCAGAAGCGGCGGCGACGACGACGACGACGACGACGAAGATCGCGAGAGACTCTGAGATATGTGAGAAATACATCTATAAAATGTAATTCAGACTGCCTCGTCCCACCTTATGCTGTACCGCTTTGACAAATGCTTTATCTGCGCCATTCGCCTTAATCACATCTGAGAGTAAATCTTAAAAAAACGCCTGTCGCTAATTGTTCGTCATCACAGGTACTGTTTGCTATACGGCCACGACGCGCAACTGATTTCCAAAATTCATCTTTCTCCTGTGAGGAGGGAACTTACAACCCCTGGTTTATTAGACCAGTGCTCTACCACTGAGCTAAAGAGGCGCGGCTTAGCGGTACTCTTGGGTACTTCGTCCTTACGGTCGTCTGCACCATCAGACTTTAGCTGACAACACTTCATATTACCGGCTAATATTTGCAGCTATGGCGACAAATTACTGCTTGGCTACACATCTGACACGTAACCGATGTGCTCTCCAAACCACAACACTTGCTTTTCAGAACATGTCTTTCACACATGTCTACAAAATCACCTTCACCTTCAAATACAGTTTCCTTGCGACTGACAGAGACGTAGGCAAAGTTTAAAGTTGCTATTTCCATTAAATCTCGTTAATCAGAAAAACGGTAATTTACACCTGCAGCGGAACAAAATTCCGTTCCGCCCAGCGTCTGGCTCGAACCCACGACCCTGGGATTAAGAGTCTGACGCTCTACCGACTGAGATAGCCGGCTACCTCGGTGAATACTTGCCGGGTAGCACGTCACACAGTACTCGTTTGGGTTGGGTGGTCCCATACAGAATCTCTCCATGCTGCCTAATGTTTTCCTACGTCACACTCGTCACGTACTTCACTTTTATGTCATAATCATTTCTGAGAGGCAAAGAAATTGCATGACAACAAGCAGAGCTAGTGGCGTCAAAATTAACACACATACTTTATGTGACTCAAAAGCCGAACGAGTTACTTTCCGACGTTGTTTTAGATGTGCAAGTGCCAGTCAAAACTCGCGGTGTCGGCACTCTGCCGACCATTTCGTTAGTTAACACCGGTCTTGCTGTGTGTGTTTCAAGCTCAAGAGCATCTCCAAGCAAAAAATGGTCAACAGCAACATTCAGACGGTTTCGTACTGCTCAATTGCTACATTAAAACGGTATGTTTCTTTTTCAGAACTGGAAAAACACAAGCGTAACAGCATTGGAACCTGTAATCTTCAGAGCCGAAGTCCGACGCCTTATCCATTAGGCCACACGGTCACTGACGACCAACATTTACATGTATACGACTCATCTCGAAACGCTCACACCCCTGAGGATTTGTGTTTTCGTTCTACACAGCCGCTGCCCCTTGCTCTTTCCCACCCATTCGTTACATTCAACCTCTGACGTGACCGACCAAATATAGACTGAGAAACAAGACCACACACTTTGTGCATTCGGAATCGAAGGCAGGGCGTCCCTCGCCGCATTTGCTACGATGGCCATTTGCTACTTCTGCAGAAGCGGCGGCGACGACGACGACGACGACGACGACGACGACGAAGATCGCGAGAGACTCTGAGATATGTGAGAAATACATCTATAAAATGTAATTCAGACTGCCTCGTCCCACCTTATGCTGTACCGCTTTGACAAATGCTTTATCTGCGCCATTCGCCTTAATCACATCTGAGAGTAAATCTTAAAAAAACGCCTGTCGCTAATTGTTCGTCATCACAGGTACTGTTTGCTATACGGCCACGACGCGCAACTGATTTCCAAAATTCATCTTTCTCCTGTGAGGAGGGAACTTACAACCCCTGGTTTATTAGACCAGTGCTCTACCACTGAGCTAAAGAGGCGCGGCCTAGCGGTACTCTTGGGTACTTCGTCCTTACGGTCGTCTGCACCATCAGACTTTAGCTGACAACACTTCATATTACCGGCTAATATTTGCAGCTATGGCGACAAATTACTGCTTGGCTACACATCTGACACGTAACCGATGTGCTCTCCAAACCACAACACTTGCTTTTCAGAACATGTCTTTCACACATGTCTACAAAATCACCTTCACCTTCAAATACAGTTTCCTTGCGACTGACAGAGACGTAGGCAAAGTTTAAAGTTGCTATTTCCATTAAATCTCGTTAATCAGAAAAACGGTAATTTACACCTGCAGCGGAACAAAATTCCGTTCCGCCCAGGGTCTGGCTCGAGCCCACGACCCTGGGATTAAGAGTCTGACGCTCTACCGACTGAGATAGCCGGCTACCTCGGTGAATACTTGCCGGGTAGCACGTCACACAGTACTCGTTTGGGTTGGGTGGTCCCATACAGAATCTCTCCATGCTGCCTAATGTTTTCCTAACGTCACACTCGTCACGTACTTCACTTTTATGTCATAATCATTTCTGAGAGGCAAAGAAATTGCATGACAACAAGCAGAGCTAGTGGCGTCAAAATTAACACACATACTTTATGTGACTCAAAAGCCGAACGAGTTACTTTCCGACGTTGTTTTAGATGTGCAAGTGCCAGTCAAAACTCGCGGTGTCGGCACTCTGCCGACCATTTCGTTAGTTAACACCGGTCTTGCTGTGTGTGTTTCAAGCTCAAGAGCATCTCCAAGCAAAAAATGGTCAACAGCAACATTCAGACGGTTTCGTACTGCTCAATTGCTACATTAAAACGGTATGTTTCTTTTTCAGAACTGGAAAAACACAAGCGTGACAGCATTCGAACCTGTAATCTTCAGATACGAAGTCCGACGCCTTATCCATTAGGCCACACGGTCACTGACGACCAACATTTACATGTATACGACTCATCTCGAAACGCTCACACCCCTGAGGATTTGTGTTTTCGTTCTACACAGCCGCTGCCCCTTGCTCTTTCCCACCCATTCGTTACATTCAACCTCTGACGTGACCGACCAAATATAGACTGAGAAACAAGACCACACACTTTGTGCATTCGGAATCGAAGGCAGGGCGTCCCTCGCCGCATTTGCTACGATGGCCATTTGCTACTTCTGCAGAAGCGGCGGCGACGACGACGACGACGACGACGAAGATCGCGAGAGACTCTGAGATATGTGAGAAATACATCTATAAAATGTAATTCAGACTGCCTCGTCCCACCTTATGCTGTACCGCTTTGACAAATGCTTTATCTGCGCCATTCGCCTTAATCACATCTGAGAGTAAATCTTAAAAAAACGCCTGTCGCTAATTGTTCGTCATCACAGGTACTGTTTGCTATACGGCCACGACGCGCAACTGATTTCCAAAATTCATCTTTCTCCTGTGAGGAGGGAACTTACAACCCCTGGTTTATTAGACCAGTGCTCTACCACTGAGCTAAAGAGGCGCGGCCTAGCGGTACTCTTGGGTACTTCGTCCTTACGGTCGTCTGCACCATCAGACTTTAGCTGACAACACTTCATATTACCGGCTAATATTTGCAGCTATGGCGACAAATTACTGCTTGGCTACACATCTGACACGTAACCGATGTGCTCTCCAAACCACAACACTTGCTTTTCAGAACATGTCTTTCACACATGTCTACAAAATCACCTTCACCTTCAAATACAGTTTCCTTGCGACTGACAGAGACGTAGGCAAAGTTTAAAGTTGCTATTTCCATTAAATCTCGTTAATCAGAAAAACGGTAATTTACACCTGCAGCGGAACAAAATTCCGTTCCGCCCAGCGTCTGGCTCGAGCCCACGACCCTGGGATTAAGAGTCTGACGCTCTACCGACTGAGATAGCCGGCTACCTCGGTGAATACTTGCCGGGTAGCACGTCACACAGTACTCGTTTGGGTTGGGTGGTCCCATACAGAATCTCTCCATGCTGCCTAATGTTTTCCTAACGTCACACTCGTCACGTACTTCACTTTTATGTCATAATCATTTCTGAGAGGCAAAGAAATTGCATGACAACAAGCAGAGCTAGTGGCGTCAAAATTAACACACATACTTTATGTGACTCAAAAGCCGAACGAGTTACTTTCCGACGTTGTTTTAGATGTGCAAGTGCCAGTCAAAACTCGCGGTGTCGGCACTCTGCCGACCATTTCGTTAGTTAACACCGGTCTTGCTGTGTGTGTTTCAAGCTCAAGAGCATCTCCAAGCAAAAAATGGTCAACAGCAACATTCAGACGGTTTCGTACTGCTCAATTGCTACATTAAAACGGTATGTTTCTTTTTCAGAACTGGAAAAACACAAGCGTAACAGCATTCGAACCTGTAATCTTCAGATACGAAGTCCGACGCCTTATCCATTAGGCCACACGGTCACTGACGACCAACATTTACATGTATACGACTCATCTCGAAACGCTCACACCCCTGAGGATTTGTGTTTTCGTTCTACACAGCCGCTGCCCCTTGCTCTTTCCCACCCATTCGTTACATTCAACCTCTGACGTGACCGACCAAATATAGACTGAGAAACAAGACCACACACTTTGTGCATTCGGAATCGAAGGCAGGGCGTCCCTCGCCGCATTTGCTACGATGGCCATTTGCTACTTCTGCAGAAGCGGCGGCGGCGACGACGACGACGACGACGACGACGACGACGACGACGACGACGAAGATCGCGAGAGGCTCTGAGATATGTGAGAAATACATCTATAAAATGTAATTCAGACTGCCTCGTCCCACCTTATGCTGTACCGCTTTGGCAAATGCTTTATCTGCGCCATTCGCCTTAATCACATCTGAGAGTAAATCTTAAAAAAACGCCTGTCGCTAATTGTTCGTCATCACAGGTACTGTTTGCTGTACGGCCACGACGCGCAACTGATTTCCAAAATTCATCTTTCTCCTGTGAGGATGGAACTTACAACCCCTGGTTTATTAGACCAGTGCTCTACCACTGAGCTAAAGAGGCGCGGCCTAGCGGTACTCTTGGGTACTTCGTCCTTACGGTCGTCTGCACCATCAGACTTTAGCTGACAACACTTCATATTACCGGCTAATATATGCAGCTATGGCGACAAATTACTGCTTGGCTACACATCTGACACGTAACCGATGTGCTCTCCAAACCACAACACTTGCTTTTCAGAACATGTCTTTTACACATGTCTACAAAATCACCTTCACCTTCAAATACAGTTTCCTTGCGACTGACAGAGACGTAGGCAAAGTTTAAAGTTGCTATTTCCATTAAATCTCGTTAATCAGAAAAACGGTAATTTACACCTGCAGCGGAACAAAATTCCGTTTCGCCCAGCGTCTGGCTCGAACCCACGACCCTGGGATTAAGCGTCTGACGCTCTACCGACTGAGATAGCCGGCTACCTCGGTGAATATTTGCCGGGTAGCACGTCACACAGTACTCGTTTGGGTTGGGTGGTCCCATACAGCATCTCTCCATGCTGCCTAATGTTTTCCTAACGTCACACTCGTCACGCACTTCACTTTTATGTCATAATCATTTCTGAGAGGCAAAGAAATTGCATGACAACAAGCAGAGCTAGTGGCGTCAAAATTAACACACATACTTTATGTGACTCAAAAGCCGAACGAGTTACTTTCCGACGTTGTTTTAGATGTGCAAGTGCCAGTCAAAACTCGCGGTGTCGGCACTCTGCCGACCATTTCGTTAGTTAACACCGGTCTTGCTGTGTGTGTTTCAAGCTCAAGAGCATCTCCAAGCAAAAAATGGTCAACAGCAACATTCAGACGGTTTCGTACTGCTCAATTGCTACATTAAAACGGTATGTTTCTTTTTCAGAACTGGAAAAACACAAGCGTGACAGCATTCGAACCTGTAATCTTCAGAGCCGAAGTCCGACGCCTTATCCATTAGGCCACACGGTCACTGACGACCAACATTTACATGTATACGACTCATCTCGAAACGCTCACACCCCTGAGGATTTGTGTTTTCGTTCTACACAGCCGCTGCCCCTTGCTCTTTCCCACCCATTCGTTACATTCAACCTCTGACGTGACCGACCAAATATAGACTGAGAAACAAGACCACACACTTTGTGCATTCGGAATCGAAGGCAGGGCGTCCCTCGCCGCATTTGCTACGATGGCCATTTGCTACTTCTGCAGAAGCGGCGGCGACGACGACGACGACGACGACGACGACGACGACGACGACGACGATCGCGAGAGACTCTGAGATATGTGAGAAATACATCTATAAAATGTAATTCAGACTGCCTCGTCCCACCTTATGCTGTACCGCTTTGACAAATGCTTTATCTGCGCCATTCGCCTTAATCACATCTGAGAGTAAATCTTAAAAAAACGCCTGTCGCTAATTGTTCGTCATCACAGGTACTGTTTGCTATACGGCCACGACGCGCAACTGATTTCCAAAATTCATCTTTCTCCTGTGAGGAGGGAACTTACAACCCCTGGTTTATTAGACCAGTGCTCTACCACTGAGCTAAAGAGGCGCGGCCTAGCGGTACTCTTGGGTACTTCGTCCTTACGGTCGTCTGCACCATCAGACTTTAGCTGACAACACTTCATATTACCGGCTAATATTTGCAGCTATGGCGACAAATTACTGCTTGGCTACACATCTGACACGTAACCGATGTGCTCTCCAAACCACAACACTTGCTTTTCAGAACATGTCTTTCACACATGTCTACAAAATCACCTTCACCTTCAAATACAGTTTCCTTGCGACTGACAGAGACGTAGGCAAAGTTTAAAGTTGCTATTTCCATTAAATCTCGTTAATCAGAAAAACGGTAATTTACACCTGCAGCGGAACAAAATTCCGTTCCGCCCAGCGTCTGGCTCGAACCCACGACCCTGGGATTAAGAGTCTGACGCTCTACCGACTGAGATAGCCGGCTACCTCGGTGAATACTTGCCGGGTAGCACGTCACACAGTACTCGTTTGGGTTGGGTGGTCCCATACAGAATCTCTCCATGCTGCCTAATGTTTTCCTAACGTCACACTCGTCACGTACTTCACTTTTATGTCATAATCATTTCTGAGAGGCAAAGAAATTGCATGACAACAAGCAGAGCTAGTGGCGTCAAAATTAACACACATACTTTATGTGACTCAAAAGCCGAACGAGTTACTTTCCGACGTTGTTTTAGATGTGCAAGTGCCAGTCAAAACTCGCGGTGTCGGCACTCTGCCGACCATTTCGTTAGTTAACACCGGTCTTGCTGTGTGTGTTTCAAGCTCAAGAGCATCTCCAAGCAAAAAATGGTCAACAGCAACATTCAGACGGTTTCGTACTGCTCAATTGCTACATTAAAACGGTATGTTTCTTTTTCAGAACTGGAAAAACACAAGCGTGACAGCATTCGAACATGTAATCTTCAGAGCCGAAGTCCGACGCCTTATCCATTAGGCCACACGGTCACTGTCGACCAACATTTACATGTATACGACTCATCTCGAAACGCTCACACCCCTGAGGATTTGTGTTTTCGTTCTACACAGCCGCTGCCCCTTGCTCTTTCCCACCCATTCGTTAGATTCAACCTCTGACGTGACCGACCAAATATAGACTGAGAAACAAGACCACACACTTTGTGCATTCGGAATCGAAGGCAGGGCGTCCCTCGCCGCATTTGCTACGATGGCCATTTGCTACTTCTGCAGAAGCGGCGGCGGCGACGACGACGACGAAGATCGCGAGAGGCTCTGAGATATGTGAGAAATACATCTATAAAATGTAATTCAGACTGCCTCGTCCCACCTTATGCTGTACCGCTTTGGCAAATGCTTTATCTGCGCCATTCGCCTTAATCACATCTGAGAGTAAATCTTAAAAAAACGCCTGTCGCTAATTGTTCGTCATCACAGGTACTGTTTGCTATACGGCCACGACGCGCAACTGATTTCCAAAATTCATCTTTCTCCTGTGAGGATGGAACTTACGACCCCTGGTTTATTAGACCAGTGCTCTACCACTGAGCTAAAGAGGCGCGGCCTAGCGGTACTCTTGGGTACTTCGTCCTTACGGTCGTCTGCACCATCAGACTTTAGCTGACAACACTTCATATTACCGGCTAATATATGCAGCTATGGCGACAAATTACTGCTTGGCTACACATCTGACACGTAACCGATGTGCTCTCCAAACCACAACACTTGCATTTCAGAACATGTCTTTTACACATGTCTACAAAATCACCTTCACCTTCAAATACAGTTTCCTTGCGACTGACAGAGACGTAGGCAAAGTTTAAAGTTGCTATTTCCATTAAATCTCGTTAATCAGAAAAACGGTAATTTACACCTGCAGCGGAACAAAATTCCGTTTCGCCCAGCGTCTGGCTCGAACCCACGACCCTGGGATTAAGTGTCTGACGCTCTACCGACTGAGATAGCCGGCTACCTCGGTGAATATTTGCCGGGTAGCACGTCACACAGTACTCGTTTGGGTTGTGTGGTCCCATACAGCATCTCTCCATGCTGCCTAATGTTTTCCTAACGTCACACTCGTCACGCACTTCACTTTTATGTCATAATCATTTCTGAGAGGCAAAGAAATTGCATGACAACAAGCAGAGCTAGTGGCGTCAAAATTAACACACATACTTTATGTGACTCAAAAGCCGAACGAGTTACTTTCCGACGTTGTTTTAGATGTGCAAGTGCCAGTCAAAACTCGCGGTGTCGGCACTCTGCCGACCATTTCGTTAGTTAACACCGGTCTTGCTGTGTGTGTTTCAAGCTCAAGAGCATCTCCAAGCAAAAAATGGTCAACAGCAACATTCAGACGGTTTCGTACTGCTCAATTGCTACATTAAAACGGTATGTTTCTTTTTCAGAACTGGAAAAACACAAGCGTGACAGCATTCGAACCTGTAATCTTCAGAGCCGAAGTCCGACGCCTTATCCATTAGGCCACACGGTCACTGACGACCAACATTTACATGTATACGACTCATCTCGAAACGCTCACACCCCTGAGGATTTGTGTTTTCGTTCTACACAGCCGCTGCCCCTTGCTCTTTCCCACCCATTCGTTACATTCAACCTCTGACGTGACCGACCAAATATAGACTGAGAAACAAGACCACACAATTTGTGCATTCGGAATCGAAGGCAGGCCGTCCCTCGCCGCATTTGCTACGATGGCCATTTGCTACTTCTGCAGAAGCGGCGACGACGACGACGACGACGACGACGACGACGACGAAGATCGCGAGAGACTCTGAGATATGTGAGAAATACATCTATAAAATGTAATTCAGACTGCCTCGTCCCACCTTATGCTGTACCGCTTTGGCAAATGCTTTATCTGCGCCATTCGCCTTAATCACATCTGAGAGTAAATCTTAAAAAAACGCCTGTCGCTAATTGTTCGTCATCACAGGTACTGTTTGCTATACGGCCACGACGCGCAACTGATTTCCAAAATTCATCTTTCTCCTGTGAGGATGGAACTTACGACCCCTGGTTTATTAGACCAGTGCTCTACCACTGAGCTAAAGAGGCGCGGCCTAGCGGTAATCTTGGGTACTTCGTCCTTACGGTCGTCTGCACCATCAGACTTTAGCTGACAACACTTCATATTACCGGCTAATATTTGCAGCTATGGCGACAAATTACTGCTTGGCTACACATCTGACACGTAACCGATGTGCTCTCCAAACCACAACACTTGCTTTTCAGAACATGTCTTTTACACATGTCTACAAAATCACCTTCACCTTCAAATACAGTTTCCTTGCGACTGACAGAGACGTAGGCAAAGTTTAAAGTTGCTATTTCCATTAAATCTCGTTAATCAGAAAAACGGTAATTTACACCTGCAGCGGAACAAAATTCCGTTTCGCCCAGCGTCTGGCTCGAACCCACGACCCTGGGATTAAGTGTCTGACGCTCTACCGACTGAGATAGCCGGCTACCTCGGTGAATATTTGCCGGGTAGCACGTCACACAGTACTCGTTTGGGTTGGGTGGTCCCATACAGCATCTCTCCATGCTGCCTAATGTTTTCCTAACGTCACACTCGTCACGCACTTCACTTTTATGTCATAATCATTTCTGAGAGGCAAAGAAATTGCATGACAACAAGCAGAGCTAGTGGCGTCAAAATTAACACACATACTTTATGTGACTCAAAAGCCGAACGAGTTACTTTCCGACGTTGTTTTAGATGTGCAAGTGCCAGTCAAAACTCGCGGTGTCGGCACTCTGCCGACCATTTCGTTAGTTAACACCGGTCTTGCTGTGTGTGTTTCAAGCTCAAGAGCATCTCCAAGCAAAAAATGGTCAACAGCAACATTCAGACGGTTTCGTACTGCTCAATTGCTACATTAAAACGGTATGTTTCTTTTTCAGAACTGGAAAAACACAAGCGTGACAGCATTCGAACCTGTAATCTTCAGAGCCGAAGTCCGACGCCTTATCCATTAGGCCACACGGTCACTGACGACCAACATTTACATGTATACGACTCATCTCGAAACGCTCACACCCCTGAGGATTTGTGTTTTCGTTCTACACAGCCGCTGCCCCTTGCTCTTTCCCACCCATTCGTTACATTCAACCTCTGACGTGACCGACCAAATATAGACTGAGAAACAAGACCACACAATTTGTGCATTCGGAATCGAAGGCAGGCCGTCCCTCGCCGCATTTGCTACGATGGCCATTTGCTACTTCTGCAGAAGCGGCGACGACGACGACGACGACGACGACGACGAAGATCGCGAGAGACTCTGAGATATGTGAGAAATACATCTATAAAATGTAATTCAGACTGCCTCGTCCCACCTTATGCTGTACCGCTTTGGCAAATGCTTTATCTGCGCCATTCGCCTTAATCACATCTGAGAGTAAATCTTAAAAAAACGCCTGTCGCTAATTGTTCGTCATCACAGGTACTGTTTGCTATACGGCCACGACGCGCAACTGATTTCCAAAATTCATCTTTCTCCTGTGAGGATGGAACTTACGACCCCTGGTTTATTAGACCAGTGCTCTACCACTGAGCTAAAGAGGCGCGGCCTAGCGGTAATCTTGGGTACTTCGTCCTTACGGTCGTCTGCACCATCAGACTTTAGCTGACAACACTTCATATTACCGGCTAATATTTGCAGCTATGGCGACAAATTACTGCTTGGCTACACATCTGACACGTAGCCGATGTGCTCTCCAAACCACAACACTTGCTTTTCAGAACATGTCTTTTACACATGTCTACAAAATCACCTTCACCTTCAAATACAGTTTCCTTGCGACTGACAGAGACGTAGGCAAAGTTTAAAGTTGCTATTTCCATTAAATCTCGTTAATCAGAAAAACGGTAATTTACACCTGCAGCGGAACAAAATTCCGTTTCGCCCAGCGTCTGGCTCGAACCCACGACCCTGGGATTAAGTGTCTGACGCTCTACCGACTGAGATAGCCGGCTACCTCGGTGAATATTTGCCGGGTAGCACGTCACACAGTACTCGTTTGGGTTGGGTGGTCCCATACAGCATCTCTCCATGCTGCCTAATGTTTTCCTAACGTCACACTCGTCACGCACTTCACTTTTATGTCATAATCATTTCTGAAAGGCAAAGAAATTGCATGACAACAAGCAGAGCTAGTGGCGTCAAAATTAACACACATACTTTATGTGACTCAAAAGCCGAACGAGTTACTTTCCGACGTTGTTTTAGATGTGCAAGTGCCAGTCAAAACTCGCGGTGTCGGCACTCTGCCGACCATTTCGTTAGTTAACACCGGTCTTGCTGTGTGTGTTTCAAGCTCAAGAGCATCTCCAAGCAAAAAATGGTCAACAGCAACATTCAGACGGTTTCGTACTGCTCAATTGCTACATTAAAACGGTATGTTTCTTTTTCAGAACTGGAAAAACACAAGCGTGACAGCATTCGAACCTGTAATCTTCAGAGCCGAAGTCCGACGCCTTATCCATTAGGCCACACGGTCACTGACGACCAACATTTACATGTATACGACTCATCTCGAAACGCTCACACCCCTGAGGATTTGTGTTTTCGTTCTACACAGCCGCTGCCCCTTGCTCTTTCCCACCCATTCGTTACATTCAACCTCTGACGTGACCGACCAAATATAGACTGAGAAACAAGACCACACAATTTGTGCATTCGGAATCGAAGGCAGGCCGTCCCTCGCCGCATTTGCTACGATGGCCATTTGCTACTTCTGCAGAAGCGGCGGCGACGACGACGACGAAGATCGCGAGAGACTCTGAGATATGTGAGAAATACATCTATAAAATGTAATTCAGACTGCCTCGTCCCACCTTATGCTGTACCGCTTTGGCAAATGCTTTATCTGCGCCATTCGCCTTAATCACATCTGAGAGTAAATCTTAAAAAAACGCCTGTCGCTAATTGTTCGTCATCACAGGTACTGTTTGCTATACGGCCACGACGCGCAACTGATTTCCAAAATTCATCTTTCTCCTGTGAGGATGGAACTTACGACCCCTGGTTTATTAGACCAGTGCTCTACCACTGAGCTAAAGAGGCGCGGCCTAGCGGTAATCTTGGGTACTTCGTCCTTACGGTCGTCTGCACCATCAGACTTTAGCTGACAACACTTCATATTACCGGCTAATATTTGCAGCTATGGCGACAAATTACTGCTTGGCTACACATCTGACACGTAACCGATGTGCTCTCCAAACCACAACACTTGCTTTTCAGAACATGTCTTTTACACATGTCTACAAAATCACCTTCACCTTCAAATACAGTTTCCTTGCGACTGACAGAGACGTAGGCAAAGTTTAAAGTTGCTATTTCCATTAAATCTCGTTAATCAGAAAAACGGTAATTTACACCTGCAGCGGAACAAAATTCCGTTTCGCCCAGCGTCTGGCTCGAACCCACGACCCTGGGATTAAGTGTCTGACGCTCTACCGACTGAGATAGCCGGCTACCTCGGTGAATATTTGCCGGGTAGCACGTCACACAGTACTCGTTTGGGTTGGGTGGTCCCATACAGCATCTCTCCATGCTGCCTAATGTTTTCCTAACGTCACACTCGTCACGCACTTCACTTTTATGTCATAATCATTTCTGAGAGGCAAAGAAATTGCATGACAACAAGCAGAGCTAGTGGCGTCAAAATTAACACACATACTTTATGTGACTCAAAAGCCGAACGAGTTACTTTCCGACGTTGTTTTAGATGTGCAAGTGCCAGTCAAAACTCGCGGTGTCGGCACTCTGCCGACCATTTCGTTAGTTAACACCGGTCTTGCTGTGTGTGTTTCAAGCTCAAGAGCATCTCCAAGCAAAAAATGGTCAACAGCAACATTCAGACGGTTTCGTACTGCTCAATTGCTACATTAAAACGGTATGTTTCTTTTTCAGAACTGGAAAAACACAAGCGTGACAGCATTCGAACCTGTAATCTTCAGAGCCGAAGTCCGACGCCTTATCCATTAGGCCACACGGTCACTGACGACCAACATTTACATGTATACGACTCATCTCGAAACGCTCACACCCCTGAGGATTTGTGTTTTCGTTCTACACAGCCGCTGCCCCTTGCTCTTTCCCACCCATTCGTTACATTCAACCTCTGACGTGACCGACCAAATATAGACTGAGAAACAAGACCACACACTTTGTGCATTCGGAATCGAAGGCAGGGCGTCCCTCGCCGCATTTGCTACGATGGCCATTTGCTACTTCTGCAGAAGCGGCGGCGACGACGACGACGACGACGACGACGACGACGAAGATCGCGAGAGACTCTGAGATATGTGAGAAATACATCTATAAAATGTAATTCAGACTGCCTCGTCCCACCTTATGCAGTACCGCTTTGGCAAATGCTTTATCTGCGCCATTCGCCTTAATCACATCTGAGAGTAAATCTTAAAAAAACGCCTGTCGCTAATTGTTCGTCATCACAGGTACTGTTTGCTATACGGCCACGACGCGCAACTGATTTCCAAAATTCATCTTTCTCCTGTGAGGAGGGAACTTACAACCCCTGGTTTATTAGACCAGTGCTCTACCACTGAGCTAAAGAGGCGCGGCCTAGCGGTACACTTGGGTACTTCGTCCTTACGGTCGTCTGCACCATCAGACTTTAGCTGACAACACTTCATATTACCGGCTAATATTTGCAGCTATGGCGACAAATTACTGCTTGGCTACACATCTGACACGTAACCGATGTGCTCTCCAAACCACAACACTTGCTTTTCAGAACATGTCTTTCACACATGTCTACAAAATCACCTTCACCTTCAAATACAGTTTCCTTGCGACTGACAGAGACGTAGGCAAAGTTTAAAGTTGCTATTTCCATTAAATCTCGTTAATCAGAAAAACGGTAATTTACACCTGCAGCGGAACAAAATTCCGTTCCGCCCAGCGTCTGGCTCGAACCCACGACCCTGGGATTAAGAGTCTGACGCTCTACCGACTGAGATAGCCGGCTACCTCGGTGAATACTTGCCGGGTAGCACGTCACACAGTACTCGTTTGGGTTGGGTGGTCCCATACAGAATCTCTCCATGCTGCCTAATGTTTTCCTAACGTCACACTCGTCACGTACTTCACTTTTATGTCATAATCATTTCTGAGAGGCAAAGAAATTGCATGACAACAAGCAGAGCTAGTGGCGTCAAAATTAACACACATACTTTATGTGACTCAAAAGCCGAACGAGTTACTTTCCGACGTTGTTTTAGATGTGCAAGTGCCAGTCAAAACTCGCGGTGTCGGCACTCTGCCGACCATTTCGTTAGTTAACACCGGTCTTGCTGTGTGTGTTTCAAGCTCAAGAGCATCTCCAAGCAAAAAATGGTCAACAGCAACATTCAGACGGTTTCGTACTGCTCAATTGCTACATTAAAACGGTATGTTTCTTTTTCAGAACTGGAAAAACACAAGCGTGACAGCATTCGAACCTGTAATCTTCAGAGCCGAAGTCCGACGCCTTATCCATTAGGCCACACGGTCACTGACGACCAACATTTACATGTATACGACTCATCTCGAAACGCTCACACCCCTGAGGATTTGTGTTTTCGTTCTACACAGCCGCTGCCCCTTGCTCTTTCCCACCCATTCGTTACATTCAACCTCTGACGTGACCGACCAAATATAGACTGAGAAACAAGACCACACACTTTGTGCATTCGGAATCGAAGGCAGGGCGTCCCTCGCCGCATTTGCTACGATGGCCATTTGCTACTTCTGCAGAAGCGGCGGCGACGACGACGACGACGACGACGACGACGACGAAGATCGCGAGAGACTCTGAGATATGTGAGAAATACATCTATAAAATGTAATTCAGACTGCCTCGTCCCACCTTATGCTGTACCGCTTTGGCAAATGCTTTATCTGCGCCATTCGCCTTAATCACATCTGAGAGTAAATCTTAAAAAAACGCCTGTCGCTAATTGTTCGTCATCACAGGTACTGTTTGCTATACGGCCACGACGCGCAACTGATTTCCAAAATTCATCTTTCTCCTGTGAGGAGGGAACTTACAACCCCTGGTTTATTAGACCAGTGCTCTACCACTGAGCTAAAGAGGCGCGGCCTAGCGGTACACTTGGGTACTTCGTCCTTACGGTCGTCTGCACCATCAGACTTTAGCTGACAACACTTCATATTACCGGCTAATATTTGCAGCTATGGCGACAAATTACTGCTTGGCTACACATCTGACACGTAACCGATGTGCTCTCCAAACCACAACACTTGCTTTTCAGAACATGTCTTTCACACATGTCTACAAAATCACCTTCACCTTCAAATACAGTTTCCTTGCGACTGACAGAGACGTAGGCAAAGTTTAAAGTTGCTATTTCCATTAAATTTCGTTAATCAGAAAAACGGTAATTTACACCTGCAGCGGAACAAAATTCCGTTCCGCCCAGCGTCTGGCTCGAACCCACGACCCTGGGATTAAGAGTCTGACGCTCTACCGACTGAGATAGCCGGCTACCTCGGTGAATACTTGCCGGGTAGCACGTCACACAGTACTCGTTTGGGTTGGGTGGTCCCATACAGAATCTCTCCATGCTGCCTAATGTTTTCCTAACGTCACACTCGTCACGTACTTCACTTTTATGTCATAATCATTTCTGAGAGGCAAAGAAATTGCATGACAACAAGCAGAGCTAGTGGCGTCAAAATTAACACACATACTTTATGTGACTCAAAAGCCGAACGAGTTACTTTCCGACGTTGTTTTAGATGTGCAAGTGCCAGTCAAAACTCGCGGTGTCGGCACTCTGCCGACCATTTCGTTAGTTAACACCGGTCTTGCTGTGTGTGTTTCAAGCTCAAGAGCATCTCCAAGCAAAAAATGGTCAACAGCAACATTCAGACGGTTTCGTACTGCTCAATTGCTACATTAAAACGGTATGTTTCTTTTTCAGAACTGGAAAAACACAAGCGTGACAGCATTCGAACCTGTAATCTTCAGAGCCGAAGTCCGACGCCTTATCCATTAGGCCACACGGTCACTGTCGACCAACATTTACATGTATACGACTCATCTCGAAACGCTCACACCCCTGAGGATTTGTGTTTTCGTTCTACACAGCCGCTGCCCCTTGCTCTTTCCCACCCATTCGTTACATTCAACCTCTGACGTGACCGACCAAATATAGACTGAGAAACAAGACCACACAATTTGTGCATTCGGAATCGAAGGCAGGCCGTCCCTCGCCGCATTTGCTACGATGGCCATTTGCTACTTCTGCAGAAGCGGCGACGACGACGACGACGACGACGACGACGACGAAGATCGCGAGAGACTCTGAGATATGTGAGAAATACATCTATAAAATGTAATTCAGACTGCCTCGTCCCACCTTATGCTGTACCGCTTTGGCAAATGCTTTATCTGCGCCATTCGCCTTAATCACATCTGAGAGTAAATCTTAAAAAAACGCCTGTCGCTAATTGTTCGTCATCACAGGTACTGTTTGCTATACGGCCACGACGCGCAACTGATTTCCAAAATTCATCTTTCTCCTGTGAGGATGGAACTTACGACCCCTGGTTTATTAGACCAGTGCTCTACCACTGAGCTAAAGAGGCGCGGCCTAGCGGTACTCTTGGGTACTTCGTCCTTACGGTCGTCTGCATCATCAGACTTTAGCTGACAACAATTCATATTATCGGCTAATATTTGCAGCTATGGCGACAAATTACTGCTTGGCTACACATCTGACACGTAACCGATGTGCTCTCCAAACCACAACACTTGCTTTTCAGATCATGTCTTTCACACATGTCTACAAAATCACCTTCACCTTCAAATACAGTTTCCTTGCGACTGACAGAGACGTAGGCAAAGTTTAAAGTTGCTATTTCCATTAAATCTCGTTAATCAGAAAAACGGTAATTTACACCTGCAGCGGAACAAAATTCCGTTCCGCCCAGCGTCTGGCTCGAACCCACGACCCTGGGATTAAGAGTCTGACGCTCTACCGACTGAGATAGCCGGCTACCTCGGTGAATACTTGCCGGGTAGCACGTCACACAGTACTCGTTTGGGTTGGGTGGTCCCATACAGAATCTCTCCATGCTGCCTAATGTTTTCCTAACGTCACACTCGTCACGTACTTCACTTTTATGTCATAATCATTTCTGAGAGGCAAAGAAATTGCATGACAACAAGCAGAGCTAGTGGCGTCAAAATTAACACACATTCTTTATGTGACTCAAAAGCCGAACGAGTTACTTTCCGACGTTGTTTTAGATGTGCAAGTGCCAGTCAAAACTCGCGGTGTCGGCACTCTGCCGACCATTTCGTTAGTTAACACCGGTCTTGCTGTGTGTGTTTCAAGCTCAAGAGCATCTCCAAGCAAAAAATGGTCAACAGCAACATTCAGACGGTTTCGTACTGCTCAATTGCTACATTAAAACGGTATGTTTCTTTTTCAGAACTGGAAAAACACAAGCGTGACAGCATTCGAACCTGTAATCTTCAGAGCCGAAGTCCGACGCCTTATCCATTAGGCCACACGGTCACTGTCGACCAACATTTACATGTATACGACTCATCTCGAAACGCTCACACCCCTGAGGATTTGTGTTTTCGTTCTACACAGCCGCTGCCCCTTGCTCTTTCCCACCCATTCGTTAGATTCAACCTCTGACGTGACCGACCAAATATAGACTGAGAAACAAGACCACACACTTTGTGCATTCGGAATCGAAGGCAGGGCGTCCCTCGCCGCATTTGCTACGATGGCCATTTGCTACTTCTGCAGAAGCGGCGGCGGCGACGACGACGACGACGACGACGACGACGAAGATCGCGAGAGGCTCTGAGATATGTGAGAAATACATCTATAAAATGTAATTCAGACTGCCTCGTCCCACCTTATGCTGTACCGCTTTGGCAAATGCTTTATCTGCGCCATTCGCCTTAATCACATCTGAGAGTAAATCTTAAAAAAACGCCTGTCGCTAATTGTTCGTCATCACAGGTACTGTTTGCTATACGGCCACGACGCGCAACTGATTTCCAAAATTCATCTTTCTCCTGTGAGGATGGAACTTACGACCCCTGGTTTATTAGACCAGTGCTCTACCACTGAGCTAAAGAGGCGCGGCCTAGCGGTACTCTTGGGTACTTCGTCCTTACGGTCGTCTGCATCATCAGACTTTAGCTGACAACAATTCATATTATCGGCTAATATTTGCAGCTATGGCGACAAATTACTGCTTGGCTACACATCTGACACGTAACCGATGTGCTCTCCAAACCACAACACTTGCTTTTCAGAACATGTCTTTCACACATGTCTACAAAATCACCTTCACCTTCAAATACAGTTTCCTTGCGACTGACAGAGACGTAGGCAAAGTTTAAAGTTGTTATTTCCATTAAATCTCGTTAATCAGAAAAACGGTAATTTACACCTGCAGCGGAACAAAATTCCGTTCCGCCCAGCGTCTGGCTCGAACCCACGCCCCTGGGATTAAGAGTCTGACGCTCTACCGACTGAGATAGCCGGCTACCTCGGTGAATACTTGCCGGGTAGCACGTCACACAGTACTCGTTTGGGTTGGGTGGTCCCATACAGAATCTCTCCATGCTGCCTAATGTTTTCCTAACGTCACACTCGTCACGTACTTCACTTTTATGTCATAATCATTTCTGAGAGGCAAAGAAATTGCATGACAACAAGCAGAGCTAGTGGCGTCAAAATTAACACACATACTTTATGTGACTCAAAAGCCGAACGAGTTACTTTCCGACGTTGTTTTAGATGTGCAAGTGCCAGTCAAAACTCGCGGTGTCGGCACTCTGCCGACCATTTCGTTAGTTAACACCGGTCTTGCTGTGTGTGTTTCAAGCTCAAGAGCATCTCCAAGCAAAAAATGGTCAACAGCAACATTCAGACGGTTTCGTACTGCTCAATTGCTACATTAAAACGGTATGTTTCTTTTTCAGAACTGGAAAAACACAAGCGTGACAGCATTCGAACCTGTAATCTTCAGAGCCGAAGTCCGACGCCTTATCCATTAGGCCACACGGTCACTGACGACCAACATTTACATGTATACGACTCATCTCGAAACGCTCACACCCCTGAGGATTTGTGTTTTCGTTCTACACAGCCGCTGCCCCTTGCTCTTTCCCACCCATTCGTTAGATTCAACCTCTGACGTGACCGACCAAATATAGACTGAGAAACAAGACCACACACTTTGTGCATTCGGAATCGAAGGCAGGGCGTCCCTCGCCGCATTTGCTACGATGGCCATTTGCTACTTCTGCAGAAGCGGCGGCGGCGACGACGACGACGACGACGACGAAGATCGCGAGAGGCTCTGAGATATGTGAGAAATACATCTATAAAATGTAATTCAGACTGCCTCGTCCCACCTTATGCTGTACCGCTTTGGCAAATGCTTTATCTGCGCCATTCGCCTTAATCACATCTGAGAGTAAATCTTAAAAAAACGCCTGTCGCTAATTGTTCGTCATCACAGGTACTGTTTGCTATACGGCCACGACGCGCAACTGATTTCCAAAATTCATCTTTCTCCTGTGAGGATGGAACTTACGACCCCTGGTTTATTAGACCAGTGCTCTACCACTGAGCTAAAGAGGCGCGGCCTAGCGGTACTCTTGGGTACTTCGTCCTTACGGTCGTCTGCATCATCAGACTTTAGCTGACAACAATTCATATTATCGGCTAATATTTGCAGCTATGGCGACAAATTACTGCTTGGCTACACATCTGACACGTAACCGATGTGCTCTCCAAACCACAACACTTGCTTTTCAGAACATGTCTTTTACACATGTCTACAAAATCACCTTCACCTTCAAATACAGTTTCCTTGCGACTGACAGAGACGTAGGCAAAGTTTAAAGTTGCTATTTCCATTAAATCTCGTTAATCAGAAAAACGGTAATTTACACCTGCAGCGGAACAAAATTCCGTTCCGCCCAGCGTCTGGCTCGAACCCACGACCCTGGGATTAAGAGTCTGACGCTCTACCGACTGAGATAGCCGGCTACCTCGGTGAATATTTGCCGGGTAGCACGTCACACAGTACTCGTTTGGGTTGGGTGGTCCCATACAGCATCTCTCCATGCTGCCTAATGTTTTCCTAACGTCACACTCGTCACGCACTTCACTTTTATGTCATAATCATTTCTGAGAGGCAAAGAAATTGCATGACAACAAGCAGAGCTAGTGGCGTCAAAATTAACACACATACTTTATGTGACTCAAAAGCCGAACGAGTTACTTTCCGACGTTGTTTTAGATGTGCAAGTGCCAGTCAAAACTCGCAGTGTCGGCACTCTGCCGACCATTTCGTTAGTTAACACCGGTCTTGCTGTGTGTGTTTCAAGCTCAAGAGCATCTCCAAGCAAAAAATGGTCAACAGCAACATTCAGACGGTTTCGTACTGCTCAATTGCTACATTAAAACGGTATGTTTCTTTTTCAGAACTGGAAAAACACAAGCGTGACAGCATTCGAACCTGTAATCTTCAGAGCCGAAGTCCGACGCCTTATCCATTAGGCCACACGGTCACTGACGACCAACATTTACATGTATACGACTCATCTCGAAACGCTCACACCCCTGAGGATTTGTGTTTTCGTTCTACACAGCCGCTGCCCCTTGCTCTTTCCCACCCATTCGTTACATTCAACCTCTGACGTGACCGACCAAATATAGACTGAGAAACAAGACCACACAACTTGTGCATTCGGAATCGAAGGCAGGCCGTCCCTCGCCGCATTTGCTACGATGGCCATTTGCTACTTCTGCAGAAGCGGCGACGACGACGACGACGACGACGACGAAGATCGCGAGAGACTCTGAGATATATGAGAAATACATCTATAAAATGTAATTCAGACTGCCTCGTCCCACCTTATGCTGTACCGCTTTGGCAAATGCTTTATCTGCGCCATTCGCCTTAATCACATCTGAGAGTAAATCTTAAAAAAACGCCTGTCGCTAATTGTTCGTCATCACAGGTACTGTTTGCTATACGGCCACGACGCGCAACTGATTTCCAAAATTCATCTTTCTCCTGTGAGGATGGAACTTACGACCCCTGGTTTATTAGACCAGTGCTCTACCACTGAGCTAAAGAGGCGCGGCCTAGCGGTACTCTTGGGTACTTCGTCCTTACGGTCGTCTGCATCATCAGACTTTAGCTGACAACAATTCATATTATCGGCTAATATTTGCAGCTATGGCGACAAATTACTGCTTGGCTACACATCTGACACGTAACCGATGTGCTCTCCAAACCACAACACTTGCTTTTCAGAACATGTCTTTTACACATGTCTACAAAATCACCTTCACCTTCAAATACAGTTTCCTTGCGACTGACAGAGACGTAGGCAAAGTTTAAAGTTGCTATTTCGATTAAATCTCGTGAATCAGAAAAACGGTAATTTACACCTGCAGCGGAACAAAATTCCGTTTCGCCCAGCGTCTGGCTCGAACCCACGACCCTGGGATTAAGTGTCTGACGCTCTACCGACTGAGATAGCCGGCTACCTCGGTGAATATTTGCCGGGTAGCACGTCACACAGTACTCGTTTGGGTTGGGTGGTCCCATACAGCATCTCTCCATGCTGCCTAATGTTTTCCTAACGTCACACTCGTCACGCACTTCACTTTTATGTCATAATCATTTCTGAGAGGCAAAGAAATTGCATGACAACAAGCAGAGCTAGTGGCGTCAAAATTAACACACATACTTTATGTGACTCAAAAGCCGGACGAGTTACTTTCCGACGTTGTTTTAGATGTGCAAGTGCCAGTCAAAACTCGCGGTGTCGGCACTCTGCCGACCATTTCGTTAGTTAACACCGGTCTTGCTGTGTGTGTTTCAAGCTCAAGAGCATCTCCAAGCAAAAAATGGTCAACAGCAACATTCAGACGGTTTCGTACTGCTCAATTGCTACATTAAAACGGTATGTTTCTTTTTCAGAACTGGAAAAACACAAGCGTGACAGCATTCGAACCTGTAATCTTCAGAGCCGAAGTCCGACGCCTTATCCATTAGGCCACACGGTCACTGTCGACCAACATTTACATGTATACGACTCATCTCGAAACGCTCACACCCCTGAGGATTTGTGTTTTCGTTCTACACAGCCGCTGCCCCTTGCTCTTTCCCACCCATTCGTTACATTCAACCTCTGACGTGACCGACCAAATATAGACTGAGAAACAAGACCACACACTTTGTGCATTCGGAATCGAAGGCAGGGCGTCCCTCGCCGCATTTGCTACGATGGCCATTTGCTACTTCTGCAGAAGCGGTGGCGGCGACGACGACGAGGACGACGACGAAGATCGCGAGAGGCTCTGAGATATGTGAGAAATACATCTATAAAATGTAATTCAGACTGCTTCGTCCCACCTTATGCTGTACCGCTTTGGCAAATGCTTTATCTGCGCCATTCGCCTTAATCACATCTGAGAGTAAATCTTAAAAAAACGCCTGTCGCTAATTGTTCGTCATCACAGGTACTGTTTGCTATACGGCCACGACGCGCAACTGATTTCCAAAATTCATCTTTCTCCTGTGAGGATGGAACTTACGACCCCTGGTTTATTAGACCAGTGCTCTACCACTGAGCTAAAGAGGCGCGGCCTAGCGGTACTCTTGGGTACTTCGTCCTTACGGTCGTCTGCATCATCAGACTTTAGCTGACAACAATTCATATTATCGGCTAATATTTGCAGCTATGGCGACAAATTACTGCTTGGCTACACATCTGACACGTAACCGATGTGCTCTCCAAACCACAACACTTGCTTTTCAGAACATGTCTTTTCCACATGTCTACAAAATCACCTTCACCTTCAAATACAGTTTCCTTGCGACTGACAGAGACGTAGGCAAAGTTTAAAGTTGCTATTTCCATTAAATCTCGTTAATCAGAAAAACGGTAATTTACACCTGCAGCGGAACAAAATTCCGTTTCGCCCAGCGTCTGGCTCGAACCCACGACCCTGGGATTAAGAGTCTGACGCTCTACCGACTGAGATAGCCGGCTACCTCGGTGAATATTTGCCGGGTAGCACGTCACACAGTACTCGTTTGGGTTGGGTGGTCCCATACAGCATCTCTCCATGCTGCCTAATGTTTTCCTAACGTCACACTCGTCAAGCACTTCACTTTTATGTCATAATCATTTCTGAGAGGCAAAGAAATTGCATGACAACAAGCAGAGCTAGTGGCGTCAAAATTAACACACATACTTTATGTGACTCAAAAGCCGAACGAGTTACTTTCCGACGTTGTTTTAGATGTGCAAGTGCCAGTCAAAACTCGCGGTGTCGGCACTCTGCCGACCATTTCGTTAGTTAACACCGGTCTTGCTGTGTGTGTTTCAAGCTCAAGAGCATCTCCAAGCAAAAAATGGTCAACAGCAACATTCAGACGGTTTCGTACTGCTCAATTGCTACATTAAAACGGTATGTTTCTTTTTCAGAACTGGAAAAACACAAGCGTGACAGCATTCGAACCTGTAATCTTCAGAGCCGAAGTCCGACGCCTTATCCATTAGGCCACACGGTCACTGACGACCAACATTTACATGTATACGACTCATCTCGAAACGCTCACACCCCTGAGGATTTGTGTTTTCGTTCTACACAGCCGCTGCCCCTTGCTCTTTCCCACCCATTCGTTACATTCAACCTCTGACGTGACCGACCAAATATAGACTGAGAAACAAGACCACACACTTTGTGCATTCGGAATCGAAGGCAGGGCGTCCCTCGCCGCATTTGCTACGATGGCCATTTGCTACTTCTGCAGAAGCGGCGGCGGCGACGACGACGAGGACGACGACGAAGATCGCGAGAGGCTCTGAGATATGTGAGAAATACATCTATAAAATGTAATTCAGACTGCTTCGTCCCACCTTATGCTGTACCGCTTTGGCAAATGCTTTATCTGCGCCATTCGCCTTAATCACATCTGAGAGTAAATCTTAAAAAAACGCCTGTCGCTAATTGTTCGTCATCACAGGTACTGTTTGCTATACGGCCACGACGCGCAACTGATTTCCAAAATTCATCTTTCTCCTGTGAGGATGGAACTTACGACCCCTGGTTTATTAGACCAGTGCTCTACCACTGAGCTAAAGAGGCGCGGCCTAGCGGTACTCTTGGGTACTTCGTCCTTACGGTCGTCTGCATCATCAGACTTTAGCTGACAACAATTCATATTATCGGCTAATATTTGCAGCTATGGCGACAAATTACTGCTTGGCTACACATCTGACACGTAACCGATGTGCTCTCCAAACCACAACACTTGCTTTTCAGAACATGTCTTTTCCACATGTCTACAAAATCACCTTCACCTTCAAATACAGTTTCCTTGCGACTGACAGAGACGTAGGCAAAGTTTAAAGTTGCTATTTCCATTAAATCTCGTTAATCAGAAAAACGGTAATTTACACCTGCAGCGGAACAAAATTCCGTTTCGCCCAGCGTCTGGCTCGAACCCACGACCCTGGGATTAAGAGTCTGACGCTCTACCGACTGAGATAGCCGGCTACCTCGGTGAATATTTGCCGGGTAGCACGTCACACAGTACTCGTTTGGGTTGGGTGGTCCCATACAGCATCTCTCCATGCTGCCTAATGTTTTCCTAACGTCACACTCGTCAAGCACTTCACTTTTATGTCATAATCATTTCTGAGAGGCAAAGAAATTGCATGACAACAAGCAGAGCTAGTGGCGTCAAAATTAACACACATACTTTATGTGACTCAAAAGCCGAACGAGTTACTTTCCGACGTTGTTTTAGATGTGCAAGTGCCAGTCAAAACTCGCGGTGTCGGCACTCTGCCGACCATTTCGTTAGTTAACACCGGTCTTGCTGTGTGTGTTTCAAGCTCAAGAGCATCTCCAAGCAAAAAATGGTCAACAGCAACATTCAGACGGTTTCGTACTGCTCAATTGCTACATTAAAACGGTATGTTTCTTTTTCAGAACTGGAAAAACACAAGCGTGACAGCATTCGAACCTGTAATCTTCAGAGCCGAAGTCCGACGCCTTATCCATTAGGCCACACGGTCACTGACGACCAACATTTACATGTATACGACTCATCTCGAAACGCTCACACCCCTGAGGATTTGTGTTTTCGTTCTACACAGCCGCTGCCCCTTGCTCTTTCCCACCCATTCGTTACATTCAACCTCTGACGTGACCGACCAAATATAGACTGAGAAACAAGACCACACAATTTGTGCATTCGGAATCGAAGGCAGGCCGTCCCTCGCCGCATTTGCTACGATGGCCATTTGCTACTTCTGCAGAAGCGGCGGCGACGGCGACGACGACGACGACGACGACGACGACGAAGATCGCGAGAGACTCTGAGATATGTGAGAAATACATCTATAAAATGTAATTCAGACTGCCTCGTCCCACCTTATGCTGTACCGCTTTGGCAAATGCTTTATCTGCGCCATTCGCCTTAATCACATCTGAGAGTAAATCTTAAAAAAACGCCTGTCGCTAATTGTTCGTCATCACAGGTACTGTTTGCTATACGGCCACGACGCGCAACTGATTTCCAAAATTCATCTTTCTCCTGTGAGGATGGAACTTACAACCCCTGGTTTATTAGACCAGTGCTCTACCACTGAGCTAAAGAGGCGCGGCCTAGCGGTACTTTTGGGTACTTCGTCCTTACGGTCGTCTGCATCATCAGACTTTAGCTGACAACAATTCATATTATCGGCTAATATTTGCAGCTATGGCGACAAATTACTGCTTGGCTACACATCTGACACGTAACCGATGTGCTCTCCAAACCACAACACTTGCTTTTCAGAACATGTCTTTTCCACATGTCTACAAAATCACCTTCACCTTCAAATACAGTTTCCTTGCGACTGACAGAGACGTAGGCAAAGTTTAAAGTTGCTATTTCCATTAAATCTCGTTAATCAGAAAAACGGTAATTTACACCTGCAGCGGAACAAAATTCCGTTTCGCCCAGCGTCTGGCTCGAACCCACGACCCTGGGATTAAGAGTCTGACGCTCTACCGACTGAGATAGCCGGCTACCTCGGTGAATATTTGCCGGGTAGCACGTCACACAGTACTCGTTTGGGTTGGGTGGTCCCATACAGCATCTCTCCATGCTGCCTAATGTTTTCCTAACGTCACACTCGTCAAGCACTTCACTTTTATGTCATAATCATTTCTGAGAGGCAAAGAAATTGCATGACAACAAGCAGAGCTAGTGGCGTCAAAATTAACACACATACTTTATGTGACTCAAAAGCCGAACGAGTTACTTTCCGACGTTGTTTTAGATGTGCAAGTGCCAGTCAAAACTCGCGGTGTCGGCACTCTGCCGACCATTTCGTTAGTTAACACCGGTCTTGCTGTGTGTGTTTCAAGCTCAAGAGCATCTCCAAGCAAAAAATGGTCAACAGCAACATTCAGACGGTTTCGTACTGCTCAATTGCTACATTAAAACGGTATGTTTCTTTTTCAGAACTGGAAAAACACAAGCGTGACAGCATTCGAACCTGTAATCTTCAGAGCCGAAGTCCGACGCCTTATCCATTAGGCCACACGGTCACTGACGACCAACATTTACATGTATACGACTCATCTCGAAACGCTCACACCCCTGAGGATTTGTGTTTTCGTTCTACACAGCCGCTGCCCCTTGCTCTTTCCCACCCATTCGTTACATTCAACCTCTGACGTGACCGACCAAATATAGACTGAGAAACAAGACCACACAATTTGTGCATTCGGAATCGAAGGCAGGCCGTCCCTCGCCGCATTTGCTACGATGGCCATTTGCTACTTCTGCAGAAGCGGCGGCGACGGCGACGACGACGACGACGACGACGACGACGAAGATCGCGAGAGACTCTGAGATATGTGAGAAATACATCTATAAAATGTAATTCAGACTGCCTCGTCCCACCTTATGCTGTACCGCTTTGGCAAATGCTTTATCTGCGCCATTCGCCTTAATCACATCTGAGAGTAAATCTTAAAAAAACGCCTGTCGCTAATTGTTCGTCATCACAGGTACTGTTTGCTATACGGCCACGACGCGCAACTGATTTCCAAAATTCATCTTTCTCCTGTGAGGATGGAACTTACAACCCCTGGTTTATTAGACCAGTGCTCTACCACTGAGCTAAAGAGGCGCGGCCTAGCGGTACTTTTGGGTACTTCGTCCTTACGGTCGTCTGCATCATCAGACTTTAGCTGACAACAATTCATATTATCGGCTAATATTTGCAGCTATGGCGACAAATTACTGCTTGGCTACACATCTGACACGTAACCGATGTGCTCTCCAAACCACAACACTTGCATTTCAGAACATGTCTTTTACACATGTCTACAAAATCACCTTCACCTTCAAATACAGTTTCCTTGCGACTGACAGAGACGTAGGCAAAGTTTAAAGTTGCTATTTCCATTAAATCTCGTTAATCAGAAAAACGGTAATTTACACCTGCAGCGGAACAAAATTCCGTTTCGCCCAGCGTCTGGCTCGAACCCACGACCCTGGGATTAAGAGTCTGACGCTCTACCGACTGAGATAGCCGGCTACCTAGGTGAATATTTGCCGGGTAGCACGTCACACAGTACTCGTTTGGGTTGGGTGGTCCCATACAGCATCTCTCCATGCTGCCTAATGTTTTCCTAACGTCACACTCGTCACGCACTTCACTTTTATGTCATAATCATTTCTGAGAGGCAAAGAAATTGCATGACAACAAGCAGAGCTAGTGGCGTCAAAATTAACACACATACTTTATGTGACTCAAAAGCCGAACGAGTTACTTTCCGACGTTGTTTTAGATGTGCAAGTGCCAGTCAAAACTCGCGGTGTCGGCACTCTGCCGACCATTTCGTTAGTTAACACCGGTCTTGCTGTGTGTGTTTCAAGCTCAAGAGCATCTCCAAGCAAAAAATGGTCAACAGCAACATTCAGACGGTTTCGTACTGCTCAATTGCTACATTAAAACGGTATGTTTCTTTTTCAGAACTGGAAAAACACAAGCGTGACAGCATTCGAACCTGTAATCTTCAGAGCCGAAGTCCGACGCCTTATCCATTAGGCCACACGGTCACTGTCGACCAACATTTACATGTATACGACTCATCTCGAAACGCTCACACCCCTGAGGATTTGTGTTTTCGTTCTACACAGCCGCTGCCCCTTGCTCTTTCCCACCCATTCGTTACATTCAACCTCTGACGTGACCGACCAAATATAGACTGAGAAACAAGACCACACAATTTGTGCATTCGGAATCGAAGGCAGGCCGTCCCTCGCCGCATTTGCTACGATGGCCATTTGCTACTTCTGCAGAAGCGGCGACGACGACGACGACGACGAAGATCGCGAGAGACTCTGAGATATGTGAGAAATACATCTATAAAATGTAATTCAGACTGCCTCGTCCCACCTTATGCTGTACCGCTTTGGCAAATGCTTTATCTGCGCCTTTCGCCTTAATCACATCTGAGAGTAAATCTTAAAAAAACGCCTGTCGCTAATTGTTCGTCATCACAGGTACTGTTTGCTATACGGCCACGACGCGCAACTGATTTCCAAAATTCATCTTTCTCCTGTGAGGATGGAACTTACGACCCCTGGTTTATTAGACCAGTGCTCTACCACTGAGCTAAAGAGGCGCGGGCTAGCGGTACTCTTGGGTACTTCGTCCTTACGGTCGTCTGCATCATCAGACTTTAGCTGACAACAATTCATATTATCGGCTAATATTTGCAGCTATGGCGACAAATTACTGCTTGGCTACACATCTGACACGTAACCGATGTGCTCTCCAAACCACAACACTTGCTTTTCAGAACATGTCTTTCACACATGTCTACAAAATCACCTTCACCTTCAAATACAGTTTCCTTGCGACTGACAGAGACGTAGGCAAAGTTTAAAGTTGCTATTTCCATTAAATCTCGTTAATCAGAAAAACGGTAATTTACACCTGCAGCGGAACAAAATTCCGTTCCGCCCAGCGTCTGGCTCGAACCCACGACCCTGGGATTAAGAGTCTGACGCTCTACCGACTGAGATAGCCGGCTACCTCGGTGAATACTTGCCGGGTAGCACGTCACACAGTACTCGTTTGGGTTGGGTGGTCGCATACAGAATCTCTCCATGCTGCCTAATGTTTTCCTAACGTCACACTCGTCACGTACTTCACTTTTATGTCATAATCATTTCTGAGATGCAAAGAAATTGCATGACAACAAGCAGAGCTAGTGGCGTCAAAATTAACACACATACTTTATGTGACTCAAAAGCCGAACGAGTTACTTTCCGACGTTGTTTTAGATGTGCAAGTGCCAGTCAAAACTCGCGGTGTCGGCACTCTGCCGACCATTTCGTTAGTTAACACCGGTCTTGCTGTGTGTGTTTCAAGCTCAAGAGCATCTCCAAGCAAAAAATGGTCAACAGCAACATTCAGACGGTTTCGTACTGCTCAATTGCTACATTAAAACGGTATGTTTCTTTTTCAGAACTGGAAAAACACAAGCGTGACAGCATTCGAACCTGTAATCTTCAGAGCCGAAGTCCGACGCCTTATCCATTAGGCCACACGGTCACTGACGACCAACATTTACATGTATACGACTCATCTCGAAACGCTCACACCCCTGAGGATTTGTGTTTTCGTTCTACACAGCCGCTGCCCCTTGCTCTTTCCCACCCATTCGTTACATTCAACCTCTGACGTGACCGACCAAATATAGACTGAGAAACAAGACCACACACTTTGTGCATTCGGAATCGAAGGCAGGGCGTCCCTCGCCGCATTTGCTACGATGGCCATTTGCTACTTCTGCAGAAGCGGCGGCGGCGACGACGACGAGGACGACGACGAAGATCGCGAGAGGCTCTGAGATATGTGAGAAATACATCTATAAAATGTAATTCAGACTGCTTCGTCCCACCTTATGCTGTACCGCTTTGGCAAATGCTTTATCTGCGCCATTCGCCTTAATCACATCTGAGAGTAAATCTTAAAAAAACGCCTGTCGCTAATTGTTCGTCATCACAGGTACTGTTTGCTATACGGCCACGACGCGCAACTGATTTCCAAAATTCATCTTTCTCCTGTGAGGATGGAACTTACGACCCCTGGTTTATTAGACCAGTGCTCTACCACTGAGCTAAAGAGGCGCGGCCTAGCGGTACTCTTGGGTACTTCGTCCTTACGGTCGTCTGCATCATCAGACTTTAGCTGACAACAATTCATATTATCGGCTAATATTTGCAGCTATGGCGACAAATTACTGCTTGGCTACACATCTGACACGTAACCGATGTGCTCTCCAAACCACAACACTTGCTTTTCAGAACATGTCTTTTCCACATGTCTACAAAATCACCTTCACCTTCAAATACAGTTTCCTTGCGACTGACAGAGACGTAGGCAAAGTTTAAAGTTGCTATTTCCATTAAATCTCGTTAATCAGAAAAACGGTAATTTACACCTGCAGCGGAACAAAATTCCGTGTCGCCCAGCGTCTGGCTCGAACCCACGACCCTGGGATTAAGAGTCTGACGCTCTACCGACTGAGATAGCCGGCTACCTCGGTGAATATTTGCCGGGTAGCACGTCACACAGTACTCGTTTGGGTTGGGTGGTCCCATACAGCATCTCTCCATGCTGCCTAATGTTTTCCTAACGTCACACTCGTCAAGCACTTCACTTTTATGTCATAATCATTTCTGAGAGGCAAAGAAATTGCATGACAACAAGCAGAGCTAGTGGCGTCAAAATTAACACACATACTTTATGTGACTCAAAAGCCGAACGAGTTACTTTCCGACGTTGTTTTAGATGTGCAAGTGCCAGTCAAAACTCGCGGTCTTGCTGTGTGTGTTTCAAGCTCAAGAGCATCTCCAAGCAAAAAATGGTCAACAGCAACATTCAGACGGTTTCGTACTGCTCAATTGCTACATTAAAACGGTATGTTTCTTTTTCAGAACTGGAAAAACACAAGCGTGACAGCATTCGAACCTGTGATCTTCAGAGCCGAAGTCCGACGCCTTATCCATTAGGCCACACGGTCACTGACGACCAACATTTACATGTATACGACTCATCTAGAAACGCTCACACCCCTGAGGATTTGTGTTTTCGTTCTACACAGCCGCTGCCCCTTGCTCTTTCCCACCCATTCGTTACATTCAACCTCTGACGTGACCGACCAAATATAGACTGAGAAACAAGACCACACAATTTGTGCATTCGGAATCGAAGGCAGGCCGTCCCTCGCCGCATTTGCTACGATGGCCATTTGCTACTTCTGCAGAAGCGGCGGCGACGGCGACGACGACGACGACGACGACGACGACGAAGATCGTGAGAGACTCTGAGATATGTGAGAAATACATCTATAAAATGTAATTCAGACTGCCTCGTCCCACCTTATGCTGTAACGCTTTGGCAAATGCTTTATCTGCGCCATTCGCCTTAATCACATCTGAGAGTAAATCTTAAAAAAACGCCTGTCGCTAATTGTTCGTCATCACAGGTACTGTTTGCTATACGGCTACGACGCGCAACTGATTTCCAAAATTCATCTTTCTCCTGTGAGGATGGAACTTACGACCCCTGGTTTATTAGACCAGTGCTCTACCACTGAGCTAAAGAGGCGCGGCCTAGCGGTACTCTTGGGTACTTCGTCCTTACGGTCGTCTGCATCATCAGACTTTAGCTGACAACAATTCATATTATCGGCTAATATTTGCAGCTATGGCGACAAATTACTGCTTGGCTACACATCTGACACGTAACCGATGTGCTCTCCAAACCACAACACTTGCATTTCAGAACATGTCTTTTACACATGTCTACAAAATCACCTTCACCTTCAAATACAGTTTCCTTGCGACTGACAGAGACGTAGGCAAAGTTTAAAGTTGCTATTTCCATTAAATCTCGTTAATCAGAAAAACGGTAATTTACACCTGCAGCGGAACAAAATTCCGTTTCGCCCAGCGTCTGGCTCGAACCCACGACCCTGGGATTAAGAGTCTGACGCTCTACCGACTGAGATAGCCGGCTACCTAGGTGAATATTTGCCGGGTAGCACGTCACACAGTACTCGTTTGGGTTGGGTGGTCCCATACAGCATCTCTCCATGCTGCCTAATGTTTTCCTAACGTCACACTCGTCACGCACTTCACTTTTATGTCATAATCATTTCTGAGAGGCAAAGAAATTGCATGACAACAAGCAGAGCTAGTGGCGTCAAAATTAACACACATACTTTATGTGACTCAAAAGCCGAACGAGTTACTTTCCGACGTTGTTTTAGATGTGCAAGTGCCAGTCAAAACTCGCGGTGTCGGCACTCTGCCGACCATTTCGTTAGTTAACACCGGTCTTGCTGTGTGTGTTTCAAGCTCAAGAGCATCTCCAAGCAAAAAATGGTCAACAGCAACATTCAGACGGTTTCGTACTGCTCAATTGCTACATTAAAACGGTATGTTTCTTTTTCAGAACTGGAAAAACGCAAGCGTGACAGCATTCGAACCTGTAATCTTCAGAGCCGAAGTCCGACGCCTTATCCATTAGGCCACACGGTCACTGACGACCAACATTTACATGTATACGACTCATCTAGAAACGCTCACACCCCTGAGGATTTGTGTTTTCGTTCTACACAGCCGCTGCCCCTTGCTCTTTCCCACCCATTCGTTACATTCAACCTCTGACGTGACCGACCAAATATAGACTGAGAAACAAGACCACACAATTTGTGCATTCGGAATCGAAGGCAGGCCGTCCCTCGCCGCATTTGCTACGATGGCCATTTGCTACTTCTGCAGAAGCGGCGGCGGCGACGACGACGACGACGACGACGACGAAGATCGCGAGAGGCTCTGAGATACGTGAGAAATACATCTATAAAATGTTATTCAGACTTCCTCGTCCCACCTTATGCTGTACCGCTTTGGCAAATGCTTTATCTGCGCCATTCGCCTTAATCACATCTGAGAGTAAATCTTAAAAAAACGCCTGTCGCTAATTGTTCGTCATCACAGGTACTGTTTGCTATACGGCCACGACGCGCAACTGATTTCCAAAATTCATCTTTCTCCTGTGAGGATGGAACTTACAACCCCTGGTTTATTAGACCAGTGCTCTACCACTGAGCTAAAGAGGCGCGGCCTAGCGGTACTCTTGGGTACTTCGTCCTTACGGTCGTCTGCACCATCAGACTTTAGCTGACAACACTTCATATTACCGGCTAATATTTGCAGCTATGGCGACAAATTACTGCTTGGCTACACATCTGACACGTAACCGATGTGCTCTCCAAACCACAACACTTGCATTTCAGAACATGTCTTTTACACATGTCTACAAAATCACCTTCACCTTCAAATACAGTTTCCTTGCGACTGACAGAGACGTAGGCAAAGTTTAAAGTTGCTATTTCCATTAAATCTCGTTAATCAGAAAAACGGTAATTTACACCTGCAGCGGAACAAAATTCCGTTCCGCCCAGCGTCTGGCTCGAACCCACAACCCTGGGATTAAGAGTCTGACGCTCTACCGACTGAGATAGCCGGCTACCTCGGTGAATACTTGCCGGGTAGCACGTCACACAGCACTCGTTTGGGTTGGGTGGTCCCATACAGAATCTCTCCATGCTGCCTAATGTTTTCCTAACGTCACACTCGTCACGTACTTCACTTTTATGTCATAATCATTTCTGAGAGGCAAAGAAATTGCATGACAACAAGCAGAGCTAGTGGCGTCAAAATTAACACACATACTTTATGTGACTCAAAAGCCGAACGAGTTACTTTCCGACGTTGTTTTAGATGTGCAAGTGCCAGTCAAAACTCGCGGTGTCGGCACTCTGCCGACCATTTCGTTAGTTAACACCGGTCTTGCTGTGTGTGTTTCAAGCTCAAGAGCATCTCCAAGCAAAAAATGGTCAACAGCAACATTCAGACGGTTTCGTACTGCTCAATTGCTACATTAAAACGGTATGTTTCTTTTTCAGAACTGGAAAAACACAAGCGTGACAGCATTCGAACCTGTAATCTTCAGAGCCGAAGACCGACGCCTTATCCATTAGGCCACACGGTCACTGACGACCAACATTTACATGTATACGACTCATCTCGAAACGCTCACACCCCTGAGGATTTGTGTTTTCGTTCTACACAGCCGCTGCCCCTTGCTCTTTCCCACCCATTCGTTACATTCAACCTCTGACGTGACCGACCAAATATAGACTGAGAAACAAGACCACACAATTTGTGCATTCGGAATCGAAGGCAGGCCGTCCCTCGCCGCATTTGCTACGATGGCCATTTGCTACTTCTGCAGAAGCGGCGGCGGCGACGACGACGACGACGACGACGACGAAGATCGCGAGAGGCTCTGAGATACGTGAGAAATACATCTATAAAATGTTATTCAGACTTCCTCGTCCCACCTTATGCTGTACCGCTTTGGCAAATGCTTTATCTGCGCCATTCGCCTTAATCACATCTGAGAGTAAATCTTAAAAAAACGCCTGTCGCTAATTGTTCGTCATCACAGGTACTGTTTGCTATACGGCCACGACGCGCAACTGATTTCCAAAATTCATCTTTCTCCTGTGAGGATGGAACTTACAACCCCTGGTTTATTAGACCAGTGCTCTACCACTGAGCTAAAGAGGCGCGGCCTAGCGGTACTCTTGGGTACTTCGTCCTTACGGTCGTCTGCACCATCAGACTTTAGCTGACAACACTTCATATTACCGGCTAATATTTGCAGCTATGGCGACAAATTACTGCTTGGCTACACATCTGACACGTAACCGATGTGCTCTCCAAACCACAACACTTGCATTTCAGAACATGTCTTTTACACATGTCTACAAAATCACCTTCACCTTCAAATACAGTTTCCTTGCGACTGACAGAGACGTAGGCAAAGTTTAAAGTTGCTATTTCCATTAAATCTCGTTAATCAGAAAAACGGTAATTTACACCTGCAGCGGAACAAAATTCCGTTCCGCCCAGCGTCTGGCTCGAACCCACAACCCTGGGATTAAGAGTCTGACGCTCTACCGACTGAGATAGCCGGCTACCTCGGTGAATACTTGCCGGGTAGCACGTCACACAGCACTCGTTTGGGTTGGGTGGTCCCATACAGAATCTCTCCATGCTGCCTAATGTTTTCCTAACGTCACACTCGTCACGTACTTCACTTTTATGTCATAATCATTTCTGAGAGGCAAAGAAATTGCATGACAACAAGCAGAGCTAGTGGCGTCAAAATTAACACACATACTTTATGTGACTCAAAAGCCGAACGAGTTACTTTCCGACGTTGTTTTAGATGTGCAAGTGCCAGTCAAAACTCGCGGTGTCGGCACTCTGCCGACCATTTCGTTAGTTAACACCGGTCTTGCTGTGTGTGTTTCAAGCTCAAGAGCATCTCCAAGCAAAAAATGGTCAACAGCAACATTCAGACGGTTTCGTACTGCTCAATTGCTACATTAAAACGGTATGTTTCTTTTTCAGAACTGGAAAAACACAAGCGTGACAGCATTCGAACCTGTAATCTTCAGAGCCGAAGACCGACGCCTTATCCATTAGGCCACACGGTCACTGACGACCAACATTTACATGTATACGACTCATCTCGAAACGCTCACACCCCTGAGGATTTGTGTTTTCGTTCTACACAGCCGCTGCCCCTTGCTCTTTCCCACCCATTCGTTACATTCAACCTCTGACGTGACCGACCAAATATAGACTGAGAAACAAGACCACACAATTTGTGCATTCGGAATCGAAGGCAGGCCGTCCCTCGCCGCATTTGCTACGATGGCCATTTGCTACTTCTGCAGAAGCGGCGGCGGCGGCGACGACGACGACGACGACGACGACGACGACGACGACGACGACGACGACGAAGATCGCGAGAGGCTCTGAGATACGTGAGAAATACATCTATAAAATGTTATTCAGACTGCCTCGTCCCACCTTATGCTGTACCGCTTTGGCAAATGCTTTATCTGCGCCATTCGCCTTAATCACATCTGAGAGTAAATCTTAAAAAAACGCCTGTCGCTAATTGTTCGTCATCACAGGTACTGTTTGCTATACGGCCACGACGCGCAACTGATTTCCAAAATTCATCTTTCTCCTGTGAGGATGGAACTTACAACCCCTGGTTTATTAGACCAGTGCTCTACCACTGAGCTAAAGAGGCGCGGCCTAGCGGTACTCTTGGGTACTTCGTCCTTACGGTCGTCTGCACCATCAGACTTTAGCTGACAACACTTCATATTACCGGCTAATATTTGCAGCTATGGCGACAAATTACTGCTTGGCTACACATCTGACACGTAACCGATGTGCTCTCCAAACCACAACACTTGCATTTCAGAACATGTCTTTTACACATGTCTACAAAATCACCTTCACCTTCAAATACAGTTTCCTTGCGACTGACAGAGACGTAGGCAAAGTTTAAAGTTGCTATTTCCATTAAATCTCGTTAATCAGAAAAACGGTAATTTACACCTGCAGCGGAACAAAATTCCGTT
Source organism: Schistocerca gregaria (assembly GCF_023897955.1). Taxonomy (NCBI): domain Eukaryota; kingdom Metazoa; phylum Arthropoda; class Insecta; order Orthoptera; family Acrididae; genus Schistocerca; species Schistocerca gregaria. The sequence continues at coordinate 15,495,737 of NW_026061724.1, read as the reverse complement.
CCGCCCAGCGTCTGGCTCGAACCCACGACCCTGGGATTAAGAGTCTGACGCTCTACCGACTGAGATAGCCGGCTACCTCGGTGAATACTTGCCGGGTAGCACGTCACACAGCACTCGTTTGGGTTGGGTGGTCCCATACAGAATCTCTCCATGCTGACTAATGTTTTCCTAACGTCACACTCGTCACGTACTTCACTTTTATGTCATAATCATTTCTGAGAGGCAAAGAAATTGCATGACAACAAGCAGAGCTAGTGGCGTCAAAATTAACACACATACTTTATGTGACTCAAAAGCCGAACGAGTTACTTTCCGACGTTGTTTTAGATGTGCAAGTGCCAGTCAAAACTCGCGGTGTCGGCACTCTGCCGACCATTTCGTTAGTTAACACCGGTCTTGCTGTGTGTGTTTCAAGCTCAAGAGCATCTCCAAGCAAAAAATGGTCAACAGCAACATTCAGACGGTTTCGTACTGCTCAATTGCTACATTAAAACGGTATGTTTCTTTTTCAGAACTGGAAAAACACAAGCGTGACAGCATTCGAACCTGTAATCTTCAGAGCCGAAGACCGACGCCTTATCCATTAGGCCACACGGTCACTGACGACCAACATTTACATGTATACGACTCATCTCGAAACGCTCACACCCCTGAGGATTTGTGTTTTCGTTCTACACAGCCGCTGCCCCTTGCTCTTTCCCACCCATTCGTTACATTCAACCTCTGACGTGACCGACCAAATATAGACTGAGAAACAAGACCACACAATTTGTGCATTCGGAATCGAAGGCAGGCCGTCCCTCGCCGCATTTGCTACGATGGCCATTTGCTACTTCTGCAGAAGCGGCGGCGGCGACGACGACGACGACGACGACGAAGATCGCGAGAGGCTCTGAGATATGTGAGAAATACATCTATAAAATGTAATTCAGACTGCCTCGTCCCACCTTATGCTGTACCGCTTTGGCAAATGCTTTATCTGCGCCATTCGCCTTAATCACATCTGAGAGTAAATCTTAAAAAAACGCCTGTCGCTAATTGTTCGTCATCACAGGTACTGTTTGCTATACGGCCACGACGCGCAACTGATTTCCAAAATTCATCTTTCTCCTGTGAGGATGGAACTTACAACCCCTGGTTTATTAGACCAGTGCTCTACCACTGAGCTAAAGAGGCGCGGCCTAGCGGTACTCTTGGGTACTTCGTCCTTACGGTCGTCTGCACCATCAGACTTTAGCTGACAACACTTCATATTACCGGCTAATATTTGCAGCTATGGCGACAAATTACTGCTTGGCTACACATCTGACACGTAACCGATGTGCTCTCCAAACCACAACACTTGCATTTCAGAACATGTCTTTTACACATGTCTACAAAATCACCTTCACCTTCAAATACAGTTTCCTTGCGACTGACAGAGACGTAGGCAAAGTTTAAAGTTGCTATTTCCATTAAATCTCGTTAATCAGAAAAACGGTAATTTACACCTGCAGCGGAACAAAATTCCGTTCCGCCCAGCGTCTGGCTCGAACCCACGACCCTGGGATTAAGAGTCTGACGCTCTACCGACTGAGATAGCCGGCTACCTCGGTGAATACTTGCCGGGTAGCACGTCACACAGCACTCGTTTGGGTTGGGTGGTCCCATACAGAATCTCTCCATGCTGCCTAATGTTTTCCTAACGTCACACTCGTCACGTACTTCACTTTTATGTCATAATCATTTCTGAGAGGCAAAGAAATTGCATGACAACAAGCAGAGCTAGTGGCGTCAAAATTAACACACATACTTTATGTGACTCAAAAGCCGAACGAGTTACTTTCCGACGTTGTTTTAGATGTGCAAGTGCCAGTCAAAACTCGCGGTGTCGGCACTCTGCCGACCATTTCGTTAGTTAACACCGGTCTTGCTGTGTGTGTTTCAAGCTCAAGAGCATCTCCAAGCAAAAAATGGTCAACAGCAACATTCAGACGGTTTCGTACTGCTCAATTGCTACATTAAAACGGTATGTTTCTTTTTCAGAACTGGAAAAACACAAGCGTGACAGCATTCGAACCTGTAATCTTCAGAGCCGAAGACCGACGCCTTATCCATTAGGCCACACGGTCACTGACGACCAACATTTACATGTATACGACTCATCTCGAAACGCTCACACCCCTGAGGATTTGTGTTTTCGTTCTACACAGCCGCTGCCCCTTGCTCTTTCCCACCCATTCGTTACATTCAACCTCTGACGTGACCGACCAAATATAGACTGAGAAACAAGACCACACAATTTGTGCATTCGGAATCGAAGGCAGGCCGTCCCTCGCCGCATTTGCTACGATGGCCATTTGCTACTTCTGCAGAAGCGGCGGCGGCGACGACGACGACGACGACGACGACGACGAAGATCGCGAGAGGCTCTGAGATACGTGAGAAATACATCTATAAAATGTTATTCAGACTGCCTCGTCCCACCTTATGCTGTACCGCTTTGGCAAATGCTTTATCTGCGCCATTCGCCTTAATCACATCTGAGAGTAAATCTTAAAAAAACGCCTGTCGCTAATTGTTCGTCATCACAGGTACTGTTTGCTATACGGCCACGACGCGCAACTGATTTCCAAAATTCATCTTTCTCCTGTGAGGATGGAACTTACAACCCCTGGTTTATTAGACCAGTGCTCTACCACTGAGCTAAAGAGGCGCGGCCTAGCGGTACTCTTGGGTACTTCGTCCTTACGGTCGTCTGCACCATCAGACTTTAGCTGACAACACTTCATATTACCGGCTAATATTTGCAGCTATGGCGACAAATTACTGCTTGGCTACACATCTGACACGTAACCGATGTGCTCTCCAAACCACAACACTTGCATTTCAGAACATGTCTTTTACACATGTCTACAAAATCACCTTCACCTTCAAATACAGTTTCCTTGCGACTGACAGAGACGTAGGCAAAGTTTAAAGTTGCTATTTCCATTAAATCTCGTTAATCAGAAAAACGGTAATTTACACCTGCAGCGGAACAAAATTCCGTTCCGCCCAGCGTCTGGCTCGAACCCACGACCCTGGGATTAAGAGTCTGACGCTCTACCGACTGAGATAGCCGGCTACCTCGGTGAATACTTGCCGGGTAGCACGTCACACAGCACTCGTTTGGGTTGGGTGGTCCCATACAGAATCTCTCCATGCTGCCTAATGTTTTCCTAACGTCACACTCGTCACGTACTTCACTTTTATGTCATAATCATTTCTGAGAGGCAAAGAAATTGCATGACAACAAGCAGAGCTAGTGGCGTCAAAATTAACACACATACTTTATGTGACTCAAAAGCCGAACGAGTTACTTTCCGACGTTGTTTTAGATGTGCAAGTGCCAGTCAAAACTCGCGGTGTCGGCACTCTGCCGACCATTTCGTTAGTTAACACCGGTCTTGCTGTGTGTGTTTCAAGCTCAAGAGCATCTCCAAGCAAAAAATGGTCAACAGCAACATTCAGACGGTTTCGTACTGCTCAATTGCTACATTAAAACGGTATGTTTCTTTTTCAGAACTGGAAAAACACAAGCGTGACAGCATTCGAACCTGTAATCTTCAGAGCCGAAGACCGACGCCTTATCCATTAGGCCACACGGTCACTGACGACCAACATTTACATGTATACGACTCATCTCGAAACGCTCACACCCCTGAGGATTTGTGTTTTCGTTCTACACAGCCGCTGCCCCTTGCTCTTTCCCACCCATTCGTTACATTCAACCTCTGACGTGACCGACCAAATATAGACTGAGAAACAAGACCACACAATTTGTGCATTCGGAATCGAAGGCAGGCCGTCCCTCGCCGCATTTGCTACGATGGCCATTTGCTACTTCTGCAGAAGCGGCGGCGGCGACGACGACGACGAGGACGACGACGAAGATCGCGAGAGGCTCTGAGATATGTGAGAAATACATCTATAAAATGTAATTCAGACTGCTTCGTCCCACCTTATGCTGTACCGCTTTGGCAAATGCTTTATCTGCGCCATTCGCCTTAATCACATCTGAGAGTAAATCTTAAAAAAACGCCTGTCGCTAATTGTTCGTCATCACAGGTACTGTTTGCTATACGGCCACGACGCGCAACTGATTTCCAAAATTCATCTTTCTCCTGTGAGGATGGAACTTACGACCCCTGGTTTATTAGACCAGTGCTCTACCACTGAGCTAAAGAGGCGCGGCCTAGCGGTACTCTTGGGTACTTCGTCCTTACGGTCGTCTGCATCATCAGACTTTAGCTGACAACAATTCATATTATCGGCTAATATTTGCAGCTATGGCGACAAATTACTGCTTGGCTACACATCTGACACGTAACCGATGTGCTCTCCAAACCACAACACTTGCTTTTCAGAACATGTCTTTTCCACATGTCTACAAAATCACCTTCACCTTCAAATACAGTTTCCTTGCGACTGACAGAGACGTAGGCAAAGTTTAAAGTTGCTATTTCCATTAAATCTCGTTAATCAGAAAATCGGTAATTTACACCTGCAGCGGAACAAAATTCCGTTTCGCCCAGCGTCTGGCTCGAACCCACGACCCTGGGATTAAGAGTCTGACGCTCTACCGACTGAGATAGCCGGCTACCTCGGTGAATATTTGCCGGGTAGCACGTCACACAGTACTCGTTTGGGTTGGGTGGTCCCATACAGCATCTCTCCATGCTGCCTAATGTTTTCCTAACGTCACACTCGTCAAGCACTTCACTTTTATGTCATAATCATTTCTGAGAGGCAAAGAAATTGCATGACAACAAGCAGAGCTAGTGGCGTCAAAATTAACACACATACTTTATGTGACTCAAAAGCCGAACGAGTTACTTTCCGACGTTGTTTTAGATGTGCAAGTGCCAGTCAAAACTCGCGGTCTTGCTGTGTGTGTTTCAAGCTCAAGAGCATCTCCAAGCAAAAAATGGTCAACAGCAACATTCAGACGGTTTCGTACTGCTCAATTGCTACATTAAAACGGTATGTTTCTTTTTCAGAACTGGAAAAACACAAGCGTGACAGCATTCGAACCTGTGATCTTCAGAGCCGAAGTCCGACGCCTTATCCATTAGGCCACACGGTCACTGACGACCAACATTTACATGTATACGACTCATCTAGAAACGCTCACACCCCTGAGGATTTGTGTTTTCGTTCTACACAGCCGCTGCCCCTTGCTCTTTCCCACCCATTCGTTACATTCAACCTCTGACGTGACCGACCAAATATAGACTGAGAAACAAGACCACACAATTTGTGCATTCGGAATCGAAGGCAGGCCGTCCCTCGCCGCATTTGCTACGATGGCCATTTGCTACTTCTGCAGAAGCGGCGGCGACGGCGACGACGACGACGACGACGACGACGACGAAGATCGTGAGAGACTCTGAGATATGTGAGAAATACATCTATAAAATGTAATTCAGACTGCCTCGTCCCACCTTATGCTGTAACGCTTTGGCAAATGCTTTATCTGCGCCATTCGCCTTAATCACATCTGAGAGTAAATCTTAAAAAAACGCCTGTCGCTAATTGTTCGTCATCACAGGTACTGTTTGCTATACGGCTACGACGCGCAACTGATTTCCAAAATTCATCTTTCTCCTGTGAGGATGGAACTTACGACCCCTGGTTTATTAGACCAGTGCTCTACCACTGAGCTAAAGAGGCGCGGCCTAGCGGTACTCTTGGGTACTTCGTCCTTACGGTCGTCTGCATCATCAGACTTTAGCTGACAACAATTCATATTATCGGCTAATATTTGCAGCTATGGCGACAAATTACTGCTTGGCTACACATCTGACACGTAACCGATGTGCTCTCCAAACCACAACACTTGCATTTCAGAACATGTCTTTTACACATGTCTACAAAATCACCTTCACCTTCAAATACAGTTTCCTTGCGACTGACAGAGACGTAGGCAAAGTTTAAAGTTGCTATTTCCATTAAATCTCGTTAATCAGAAAAACGGTAATTTACACCTGCAGCGGAACAAAATTCCGTTTCGCCCAGCGTCTGGCTCGAACCCACGACCCTGGGATTAAGAGTCTGACGCTCTACCGACTGAGATAGCCGGCTACCTAGGTGAATATTTGCCGGGTAGCACGTCACACAGTACTCGTTTGGGTTGGGTGGTCCCATACAGCATCTCTCCATGCTGCCTAATGTTTTCCTAACGTCACACTCGTCACGCACTTCACTTTTATGTCATAATCATTTCTGAGAGGCAAAGAAATTGCATGACAACAAGCAGAGCTAGTGGCGTCAAAATTAACACACATACTTTATGTGACTCAAAAGCCGAACGAGTTACTTTCCGACGTTGTTTTAGATGTGCAAGTGCCAGTCAAAACTCGCGGTGTCGGCACTCTGCCGACCATTTCGTTAGTTAACACCGGTCTTGCTGTGTGTGTTTCAAGCTCAAGAGCATCTCCAAGCAAAAAATGGTCAACAGCAACATTCAGACGGTTTCGTACTGCTCAATTGCTACATTAAAACGGTATGTTTCTTTTTCAGAACTGGAAAAACACAAGCGTGACAGCATTCGAACCTGTAATCTTCAGAGCCGAAGTCCGACGCCTTATCCATTAGGCCACACGGTCACTGACGACCAACATTTACATGTATACGACTCATCTAGAAACGCTCACACCCCTGAGGATTTGTGTTTTCGTTCTACACAGCCGCTGCCCCTTGCTCTTTCCCACCCATTCGTTACATTCAACCTCTGACGTGACCGACCAAATATAGACTGAGAAACAAGACCACACAATTTGTGCATTCGGAATCGAAGGCAGGCCGTCCCTCGCCGCATTTGCTACGATGGCCATTTGCTACTTCTGCAGAAGCGGCGGCGGCGACGACGACGACGACGACGACGACGACGAAGATCGCGAGAGGCTCTGAGATACGTGAGAAATACATCTATAAAATGTTATTCAGACTTCCTCGTCCCACCTTATGCTGTACCGCTTTGGCAAATGCTTTATCTGCGCCATTCGCCTTAATCACATCTGAGAGTAAATCTTAAAAAAACGCCTGTCGCTAATTGTTCGTCATCACAGGTACTGTTTGCTATACGGCCACGACGCGCAACTGATTTCCAAAATTCATCTTTCTCCTGTGAGGATGGAACTTACAACCCCTGGTTTATTAGACCAGTGCTCTACCACTGAGCTAAAGAGGCGCGGCCTAGCGGTACTCTTGGGTACTTCGTCCTTACGGTCGTCTGCACCATCAGACTTTAGCTGACAACACTTCATATTACCGGCTAATATTTGCAGCTATGGCGACAAATTACTGCTTGGCTACACATCTGACACGTAACCGATGTGCTCTCCAAACCACAACACTTGCATTTCAGAACATGTCTTTTACACATGTCTACAAAATCACCTTCACCTTCAAATACAGTTTCCTTGCGACTGACAGAGACGTAGGCAAAGTTTAAAGTTGCTATTTCCATTAAATCTCGTTAATCAGAAAAACGGTAATTTACACCTGCAGCGGAACAAAATTCCGTTCCGCCCAGCGTCTGGCTCGAACCCACAACCCTGGGATTAAGAGTCTGACGCTCTACCGACTGAGATAGCCGGCTACCTCGGTGAATACTTGCCGGGTAGCACGTCACACAGCACTCGTTTGGGTTGGGTGGTCCCATACAGAATCTCTCCATGCTGCCTAATGTTTTCCTAACGTCACACTCGTCACGTACTTCACTTTTATGTCATAATCATTTCTGAGAGGCAAAGAAATTGCATGACAACAAGCAGAGCTAGTGGCGTCAAAATTAACACACATACTTTATGTGACTCAAAAGCCGAACGAGTTACTTTCCGACGTTGTTTTAGATGTGCAAGTGCCAGTCAAAACTCGCGGTGTCGGCACTCTGCCGACCATTTCGTTAGTTAACACCGGTCTTGCTGTGTGTGTTTCAAGCTCAAGAGCATCTCCAAGCAAAAAATGGTCAACAGCAACATTCAGACGGTTTCGTACTGCTCAATTGCTACATTAAAACGGTATGTTTCTTTTTCAGAACTGGAAAAACACAAGCGTGACAGCATTCGAACCTGTAATCTTCAGAGCCGAAGACCGACGCCTTATCCATTAGGCCACACGGTCACTGACGACCAACATCTACATGTATACGACTCATTTCGAAACGCTCACACCCCTGAGGATTTGTGTTTTCGTTCTACACAGCCGCTGCCCCTTGCTCTTTCCCACCCATTCGTTACATTCAACCTCTGACGTGACCGACCAAATATAGACTGAGAAACAAGACCACACAATTTGTGCATTCGGAATCGAAGGCAGGCCGTCCCTCGCCGCATTTGCTACGATGGCCATTTGCTACTTCTGCAGAAGCGGCGGCGGCGACGACGACGACGACGACGACGACGACGACGAAGATCGCGAGAGGCTCTGAGATACGTGAGAAATACATCTATAAAATGTTATTCAGACTGCCTCGTCCCACCTTATGCTGTACCGCTTTGGCAAATGCTTTATCTGCGCCATTCGCCTTAATCACATCTGAGAGTAAATCTTAAAAAAACGCCTGTCGCTAATTGTTCGTCATCACAGGTACTGTTTGCTATACGGCCACGACGCGCAACTGATTTCCAAAATTCATCTTTCTCCTGTGAGGATGGAACTTACAACCCCTGGTTTATTAGACCAGTGCTCTACCACTGAGCTAAAGAGGCGCGGCCTAGCGGTACTCTTGGGTACTTCGTCCTTACGGTCGTCTGCACCATCAGACTTTAGCTGACAACACTTCATATTACCGGCTAATATTTGCAGCTATGGCGACAAATTACTGCTTGGCTACACATCTGACACGTAACCGATGTGCTCTCCAAACCACAACACTTGCATTTCAGAACATGTCTTTTACACATGTCTACAAAATCACCTTCACCTTCAAATACAGTTTCCTTGCGACTGACAGAGACGTAGGCAAAGTTTAAAGTTGCTATTTCCATTAAATCTCGTTAATCAGAAAAACGGTAATTTACACCTGCAGCGGAACAAAATTCCGTTCCGCCCAGCGTCTGGCTCGAACCCACGACCCTGGGATTAAGAGTCTGACGCTCTACCGACTGAGATAGCCGGCTACCTCGGTGAATACTTGCCGGGTAGCACGTCACACAGCACTCGTTTGGGTTGGGTGGTCCCATACAGAATCTCTCCATGCTGCCTAATGTTTTCCTAACGTCACACTCGTCACGTACTTCACTTTTATGTCATAATCATTTCTGAGAGGCAAAGAAATTGCATGACAACAAGCAGAGCTAGTGGCGTCAAAATTAACACACATACTTTATGTGACTCAAAAGCCGAACGAGTTACTTTCCGACGTTGTTTTAGATGTGCAAGTGCCAGTCAAAACTCGCGGTGTCGGCACTCTGCCGACCATTTCGTTAGTTAACACCGGTCTTGCTGTGTGTGTTTCAAGCTCAAGAGCATCTCCAAGCAAAAAATGGTCAACAGCAACATTCAGACGGTTTCGTACTGCTCAATTGCTACATTAAAACGGTATGTTTCTTTTTCAGAACTGGAAAAACACAAGCGTGACAGCATTCGAACCTGTAATCTTCAGAGCCGAAGACCGACGCCTTATCCATTAGGCCACACGGTCACTGACGACCAACATTTACATGTATACGACTCATCTCGAAACGCTCACACCCCTGAGGATTTGTGTTTTCGTTCTACACAGCCGCTGCCCCTTGCTCTTTCCCACCCATTCGTTACATTCAACCTCTGACGTGACCGACCAAATATAGACTGAGAAACAAGACCACACAATTTGTGCATTCGGAATCGAAGGCAGGCCGTCCCTCGCCGCATTTGCTACGATGGCCATTTGCTACTTCTGCAGAAGCGGCGGCGGCGACGACGACGACGACGACGACGACGACGACGACGACGAAGATCGCGAGAGGCTCTGAGATACGTGAGAAATACATCTATAAAATGTTATTCAGACTGCCTCGTCCCACCTTATGCTGTACCGCTTTGGCAAATGCTTTATCTGCGCCATTCGCCTTAATCACATCTGAGAGTAAATCTTAAAAAAACGCCTGTCGCTAATTGTTCGTCATCACAGGTACTGTTTGCTATACGGCCACGACGCGCAACTGATTTCCAAAATTCATCTTTCTCCTGTGAGGATGGAACTTACAACCCCTGGTTTATTAGACCAGTGCTCTACCACTGAGCTAAAGAGGCGCGGCCTAGCGGTACTCTTGGGTACTTCGTCCTTACGGTCGTCTGCACCATCAGACTTTAGCTGACAACACTTCATATTACCGGCTAATATTTGCAGCTATGGCGACAAATTACTGCTTGGCTACACATCTGACACGTAACCGATGTGCTCTCCAAACCACAACACTTGCATTTCAGAACATGTCTTTTACACATGTCTACAAAATCACCTTCACCTTCAAATACAGTTTCCTTGCGACTGACAGAGACGTAGGCAAAGTTTAAAGTTGCTATTTCCATTAAATCTCGTTAATCAGAAAAACGGTAATTTACACCTGCAGCGGAACAAAATTCCGTTCCGCCCAGCGTCTGGCTCGAACCCACGACCCTGGGATTAAGAGTCTGACGCTCTACCGACTGAGATAGCCGGCTACCTCGGTGAATACTTGCCGGGTAGCACGTCACACAGCACTCGTTTGGGTTGGGTGGTCCCATACAGAATCTCTCCATGCTGACTAATGTTTTCCTAACGTCACACTCGTCACGTACTTCACTTTTATGTCATAATCATTTCTGAGAGGCAAAGAAATTGCATGACAACAAGCAGAGCTAGTGGCGTCAAAATTAACACACATACTTTATGTGACTCAAAAGCCGAACGAGTTACTTTCCGACGTTGTTTTAGATGTGCAAGTGCCAGTCAAAACTCGCGGTGTCGGCACTCTGCCGACCATTTCGTTAGTTAACACCGGTCTTGCTGTGTGTGTTTCAAGCTCAAGAGCATCTCCAAGCAAAAAATGGTCAACAGCAACATTCAGACGGTTTCGTACTGCTCAATTGCTACATTAAAACGGTATGTTTCTTTTTCAGAACTGGAAAAACACAAGCGTGACAGCATTCGAACCTGTAATCTTCAGAGCCGAAGACCGACGCCTTATCCATTAGGCCACACGGTCACTGACGACGAACATTTACATGTATACGACTCATCTCGAAACGCTCACACCCCTGAGGATTTGTGTTTTCGTTCTACACAGCCGCTGCCCCTTGCTCTTTCCCACCCATTCGTTACATTCAACCTCTGACGTGACCGACCAAATATAGACTGAGAAACAAGACCACACAATTTGTGCATTCGGAATCGAAGGCAGGCCGTCCCTCGCCGCATTTGCTACGATGGCCATTTGCTACTTCTGCAGAAGCGGCGGCGGCGACGACGACGACGACGACGACGACGACGACGAAGATCGCGAGAGACTCTGAGATATGTGAGAAATACATCTATAAAATGTAATTCAGACTGCCTCGTCCCACCTTATGCTGTACCGCTTTGGCAAATGCTTTATCTGCGCCATTCGCCTTAATCACATCTGAGAGTAAATCTTAAAAAAACGCCTGTCGCTAATTGTTCGTCATCACAGGTACTGTTTGCTATACGGCCACGACGCGCAACTGATTTCCAAAATTCATCTTTCTCCTGTGAGGATGGAACTTACAACCCCTGGTTTATTAGACCAGTGCTCTACCACTGAGCTAAAGAGGCGCGGCCTAGCGGTACTCTTGGGTACTTCGTCCTTACGGTCGTCTGCACCATCAGTCTTTAGCTGACAACACTTCATATTACCGGCTAATATTTGCAGCTATGGCGACAAATTACTGCTTGGCTACACATCTGACACGTAACCGATGTGCTCTCCAAACCACAACACTTGCATTTCAGAACATGTCTTTTACACATGTCTACAAAATCACCTTCACCTTCAAATACAGTTTCCTTGCGACTGACAGAGACGTAGGCAAAGTTTAAAGTTGCTATTTCCATTAAATCTCGTTAATCAGAAAAACGGTAATTTACACCTGCAGCGGAACAAAATTCCGTTCCGCCCAGCGTCTGGCTCGAACCCACGACCCTGGGATTAAGAGTCTGACGCTCTACCGACTGAGATAGCCGGCTACCTCGGTGAATACTTGCCGGGTAGCACGTCACACAGCACTCGTTTGGGTTGGGTGGTCCCATACAGAATCTCTCCATGCTGCCTAATGTTTTCCTAACGTCACACTCGTCACGTACTTCACTTTTATGTCATAATCATTTCTGAGAGGCAAAGAAATTGCATGACAACAAGCAGAGCTAGTGGCGTCAAAATTAACACACATACTTTATGTGACTCAAAAGCCGAACGAGTTACTTTCCGACGTTGTTTTAGATGTGCAAGTGCCAGTCAAAACTCGCGGTGTCGGCACTCTGCCGACCATTTCGTTAGTTAACACCGGTCTTGCTGTGTGTGTTTCAAGCTCAAGAGCATCTCCAAGCAAAAAATGGTCAACAGCAACATTCAGACGGTTTCGTACTGCTCAATTGCTACATTAAAACGGTATGTTTCTTTTTCAGAACTGGAAAAACACAAGCGTGACAGCATTCGAAACTGTAATCTTCAGAGCCAAAGTCCGACGCCTTATCCATTAGGCCACACGGTCACTGACGACCAACATTTACATGTATACGACTCATCTCGAAACGCTCACACCCCTGAGGATTTGTGTTTTCGTTCTACACAGCCGCTGCCCCTTGCTCTTTCCCACCCATTCGTTACATTCAACCTCTGACGTGACCGACCAAATATAGACTGAGAAACAAGACCACACAATTTGTGCATTCGGAATCGAAGGCAGGCCGTCCCTCGCCGCATTTGCTACGATGGCCATTTGCTACTTCTGCAGAAGCGGCGGCGGAGACGACGACGACGACGACGACGACGACGACGACGAAGATCGCGAGAGACTCTGAGATACGTGAGAAATACATCTATAAAATGTTATTCAGACTGCCTCGTCCCACCTTATGCTGTACCGCTTTGGCAAATGCTTTATCTGCGCCATTCGCCTTAATCACATCTGAGAGTAAATCTTAAAAAAACGCCTGTCGCTAATTGTTCGTCATCACAGGTACTGTTTGCTATACGGCCACGACGCGCAACTGATTTCCAAAATTCATCTTTCTCCTGTGAGGATGGAACTTACAACCCCTGGTTTATTAGACCAGTGCTCTACCACTGAGCTAAAGAGGCGCGGCCTAGCGGTACTCTTGGGTACTTCGTCCTTACGGTCGTCTGCACCATCAGACTTTAGCTGACAACACTTCATATTACCGGCTAATATTTGCAGCTATGGCGACAAATTACTGCTTGGCTACACATCTGACACGTAACCGATGTGCTCTCCAAACCACAACACTTGCATTTCAGAACATGTCTTTTACACATGTCTACAAAATCACCTTCACCTTCAAATACAGTTTCCTTGCGACTGACAGAGACGTAGGCAAAGTTTAAAGTTGCTATTTCCATTAAATCTCGATAATCAGAAAAACGGTAATTTACACCTGCAGCGGAACAAAATTCCGTTCCGCCCAGCGTCTGGCTCGAACCCACGACCCTGGGATTAAGAGTCTGACGCTCTACCGACTGAGATAGCCGGCTACCTCGGTGAATACTTGCCGGGTAGCACGTCACACAGCACTCGTTTGGGTTGGGTGGTCCCATACAGAATCTCTCCATGCTGCCTAATGTTTTCCTAACGTCACACTCGTCACGTACTTCACTTTTATGTCATAATCATTTCTGAGAGGCAAAGAAATTGCATGACAACAAGCAGAGCTAGTGGCGTCAAAATTAACACACATACTTTATGTGACTCAAAAGCCGAACGAGTTACTTTCCGACGTTGTTTTAGATGTGCAAGTGCCAGTCAAAACTCGCGGTGTCGGCACTCTGCCGACCATTTCGTTAGTTAACACCGGTCTTGCTGTGTGTGTTTCAAGCTCAAGAGCATCTCCAAGCAAAAAATGGTCAACAGCAACATTCAGACGGTTTCGTACTGCTCAATTGCTACATTAAAACGGTATGTTTCTTTTTCAGAACTGGAAAAACACAAGCGTGACAGCATTCGAACCTGTAATCTTCAGAGCCGAAGACCGACGCCTTATCCATTAGGCCACACGGTCACTGACGACCAACATTTACATGTATACGACTCATCTCGAAACGCTCACACCCCTGAGGATTTGTGTTTTCGTTCTACACAGCCGCTGCCCCTTGCTCTTTCCCACCCATTCGTTACATTCAACCTCTGACGTGACCGACCAAATATAGACTGAGAAACAAGACCACACAATTTGTGCATTCGGAATCGAAGGCAGGCCGTCCCTCGCCGCATTTGCTACGATGGCCATTTGCTACTTCTGCAGAAGCGGCGGCGGCGACGACGACGACGACGACGACGACGACGACGAAGATCGCGAGAGACTCTGAGATATGTGAGAAATACATCTATAAAATGTAATTCAGACTGCCTCGTCCCACCTTATGCTGTACCGCTTTGGCAAATGCTTTATCTGCGCCATTCGCCTTAATCACATCTGAGAGTAAATCTTAAAAAAACGCCTGTCGCTAATTGTTCGTCATCACAGGTACTGTTTGCTATACGGCCACGACGCGCAACTGATTTCCAAAATTCATCTTTCTCCTGTGAGGATGGAACTTACAACCCCTGGTTTATTAGACCAGTGCTCTACCACTGAGCTAAAGAGGCGCGGCCTAGCGGTACTCTTGGGTACTTCGTCCTTACGGTCGTCTGCACCATCAGTCTTTAGCTGACAACACTTCATATTACCGGCTAATATTTGCAGCTATGGCGACAAATTACTGCTTGGCTACACATCTGACACGTAACCGATGTGCTCTCCAAACCACAACACTTGCATTTCAGAACATGTCTTTTACACATGTCTACAAAATCACCTTCACCTTCAAATACAGTTTCCTTGCGACTGACAGAGACGTAGGCAAAGTTTAAAGTTGCTATTTCCATTAAATCTCGTTAATCAGAAAAACGGTAATTTACACCTGCAGCGGAACAAAATTCCGTTCCGCCCAGCGTCTGGCTCGAACCCACGACCCTGGGATTAAGAGTCTGACGCTCTACCGACTGAGATAGCCGGCTACCTCGGTGAATACTTGCCGGGTAGCACGTCACACAGCACTCGTTTGGGTTGGGTGGTCCCATACAGAATCTCTCCATGCCTCCTAATGTTTTCCTAACGTCACACTCGTCACGTACTTCACTTTTATGTCATAATCATTTCTGAGAGGCAAAGAAATTGCATGACAACAAGCAGAGCTAGTGGCGTCAAAATTAACACACATACTTTATGTGACTCAAAAGCCGAACGAGTTACTTTCCGACGTTGTTTTAGATGTGCAAGTGCCAGTCAAAACTCGCGGTGTCGGCACTCTGCCGACCATTTCGTTAGTTAACACCGGTCTTGCTGTGTGTGTTTCAAGCTCAAGAGCATCTCCAAGCAAAAAATGGTCAACAGCAACATTCAGACGGTTTCGTACTGCTCAATTGCTACATTAAAACGGTATGTTTCTTTTTCAGAACTGGAAAAACACAAGCGTGACAGCATTCGAAACTGTAATCTTCAGAGCCAAAGTCCGACGCCTTATCCATTAGGCCACACGGTCACTGACGACCAACATTTACATGTATACGACTCATCTAGAAACGCTCACACCCCTGAGGATTTGTGTTTTCGTTCTACACAGCCGCTGCCCCTTGCTCTTTCCCACCCATTCGTTACATTCAACCTCTGACGTGACCGACCAAATATAGACTGAGAAACAAGACCACACAATTTGTGCATTCGGAATCGAAGGCAGGCCGTCCCTCGCCGCATTTGCTACGATGGCCATTTGCTACTTCTGCAGAAGCGGCGGCGGAGACGACGACGACGACGACGACGACGACGACGACGAAGATCGCGAGAGACTCTGAGATACGTGAGAAATACATCTATAAAATGTTATTCAGACTGCCTCGTCCCACCTAATGCTGTACCGCTTTGGCAAATGCTTTATCTGCGCCATTCGCCTTAATCACATCTGAGAGTAAATCTTAAAAAAACGCCTGTCGCTAATTGTTCGTCATCACAGGTACTGTTTGCTATACGGCCACGACGCGCAACTGATTTCCAAAATTCATCTTTCTCCTGTGAGGATGGAACTTACAACCCCTGGTTTATTAGACCAGTGCTCTACCACTGAGCTAAAGAGGCGCGGCCTAGCGGTTCTCGTGGGTACTTCGTCCTTACGGTCGTTTGCACCATCAGACTTTAGCTGACAACACTTCATATTACCGGCTAATATTTGCAGCTATGGCGACAAATTACTCCTTGGCTACACATCTGACACGTAACCGATGTGCTCTCCAAACCACAACACTTGCATTTCAGAACATGTCTTTTACACATGTCTACAAAATCACCTTCACCTTCAAATACAGTTTCCTTGCGACTGACAGAGACGTAGGCAAAGTTTAAAGTTGCTATTTCCATTAAATCTCGTTAATCAGAAAAACGGTAATTTACACCTGCAGCGGAACAAAATTCCGTTCCGCCCAGCGTCTGGCTCGAACCCACGACCCTGGGATTAAGAGTCTGACGCTCTACCGACTGAGATAGCCGGCTACCTCGGTGAATGCTTGCCGGGTAGCACGTCACACAGCACTCGTTTGGGTTGGGTGGTCCCATACAGAATCTCTCCATGCTGCCTAATGTTTTCCTAACGTCACACTCGTCACGTACTTCACTTTTATGTCATAATCATTTCTGAGAGGCAAAGAAATTGCATGACAACAAGCAGAGCTAGTGGCGTCAAAATTAACACACATACTTTATGTGACTCAAAAGCCGAACGAGTTACTTTCCGACGTTGTTTTAGATGTGCAAGTGCCAGTCAAAACTCGCGGTGTCGGCACTCTGCCGACCATTTCGTTAGTTAACACCGGTCTTGCTGTGTGTGTTTCAAGCTCAAGAGCATCTCCAAGCAAAAAATGGTCAACAGCAACATTCAGACGGTTTCGTACTGCTCAATTGCTACATTAAAACGGTATGTTTCTTTTTCAGAACTGGAAAAACACAAGCGTGACAGCATTCGAACCTGTAATCTTCAGATACGAAGTCCGACGCCTTATCCATTAGACCACACGGTCACTGACGATCAACATTTACATGTATACGACTCATCTCGAAACGCTCACACCCCTGAGGATTTGTGTTTTCGTTCTACACAGCCGCTGCCCCTTGCTCTTTCCCACCCATTCGTTACATTCAACCTCTGACGTGACCGACCAAATATAGACTGAGAAACAAGACCACACAATTTGTGCATTCGGAATCGAAGGTAGGCCGTCCCTCGCCGCATTTGCTACGATGGCCATTTGCTACTTCTGCAGAAGCGGCGGCGACGACGACGACGACGACGACGACGACGACGACGACGACGACGACGAAGATCGCGAGAGGCTCTGAGATATGTGAGAAATACATCTATAAAATGTAATTCAGACTGCCTCGTCCCACCTTATGCTGTACCGCTTTGGCAAATGCTTTATCTGCGCCATTCGCCTTAATCACATCTGAGAGTAAATCTTAAAAAAACGCCTGTCGCTAATTGTTCGTCATCACAGGTACTGTTTGCTATACGGCCACGACGCGCAACTGATTTCCAAAATTCATCTTTCTCCTGTGAGGATGGAACTTACAACCCCTGGTTTATTAGACCAGTGCTCTACCACTGAGCTAAAGAGGCGCGGCCTAGCGGTACTCTTGGGTACTTCGTCCTTACGGTCGTCTGCACCATCAGAATTTAGCTGACAACACTTCATATTACCAGCTAATATTTTCAGCTATGGCGACAAATTACTGCTTGGCTACACATCTGACACGTAACCGATGTGCTCTCCAAACCACAACACTTGCATTTCAGAACATGTCTTTCACACATGTCTACAAAATCACCTTCACCTTCAAATACAGTTTCCTTGCGACTGACAGAGACGTAGGCAAAGTTTAAAGTTGCTATTTCCATTAAATCTCGTTAATCAGAAAAACGGTAATTTACACCTGCAGCGGAACAAAATTCCGTTCCGCCCAGCGTCTGGCTCGAACCCACGACCCTGGGATTAAGAGTCTGACGCTCTACCGACTGAGATAGCCGGCTACCTCGGTGAATACTTGCCGGGTAGCACGTCACACAGCACTCGTTTGGGTTGGGTGGTCCCATACAGAATCTCTCCATGCCGCCTAATGTTTTCCTAACGTCACACTCGTCACGTACTTCACTTTTATGTCATAATCATTTCTGAGAGGCAAAGAAATTGCATGACAACAAGCAGAGCTAGTGGCGTCAAAATTAACACACATACTTTATGTGACTCAAAAGCCGAACGAGTTACTTTCCGACGTTGTTTTAGATGTGCAAGTGCCAGTCAAAACTCGCGGTGTCGGCACTCTGCCGACCATTTCGTTAGTTAACACCGGTCTTGCTGTGTGTGTTTCAAGCTCAAGAGCATCTCCAAGCAAAAAATGGTCAACAGCAACATTCAGACGGTTTCGTACTGCTCAATTGCTACATTAAAACGGTATGTTTCTTTTTCAGAACTGGAAAAACACAAGCGTGACAGCATTCGAACCTGTAATCTTCAGAGCCGAAGACCGACGCCTTATCCATTAGGCCACACGGTCACTGACGACCAACATTTACATGTATACGACTCATCTCGAAACGCTCACACCCCTGAGGATTTGTGTTTTCGTTCTACACAGCCGCTGCCCCTTGCTCTTTCCCACCCATTCGTTACATTCAACCTCTGACGTGACCGACCAAATATAGACTGAGAAACAAGACCACACAATTTGTGCATTCGGAATCGAAGGCAGGCCGTCCCTCGCCGCATTTGCTACGATGGCCATTTGCTACTTCTGCAGAAGCGGCGGCGACGACGACGACGACGACGACGACGACGAAGATCGCGAGAGACTCTGAGATATGTGAGAAATACATCTATAAAATGTAATTCAGACTGCCTCGTCCCACCTTATGCTGTACCGCTTTGGCAAATGCTTTATCTGCGCCATTCGCCTTAATCACATCTGAGAGTAAATCTTAAAAAAACGCCTGTCGCTAATTGTTCGTCATCACAGGTACTGTTTGCTATACGGCCACGACGCGCAACTGATTTCCAAAATTCATCTTTCTCCTGTGAGGATGGAACTTACGACCCCTGGTTTATTAGACCAGTGCTCTACCACTGAGCTAAAGAGGCGCGGCCTAGCGGTACTCTTGGGTACTTCGTCCTTACGGTCGTCTGCATCATCAGACTTTAGCTGACAACAATTCATATTATCGGCTAATATTTGCAGCTATGGCGACAAATTACTGCTTGGCTACACATCTGACACGTAACCGATTGCTCTCCAAACCACAACACTTGCATTTCAGAACATGTCTTTTACACATGTCTACAAAATCACCTTCACCTTCAAATACAGTTTCCTTGCGACTGACAGAGACGTAGGCAAAGTTTAAAGTTGCTATTTCCATTAAATCTCGTTAATCAGAAAAACGGTAATTTACACCTGCAGCGGAACAAAATTCCGTTTCGCCCAGCGTCTGGCTCGAACCCACGACCCTGGGTTTAAGTGTCTGACGCTCTACCGACTGAGATAGCCGGCTACCTCGGTGAATATTTGCCGGGTAGCACGTCACACAGTACTCGTTTGGGTTGGGTGGTCCCATACAGCATCTCTCCATGCTGCCTAATGTTTTCCTAACGTCACACTCGTCACGCACTTCACTTTTATGTCATAATCATTTCTGAGAGGCAAAGAAATTGCATGACAACAAGCAGAGCTAGTGGCGTCAAAATTAACACACATACTTTATGTGACTCAAAAGCCGAACGAGTTACTTTCCGACGTTGATTTAGATGTGCAAGTGCCAGTCAAAACTCGCGGTGTCGGCACTCTGCCGACCATTTCGTTAGTTAACACCGGTCTTGCTGTGTGTGTTTCAAGCTCAAGAGCATCTCCAAGCAAAAAATGGTCAACAGCAACATTCAGACGGTTTCGTACTGCTCAATTGCTACATTAAAACGGTATGTTTCTTTTTCAGAACTGGAAAAACACAAGCGTGACAGCATTCGAACCTGTAATCTTCAGAGCCGAAGTCCGACGCCTTATCCATTAGGCCACACGGTCACTGACGACCAACATTTACATGTATACGACTCATCTCGAAACGCTCACACCCCTGAGGATTTGTGTTTTCGTTCTACACAGCCGCTGCCCCTTGCTCTTTCCCACCCATTCGTTACATTCAACCTCTGACGTGACCGACCAAATATAGACTGAGAAACAAGACCACACACTTTGTGCATTCGGAATCGAAGGCAGGGCGTCCCTCGCCGCATTTGCTACGATGGCCATTTGCTACTTCTGCAGAAGCGGCGGCGGCGACGACGACGACGACGACGACGACGACGACGACGACGACGACGAAGATCGCGAGAGGCTCTGAGATATGTGAGAAATACATCTATAAAATGTTATTCAGACTGCCTCGTCCCACCTTATGCTGTACCGCTTTGGCAAATGCTTTATCTGCGCCATTCGCCTTAATCACATCTGAGAGTAAATCTTAAAAAAACGCCTGTCGCTAATTGTTCGTCATCACAGGTACTGTTTGCTATACGGCCACGACGCGCAACTGATTTCCAAAATTCATCTTTCTCCTGTGAGGATGGAACTTACAACCCCTGGTTTATTAGACCAGTGCTCTACCACTGAGCTAAAGAGGCGCGGCCTAGCGGTACTCTTGGGTACTTCGTCCTTACGGTCGTCTGCACCATCAGAATTTAGCTGACAACACTTCATATTACCAGCTAATATTTTCAGCTATGGCGACAAATTACTGCTTGGCTACACATCTGACACGTAACCGATGTGCTCTCCAAACCACAACACTTGCATTTCAGAACATGTCTTTCACACATGTCTACAAAATCACCTTCACCTTCAAATACAGTTTCCTTGCGACTGACAGAGACGTAGGCAAAGTTTAAAGTTGCTATTTCCATTAAATCTCGTTAATCAGAAAAACGGTAATTTACACCTGCAGCGGAACAAAATTCCGTTCCGCCCAGCGTCTGGCTCGAACCCACGACCCTGGGATTAAGAGTCTGACGCTCTACCGACTGAGATAGCCGGCTACCTCGGTGAATACTTGCCGGGTAGCACGTCACACAGCACTCGTTTGGGTTGGGTGGTCCCATACAGAATCTCTCCATGCCGCCTAATGTTTTCCTAACGTCACACTCGTCACGTACTTCACTTTTATGTCATAATCATTTCTGAGAGGCAAAGAAATTGCATGACAACAAGCAGAGCTAGTGGCGTCAAAATTAACACACATACTTTATGTGACTCAAAAGCCGAACGAGTTACTTTCCGACGTTGTTTTAGATGTGCAAGTGCCAGTCAAAACTCGCGGTGTCGGCACTCTGCCGACCATTTCGTTAGTTAACACCGGTCTTGCTGTGTGTGTTTCAAGCTCAAGAGCATCTCCAAGCAAAAAATGGTCAACAGCAACATTCAGACGGTTTCGTACTGCTCAATTGCTACATTAAAACGGTATGTTTCTTTTTCAGAACTGGAAAAACACAAGCGTGACAGCATTCGAACCTGTAATCTTCAGAGCCGAAGACCGACGCCTTATCCATTAGGCCACACGGTCACTGACGACCAACATTTACATGTATACGACTCATCTCGAAACGCTCACACCCCTGAGGATTTGTGTTTTCGTTCTACACAGCCGCTGCCCCTTGCTCTTTCCCACCCATTCGTTACATTCAACCTCTGACGTGACCGACCAAATATAGACTGAGAAACAAGACCACACAATTTGTGCATTCGGAATCGAAGGCAGGCCGTCCCTCGCCGCATTTGCTACGATGGCCATTTGCTACTTCTGCAGAAGCGGCGGCGGCGACGACGACGACGACGACGACGACGAAGATCGCGAGAGGCTCTGAGATATGTGAGAAATACATCTATAAAATGTAATTCAGACTGCCTCGTCCCACCTTATGCTGTACCGCTTTGGCAAATGCTTTATCTGCGCCATTCGCCTTAATCACATCTGAGAGTAAATCTTAAAAAAACGCCTGTCGCTAATTGTTCGTCATCACAGGTACTGTTTGCTATACGGCCACGACGCGCAACTGATTTCCAAAATTCATCTTTCTCCTGTGAGGATGGAACTTACAACCCCTGGTTTATTAGACCAGTGCTCTACCACTGAGCTAAAGAGGCGCGGCCTAGCGGTACTCTTGGGTACTTCGTCCTTACGGTCGTCTGCACCATCAGACTTTAGCTGACAACACTTCATATTACCGGCTAATATTTGCAGCTATGGCGACAAATTACTGCTTGGCTACACATCTGACACGTAACCGATGTGCTCTCCAAACCACAACACTTGCATTTCAGAACATGTCTTTTACACATGTCTACAAA
Source organism: Schistocerca gregaria (assembly GCF_023897955.1). NCBI lineage: Eukaryota > Metazoa > Arthropoda > Insecta > Orthoptera > Acrididae > Schistocerca > Schistocerca gregaria. The sequence continues at coordinate 15,473,077 of NW_026061724.1, read as the reverse complement.
ATCACCTTCACCTTCAAATACAGTTTCCTTGCGACTGACAGAGACGTAGGCAAAGTTTAAAGTTGCTATTTCCATTAAATCTCGTTAATCAGAAAAACGGTAATTTACACCTGCAGCGGAACAAAATTCCGTTCCGCCCAGCGTCTGGCTCGAACCCACGACCCTGGGATTAAGAGTCTGACGCTCTACCGACTGAGATAGCCGGCTACCTCGGTGAATACTTGCCGGGTAGCACGTCACACAGCACTCGTTTGGGTTGGGTGGTCCCATACAGAATCTCTCCATGCTGCCTAATGTTTTCCTAACGTCACACTCGTCACGTACTTCACTTTTATGTCATAATCATTTCTGAGAGGCAAAGAAATTGCATGACAACAAGCAGAGCTAGTGGCGTCAAAATTAACACACATACTTTATGTGACTCAAAAGCCGAACGAGTTACTTTCCGACGTTGTTTTAGATGTGCAAGTGCCAGTCAAAACTCGCGGTGTCGGCACTCTGCCGACCATTTCGTTAGTTAACACCGGTCTTGCTGTGTGTGTTTCAAGCTCAAGAGCATCTCCAAGCAAAAAATGGTCAACAGCAACATTCAGACGGTTTCGTACTGCTCAATTGCTACATTAAAACGGTATGTTTCTTTTTCAGAACTGGAAAAACACAAGCGTGACAGCATTCGAACCTGTAATCTTCAGAGCCGAAGACCGACGCCTTATCCATTAGGCCACACGGTCACTGACGACCAACATTTACATGTATACGACTCATCTCGAAACGCTCACACCCCTGAGGATTTGTGTTTTCGTTCTACACAGCCGCTGCCCCTTGCTCTTTCCCACCCATTCGTTACATTCAACCTCTGACGTGACCGACCAAATATAGACTGAGAAACAAGACCACACAATTTGTGCATTCGGAATCGAAGGCAGGCCGTCCCTCGCCGCATTTGCTACGATGGCCATTTGCTACTTCTGCAGAAGCGGCGGCGGAGACGACGACGACGACGACGACGACGACGACGACGAAGATCGCGAGAGACTCTGAGATACGTGAGAAATACATCTATAAAATGTTATTCAGACTGCCTCGTCCCACCTTATGCTGTACCGCTTTGGCAAATGCTTTATCTGCGCCATTCGCCTTAATCACATCTGAGAGTAAATCTTAAAAAAACGCCTGTCGCTAATTGTTCGTCATCACAGGTACTGTTTGCTATACGGCCACGACGCGCAACTGATTTCCAAAATTCATCTTTCTCCTGTGAGGATGGAACTTACAACCCCTGGTTTATTAGACCAGTGCTCTACCACTGAGCTAAAGAGGCGCGGCCTAGCGGTACTCTTGGGTACTTCGTCCTTACGGTCGTCTGCACCATCAGACTTTAGCTGACAACACTTCATATTACCGGCTAATATTTGCAGCTATGGCGACAAATTACTGCTTGGCTACACATCTGACACGTAACCGATGTGCTCTCCAAACCACAACACTTGCATTTCAGAACATGTCTTTTACACATGTCTACAAAATCACCTTCACCTTCAAATACAGTTTCCTTGCGACTGACAGAGACGTAGGCAAAGTTTAAAGTTGCTATTTCCATTAAATCTCGTTAATCAGAAAAACGGTAATTTACACCTGCAGCGGAACAAAATTCCGTTCCGCCCAGCGTCTGGCTCGAACCCACGACCCTGGGATTAAGAGTCTGACGCTCTACCGACTGAGATAGCCGGCTACCTCGGTGAATACTTGCCGGGTAGCACGTCACACAGCACTCGTTTGGGTTGGGTGGTCCCATACAGAATCTCTCCATGCTGCCTAATGTTTTCCTAACGTCACACTCGTCACGTACTTCACTTTTATGTCATAATCATTTCTGAGAGGCAAAGAAATTGCATGACAACAAGCAGAGCTAGTGGCGTCAAAATTAACACACATACTTTATGTGACTCAAAAGCCGAACGAGTTACTTTCCGACGTTGTTTTAGATGTGCAAGTGCCAGTCAAAACTCGCGGTGTCGGCACTCTGCCGACCATTTCGTTAGTTAACACCGGTCTTGCTGTGTGTGTTTCAAGCTCAAGAGCATCTCCAAGCAAAAAATGGTCAACAGCAACATTCAGACGGTTTCGTACTGCTCAATTGCTACATTAAAACGGTATGTTTCTTTTTCAGAACTGGAAAAACACAAGCGTGACAGCATTCGAACCTGTAATCTTCAGAGCCGAAGACCGACGCCTTATCCATTAGGCCACACGGTCACTGACGACCAACATTTACATGTATACGACTCATCTCGAAACGCTCACACCCCTGAGGATTTGTGTTTTCGTTCTACACAGCCGCTGCCCCTTGCTCTTTCCCACCCATTCGTTACATTCAACCTCTGACGTGACCGACCAAATATAGACTGAGAAACAAGACCACACAATTTGTGCATTCGGAATCGAAGGCAGGCCGTCCCTCGCCGCATTTGCTACGATGGCCATTTGCTACTTCTGCAGAAGCGGCGGCGGCGACGACGACGACGACGACGACGACGACGAAGATCGTGAGAGGCTCTGAGATATGTGAGAAATACATCTATAAAATGTAATTCAGACTGCCTCGTCCCACCTTATGCTGTACCGCTTTGGCAAATGCTTTATCTGCGCCATTCGCCTTAATCACATCTGAGAGTAAATCTTAAAAAAACGCCTGTCGCTAATTGTTCGTCATCACAGGTACTGTTTGCTATACGGCCACGACGCGCAACTGATTTCCAAAATTCATCTTTCTCCTGTGAGGATGGAACTTACAACCCCTGGTTTATTAGACCAGTGCTCTACCACTGAGCTAAAGAGGCGCGGCCTAGCGGTACTCTTGGGTACTTCGTCCTTACGGTCGTCTGCACCATCAGACTTTAGCTGACAACACTTCATATTACCGGCTAATATTTGCAGCTATGGCGACAAATTACTGCTTGGCTACACATCTGACACGTAACCGATGTGCTCTCCAAACCACAACACTTGCATTTCAGAACATGTCTTTTACACATGTCTACAAAATCACCTTCACCTTCAAATACAGTTTCCTTGCGACTGACAGAGACGTAGGCAAAGTTTAAAGTTGCTATTTCCATTAAATCTCGTTAATCAGAAAAACGGTAATTTACACCTGCAGCGGAACAAAATTCCGTTCCGCCCAGCGTCTGGCTCGAACCCACGACCCTGGGATTAAGAGTCTGACGCTCTACCGACTGAGATAGCCGGCTACCTCGGTGAATACTTGCCGGGTAGCACGTCACACAGCACTCGTTTGGGTTGGGTGGTCCCATACAGAATCTCTCCATGCTGCCTAATGTTTTCCTAACGTCACACTCGTCACGTACTTCACTTTTATGTCATAATCATTTCTGAGAGGCAAAGAAATTGCATGACAACAAGCAGAGCTAGTGGCGTCAAAATTAACACACATACTTTATGTGACTCAAAAGCCGAACGAGTTACTTTCCGACGTTGTTTTAGATGTGCAAGTGCCAGTCAAAACTCGCGGTGTCGGCACTCTGCCGACCATTTCGTTAGTTAACACCGGTCTTGCTGTGTGTGTTTCAAGCTCAAGAGCATCTCCAAGCAAAAAATGGTCAACAGCAACATTCAGACGGTTTCGTACTGCTCAATTGCTACATTAAAACGGTATGTTTCTTTTTCAGAACTGGAAAAACACAAGCGTGACAGCATTCGAACCTGTAATCTTCAGAGCCGAAGACCGACGCCTTATCCATTAGGCCACACGGTCACTGACGACCAACATTTACATGTATACGACTCATCTCGAAACGCTCACACCCCTGAGGATTTGTGTTTTCGTTCTACACAGCCGCTGCCCCTTGCTCTTTCCCACCCATTCGTTACATTCAACCTCTGACGTGACCGACCAAATATAGACTGAGAAACAAGACCACACAATTTGTGCATTCGGAATCGAAGGCAGGCCGTCCCTCGCCGCATTTGCTACGATGGCCATTTGCTACTTCTGCAGAAGCGGCGGCGGCGACGACGACGACGACGACGACGACGAAGATCGTGAGAGGCTCTGAGATATGTGAGAAATACATCTATAAAATGTAATTCAGACTGCCTCGTCCCACCTTATGCTGTACCGCTTTGGCAAATGCTTTATCTGCGCCATTCGCCTTAATCACATCTGAGAGTAAATCTTAAAAAAACGCCTGTCGCTAATTGTTCGTCATCACAGGTACTGTTTGCTATACGGCCACGACGCGCAACTGATTTCCAAAATTCATCTTTCTCCTGTGAGGATGGAACTTAAAACCCCTGGTTTATTAGACCAGTGCTCTACCACTGAGCTAAAGAGGCGCGGCCTAGCGGTACTCTTGGGTACTTCGTCCTTACGGTCGTCTGCACCATCAGTCTTTAGCTGACAACACTTCATATTACCGGCTAATATTTGCAGCTATGGCGACAAATTACTGCTTGGCTACACATCTGACACGTAACCGATGTGCTCTCCAAACCACAACACTTGCATTTCAGAACATGTCTTTTACACATGTCTACAAAATCACCTTCACCTTCAAATACAGTTTCCTTGCGACTGACAGAGACGTAGGCAAAGTTTAAAGTTGCTATTTCCATTAAATCTCGTTAATCAGAAAAACGGTAATTTACACCTGCAGCGGAACAAAATTCCGTTCCGCCCAGCGTCTGGCTCGAACCCACGACCCTGGGATTAAGAGTCTGACGCTCTACCGACTGAGATAGCCGGCTACCTCGGTGAATACTTGCCGGGTAGCACGTCACACAGCACTCGTTTGGGTTGGGTGGTCCCATACAGAATCTCTCCATGCTGCCTAATGTTTTCCTAACGTCACACTCGTCACGTACTTCACTTTTATGTCATAATCATTTCTGAGAGGCAAAGAAATTGCATGACAACAAGCAGAGCTAGTGGCGTCAAAATTAACACACATACTTTATGTGACTCAAAAGCCGAACGAGTTACTTTCCGACGTTGTTTTAGATGTGCAAGTGCCAGTCAAAACTCGCGGTGTCGGCACTCTGCCGACCATTTCGTTAGTTAACACCGGTCTTGCTGTGTGTGTTTCAAGCTCAAGAGCATCTCCAAGCAAAAAATGGTCAACAGCAACATTCAGACGGTTTCGTACTGCTCAATTGCTACATTAAAACGGTATGTTTCTTTTTCAGAACTGGAAAAACACAAGCGTGACAGCATTCGAAACTGTAATCTTCAGAGCCAAAGTCCGACGCCTTATCCATTAGGCCACACGGTCACTGACGACCAACATTTACATGTATACGACTCATCTAGAAACGCTCACACCCCTGAGGATTTGTGTTTTCGTTCTACACAGCCGCTGCCCCTTGCTCTTTCCCACCCATTCGTTACATTCAACCTCTGACGTGACCGACCAAATATAGACTGAGAAACAAGACCACACAATTTGTGCATTCGGAATCGAAGGCAGGCCGTCCCTCGCCGCATTTGCTACGATGGCCATTTGCTACTTCTGCAGAAGCGGCGGCGGAGACGACGACGACGACGACGACGACGACGACGACGAAGATCGCGAGAGACTCTGAGATACGTGAGAAATACATCTATAAAATGTTATTCAGACTGCCTCGTCCCACCTAATGCTGTACCGCTTTGGCAAATGCTTTATCTGCGCCATTCGCCTTAATCACATCTGAGAGTAAATCTTAAAAAAACGCCTGTCGCTAATTGTTCGTCATCACAGGTACTGTTTGCTATACGGCCACGACGCGCAACTGATTTCCAAAATTCATCTTTCTCCTGTGAGGATGGAACTTACAACCCCTGGTTTATTAGACCAGTGCTCTACCACTGAGCTAAAGAGGCGCGGCCTAGCGGTTCTCGTGGGTACTTCGTCCTTACGGTCGTTTGCACCATCAGACTTTAGCTGACAACACTTCATATTACCGGCTAATATTTGCAGCTATGGCGACAAATTACTCCTTGGCTACACATCTGACACGTAACCGATGTGCTCTCCAAACCACAACACTTGCATTTCAGAACATGTCTTTTACACATGTCTACAAAATCACCTTCACCTTCAAATACAGTTTCCTTGCGACTGACAGAGACGTAGGCAAAGTTTAAAGTTGCTATTTCCATTAAATCTCGTTAATCAGAAAAACGGTAATTTACACCTGCAGCGGAACAAAATTCCGTTCCGCCCAGCGTCTGGCTCGAACCCACGACCCTGGGATTAAGAGTCTGACGCTCTACCGACTGAGATAGCCGGCTACCTCGGTGAATGCTTGCCGGGTAGCACGTCACACAGCACTCGTTTGGGTTGGGTGGTCCCATACAGAATCTCTCCATGCTGCCTAATGTTTTCCTAACGTCACACTCGTCACGTACTTCACTTTTATGTCATAATCATTTCTGAGAGGCAAAGAAATTGCATGACAACAAGCAGAGCTAGTGGCGTCAAAATTAACACACATACTTTATGTGACTCAAAAGCCGAACGAGTTACTTTCCGACGTTGTTTTAGATGTGCAAGTGCCAGTCAAAACTCGCGGTGTCGGCACTCTGCCGACCATTTCGTTAGTTAACACCGGTCTTGCTGTGTGTGTTTCAAGCTCAAGAGCATCTCCAAGCAAAAAATGGTCAACAGCAACATTCAGACGGTTTCGTACTGCTCAATTGCTACATTAAAACGGTATGTTTCTTTTTCAGAACTGGAAAAACACAAGCGTGACAGCATTCGAACCTGTAATCTTCAGATACGAAGTCCGACGCCTTATCCATTAGACCACACGGTCACTGACGATCAACATTTACATGTATACGACTCATCTCGAAACGCTCACACCCCTGAGGATTTGTGTTTTCGTTCTACACAGCCGCTGCCCCTTGCTCTTTCCCACCCATTCGTTACATTCAACCTCTGACGTGACCGACCAAATATAGACTGAGAAACAAGACCACACAATTTGTGCATTCGGAATCGAAGGTAGGCCGTCCCTCGCCGCATTTGCTACGATGGCCATTTGCTACTTCTGCAGAAGCGGCGGCGACGACGACGACGACGACGACGACGACGAAGATCGCGAGAGACTCTGAGATATGTGAGAAATACATCTATAAAATGTAATTCAGACTGCCTCGTCCCACCTTATGCTGTACCGCTTTGGCAAATGCTTTATCTGCGCCATTCGCCTTAATCACATCTGAGAGTAAATCTTAAAAAAACGCCTGTCGCTAATTGTTCGTCATCACAGGTACTGTTTGCTATACGGCCACGACGCGCAACTGATTTCCAAAATTCATCTTTCTCCTGTGAGGATGGAACTTACGACCCCTGGTTTATTAGACCAGTGCTCTACCACTGAGCTAAAGAGGCGCGGCCTAGCGGTACTCTTGGGTACTTCGTCCTTACGGTCGTCTGCATCATCAGACTTTAGCTGACAACAATTCATATTATCGGCTAATATTTGCAGCTATGGCGACAAATTACTGCTTGGCTACACATCTGACACGTAACCGATTGCTCTCCAAACCACAACACTTGCATTTCAGAACATGTCTTTTACAACACGCGATCTAGCATCTATCACCTTCAAATACAGTTTCCTTGCGACTGACAGAGACGTAGGCAAAGTTTAAAGTTGCTATTTCCATTAAATCTCGTTAATCAGAAAAACGGTAATTTACACCTGCAGCGGAACAAAATTCCGTTTCGCCCAGCGTCTGGCTCGAACCCACGACCCTGGGTTTAAGTGTCTGACGCTCTACCGACTGAGATAGCCGGCTACCTCGGTGAATATTTGCCGGGTAGCACGTCACACAGTACTCGTTTGGGTTGGGTGGTCCCATACAGCATCTCTCCATGCTGCCTAATGTTTTCCTAACGTCACACTCGTCACGCACTTCACTTTTATGTCATAATCATTTCTGAGAGGCAAAGAAATTGCATGACAACAAGCAGAGCTAGTGGCGTCAAAATTAACACACATACTTTATGTGACTCAAAAGCCGAACGAGTTACTTTCCGACGTTGATTTAGATGTGCAAGTGCCAGTCAAAACTCGCGGTGTCGGCACTCTGCCGACCATTTCGTTAGTTAACACCGGTCTTGCTGTGTGTGTTTCAAGCTCAAGAGCATCTCCAAGCAAAAAATGGTCAACAGCAACATTCAGACGGTTTCGTACTGCTCAATTGCTACATTAAAACGGTATGTTTCTTTTTCAGAACTGGAAAAACACAAGCGTGACAGCATTCGAACCTGTAATCTTCAGAGCCGAAGTCCGACGCCTTATCCATTAGGCCACACGGTCACTGACGACCAACATTTACATGTATACGACTCATCTCGAAACGCTCACACCCCTGAGGATTTGTGTTTTCGTTCTACACAGCCGCTGCCCCTTGCTCTTTCCCACCCATTCGTTACATTCAACCTCTGACGTGACCGACCAAATATAGACTGAGAAACAAGACCACACACTTTGTGCATTCGGAATCGAAGGCAGGGCGTCCCTCGCCGCATTTGCTACGATGGCCATTTGCTACTTCTGCAGAAGCGGCGGCGGCGACGACGACGACGACGACGACGACGACGACGACGACGACGACGAAGATCGCGAGAGGCTCTGAGATATGTGAGAAATACATCTATAAAATGTTATTCAGACTGCCTCGTCCCACCTTATGCTGTACCGCTTTGGCAAATGCTTTATCTGCGCCATTCGCCTTAATCACATCTGAGAGTAAATCTTAAAAAAACGCCTGTCGCTAATTGTTCGTCATCACAGGTACTGTTTGCTATACGGCCACGACGCGCAACTGATTTCCAAAATTCATCTTTCTCCTGTGAGGATGGAACTTACAACCCCTGGTTTATTAGACCAGTGCTCTACCACTGAGCTAAAGAGGCGCGGCCTAGCGGTACTCTTGGGTACTTCGTCCTTACGGTCGTCTGCACCATCAGAATTTAGCTGACAACACTTCATATTACCAGCTAATATTTTCAGCTATGGCGACAAATTACTGCTTGGCTACACATCTGACACGTAACCGATGTGCTCTCCAAACCACAACACTTGCATTTCAGAACATGTCTTTCACACATGTCTACAAAATCACCTTCACCTTCAAATACAGTTTCCTTGCGACTGACAGAGACGTAGGCAAAGTTTAAAGTTGCTATTTCCATTAAATCTCGTTAATCAGAAAAACGGTAATTTACACCTGCAGCGGAACAAAATTCCGTTCCGCCCAGCGTCTGGCTCGAACCCACGACCCTGGGATTAAGAGTCTGACGCTCTACCGACTGAGATAGCCGGCTACCTCGGTGAATACTTGCCGGGTAGCACGTCACACAGCACTCGTTTGGGTTGGGTGGTCCCATACAGAATCTCTCCATGCCGCCTAATGTTTTCCTAACGTCACACTCGTCACGTACTTCACTTTTATGTCATAATCATTTCTGAGAGGCAAAGAAATTGCATGACAACAAGCAGAGCTAGTGGCGTCAAAATTAACACACATACTTTATGTGACTCAAAAGCCGAACGAGTTACTTTCCGACGTTGTTTTAGATGTGCAAGTGCCAGTCAAAACTCGCGGTGTCGGCACTCTGCCGACCATTTCGTTAGTTAACACCGGTCTTGCTGTGTGTGTTTCAAGCTCAAGAGCATCTCCAAGCAAAAAATGGTCAACAGCAACATTCAGACGGTTTCGTACTGCTCAATTGCTACATTAAAACGGTATGTTTCTTTTTCAGAACTGGAAAAACACAAGCGTGACAGCATTCGAACCTGTAATCTTCAGAGCCGAAGACCGACGCCTTATCCATTAGGCCACACGGTCACTGACGACCAACATTTACATGTATACGACTCATCTCGAAACGCTCACACCCCTGAGGATTTGTGTTTTCGTTCTACACAGCCGCTGCCCCTTGCTCTTTCCCACCCATTCGTTACATTCAACCTCTGACGTGACCGACCAAATATAGACTGAGAAACAAGACCACACAATTTGTGCATTCGGAATCGAAGGCAGGCCGTCCCTCGCCGCATTTGCTACGATGGCCATTTGCTACTTCTGCAGAAGCGGCGGCGGCGACGACGACGACGACGACGACGACGACGAAGATCGCGAGAGACTCTGAGATATGTGAGAAATACATCTATAAAATGTAATTCAGACTGCCTCGTCCCACCTTATGCTGTACCGCTTTGGCAAATGCTTTATCTGCGCCATTCGCCTTAATCACATCTGAGAGTAAATCTTAAAAAAACGCCTGTCGCTAATTGTTCGTCATCACAGGTACTGTTTGCTATACGGCCACGACGCGCAACTGATTTCCAAAATTCATCTTTCTCCTGTGAGGATGGAACTTACAACCCCTGGTTTATTAGACCAGTGCTCTACCACTGAGCTAAAGAGGCGCGGCCTAGCGGTACTCTTGGGTACTTCGTCCTTACGGTCGTCTGCACCATCAGTCTTTAGCTGACAACACTTCATATTACCGGCTAATATTTGCAGCTATGGCGACAAATTACTGCTTGGCTACACATCTGACACGTAACCGATGTGCTCTCCAAACCACAACACTTGCATTTCAGAACATGTCTTTTACACATGTCTACAAAATCACCTTCACCTTCAAATACAGTTTCCTTGCGACTGACAGAGACGTAGGCAAAGTTTAAAGTTGCTATTTCCATTAAATCTCGTTAATCAGAAAAACGGTAATTTACACCTGCAGCGGAACAAAATTCCGTTCCGCCCAGCGTCTGGCTCGAACCCACGACCCTGGGATTAAGAGTCTGACGCTCTACCGACTGAGATAGCCGGCTACCTCGGTGAATACTTGCCGGGTAGCACGTCACACAGCACTCGTTTGGGTTGGGTGGTCCCATACAGAATCTCTCCATGCTGCCTAATGTTTTCCTAACGTCACACTCGTCACGTACTTCACTTTTATGTCATAATCATTTCTGAGAGGCAAAGAAATTGCATGACAACAAGCAGAGCTAGTGGCGTCAAAATTAACACACATACTTTATGTGACTCAAAAGCCGAACGAGTTACTTTCCGACGTTGTTTTAGATGTGCAAGTGCCAGTCAAAACTCGCGGTGTCGGCACTCTGCCGACCATTTCGTTAGTTAACACCGGTCTTGCTGTGTGTGTTTCAAGCTCAAGAGCATCTCCAAGCAAAAAATGGTCAACAGCAACATTCAGACGGTTTCGTACTGCTCAATTGCTACATTAAAACGGTATGTTTCTTTTTCAGAACTGGAAAAACACAAGCGTGACAGCATTCGAAACTGTAATCTTCAGAGCCAAAGTCCGACGCCTTATCCATTAGGCCACACGGTCACTGACGACCAACATTTACATGTATACGACTCATCTAGAAACGCTCACACCCCTGAGGATTTGTGTTTTCGTTCTACACAGCCGCTGCCCCTTGCTCTTTCCCACCCATTCGTTACATTCAACCTCTGACGTGACCGACCAAATATAGACTGAGAAACAAGACCACACAATTTGTGCATTCGGAATCGAAGGCAGGCCGTCCCTCGCCGCATTTGCTACGATGGCCATTTGCTACTTCTGCAGAAGCGGCGGCGGAGACGACGACGACGACGACGACGACGACGACGACGAAGATCGCGAGAGACTCTGAGATACGTGAGAAATACATCTATAAAATGTTATTCAGACTGCCTCGTCCCACCTAATGCTGTACCGCTTTGGCAAATGCTTTATCTGCGCCATTCGCCTTAATCACATCTGAGAGTAAATCTTAAAAAAACGCCTGTCGCTAATTGTTCGTCATCACAGGTACTGTTTGCTATACGGCCACGACGCGCAACTGATTTCCAAAATTCATCTTTCTCCTGTGAGGATGGAACTTACAACCCCTGGTTTATTAGACCAGTGCTCTACCACTGAGCTAAAGAGGCGCGGCCTAGCGGTTCTCGTGGGTACTTCGTCCTTACGGTCGTTTGCACCATCAGACTTTAGCTGACAACACTTCATATTACCGGCTAATATTTGCAGCTATGGCGACAAATTACTCCTTGGCTACACATCTGACACGTAACCGATGTGCTCTCCAAACCACAACACTTGCATTTCAGAACATGTCTTTTACACATGTCTACAAAATCACCTTCACCTTCAAATACAGTTTCCTTGCGACTGACAGAGACGTAGGCAAAGTTTAAAGTTGCTATTTCCATTAAATCTCGTTAATCAGAAAAACGGTAATTTACACCTGCAGCGGAACAAAATTCCGTTCCGCCCAGCGTCTGGCTCGAACCCACGACCCTGGGATTAAGAGTCTGACGCTCTACCGACTGAGATAGCCGGCTACCTCGGTGAATGCTTGCCGGGTAGCACGTCACACAGCACTCGTTTGGGTTGGGTGGTCCCATACAGAATCTCTCCATGCTGCCTAATGTTTTCCTAACGTCACACTCGTCACGTACTTCACTTTTATGTCATAATCATTTCTGAGAGGCAAAGAAATTGCATGACAACAAGCAGAGCTAGTGGCGTCAAAATTAACACACATACTTTATGTGACTCAAAAGCCGAACGAGTTACTTTCCGACGTTGTTTTAGATGTGCAAGTGCCAGTCAAAACTCGCGGTGTCGGCACTCTGCCGACCATTTCGTTAGTTAACACCGGTCTTGCTGTGTGTGTTTCAAGCTCAAGAGCATCTCCAAGCAAAAAATGGTCAACAGCAACATTCAGACGGTTTCGTACTGCTCAATTGCTACATTAAAACGGTATGTTTCTTTTTCAGAACTGGAAAAACACAAGCGTGACAGCATTCGAACCTGTAATCTTCAGATACGAAGTCCGACGCCTTATCCATTAGACCACACGGTCACTGACGATCAACATTTACATGTATACGACTCATCTCGAAACGCTCACACCCCTGAGGATTTGTGTTTTCGTTCTACACAGCCGCTGCCCCTTGCTCTTTCCCACCCATTCGTTACATTCAACCTCTGACGTGACCGACCAAATATAGACTGAGAAACAAGACCACACAATTTGTGCATTCGGAATCGAAGGTAGGCCGTCCCTCGCCGCATTTGCTACGATGGCCATTTGCTACTTCTGCAGAAGCGGCGGCGACGACGACGACGACGACGACGACGACGAAGATCGCGAGAGACTCTGAGATATGTGAGAAATACATCTATAAAATGTAATTCAGACTGCCTCGTCCCACCTTATGCTGTACCGCTTTGGCAAATGCTTTATCTGCGCCATTCGCCTTAATCACATCTGAGAGTAAATCTTAAAAAAACGCCTGTCGCTAATTGTTCGTCATCACAGGTACTGTTTGCTATACGGCCACGACGCGCAACTGATTTCCAAAATTCATCTTTCTCCTGTGAGGATGGAACTTACGACCCCTGGTTTATTAGACCAGTGCTCTACCACTGAGCTAAAGAGGCGCGGCCTAGCGGTACTCTTGGGTACTTCGTCCTTACGGTCGTCTGCATCATCAGACTTTAGCTGACAACAATTCATATTATCGGCTAATATTTGCAGCTATGGCGACAAATTACTGCTTGGCTACACATCTGACACGTAACCGATTGCTCTCCAAACCACAACACTTGCATTTCAGAACATGTCTTTTACACATGTCTACAAAATCACCTTCACCTTCAAATACAGTTTCCTTGCGACTGACAGAGACGTAGGCAAAGTTTAAAGTTGCTATTTCCATTAAATCTCGTTAATCAGAAAAACGGTAATTTACACCTGCAGCGGAACAAAATTCCGTTTCGCCCAGCGTCTGGCTCGAACCCACGACCCTGGGTTTAAGTGTCTGACGCTCTACCGACTGAGATAGCCGGCTACCTCGGTGAATATTTGCCGGGTAGCACGTCACACAGTACTCGTTTGGGTTGGGTGGTCCCATACAGCATCTCTCCATGCTGCCTAATGTTTTCCTAACGTCACACTCGTCACGCACTTCACTTTTATGTCATAATCATTTCTGAGAGGCAAAGAAATTGCATGACAACAAGCAGAGCTAGTGGCGTCAAAATTAACACACATACTTTATGTGACTCAAAAGCCGAACGAGTTACTTTCCGACGTTGATTTAGATGTGCAAGTGCCAGTCAAAACTCGCGGTGTCGGCACTCTGCCGACCATTTCGTTAGTTAACACCGGTCTTGCTGTGTGTGTTTCAAGCTCAAGAGCATCTCCAAGCAAAAAATGGTCAACAGCAACATTCAGACGGTTTCGTACTGCTCAATTGCTACATTAAAACGGTATGTTTCTTTTTCAGAACTGGAAAAACACAAGCGTGACAGCATTCGAACCTGTAATCTTCAGAGCCGAAGTCCGACGCCTTATCCATTAGGCCACACGGTCACTGACGACCAACATTTACATGTATACGACTCATCTCGAAACGCTCACACCCCTGAGGATTTGTGTTTTCGTTCTACACAGCCGCTGCCCCTTGCTCTTTCCCACCCATTCGTTACATTCAACCTCTGACGTGACCGACCAAATATAGACTGAGAAACAAGACCACACACTTTGTGCATTCGGAATCGAAGGCAGGGCGTCCCTCGCCGCATTTGCTACGATGGCCATTTGCTACTTCTGCAGAAGCGGCGGCGGCGACGACGACGACGACGACGACGACGACGACGACGACGACGAAGATCGCGAGAGGCTCTGAGATATGTGAGAAATACATCTATAAAATGTTATTCAGACTGCCTCGTCCCACCTTATGCTGTACCGCTTTGGCAAATGCTTTATCTGCGCCATTCGCCTTAATCACATCTGAGAGTAAATCTTAAAAAAACGCCTGTCGCTAATTGTTCGTCATCACAGGTACTGTTTGCTATACGGCCACGACGCGCAACTGATTTCCAAAATTCATCTTTCTCCTGTGAGGATGGAACTTACAACCCCTGGTTTATTAGACCAGTGCTCTACCACTGAGCTAAAGAGGCGCGGCCTAGCGGTACTCTTGGGTACTTCGTCCTTACGGTCGTCTGCACCATCAGAATTTAGCTGACAACACTTCATATTACCAGCTAATATTTTCAGCTATGGCGACAAATTACTGCTTGGCTACACATCTGACACGTAACCGATGTGCTCTCCAAACCACAACACTTGCATTTCAGAACATGTCTTTCACACATGTCTACAAAATCACCTTCACCTTCAAATACAGTTTCCTTGCGACTGACAGAGACGTAGGCAAAGTTTAAAGTTGCTATTTCCATTAAATCTCGTTAATCAGAAAAACGGTAATTTACACCTGCAGCGGAACAAAATTCCGTTCCGCCCAGCGTCTGGCTCGAACCCACGACCCTGGGATTAAGAGTCTGACGCTCTACCGACTGAGATAGCCGGCTACCTCGGTGAATACTTGCCGGGTAGCACGTCACACAGCACTCGTTTGGGTTGGGTGGTCCCATACAGAATCTCTCCATGCCGCCTAATGTTTTCCTAACGTCACACTCGTCACGTACTTCACTTTTATGTCATAATCATTTCTGAGAGGCAAAGAAATTGCATGACAACAAGCAGAGCTAGTGGCGTCAAAATTAACACACATACTTTATGTGACTCAAAAGCCGAACGAGTTACTTTCCGACGTTGTTTTAGATGTGCAAGTGCCAGTCAAAACTCGCGGTGTCGGCACTCTGCCGACCATTTCGTTAGTTAACACCGGTCTTGCTGTGTGTGTTTCAAGCTCAAGAGCATCTCCAAGCAAAAAATGGTCAACAGCAACATTCAGACGGTTTCGTACTGCTCAATTGCTACATTAAAACGGTATGTTTCTTTTTCAGAACTGGAAAAACACAAGCGTGACAGCATTCGAACCTGTAATCTTCAGATACGAAGTCCGACGCCTTATCCATTAGACCACACGGTCACTGACGATCAACATTTACATGTAAACGACTCATCTCGAAACGCTCACACCCCTGAGGATTTGTGTTTTCGTTCTACACAGCCGCTGCCCCTTGCTCTTTCCAACCCATTCCTTACATTCAACCTCTGACGAGACCGACCAAATATAGACTGAGAAACAAGACCACACAATTTGTCCATTCGGAATCGAAGGCAGGCCGTCCCTCGCCGCATTTGCTACGATGGCCATTTGCTACTTCTGCAGAAGCGGCGGCGACGACGACGACGACGACGACGACGACGAAGATCGCGAGAGACTCTGAGATACGTGAGAAATACATCTATAAAATGTTATTCAGACTGCCTCGTCCCACCTTATGCTGTACCGCTTTGGCAAATGCTTTATCTGCGCCATTCGCCTTAATCACATCTGAGAGTAAATCTTAAAAAAACGCCTGTCGCTAATTGTTCGTCATCACAGGTACTGTTTGCTATACGGCCACGACGCGCAACTGATTTCCAAAATTCATCTTTCTCCTGTGAGGATGGAACTTACAACCCCTGGTTTATTAGACCAGTGCTCTACCACTGAGCTAAAGAGGCGCGGCCTAGCGGTACTCTTGGGTACTTCGTCCTTACGGTCGTCTGCACCATCAGACTTTAGCTGACAACACTTCATATTACCGGCTAATATTTTCAGCTATGGCGACAAATTACTGCTTGGCTACACATCTGACACGTAACCGATGTGCTCTCCAAACCACAACACTTGCATTTCAGAACATGTCTTTTACACATGTCTACAAAATCACCTTCACCTTCAAATACAGTTTCCTTGCGACTGACAGAGACGTAGGCAAAGTTTAAAGTTGCTATTTCCATTAAATCTCGTTAATCAGAAAAACGGTAATTTACACCTGCAGCGGAACAAAATTCCGTTCCGCCCAGCGTCTGGCTCGAACCCACGACCCTGGGATTAAGTGTCTGACGCTCTACCGACTGAGATAGCCGGCTACCTCGGTGAATATTTGCCGGGTAGCACGTCACACAGTACTCGTTTGGGTTGGGTGGTCCCATACAGCATCTCTCCATGCTGCCTAATGTTTTCCTAACGTCACACTCGTCACGCACTTCACTTTTATGTCATAATCATTTCTGAGAGGCAAAGAAATTGCATGACAACAAGCAGAGCTAGTGGCGTCAAAATTAACACACATACTTTATGTGACTCAAAAGCCGAACGAGTTACTTTCCGACGTTGTTTTAGATGTGCAAGTGCCAGTCAAAACTCGCGGTGTCGGCACTCTGCCGACCATTTCGTTAGTTAACACCGGTCTTGCTGTGTGTGTTTCAAGCTCAAGAGCATCTCCAAGCAAAAAATGGTCAACAGCAACATTCAGACGGTTTCGTACTGCTCAATTGCTACATTAAAACGGTATGTTTCTTTTTCAGAACTGGAAAAACACAAGCGTGACAGCATTCGAACCTGTAATCTTCAGATACGAAGTCCGACGCCTTATCCATTAGACCACACGGTCACTGACGATCAACATTTACATGTATTCGACTCATCTCGAAACGCTCACACCCCTGAGGATTTGTGTTTTCGTTCTACACAGCCGCTGCCCCTTGCTCTTTCCCACCCATTCGTTACATTCAACCTCTGACGAGACCGACCAAATATAGACTGAGAAACAAGACCACACAATTTGTGCATTCGGAATCGAAGGCAGGCCGTCCCTCGCCGCATTTGCTACGATGGCCATTTGCTACTTCTGCAGAAGCGGCGGCAGAAGCGGCGGCGACGACGACGACGACGACGACGACGACGAAGATCGCGAGAGACTCTGAGATATGTGAGAAATACATCTATAAAATGTAATTCAGACTGCCTCGTCCCACCTTATGCTGTACCGCTTTGGCAAATGCTTTATCTGCGCCATTCGCCTTAATCACATCTGAGAGTAAATCTTAAAAAAACGCCTGTCGCTAATTGTTCGTCATCACAGGTACTGTTTGCTATACGGCCACGACGCGCAACTGATTTCCAAAATTCATCTTTCTCCTGTGAGGATGGAACTTACAACCCCTGGTTTATTAGACCAGTGCTCTACCACTGAGCTAAAGAGGCGCGGCCTAGCGGTACTCTTGGGTACTTCGTCCTTACGGTCGTCTGCATCATCAGACTTTAGCTGACAACAATTCATATTATCGGCTAATATTTGCAGCTATGGCGACAAATTACTGCTTGGCTACACATCTGACACGTAACCGATGTGCTCTCCAAACCACAACACTTGCATCTCAGAACATGTCTTTTACACATGTCTACAAAATCACCTTCACCTTCAAATACAGTTTCCTTGCGACTGACAGAGACGTAGGCAAAGTTTAAAGTTGCTATTTCCATTAAATCTCGTTAATCAGAAAAACGGTAGTTTACACCTGCAGCGGAACAAAATTCCGTTTCGCCCAGCGTCTGGCTCGAACCCACGACCCTGGGATTAAGTGTCTGACGCTCTACCGACTGAGATAGCCGGCTACCTCGTTGAATATTTGCCGGGTAGCACGTCACACAGTACTCGTTTGGGTTGGGTGGTCCCATACAGCATCTCTCCATGCTGCCTAATGTTTTCCTAACGTCACACTCGTCACGCACTTCACTTTTATGTCATAATCATTTCTGAGAGGCAAAGAAATTGCATGACAACAAGCAGAGCTAGTGGCGTCAAAATTAACACACATACTTTATGTGACTCAAAAGCCGAACGAGTTACTTTCCGACGTTGTTTTAGATGTGCAAGTGCCAGTCAAAACTCGCGGTGTCGGCACTCTGCCGACCATTTCGTTAGTTAACACCGGTCTTGCTGTGTGTGTTTCAAGCTCAAGAGCATCTCCAAGCAAAAAATGGTCAACAGCAACATTCAGACGGTTTCGTGCTGCTCAATTGCTACATTAAAACGGTATGTTTCTTTTTCAGAACTGGAAAAACACAAGAGTGACAGCATTCGAACCTGTAATCTTCAGAGCCGAAGTCCGACGCCTTATCCATTAGGCCACACGGTCACTGACGACCAACATTTACATGTATACGACTCATCTCGAAACGCTCACACCCCTGAGGATTTGTGTTTTCGTTCTACACAGCCGCTGCCCCTTGCTCTTTCCCACCCATTCGTTACATTCAACCTCTGACGTGACCGACCAAATATAGACTGAGAAACAAGACCACACACTTTGTGCATTCGGAATCGAAGGCAGGGCGTCCCTCGCCGCATTTGCTACGATGGCCATTTGCTACTTCTGCAGAAGCGGCGGCGGCGACGACGACGACGACGACGACGACGACGAAGATCGCGAGAGGCTCTGAGATATGTGAGAAGTACATCTATAAAATGTTATTCAGACTGCCTCGTCCCACCTTATGCTGTACCGCTTTGGCAAATGCTTTATCTGCGCCATTCGCCTTAATCACATCTGAGAGTAAATCTTAAAAAAACGCCTGTCGCTAATTGTTCGTCATCACAGGTACTGTTTGCTATACGGCCACGACGCGCAACTGATTTCCAAAATTCATCTTTCTCCTGTGAGGATGGAACTTACAACCCCTGGTTTATTAGACCAGTGCTCTACCACTGAGCTAAAGAGGCGCGGCCTAGCGGTACTCTTGGGTACTTCGTCCTTACGGTCGTCTGCACCATCAGACTTTAGCTGACAACACTTCATATTACCGGCTAATATTTGCAGCTATGGCGACAAATTACTGCTTGGCTACACATCTGACACGTAACCGATGTGCTCTCCAAACCACAACACTTGCATTTCAGAACATGTCTTTCACACATGTCTACAAAATCACCTTCACCTTCAAATACAGTTTCCTTGCGACTGACAGAGACGTAGGCAAAGTTTAAAGTTGCTATTTCCATTTAATCTCGTTAATCAGAAAAACGGTAATTTACACCTGCAGCGGAACAAAATTCCGTTCCGCCCAGCGTCTGGCTCGAACCCACGACCCTGGGATTAAGAGTCTGACGCTCTACCGACTGAAATAGCCGGCTACCTCGGTGAATACTTGCCGGGTAGCACGTCACACAGCACTCGTTTGGGTTGGGTGGTCCCATACAGAATCTCTCCATGCCGCCTAATGTTTTCCTAACGTCACACTCGTCACGCACTTCACTTTTATGTCATAATCATTTCTGAGAGGCAAAGAAATTGCATGACAACAAGCAGAGCTAGTGGCGTCAAAATTAACACACATACTTTATGTGACTCAAAAGCCGAACGAGTTACTTTCCGACGTTGTTTTAGATGTGCAAGTGCCAGTCAAAACTCGCGGTGTCGGCACTCTGCCGACCATTTCGTTAGTTAACACCGGTCTTGCTGTGTGTGTTTCAAGCTCAAGAGCATCTCCAAGCAAAAAATGGTCAACAGCAACATTCAGACGGTTTCGTACTGCTCAATTGCTACATTAAAACGGTATGTTTCTTTTTCAGAACTGGAAAAACACAAGCGTGACAGCATTCGAACCTGTAATCTTCAGAGCCGAAGTCCGACGCCTTATCCATTAGGCCACACGGTCACTGACGACCAACATTTACATGTATACGACTCATCTCGAAAGGCTCGCACCCCTGAGGATTTGTGTTTTCGTTCTACACAGCCGCTGCCCCTTGCTCTTTCCCACCCATTCGTTACATTCAACCTCTGACGTGACCGACCAAATATAGACTGAGAAACAAGACCACACACTTTGTGCATTCGGAATCGAAGGCAGGGCGTCCCTCGCCGCATTTGCTACGATGGCCATTTGCTACTTCTGCAGAAGCGGCGGCGGCGACGACGACGACGACGACGACGACGACGACGAAGATCGCGAGAGGCTCTGAGATATGTGAGAAATACATCTATAAAATGTTATTCAGACTGCCTCGTCCCACCTTATGCTGTACCGCTTTGGCAAATGCTTTATCTGCGCCATTCGCCTTAATCACATCTGAGAGTAAATCTTAAAAAAACGCCTGTCGCTAATTGTTCGTCATCACAGGTACTGTTTGCTATACGGCCACGACGCGCAACTGATTTCCAAAATTCATCTTTCTCCTGTGAGGATGGAACTTACAACCCCTGGTTTATTAGACCAGTGCTCTACCACTGAGCTAAAGAGGCGCGGCCTAGCGGTACTCTTGGGTACTTCGTCCTTACGGTCGTCTGCACCATCAGAATTTAGCTGACAACACTTCATATTACCGGCTAATATTTTCAGCTATGGCGACAAATTACTGCTTGGCTACACATCTGACACGTAACCGATGTGCTCTCCAAACCACAACACTTGCATTTCAGAACATGTCTTTCACACATGTCTACAAAATCACCTTCACCTTCAAATACAGTTTCCTTGCGACTGACAGAGACGTAGGCAAAGTTTAAAGTTGCTATTTCCATTAAATCTCGTTAATCAGAAAAACGGTAATTTACACCTGCAGCGGAACAAAATTCCGTTCCGCCCAGCGTCTGGCTCGAACCCACGACCCTGGGATTAAGAGTCTGACGCTCTACCGACTGAGATAGCCGGCTACCTCGGTGAATACTTGCCGGGTAGCACGTCACACAGCACTCGTTTGGGTTGGGTGGTCCCATACAGAATCTCTCCATGCCGCCTAATGTTTTCCTAACGTCACACTCGTCACGTACTTCACTTTTATGTCATAATCATTTCTGAGAGGCAAAGAAATTGCATGACAACAAGCAGAGCTAGTGGCGTCAAAATTAACACACATACTTTATGTGACTCAAAAGCCGAACGAGTTACTTTCCGACGTTGTTTTAGATGTGCAAGTGCCAGTCAAAACTCGCGGTGTCGGCACTCTGCCGACCATTTCGTTAGTTAACACCGGTCTTGCTGTGTGTGTTTCAAGCTCAAGAGCATCTCCAAGCAAAAAATGGTCAACAGCAACATTCAGACGGTTTCGTACTGCTCAATTGCTACATTAAAACGGTATGTTTCTTTTTCAGAACTGGAAAAACACAAGCGTGACAGCATTCGAACCTGTAATCTTCAGATACGAAGTCCGACGCCTTATCCATTAGACCACACGGTCACTGACGATCAACATTTACATGTAAACGACTCATCTCGAAACGCTCACACCCCTGAGGATTTGTGTTTTCGTTCTACACAGCCGCTGCCCCTTGCTCTTTCCCACCCATTCGTTACATTCAACCTCTGACGAGACCGACCAAATATAGACTGAGAAACAAGACCACACAATTTGTCCATTCGGAATCGAAGGCAGGCCGTCCCTCGCCGCATTTGCTACGATGGCCATTTGCTACTTCTGCAGAAGCGGCGGCGACGACGACGACGACGACGACGACGAAGATCGCGAGAGACTCTGAGATACGTGAGAAATACATCTATAAAATGTTATTCAGACTGCCTCGTCCCACCTTATGCTGTACCGCTTTGGCAAATGCTTTATCTGCGCCATTCGCCTTAATCACATCTGAGAGTAAATCTTAAAAAAACGCCTGTCGCTAATTGTTCGTCATCACAGGTACTGTTTGCTATACGGCCACGACGCGCAACTGATTTCCAAAATTCATCTTTCTCCTGTGAGGATGGAACTTACAACCCCTGGTTTATTAGACCAGTGCTCTACCACTGAGCTAAAGAGGCGCGGCCTAGCGGTACTCTTGGGTACTTCGTCCTTACGGTCGTCTGCACCATCAGACTTTAGCTGACAACACTTTATATTACCGGCTAATATTTTCAGCTATGGCGACAAATTACTGCTTGGCTACACATCTGACACGTAACCGATGTGCTCTCCAAACCACAACACTTGCATTTCAGAACATGTCTTTTACACATGTCTACAAAATCACCTTCACCTTCAAATACAGTTTCCTTGCGACTGACAGAGACGTAGGCAAAGTTTAAAGTTGCTATTTCCATTAAATCTCGTTAATCAGAAAAACGGTAATTTACACCTGCAGCGGAACAAAATTCCGTTCCGCCCAGCGTCTGGCTCGAACCCACGACCCTGGGATTAAGTGTCTGACGCTCTACCGACTGAGATAGCCGGCTACCTCGGTGAATATTTGCCGGGTAGCACGTCACACAGTACTCGTTTGGGTTGGGTGGTCCCATACAGCATCTCTCCATGCTGCCTAATGTTTTCCTAACGTCACACTCGTCACGCACTTCACTTTTATGTCATAATCATTTCTGAGAGGCAAAGAAATTGCATGACAACAAGCAGAGCTAGTGGCGTCAAAATTAACACACATACTTTATGTGACTCAAAAGCCGAACGAGTTACTTTCCGACGTTGTTTTAGATGTGCAAGTGCCAGTCAAAACTCGCGGTGTCGGCACTCTGCCGACCATTTCGTTAGTTAACACCGGTCTTGCTGTGTGTGTTTCAAGCTCAAGAGCATCTCCAAGCAAAAAATGGTCAACAGCAACATTCAGACGGTTTCGTACTGCTCAATTGCTACATTAAAACGGTATGTTTCTTTTTCAGAACTGGAAAAACACAAGCGTGACAGCATTCGAACCTGTAATCTTCAGATACGAAGTCCGACGCCTTATCCATTAGACCACACGGTCACTGACGATCAACACTTACATGTATTCGACTCATCTCGAAACGCTCACACCCCTGAGGATTTGTGTTTTCGTTCTACACAGCCGCTGCCCCTTGCTCTTTCCCACCCATTCGTTACATTCAACCTCTGACGTGACCGACCAAATATAGACTGAGAAACAAGACCACACAATTTGTGCATTCGGAATCGAAGGCAGGCCGTCCCTCGCCGCATTTGCTACGATGGCCATTTGCTACTTCTGCAGAAGCGGCGGCAGAAGCGGCGGCGACGACGACGACGACGACGACGACGACGACGAAGATCGCGAGAGACTCTGAGATATGTGAGAAATACATCTATAAAATGTAATTCAGACTGCCTCGTCCCACCTTATGCTGTACCGCTTTGGCAAATGCTTTATCTGCGCCATTCGCCTTAATCACATCTGAGAGTAAATCTTAAAAAAACGCCTGTCGCTAATTGTTCGTCATCACAGGTACTGTTTGCTATACGGCCACGACGCGCAACTGATTTCCAAAATTCATCTTTCTCCTGTGAGGATGGAACTTACGACCCCTGGTTTATTAGACCAGTGCTCTACCACTGAGCTAAAGAGGCGCGGCCTAGCGGTACTCTTGGGTACTTCGTCCTTACGGTCGTCTGCATCATCAGACTTTAGCTGACAACAATTCATATTATCGGCTAATATTTGCAGCTATGGCGACAAATTACTGCTTGGCTACACATCTGACACGTAACCGATGTGCTCTCCAAACCACAACACTTGCATTTCAGAACATGTCTTTTACACATGTCTACAAAATCACCTTCACCTTCAAATACAGTTTCCTTGCGACTGACAGAGACGTAGGCAAAGTTTAAAGTTGCTATTTCCATTAAATCTCGTTAATCAGAAAAACGGTAATTTACACCTGCAGCGGAACAAAATTCCGTTTCGCCCAGCGTCTGGCTCGAACCCACGACCCTGGGATTAAGTGTCTGACGCTCTACCGACTGAGATAGCCGGCTACCTCGTTGAATATTTGCCGGGTAGCACGTCACACAGTACTCGTTTGGGTTGGGTGGTCCCATACAGCATCTCTCCATGCTGCCTAATGTTTTCCTAACGTCACACTCGTCACGCACTTCACTTTTATGTCATAATCATTTCTGAGAGGCAAAGAAATTGCATGACAACAAGCAGAGCTAGTGGCGTCAAAATTAACACACATACTTTATGTGACTCAAAAGCCGAACGAGTTACTTTCCGACGTTGTTTTAGATGTGCAAGTGCCAGTCAAAACTCGCGGTGTCGGCACTCTGCCGACCATTTCGTTAGTTAACACCGGTCTTGCTGTGTGTGTTTCAAGCTCAAGAGCATCTCCAAGCAAAAAATGGTCAACAGCAACATTCAGACGGTTTCGTGCTGCTCAATTGCTACATTAAAACGGTATGTTTCTTTTTCAGAACTGGAAAAACACAAGCGTGACAGCATTCGAACCTGTAATCTTCAGAGCCGAAGTCCGACGCCTTATCCATTAGGCCACACGGTCACTGACGACCAACATTTACATGTATACGACTCATCTCGAAACGCTCACACCCCTGAGGATTTGTGTTTTCGTTCTACACAGCCGCTGCCCCTTGCTCTTTCCCACCCATTCGTTACATTCAACCTCTGACGTGACCGACCAAATATAGACTGAGAAACAAGACCACACACTTTGTGCATTCGGAATCGAAGGCAGGGCGTCCCTCGCCGCATTTGCTACGATGGCCATTTGCTACTTCTGCAGAAGCGGCGGCGGCGACGACGACGACGACGACGACGACGAAGATCGCGAGAGGCTCTGAGATATGTGAGAAGTACATCTATAAAATGTTATTCAGACTGCCTCGTCCCACCTTATGCTGTACCGCTTTGGCAAATGCTTTATCTGCGCCATTCGCCTTAATCACATCTGAGAGTAAATCTTAAAAAAACGCCTGTCGCTAATTGTTCGTCATCACAGGTACTGTTTGCTATACGGCCACGACGCGCAACTGATTTCCAAAATTCATCTTTCTCCTGTGAGGATGGAACTTACAACCCCTGGTTTATTAGACCAGTGCTCTACCACTGAGCTAAAGAGGCGCGGCCTAGCGGTACTCTTGGGTACTTCGTCCTTACGGTCGTCTGCACCATCAGACTTTAGCTGACAACACTTCATATTACCGGCTAATATTTGCAGCTATGGCGACAAATTACTGCTTGGCTACACATCTGACACGTAACCGATGTGCTCTCCAAACCACAACACTTGCATTTCAGAACATGTCTTTTACACATGTCTACAAAATCACCTTCACCTTCAAATACAGTTTCCTTGCGACTGACAGAGACGTAGGCAAAGTTTAAAGTTGCTATTTCCATTAAATCTCGTTAATCAGAAAAACGGTAATTTACACCTGCAGCGGAACAAAATTCCGTTCCGCCCAGCGTCTGGCTCGAACCCACGACCCTGGGATTAAGAGTCTGACGCTCTACCGACTGAGATAGCCGGCTACCTCGGTGAATGCTTGCCGGGTAGCACGTCACACAGCACTCGTTTGGGTTGGGTGGTCCCATACAGAATCTCTCCATGCTGCCTAATGTTTTCCTAACGTCACACTCGTCACGTACTTCACTTTTATGTCATAATCATTTCTGAGAGGCAAAGAAATTGCATGACAACAAGCAGAGCTAGTGGCGTCAAAATTAACACACATACTTTATGTGACTCAAAAGCCGAACGAGTTACTTTCCGACGTTGTTTTAGATGTGCAAGTGCCAGTCAAAACTCGCGGTGTCGGCACTCTGCCGACCATTTCGTTAGTTAACACCGGTCTTGCTGTGTGTGTTTCAAGCTCAAGAGCATCTCCAAGCAAAAAATGGTCAACAGCAACATTCAGACGGTTTCGTACTGCTCAATTGCTACATTAAAACGGTATGTTTCTTTTTCAGAACTGGAAAAACACAAGCGTGACAGCATTCGAATCTGTAATCTTCAGATACGAAGTCCGACGCCTTATCCATTAGACCACACGGTCACTGACGATCAACATTTACATGTATACGACTCATCTCGAAACGCTCACACCCCTGAGGATTTGTGTTTTCGTTCTACACAGCCGCTGCCCCTTGCTCTTTCCCACCCATTCGTTACATTCAACCTCTGACGTGACCGACCAAATATAGACTGAGAAACAAGACCACACAATTTGTGCATTCGGAATCGAAGGTAGGCCGTCCCTCGCCGCATTTGCTACGATGGCCATTTGCTACTTCTGCAGAAGCGGCGGCGACGACGACGACGACGACGACGACGACGACGACGAAGATCGCGAGAGACTCTGAGATATGTGAGAAATACATCTATAAAATGTAATTCAGACTGCCTCGTCCCACCTTATGCTGTACCGCTTTGGCAAATGCTTTATCTGCGCCATTCGCCTTAATCACATCTGAGAGTAAATCTTAAAAAAACGACTGTCGCTAATTGTTCGTCATCACAGGTACTGTTTGCTATACGGCCACGACGCGCAACTGATTTCCAAAATTCATCTTTCTCCTGTGAGGATGGAACTTACGACCCCTGGTTTATTAGACCAGTGCTCTACCACTGAGCTAAAGAGGCGCGGCCTAGCGGTACTCTTGGGTACTTCGTCCTTACGGTCGTCTGCATCATCAGACTTTAGCTGACAACAATTCATATTATCGGCTAATATTTGCAGCTATGGCGACAAATTACTGCTTGGCTACACATCTGACACGTAACCGATTGCTCTCCAAACCACAACACTTGCATTTCAGAACATGTCTTTTACACATGTCTACAAAATCACCTTCACCTTCAAATACAGTTTCCTTGCGACTGACAGAGACGTAGGCAAAGTTTAAAGTTGCTATTTCCATTAAATCTCGTTAATCAGAAAAACGGTAATTTACACCTGCAGCGGAACAAAATTCCGTTTCGCCCAGCGTCTGGCTCCAACCCACGACCCTGGGTTTAAGTGTCTGACGCTCTACCGACTGAGATAGCCGGCTACCTCGGTGAATATTTGCCGGGCAGCACGTCACACAGTACTCGTTTGGGTTGGGTGGTCCCATACAGCATCTCTCCATGCTGCCTAATGTTTTCCTAACGTCACACTCGTCACGCACTTCACTTTTATGTCATAATCATTTCTGAGAGGCAAAGAAATTGCATGACAACAAGCAGAGCTAGTGGCGTCAAAATTAACACACATACTTTATGTGACTCAAAAGCCGAACGAGTTACTTTCCGACGTTGATTTAGATGTGCAAGTGCCAGTCAAAACTCGCGGTGTCGGCACTCTGCCGACCATTTCGTTAGTTAACACCGGTCTTGCTGTGTGTGTTTCAAGCTCAAGAGCATCTCCAAGCAAAAAATGGTCAACAGCAACATTCAGACGGTTTCGTACTGCTCAATTGCTACATTAAAACGGTATGTTTCTTTTTCAGAACTGGAAAAACACAAGCGTGACAGCATTCGAACCTGTAATCTTCAGAGCCGAAGTCCGACGCCTTATCCATTAGGCCACACGGTCACTGACGACCAACATTTACATGTATACGACTCATCTCGAAACGCTCACACCCCTGAGGATTTGTGTTTTCGTTCTACACAGCCGCTGCCCCTTGCTCTTTCCCACCCATTCGTTACATTCAACCTCTGACGTGACCGACCAAATATAGACTGAGAAACAAGACCACACACTTTGTGCATTCGGAATCGAAGGCAGGGCGTCCCTCGCCGCATTTGCTACGATGGCCATTTGCTACTTCTGCAGAAGCGGCGGCGGCGACGACGACGACGACGACGACGACGACGACGACGACGACGACGACGACGAAGATCGCGAGAGGCTCTGAGATATGTGAGAAATACATCTATAAAATGTTATTCAGACTGCCTCGTCCCACCTTATGCTGTACCGCTTTGGCAAATGCTTTATCTGCGCCATTCGCCTTAATCACATCTGAGAGTAAATCTTAAAAAAACGCCTGTCGCTAATTGTTCGTCATCACAGGTACTGTTTGCTATACGGCCACGACGCGCAACTGATTTCCAAAATTCATCTTTCTCCTGTGAGGATGGAACTTACAACCCCTGGTTTATTAGACCAGTGCTCTACCACTGAGCTAAAGAGGCGCGGCCTAGCGGTACTCTTGGGTACTTCGTCCTTACGGTCGTCTGCACCATCAGAATTTAGCTGACAACACTTCATATTACCGGCTAATATTTTCAGCTATGGCGACAAATTACTGCTTGGCTACACATCTGACACGTAACCGATGTGCTCTCCAAACCACAACACTTGCATTTCAGAACATGTCTTTCACACATGTCTACAAAATCACCTTCACCTTCAAATACAGTTTCCTTGCGACTGACAGAGACGTAGGCAAAGTTTAAAGTTGCTATTTCCATTAAATCTCGTTAATCAGAAAAACGGTAATTTACACCTGCAGCGGAACAAAATTCCGTTCCGCCCAGCGTCTGGCTCGAACCCACGACCCTGGGATTAAGAGTCTGACGCTCTACCGACTGAGATAGCCGGCTACCTCGGTGAATACTTGCCGGGTAGCACGTCACACAGCACTCGTTTGGGTTGGGTGGTCCCATACAGAATCTCTCCATGCCGCCTAATGTTTTCCTAACGTCACACTCGTCACGTACTTCACTTTTATGTCATAATCATTTCTGAGAGGCAAAGAAATTGCATGACAACAAGCAGAGCTAGTGGCGTCAAAATTAACACACATACTTTATGTGACTCAAAAGCCGAACGAGTTACTTTCCGACGTTGTTTTAGATGTGCAAGTGCCAGTCAAAACTCGCGGTGTCGGCACTCTGCCGACCATTTCGTTAGTTAACACCGGTCTTGCTGTGTGTGTTTCAAGCTCAAGAGCATCTCCAAGCAAAAAATGGTCAACAGCAACATTCAGACGGTTTCGTACTGCTCAATTGCTACATTAAAACGGTATGTTTCTTTTTCAGAACTGGAAAAACACAAGCGTGACAGCATTCGAACCTGTAATCTTCAGATACGAAGTCCGACGCCTTATCCATTAGACCACACGGTCACTGACGATCAACATTTACATGTAAACGACTCATCTCGAAACGCTCACACCCCTGAGGATTTGTGTTTTCGTTCTACACAGCCGCTGCCCCTTGCTCTTTCCCACCCATTCGTTACATTCAACCTCTGACGAGACCGACCAAATATAGACTGAGAAACAAGACCACACAATTTGTCCATTCGGAATCGAAGGCAGGCCGTCCCTCGCCGCATTTGCTACGATGGCCATTTGCTACTTCTGCAGAAGCGGCGGCGACGACGACGACGACGACGACGACGAAGATCGCGAGAGACTCTGAGATACGTGAGAAATACATCTATAAAATGTTATTCAGACTGCCTCGTCCCACCTTATGCTGTACCGCTTTGGCAAATGCTTTATCTGCGCCATTCGCCTTAATCACATCTGAGAGTAAATCTTAAAAAAACGCCTGTCGCTAATTGTTCGTCATCACAGGTACTGTTTGCTATACGGCCACGACGCGCAACTGATTTCCAAAATTCATCTTTCTCCTGTGAGGATGGAACTTACAACCCCTGGTTTATTAGACCAGTGCTCTACCACTGAGCTAAAGAGGCGCGGCCTAGCGGTACTCTTGGGTACTTCGTCCTTACGGTCGTCTGCACCATCAGACTTTAGCTGACAACACTTCATATTACCGGCTAATATTTTCAGCTATGGCGACAAATTACTGCTTGGCTACACATCTGACACGTAACCGATGTGCTCTCCAAACCACAACACTTGCATTTCAGAACATGTCTTTTACACATGTCTACAAAATCACCTTCACCTTCAAATACAGTTTCCTTGCGACTGACAGAGACGTAGGCAAAGTTTAAAGTTGCTATTTCCATTAAATCTCGTTAATCAGAAAAACGGTAATTTACACCTGCAGCGGAACAAAATTCCGTTCCGCCCAGCGTCTGGCTCGAACCCACGACCCTGGGATTAAGTGTCTGACGCTCTACCGACTGAGATAGCCGGCTACCTCGGTGAATATTTGCCGGGTAGCACGTCACACAGTACTCGTTTGGGTTGGGTGGTCCCATACAGCATCTCTCCATGCTGCCTAATGTTTTCCTAACGTCACACTCGTCACGCACTTCACTTTTATGTCATAATCATTTCTGAGAGGCAAAGAAATTGCATGACAACAAGCAGAGCTAGTGGCGTCAAAATTAACACACATACTTTATGTGACTCAAAAGCCGAACGAGTTACTTTCCGACGTTGTTTTAGATGTGCAAGTGCCAGTCAAAACTCGCGGTGTCGGCACTCTGCCGACCATTTCGTTAGTTAACACCGGTCTTGCTGTGTGTGTTTCAAGCTCAAGAGCATCTCCAAGCAAAAAATGGTCAACAGCAACATTCAGACGGTTTCGTACTGCTCAATTGCTACATTAAAACGGTATGTTTCTTTTTCAGAACTGGAAAAACACAAGCGTGACAGCATTCGAACCTGTAATCTTCAGATACGAAGTCCGACGCCTTATCCATTAGACCACACGGTCACTGACGATCAACATTTACATGTATACGACTCATCTCGAAACGCTCACACCCCTGAGGATTTGTGTTTTCGTTCTACACAGCCGCTGCCCCTTGCTCTTTCCCACCCATTCGTTACATTCAACCTCTGACGAGACCGACCAAATATAGACTGAGAAACAAGACCACACAATTTGTGCATTCGGAATCGAAGGCAGGCCGTCCCTCGCCGCATTTGCTACGATGGCCATTTGCTACTTCTGCAGAAGCGGCGGCAGAAGCGGCGGCGACGACGACGACGACGACGACGACGACGACGAAGATCGCGAGAGACTCTGATATATGTGAGAAATACATCTATAAAATGTAATTCAGACTGCCTCGTCCCACCTTATGCTGTACCGCTTTGGCAAATGCTTTATCTGCGCCATTCGCCTTAATCACATCTGAGAGTAAATCTTAAAAAAACGCCTGTCGCTAATTGTTCGTCATCACAGGTACTGTTTGCTATACGGCCACGACGCGCAACTGATTTCCAAAATTCATCTTTCTCCTGTGAGGATGGAACTTACAACCCCTGGTTTATTAGACCAGTGCTCTACCACTGAGCTAAAGAGGCGCGGCCTAGCGGTACTCTTGGGTACTTCGTCCTTACGGTCGTCTGCATCATCAGACTTTAGCTGACAACAATTCATATTATCGGCTAATATTTGCAGCTATGGCGACAAATTACTGCTTGGCTACACATCTGACACGTAACCGATGTGCTCTCCAAACCACAACACTTGCATTTCAGAACATGTCTTTTACACATGTCTACAAAATCACCTTCACCTTCAAATACAGTTTCCTTGCGACTGACAGAGACGTAGGCAAAGTTTAAAGTTGCTATTTCCATTAAATCTCGTTAATCAGAAAAACGGTAATTTACACCTGCAGCGGAACAAAATTCCGTTTCGCCCAGCGTCTGGCTCGAACCCACGACCCTGGGATTAAGTGTCTGACGCTCTACCGACTGAGATAGCCGGCTACCTCGTTGAATATTTGCCGGGTAGCACGTCACACAGTACTCGTTTGGGTTGGGTGGTCCCATACAGCATCTCTCCATGCTGCCTAATGTTTTCCTAACGTCACACTCGTCACGCACTTCACTTTTATGTCATAATCATTTCTGAGAGGCAAAGAAATTGCATGACAACAAGCAGAGCTAGTGGCGTCAAAATTAACACACATACTTTATGTGACTCAAAAGCCGAACGAGTTACTTTCCGACGTTGTTTTAGATGTGCAAGTGCCAGTCAAAACTCGCGGTGTCGGCACTCTGCCGACCATTTCGTTAGTTAACACCGGTCTTGCTGTGTGTGTTTCAAGCTCAAGAGCATCTCCAAGCAAAAAATGGTCAACAGCAACATTCAGACGGTTTCGTGCTGCTCAATTGCTACATTAAAACGGTATGTTTCTTTTTCAGAACTGGAAAAACACAAGCGTGACAGCATTCGAACCTGTAATCTTCAGAGCCGAAGTCCGACGCCTTATCCATTAGGCCACACGGTCACTGACGACCAACATTTACATGTATACGACTCATC
The DNA here is from genome assembly GCF_023897955.1 of Schistocerca gregaria. Lineage (NCBI taxonomy): Eukaryota > Metazoa > Arthropoda > Insecta > Orthoptera > Acrididae > Schistocerca > Schistocerca gregaria. Next base: position 15,440,337 of record NW_026061724.1, on the reverse strand, counting down.
TCGAAACGCTCACACCCCTGAGGATTTGTGTTTTCGTTCTACACAGCCGCTGCCCCTTGCTCTTTCCCACCCATTCGTTACATTCAACCTCTGACGTGACCGACCAAATATAGACTGAGAAACAAAACCACACACTTTGTGCATTCGGAATCGAAGGCAGGGCGTCCCTCGCCGCATTTGCTACGATGGCCATTTGCTACTTCTGCAGAAGCGGCGGCGGCGACGACGACGACGACGACGACGACGACGACGACGAAGATCGCGAGAGGCTCTGAGATATGTGAGAAGTACATCTATAAAATGTTATTCAGACTGCCTCGTCCCACCTTATGCTGTACCGCTTTGGCAAATGCTTTATCTGCGCCATTCGCCTTAATCACATCTGAGAGTAAATCTTAAAAAAACGCCTGTCGCTAATTGTTCGTCATCACAGGTACTGTTTGCTATACGGCCACGACGCGCAACTGATTTCCAAAATTCATCTTTCTCCTGTGAGGATGGAACTTACAACCCCTGGTTTATTAGACCAGTGCTCTACCACTGAGCTAAAGAGGCGCGGCCTAGCGGTACTCTTGGGTACTTCGTCCTTACGGTCGTCTGCACCATCAGACTTTAGCTGACAACACTTCATATTACCGGCTAATATTTGCAGCTATGGCGACAAATTACTGCTTGGCTACACATCTGACACGTAACCGATGTGCTCTCCAAACCACAACACTTGCATTTCAGAACATGTCTTTCACACATGTCTACAAAATCACCTTCACCTTCAAATACAGTTTCCTTGCGACTGACAGAGACGTAGGCAAAGTTTAAAGTTGCTATTTCCATTTAATCTCGTTAATCAGAAAAACGGTAATTTACACCTGCAGCGGAACAAAATTCCGTTCCGCCCAGCGTCTGGCTCGAACCCACGACCCTGGGATTAAGAGTCTGACGCTCTACCGACTGAAATAGCCGGCTACCTCGGTGAATACTTGCCGGGTAGCACGTCACACAGCACTCGTTTGGGTTGGGTGGTCCCATACAGAATCTCTCCATGCCGCCTAATGTTTTCCTAACGTCACACTCGTCACGCACTTCACTTTTATGTCATAATCATTTCTGAGAGGCAAAGAAATTGCATGACAACAAGCAGAGCTAGTGGCGTCAAAATTAACACACATACTTTATGTGACTCAAAAGCCGAACGAGTTACTTTCCGACGTTGTTTTAGATGTGCAAGTGCCAGTCAAAACTCGCGGTGTCGGCACTCTGCCGACCATTTCGTTAGTTAACACCGGTCTTGCTGTGTGTGTTTCAAGCTCAAGAGCATCTCCAAGCAAAAAATGGTCAACAGCAACATTCAGACGGTTTCGTACTGCTCAATTGCTACATTAAAACGGTATGTTTCTTTTTCAGAACTGGAAAAACACAAGCGTGACAGCATTCGAACCTGTAATCTTCAGAGCCGAAGTCCGACGCCTTATCCATTAGGCCACACGGTCACTGACGACCAACATTTACATGTATACGACTCATCTCGAAAGGCTCACACCCCTGAGGATTTGTGTTTTCGTTCTACACAGCCGCTGCCCCTTGCTCTTTCCCACCCATTCGTTACATTCAACCTCTGACGTGACCGACCAAATATAGACTGAGAAACAAGACCACACACTTTGTGCATTCGGAATCGAAGGCAGGGCGTCCCTCGCCGCATTTGCTACGATGGCCATTTGCTACTTCTGCAGAAGCGGCGGCGGCGACGACGACGACGACGACGACGACGACGACGACGACGACGACGAAGATCGCGAGAGGCTCTGAGATATGTGAGAAATACATCTATAAAATGTTATTCAGACTGCCTCGTCCCACCTTATGCTGTACCGCTTTGGCAAATGCTTTATCTGCGCCATTCGCCTTAATCACATCTGAGAGTAAATCTTAAAAAAACGCCTGTCGCTAATTGTTCGTCATCACAGGTACTGTTTGCTATACGGCCACGACGCGCAACTGATTTCCAAAATTCATCTTTCTCCTGTGAGGATGGAACTTACAACCCCTGGTTTATTAGACCAGTGCTCTACCACTGAGCTAAAGAGGCGCGGCCTAGCGGTACTCTTGGGTACTTCGTCCTTACGGTCGTCTGCACCATCAGACTTTAGCTGACAACACTTCATATTACCGGCTAATATTTTCAGCTATGGCGACAAATTACTGCTTGGCTACACATCTGACACGTAACCGATGTGCTCTCCAAACCACAACACTTGCATTTCAGAACATGTCTTTTACACATGTCTACAAAATCACCTTCACCTTCAAATACAGTTTCCTTGCGACTGACAGAGACGTAGGCAAAGTTTAAAGTTGCTATTTCCATTAAATCTCGTTAATCAGAAAAACGGTAATTTACACCTGCAGCGGAACAAAATTCCGTTCCGCCCAGCGTCTGGCTCGAACCCACGACCCTGGGATTAAGTGTCTGACGCTCTACCGACTGAGATAGCCGGCTACCTCGGTGAATATTTGCCGGGTAGCACGTCACACAGTACTCGTTTGGGTTGGGTGGTCCCATACAGCATCTCTCCATGCTGCCTAATGTTTTCCTAACGTCACACTCGTCACGCACTTCACTTTTATGTCATAATCATTTCTGAGAGGCAAAGAAATTGCATGACAACAAGCAGAGCTAGTGGCGTCAAAATTAACACACATACTTTATGTGACTCAAAAGCCGAACGAGTTACTTTCCGACGTTGTTTTAGATGTGCAAGTGCCAGTCAAAACTCGCGGTGTCGGCACTCTGCCGACCATTTCGTTAGTTAACACCGGTCTTGCTGTGTGTGTTTCAAGCTCAAGAGCATCTCCAAGCAAAAAATGGTCAACAGCAACATTCAGACGGTTTCGTACTGCTCAATTGCTACATTAAAACGGTATGTTTCTTTTTCAGAACTGGAAAAACACAAGCGTGACAGCATTCGAACCTGTAATCTTCAGATACGAAGTCCGACGCCTTATCCATTAGACCACACGGTCACTGACGATCAACACTTACATGTATTCGACTCATCTCGAAACGCTCACACCCCTGAGGATTTGTGTTTTCGTTCTACACAGCCGCTGCCCCTTGCTCTTTCCCACCCATTCGTTACATTCAACCTCTGACGAGACCGACCAAATATAGACTGAGAAACAAGACCACACAATTTGTGCATTCGGAATCGAAGGCAGGCCGTCCCTCGCCGCATTTGCTACGATGGCCATTTGCTACTTCTGCAGAAGCGGCGGCAGAAGCGGCGGCGACGACGACGACGACGACGACGACGACGACGAAGATCGCGAGAGACTCTGAGATATGTGAGAAATACATCTATAAAATGTAATTCAGACTGCCTCGTCCCACCTTATGCTGTACCGCTTTGGCAAATGCTTTATCTGCGCCATTCGCCTTAATCACATCTGAGAGTAAATCTTAAAAAAACGCCTGTCGCTAATTGTTCGTCATCACAGGTACTGTTTGCTATACGGCCACGACGCGCAACTGATTTCCAAAATTCATCTTTCTCCTGTGAGGATGGAACTTACGACCCCTGGTTTATTAGACCAGTGCTCTACCACTGAGCTAAAGAGGCGCGGCCTAGCGGTACTCTTGGGTACTTCGTCCTTACGGTCGTCTGCATCATCAGACTTTAGCTGACAACAATTCATATTATCGGCTAATATTTGCAGCTATGGCGACAAATTACTGCTTGGCTACACATCTGACACGTAACCGATGTGCTCTCCAAACCACAACACTTGCATTTCAGAACATGTCTTTTACACATGTCTACAAAATCACCTTCACCTTCAAATACAGTTTCCTTGCGACTGACAGAGACGTAGGCAAAGTTTAAAGTTGCTATTTCCATTAAATCTCGTTAATCAGAAAAACGGTAATTTACACCTGCAGCGGAACAAAATTCCGTTTCGCCCAGCGTCTGGCTCGAACCCACGACCCTGGGATTAAGTGTCTGACGCTCTACCGACTGAGATAGCCGGCTACCTCGTTGAATATTTGCCGGGTAGCACGTCACACAGTACTCGTTTGGGTTGGGTGGTCCCATACAGCATCTCTCCATGCTGCCTAATGTTTTCCTAACGTCACACTCGTCACGCACTTCACTTTTATGTCATAATCATTTCTGAGAGGCAAAGAAATTGCATGACAACAAGCAGAGCTAGTGGCGTCAAAATTAACACACATACTTTATGTGACTCAAAAGCCGAACGAGTTACTTTCCGACGTTGTTTTAGATGTGCAAGTGCCAGTCAAAACTCGCGGTGTCGGCACTCTGCCGACCATTTCGTTAGTTAACACCGGTCTTGCTGTGTGTGTTTCAAGCTCAAGAGCATCTCCAAGCAAAAAATGGTCAACAGCAACATTCAGACGGTTTCGTGCTGCTCAATTGCTACATTAAAACGGTATGTTTCTTTTTCAGAACTGGAAAAACACAAGCGTGACAGCATTCGAACCTGTAATCTTCAGAGCCGAAGTCCGACGCCTTATCCATTAGGCCACACGGTCACTGACGACCAACATTTACATGTATACGACTCATCTCGAAACGCTCACACCCCTGAGGATTTGTGTTTTCGTTCTACACAGCCGCTGCCCCTTGCTCTTTCCCACCCATTCGTTACATTCAACCTCTGACGTGACCGACCAAATATAGACTGAGAAACAAGACCACACACTTTGTGCATTCGGAATCGAAGGCAGGGCGTCCCTCGCCGCATTTGCTACGATGGCCATTTGCTACTTCTGCAGAAGCGGCGGCGGCGACGACGACGACGACGACGACGACGACGACGACGAAGATCGCGAGAGGCTCTGAGATATGTGAGAAGTACATCTATAAAATGTTATTCAGACTGCCTCGTCCCACCTTATGCTGTACCGCTTTGGCAAATGCTTTATCTGCGCCATTCGCCTTAATCACATCTGAGAGTAAATCTTAAAAAAACGCCTGTCGCTAATTGTTCGTCATCACAGGTACTGTTTGCTATACGGCCACGACGCGCAACTGATTTCCAAAATTCATCTTTCTCCTGTGAGGATGGAACTTACAACCCCTGGTTTATTAGACCAGTGCTCTACCACTGAGCTAAAGAGGCGCGGCCTAGCGGTACTCTTGGGTACTTCGTCCTTACGGTCGTCTGCACCATCAGACTTTAGCTGACAACACTTCATATTACCGGCTAATATTTGCAGCTATGGCGACAAATTACTGCTTGGCTACACATCTGACACGTAACCGATGTGCTCTCCAAACCACAACACTTGCATTTCAGAACATGTCTTTCACACATGTCTACAAAATCACCTTCACCTTCAAATACAGTTTCCTTGCGACTGACAGAGACGTAGGCAAAGTTTAAAGTTGCTATTTCCATTTAATCTCGTTAATCAGAAAAACGGTAATTTACACCTGCAGCGGAACAAAATTCCGTTCCGCCCAGCGTCTGGCTCGAACCCACGACCCTGGGATTAAGAGTCTGACGCTCTACCGACTGAAATAGCCGGCTACCTCGGTGAATACTTGCCGGGTAGCACGTCACACAGCACTCGTTTGGGTTGGGTGGTCCCATACAGAATCTCTCCATGCCGCCTAATGTTTTCCTAACGTCACACTCGTCACGCACTTCACTTTTATGTCATAATCATTTCTGAGAGGCAAAGAAATTGCATGACAACAAGCAGAGCTAGTGGCGTCAAAATTAACACACATACTTTATGTGACTCAAAAGCCGAACGAGTTACTTTCCGACGTTGTTTTAGATGTGCAAGTGCCAGTCAAAACTCGCGGTGTCGGCACTCTGCCGACCATTTCGTTAGTTAACACCGGTCTTGCTGTGTGTGTTTCAAGCTCAAGAGCATCTCCAAGCAAAAAATGGTCAACAGCAACATTCAGACGGTTTCGTACTGCTCAATTGCTACATTAAAACGGTATGTTTCTTTTTCAGAACTGGAAAAACACAAGCGTGACAGCATTCGAACCTGTAATCTTCAGATACGAAGTCCGACGCCTTATCCATTAGACCACACGGTCACTGACGATCAACATTTACATGTATACGACTCATCTCGAAACGCTCACACCCCTGAGGATTTGTGTTTTCGTTCTACACAGCCGCTGCCCCTTGCTCTTTCCCACCCATTCGTTACATTCAACCTCTGACGAGACCGACCAAATATAGACTGAGAAACAAGACCACACAATTTGTGCATTCGGAATCGAAGGCAGGCCGTCCCTCGCCGCATTTGCTACGATGGACATTTGCTACTTCTGCAGAAGCGGCGGCGACGACGACGACGACGACGACGACGACGACGACGATCGCGAGAGACTCTGAGATACGTGAGAATTACATCTATAAAATGTTATTCAGACTGCCTCGTCCCACCTTATGCTGTACCGCTTTGGCAAATGCTTTATCTGCGCCATTCGCCTTAATCACATCTGAGAGTAAATCTTAAAAAAACGCCTGTCGCTAATTGTTCGTCATCACAGGTACTGTTTGCTATACGGCCACGACGCGCAACTGATTTCCAAAATTCATCTTTCTCCTGTGAGGATGGAACTTACAACCCCTGGTTTATTAGACCAGTGCTCTACCACTGAGCTAAAGAGGCGCGGCCTAGCGGTACTCTTGGGTACTTCGTCCTTACGGTCGTCTGCACCATCAGACTTTAGCTGACAACACTTCATATTACCGGCTAATATTTTCAGCTATGGCGACAAATTACTGCTTGGCTACACATCTGACACGTAACCGATGTGCTCTCCAAACCACAACACTTGCATTTCAGAACATGTCTTTTACACATGTCTACAAAATCACCTTCACCTTCAAATACAGTTTCCTTGCGACTGACAGAGACGTAGGCAAAGTTTAAAGTTGCTATTTCCATTAAATCTCGTTAATCAGAAAAACGGTAATTTACACCTGCAGCGGAACAAAATTCCGTTCCGCCCAGCGTCTGGCTCGAACCCACGACCCTGGGATTAAGTGTCTGACGCTCTACCGACTGAGATAGCCGGCTACCTCGGTGAATATTTGCCGGGTAGCACGTCACACAGTACTCGTTTGGGTTGGGTGGTCCCATACAGCATCTCTCCATGCTGCCTAATGTTTTCCTAACGTCACACTCGTCACGCACTTCACTTTTATGTCATAATCATTTCTGAGAGGCAAAGAAATTGCATGACAACAAGCAGAGCTAGTGGCGTCAAAATTAACACACATACTTTATGTGACTCAAAAGCCGAACGAGTTACTTTCCGACGTTGTTTTAGATGTGCAAGTGCCAGTCAAAACTCGCGGTGTCGGCACTCTGCCGACCATTTCGTTAGTTAACACCGGTCTTGCTGTGTGTGTTTCAAGCTCAAGAGCATCTCCAAGCAAAAAATGGTCAACAGCAACATTCAGACGGTTTCGTACTGCTCAATTGCTACATTAAAACGGTATGTTTCTTTTTCAGAACTGGAAAAACACAAGCGTGACAGCATTCGAACCTGTAATCTTCAGATACGAAGTCCGACGCCTTATCCATTAGACCACACGGTCACTGACGATCAACACTTACATGTATTCGACTCATCTCGAAACGCTCACACCCCTGAGGATTTGTGTTTTCGTTCTACACAGCCGCTGCCCCTTGCTCTTTCCCACCCATTCGTTACATTCAACCTCTGACGAGACCGACCAAATATAGACTGAGAAACAAGACCACACAATTTGTGCATTCGGAATCGAAGGCAGGCCGTCCCTCGCCGCATTTGCTACGATGGCCATTTGCTACTTCTGCAGAAGCGGCGGCAGAAGCGGCGGCGACGACGACGACGACGACGACGACGACGACGAAGATCGCGAGAGACTCTGAGATATGTGAGAAATACATCTATAAAATGTAATTCAGACTGCCTCGTCCCACCTTATGCTGTACCGCTTTGGCAAATGCTTTATCTGCGCCATTCGCCTTAATCACATCTGAGAGTAAATCTTAAAAAAACGCCTGTCGCTAATTGTTCGTCATCACAGGTACTGTTTGCTATACGGCCACGACGCGCAACTGATTTCCAAAATTCATCTTTCTCCTGTGAGGATGGAACTTACGACCCCTGGTTTATTAGACCAGTGCTCTACCACTGAGCTAAAGAGGCGCGGCCTAGCGGTACTCTTGGGTACTTCGTCCTTACGGTCGTCTGCATCATCAGACTTTAGCTGACAACAATTCATATTATCGGCTAATATTTGCAGCTATGGCGACAAATTACTGCTTGGCTACACATCTGACACGTAACCGATGTGCTCTCCAAACCACAACACTTGCATTTCAGAACATGTCTTTTACACATGTCTACAAAATCACCTTCACCTTCAAATACAGTTTCCTTGCGACTGACAGAGACGTAGGCAAAGTTTAAAGTTGCTATTTCCATTAAATCTCGTTAATCAGAAAAACGGTAATTTACACCTGCAGCGGAACAAAATTCCGTTCCGCCCAGCGTCTGGCTCGAACCCACGACCCTGGGATTAAGAGTCTGACGCTCTACCGACTGAAATAGCCGGCTACCTCGGTGAATACTTGCCGGGTAGCACGTCACACAGCACTCGTTTGGGTTGGGTGGTCCCATACAGAATCTCTCCATGCCGCCTAATGTTTTCCTAACGTCACACTCGTCACGCACTTCACTTTTATGTCATAATCATTTCTGAGAGGCAAAGAAATTGCATGACAACAAGCAGAGCTAGTGGCGTCAAAATTAACACACATACTTTATGTGACTCAAAAGCCGAACGAGTTACTTTCCGACGTTGTTTTAGATGTGCAAGTGCCAGTCAAAACTCGCGGTGTCGGCACTCTGCCGACCATTTCGTTAGTTAACACCGGTCTTGCTGTGTGTGTTTCAAGCTCAAGAGCATCTCCAAGCAAAAAATGGTCAACAGCAACATTCAGACGGTTTCGTACTGCTCAATTGCTACATTAAAACGGTATGTTTCTTTTTCAGAACTGGAAAAACACAAGCGTGACAGCATTCGAACCTGTAATCTTCAGATACGAAGTCCGACGCCTTATCCATTAGACCACACGGTCACTGACGATCAACATTTACATGTATACGACTCATCTCGAAACGCTCACACCCCTGAGGATTTGTGTTTTCGTTCTACACAGCCGCTGCCCCTTGCTCTTTCCCACCCATTCGTTACATTCAACCTCTGACGAGACCGACCAAATATAGACTGAGAAACAAGACCACACAATTTGTGCATTCGGAATCGAAGGCAGGCCGTCCCTCGCCGCATTTGCTACGATGGACATTTGCTACTTCTGCAGAAGCGGCGGCGACGACGACGACGACGACGACGACGACGACGACGATCGCGAGAGACTCTGAGATACGTGAGAATTACATCTATAAAATGTTATTCAGACTGCCTCGTCCCACCTTATGCTGTACCGCTTTGGCAAATGCTTTATCTGCGCCATTCGCCTTAATCACATCTGAGAGTAAATCTTAAAAAAACGCCTGTCGCTAATTGTTCGTCATCACAGGTACTGTTTGCTATACGGCCACGACGCGCAACTGATTTCCAAAATTCATCTTTCTCCTGTGAGGATGGAACTTACAACCCCTGGTTTATTAGACCAGTGCTCTACCACTGAGCTAAAGAGGCGCGGCCTAGCGGTACTCTTGGGTACTTCGTCCTTACGGTCGTCTGCACCATCAGACTTTAGCTGACAACACTTCATATTACCGGCTAATATTTTCAGCTATGGCGACAAATTACTGCTTGGCTACACATCTGACACGTAACCGATGTGCTCTCCAAACCACAACACTTGCATTTCAGAACATGTCTTTTACACATGTCTACAAAATCACCTTCACCTTCAAATACAGTTTCCTTGCGACTGACAGAGACGTAGGCAAAGTTTAAAGTTGCTATTTCCATTAAATCTCGTTAATCAGAAAAACGGTAATTTGCACCTGCAGCGGAACAAAATTCCGTTTCGCCCAGCGTCTGGCTCGAACCCACGACCCTGGGATTAAGTGTCTGACGCTCTACCGACTGAGATAGCCGGCTACCTCGGTGAATATTTGCCGGGTAGCACGTCACACAGCACTCGTTTGGGTTGGGTGGTCCCATACAGCATCTCTCCATGCTGCCTAATGTTTTCCTAACGTCACACTCGTCACGCACTTCACTTTTACGTCATAATCATTTCTGAGAGGCAAAGAAATTGCATGACAACAAGCAGAGCTAGTGGCGTCAAAATTAACACACATACTTTATGTGACTCAAAAGCCGAACGAGTTACTTTCCGACGTTGTTTTAGATGTGCAAGTGCCAGTCAAAACTCGCGGTGTCGGCACTCTGCCGACCATTTCGTTAGTTAACACCGGTCTTGCTGTGTGTGTTTCAAGCTCAAGAGCATCTCCAAGCAAAAAATGGTCAACAGCAACATTCAGACGGTTTCGTACTGCTCAATTGCTACATTAAAACGGTATGTTTCTTTTTCAGAACTGGAAAAACACAAGCGTGACAGCATTCGAACCTGTAATCTACAGAGCCGAAGTCCGACGCCTTATCCAATAGGCCACACGGTCACTGACGACCAACATTTACATGTATACGACTCATCTCGAAACGCTCACACCCCTGAGGATTTGTGTTTTCGTTCTACACAGCCGCTGCCCCTTGCTCTTTCCCACCCATTCGTTACATTCAACCTCTGACGTGACCGACCAAATATAGACTGAGAAACAAGACCACACAATTTGTGCATTCGGAATCGAAGGCAGGCCGTCCCTCGCCGCATTTGCTACGATGGCCATTTGCTACTTCTGCAGAAGCGGCGGCGACGACGACGACGACGACGACGACGACGACGACGACGAAGATCGCGAGAGACTCTGAGATATGTGAGAAATACATCTATAAAATGTAATTCAGACTGCCTCGTCCCACCTTATGCTGTACCGCTTTGGCAAATGCTTTATCTGCGCCATTCGCCTTAATCACATCTGAGAGTAAATCTTAAAAAAACGCCTGTCGCTAATTGTTCGTCATCACAGGTTCTGTTTGCTATACGGCCACGACGCGCAACTGATTTCCAAAATTCATCTTTCTCCTGTGAGGATGGAACTTACAACCCCTGGTTTATTAGACCAGTGCTCTACCACTGAGCTAAAGAGGCGCGGCCTAGCGGTACTCTTGGGTACTTCGTCCTTACGGTCGTCTGCACCATCAGACTTTAGCTGACAACACTTCATATTACCGGCTAATATTTGCAGCTATGGCGACAAATTACTGCTTGGCTACACATCTGACACGTAACCGATGTGCTCTCCAAACCACAACACTTGCATTTCAGAACATGTCTTTTACACATGTCTACAAAATCACCTTCACCTTCAAATACAGTTTCCTTGCGACTGACAGAGACGTAGGCAAAGTTTAAAGTTGCTATTTCCATTAAATCTCGTTAATCAGAAAAACGGTAATTTACACCTGCAGCGGAACAAAATTCCGTTCCGCCCAGCGTCTGGCTCGAACCCACGACCCTGGGATTAAGAGTCTGACGCTCTACCGACTGAAATAGCCGGCTACCTCGGTGAATACTTGCCGGGTAGCACGTCACACAGCACTCGTTTGGGTTGGGTGGTCCCATACAGAATCTCTCCATGCCGCCTAATGTTTTCCTAACGTCACACTCGTCACGCACTTCACTTTTATGTCATAATCATTTCTGAGAGGCAAAGAAATTGCATGACAACAAGCAGAGCTAGTGGCGTCAAAATTAACACACATACTTTATGTGACTCAAAAGCCGAACGAGTTACTTTCCGACGTTGTTTTAGATGTGCAAGTGCCAGTCAAAACTCGCGGTGTCGGCACTCTGCCGACCATTTCGTTAGTTAACACCGGTCTTGCTGTGTGTGTTTCAAGCTCAAGAGCATCTCCAAGCAAAAAATGGTCAACAGCAACATTCAGACGGTTTCGTACTGCTCAATTGCTACATTAAAACGGTATGTTTCTTTTTCAGAACTGGAAAAACACAAGCGTGACAGCATTCGAACCTGTAATCTTCAGATACGAAGTCCGACGCCTTATCCATTAGACCACACGGTCACTGACGATCAACATTTACATGTATACGACTCATCTCGAAACGCTCACACCCCTGAGGATTTGTGTTTTCGTTCTACACAGCCGCTGCCCCTTGCTCTTTCCCACCCATTCGTTACATTCAACCTCTGACGAGACCGACCAAATATAGACTGAGAAACAAGACCACACAATTTGTGCATTCGGAATCGAAGGCAGGCCGTCCCTCGCCGCATTTGCTACGATGGACATTTGCTACTTCTGCAGAAGCGGCGGCGACGACGACGACGACGACGACGACGACGACGACGATCGCGAGAGACTCTGAGATACGTGAGAATTACATCTATAAAATGTTATTCAGACTGCCTCGTCCCACCTTATGCTGTACCGCTTTGGCAAATGCTTTATCTGCGCCATTCGCCTTAATCACATCTGAGAGTAAATCTTAAAAAAACGCCTGTCGCTAATTGTTCGTCATCACAGGTACTGTTTGCTATACGGCCACGACGCGCAACTGATTTCCAAAATTCATCTTTCTCCTGTGAGGATGGAACTTACAACCCCTGGTTTATTAGACCAGTGCTCTACCACTGAGCTAAAGAGGCGCGGCCTAGCGGTACTCTTGGGTACTTCGTCCTTACGGTCGTCTGCACCATCAGACTTTAGCTGACAACACTTCATATTACCGGCTAATATTTTCAGCTATGGCGACAAATTACTGCTTGGCTACACATCTGACACGTAACCGATGTGCTCTCCAAACCACAACACTTGCATTTCAGAACATGTCTTTTACACATGTCTACAAAATCACCTTCACCTTCAAATACAGTTTCCTTGCGACTGACAGAGACGTAGGCAAAGTTTAAAGTTGCTATTTCCATTAAATCTCGTTAATCAGAAAAACGGTAATTTGCACCTGCAGCGGAACAAAATTCCGTTTCGCCCAGCGTCTGGCTCGAACCCACGACCCTGGGATTAAGTGTCTGACGCTCTACCGACTGAGATAGCCGGCTACCTCGGTGAATATTTGCCGGGTAGCACGTCACACAGCACTCGTTTGGGTTGGGTGGTCCCATACAGCATCTCTCCATGCTGCCTAATGTTTTCCTAACGTCACACTCGTCACGCACTTCACTTTTACGTCATAATCATTTCTGAGAGGCAAAGAAATTGCATGACAACAAGCAGAGCTAGTGGCGTCAAAATTAACACACATACTTTATGTGACTCAAAAGCCGAACGAGTTACTTTCCGACGTTGTTTTAGATGTGCAAGTGCCAGTCAAAACTCGCGGTGTCGGCACTCTGCCGACCATTTCGTTAGTTAACACCGGTCTTGCTGTGTGTGTTTCAAGCTCAAGAGCATCTCCAAGCAAAAAATGGTCAACAGCAACATTCAGACGGTTTCGTACTGCTCAATTGCTACATTAAAACGGTATGTTTCTTTTTCAGAACTGGAAAAACACAAGCGTGACAGCATTCGAACCTGTAATCTACAGAGCCGAAGTCCGACGCCTTATCCAATAGGCCACACGGTCACTGACGACCAACATTTACATGTATACGACTCATCTCGAAACGCTCACACCCCTGAGGATTTGTGTTTTCGTTCTACACAGCCGCTGCCCCTTGCTCTTTCCCACCCATTCGTTACATTCAACCTCTGACGTGACCGACCAAATATAGACTGAGAAACAAGACCACACAATTTGTGCATTCGGAATCGAAGGCAGGCCGTCCCTCGCCGCATTTGCTACGATGGCCATTTGCTACTTCTGCAGAAGCGGCGGCGACGACGACGACGACGACGACGACGACGACGACGACGAAGATCGCGAGAGACTCTGAGATATGTGAGAAATACATCTATAAAATGTAATTCAGACTGCCTCGTCCCACCTTATGCTGTACCGCTTTGGCAAATGCTTTATCTGCGCCATTCGCCTTAATCACATCTGAGAGTAAATCTTAAAAAAACGCCTGTCGCTAATTGTTCGTCATCACAGGTTCTGTTTGCTATACGGCCACGACGCGCAACTGATTTCCAAAATTCATCTTTCTCCTGTGAGGATGGAACTTACAACCCCTGGTTTATTAGACCAGTGCTCTACCACTGAGCTAAAGAGGCGCGGCCTAGCGGTACTCTTGGGTACTTCGTCCTTACGGTCGTCTGCACCATCAGACTTTAGCTGACAACACTTCATATTACCGGCTAATATTTGCAGCTATGGCGACAAATTACTGCTTGGCTACACATCTGACACGTAACCGATGTGCTCTCCAAACCACAACACTTGCTTTTCAGAACATGTCTTTCACACATGTCTACAAAATCACCTTCACCTTCAAATACAGTTTCCTTGCGACTGACAGAGACGTAGGCAAAGTTTAAAGTTGCTATTTCCATTAAATCTCGTTAATCAGAAAAACGGTAATTTACACCTGCAGCGGAACAAAATTCCGTTCCGCCCAGCGTCTGGCTCGAACCCACGACCCTGGGATTAAGAGTCTGACGCTCTACCGACTGAGATAGCCGGCTACCTCGGTGAATACTTGCCGGGTAGCACGTCACACAGTACTCGTTTGGGTTGGGTGGTCCCATACAGAATCTCTCCATGCTGCCTAATGTTTTCCTAACGTCACACTCGTCACGTACTTCACTTTTATGTCATAATCATTTCTGAGAGGCAAAGAAATTGCATGACAACAAGCAGAGCTAGTGGCGTCAAAATTAACACACATACTTTATGTGACTCAAAAGCCGAACGAGTTACTTTCCGACGTTGTTTTAGATGTGCAAGTGCCAGTCAAAACTCGCGGTGTCGGCACTCTGCCGACCATTTCGTTAGTTAACACCGGTCTTGCTGTGTGTGTTTCAAGCTCAAGAGCATCTCCAAGCAAAAAATGGTCAACAGCAACATTCAGACGGTTTCGTACTGCTCAATTGCTACATTAAAACGGTATGTTTCTTTTTCAGAACTGGAAAAACACAAGCGTGACAGCATTCGAACCTGTAATCTTCAGATACGAAGTCCGACGCCTTATCCATTAGACCACACGGTCACTGACGATCAACATTTACATGTATACGACTCATCTCGAAACGCTCACACCCCTGAGGATTTGTGTTTTCGTTCTACACAGCCGCTGCCCCTTGCTCTTTCCCACCCATTCGTTACATTCAACCTCTGACGAGACCGACCAAATATAGACTGAGAAACAAGACCACACAATTTGTGCATTCGGAATCGAAGGCAGGCCGTCCCTCGCCGCATTTGCTACGATGGACATTTGCTACTTCTGCAGAAGCGGCGGCGACGACGACGACGACGACGATCGCGAGAGACTCTGAGATACGTGAGAAATACATCTATAAAATGTTATTCAGACTGCCTCGTCCCACCTTATGCTGTACCGCTTTGGCAAATGCTTTATCTGCGCCATTCGCCTTAATCACATCTGAGAGTAAATCTTAAAAAAACGCCTGTCGCTAATTGTTCGTCATCACAGGTACTGTTTGCTATACGGCCACGACGCGCAACTGATTTCCAAAATTCATCTTTCTCCTGTGAGGATGGAACTTACAACCCCTGGTTTATTAGACCAGTGCTCTACCACTGAGCTAAAGAGGCGCGGCCTAGCGGTACTCTTGGGTACTTCGTCCTTACGGTCGTCTGCACCATCAGACTTTAGCTGACAACACTTCATATTACCGGCTAATATTTGCAGCTATGGCGACAAATTACTGCTTGGCTACACATCTGACACGTAACCGATGTGCTCTCCAAACCACAACACTTGCTTTTCAGAACATGTCTTTCACACATGTCTACAAAATCACCTTCACCTTCAAATACAGTTTCCTTGCGACTGACAGAGACGTAGGCAAAGTTTAAAGTTGCTATTTCCATTAAATCTCGTTAATCAGAAAAACGGTAATTTACACCTGCAGCGGAACAAAATTCCCTTCCGCCCAGCGTCTGGCTCGAACCCACGACCCTGGGATTAAGAGTCTGACGCTCTACCGACTGAGATAGCCGGCTACCTCGGTGAATACTTGCCGGGTAGCACGTCACACAGTACTCGTTTGGGTTGGGTGGTCCCATACAGAATCTCTCCATGCTGCCTAATGTTTTCCTAACGTCACACTCGTCACGTACTTCACTTTTATGTCATAATCATTTCTGAGAGGCAAAGAAATTGCATGACAACAAGCAGAGCTAGTGGCGTCAAAATTAACACACATACTTTATGTGACTCAAAAGCCGAACGAGTTACTTTCCGACGTTGTTTTAGATGTGCAAGTGCCAGTCAAAACTCGCGGTGTCGGCACTCTGCCGACCATTTCGTTAGTTAACACCGGTCTTGCTGTGTGTGTTTCAAGCTCAAGAGCATCTCCAAGCAAAAAATGGTCAACAGCAACATTCAGACGGTTTCGTACTGCTCAATTGCTACATTAAAACGGTATGTTTCTTTTTCAGAACTGGAAAAACACAAGCGTGACAGCATTCGAACCTGTAATCTTCAGATACGAAGTCCGACGCCTTATCCATTAGACCACACGGTCACTGACGATCAACATTTACATGTATACGACTCATCTCGAAACGCTCACACCCCTGAGGATTTGTGTTTTCGTTCTACACAGCCGCTGCCCCTTGCTCTTTCCCACCCATTCGTTACATTCAACCTCTGACGAGACCGACCAAATATAGACTGAGAAACAAGACCACACAATTTGTGCATTCGGAATCGAAGGCAGGCCGTCCCTCGCCGCATTTGCTACGATGGACATTTGCTACTTCTGCAGAAGCGGCGGCGACGACGACGACGACGACGACGACGACGATCGCGAGAGACTCTGAGATACGTGAGAAATACATCTATAAAATGTTATTCAGACTGCCTCGTCCCACCTTATGCTGTACCGCTTTGGCAAATGCTTTATCTGCGCCATTCGCCTTAATCACATCTGAGAGTAAATCTTAAAAAAACGCCTGTCGCTAATTGTTCGTCATCACAGGTACTGTTTGCTATACGGCCACGACGCGCAACTGATTTCCAAAATTCATCGTTCTCCTGTGAGGATGGAACTTACGACCCCTGGTTTATTAGACCAATGCTCTACCACTGAGCTAAAGAGGCGCGGCCTAGCAGTACTCTTGGGTACTTCGTCCTTACGGTCGTCTGCATCATCAGACTTTAGCTGACAACAATTCATATTATCGGCTAATATTTGCAGCTATGGCGTCAAATTACTGCTTGGCTACACATCTGACACGTAACCGATGTGCTCTCCAAACCACAACACTTGCATTTCAGAACATGTCTTTTACACATGTCTACAAAATCACCTTCACCTTCAAATACAGTTTCCTTGCGACTGACAGAGACGTAGGCAAAGTTTAAAGTTGCTATTTCCATTAAATCTCGTTAATCAGAAAAACGGTAATTTACACCTGCAGCGGAACAAAATTCCGTTTCGCCCAGCGTCTGGCTCGAACCCACGACCCTGGGATTAAGTGTCTGACGCTCTACCGACTGAGATAGCCGGCTACCTCGGTGAATATTTGCCGGGTAGCACGTCACACAGTACTCGTTTGGGTTGGGTGGTCCCATACAGCATCTCTCCATGCTGCCTAATGTTTTCCTAACGTCACACTCGTCACGCACTTCACTTTTATGTCATAATCATTTCTGAGAGGCAAAGAAATTGCATGACAACAAGCAGAGCTAGTGGCGTCAAAATGAACACACATACTTTATGTGACTCAAAAGCCGAACGAGTTACTTTCCGACGTTGTTTTAGATGTGCAAGTGCCAGTCAAAACTCGCGGTGTCGGCACTCTGCCGACCATTTCGTTAGTTAACACCGGTCTTGCTGTGTGTGTTTCAAGCTCAAGAGCATCTCCAAGCAAAAAATGGTCAACAGCAACATTCAGACGGTTTCGTACTGCTCAATTGCTACATTAAAACGGTATGTTTCTTTTTCAGAACTGGAAAAACACAAGCGTGACAGCATTCGAACCTGTAATCTTCAGATACGAAGTCCGACGCCTTATCCATTAGACCACACGGTCACTGACGATCAACATTTACATGTATACGACTCATCTCGAAACGCTCACACCCCTGAGGATTTGTGTTTTCGTTCTACACAGCCGCTGCCCCTTGCTCTTTCCCACCCATTCGTTACATTCAACCTCTGACGAGACCGACCAAATATAGACTGAGAAACAAGACCACACAATTTGTGCATTCGGAATCGAAGGCAGGCCGTCCCTCGCCGCATTTGCTACGATGGCCATTTGCTACTTCTGCAGAAGCGGCGGCGACGACGACGACGACGACGACGACGACGACGACGACGAAGATCGTGAGAGACTCTGAGATATGTGAGAAATACATCTATAAAATGTAATTCAGACTGCCTCGTCCCACCTTATGCTGTACCGCTTTGGCAAATGCTTTATCTGCGCCATTCGCCTTAATCACATCTGAGAGTAAATCTTAAAAAAACGCCTGTCGCTAATTGTTCGTCATCACAGGTACTGTTTGCTATACGGCCACGACGCGCAACTGATTTCCAAAATTCATCTTTCTCCTGTGAGGATGGAACTTACAACCCCTGGTTTATTAGACCAGTGCTCTACCACTGAGCTAAAGAGGCGCGGCCTAGCGGTACTCTTGGGTACTTCGTCCTTACGGTCGTCTGCACCATCAGACTTTAGCTGACAACACTTCATATTACCGGCTAATATTTGCAGCTATGGCGACAAATTACTGCTTGGCTACACATCTGACACGTAACCGATGTGCTCTCCAAACCACAACACTTGCTTTTCAGAACATGTCTTTCACACATGTCTACAAAATCACCTTCACCTTCAAATACAGTTTCCTTGCGACTGACAGAGACGTAGGCAAAGTTTAAAGTTGCTATTTCCATTAAATCTCGTTAATCAGAAAAACGGTAATTTACACCTGCAGCGGAACAAAATTCCGTTCCGCCCAGCGTCTGGCTCGAACCCACGACCCTGGGATTAAGAGTCTGACGCTCTACCGACTGAGATAGCCGGCTACCTCGGTGAATACTTGCCGGGTAGCACGTCACACAGTACTCGTTTGGGTTGGGTGGTCCCATACAGAATCTCTCCATGCTGCCTAATGTTTTCCTAACGTCACACTCGTCACGTACTTCACTTTTATGTCATAATCATTTCTGAGAGGCAAAGAAATTGCATGACAACAAGCAGAGCTAGTGGCGTCAAAATTAACACACATACTTTATGTGACTCAAAAGCCGAACGAGTTACTTTCCGACGTTGTTTTAGATGTGCAAGTGCCAGTCAAAACTCGCGGTGTCGGCACTCTGCCGACCATTTCGTTAGTTAACACCGGTCTTGCTGTGTGTGTTTCAAGCTCAAGAGCATCTCCAAGCAAAAAATGGTCAACAGCAACATTCAGACGGTTTCGTACTGCTCAATTGCTACATTAAAACGGTATGTTTCTTTTTCAGAACTGGAAAAACACAAGCGTGACAGCATTCGAACCTGTAATCTTCAGATACGAAGTCCGACGCCTTATCCATTAGACCACACGGTCACTGACGATCAACATTTACATGTATACGACTCATCTCGAAACGCTCACACCCCTGAGGATTTGTGTTTTCGTTCTACACAGCCGCTGCCCCTTGCTCTTTCCCACCCATTCGTTACATTCAACCTCTGACGAGACCGACCAAATATAGACTGAGAAACAAGACCACACAATTTGTGCATTCGGAATCGAAGGCAGGCCGTCCCTCGCCGCATTTGCTACGATGGACATTTGCTACTTCTGCAGAAGCGGCGGCGACGACGACGACGACGACGACGACGACGATCGCGAGAGACTCTGAGATACGTGAGAAATACATCTATAAAATGTTATTCAGACTGCCTCGTCCCACCTTATGCTGTACCGCTTTGGCAAATGCTTTATCTGCGCCATTCGCCTTAATCACATCTGAGAGTAAATCTTAAAAAAACGCCTGTCGCTAATTGTTCGTCATCACAGGTACTGTTTGCTATACGGCCACGACGCGCAACTGATTTCCAAAATTCATCTTTCTCCTGTGAGGATGGAACTTACAACCCCTGGTTTATTAGACCAGTGCTCTACCACTGAGCTAAAGAGGCGCGGCCTAGCGGTACTCTTGGGTACTTCGTCCTTACGGTCGTCTGCACCATCAGACTTTAGCTGACAACACTTCATATTACCGGCTAATATTTTCAGCTATGGCGACAAATTACTGCTTGGCTACACATCTGACACGTAACCGATGTGCTCTCCAAACCACAACACTTGCATTTCAGAACATGTCTTTTACACATGTCTACAAAATCACCTTCACCTTCAAATACAGTTTCCTTGCGACTGACAGAGACGTAGGCAAAGTTTAAAGTTGCTATTTCCATTAAATCTCGTTAATCAGAAAAACGGTAATTTACACCTGCAGCGGAACAAAATTCCGTTTCGCCCAGCGTCTGGCTCGAACCCACGACCCTGGGATTAAGTGTCTGACGCTCTACCGACTGAGATAGCCGGCTACCTCGGTGAATATTTGCCGGGTAGCACGTCACACAGCACTCGTTTGGGTTGGGTGGTCCCATACAGCATCTCTCCATGCTGCCTAATGTTTTCCTAACGTCACACTCGTCACGCACTTCACTTTTATGTCATAATCATTTCTGAGAGGCAAAGAAATTGCATGACAACAAGCAGAGCTAGTGGCGTCAAAATTAACACACATACTTTATGTGACTCAAAAGCCGAACGAGTTACTTTCCGACGTTGTTTTAGATGTGCAAGTGCCAGTCAAAACTCGCGGTGTCGGCACTCTGCCGACCATTTCGTTAGTTAACACCGGTCTTGCTGTGTGTGTTTCAAGCTCAAGAGCATCTCCAAGCAAAAAATGGTCAACAGCAACATTCAGACGGTTTCGTACTGCTCAATTGCTACATTAAAACGGTATGTTTCTTTTTCAGAACTGGAAAAACACAAGCGTGACAGCATTCGAACCTGTAATCTACAGAGCCGAAGTCCGACGCCTTATCCATTAGGCCACACGGTCACTGACGACCAACATTTACATGTATACGACTCATCTCGAAACGCTCACACCCCTGAGGATTTGTGTTTTCGTTCTACACAGCCGCTGCCCCTTGCTCTTTCCCACCCATTCGTTACATTCAACCTCTGACGTGACCGACCAAATATAGACTGAGAAACAAGACCACACAATTTGTGCATTCGGAATCGAAGGCAGGCCGTCCCTCGCCGCATTTGCTACGATGGCCATTTGCTACTTCTGCAGAAGCGGCGGCGACGACGACGACGAAGATCGCGAGAGACTCTGAGATATGTGAGAAATACATCTATAAAATGTAATTCAGACTGCCTCGTCCCACCTTATGCTGTACCGCTTTGGCAAATGCTTTATCTGCGCCATTCGCCTTAATCACATCTGAGAGTAAATCTTAAAAAAACGCCTGTCGCTAATTGTTCGTCATCACAGGTACTGTTTGCTATACGGCCACGACGCGCAACTGATTTCCAAAATTCATCTTTCTCCTGTGAGGATGGAACTTACGACCCCTGGTTTATTAGACCAATGCTCTACCACTGAGCTAAAGAGGCGCGGCCTAGCGGTACTCTTGGGTACTTCGTCCTTACGGTCGTCTGCATCATCAGACTTTAGCTGACAACAATTCATATTATCGGCTAATATTTGCAGCTATGGCGACAAATTACTGCTTGGCTACACATCTGACACGTAACCGATGTGCTCTCCAAACCACAACACTTGCATTTCAGAACATGTCTTTTACACATGTCTACAAAATCACCTTCACCTTCAAATACAGTTTCCTTGCGACTGACAGAGACGTAGGCAAAGTTTAAAGTTGCTATTTCCATTAAATCTCGTTAATCAGAAAAACGGTAATTTACACCTGCAGCGGAACAAAATTCCGTCTCGCCCAGCGTCTGGCTCGAACCCACGACCCTGGGATTAAGTGTCTGACGCTCTACCGACTGAGATAGCCGGCTACCTCGGTGAATATTTGCCGGGTAGCACGTCACACAGTACTCGTTTGGGTTGGGTGGTCCCATACAGCATCTCTCCATGCTGCCTAATGTTTTCCTAACGTCACACTCGTCACGCACTTCACTTTTATGTCATAATCATTTCTGAGAGGCAAAGAAATTGCATGACAACAAGCAGAGCTAGTGGCGTCAAAATGAACACACATACTTTATGTGACTCAAAAGCCGAACGAGTTACTTTCCGACGTTGTTTTAGATGTGCAAGTGCCAGTCAAAACTCGCGGTGTCGGCACTCTGCCGACCATTTCGTTAGTTAACACCGGTCTTGCTGTGTGTGTTTCAAGCTCAAGAGCATCTCCAAGCAAAAAATGGTCAACAGCAACATTCAGACGGTTTCGTACTGCTCAATTGCTACATTAAAACGGTATGTTTCTTTTTCAGAACTGGAAAAACACAAGCGTGACAGCATTCGAACCTGTAATCTTCAGATACGAAGTCCGACGCCTTATCCATTAGACCACACGGTCACTGACGATCAACATTTACATGTATACGACTCATCTCGAAACGCTCACACCCCTGAGGATTTGTGTTTTCGTTCTACACAGCCGCTGCCCCTTGCTCTTTCCCACCCATTCGTTACATTCAACCTCTGACGAGACCGACCAAATATAGACTGAGAAACAAGACCACACAATTTGTGCATTCGGAATCGAAGGCAGGCCGTCCCTCGCCGCATTTGCTACGATGGACATTTGCTACTTCTGCAGAAGCGGCGGCGACGACGACGACGACGACGACGACGACGACGACGATCGCGAGAGACTCTGAGATACGTGAGAAATACATCTATAAAATGTTATTCAGACTGCCTCGTCCCACCTTATGCTGTACCGCTTTGGCAAATGCTTTATCTGCGCCATTCGCCTTAATCACATCTGAGAGTAAATCTTAAAAAAACGCCTGTCGCTAATTGTTCGTCATCACAGGTACTGTTTGCTATACGGCCACGACGCGCAACTGATTTCCAAAATTCATCTTTCTCCTGTGAGGATGGAACTTACAACCCCTGGTTTATTAGACCAGTGCTCTACCACTGAGCTAAAGAGGCGCGGCCTAGCGGTACTCTTGGGTACTTCGTCCTTACGGTCGTCTGCACCATCAGACTTTAGCTGACAACACTTCATATTACCGGCTAATATTTTCAGCTATGGCGACAAATTACTGCTTGGCTACACATCTGACACGTAACCGATGTGCTCTCCAAACCACAACACTTGCATTTCAGAACATGTCTTTTACACATGTCTACAAAATCACCTTCACCTTCAAATACAGTTTCCTTGCGACTGACAGAGACGTAGGCAAAGTTTAAAGTTGCTATTTCCATTAAATCTCGTTAATCAGAAAAACGGTAATTTACACCTGCAGCGGAACAAAATTCCGTTTCGCCCAGCGTCTGGCTCGAACCCACGACCCTGGGATTAAGTGTCTGACGCTCTACCGACTGAGATAGCCGGCTACCTCGGTGAATATTTGCCGGGTAGCACGTCACACAGCACTCGTTTGGGTTGGGTGGTCCCATACAGCATCTCTCCATGCTGCCTAATGTTTTCCTAACGTCACACTCGTCACGCACTTCACTTTTATGTCATAATCATTTCTGAGAGGCAAAGAAATTGCATGACAACAAGCAGAGCTAGTGGCGTCAAAATTAACACACATACTTTATGTGACTCAAAAGCCGAACGAGTTACTTTCCGACGTTGTTTTAGATGTGCAAGTGCCAGTCAAAACTCGCGGTGTCGGCACTCTGCCGACCATTTCGTTAGTTAACACCGGTCTTGCTGTGTGTGTTTCAAGCTCAAGAGCATCTCCAAGCAAAAAATGGTCAACAGCAACATTCAGACGGTTTCGTACTGCTCAATTGCTACATTAAAACGGTATGTTTCTTTTTCAGAACTGGAAAAACACAAGCGTGACAGCATTCGAACCTGTAATCTACAGAGCCGAAGTCCGACGCCTTATCCATTAGGCCACACGGTCACTGACGACCAACATTTACATGTATACGACTCATCTCGAAACGCTCACACCCCTGAGGATTTGTGTTTTCGTTCTACACAGCCGCTGCCCCTTGCTCTTTCCCACCCATTCGTTACATTCAACCTCTGACGTGACCGACCAAATATAGACTGAGAAACAAGACCACACAATTTGTGCATTCGGAATCGAAGGCAGGCCGTCCCTCGCCGCATTTGCTACGATGGCCATTTGCTACTTCTGCAGAAGCGGCGGCGACGACGACGACGACGACGACGACGACGAAGATCGCGAGAGACTCTGAGATATGTGAGAAATACATCTATAAAATGTAATTCAGACTGCCTCGTCCCACCTTATGCTGTACCGCTTTGGCAAATGCTTTATCTGCGCCATTCGCCTTAATCACATCTGAGAGTAAATCTTAAAAAAACGCCTGTCGCTAATTGTTCGTCATCACAGGTACTGTTTGCTATACGGCCACGACGCGCAACTGATTTCCAAAATTCATCTTTCTCCTGTGAGGATGGAACTTACGACCCCTGGTTTATTAGACCAATGCTCTACCACTGAGCTAAAGAGGCGCGGCCTAGCGGTACTCTTGGGTACTTCGTCCTTACGGTCGTCTGCATCATCAGACTTTAGCTGACAACAATTCATATTATCGGCTAATATTTGCAGCTATGGCGACAAATTACTGCTTGGCTACACATCTGACACGTAACCGATGTGCTCTCCAAACCACAACACTTGCATTTCAGAACATGTCTTTTACACATGTCTACAAAATCACCTTCACCTTCAAATACAGTTTCCTTGCGACTGACAGAGACGTAGGCAAAGTTTAAAGTTGCTATTTCCATTAAATCTCGTTAATCAGAAAAACGGTAATTTACACCTGCAGCGGAACAAAATTCCGTTTCGCCCAGCGTCTGGCTCGAACCCACGACCCTGGGATTAAGTGTCTGACGCTCTACCGACTGAGATAGCCGGCTACCTCGGTGAATATTTGCCGGGTAGCACGTCACACAGTACTCGTTTGGGTTGGGTGGTCCCATACAGCATCTCTCCATGCTGCCTAATGTTTTCCTAACGTCACACTCGTCACGCACTTCACTTTTATGTCATAATCATTTCTGAGAGGCAAAGAAATTGCATGACAACAAGCAGAGCTAGTGGCGTCAAAATGAACACACATACTTTATGTGACTCAAAAGCCGAACGAGTTACTTTCCGACGTTGTTTTAGATGTGCAAGTGCCAGTCAAAACTCGCGGTGTCGGCACTCTGCCGACCATTTCGTTAGTTAACACCGGTCTTGCTGTGTGTGTTTCAAGCTCAAGAGCATCTCCAAGCAAAAAATGGTCAACAGCAACATTCAGACGGTTTCGTACTGCTCAATTGCTACATTAAAACGGTATGTTTCTTTTTCAGAACTGGAAAAACACAAGCGTGACGGCATTCGAACCTGTAATCTTCAGATACGAAGTCCGACGCCTTATCCATTAGACCACACGGTCACTGACGATCAACATTTACATGTATACGACTCATCTCGAAACGCTCACACCCCTGTGGATTTGTGTTTTCGTTCTACACAGCCGCTGCCCCTTGCTCTTTCCCACCCATTCGTTACATTCAACCTCTGACGAGACCGACCAAATATAGACTGAGAAACAAGACCACACAATTTGTGCATTCGGAATCGAAGGCAGGCCGTCCCTCGCCGCATTTGCTACGATGGCCATTTGCTACTTCTGCAGAAGCGGCGGCGACGACGACGACGACGACGACGACGAAGATCGTGAGAGACTCTGAGATATGTGAGAAATACATCTATAAAATGTAATTCAGACTGCCTCGTCCCACCTTATGCTGTACCGCTTTGGCAAATGCTTTATCTGCGCCATTCGCCTTAATCACATCTGAGAGTAAATCTTAAAAAAACGCCTGTCGCTAATTGTTCGTCATCACAGGTACTGTTTGCTATACGGCCACGACGCGCAACTGATTTCCAAAATTCATCTTTCTCCTGTGAGGATGGAACTTACAACCCCTGGTTTATTAGACCAGTGCTCTACCACTGAGCTAAAGAGGCGCGGCCTAGCGGTACTCTTGGGTACTTCGTCCTTACGGTCGTCTGCACCATCAGACTTTAGCTGACAACACTTCATATTACCGGCTAATATTTGCAGCTATGGCGACAAATTACTGCTTGGCTACACATCTGACACGTAACCGATGTGCTCTCCAAACCACAACACTTGCTTTTCAGAACATGTCTTTCACACATGTCTACAAAATCACCTTCACCTTCAAATACAGTTTCCTTGCGACTGACAGAGACGTAGGCAAAGTTTAAAGTTGCTATTTCCATTAAATCTCGTTAATCAGAAAAACGGTAATTTACACCTGCAGCGGAACAAAATTCCGTTCCGCCCAGCGTCTGGCTCGAACCCACGACCCTGGGATTAAGAGTCTGACGCTCTACCGACTGAGATAGCCGGCTACCTCGGTGAATACTTGCCGGGTAGCACGTCACACAGTACTCGTTTGGGTTGGGTGGTCCCATACAGAATCTCTCCATGCTGCCTAATGTTTTCCTAACGTCACACTCGTCACGTACTTCACTTTTATGTCATAATCATTTCTGAGAGGCAAAGAAATTGCATGACAACAAGCAGAGCTAGTGGCGTCAAAATTAACACACATACTTTATGTGACTCAAAAGCCGAACGAGTTACTTTCCGACGTTGTTTTAGATGTGCAAGTGCCAGTCAAAACTCGCGGTGTCGGCACTCTGCCGACCATTTCGTTAGTTAACACCGGTCTTGCTGTGTGTGTTTCAAGCTCAAGAGCATCTCCAAGCAAAAAATGGTCAACAGCAACATTCAGACGGTTTCGTACTGCTCAATTGCTACATTAAAACGGTATGTTTCTTTTTCAGAACTGGAAAAACACAAGCGTGACAGCATTCGAACCTGTAATCTTCAGATACGAAGTCCGACGCCTTATCCATTAGACCACACGGTCACTGACGATCAACATTTACATGTATACGACTCATCTCGAAACGCTCACACCCCTGAGGATTTGTGTTTTCGTTCTACACAGCCGCTGCCCCTACGACGACGACGAAGATCGCGAGAGACTCTGAGATATGTGAGAAATACATCTATAAAATGTAATTCAGACTGCCTCGTCCCACCTTATGCTGTACCGCTTTGGCAAATGCTTTATCTGCGCCATTCGCCTTAATCACATCTGAGAGTAAATCTTAAAAAAACGCCCGTCGCTAATTGTTCGTCATCACAGGTACTGTTTGCTATACGGCCACGACGCGCAACTGATTTCCAAAATTCATCTTTCTCCTGTGAGGATGGAACTTACAACCCCTGGTTTATTAGACCAGTGCTCTACCACTGAGCTAAAGAGGCGCGGCCTAGCGGTACTCTTGGGTACTTCGTCCTTACGGTCGTCTGCACCATCAGACTTTAGCTGACAACACTTCATATTACCGGCTAATATTTGCAGCTATGGCGACAAATTACTGCTTGGCTACACATCTGACACGTAACCGATGTGCTCTCCAAACCACAACACTTGCTTTTCAGAACATGTCTTTCACACATGTCTACAAAATCACCTTCACCTTCAAATACAGTTTCCTTGCGACTGACAGAGACGTAGGCAAAGTTTAAAGTTGCTATTTCCATTAAATCTCGTTAATCAGAAAAACGGTAATTTACACCTGCAGCGGAACAAAATTCCGTTCCGCCCAGCGTCTGGCTCGAACCCACGACCCTGGGATTAAGAGTCTGACGCTCTACCGACTGAGATAGCCGGCTACCTCGGTGAATACTTGCCGGGTAGCACGTCACACAGTACTCGTTTGGGTTGGGTGGTCCCATACAGAATCTCTCCATGCTGCCTAATGTTTTCCTAACGTCACACTCGTCACGTACTTCACTTTTATGTCATAATCATTTCTGAGAGGCAAAGAAATTGCATGACAACAAGCAGAGCTAGTGGCGTCAAAATTAACACACATACTTTATGTGACTCAAAAGCCGAACGAGTTACTTTCCGACGTTGTTTTAGATGTGCAAGTGCCAGTCAAAACTCGCGGTGTCGGCACTCTGCCGACCATTTCGTTAGTTAACACCGGTCTTGCTGTGTGTGTTTCAAGCTCAAGAGCATCTCCAAGCAAAAAATGGTCAACAGCAACATTCAGACGGTTTCGTACTGCTCAATTGCTACATTAAAACGGTATGTTTCTTTTTCAGAACTGGAAAAACACAAGCGTGACAGCATTCGAACCTGTAATCTTCAGATACGAAGTCCGACGCCTTATCCATTAGACCACACGGTCACTGACGATCAACATTTACATGTATACGACTCATCTCGAAACGCTCACACCCTTGAGGATTTGTGTTTTCGTTCTACACAGCCGCTGCCCCTTGCTCTTTCCCACCCATTCGTTACATTCAACCTCTGACGAGACCGACCAAATATAGACTGAGAAACAAGACCACACAATTTGTGCATTCGGAATCGAAGGCAGGCCGTCCCTCGCCGCATTTGCTACGATGGCCATTTGCTACTTCTGCAGAAGCGGCGGCGACGACGACGACGACGACGACGACGACGACGAAGATCGCGAGAGACTCTGAGATATGTGAGAAATACATCTATAAAATGTAATTCAGACTGCCTCGTCCCACCTTATGCTGTACCGCTTTGGCAAATGCTTTATCTGCGCCATTCGCCTTAATCACATCTGAGAGTAAATCTTAAAAAAACGCCTGTCGCTAATTGTTCGTCATCACAGGTACTGTTTGCTATACGGCCACGACGCGCAACTGATTTCCAAAATTCATCTTTCTCCTGTGAGGATGGAACTTACGACCCCTGGCTTATTAGACCAGTGCTCTACCACTGAGCTAAAGAGGCGCGGCCCAGCGGTACTCTTGGGTACTTCGTCCTTACGGTCGTCTGCACCATCAGACTTTAGCTGACAACACTTCATATTACCGGCTAATATTTGCAGCTATGGCGACAAATTACTGCTTGGCTACACATCTGACACGTAACCGATGTGCTCTCCAAACCACAACACTTGCTTTTCAGAACATGTCTTTCACACATGTCTACAAAATCACCTTCACCTTCAAATACAGTTTCCTTGCGACTGACAGAGACGTAGGCAAAGTTTAAAGTTGCTATTTCCATTAAATCTCGTTAATCAGAAAAACGGTAATTTACACCTGCAGCGGAACAAAATTCCCTTCCGCCCAGCGTCTGGCTCGAACCCACGACCCTGGGATTAAGAGTCTGACGCTCTACCGACTGAGATAGCCGGCTACCTCGGTGAATACTTGCCGGGTAGCACGTCACACAGTACTCGTTTGGGTTGGGTGGTCCCATACAGAATCTCTCCATGCTGCCTAATGTTTTCCTAACGTCACACTCGTCACGTACTTCACTTTTATGTCATAATCATTTCTGAGAGGCAAAGAAATTGCATGACAACAAGCAGAGCTAGTGGCGTCAAAATTAACACACATACTTTATGTGACTCAAAAGCCGAACGAGTTACTTTCCGACGTTGTTTTAGATGTGCAAGTGCCAGTCAAAACTCGCGGTGTCGGCACTCTGCCGACCATTTCGTTAGTTAACACCGGTCTTGCTGTGTGTGTTTCAAGCTCAAGAGCATCTCCAAGCAAAAAATGGTCAACAGCAACATTCAGACGGTTTCGTACTGCTCAATTGCTACATTAAAACGGTATGTTTCTTTTTCAGAACTGGAAAAACACAAGCGTGACAGCATTCGAACCTGTAATCTTCAGATACGAAGTCCGACGCCTTATCCATTAGACCACACGGTCACTGACGATCAACATTTACATGTATACGACTCATCTCGAAACGCTCACACCCCTGAGGATTTGTGTTTTCGTTCTACACAGCCGCTGCCCCTTGCTCTTTCCCACCCATTCGTTACATTCAACCTCTGACGAGACCGACCAAATATAGACTGAGAAACAAGACCACACAATTTGTGCATTCGGAATCGAAGGCAGGCCGTCCCTCGCCGCATTTGCTACGATGGCCATTTGCTACTTCTGCAGAAGCGGCGGCGGCGACGACGACGACGACGACGACGACGACGACGAAGATCGCGAGAGACTCTGAGATATGTGAGAAATTCATCTATAAAATGTAATTCAGACTGCCTCGTCCCACCTTATGCTGTACCGCTTTGGCAAATGCTTTATCTGCGCCATTCGCCTTAATCACATCTGAGAGTAAATCTTAAAAAAACGCCTGTCGCTAATTGTTCGTCATCACAGGTACTGTTTGCTATACGGCCACGACGCGCAACTGATTTCCAAAATTCATCTTTCTTCTGTGAGGATGGAACTTACGACCCCTGGTTTATTAGACCAGTGCTCTACCACTGAGCTAAAGAGGCGCGGCCTAGCGGTACTCTTGGGTACTTCGTTCTTACGGTCGTCTGCATCATCAGACTTTAGCTGACAACAAGTCATATTATCGGCTAATATTTGCAGCTATGGCGACAAATTACTGCTTGGCTACACATCTGACACGTAACCGATGTGCTCTCCAAACCACAACACTTGCATTTCAGAACATGTCTTTTACACATGTCTACAAAATCACCTTCACCTTCAAATACAGTTTCCTTGCGACTGACAGAGACGTAGGCAAAGTTTAAAGTTGCTATTTCCATTAAATCTCGTTAATCAGAAAAACGGTAATTTACACCTGCAGCGGAACAAAATTCCGTTTCGCCCAGCGTCTGGCTCGAACCCACGACCCTGGGATTAAGTGTCTGACGCTCTACCGACTGAGATAGCCGGCTACCTCGGTGAATATTTGCCGGGTAGCACGTCACACAGTACTCGTTTGGGTTGGGTGGTCCCATACAGCATCTCTCCATGCTGCCTAATGTTTTCCTAACGTCACACTCGTCACGTACTTCACTTTTATGTCATAATCATTTCTGAGAGGCAAAGAAATTGCATGACAACAAGCAGAGCTAGTGGCGTCAAAATTAACACACATACTTTATGTGACTCAAAAGCCGAACGAGTTACTTTCCGACGTTGTTTTAGATGTGCAAGTGCCAGTCAAAACTCGCGGTGTCGGCACTCTGCCGACCATTTCGTTAGTTAACACCGGTCTTGCTGTGTGTGTTTCAAGCTCAAGAGCATCTCCAAGCAAAAAATGGTCAACAGCAACATTCAGACGGTTTCTTACTGCTCAATTGCTACATTAAAACGGTATGTTTCTTTTTCAGAACTGGAAAAACACAAGCGTGACAGCATTCGAACCTGTAATCTTCAGAGCCGAAGTCCGACGCCTTATCCATTAGGCCACACGGTCACTGACGACCAACATTTACATGTATACGACTCATCTCGAAACGCTCACACCCCTGAGGATTTGTGTTTTCGTTCTACATAGCCGCTGCCCCTTGCTCTTTCCCACCCATTCGTTACATTCAACCTCTGACGAGACCGACCAAATATAGACTGAGAAACAAGACCACACAATTTGTGCATTCGGAATCGAAGGCAGGCCGTCCCTCGCCGCATTTGCTACGATGGCCATTTGCTACTTCTGCAGAAGCGGCGGCGACGACGACGACGACGACGATGACGACGACGACGACGAAGATCGCGAGAGACTCTGAGATATGTGAGAAATACATCTATAAAATGTAATTCAGACTGCCTCGTCCCACCTTATGCTGTACCGCTTTGGCAAATGCTTTATCTGCGCCATTCGCCTTAATCACATCTGAGAGTAAATCTTAAAAAAACGCCTGTCGCTAATTGTTCGTCATCACAGGTACTGTTTGCTATACGGCCACGACGCGCAACTGATTTCCAAAATTCATCTTTCTCCTGTGAGGATGGAACTTACGACCCCTGGCTTATTAGACCAGTGCTCTACCACTGAGCTAAAGAGGCGCGGCCCAGCGGTACTCTTGGGTACTTCGTCCTTACGGTCGTCTGCACCATCAGACTTTACCTGACAACACTTCATATTACCGGCTAATATTTGCAGCTATGGCGACAAATTACTGCTTGGCTACACATCTGACACGTAACCGATGTGCTCTCCAAACCACAACACTTGCTTTTCAGAACATGTCTTTCACACATGTCTACAAAATCACCTTCACCTTCAAATACAGTTTCCTTGCGACTGACAGAGACGTAGGCAAAGTTTAAAGTTGCTATTTCCATTAAATCTCGTTAATCAGAAAAACGGTAATTTACACCTGCAGCGGAACAAAATTCCCTTCCGCCCAGCGTCTGGCTCGAACCCACGACCCTGGGATTAAGAGTCTGACGCTCTACCGACTGAGATAGCCGGCTACCTCGGTGAATACTTGCCGGGTAGCACGTCACACAGTACTCGTTTGGGTTGGGTGGACCCATACAGAATCTCTCCATGCTGCCTAATGTTTTCCTAACGTCACACTCGTCACGTACTTCACTTTTATGTCATAATCATTTCTGAGAGGCAAAGAAATTGCATGACAACAAGCAGAGCTAGTGGCGTCAAAATTAACACACATACTTTATGTGACTCAAAAGCCGAACGAGTTACTTTCCGACATTGTTTTAGATGTGCAAGTGCCAGTCAAAACTCGCGGTGTCGGCACTCTGCCGACCATTTCGTTAGTTAACACCGGTCTTGCTGTGTGTGTTTCAAGCTCAAGAGCATCTCCAAGCAAAAAATGGTCAACAGCAACATTCAGACGGTTTCGTACTGCTCAATTGCTACATTAAAACGGTATGTTTCTTTTTCAGAACTGGAAAAACACAAGCGTGACAGCATTCGAACCTGTAATCTTCAGATACGAAGTCCGACGCCTTATCCATTAGACCACACGGTCACTGACGATCAACATTTACATGTATACGACTCATCTCGAAACGCTCACACCCCTGAGGATTTGTGTTTTCGTTCTACATAGCCGCTGCCCCTTGCTCTTTCCCACCCATTCGTTACATTCAACCTCTGACGAGACCGACCAAATATAGACTGAGAAACAAGACCACACAATTTGTGCATTCGGAATCGAAGGCAGGCCGTCCCTCGCCGCATTTGCTACGATGGCCATTTGCTACTTCTGCAGAAGCGGCGGCGACGACGACGACGACGACGACGATGACGACGACGACGACGAAGATCGCGAGAGACTCTGAGATATGTGAGAAATACATCTATAAAATGTAATTCAGACTGCCTCGTCCCACCTTATGCTGTACCGCTTTGGCAAATGCTTTATCTGCGCCATTCGCCTTAATCACATCTGAGAGTAAATCTTAAAAAAACGCCTGTCGCTAATTGTTCGTCATCACAGGTACTGTTTGCTATACGGCCACGACGCGCAACTGATTTCCAAAATTCATCTTTCTCCTGTGAGGATGGAACTTACGACCCCTGGCTTATTAGACCAGTGCTCTACCACTGAGCTAAAGAGGCGCGGCCCAGCGGTACTCTTGGGTACTTCGTCCTTACGGTCGTCTGCACCATCAGACTTTACCTGACAACACTTCATATTACCGGCTAATATTTGCAGCTATGGCGACAAATTACTGCTTGGCTACACATCTGACACGTAACCGATGTGCTCTCCAAACCACAACACTTGCTTTTCAGAACATGTCTTTCACACATGTCTACAAAATCACCTTCACCTTCAAATACAGTTTCCTTGCGACTGACAGAGACGTAGGCAAAGTTTAAAGTTGCTATTTCCATTAAATCTCGTTAATCAGAAAAACGGTAATTTACACCTGCAGCGGAACAAAATTCCCTTCCGCCCAGCGTCTGGCTCGAACCCACGACCCTGGGATTAAGAGTCTGACGCTCTACCGACTGAGATAGCCGGCTACCTCGGTGAATACTTGCCGGGTAGCACGTCACACAGTACTCGTTTGGGTTGGGTGGTCCCATACAGAATCTCTCCATGCTGCCTAATGTTTTCCTAACGTCACACTCGTCACGTACTTCACTTTTATGTCATAATCATTTCTGAGAGGCAAAGAAATTGCATGACAACAAGCAGAGCTAGTGGCGTCAAAATTAACACACATACTTTATGTGACTCAAAAGCCGAACGAGTTACTTTCCGACGTTGTTTTAGATGTGCAAGTGCCAGTCAAAACTCGCGGTGTCGGCACTCTGCCGACCATTTCGTTAGTTAACACCGGTCTTGCTGTGTGTGTTTCAAGCTCAAGAGCATCTCCAAGCAAAAAATGGTCAACAGCAACATTCAGACGGTTTCGTACTGCTCAATTGCTACATTAAAACGGTATGTTTCTTTTTCAGAACTGGAAAAACACAAGCGTGACAGCATTCGAACCTGTAATCTTCAGATACGAAGTCCGACGCCTTATCCATTAGACCACACGGTCACTGACGATCAACATTTACATGTATACGACTCATCTCGAAACGCTCACACCCCTGAGGATTTGTGTTTTCGTTCTACACAGCCGCTGCCCCTTGCTCTTTCCCACCCATTCGTTACATTCAACCTCTGACGTGACCGACCAAATATAGACTGAGAAACAAGACCACACAATTTGTGCATTCGGAATCGAAGGCAGGGCGTCCCTCGCCGCATTTGCTACGATGGCCATTTGCTACTTCTGCAGAAGCGGCGGCGGCGACGACGACGACGACGAAGATCGCGAGAGGCTCTGAGATATGTGAGAAATACATCTATAAAATGTAATTCAGACTGCCTCGTCCCACCTTATGCTGTACCGCTTTGGTACTCGTCTACATCATCATGGCTGAACAAGAGACGAGTGACTCGAGTGTGCATTCGAGGTGTTCGATGCCTATTGTTCCTGTCCCAGAAGAGGGCCTGGGGCAAAACGTGGAGAATGTAACTGACTGGCACAACAGAATAAATCAATTATTGGACTCTAGTATAAAGAACGGCAAAATAAGCAATACTGCTGTCCTGTCCATTAAAAAGGAGCTTGCCGCCTGGGCGATCGCTAGCGCAAAGCTCGAGGGGCGGCTAGAAGAACTAGAAAAAGAAAACGAGCGTCTACGTAAACAGCCGACAAAAACATGGGCTGGTGTAGCTGCGCAAGCGGCTCCAAAAACGCAAACCACAAAAGAGACAATCGCCAAGGTGTCGAAAAGGCCGGACACGGCGGTCTTCTTGAGACCCCTGTCCGGACACGATACTAAGAAAGTACAAGAAATATTCACCACAACGGTGAACCCTGCAAAAGAAAAAATTAAAATAAACAAAGTTAAGGCAACCAAAAATGTGGTTATTGTAAATGTTGCTACAGAAGAAGACAGGGAAAAAATACTTAATCACACGAAGCTTAATAAGGTAGTGAAATGCGAACCGCCTAAAAAGCGGAATCCGCTGGTGATATTATATGATGTACCTGTGGCAATAGAGGAAAATGAAATATATGAAGCCATAAAAGAACAGAACTTCGAGGAAATGAATATGGAAGCCTTCAAAAATGAGTTTAAGTTGCGCTTCAGAACGGGACCCCGCGATCGTGATGTTGTCCATCACGTCGCGGAAGTCTCGGGGAGTATGTGGCGCAAACTGACCGCTATGGGCAGAATTTATATGGGGTTCCACGCAATTAATGTGAGGGACTACCTGGTGGTTCCCAGATGTCATAACTGCGGTGATCTGGACCATGTCCACAAGCATTGCGAGAGGAAGCCGGCCTGCTCCAGGTGTGGGGCAGAAAACCATACAAGGAAAACCTGTTGCAAAACAGGGATATGTATCCCTTGTGTGAGAAGAGGAAAGAAAAGTTGCAATGCTACTGGAAGGAACTGCCCTACATACAGGATGCTCGAGCAACGGCTTATAGCAAGAATAGACTATGGCTGAGTCTGTTCCTGCATCCAGGAAGCCCAAAAGGAAGTCGCCCAGTAAGAGGTTAAGGGATGCGTTGAGAGCAAGCAGATTTAGAGAACTTCTGCGGAAGTTCAACAATGCAACTACTGGAAAAGTGCAAATGGTAGACATAGGGATTCAAACAGACCCTAGTGGGCAGAAGGACGCACCCTCTCCTCCAAGCTGGGGAAGAAGGTCGATTACAGATCATGAGCGACCAAAAGGGCATCCTGTGGTAGGGAGTTTGACTTTCCCGACAATCAAAGACAACACAGCTGATGAAGGGAAAATACAAATCAATGATGTGAGCAGTACGAGTACGTTGAAAAATCCACCCTCCTTTGGAGGCATGGGCGTGGATCCAAGGAGGATTTACCCAAATTTGGAACAGGCATTGCAGCTATCGCGCCTGGAGGAGCCGGCTGTCCTCACCACCGCTTTAAGGCATGTGGTGCGTGTTGGCCATGAATATGGTAGAGACGTCACCTTTTCGGTAATGGAGGCTGTAGATAGAATACAGCTCAAGACAATGAATCTCCCCACTGACTTTGGAGCCCTGCGTGACTTGGTGAAAAAAGTATTCGAAAGGCGAAACGAAAAATTTGATCTGGAAGAACTATATCACCAGTCTGTAATTACAAATGGAAGGCTTGCACACGACTGGAATAAGACCTGGCCAGAATCGCATATTAGAACATACTTTTCCACTGAGCCTTATAAACGTAGGGCAGATTAACTGTCATAACAGCAGACTGGTCACGCAGGAACTCCGGAAGGTGGTGGAGGAGAGGAGACTTGACATACTCTGTCTACAGGAGCCATACTCTCAAGCTGGACGGATCCCCTTTACAGCTGCCAACTGGCAAATAACTCATAGCACAGGTGAGCCAAAAGCTGCAATCATAATTATTAACAAGGCACTGAGAGTTACAGTGCTTACACAGCTTTCTGATGACCACTGCAATGTCGTGGAGTTGCAGTCACCCATCGGGGTACTGTACATCATTAATATGTACTTCCAGTACGGAAGGGAGATTGACGAGTTCTTAGATAAACTAACTCAGATAACCACGGCACTGCAGGGGCGGAGAATAATAGTCACAGCAGACATAAATGCAAAGTCCCCCCTGTGGTTCAGCGGCACAAGAGATGAACGTGGAGAAAAGGATGAAGAGACCGTCATGGCCCTACAGCTCATGGTCGCTAACAAGCAAGGGCACCCCCCTACCTATGCAGGTGGCGGGGGAGAAGGTACCAATATTGATATTACCTTGGTATCGCCCAACGCCGCAACCAAGGTAATTGATTGGAAAGTATGGGAACACATGACAACAAGTGACCACAATCTGATTACCTTTTCACTGGGAGACAAGGAGTGCCGCTGGGACATGGGGTAGGAGCTGCAATTCAATTACAATAAGGCCGACTGGGATCGCCTGGCGAGAGAGTGTGACATTCCGACATGGCCGGAAGGTGACGTAAACGTGGAGCTATACGCCGAAGAACTGGTGAGTGCAGTCAACAAAGCGGTGAAAGCAGCCGTACCAACCAGGAGGAGAGCCGTCGCGGCCTCCCCAACACCATGGTCGACAGAACTATAACAGATGCGCCAGTCTGTAAGGAGGGCTAGGAGGTACTACCAGCGGTGTGCCGTCTGGAGGGAAAAACAACGATGGCTACAAATTTACAGAGAGGCGAAGGATCATTTTCAACAGGAGCTCAGGGCAGTCCGACTTGCAAGCTGGGAAAAATTTGTTTTAAATCAACTCGCCACAGACCCATGGGGTACCCCTTACAAACTAGTACGGGAGAAAATAAGATCGCCCATGGTGCTGTCCACCGTCAGGAGCGGGGACCGGATGACAGAGACTTGGCAGGAAACTGCCGAGGTCCTTCTCCGGGTCCTGCTGCCTGATGATGTGGAAGAAGAGGATACAGAATTACAAAGGCTGATCAGGGAGGAAGACCGACAAGATTATGAAAACAACAGTATGGTCTATCCCTTCTCAGAAGAGGAGGTCGAAGCCCAGATAAAAGCCCTCAAAAAGGGGAAGGCTCCTGGACCAGACGGTATCACAACGGAAGTGGTGCAGTTCCTGGCTCCCCAGCTGGTGGCACCTCTCACCAAGTTGTACAATGAGTGCTTGAGACTCAGAAAATTCCCTAACACCTGGAAGAAGGCAAATGTTGTAATACTCAAGAAAGGCCCAGATAAGGACCCAAAAGAAGCCAAATCATACAGGCCCATCTGCCTACTAGACATACTGGGGAAACTTTTTGAGAGGTTGCTGGCAGACAGACTGGCTGCACATCGTGTGTTGTGTGGGATGTGCGACAGGCAATTCGGTTTCCGGTCGGGGAGATCAGCGTCTGACGCTATCGCCCTTGCCGCGGAGGTCTGTGGCTCAGCCCCGCACAAATACATTGTTGGCATCATGGTGGATATCAGCGGCGCCTTCGACAATCTGTGGTGGCCCTCGCTCTTCTCTCGCTTGCGAGAGAAAGAGTGTCCAGGGCCGCTATATGGTTGTTTTAGGAGCTACTGTGAGGGAAGGGAGGTCTGGCTATCGTCCCCTAGCGGGAGGGTTAGAAAGAAGATTACAAAGGGGTGTCCACAGGGCTCTGTCCTTGGGCCACTCTTTTGGGACATAACAATGGAACCACTCTTAGAAGATCTGCAGAATAGCGAGGATGTGCTAGAGGGCATAGCCTACGCAGACGACCTCCTTCTGTTGGTTGGCGGCCGCAGCCGCGAAGAACTGGAACCGAAAATTGAGAGAGCAATTTCTATCTTGACCACATGGTGTCACAGAACAAAAATGACTATATCACCCAGTAAGTCTACATATCTGTTGCTCAAGGGACAACTAGTTAGGAACCCGACGGTGAGAATAGACGGCTCGCCAGTGCTTCGGCGACGTGAGGCCCGGTACTTGGGCGTAATCGTCGATGAGAGATGGAACTATACATCGCATGTTGACACAATAACACAGAGATCCCTAGAAACACTGAATAAACTCATTGGCATAGGACACAAGCGGTTTCACTTACCACCAGACCTAATCAAACTATATCATAACAGCATACTGACCTCCATTGTGGGATACGCGTCAGGAGTCTGGGCTCACAGGCTCACGAGGGTCATGCCTGCCATGGCCGTGAGGAGAGTGCAGCGGAATATGCTCCTGCGCTCTGTAGGAGCATATAGAACAACACCAGGGGGGGCGCTATTAGTACTCATGGGGCTGTGTCCTCTGGACATTAAAATAAGAGAACAGGCGGCATGGTACTGGGCCAAGAAAGGCAACAGGGATAAAATGATTGAAATAATGGGGATCTACACGGGCTTTAAATCGGAAATTAGAAATAGGGGGGAAGAACTTTGGCAAGAGCAATGGGATGCGGACGACACAGGTCGGAGAACGCATGAACTGCTGCCAAATATTAAGGAGCGCTTACAGCTCAGATATTTCAAGCCATCAAGAGGACTTCTGCACTTCCTCACTGGACATGGACCCTATCCAGCATACTTATGCAGATTCGGGAAACGGGCTACACCAGCGTGCGACTGTGGGGCCCCACAGGGCACCCCAGACCATGTGGTGTATGAGTGCCATCTCTTTGACGAAGTAGCATCACAACTCAGACTCCAACTACCAAATCAAGACACGTACCACTTACTCAGGCGCGAGGATCACTTTCAGACTTTAAATAATCTTGCGAATGAGATCTCGGGCAAAATATTAAAGGACTTTCTTAGGAACAATCAAAATTAACCCGAAACTGACAAACACACCTGACCAGACCTAAGTGCACCCGTCCCTTTCCGCCGGACGTGGAATTTGGCCAGCCGTTTCACGGCTGGGATCCGCCACGCTCCTGGACCAGGAGGAGGGTGCACATTTCTACCGGATTTGACCAACACACCGAAATTGACAGTAGCGTAGGAATAGGTTAAGAAGTAGGATAAGTTAGGATAATACCTTAGTATAAACTGCAGCGGTTCAAACGTCTTGGGCCAGCCCGGTGCCAGGGGCATGCCCACTGGGATCAGCTCAGTGGGCCCGGCCACAAACAGTAGGTTTATACTCACGCTGGCACGTGTGTAACGTTGCAGTTAGATTAAGTAGGTTAATATTAGAAGTAGAAATGCCCATAGCAAAAACAAAAAAACTAACACTAAAAAGTAGGTAATAATATTAAGCAATGAATGCTGTAGTAACTGTATTATTGTATGTAAACAAAGACCCACTAATGCTTCAGGTGGTGGGTTATTCTGTATCATAATATAACATTGGTTAATAAAGATATTTTTTTTTTTTAAATAAAAAAAAAAAATAAAACAAAAAAAAATGCTTTATCTGCGCCATTCGCCTTAATCACATCTGAGAGTAAATCTTAAAAAAACGCCTGTCGCTAATTGTTCGTCATCACAGGTACTGTTTGCTATACGGCCACGACGCGCAACTGATTTCCAAAATTCATCTTTCTCCTGTGAGGATGGAACTTACGACCCCTGGTTTATTAGACCAGTGCTCTACCACTGAGCTAAAGAGGTGCGGCCTAGCGGTACTCTTGGGTACTTCGTCCTTACGGTCGTCTGCATCATCAGACTTTAGCTGACAACAATTCATATTATCGGCTAATATTTGCAGCTATGGCGACAAATTACTGCTTGGCTACACATCTGACACGTAACCGATGTGCTCTCCAAACCACAACACCTGCATTTCAGAACATGTCTTTTACACATGTCTACAAAATCACCTTCACCTTCAAATACAGTTTCCTTGCGACTGACAGAGACGTAGGCAAAGTTTAAAGTTGCTATTTCCATTAAATCTCGTTAATCAGAAAAACGGTAATTTACACCTGCAGCGGAACAAAATTCCGTTCCGCCCAGCGTCTGGCTCGAACCCACGACCCTGGGATTAAGTGTCTGACGCTCTACCGACTGAGATAGCCGGCTACCTCGGTGAATATTTGCCGGGTAGCACGTCACACAGTACTCGTTTGGGTTGGGTGGTCCCATACAGCATCTCTCCATGCTGCCTAATGTTTTCCTAACGTCACACTCGTCACGCACTTCACTTTTATGTCATAATCATTTCTGAGAGGCAAAGAAATTGCATGACAACAAGCAGAGCTAGTGGCGTCAAAATTAACACACATACTTTATGTGACTCAAAAGCCGAACGAGTTACTTTCCGACGTTGTTTTAGATGTGCAAGTGCCAGTCAAAACTCGCGGTGTCGGCACTCTGCCGACCATTTCGTTAGTTAACACCGGTCTTGCTGTGTGTGTTTCAAGCTCATGAGCATCTCCAAGCAAAAAATGGTCAACAGCAACATTCAGACGGTTTCTTACTGCTCAATTGCTACATTAAAACGGTATGTTTCTTTTTCAGAACTGGAAAAACACAAGCGTGACAGCATTCGAACCTGTAATCTTCAGAGCCGAAGTCCGACGCCTTATCCATTAGGCCACACGGTCACTGACGACCAACATTTACATGTATACGACTCATCTCGAAACGCTCACACCCCTGAGGATTTGTGTTTTCGTTCTACACAGCCGCTGCCCCTTGCTCTTTCCCACCCATTCGTTACATTCAACCTCTGACGTGACCGACCAAACATAGACTGAGAAACAAGACCACACACTTTGTGCATTCGGAATCGAAGGCAGGGCGTCCCTCGCCGCATTTGCTACTTCTGCAGAAGCGGCGGCGGCGACGACGACGACGACGACGACGAAGATCGCGACAGGCTCTGAGATATGTGAGAAATACATCTATAAAATGTAATTCAGACTGCCTCGTCCCACCTTATGCTGTACCGCTTTGGCAAATGCTTTATCTGCGCCATTCGCCTTAATCACATCTGAGAGTAAATCTTAAAAAAACGCCTGTCGCTAATTGTTCGTCATCACAGGTACTGTTTGCTATACGGCCACGACGCGCAACTGATTTCCAAAATTCATCTTTCTCCTGTGAGAATGGAACTTACGACCCCTGGTTTATTAGACCAGTGCTCTACCACTGAGCTAAAGAGGCGCGGCCTAGCGGTACTCTTGCTTACTTCGTCCTTACGGTCGTCTGCATCATCAGACTTTAGCTGACAACAATTCATATTATCGGCTAATATTTGCAGCTATGGCGACAAATTACTGCTTGGCTACACATCTGACACGTAACCGATGTGCTCTCGAAACCACAACACTTGCATTTCAGAACATGTCTTTTACACATGTCTACAAAATCACCTTCACCTTCAAATACAGTTTCCTTGCGACTGACAGAGACGTAGGCAAAGTTTAAAGTTGCTATTTCCATTAAATCTCGTTAATCAGAAAAACGGTAATTTACACCTGCAGCGGAACAAAATTCCGTTTCGCCCAGCGTCTGGCTCGAACCCACGACCCTGGGATTAAGTGTCTGACGCTCTACCGACTGAGATAGCCGGCTACCTCGGAGAATATTTGCCGGGTAGCACGTCACACAGTACTCGTTTGGGTTGGGTGGTCCCATACAGCATCTCTCCATGCTGCCTAATGTTTTCCTAACGTCACACTCGTCACGCACTTCACTTTTATGTCATAATCATTTCTGAGAGGAAAAGAAATTGCATGACAACAAGCAGAGCTAATGGCGTCAAAATTAACACACATACTTTATATGACTCAAAAGCCGAACGAGTTACTTTCCGACGTTGTTTTAGATGTGCAAGTGCCAGTCAAAACTCGCGGTGTCGGCACTCTGCCGACCATTTCGCTAGTTAACACCGGTCTTGCTGTGTGTGTTTCAAGCTCAAGAGCATCTCCAAGCAAAAAATGGTCAACAGCAACATTCAGACAGTTTCGTACTGCTCAATTGCTACATTAAAACGGTATGTTTCTTTTTCAGAACTGGAAAAACACAAGCGTGACAGCATTCGAACCTGTAATCTTCAGAGCCGAAGTCCGACGCCTTATCCATTAGGCCACACGGTCACTGACGATCAACATTTACATGTATACGACTCATCTCGAAACGCTCACACCCCTGAGGATTTGTGTCTTCGTTCTACACAGCCGCTGCCCCTTGCTCTTTCCCACTTATTCGTTACATTCAACCTCTGACGAGACCGACCAAATATAGACTGAGAAACAAGACCACACACTTTGTGCATTCGGAATCGAAGGCAGGGCGTCCCTCGCCGCATTTGCTACGATGGCCATTTGCTACTTCTGCAGAAGCGGCGACGACGACGACGACGACGACGACGAAGATCGCGAGAGACTCTGAGATATGTGAGAAATTCATCTATAAAATGTAATTCAGACTGCCTCGTCCCACCTTATGCTGTACCGCTTTGGCAAATGCTTTATCTGCGCCATTCGCCTTAATCACATCTGAGAGTAAATCTTAAAAAAACGCCTGTCGCTAATTGTTCGTCATCACAGGTACTGTTTGCTATACGGCCACGACGCGCAACTGATTTCCAAAATTCATCTTTCTCCTGTGAGGATGGAACTTACGACCCCTGGTTTATTAGACCAGTGCTCTACCACTGAGCTAAAGAGGCGCGGCTTAGCGGTACTCTTGGGTACTTCGTCCTTACGGTCGTCTGCATCATCAGACTTTAGCTGACAACAATTCATATTATCGGCTAATATTTGCAGCTATGGCGACAAATTACTGCTTGGCTACACATCTGACACGTAACCGATGTGCTCTCCAAACCACAACACTTGCATTTCAGAACATGTCTTTTACACATGTCTACAAAATCACCTTCACCTTCAAATACAGTTTCCTTGCGACTGACAGAGACGTAGGCAAAGTTTAAAGTTGCTATTTCCATTAAATCTCGTTAATCAGAAAAACGGTAATTTACACCTGCAGCGGAACAAAATTCCGTTTCGCCCAGCGTCTGGCTGGAACCCACGACCATGGGATTA
Organism: Schistocerca gregaria; assembly: GCF_023897955.1. NCBI lineage: Eukaryota > Metazoa > Arthropoda > Insecta > Orthoptera > Acrididae > Schistocerca > Schistocerca gregaria. Next base: position 15,396,166 of record NW_026061724.1, on the reverse strand, counting down.
AGTGTCTGACGCTCTACCGACTGAGATAGCCGGCTACCTCGGTGAATACTTGCCGGGTAGCACGTCACACAGTACACGTTTGGGTTGGGTGGTCCCATACAGCATCTCTCCATGCTGCCTAATGTTTTCCTAACGTCACACTCGTCACGTACTTCACTTTTATGTCATAATCATTTCTGAGAGGCAAAGAAATTGCATGACAACAAGCAGAGCTAGTGGCGTCAAAATTAACACACATACTTTATGTGACTCAAAAGCCGAACGAGTTACTTTCCGACGTTGTTTTAGATGTACAAGTGCCAGTCAAAACTCGCGGTGTCGGCACTCTGCCGACCATTTCGCCAGTTAACACCGGTCTTGCTGTGTGTGTTTCAAGCTCAAGAGCATCTCCAAGCAAAAAATGGTCAACAGCAACATTCAGACGGTTTCGTACTGCTCAATTGCTACATTAAAACGGTATGTTTCTTTTTCAGAACTGGAAAAACACAAGCGTGACAGCATTCGAACCTGTAATCTTCAGAGCCGAAGTCCGACGCCTTATCCATTAGGCCACACGGACACTGACGACCAACATTTACATGTATACGACTCATCGCGAAACGCTCACACCCCTGAGGATTTGTGTTTTCGTTCTACACAGCCGCTGCCCCTTGCTCTTTCCCACCCATTCGTTACATTCAACCTCTGACGAGACCGACCAAATATAGACTGAGAAACAAGACCACACACTTTGTGCATTCGGAATCGAAGGCAGGGCGTCCCTCGCCGCACTTGCTATGATGGCCATTTGCTACTTCTGCAGAAGCGGCGGCGGCGACGACGACGACGACGACGACGACTACAACGACGACGACGACGACGAAGATCGCGAGAGACTCTGAGATATGTGAGAAATACATCTATAAAATGTAATTCAGACTGCCTCGTCCCACCTTATGCTGTACCGCTTTGGCAAATGCTTTATCTGCGCCATTCGCCTTAATCACATCTGAGAGTAAATCTTAAAAAAACGCCTGTCGCTAATTGTTCGTCATAACAGGTACTGTTTGCTATACGGCCACGACGCGCAACTGATTTCCAAAATTCATCTTTCTCCTGTGAGGATGGAACTTACGACCCCTGGTTTATTAGACCAGTGCTCTGCCACTGAGCTAAAGAGGCGCGGCCTAGCGGTACTCTTGGGTACTTCGTCCTTACGGTCGTCTGCATCATCAGACTTTAGCTGACAACAATTCATATTATCGGCTAATATTTGCAGCTATGGCGACAAATTACTGCTTGGCTACACATCTGACACGTAACCGATGTGCTCTCCAAACCACAACACTTGCATTTCAGAACATGTCTTTCATACATGTCTACAAAATCACCTTCACCTTCAAATACAATTTTCCTTGCGACTGACAGAGACGTAGGCAAAGTTTAATGTTGCTATTTCCATTAAATCTCGTTAATCAGAAAAACGGTAATTTACATCTGCAGCGGAACAAAATAACGTTCGCGCCCAGCGTGGGGCTCGAACCAACAAACCTACGATTAAGATTCTCACGCTCCACCGTCCGAAGTAGCCGGCTGCCTCGGGAATACCTGCCGGGTAGCACGACAAACAGTCCTCGTTTGGGTTGGGTGGTCCCATACAGAATCTCTCCATGCTGCCTAACGTTTTCCTAACGTCACACTCGTCACGTACTTCACTTTTATGTCATAATCATTTCTGAGAGGCAAAGAAATTGCATGACAACAAGCAGAGCTAGTGGCGTCAAAATTAACACACATACTTTATGTGACTCAAAAGCCGAACGAGTTACTTTCCGACGTTGTTTTAGATGTGCAAGTGATAGTCAAAACTCGCTGTGTCGGGACTCTGCCGACCATTTCGCTAGTTAACACCGGTCTTGTTGTGTGTGTTTCAAGCTCAAGAGCATCTCCAAGCAAAAAATGGTCAACAGCAACATTCAGACGGTTTCGTACTGCTCAATTGCTACATTAAAACGGTATGTTTCTTTTTCAGAACTGGAAAAACACAAGCGTGAGAGCATTCGAACCTGTAATCTTCAAGTCTGAAGTCCGACGCCTTATCCATTAGGCCACACGGTCACTCACAACAAACATTTACACGTATACGACTCATCTCGAAACGCTCACACCCCTGAGGATTTGTGTTTTCGTTCTACACAGCCGCTGCCCCTTGCTCTTTCCCACCCATTCGTTATATTCAACCTCTGACGAGACCGACCAAATATAGACTGAGAAACAAGACCACACACTTTGTGCATTCGGAATCGAAGGCAGGGCGTCCCTCGCCGCATTTGCTACGATGGCCATTTGCTACTTCTGCAGAAGCGGCAGCGACGACGACGACGACGACGACGACGACGATGACAAAGATCGCGAGAGGCTCTGAGATATGTGAGAAATACATCTATAAAATGTAATTCAGACTGCCTCGTCCCACCTTATGCTGTACCGCTTTGGCAAATGCTTTATCGGCGCCATTCGCCTTAATCACATCTGAGAGTAATTCTTAAAAAAACGCCTGTCTCTGATTGTTCGTCATCGCAGGTACTGTTTGCTATACGGCCACGACGCGCAACTGATTTCCAAAATTCATCTTTCTCCTGTGAGGATGGAACTTACGACCCCTGGTTTATTAGACCAGTGCTCTACCACTGAGCTAAATAGGCGCGGCCTAGCGGTACTCTTGGGTACTTCGTCCTTACGGTCGTCTGCATCATCAGACTTTAGCTGACAACACTTCATATTACCGGCTAATATTTGCAGCTATGGCGACAAATTACTGCTTGGCTACACATCTGACACGTAACCGATGTGCTCTCAAAACAACAACACTTGCGTTTCAGAACATGTCTTTCACACATGTCTACAAAATCACCTTCACCTTCAAATACAGTTTCCTTGCGACTGGCAGAGACGTAGGCAAAGTTTAATGTTGCTATTTCTATTAAATCACGTTAATCAGAAAACGGTAATTTACATCTGCAGCGGAACAAAATTCCGTTCCGCCCAGCGTCTGGCTCGAACCCACGACCCTGGGATTGAGAGTCTGACCCTCTACCGACCGAGCTAGCCGGCTACCTCGATGAATACCTGCCGGGTAGCACGTCACACAGTACTCGTTTGGGTTGGGTGGTCACATACAGCATCTCTCCATGCTGCCTAATGTTTTCCTAACGTCACACTCGTCACGCACTTCACTTTTATGTCATAATCATTTCTGAGAGGCAAAGAAATTGCATGACAACAAGCAGAGCTGGTTGCGTCAAAATTAACACACATACTTTATGTGACTCAAAAGCCGAACGAGTTACTTTCCGACGTTGTTTTAGATGTGCAAGTGCCAGTCAAAACTCGCGGTGTCGGCACTCTGCCGACCATTTCGTTAGTTAACACCGGTCTTGCTGTGTGTGTTTCTAGCTCAAGAGCATCTCCAAGCAAAAAATGGTCAACAGCAACATTCAGACGGTTTCGTACTGCTCAATTGCTACATTAAAACGGTATGTTTCTTTTTCAGAACTGGAAAAACACAAGCGTGACAGCATTCGAACCTGTAATCTTCAGATACGAAGTCCGACGCCTTATCCATTAGGCCACACGGTCACTGACGACCAACATTTACATATATACGACTCATCTCGAAACGCTCACACCCCTGAGGATTTGTGTTTTCGTTCTACACAGCCGCTGCCCCTTGCTCTTTCCCACTTATTCGTTACATTCAACCTCTGACGAGACCGACCAAATATAGACTGAGAAACAAGACCACACACTTTGTGCATTCGGAATCGAAGGCAGGGCGTCCCTCGCCGCATTTGCTACGATGGCCATTTGCTACTTCTGCAGAAGCGGCGGCGGCGACGACGACGACGACGACGACGACGACGACGACGACGACGACGACGACGACGAAGATCGCGAGAGGCTCTGAGATATGTGAGAAATACATCTATAAAATGTAATTCAGACTGGCTCGTCCCTCCTTATGCTGTACCGCTTTGGCAAATGCTTTATCTGCGCCATTCGCCTTAATCACATCTGAGAGTAAATCTTAAAAAAACGCCTGTCGCTAATTGTTCGTCATCACAGGTACTGTTTGCTATATGGCCACGACGCGCAACTGATTTCCAAAATTCATCTTTCTCCTGCGAGGATGGAACTTACGACCCCTGGTTTATTAGACCAGTGCTCTACCACTGAGCTAAAGAGGCGCGGCCTAGCGGTACTCTTGGGTACTTCGTCCTTACGGTCGTCTGCATCATCAGACTTTAGCTGACAACAATTCATATTATCGGCTAATATTTGCAGCTATGGCGACAAATTACTGCTTGGCTACACGTCTGACACGTAACCGATGTGCTCTCCAAACCACAACACTTGCATTTCAGAACATGTCTTTTACACATGTCTACAAAATCACCTTCACCTTCAAATACAGTTTCCTTGCGACTGACAGAGACGTAGGCAAAGTTTAAAGTTGCTATTTCCATTAAATCTCGTTAATCAGAAAAACGGTAATTTACACCTGCAGCGGAACAAAATTCCGTTTCGCCCAGCGTCTGGCTCGAACCCACGACCCTGGGATTAAGTGTCTGACGCTCTACCGACTGAGATAGCCGGCTACCTCGGTGAATATTTGCCGGGTAGCACGTCACACAGTACTCGTTTGGGTTGGGTGGTCCCATACAGCATCTCTCCATGCTGCCTAATGTTTTCCTAACGTCACACTCGTCACGCACTTCACTTTTATGTCATAATCATTTCTGAGAGGCAAAGAAATTGCATGACAACAAGCAGAGCTAGTGGCGTCAAAATTAACACACATACTTTATGTGACTCAAAAGCCGAACGAGTTACTTTCCGACGTTGTTTTAGATGTGCAAGTGCCAGTCAAAACTCGCGGTGTCGGCACTCTGCCGACCATTTCGTTAGTTAACACCGGTCTTGCTGTGTGTGTTTCAAGCTCAAGAGCATCTCCAAGCAAAAAATGGTCAACAGCAACATTCAGACGGTTTCGTACTGCTCAATTGCTACATTAAAACGGTATGTTTCTTTTTCAGAACTGGAAAAACACAAGCGTGACAGCATTCGAACCTGTAATCTTCAGATACAAAGTCCGACGCCTTATCCATTAGGCCACACGGTCACTGACGACCAACATTTACATGTATACGACTCATCTCGAAACGCTCACACCCCTGAGGATTTGTGTTTTCGTTCTACACAGCCGCTGCCCCTTGCTCTTTCCCACTTATTCGTTACATTCAACCTCTGACGAGACCGACCAAATATAGACTGAGAAACAAGACCACACACTTTGTGCATTCGGAATCGAAGGCAGGCCGTCCCTCGCCGCATTTGCTACGATGGCCATTTGCTACTTCTGCAGAAGCGGCGGCGGAGACGACGACGACGACGACGACGAAGACGACGAAGATCGCGAGAGGCTCTGAGATATGTGAGAAATACATCTATAAAATGTAATTCAGACTGCCTCGTCCCACCTTATGCTGTACCGCTTTGGCAAATGCTTTATCTGCGCCATTCGCCTTAATCACATCTGAGAGTAAATCTTAAAAAAACGCCTGTCGCTAATTGTTCGTCATCACAGGTACTGTTTGCTATACGGCCACGACGCGCAACTGATTTCCAAAATTCATCTTTCTCCTGTGAGGATGGAACTTACGACCCCTGGTTTATTAGACCAGTGCTCTACCACTGAGCTAAAGAGGCGCGGCCTAGCGGTACTCTTGGGTACTTCGTCCTTACGGTCGTCTGCATCATCAGACTTTAGCTGACAACAATTCATATTATCGGCTAATATTTGCAGCTATGGCGACAAATTACTGCTTGGCTACACATCTGACACGTAACCGATGTGCTCTCCAAACCACAACACTTGCATTTCAGAACATGTCTTTTACACATGTCTACAAAATCACCTTCACCTTCAAATACAGTTTCCTTGCGACTGACAGAGACGTAGGCAAAGTTTAAAGTTGCTATTTCCATTAAATCTCGTTAATCAGAAAAACGGTAATTTACACCTGCAGCGGAACAAAATTCCGTTTCGCCCAGCGTCTGGCTCGAACCCACGACCCTGGGATTAAGTGTCTGACGCTCTACCGACTGAGATAGCCGGCTACCTCGGTGAATATTTGCCGGGTAGCACGTCACACAGTACTCGTTTGGGTTGGGTGGTCCCATACAGCATCTCTCCATGCTGCCTAATGTTTTCCTAACGTCACACTCGTCACGCACTTCACTTTTATGTCATAATCATTTCTGAGAGGCAAAGAAATTGCATGACAACAAGCAGAGCTAGTGGCGTCAAAATTAACACACATACTTTATGTGACTCAAAAGCCGAACGAGTTACTTTCCGACGTTGTTTTAGATGTGCAAGTGCCAGTCAAAACTCGCGGTGTCGGCACTCTGCCGACCATTTCGTTAGTTAACACCGGTCTTGCTGTGTGTGTTTCAAGCTCAAGAGCATCTCCAAGCAAAAAATGGTCAACAGCAACATTCAGACGGTTTCGTACTGCTCAATTGCTACATTAAAACGGTATGTTTCTTTTTCAGAACTGGAAAAACACAAGCGTGACAGCATTCGAACCTGTAATCTTCAGATACGAAGTCCGACGCCTTATCCATTAGGCCACACAGTCACTGACGACCAACATTTACATATATACGACTCATCTCGAAACGCTCACACCCCTGAGGATTTGTGTTTTCGTTCTACACAGCCGCTGCCCCTTGCTCTTTCCCACTTATTCGTTACATTCAACCTCTGACGAGACCGACCAAATATAGACTGAGAAACAAGACCACACACTTTGTGCATTCGGAATCGAAGGCAGGGCGTCCCTCGCCGCATTTGCTACGATGGCCATTTGCTACTTCTGCAGAAGCGGCGGCGGCGACGACGACGACGACGACGACGACGACGACGACGACGACGACGACGACGAAGATCGCGAGAGGCTCTGAGATATGTGAGAAATACATCTATAAAATGTAATTCAGACTGGCTCGTCCCTCCTTATGCTGTACCGCTTTGGCAAATGCTTTATCTGCGCCATTCGCCTTAATCACATCTGAGAGTAAATCTTAAAAAAACGCCTGTCGCTAATTGTTCGTCATCACAGGTACTGTTTGCTATATGGCCACGACGCGCAACTGATTTCCAAAATTCATCTTTCTCCTGCGAGGATGGAACTTACGACCCCTGGTTTATTAGACCAGTGCTCTACCACTGAGCTAAAGAGGCGCGGCCTAGCGGTACTCTTGGGTACTTCGTCCTTACGGTCGTCTGCATCATCAGACTTTAGCTGACAACAATTCATATTATCGGCTAATATTTGCAGCTATGGCGACAAATTACTGCTTGGCTACACGTCTGACACGTAACCGATGTGCTCTCCAAACCACAACACTTGCATTTCAGAACATGTCTTTTACACATGTCTACAAAATCACCTTCACCTTCAAATACAGTTTCCTTGCGACTGACAGAGACGTAGGCAAAGTTTAAAGTTGCTATTTCCATTAAATCTCGTTAATCAGAAAAACGGTAATTTACACCTGCAGCGGAACAAAATTCCGTTTCGCCCAGCGTCTGGCTCGAACCCACGACCCTGGGATTAAGTGTCTGACGCTCTACCGACTGAGATAGCCGGCTACCTCGGTGAATATTTGCCGGGTAGCACGTCACACAGTACTCGTTTGGGTTGGGTGGTCCCATACAGCATCTCTCCATGCTGCCTAATGTTTTCCTAACGTCACACTCGTCACGCACTTCACTTTTATGTCATAATCATTTCTGAGAGGCAAAGAAATTGCATGACAACAAGCAGAGCTAGTGGCGTCAAAATTAACACACATACTTTATGTGACTCAAAAGCCGAACGAGTTACTTTCCGACGTTGTTTTAGATGTGCAAGTGCCAGTCAAAACTCGCGGTGTCGGCACTCTGCCGACCATTTCGTTAGTTAACACCGGTCTTGCTGTGTGTGTTTCAAGCTCAAGAGCATCTCCAAGCAAAAAATGGTCAACAGCAACATTCAGACGGTTTCGTACTGCTCAATTGCTACATTAAAACGGTATGTTTCTTTTTCAGAACTGGAAAAACACAAGCGTGACAGCATTCGAACCTGTAATCTTCAGATACAAAGTCCGACGCCTTATCCATTAGGCCACACGGTCACTGACGACCAACATTTACATGTATACGACTCATCTCGAAACGCTCACACCCCTGAGGATTTGTGTTTTCGTTCTACACAGCCGCTGCCCCTTGCTCTTTCCCACTTATTCGTTACATTCAACCTCTGACGAGACCGACCAAATATAGACTGAGAAACAAGACCACACACTTTGTGCATTCGGAATCGAAGGCAGGGCGTCCCTCGCCGCATTTGCTACGATGGCCATTTGCTACTTCTGCAGAAGCGGCGGCGGAGACGACGACGACGACGAAGACGACGAAGATCGCGAGAGGCTCTGAGATATGTGAGAAATACATCTATAAAATGTAATTCAGACTGCCTCGTCCCACCTTATGCTGTACCGCTTTGGCAAATGCTTTATCTGCGCCATTCGCCTTAATCACATCTGAGAGTAAATCTTAAAAAAACGCCTGTCGCTAATTGTTCGTCATCACAGGTACTGTTTGCTATACGGCCACGACGCGCAACTGATTTCCAAAATTCATCTTTCTCCTGTGAGGATGGAACTTACGACCCCTGGTTTATTAGACCAGTGCTCTACCACTGAGCTAAAGAGGCGCGGCCTAGCGGTACTCTTGGGTACTTCGTCCTTACGGTCGTCTGCATCATCAGACTTTAGCTGACAACAATTCATATTATCGGCTAATATTTGCAGCTATGGCGACAAATTACTGCTTGGCTACACATCTGACACGTAACCGATGTGCTCTCCAAACCACAACACTTGCATTTCAGAACATGTCTTTTACACATGTCTACAAAATCACCTTCACCTTCAAATACAGTTTCCTTGCGACTGACAGAGACGTAGGCAAAGTTTAAAGTTGCTATTTCCATTAAATCTCGTTAATCAGAAAAACGGTAATTTACACCTGCAGCGGAACAAAATTCCGTTTCGCCCAGCGTCTGGCTCGAACCCACGACCCTGGGATTAAGTGTCTGACGCTCTACCGACTGAGATAGCCGGCTACCTCGGTGAATATTTGCCGGGTAGCACGTCACACAGTACTCGTTTGGGTTGGGTGGTCCCATACAGCATCTCTCCATGCTGCCTAATGTTTTCCTAACGTCACACTCGTCACGCACTTCACTTTTATGTCATAATCATTTCTGAGAGGCAAAGAAATTGCATGACAACAAGCAGAGCTAGTGGCGTCAAAATTAACACACATACTTTATGTGACTCAAAAGCCGAACGAGTTACTTTCCGACGTTGTTTTAGATGTGCAAGTGCCAGTCAAAACTCGCGGTGTCGGCACTCTGCCGACCATTTCGTTAGTTAACACCGGTCTTGCTGTGTGTGTTTCAAGCTCAAGAGCATCTCCAAGCAAAAAATGGTCAACAGCAACATTCAGACGGTTTCGTACTGCTCAATTGCTACATTAAAACGGTATGTTTCTTTTTCAGAACTGGAAAAACACAAGCGTGACAGCATTCGAACCTGTAATCTTCAGATACGAAGTCCGACGCCTTATCCATTAGACCACACGGTCACTGACGATCAACATTTACATGTATACGACTCATCTCGAAACGCTCACACCCCTGAGGATTTGTGTTTTCGTTCTACACAGCCGCTGCCCCTTGCTCTTTCCCACCCATTCGTTACATTCAACCTCTGACGAGACCGACCAAATATGGACTGAGAAACAAGACCACACACTTTGTGCATTCGGAATCGAAGGCAGGCCGTCCCTCGCCGCATTTGCTACGATGGCCATTTGCTACTTCTGCAGAAGCGGCGGCGGCGACGACGACGACGACGACGACGACGACGAAGATCGCGAGAGGCTCTGAGATATGTGAGAAATACATCTATAAAATGTAATTCAGACTGCCTCGTCCCACCTTATGCTGTACCGCTTTGGCAAATGCTTTATCTGCGCCATTCGCCTTAATCACATCTGAGAGTAAATCTTAAAAAAACGCCTGTCGCTAATTGTTCGTCATCACAGGTACTGTTTGCTATACGGCCACGACGCGCAACTGATTTCCCAAATTCATCTTTCTCCTGTGAGAATGGAACTTACTACCCCTGGTTTATTAGACCAGTGCTCTACCACTGAGCTAAAGAGGCGCGGCCTAGCGGTACTCTTGCTTACTTCGTCCTTACGGTCGTCTGCATCATCAGACTTTAGCTGACAACAATTCATATTATCGGCTAATATTTGCAGCTATGGCGACAAATTACTGCTTGGCTACACATCTGACACGTAACCGATGTGCTCTCGAAACCACAACACTTGCATTTCAGAACATGTCTTTTACACATGTCTACAAAATCACCTTCACCTTCAAATACAGTTTCCTTGCGACTGACAGAGACGTAGGCAAAGTTTAAAGTTGCTATTTCCATTTAATCTCGTTAATCAGAAAAACGGTAATTTACACCTGCAGCGGAACAAAATTCCGTTTCGCCCAGCGTCTGGCTCGAACCCACGACCCTGGGATTAAGTGTCTGACGCTCTACCGACTGAGATAGCCGGCTACCTCGGTGAATATTTGCCGGGTAGCACGTCACACAGTACTCGTTTGGGTTGGGTGGTCCCATACAGCATCTCTCCATGCTGCCTAATGTTTTCCTAACGTCACACTCGTCACGCACTTCACTTTTATGTCATAATCATTTCTGAGAGGCAAAGAAATTGCATGACAACAAGCAGAGCTAGTGGCGTCAAAATTAACACACATACTTTATGTGACTCAAAAGCCGAACGAGTTACTTTCCGACGTTGTTTTAGATGTGCAAGTGCCAGTCAAAACTCGCGGTGTCGGCACTCTGCCGACCATTTCGTTAGTTAACACCGGTCTTGCTGTGTGTGTTTCAAGCTCAAGAGCATCTCCAAGCAAAAAATGGTCAACAGCAACATTCAGACGGTTTCGTACTGCTCAATTGCTACATTAAAACGGTATGTTTCTTTTTCAGAACTGGAAAAACACAAGCGTGACAGCATTCGAACCTGTAATCTTCAGATACAAAGTCCGACGCCTTATCCATTAGGCCACACGGTCACTGACGACCAACATTTACATGTATACGACTCATCTCGAAACGCTCACACCCCTGAGGATTTGTGTTTTCGTTCTACACAGCCGCTGCCCCTTGCTCTTTCCCACTTATTCGTTACATTCAACCTCTGACGAGACCGACCAAATATAGACTGAGAAACAAGACCACACACTTTGTGCATTCGGAATCGAAGGCAGGCCGTCCCTCGCCGCATTTGCTACGATGGCCATTTGCTACTTCTGCAGAAGCGGCGGCGGAGACGACGACGACGACGACGACGAAGACGACGAAGATCGCGAGAGGCTCTGAGATATGTGAGAAATACATCTATAAAATGTAATTCAGACTGCCTCGTCCCACCTTATGCTGTACCGCTTTGGCAAATGCTTTATCTGCGCCATTCGCCTTAATCACATCTGAGAGTAAATCTTAAAAAAACGCCTGTCGCTAATTGTTCGTCATCACAGGTACTGTTTGCTATACGGCCACGACGCGCAACTGATTTCCAAAATTCATCTTTCTCCTGTGAGGATGGAACTTACGACCCCTGGTTTATTAGACCAGTGCTCTACCACTGAGCTAAAGAGGCGCGGCCTAGCGGCACTCTTGGGTACTTCGTCCTTACGGTCGTCTGCATCATCAGACTTTAGCTGACAACAATTCATATTATCGGCTAATATTTGCAGCTATGGCGACAAATTACTGCTTGGCTACACATCTGACACGTAACCGATGTGCTCTCGAAACCACAACACTTGCATTTCAGAACATGTCTTTTACACATGTCTACAAAATCACCTTCACCTTCAAATACAGTTTCCTTGCGACTGACAGAGACGTAGGCAAAGTTTAAAGTTGCTATTTCCATTAAATCTCGTTAATCAGAAAAACGGTAATTTACACCTGCAGCGGAACAAAATTCCGTTTCGCCCAGCGTCTGGCTCGAACCCACGACCCTGGGATTAAGTGTCTGACGCTCTACCGACTGAGATAGCCGGCTACCTCGGTGAATATTTGCCGGGTAGCACGTCACACAGTACTCGTTTGGGTTGGGTGGTCCCATACAGCATCTCTCCATGCTGCCTAATGTTTTCCTAACGTCACACTCGTCACGCACTTCACTTTTATGTCATAATCATTTCTGAGAGGCAAAGAAATTGCATGACAACAAGCAGAGCTAGTGGCGTCAAAATTAACACACATACTTTATGTGACTCAAAAGCCGAACGAGTTACTTTCCGACGTTGTTTTAGATGTGCAAGTGCCAGTCAAAACTCGCGGTGTCGGCACTCTGCCGACCATTTCGTTAGTTAAAACCGGTCTTGCTGTGTGTGTTTCAAGCTCAAGAGCATCTCCAAGCAAAAAATGGTCAACAGCAACATTCAGACGGTTTCGTACTGCTCAATTGCTACATTAAAACGGTATGTTTCTTTTTCAGAACTGGAAAAACACAAGCGTGACAGCATTCGAACCTGTAATCTTCAGATACGAAGTCCGACGCCTTATCCATTAGACCACACGGTCACTGACGATCAACATTTACATGTATACGACTCATCTCGAAACGCTCACACCCCTGAGGATTTGTGTTTTCGTTCTACACAGCCGCTGCCCCTTGCTCTTTCCCACCCATTCGTTACATTCAACCTCTGACGAGACCGACCAAATATGGACTGAGAAACAAGACCACACACTTTGTGCATTCGGAATCGAAGGCAGGCCGTCCCTCGCCGCATTTGCTACGATGGCCATTTGCTACTTCTGCAGAAGCGGCGGCGGCGACGACGACGACGACGACGACGAAGATCGCGAGAGGCTCTGAGATATGTGAGAAATACATCTATAAAATGTAATTCAGACTGCCTCGTCCCACCTTATGCTGTACCGCTTTGGCAAATGCTTTATCTGCGCCATTCGCCTTAATCACATCTGAGAGTAAATCTTAAAAAAACGCCTGTCGCTAATTGTTCGTCATCACAGGTACTGTTTGCTATACGGCCACGACGCGCAACTGATTTCCAAAATTCATCTTTCTCCTGTGAGAATGGAACTTACGACCCCTGGTTTATTAGACCAGTGCTCTACCACTGAGCTAAAGAGGCGCGGCCTAGCGGTACTCTTGCTTACTTCGTCCTTACGGTCGTCTGCATCATCAGACTTTAGCTGACAACAATTCATATTATCGGCTAATATTTGCAGCTATGGCGACAAATTACTGCTTGGCTACACATCTGACACGTAACCGATGTGCTCTCGAAACCACAACACTTGCATTTCAGAACATGTCTTTTACACATGTCTACAAAATCACCTTCACCTTCAAATACAGTTTCCTTGCGACTGACAGAGACGTAGGCAAAGTTTAAAGTTGCTATTTCCATTTAATCTCGTTAATCAGAAAAACGGTAATTTACACCTGCAGCGGAACAAAATTCCGTTTCGCCCAGCGTCTGGCTCGAACCCACGACCCTGGGATTAAGTGTCTGACGCTCTACCGACTGAGATAGCCGGCTACCTCGGTGAATATTTGCCGGGTAGCACGTCACACAGTACTCGTTTGGGTTGGGTGGTCCCATACAGCATCTCTCCATGCTGCCTAATGTTTTCCTAACGTCACACTCGTCACGCACTTCACTTTTATGTCATAATCATTTCTGAGAGGCAAAGAAATTGCATGACAACAAGCAGAGCTAGTGGCGTCAAAATTAACACACATACTTTATGTGACTCAAAAGCCGAACGAGTTACTTTCCGACGTTGTTTTAGATGTGCAAGTGCCAGTCAAAACTCGCGGTGTCGGCACTCTGCCGACCATTTCGTTAGTTAACACCGGTCTTGCTGTGTGTGTTTCAAGCTCAAGAGCATCTCCAAGCAAAAAATGGTCAACAGCAACATTCAGACGGTTTCGTACTGCTCAATTGCTACATTAAAACGGTATGTTTCTTTTTCAGAACTGGAAAAACACAAGCGTGACAGCATTCGAACCTGTAATCTTCAGATACAAAGTCCGACGCCTTATCCATTAGGCCACACGGTCACTGACGACCAACATTTACATGTATACGACTCATCTCGAAACGCTCACACCCCTGAGGATTTGTGTTTTCGTTCTACACAGCCGCTGCCCCTTGCTCTTTCCCACTTATTCGTTACATTCAACCTCTGACGAGACCGACCAAATATAGACTGAGAAACAAGACCACACACTTTGTGCATTCGGAATCGAAGGCAGGCCGTCCCTCGCCGCATTTGCTACGATGGCCATTTGCTACTTCTGCAGAAGCGGCGGCGGAGACGACGACGACGACGACGACGAAGACGACGAAGATCGCGAGAGGCTCTGAGATATGTGAGAAATACATCTATAAAATGTAATTCAGACTGCCTCGTCCCACCTTATGCTGTACCGCTTTGGCAAATGCTTTATCTGCGCCATTCGCCTTAATCACATCTGAGAGTAAATCTTAAAAAAACGCCTGTCGCTAATTGTTCGTCATCACAGGTACTGTTTGCTATACGGCCACGACGCGCAACTGATTTCCAAAATTCATCTTTCTCCTGTGAGGATGGAACTTACGACCCCTGGTTTATTAGACCAGTGCTCTACCACTGAGCTAAAGAGGCGCGGCCTAGCGGCACTCTTGGGTACTTCGTCCTTACGGTCGTCTGCATCATCAGACTTTAGCTGACAACAATTCATATTATCGGCTAATATTTGCAGCTATGGCGACAAATTACTGCTTGGCTACACATCTGACACGTAACCGATGTGCTCTCCAAACCACAACACTTGCATTTCAGAACATGTCTTTTACACATGTCTACAAAATCACCTTCACCTTCAAATACAGTTTCCTTGCGACTGACAGAGACGTAGGCAAAGTTTAAAGTTGCTATTTCCATTAAATCTCGTTAATCAGAAAAACGGTAATTTACACCTGCAGCGGAACAAAATTCCGTTTCGCCCAGCGTCTGGCTCGAACCCACGACCCTGGGATTAAGTGTCTGACGCTCTACCGACTGAGATAGCCGGCTACCTCGGTGAATATTTGCCGGGTAGCACGTCACACAGTACTCGTTTGGGTTGGGTGGTCCCATACAGCATCTCTCCATGCTGCCTAATGTTTTCCTAACGTCACACTCGTCACGCACTTCACTTTTATGTCATAATCATTTCTGAGAGGCAAAGAAATTGCATGACAACAAGCAGAGCTAGTGGCGTCAAAATTAACACACATACTTTATGTGACTCAAAAGCCGAACGAGTTACTTTCCGACGTTGTTTTAGATGTGCAAGTGCCAGTCAAAACTCGCGGTGTCGGCACTCTGCCGACCATTTCGTTAGTTAACACCGGTCTTGCTGTGTGTGTTTCAAGCTCAAGAGCATCTCCAAGCAAAAAATGGTCAACAGCAACATTCAGACGGTTTCGTACTGCTCAATTGCTACATTAAAACGGTATGTTTCTTTTTCAGAACTGGAAAAACACAAGCGTGACAGCATTCGAACCTGTAATCTTCAGATACGAAGTCCGACGCCTTATCCATTAGACCACACGGTCACTGACGATCAACATTTACATGTATACGACTCATCTCGAAACGCTCACACCCCTGAGGATTTGTGTTTTCGTTCTACACAGCCGCTGCCCCTTGCTCTTTCCCACCCATTCGTTACATTCAACCTCTGACGAGACCGACCAAATATGGACTGAGAAACAAGACCACACACTTTGTGCATTCGGAATCGAAGGCAGGCCGTCCCTCGCCGCATTTGCTACGATGGCCATTTGCTACTTCTGCAGAAGCGGCGGCGGCGACGACGACGACGACGACGACGACGACGACGAAGATCGCGAGAGGCTCTGAGATATGTGAGAAATACATCTATAAAATGTAATTCAGACTGCCTCGTCCCACCTTATGCTGTACCGCTTTGGCAAATGCTTTATCTGCGCCATTCGCCTTAATCACATCTGAGAGTAAATCTTAAAAAAACGCCTGTCGCTAATTGTTCGTCATCACAGGTACTGTTTGCTATACGGCCACGACGCGCAACTGATTTCCAAAATTCATCTTTCTCCTGTGAGGATGGTACTTACGACCCCTGGTTTATTAGACCAGTGCTCTACCACTGAGCTAAAGAGGTGCGGCCTAGCGGTACTCTTGGGTACTTCGTCCTTACGGTCGTCTGCATCATCAGACTTTAGCTGACAACAATTCATATTATCGGTTAATATTTGCAGCTATGGCGACAAATTACTGCTTGGCTACACATCTGACACGTAACCGATGTGCTCTCCAAACCACAACACTTGCATTTCAGAACATGTCTTTTACACATGTCTACAAAATCACCTTCACCTTCAAATACAGTTTCCTTGCGACTGACAGAGACGTAGGCAAAGTTTAAAGTTGCTATTTCCATTAAATCTCGTTAATCAGAAAAACGGTAATTTACACCTGCAGCGGAACAAAATTCCGTTTCGCCCAGCGTCTGGCTCGAACCCACGACCCTGGGATTAAGTGTCTGACGCTCTACCGACTGAGATAGCCGGCTACCTCGGTGAATATTTGCCGGGTAGCACGTCACACAGTACTCGTTTGGGTTGGGTGGTCCCATACAGCATCTCTCCATGCTGCCTAATGTTTTCCTAACGTCACACTCGTCACGCACTTCACTTTTATGTCATAATCATTTCTGAGAGGCAAAGAAATTGCATGACAACAAGCAGAGCTAGTGGCGTCAAAATTAACACACATACTTTATGTGACTCAAAAGCCGAACGAGTTACTTTCCGACGTTGTTTTAGATGTGCAAGTGCCAGTCAAAACTCGCGGTGTCGGCACTCTGCCGACCATTTCGCTAGTTAACACCGGTCTTGCTGTGTGTGTTTCAAGCTCAAGAGCATCTCCAAGCAAAAAATGGTCAACAGCAACATTCAGACGGTTTCGTACTGCTCAATTGCTACATTAAAACGGTATGTTTCTTTTTCAGAACTGGAAAAACACAAGCGTGACAGCATTCGAACCTGTAATCTTCAGAGCCGAAGTCCGACGCCTTATCCATTAGGCCACACGGTCACTGACGACCAACATTTACATGTATACGACTCATCTCGAAACGCTCACACCCCTGAGGATTTGTGTTTTCGTTCTACACAGCCGCTGCCCCTTGCTCTTTCCCACCCATTCGTTACATTCAACCTCTGACGAGACCGACCAAATATAGACTGAGAAACAAGACCACACACTTTGTGCATTCGGAATCGAAGGCAGGGCGTCCCTCGCCGCATTTGCTACGATGGCCATTTGCTACTTCTGCAGAAGCGACGACGACGACGACGACGACGACGACGAAGATCGCGAGAGACTCTGAGATATGTGAGAAATTCATCTATAAAATGTAATTCAGACTGCCTCGTCCCACCTTATGCTGTACCGCTTTGGCAAATGCTTTATCTGCGCCATTCGCCTTAATCACATCTGAGAGTAAATCTTAAAAAGCGCCTGTCGCTAATTGTTCGTCATCACAGGTACTGTTTGCTATACGGCCACGACGCGCAACTGATTTCCAAAACTCATCTTTCTCCTGTGAGGATGGAACTTACGACCCCTGGTTTATTAGACCAGTGCTCTACCACTGAGCTAAAGAGGCGCGGCCTAGCGGTACTCTTGGGTACTTCGTCCTTACGGTCGTCTGCACCATCAGACTTTAGCTGACAACAATTCATATTATCGGCTAATATTTGCAGCTATGGCGACAAATTACTGCTTGGCTACACATCTGACACGTAACCGATGTGCTCTCCAAACCACAACACTTGCATTTCAGAACATGTCTTTTACACATGTCTACAAAATCACCTTCACCTTCAAATACAGTTTCCTTGCGACTGACAGAGACGTAGGCAAAGTTTAAAGTTGCTATTTCCATTAAATCTCGTTAATCAGAAAAACGGTAATTTACACCTGCAGCGGAACAAAATTCCGTTTCGCCCAGCGTCTGGCTCGAACCCACGACCCTGGGATTAAGTGTCTGACGCTCTACCGACTGAGATAGCCGGCTACCTCGGTGAATATTTGCCGGGTAGCACGTCACACAGTACTCGTTTGGGTTGGGTGGTCCCATACAGCATCTCTCCATGCTGCCTAATGTTCTCCTAACGTCACACTCGTCACGCACTTCACTTTTATGTCATAATCATTTCTGAGAGGCAAAGAAATTGCATGACAACAAGCAGAGCTAGTGGCGTCAAAATTAACACACATACTTTATGTGACTCAAAAGCCGAACGAGTTACTTTCCGACGTTGTTTTAGATGTGCAAGTGCCAGTCAAAACTCGCGGTGTCGGCACTCTGCCGACCATTTCGTTAGTTAACACCGGTCTTGCTGTGTGTGTTTCAAGCTCAAGAGCATCTCCAAGCAAAAAATGGTCAACAGCAACATTCAGACGGTTTTGTACTGCTCAATTGCTACATTAAAACGGTATGTTTCTTTTTCAGAACTGGAAAAACACAAGCGTGACAGCATTCGAACCTGTAATCTTCAGATACGAAGTCCGACGCCTTATCCATTAGGCCACACGGTCACTGACGACCAACATTTACATATATACGACTCATCTCGAAACGCTCACACCCCTGAGGATTTGTGTTTTCGTTCTACACAGCCGCTGCCCCTTGCTCTTTCCCACTTATTCGTTACATTCAACCTCTGACGAGACCGACCAAATAAAGACTGAGAAACAAGACCACACACTTTGTGCATTCGGAATCGAAGGCAGGGCGTCCCTCGCCGCATTTGCTACGATGGCCATTTGCTACTTCTGCAGAAGCGGCGGCGACGACGACGACGACGCGACGACGACGACGACGACGACGAAGATCGCGAGAGACTCTGAGATATGTGAGAAATTCATCTATAAAATGTAATTCAGACTGCCTCGTCCCACCTTATGCTGTACCGCTTTGGCAAATGCTTTATCTGCGCCATTCGCCTTAATCACATCTGAGAGTAAATCTTAAAAAAACGCCTGTCGCTAATTGTTCGTCATCACAGGTACTGTTTCCTATACGGCCACGACGCGCAACTGATTTCCAAAACACATCTTTCTCCTGTGAGTATGGAACTTACGACCCCTGGTTTATTACCACTGAGCTAAAGAGGCGCGGCCTAGCGGTACTCTTGGGTACTTCGTCCTTACGGTCGTCTTCATCATCAGACTTTAGCTGACAACAATTCATATTATCGGCTAATATTTGCAGCTATGGCGACAAATTACTGCTTGGCTTCACATCTGACACGTAACCGATGTGCTCTCCAAACCACAACACTTGCATTTCAGAACATGTCTTTTACACATGTCTACAAAATCACCTTCACCTTCAAATACAGTTTCCTTGCGACTGACAGAGACGTAGGCAAAGTTTAAAGTTGCTATTTCCATTAAATCTCGTTAATCAGAAAAACGGTAATTTACACCTGCAGCGGAACAAAATTCCGTTTCGCCCAGCGTCTGGCTCGAACCCACGACCCTGGGATTAAGTGTCTGACGCTCTACCGACTGAGATTGCCGGCTACCTCGGTGAATATTTGCCGGGTAGCACGTCACACAGTACTCGTTTGGGTTGGGTGGTCCCATACAGCATCTCTCCATGCTGCCTAATGTTCTCCTAACGTCACACTCGTCACGCACTTCACTTTTATGTCATAATCATTTCTGAGAGGCAAAGAAATTGCATGACAACAAGCAGAGCTAGTGGCGTCAAAATTAACACACATACTTTATGTGACTCAAAAGCCGAACGAGTTACTTTCCGACGTTGTTTTAGATGTGCAAGTGCCAGTCAAAACTCGCGGTGTCGGCACTCTGCCGACCATTTCGCTAGTTAACACCGGTCTTGCTGTGTGTGTTTCAAGCTCAAGAGCATCTCCAAGCAAAAAATGGTCAACAGCAACATTCAGACGGTTTCGTACTGCTCAATTGCTACATTAAAACGGTATGTTTCTTTTTCAGAACTGGAAAAACACAAGCGTGACAGCATTCGAACCTGTAATCTTCAGATACGAAGTCCGACGCCTTATCCATTAGGCCACACGGTCACTGACGACCAACATTTACATGTATACGACTCATCTCGAAACGCTCACACCCCTGAGGATTTGTGTTTTCGTTCTACACAGCCGCTGCCCCTTGCTCTTTCCCACCCATTCGTTACATTCAACCTCTGACGAGACCGACCAAATATAGACTGAGAAACAAGACCACACACTTTGTGCATTCGGAATCGAAGGCAGGGCGTCCCTCGCCGCATTTGCTACGATGGCCATTTGCTACTTCTGCAGAAGCGACGACGACGACGACGACGACGACGACGAAGATCGCGAGAGACTCTGAGATATGTGAGAAATTCATCTATAAAATGTAATTCAGACTGCCTCGTCCCACCTTATGCTGTACCGCTTTGGCAAATGCTTTATCTGCGCCATTCGCCTTAATCACATCTGAGAGTAAATCTTAAAAAGCGCCTGTCGCTAATTGTTCGTCATCACAGGTACTGTTTGCTATACGGCCACGACGCGCAACTGATTTCCAAAACTCATCTTTCTCCTGTGAGGATGGAACTTACGACCCCTGGTTTATTAGACCAGTGCTCTACCACTGAGCTAAAGAGGCGCGGCCTAGCGGTACTCTTGGGTACTTCGTCCTTACGGTCGTCTGCACCATCAGACTTTAGCTGACAACAATTCATATTATCGGCTAATATTTGCAGCTATGGCGACAAATTACTGCTTGGCTACACATCTGACACGTAACCGATGTGCTCTCCAAACCACAACACTTGCATTTCAGAACATGTCTTTTACACATGTCTACAAAATCACCTTCACCTTCAAATACAGTTTCCTTGCGACTGACAGAGACGTAGGCAAAGTTTAAAGTTGCTATTTCCATTAAATCTCGTTAATCAGAAAAACGGTAATTTACACCTGCAGCGGAACAAAATTCCGTTTCGCCCAGCGTCTGGCTCGAACCCACGACCCTGGGATTAAGTGTCTGACGCTCTACCGACTGAGATAGCCGGCTACCTCGGTGAATATTTGCCGGGTAGCACGTCACACAGTACTCGTTTGGGTTGGGTGGTCCCATACAGCATCTCTCCATGCTGCCTAATGTTCTCCTAACGTCACACTCGTCACGCACTTCACTTTTATGTCATAATCATTTCTGAGAGGCAAAGAAATTGCATGACAACAAGCAGAGCTAGTGGCGTCAAAATTAACACACATACTTTATGTGACTCAAAAGCCGAACGAGTTACTTTCCGACGTTGTTTTAGATGTGCAAGTGCCAGTCAAAACTCGCGGTGTCGGCACTCTGCCGACCATTTCGTTAGTTAACACCGGTCTTGCTGTGTGTGTTTCAAGCTCAAGAGCATCTCCAAGCAAAAAATGGTCAACAGCAACATTCAGACGGTTTTGTACTGCTCAATTGCTACATTAAAACGGTATGTTTCTTTTTCAGAACTGGAAAAACACAAGCGTGACAGCATTCGAACCTGTAATCTTCAGATACGAAGTCCGACGCCTTATCCATTAGGCCACACGGTCACTGACGACCAACATTTACATATATACGACTCATCTCGAAACGCTCACACCCCTGAGGATTTGTGTTTTCGTTCTACACAGCCGCTGCCCCTTGCTCTTTCCCACTTATTCGTTACATTCAACCTCTGACGAGACCGACCAAATAAAGACTGAGAAACAAGACCACACACTTTGTGCATTCGGAATCGAAGGCAGGGCGTCCCTCGCCGCATTTGCTACGATGGCCATTTGCTACTTCTGCAGAAGCGGCGGCGACGACGACGACGACGCGACGACGACGACGACGACGACGAAGATCGCGAGAGACTCTGAGATATGTGAGAAATTCATCTATAAAATGTAATTCAGACTGCCTCGTCCCACCTTATGCTGTACCGCTTTGGCAAATGCTTTATCTGCGCCATTCGCCTTAATCACATCTGAGAGTAAATCTTAAAAAAACGCCTGTCGCTAATTGTTCGTCATCACAGGTACTGTTTCCTATACGGCCACGACGCGCAACTGATTTCCAAAACACATCTTTCTCCTGTGAGTATGGAACTTACGACCCCTGGTTTATTACCACTGAGCTAAAGAGGCGCGGCCTAGCGGTACTCTTGGGTACTTCGTCCTTACGGTCGTCTTCATCATCAGACTTTAGCTGACAACAATTCATATTATCGGCTAATATTTGCAGCTATGGCGACAAATTACTGCTTGGCTTCACATCTGACACGTAACCGATGTGCTCTCCAAACCACAACACTTGCATTTCAGAACATGTCTTTTACACATGTCTACAAAATCACCTTCACCTTCAAATACAGTTTCCTTGCGACTGACAGAGACGTAGGCAAAGTTTAAAGTTGCTATTTCCATTAAATCTCGTTAATCAGAAAAACGGTAATTTACACCTGCAGCGGAACAAAATTCCGTTTCGCCCAGCGTCTGGCTCGAACCCACGACCCTGGGATTAAGTGTCTGACGCTCTACCGACTGAGATTGCCGGCTACCTCGGTGAATATTTGCCGGGTAGCACGTCACACAGTACTCGTTTGGGTTGGGTGGTCCCATACAGCATCTCTCCATGCTGCCTAATGTTCTCCTAACGTCACACTCGTCACGCACTTCACTTTTATGTCATAATCATTTCTGAGAGGCAAAGAAATTGCATGACAACAAGCAGAGCTAGTGGCGTCAAAATTAACACACATACTTTATGTGACTCAAAAGCCGAACGAGTTACTTTCCGACGTTGTTTTAGATGTGCAAGTGCCAGTCAAAACTCGCGGTGTCGGCACTCTGCCAACCATTTCGTTAGTTAACACCGGTCTTGCTGTGTGTGTTTCAAGCTCAAGAGCATCTCCAAGCAAAAAATGGTCAACAGCAACATTCAGACGGTTTCGTACTGCTCAATTGCTACATTAAAACGGTATGTTTCTTTTTCAGAACTGGAAAAACACAAGCGTGACAGCATTCGAACCTGTAATCTTCAGATACGAAGTCCGACGCCTTATCCATTAGGCCACACGGTCACTGACGACCAACATTTACATATATACGACTCATCTCGAAACGCTCACACCCCTGAGGATTTGTGTTTTCGTTCTACACAGCCGCTGCCCCTTGCTCTTTCCCACTTATTCGTTACATTCAACCTCTGACGAGACCGACCAAATATAGACTGAGAAACAAGACCACACACTTTGTGCATTCGGAATCGAAGGCAGGGCGTCCCTCGCCGCATTTGCTACGATGGCCATTTGCTACTTCTGCAGAAGCTCCGGCGGCAACGACGACGACGACGACGACGACGACGACGACGAAGATCGCGAGAGACTCTGAGATATGTGAGAAATTCATCTATAAAATGTAATTCAGACTGCCTCGTCCCACCTTATGCTGTACCGCTTTGGCAAATGCTTTATCTGCGCCATTCGCCTTAATCACATCTGAGAGTAAATCTTAAAAAAACGCCTGTCGCTAATTGTTCGTCATCACAGGTACTGTTTGCTATACGGCCACGACGCGCAACTGATTTCCAAAATTCATCTTTCTCCTGTGAGAATGGAACTTACGACACCTGGTTTATTAGACCAGTGCTCTACCACTGAGCTAAAGAGGCGCGGCCTAGCGGTACTCTTGGGTACCTCGTCCTTACGGTCGTCTGCATCATCAGACTTTAGCTGACAACAATTCATATTATCGGCTAATATTTGCAGCTATGGCGACAAATTACTGCTTGGCTACACATCTGACACGTAACCGATGTGCTCTCCAAACCACAACACTTGCATTTCAGAACATGTCTTTTACACATGTCTACAAAATCACCTTCACCTTCAAATACAGTTTCCTTGCGACTGACAGAGACGTAGGCAAAGTTTAAAGTTGCTATTTCCATTAAATCTCGTTAATCAGAAAAACGGTAATTTACACCTGCAGCGGAACAAAATTCCGTTTCGCCCAGCGTCTGGCTCGAACCCACGACCCTGGGATTAAGTGTCTGACGCTCTACCGACTGAGATAGCCGGCTACCTCGGTGAATATTTGCCGGGTAGCATGTCACACAGTACTCGTTTGGGTTGGGTGGTCCCATACAGCATCTCTCCATGCTGCCTAATGTTTTCCTAACGTCACACTCGTCACGCACTTCACTTTTATGTCATAATCATTTCTGAGAGGCAAAGAAATTGCATGACAACAAGCAGAGCTAGTGGCGTCAAAATTAACACACATACTTTATGTGACTCAAAAGCCGAACGAGTTACTTTCCGACGTTGTTTTAGATGTGCAAGTGCCAGTCAAAACTCGCGGTGTCGGCACTCTGCCGACCATTTCGCTAGTTAACACCGGTCTTGCTGTGTGTGTTTCAAGCTCAAGAGCATCTCCAAGCAAAAAATGGTCAACAGCAACATTCAGACGGTTTCGTACTGCTCAATTGCTACATTAAAACGGTATGTTTCTTTTTCAGAACTGGAAAAACACAAGCGTGACAGCATTCGAACCTGTAATCTTCAGAGCCGAAGTCCGACGCCTTATCCATTAGGCCACACGGTCACTGACGACCAACATTTACATGTATACGACTCATCTCGAAACGCTCACACCCCTGAGGATTTGTGTTTTCGTTCTACACAGCCGCTGCCCCTTGCTCTTTCCCACCCATTCGTTACATTCAACCTCTGACGAGACCGACCAAATATAGACTGAGAAACAAGACCACACACTTTGTGCATTCGGAATCGAAGGCAGGGCGTCCCTCGCCGCATTTGCTACGATGGCCATTTGCTACTTCTGCAGAAGCGGCGGCGGAGACGACGACGACGACGACGACGACGACGACGACGACGACGAAGATCGCGAGAGACTCTGAGATATGTGAGAAATTCATCTATAAAATGTAATTCAGACTGCCTCGTCCCACCTTATGCTGTACCGCTTTGGCAAATGCTTTATCTGCGCCATTCGCCTTAATCACATCTGAGAGTAAATCTTAAAAAGCGCCTGTCGCTAATTGTTCGTCATCACAGGTACTGTTTGCTATACGGCCACGACGCGCAACTGATTTCCAAAACTCATCTTTCTCCTGTGAGGATGGAACTTACGACCCCTGGTTTATTAGACCAGTGCTCTACCACTGAGCTAAAGAGGCGCGGCCTAGCGGTACTCTTGGGTATTTCGTCCTTACGGTCGTCTGCATCATCAGACTTTAGCTGACAACAATTCATATTATCGGCTAATATTTGCAGCTATGGCGACAAATTACTGCTTGGCTACACATCTGACACGTAACCGATGTGCTCTCCAAACCACAACACTTGCATTTCAGAACATGTCTTTTACACATGTCTACAAAATCACCTTCACCTTCAAATACAGTTTCCTTGCGACTGACAGAGACGTAGGCAAAGTTTAAAGTTGCTATTTCCATTAAATCTCGTTAATCAGAAAAACGGTAATTTACACCTGCAGCGGAACAAAATTCCGTTTCGCCCAGCGTCTGGCTCGAACCCACGACCCTGGGATTAAGTGTCTGACGCTCTACCGACTGAGATAGCCGGCTACCTCGGTGAATATTTGCCGGGTAGCACGTCACACAGTACTCGTTTGGGTTGGGTGGACCCATACAGCATCTCTCCATGCTGCCTAATGTTCTCCTAACGTCACACTCGTCACGCACTTCACTTTTATGTCATAATCATTTCTGAGAGGCAAAGAAATTGCATGACAACAAGCAGAGCTAGTGGCGTCAAAATTAACACACATACTTTATGTGACTCAAAAGCCGAACGAGTTACTTTCCGACGTTGTTTTAGATGTGCAAGTGCCAGTCAAAACTCGCGGTGTCGGCACTCTGCCGACCATTTCGTTAGTTAACACCGGTCTTGCTGTGTGTGTTTCAAGCTCAAGAGCATCTCCAAGCAAAAAATGGTCAACAGCAACATTCAGACGGTTTTGTACTGCTCAATTGCTACATTAAAACGGTATGTTTCTTTTTCAGAACTGGAAAAACACAAGCGTGACAGCATTCGAACCTGTAATCTTCAGATACGAAGTCCGACGCCTTATCCATTAGGCCACACGGTCACTGACGACCAACATTTACATATATACGACTCATCTCGAAACGCTCACACCCCTGAGGATTTGTGTTTTCGTTCTACACAGCCGCTGCCCCTTGCTCTTTCCCACTTATTCGTTACATTCAACCTCTGACGAGACCGACCAAATAAAGACTGAGAAACAAGACCACACACTTTGTGCATTCGGAATCGAAGGCAGGGCGTCCCTCGCCGCATTTGCTACGATGGCCATTTGCTACTTCTGCAGAAGCGGCGGCGACGACGACGACGACGACGACGACGACGACGAAGATCGCGAGAGACTCTGAGATATGTGAGAAATTCATCTATAAAATGTAATTCAGACTGCCTCGTCCCACCTTATGCTGTACCGCTTTGGCAAATGCTTTATCTGCGCCATTCGCCTTAATCACATCTGAGAGTAAATCTTAAAAAAACGCCTGTCGCTAATTGTTCGTCATCACAGGTACTGTTTGCTATACGGCCACGACGCGCAACTGATTTCCAAAATTCATCTTTCTCCTGTGAGAATGGAACTTACGACACCTGGTTTATTAGACCAGTGCTCTACCACTGAGCTAAAGAGGCGCGGCCTAGCGGTACTCTTGGGTACCTCGTCCTTACGGTCGTCTGCATCATCAGACTTTAGCTGACAACAATTCATATTATCGGCTAATATTTGCAGCTATGGCGACAAATTACTGCTTGGCTACACATCTGACACGTAACCGATGTGCTCTCCAAACCACAACACTTGCATTTCAGAACATGTCTTTTACACATGTCTACAAAATCACCTTCACCTTCAAATACAGTTTCCTTGCGACTGACAGAGACGTAGGCAAAGTTTAAAGTTGCTATTTCCATTAAATCTCGTTAATCAGAAAAACGGTAATTTACACCTCCAGCGGAACAAAATTCCGTTTCGCCCAGCGTCTGGCTGGAACCCACGACCATGGGATTAAGTGTCTGACGCTCTACCGACTGAGATAGCCGGCTACCTCGGTGAATACTTGCCGGGTAGCACGTCACACAGTACTCGTTTGGGTTGGGTGGTCCCATACAGCATCTCTCCATGCTGCCTAATGTTTTCCTAACGTCACACTCGTCACGTACTTCACTTTTATGTCATAATCATTTCTGAGAGGCAAAGAAATTGCATGACAACAAGCAGAGCTAGTGGCGTCAAAATTAACACACATACTTTATGTGACTCAAAAGCCGAACGAGTTACTTTCCGACGTTGTTTTAGATGTGCAAGTGCCAGTCAAAACTCGCGGTGTCGGCACTCTGCCGACCATTTCGCTAGTTAACACCGGTCTTGCTGTGTGTGTTTCAAGCTCAAGAGCATCTCCAAGCAAAAAATGGTCAACAGCAACATTCAGACGGTTTCGTACTGCTCAGTTGCTACATTAAAACAGTATGTTTCTTTTTCAGAACTGGAAAAACACAAGCGTGACAGCATTCGAACCTGTAATCTTCAGAGCCGAAGTCCGACGCCTTATCCATTAGGCCACACGGTCACTGACGACCAACATTTACATGTATACGACTCATCTCGATACGCTCACACCCCTGAGGATTTGTGTTTTCGTTCTACACAGCCGCTGCCCCTTGCTCTTTCCCACTTATTCGTTACATTCAACCTCTGACGAGACCGACCAAATATAGACTGAGAAACAAGACCACACACTTTGTGCATTCGGAATCGAAGGCAGGCCGTCCCTCGCCGCATTTGCTACGATGGCCATTTGCTACTTCTGCAGAAGCTCCGGCGGCGACGACGACGACGACGACGACGACGACGACGAAGATCGCGAGAGACTCTGAGATATGTGAGAAATTCATCTATAAAATGTAATTCAGACTGCCTCGTCCCACCTTATGCTGTACCGCTTTGGCAAATGCTTTATCTGCGCCATTCGCCTTAATTACATCTGAGAGTAAATCTTAAAAAAACGCCTGTCGCTAATTGTTCGTCATAACAGGTACTGTTTGCTATACGGCCACGACGCGCAACTGATTTCCAAAATTCATCTTTCTCCTGTGAGGATGGAACTTACGACCCCTGGTTTATTAGACCAGTGCTCTGCCACTGAGCTAAAGAGGCGCGGCCTAGCGGTACTCTTGGGTACTTCGTCCTTACGGTCGTCTGCATCATCAGACTTTAGCTGACAACAATTCATATTATCGGCTAATATTTGCAGCTATGGCGACAAATTACTGCTTGGCTACACATCTGACACGTAACCGATGTGCTCTCCAAACCACAACACTTGCATTTCAGAACATGTCTTTCATACATGACTACAAAATCACCTTCACCTTCAAATACAATTTTCCTTGCGACTGACAGAGACGTAGGCAAAGTTTAATGTTGCTATTTCCATTAAATCTCGTTAATCAGAAAAACGGTAATTTACACCTGCAGCGGAACAAAATAACGTTCGCGCCCAGCGTGGGGCTCGAACCAACAAACCTACGATTAAGATTCTCACGCTCCACCGTCCGAAGTAGCCGGCTGCCTCGGGAATACCTGCCGGGTAGCACGACAAACAGTCCTCGTTTGGGTTGGGTGGTCCCATACAGAATCTCTCCATGCTGCCTAATGTTTTCCTAACGTCACACTCGTCACGTACTTCACTTTTATGTCATAATCATTTCTGAGAGGCAAAGAAATTGCATGACAACAAGCAGAGCTAGTGGCGTCAAAATTAACACACATACTTTATGTGACTCAAAAGCCGAACGAGTTACTTTCCGACGTTGTTTTAGATGTGCAAGTGCCAGTCAAAACTCGCGGTGTCGGCACTCTGCCGACCATTTCGTTAGTTAACACCGGTCTTGCTGTGTGTGTTTCAAGCTCAAGAGCATCTCCAAGCAAAAAATGGTCAACAGCAACATTCAGACGGTTTCGTACTGCTCAATTGCTACATTAAAACGGTATGTTTCTTTTTCAGAACTGGAAAAACACAAGCGTGAGAGCATTCTAACCTGTAATCTTCAAGTCTGAAGTCCGACGCCTTATCCATTAGGCCACACGGTCACTCACAACAAACATTTACACGTATACGACTCATCTCGAAACGCTCACACCCCTGAGGATTTGTGTTTTCGTTCTACACAGCCGCTGCCCCTTGCTCTTTCCCACCCATTCGTTACATTCAACCTCTGACGAGACCGACCAAATATAGACTGAGAAACAAGACCACACACTTTGTGCATTCGGAATCGAAGGCAGGGCGTCCCTCGCCGCATTTGCTACGATGGCCATTTGCTACTTCTGCAGAAGCGGCAGCGACGACGACGACGACGACGACGACGACGACGACAAAGATCGCGAGAGGCTCTGAGATATGTGAGAAATACATCTATAAAATGTAATTCAGACTGCCTCGTCCCACCTTATGCTGTACCGCTTTGGCAAATGCTTTATCGGCGCCATTCGCCTTAATCACATCTGACAGTAATTCTTAAAAAAACGCCTGTCTCTGATTGTTCGTCATCGCAGGTACTGTTTGCTATACGGCCACGACGCGCAACTGATTTCCAAAATTCATCTTTCTCCTGTGAGGATGGAACTTACGACCCCTGGTTTATTAGACCAGTGCTCTACCACTGAGCTAAATAGGCGCGGCCTAGCGGTACTCTTGGGTACTTCGTCCTTACGGTCGTCTGCATCATCAGACTTTAGCTGACAACACTTCATATTACCGGCTAATATTTGCAGCTATGGCGACAAATTACTGCTTGGCTACACATCTGACACGTAACCGATGTGCTCTCCAAACCACAACACTTGCATTTCAGAACATGTCTTTTACACATGTCTACAAAATCACCTTCACCTTCAAATACAGTTTCCTTGCGACTGACAGAGACGTAGGCAAAGTTTGAAGTTGCTATTTCCATTAAATCTCGTTAATCAGAAAAACGGTAATTTACACCTGCAGCGGAACAAAATTCCGTTTCGCCCAGCGTCTGGCTCGAACCCACGACCCTGGGATTAAGTGTCTGACGCTCTACCGACTGAGATAGCCGGCTACCTCGGAGAATATTTGCCGGGTAGCACGTCACACAGTACTCGTTTGGGTTGGGTGGTCCCATACAGCATCTCTCCATGCTGCCTAATGTTTTCCTAACGTCACACTCGTCACGCACTTCACTTTTATGTCATAATCATTTCTGAGAGGCAAAGAAATTGCATGACAACAAGCAGAGCTAGTGGCGTCAAAATTAACACACATACTTTATGTGACTCAAAAGCCGAACGAGTTACTTTCCTACGTTGTTTTAGATGTGCAAGTGCCAGTCAAAACTCGCGGTGTCGGCACTCTGCCGACCATTTCGTTAGTTAACACCGGTCTTGCTGTGTGTGTTTCAAGCTCAAGAGCATCTCCAAGCAAAAAATGGTCAACAGCAACATTCAGACGGTTTCGTACTGCTCAATTGCTACATTAAAACGGTATGTTTCTTTTTCAGAACTGGAAAAACACAAGCGTGACAGCATTCGAACCTGTAATCTTCAGATACAAAGTCCGACGCCTTATCCATTAGGCCACACGGTCACTGACGACCAACATTTACATATATACGACTCATCTCGAAACGCTCACACCCCTGAGGATTTGTGTTTTCGTTCTACACAGCCGCTGCCCCTTGCTCTTTCCCACTTATTCGTTACATTCAACCTCTGACGAGACCGACCAAATATAGACTGAGAAACAAGACCACACACTTTGTGCATTCGGAATCGAAGGCAGGGCGTCCCTCGCCGCATTTGCTACGATGGCCATTTGCTACTTCTGCAGAAGCGGCGGCGGCGACGACGACGACGACGACGACGACGACGACGACAAAGATCGCGAGAGGCTCTGAGATATGTGAGAAATACGTCTATAAAATGTAATTCAGACTGCCTCGTCCCTCCTTATGCTGTACCGCTTTGGCAAATGCTTTATCTGCGCCATTCGCCTTAATCACATCTGAGAGTGAATCTTAAAAAAACGCCTGTCGCTAATTGTTCGTCATCACAGGTACTGTTTGCTATATGGCCACGACGCGCTAATGATTTCCAAAATTCATCTTTCTCCTGCGACGATGGAACTTACGACCCCTGGTTTATTAGACCAGTGCTCTACCACTGAGCTAAAGAGGCGCGGCCTAGCGGTACTCTTGGGTACTTCGTCCTTACGGTCGTCTGCATCATCAGACTTTAGCTGACAACAATTCATATTATCGGCTAATATTTGCAGCTATGGCGACAAATTACTGCTTGGCTACACATCTGACACGTAACCGATGTGCTCTCCAAACCACAACACTTGCATTTCAGAACATGTCTTTTACACATGTCTACAAAATCACCTTCACCTTCAAATACAGTTTCCTTGCGACTGACAGAGACGTAGGCAAAGTTTAAAGTTGCTATTTCCATTAAATCTCGTTAATCAGAAAAACGGTAATTTACACCTGCAGCGGAACAAAATTCCGTTTCGCCCAGCGTCTGGCTCGAACCCACGACCCTGGGATTAAGTGTCTGACGCTCTACCGACTGAGATAGCCGGCTACCTCGGTGAATATTTGCCGGGTAGCACGTCACACAGTACTCGTTTGGGTTGGGTGGTCCCATACAGCATCTCTCCATGCTGCCTAATGTTTTCCTAACGTCACACTCGTCACGCACTTCACTTTTATGTCATAATCATTTCTGAGAGGCAAAGAAATTGCATGACAACAAGCAGAGCTAGTGGCGTCAAAATTAACACACATACTTTATGTGACTCAAAAGCCGAACGAGTTACTTTCCGACGTTGTTTTAGATGTGCAAGTGCCAGTCAAAACTCGCGGTGTCGGCACTCTGCCGACCATTTCGTTAGTTAACACCGGTCTTGCTGTGTGTGTTTCAAGCTCAAGAGCATCTCCAAGCAAAAAATGGTCAACAGCAACATTCAGACGGTTTCGTACTGCTCAATTGCTACATTAAAACGGTATGTTTCTTTTTCAGAACTGGAAAAACACAAGCGTGACAGCATTCGAACCTGTAATGTTCAGATACAAAGTCCGACGCCTTATCCATTAGGCCACACGGTCACTGACGACCAACATTTACATATATACGACTCATCTCGAAACGCTCACACCCCTGAGGATTTGTGTTCTCGTTCTACACAGCCGCTGCCCCTTGCTCTTTCCCACTTATTCGTTACATTCAACCTCTGACGAGACCGACCAAATATAGACTGAGAAACAAGACCACACACTTTGTGCATTCGGAATCGAAGGCAGGGCGTCCCTCGCCGCATTTGCTACGATGGCCATTTGCTACTTCTGCAGAAGCGGCGGCGGCGACGACGACGAATATCGCGAGAGGCTCTGAGATATGTGAGAAATACATCTATAAAATGTAATTCAGACTGCCTCGTCCCACCTTATGCTGTACCGCTTTGGCAAATGCTTTATCTGCGCCATTCGCCTTAATCACATCTGAGAGTTAATCTTAAAAAAACGCCTGTCGCTAATTGTTCGTCATCACAGGTACTGTTTGCTATACGGCCACGACGCGCAACTGATTTCCAAAATTCATTTTCCTCCTGTGAGGATGGAACTTACGACCCCTGGTTTATTAGACCAGTGCTCTACCACTGAGCTAAAGAGGCGCGGCCTAGCGGTACTCTTGGGTACTTCGTCCTTACGGTCGTCTGCATCATCAGACTTTAGCTGACAACAATTCATATTATCGGCTAATATTTGCAGCTATGGCGACAAATTACTGCTTGGCTACACATCTGACACGTAACCGATGTGCTCTCCAAACCACAACACTTGCATTTCAGAACATGTCTTTTACACATGTCTACAAAATCACCTTCACCTTCAAATACAGTTTCCTTGCGACTGACAGAGACGTAGGCAAAGTTTAAAGTTGCTATTTCCATTAAATCTCGTTAATCAGAAAAACGGTAATTTACACCTGCAGCGGAACAAAATTCCGTTTCGCCCAGCGTCTGGCTCGAACCCACGACCCTGGGATTAAGTGTCTGACGCTCTACCGACTGAGATAGCCGGCTACCTCGGAGAATATTTGCCGGGTAGCACGTCACACAGTACTCGTTTGGGTTGGGTGGTCCCATACAGCATCTCTCCATGCTGCCTAATGTTTTCCTAACGTCACACTCGTCACGCACTTCACTTTTATGTCATAATCATTTCTGAGAGGCAAAGAAATTGCATGACAACAAGCAGAGCTAGTGGCGTCAAAATTAACACACATACTTTATGTGACTCAAAAGCCGAACGAGTTACTTTCCGACGTTGTTTTAGATGTGCAAGTGCCAGTCAAAACTCGCGGTGTCGGCACTCTGCCGACCATTTCGTTAGTTAACACCGGTCTTGCTGTGTGTGTTTCAAGCTCAAGAGCATCTCCAAGCAAAAAATGGTCAACAGCAACATTCAGACGGTTTCGTACTGCTCAATTGCTACATTAAAACGGTATGTTTCTTTTTCAGAACTGGAAAAACACAAGCGTGACAGCATTCGAACCTGTAATCTTCAGATACAAAGTCCGACGCCTTATCCATTAGGCCACACGGTCACTGACGACCAACATTTACATATATACGACTCATCTCGAAACGCTCACACCCCTGAGGATTTGTGTTCTCGTTCTACACAGCCGCTGCCCCTTGCTCTTTCCCACTTATTCGTTACATTCAACCTCTGACGAGACCGACCAAATATAGACTGAGAAACAAGACCACACACTTTGTGCATTCGGAATCGAAGGCAGGGCGTCCCTCGCCGCATTTGCTACGATGGCCATTTGCTACTTCTGCAGAAGCGGCGGCGGAGACGACGACGACGACGACGACGACGAAGACGACGAAGATCGCGAGAGGCTCTGAGATATGTGAGAAATACATCTATAAAATGTAATTCAGACTGCCTCGTCCCACCTTATGCTGTACCGCTTTGGCAAATGCTTTATCTGCGCCATTCGCCTTAATCACATCTGAGAGTAAATCTTAAAAAAACGCCTGTCGCTAATTGTTCGTCATCACAGGTACTGTTTGCTATACGGCCACGACGCGCAACTGATTTCCAAAATTCATCTTTCTCCTGTGAGGATGGAACTTACGACCCCTGGTTTATTAGACCAGTGCTCTACCACTGAGCTAAAGAGGCGCGGCCTAGCGGTACTCTTGGGTACTTCGTCCTTACGGTCGTCTGCATCATCAGACCTTAGCTGACAACAATTCATATTATCGGCTAATATTTGCAGCTATGGCGACAAATTACTGCTTGGCTACACATCTGACACGTAACCGATGTGCTCTCCAAACCACAACACTTGCATTTCAGAACATGTCTTTTACACATGTCTACAAAATCACCTTCACCTTCAATTACAGTTTCCTTGCGACTGACAGAGACGTAGGCAAAGTTTAAAGTTGCTATTTCCATTAA
This sequence comes from Schistocerca gregaria, assembly GCF_023897955.1. Classification (NCBI taxonomy): domain Eukaryota; kingdom Metazoa; phylum Arthropoda; class Insecta; order Orthoptera; family Acrididae; genus Schistocerca; species Schistocerca gregaria. Next base: position 15,361,266 of record NW_026061724.1, on the reverse strand, counting down.
ATCTCGTTAATCAGAAAAACGGTAATTTACACCTGCAGCGGAACAAAATTCCGTTTCACCCAACGTCTGGCTCGAACCCACGACCCTGGGATTAAGAGTCTGACCCTCTACCGACCGAGCTAGCCGGCTACCTCGATGAATACCTGCCGGGTAGCACGTCACACAGTACTCGTTTGGGTTGGGTGGTCCCATACAGCATCTCTCCATGCTGCCTAATGTTTTCCTAACGTCACACTCGTCACGCACTTCACTTTTATGTCATAATCATTTCTGAGAGGCAAAGAAATTGCATGACAACAAGCAGAGCTAGTGGCGTCAAAATTAACACACATACTTTATGTGACTCAAAAGCCGAACGAGTTACTTTCCGACGTTGTTTTAGATGTGCAAGTGCCAGTCAAAACTCGCGGTGTCGGCACTCTGCCGACCATTTCGTTAGTTAACACCGGTCTTGCTGTGTGTGTTTCAAGCTCAAGAGCATCTCCAAGCAAAAAATGGTCAACAGCAACATTCAGACGGTTTCGTACTGCTCAATTGCTACATTAAAACGGTATGTTTCTTTTTCAGAACTGGAAAAACACAAGCGTGACAGCATTCGAACCTGTAATCTTCAGATACAAAGTCCGACGCCTTATCCATTAGGCCACACGGTCACTGACGACCAACATTTACATATATACGACTCATCTCGAAACGCTCACACCCCTGAGGATTTGTGTTTTCGTTCTACACAGCCGCTGCCCCTTGCTCTTTCCCACTTATTCGTTACATTCAACCTCTGACGAGACCGACCAAGTATAGACTGAGAAACAAGACCACACACTTTGTGCATTCGGAATCGAAGGCAGGGCGTCCATCGCCGCATTTGCTACGATGGCCATTTGCTCCTTCTGCAGAAGCGGCGGCGACGACGACGACGACGACGACGACGAAGATCGCGAGAGGCTCTGAGATATGTGAGAAATACATCTATAAAATGTAATTCAGACTGCCTCGTCCCACCTTATGCTGTACCGCTTTGGCAAATGCTTTATCTGCGCCATTCGCCTTAATCACATCTGAGAGTAAATCTTAAAAAAACGCCTGTCGCTAATTGTTCGTCATCGCAGGTACTGTTTGCTATACGGCCACGACGCGCAACTGATTTCCAAAATTCATCTTTCTCCTGTGAGGATGGAACTTACGACCCCTGGTTTATTAGACCAGTGCTCTACCACTGAGCTAAATAGGCGCGGCCTAGCGGTACTCTTGGGTACTTCGTCCTTACGGTCGTCTGCATCATCAGACTTTAGCTGACAACACTTCATATTACCGGCTAATATTTGCAGCTATGGCGACAAATTACTGCTTGGCTACACATCTGACACGTAACCGATGTGCTCTCAAAACAACAACACTTGCATTTCAGAACATGTCTTTCACACATGTCTACAAAATCACCTTCACCTTCAAATACAGTTTCCTTGCGACTGGCAGAGACGTAGGCAAAGTTTAATGTTGCTATTTCTATTAAATCACGTTAATCAGAAAACGGTAATTTACATCTGCAGCGGAACAAAATTCCGTTCCGCCCAGCGTCTGGCTCGAACCCACGACCCTGGGATTAAGAGTCTGACCCTCTACCGACCGAGCTAGCCGGCTACCTCGATGAATACCTGCCGGGTAGCACGTCACACAGTACTCGTTTGGGTTGGGTGGTCCCATACAGCATCTCTCCATGCTGCCTAATGTTTTCCTAACGTCACACTCGTCACGCACTTCACTTTTATGTCATAATCATTTCTGAGAGGCAAAGAAATTGCATGACAACAAGCAGAGCTAGTGGCGTCAAAATTAACACACATACTTTATGTGACTCAAAAGCCGAACGAGTTACTTTCCGACGTTGTTTTAGATGTGCAAGTGCCAGTCAAAACTCGCGGTGTCGGCACTCTGCCGACCATTTCGTTAGTTAACACCGGTCTTGCTGTGTGTGTTTCAAGCTCAAGAGCATCTCCAAGCAAAAAATGGTCAACAGCAACATTCAGACGGTTTCGTACTGCTCAATTGCTACATTAAAACGGTATGTTTCTTTTTCAGAACTGGAAAAACACAAGCGTGACAGCATTCGAACCTGTAATCTTCAGAGCCGAAGTCCGACGCCTTATCCATTAGGCCACACGGTCACTGACGACCAACATTTACATGTATACGACTCATCTCGAAACGCTCACACCCCTGAGGATTTGTGTTTTCGTTCTACACAGCCGCTGCCCCTTGCTCTTTCCCACTTATTTGTTACATTCAACCTCTGACGAGACCGACCAAATATAGACTGAGAAACAAGACCACACACTTTGTGCATTCGGAATCGAAGGCAGGGCGTCCCTCGCCGCATTTGCTATGATGGCCATTTGCTACTTCTGCAGAAGCGGCGGCGGCGACGACGACGACGACAACTACAACGACGACGACGACGACGAAGATCGCGAGAGACTCTGAGATATGTGAGAAATACATCTATAAAATGTAATTCAGACTGCCTCGTCCCACCTTATGCTGTACCGCTTTGGCAAATGCTTTATCTGCGCCATTCGCCTTAATCACATCTGAGAGTAAATCTTAAAAAAACGCCTGTCGCTAATTGTTCGTCATCACAGGTACTGTTTGCTATACGGCCACGACGCGCAACTGATTTCCAAAATTCATCTTTCTCCTGTGAGGATGGAACTTACGACCCCTGGTTTATTAGACCAGTGCTCTGCCACTGAGCTAAAGAGGCGCGGCCTAGCGGTACTCTTGGGTACTTCGTCCTTACGGTCGTCTGCATCATCAGACTTTAGCTGACAACAATTCATATTATCGGCTAATATTTGCAGCTATGGTGACAAATTACTGCTTGGCTACACATCTGACACGTAACCGATGTGCTCTCCAAACCACAACACTTGCATTTCAGAACATGTCTTTCATACATGTCTACAAAATCACCTTCACCTTCAAATACAGTTTCCTTGCGACTGGCAGAGACGTAGGCAAAGTTTAATGTTGCTATTTCTATTAAATCACGTTAATCAGAAAACGGTAATTTACATCTGCAGCGGAACAAAATTCCGTTCCGCCCAGCGTCTGGCTCGAACCCACGACCCTGGGATTAAGAGTCTGACCCTCTACCGACTGAGCTAGCCGGCTACCTCGATGAATACCTGCCGGGTAGCACGTCACACAGTACTCGTTTGGGTTGGGTGGTCCCATACAGCATCTCTCCATGCTGCCTAATGTTTTCCTAACGTCACACTCGTCACGCACTTCACTTTTATGTCATAATCATTTCTGAGAGGCAAAGAAATTGCATGACAACAAGCAGAGCTAGTGGCGTCAAAATTAACACACATACTTTATGTGACTCAAAAGCCGAACGAGTTACTTTCCGACGTTGTTTTAGATGTGCAAGTGCCAGTCAAAACTCGCGGTGTCGGCACTCTGCCGACCATTTCGTTAGTTAACACCGGTCTTGCTGTGTGTGTTTCAAGCTCAAGAGCATCTCCAAGCAAAAAATGGTCAACAGCAACATTCAGACGGTTTCGTACTGCTCAATTGCTACATTAAAACGGTATGTTTCTTTTTCAGAACTGGAAAAACACAAGCGTGACAGCATTCGAACCTGTAATCTTCAAGTCTGAAGTCCGACGCCTTATCCATTAGGCCACACGGTCACTCACAACAAACATTTACACGTATACGAGTCATCTCGAAACGCTCACACCCCTGAGGATTTGTGTTTTCGTTCTACACAGCCGCTGCCCCTTGCTCTTTCCCACCCATTCGTTACATTCAACCTCGGACGAGACCGACCAAATATAGACTGAGAAACAAGACCACACACTTTGTGCATTCGGAATCGAAGGCAGGGCGTCCCTCGCCGCATTTGCTACGATGGCCATTTGCTACTTCTGCAGAAGCGGCGGCGGCGACGACGACGACGACGACGACGACGACGACAAAGATCGCGAGAGGCTCTGAGATATGTGAGAAATACATCTATAAAATGTAATTCAGACTGCCTCGTCCCACCTTATGCTGTACCGCTTTGGCAAATGCTTTATCGGCGCCATTCGCCTTAATCACATCTGAGAGTAATTCTTAAAAAAACGCCTGTCTCTGATTGTTCGTCATCGCAGGTACTGTTTGCTATACGGCCACGACGCGCAACTGATTTCCAAAATTCATCTTTCTCCTGTGAGGATGGAACTTACGACCCCTGGTTTATTAGACCAGTGCTCTACCACTGAGCTAAATAGTCGCGGCCTAGCGGTACTCTTGGGTACTTCGTCCTTACGGTCGTCTGCATCATCAGACTTTAGCTGACAACAATTCATATTATCGGCTAATATTTGCAGCTATGGCGACAAATTACTGCTTGGCTACACATCTGACACGTAACCGATGTGCTCTCAAAACAACAACACTTGCATTTCAGAACATGTCTTTCACACATGTCTACAAAATCACCTTCACCTTCAAATACAGTTTCCTTGCGACTGGCAGAGACGTAGGCAAAGTTTAATGTTGCTATTTCTATTAAATCACGTTAATCAGAAAACGGTAATTTACATCTGCAGCGGAACAAAATTCCGTTCCGCCCAGCGTCTGGCTCGAACCCACGACCCTGGGATTAAGAGTCTGACCCTCTACCGACCGAGCTAGCCGGCTACCTCGATGAATACCTGCCGGGTAGCACGTCACACAGTACTCGTTTGGGTTGGGTGGTCCCATACAGCATCTCTCCATGCTGCCTAATGTTTTCCTAACGTCACACTCGTCACGCACTTCACTTTTATGTCATAATCATTTCTGAGAGGCAAAGAAATTGCATGACAACAAGCAGAGCTAGTGGCGTCAAAATTAACACACATACTTTATGTGACTCAAAAGCCGAACGAGTTACTTTCCGACGTTGTTTTAGATGTGCAAGTGCCAGTCAAAACTCGCGGTGTCGGCACTCTGCCGACCATTTCGTTAGTTAACACCGGTCTTGCTGTGTGTGTTTCAAGCTCAAGAGCATCTCCAAGCAAAAAATGGTCAACAGCAACATTCAGACGGTTTCGTACTGCTCAATTGCTACATTAGAACGGTATGTTTCTTTTTCAGAACTGGAAAAACACAAGCGTGACAGCATTCGAACCTGTAATATTCAGATACGAAGTCCGACGCCTTATCCATTAGGCCACACGGTCACTGACGACCAACATTTACATATATACGACTCATCTCGAAACGCTCACACCCCTGAGGATTTGTGTTTTCGTTCTACACAGCCGCTGCCCCTTGCTCTTTCCCACCCATTCGTTACATTCAACCTCTGACGAGACCGACCAAATATAGACTGAGAAACAAGACCACACACTTTGTGCATTCGGAATCGAAGGCAGGGCATCCCTCGCCGCATTTGCTACGATGGCCATTTGCTACTTCTGCAGAAGCGGCGGCGGCGACGACGACGAATATCGCGAGAGGCTCTGAGATATGTGAGAAATACATCTATAAAATGTAATTCAGACTGCCTCGTCCCACCTTATGCTGTACCGCTTTGGCAAATGCTTTATCTGCGCCATTCGCCTTAATCACATCTGAGAGTAAATCTTAAAAAAACGCCTGTCGCTAATTGTTCGTCATCACAGGTACTGTTTGCTATACGGCCACGACGCGCAACTGATTTCCAAAATTCATTTTCCTCCTGTGAGGATGGAACTTACGACCCCTGGTTTATTAGACCAGTGCTCTACCACTGAGCTAAAGAGGCGCGGCCTAGCGGTACTCTTGGGTACTTCGTCCTTACGGTCGTCTGCATCATCAGACTTTAGCTGACAACAATTCATATTATCGGCTAATATTTGCAGCTATGGCGACAAATTACTGCTTGGCTACACATCTGACACGTAACCGATGTGCTCTCCAAACCACAACACTTGCATTTCAGAACATGTCTTTTACACATGTCTACAAAATCACCTTCACCTTCAAATACAGTTTCCTTGCGACTGACAGAGACGTAGGCAAAGTTTAAAGTTGCTATTTCCATTAAATCTCGTTAATCAGAAAAACGGTAATTTACACCTGCAGCGGAACAAAATTCCGTTTCGCCCAGCGTCTGGCTCGAACCCACGACCCTGGGATTAAGTGTCTGACGCTCTACCGACTGAGATAGCCGGCTACCTCGGAGAATATTTGCCGGGTAGCACGTCACACAGTACTCGTTTGGGTTGGGTGGTCCCATACAGCATCTCTCCATGCTGCCTAATGTTTTCCTAACGTCACACTCGTCACGCACTTCACTTTTATGTCATAATCATTTCTGAGAGGCAAAGAAATTGCATGACAACAAGCAGAGCTAGTGGCGTCAAAATTAACACACATACTTTATGTGACTCAAAAGCCGAACGAGTTACTTTCCGACGTTGTTTTAGATGTGCAAGTGCCAGTCAAAACTCGCGGTGTCGGCACTCTGCCGACCATTTCGTTAGTTAACACCGGTCTTGCTGTGTGTGTTTCAAGCTCAAGAGCATCTCCAAGCAAAAAATGGTCAACAGCAACATTCAGACGGTTTCGTACTGCTCAATTGCTATATTAAAACGGTATGTTTCTTTTTCAGAACTGGAAAAACACAAGCGTGACAGCATTCGAACCTGTAATCTTCAGATACAAAGTCCGACGCCTTATCCATTAGGCCACACGGTCACTGACGACCAACATTTACATATATACGACTCATCTCGAAACGCTCACACCCCTGAGGATTTGTGTTTTCGTTCTACACAGCCGCTGCCCCTTGCTCTTTCCCACTTATTCGTTACATTCAACCTCTGACGAGACCGACCAAATATAGACTGAGAAACAAGACCACACACTTTGTGCATTCGGAATCGAAGGCAGGGCGTCCCTCGCCGCATTTGCTACGATGGCCATTTGCTACTTCTGCAGAAGCGGCGGCGACGACGACGACGACGACGACGACGACGACGACGATCGCGAGAGGCTCTGAGATATGTGAGAAATACATCTATAAAATGTAATTCAGACTGCCTCGTCCCACCTTATGCTGTACCGCTTTGGCAAATGCTTTATCTGCGCCATTCGCCTTATTCACATCTGAGAGTAAATCTTAAAAAAACGCCTGTCGCTAATTGTTCGTCATCACAGGTACTGTTTGCTATACGGCCCCGACGCGCAACTGATTTCCAAAATTCATCTTTCTCCTGTGAGGATGGAACATACGACCCCTGGTTTATTAGACCAGTGCTCTACCACTGAGCTAAAGAGGCGCGGCCTAGCGGTACTCTTGGGTACTTCGTCCTTACGGTCGTCTGCATCATCAGACTTTAGCTGACAACAATTCATATTATCGGCTAATATTTGCAGCTATGGCGACAAATTACTGCTTGGCTACACATCTGACACGTAACCGATGTGCTCTCCAAACCACAACACTTGCATTTCAGAACATGTCTTTTACACATGTCTACAAAATCACCTTCACCTTCAAATACAGTTTCCTTGCGACTGACAGAGACGTAGGCAAAGTTTAAAGTTGCTATTTCCATTAAATCTCGTTAATCAGAAAAACGGTAATTTACACCTGCAGCGGAACAAAATTCCGTTTCGCCCAGCGTCTGGCTGGAACCCACGACCATGGGATTAAGTGTCTGACGCTCTACCGACTGAGATAGCCGGCTACCTCGGTGAATACTTGCCGGGTAGCACGTCACACAGTACTCGTTTGGGTTGGGTGGTCCCATACAGCATCTCTCCATGCTGCCTAATGTTTTCCTAACGTCACACTCGTCACGCACTTCACTTTTATGTCATAATCATTTCTGAGAGGCAAAGAAATTGTATGACAACAAGCAGAGCTAGTGGCGTCAAAATTAACACACATACTTTATGTGACTCAAAAGCCGAACGAGTTACTTTCCGACGTTGTTTTAGATGTGCAAGTGCCAGTCAAAACTCGCGGTGTCGGCACTCTGCCGACCATTTCGCTAGTTAACACCGGTCTTGCTGTGTGTGTTTCAAGCTCAAGAGCATCTCCAAGCAAAAAATGGTCAACAGCAACATTCAGACGGTTTCGTACTGCTCAATTGCTACATTAAAACGGTATGTTTCTTTTTCAGAACTGGAAAAACACAAGCGTGACAGCATTCGAACCTGTAATCTTCAGAGCCGAAGTCCGACGCCTTATCCATTAGGCCACACTGACACTGACGACCAACATTTACATGTATACGACTCATCGCGAAACGCTCACACCCCTGAGGATTTGTGTTTTCGTTCTACACAGCCGCTGCCCCTTGCTCTTTCCCACTTATTCGTTACATTCAACCTCTGACGAGACCGACCAAATATAGACTGAGAAACAAGACCACACACTTTGTGCATTCGGAATCGAAGGCAGGGCGTCCCTCGCCGCATTTGCTACGATGGCCATTTGCTACTTCTGCAGAAGCGGCGGCGACGACGACGACGACGACGACGACGACGACGACGATCGCGAGAGGCTCTGAGATATGTGAGAAATACATCTATAAAATGTAATTCAGACTGCCTCGTCCCACCTTATGCTGTACCGCTTTGGCAAATGCTTTATCTGCGCCATTCGCCTTATTCACATCTGAGAGTAAATCTTAAAAAAACGCCTGTCGCTAATTGTTCGTCATCACAGGTACTGTTTGCTATACGGCCACGACGCGCAACTGATTTCCAAAATTCATCTTTCTCCTGTGAGGATGGAACTTACGACCCCTGGTTTATTAGACCAGTGCTCTACCACTGAGCTAAAGAGGCGCGGCCTAGCGGTACTCTTGGGTACTTCGTCCTTACGGTCGTCTGCATCATCAGACTTTAGCTGACAACAATTCATATTATCGGCTAATATTTGCAGCTATGGCGACAAATTACTGCTTGGCTACACATCTGACACGTAACCGATGTGCTCTCCAAACCACAACACTTGCATTTCAGAACATGTCTTTTACACATGTCTACAAAATCACCTTCACCTTCAAATACAGTTTCCTTGCGACTGACAGAGACGTAGGCAAAGTTTAAAGTTGCTATTTCCATTAAATCTCGTTAATCAGAAAAACGGTAATTTACACCTGCAGCGGAACAAAATTCCGTTTCGCCCAGCGTCTGGCTCGAACCCACGACCCTGGGATTAAGTGTCTGACGCTCTACCGACTGAGATAGCCGGCTACCTCGGAGAATATTTGCCGGGTAGCACGTCACACAGTACTCGTTTGGGTTGGGTGGTCCCATACAGCATCTCTCCATGCTGCCTAATGTTTTCCTAACGTCACACTCGTCACGCACTTCACTTTTATGTCATAATCATTTCTGAGAGGCAAAGAAATTGCATGACAACAAGCAGAGCTAGTGGCGTCAAAATTAACACACATACTTTATGTGACTCAAAAGCCGAACGAGTTACTTTCCGACGTTGTTTTAGATGTGCAAGTGCCAGTCAAAACTCGCGGTGTCGGCACTCTGCCGACCATTTCGTTAGTTAACACCGGTCTTGCTGTGTGTGTTTCAAGCTCAAGAGCATCTCCAAGCAAAAAATGGTCAACAGCAACATTCAGACGGTTTCGTACTGCTCAATTGCTACATTAAAACGGTATGTTTCTTTTTCAGAACTGGAAAAACACAAGCGTGACAGCATTCGAACCTGTAATCTTCAGAGCCGAAGTCCGACGCCTTATCCATTAGGCCACACGGTCACTGACGACCAACATTTACATGTATACGACTCATCTCGAAACGCTCACACCCCTGAGGATTTGTGTTTTCGTTCTACACAGCCGCTGCCCCTTGCTCTTTCCCACTTATTTGTTACATTCAACCTCTGACGAGACCGACCAAATATAGACTGAGAAACAAGACCACACACTTTGTGCATTCGGAATCGAAGGCAGGGCGTCCCTCGCCGCATTTGCTATGATGGCCATTTGCTACTTCTGCAGAAGCGGCGGCGGCGACGACGACGACGACAACTACAACGACGACGACGACGACGAAGATCGCGAGAGACTCTGAGATATGTGAGAAATACATCTATAAAATGTAATTCAGACTGCCTCGTCCCACCTTATGCTGTACCGCTTTGGCAAATGCTTTATCTGCGCCATTCGCCTTAATCACATCTGAGAGTAAATCTTAAAAAAACGCCTGTCGCTAATTGTTCGTCATCACAGGTACTGTTTGCTATACGGCCACGACGCGCAACTGATTTCCAAAATTCATCTTTCTCCTGTGAGGATGGAACTTACGACCCCTGGTTTATTAGACCAGTGCTCTGCCACTGAGCTAAAGAGGCGCGGCCTAGCGGTACTCTTGGGTACTTCGTCCTTACGGTCGTCTGCATCATCAGACTTTAGCTGACAACAATTCATATTATCGGCTAATATTTGCAGCTATGGTGACAAATTACTGCTTGGCTACACATCTGACACGTAACCGATGTGCTCTCCAAACCACAACACTTGCATTTCAGAACATGTCTTTCATACATGTCTACAAAATCACCTTCACCTTCAAATACAGTTTCCTTGCGACTGGCAGAGACGTAGGCAAAGTTTAATGTTGCTATTTCTATTAAATCACGTTAATCAGAAAACGGTAATTTACATCTGCAGCGGAACAAAATTCCGTTCCGCCCAGCGTCTGGCTCGAACCCACGACCCTGGGATTAAGAGTCTGACCCTCTACCGACTGAGCTAGCGGGCTACCTCGATGAATACCTGCCGGGTAGCACGTCACACAGTACTCGTTTGGGTTGGGTGGTCCCATACAGCATCTCTCCATGCTGCCTAATGTTTTCCTAACGTCACACTCGTCACGCACTTCACTTTTATGTCATAATCATTTCTGAGAGGCAAAGAAATTGCATGACAACAAGCAGAGCTAGTGGCGTCAAAATTAACACACATACTTTATGTGACTCAAAAGCCGAACGAGTTACTTTCCGACGTTGTTTTAGATGTGCAAGTGCCAGTCAAAACTCGCGGTGTCGGCACTCTGCCGACCATTTCGTTAGTTAACACCGGTCTTGCTGTGTGTGTTTCAAGCTCAAGAGCATCTCCAAGCAAAAAATGGTCAACAGCAACATTCAGACGGTTTCGTACTGCTCAATTGCTACATTAAAACGGTATGTTTCTTTTTCAGAACTGGAAAAACACAAGCGTGACAGCATTCGAACCTGTAATCTTCAAGTCTGAAGTCCGACGCCTTATCCATTAGGCCACACGGTCACTCACAACAAACATTTACACGTATACGAGTCATCTCGAAACGCTCACACCCCTGAGGATTTGTGTTTTCGTTCTACACAGCCGCTGCCCCTTGCTCTTTCCCACCCATTCGTTACATTCAACCTCGGACGAGACCGACCAAATATAGACTGAGAAACAAGACCACACACTTTGTGCATTCGGAATCGAAGGCAGGGCGTCCCTCGCCGCATTTGCTACGATGGCCATTTGCTACTTCTGCAGAAGCGGCGGCGGCGACGACGACGACGACGACGACGACGACGACAAAGATCGCGAGAGGCTCTGAGATATGTGAGAAATACATCTATAAAATGTAATTCAGACTGCCTCGTCCCACCTTATGCTGTACCGCTTTGGCAAATGCTTTATCGGCGCCATTCGCCTTAATCACATCTGAGAGTAATTCTTAAAAAAACGCCTGTCTCTGATTGTTCGTCATCGCAGGTACTGTTTGCTATACGGCCACGACGCGCAACTGATTTCCAAAATTCATCTTTCTCCTGTGAGGATGGAACTTACGACCCCTGGTTTATTAGACCAGTGCTCTACCACTGAGCTAAATAGTCGCGGCCTAGCGGTACTCTTGGGTACTTCGTCCTTACGGTCGTCTGCATCATCAGACTTTAGCTGACAACAATTCATATTATCGGCTAATATTTGCAGCTATGGCGACAAATTACTGCTTGGCTACACATCTGACACGTAACCGATGTGCTCTCAAAACAACAACACTTGCATTTCAGAACATGTCTTTCACACATGTCTACAAAATCACCTTCACCTTCAAATACAGTTTCCTTGCGACTGGCAGAGACGTAGGCAAAGTTTAATGTTGCTATTTCTATTAAATCACGTTAATCAGAAAACGGTAATTTACATCTGCAGCGGAACAAAATTCCGTTCCGCCCAGCGTCTGGCTCGAACCCACGACCCTGGGATTAAGAGTCTGACCCTCTACCGACCGAGCTAGCCGGCTACCTCGATGAATACCTGCCGGGTAGCACGTCACACAGTACTCGTTTGGGTTGGGTGGTCCCATACAGCATCTCTCCATGCTGCCTAATGTTTTCCTAACGTCACACTCGTCACGCACTTCACTTTTATGTCATAATCATTTCTGAGAGGCAAAGAAATTGCATGACAACAAGCAGAGCTAGTGGCGTCAAAATTAACACACATACTTTATGTGACTCAAAAGCCGAACGAGTTACTTTCCGACGTTGTTTTAGATGTGCAAGTGCCAGTCAAAACTCGCGGTGTCGGCACTCTGCCGACCATTTCGTTAGTTAACACCGGTCTTGCTGTGTGTGTTTCAAGCTCAAGAGCATCTCCAAGCAAAAAATGGTCAACAGCAACATTCAGACGGTTTCGTACTGCTCAATTGCTACATTAGAACGGTATGTTTCTTTTTCAGAACTGGAAAAACACAAGCGTGACAGCATTCGAACCTGTAATATTCAGATACGAAGTCCGACGCCTTATCCATTAGGCCACACGGTCACTGACGACCAACATTTACATATATACGACTCATCTCGAAACGCTCACACCCCTGAGGATTTGTGTTTTCGTTCTACACAGCCGCTGCCCCTTGCTCTTTCCCACCCATTCGTTACATTCAACCTCTGACGAGACCGACCAAATATAGACTGAGAAACAAGACCACACACTTTGTGCATTCGGAATCGAAGGCAGGGCGTCCCTCGCCGCATTTGCTACGATGGCCATTTGCTACTTCTGCAGAAGCGGCGGCGGCGACGACGACGAATATCGCGAGAGGCTCTGAGATATGTGAGAAATACATCTATAAAATGTAATTCAGACTGCCTCGTCCCACCTTATGCTGTACCGCTTTGGCAAATGCTTTATCTGCGCCATTCGCCTTAATCACATCTGAGAGTAAATCTTAAAAAAACGCCTGTCGCTAATTGTTCGTCATCACAGGTACTGTTTGCTATACGGCCACGACGCGCAACTGATTTCCAAAATTCATTTTCCTCCTGTGAGGATGGAACTTACGACCCCTGGTTTATTAGACCAGTGCTCTACCACTGAGCTAAAGAGGCGCGGCCTAGCGGTACTCTTGGGTACTTCGTCCTTACGGTCGTCTGCATCATCAGACTTTAGCTGACAACAATTCATATTATCGGCTAATATTTGCAGCTATGGCGACAAATTACTGCTTGGCTACACATCTGACACGTAACCGATGTGCTCTCCAAACCACAACACTTGCATTTCAGAACATGTCTTTTACACATGTCTACAAAATCACCTTCACCTTCAAATACAGTTTCCTTGCGACTGACAGAGACGTAGGCAAAGTTTAAAGTTGCTATTTCCATTAAATCTCGTTAATCAGAAAAACGGTAATTTACACCTGCAGCGGAACAAAATTCCGTTTCGCCCAGCGTCTGGCTCGAACCCACGACCCTGGGATTAAGTGTCTGACGCTCTACCGACTGAGATAGCCGGCTACCTCGGAGAATATTTGCCGGGTAGCACGTCACACAGTACTCGTTTGGGTTGGGTGGTCCCATACAGCATCTCTCCATGCTGCCTAATGTTTTCCTAACGTCACACTCGTCACGCACTTCACTTTTATGTCATAATCATTTCTGAGAGGCAAAGAAATTGCATGACAACAAGCAGAGCTAGTGGCGTCAAAATTAACACACATACTTTATGTGACTCAAAAGCCGAACGAGTTACTTTCCGACGTTGTTTTAGATGTGCAAGTGCCAGTCAAAACTCGCGGTGTCGGCACTCTGCCGACCATTTCGTTAGTTAACACCGGTCTTGCTGTGTGTGTTTCAAGCTCAAGAGCATCTCCAAGCAAAAAATGGTCAACAGCAACATTCAGACGGTTTCGTACTGCTCAATTGCTATATTAAAACGGTATGTTTCTTTTTCAGAACTGGAAAAACACAAGCGTGACAGCATTCGAACCTGTAATCTTCAGATACAAAGTCCGACGCCTTATCCATTAGGCCACACGGTCACTGACGACCAACATTTACATATATACGACTCATCTCGAAACGCTCACACCCCTGAGGATTTGTGTTTTCGTTCTACACAGCCGCTGCCCCTTGCTCTTTCCCACTTATTCGTTACATTCAACCTCTGACGAGACCGACCAAATATAGACTGAGAAACAAGACCACACACTTTGTGCATTCGGAATCGAAGGCAGGGCGTCCCTCGCCGCATTTGCTACGATGGCCATTTGCTACTTCTGCAGAAGCGGCGGCGACGACGACGACGACGACGACGACGAAGATCGCGAGAGGCTCTGAGATATGTGAGAAATACATCTATAAAATGTAATTCAGACTGCCTCGTCCCACCTTATGCTGTACCGCTTTGGCAAATGCTTTATCTGCGCCATTCGCCTTATTCACATCTGAGAGTAAATCTTAAAAAAACGCCTGTCGCTAATTGTTCGTCATCACAGGTACTGTTTGCTATACGGCCCCGACGCGCAACTGATTTCCAAAATTCATCTTTCTCCTGTGAGGATGGAACATACGACCCCTGGTTTATTAGACCAGTGCTCTACCACTGAGCTAAAGAGGCGCGGCCTAGCGGTACTCTTGGGTACTTCGTCCTTACGGTCGTCTGCATCATCAGACTTTAGCTGACAACAATTCATATTATCGGCTAATATTTGCAGCTATGGCGACAAATTACTGCTTGGCTACACATCTGACACGTAACCGATGTGCTCTCCAAACCACAACACTTGCATTTCAGAACATGTCTTTTACACATGTCTACAAAATCACCTTCACCTTCAAATACAGTTTCCTTGCGACTGACAGAGACGTAGGCAAAGTTTAAAGTTGCTATTTCCATTAAATCTCGTTAATCAGAAAAACGGTAATTTACACCTGCAGCGGAACAAAATTCCGTTTCGCCCAGCGTCTGGCTGGAACCCACGACCATGGGATTAAGTGTCTGACGCTCTACCGACTGAGATAGCCGGCTACCTCGGTGAATACTTGCCGGGTAGCACGTCACACAGTACTCGTTTGGGTTGGGTGGTCCCATACAGCATCTCTCCATGCTGCCTAATGTTTTCCTAACGTCACACTCGTCACGCACTTCACTTTTATGTCATAATCATTTCTGAGAGGCAAAGAAATTGTATGACAACAAGCAGAGCTAGTGGCGTCAAAATTAACACACATACTTTATGTGACTCAAAAGCCGAACGAGTTACTTTCCGACGTTGTTTTAGATGTGCAAGTGCCAGTCAAAACTCGCGGTGTCGGCACTCTGCCGACCATTTCGCTAGTTAACACCGGTCTTGCTGTGTGTGTTTCAAGCTCAAGAGCATCTCCAAGCAAAAAATGGTCAACAGCAACATTCAGACGGTTTCGTACTGCTCAATTGCTACATTAAAACGGTATGTTTCTTTTTCAGAACTGGAAAAACACAAGCGTGACAGCATTCGAACCTGTAATCTTCAGAGCCGAAGTCCGACGCCTTATCCATTAGGCCACACGGACACTGACGACCAACATTTACATGTATACGACTCATCGCGAAACGCTCACACCCCTGAGGATTTGTGTTTTCGTTCTACACAGCCGCTGCCCCTTGCTCTTTCCCACTTATTCGTTACATTCAACCTCTGACGAGACCGACCAAATATAGACTGAGAAACAAGACCACACACTTTGTGCATTCGGAATCGAAGGCAGGGCGTCCCTCGCCGCATTTGCTACGATGGCCATTTGCTACTTCTGCAGAAGCGGCGGCGACGACGACGACGACGACGACGACGACGATCGCGAGAGGCTCTGAGATATGTGAGAAATACATCTATAAAATGTAATTCAGACTGCCTCGTCCCACCTTATGCTGTACCGCTTTGGCAAATGCTTTATCTGCGCCATTCGCCTTATTCACATCTGAGAGTAAATCTTAAAAAAACGCCTGTCGCTAATTGTTCGTCATCACAGGTACTGTTTGCTATACGGCCACGACGCGCAACTGATTTCCAAAATTCATCTTTCTCCTGTGAGGATGGAACTTACGACCCCTGGTTTATTAGACCAGTGCTCTACCACTGAGCTAAAGAGGCGCGGCCTAGCGGTACTCTTGGGTACTTCGTCCTTACGGTCGTCTGCATCATCAGACTTTAGCTGACAACAATTCATATTATCGGCTAATATTTGCAGCTATGGCGACAAATTACTGCTTGGCTACACATCTGACACGTAACCGATGTGCTCTCCAAACCACAACACTTGCATTTCAGAACATGTCTTTTACACATGTCTACAAAATCACCTTCACCTTCAAATACAGTTTCCTTGCGACTGACAGAGACGTAGGCAAAGTTTAAAGTTGCTATTTCCATTAAATCTCGTTAATCAGAAAAACGGTAATTTACACCTGCAGCGGAACAAAATTCCGTTTCGCCCAGCGTCTGGCTCGAACCCACGACCCTGGGATTAAGTGTCTGACGCTCTACCGACTGAGATAGCCGGCTACCTCGGAGAATATTTGCCGGGTAGCACGTCACACAGTACTCGTTTGGGTTGGGTGGTCCCATACAGCATCTCTCCATGCTGCCTAATGTTTTCCTAACGTCACACTCGTCACGCACTTCACTTTTATGTCATAATCATTTCTGAGAGGCAAAGAAATTGCATGACAACAAGCAGAGCTAGTGGCGTCAAAATTAACACACATACTTTATGTGACTCAAAAGCCGAACGAGTTACTTTCCGACGTTGTTTTAGATGTGCAAGTGCCAGTCAAAACTCGCGGTGTCGGCACTCTGCCGACCATTTCGTTAGTTAACACCGGTCTTGCTGTGTGTGTTTCAAGCTCAAGAGCATCTCCAAGCAAAAAATGGTCAACAGCAACATTCAGACGGTTTCGTACTGCTCAATTGCTACATTAAAACGGTATGTTTCTTTTTCAGAACTGGAAAAACACAAGCGTGACAGCATTCGAACCTGTAATCTTCAGATACAAAGTCCGACGCCTTATCCATTAGGCCACACGGTCACTGACGACCAACATTTACATATATACGACTCATCTCGAAACGCTCACACCCCTGAGGATTTGTGTTTTCGTTCTACACAGCCGCTGCCCCTTGCTCTTTCCCACTTATTCGTTACATTCAACCTCTGACGAGACCGACCAAATATAGACTGAGAAACAAGACCACACACTTTGTGCATTCGGAATCGAAGGCAGGGCGTCCCTCGCCGCATTTGCTACGATGGCCATTTGCTACTTCTGCAGAAGCGGCGGCGGCGACGACGACGACGACGACGACGACGACGACGACGACGACGAAGATCGCGAGAGACTCTGAGAAATGTGAGAAATACATCTATAAAATGTAATTCAGACTGCCTCGTCCCACCTTATGCTGTACCGCTTTGGCAAATGCTTTATCTGCGCCATTCGCCTTAATCACATCTGAGAGTAAATCTTAAAAAAACGCCTGTCGCTAATTGTTCGTCATCACAGGTACTGTTTGCTATACGGCCACGACGCGCAACTGATTTCCAAAATTCATCTTTCTCCTGTGAGGATGGAACTTACGACCCCTGGTTTATTAGACCAGTGCTCTGCCACTGAGCTAAAGAGGCGCGGCCTAGCGGTACTCTTGGGTACTTCGTCCTTACGGTCGTCTGCATCATCAGACTTTAGCTGACAACAATTCATATTATCGGCTAATATTTGCAGCTATGGCGACAAATTACTGCTTGGCTACACATCTGACACGTAACCGATGTGCTCTCCAAACCACAACACTTGCATTTCAGAACATGTCTTTCATACATGTCTACAAAATCACCTTCACCTTCAAATACAATTTTCCTTGCGACTGACAGAGACGTAGGCAAAGTTTAATGTTGCTATTTCCATTAAATCTCGTTAATCAGAAAAACGGTAATTTACATCTGCAGCGGAACAAAATAACGTTCGCGCCCAGCGTGGGGCTCGAACCAACAAACCTACGATTAAGATTCTCACGCTCCACCGACTGAACTAGCCGGCTGCCTCGGGAATACCTGCCGGGTAGCACGTCACACAGTACTCGTTTGGGTTGGGTGGTCCCATACAGAATCTCTCCATGCTGCCTAATGTTTTCCTAACGTCACACTCGTCACGTACTTCACTTTTATGTCATAATCATTTCTGAGAGGCAAAGAAATTGCATGACAACAAGCAGAGCTAGTGGCGTCAAAATTAACACACATACTTTATGTGACTCAAAAGCCGAACGAGTTACTTTCCGACGTTGTTTTAGATGTGCAAGTGATAGTCAAAACTCGCTGTGTCGGGACTCTGCCGACCATTTCGCTAGTTAACACCGGTCTTGTTGTGTGTGTTTCAAGCTCAAGAGCATCTCCAAGCAAAAAATGGTCAACAGCAACATTCAGACGGTTTCGTACTACTCAATTGCTACATTAAAACGGTATGTTTCTTTTTCAGAACTGGAAAAACACAAGCGTGAGAGCATTCGAACCTGTAATCTTCAAGTCTGAAGTCCGACGCCTTATCCATTAGGCCACACGGTCACTCACAACAAACATTTACACGTATACGACTCATCTCGAAACGCTCACACCCCTGAGGATTTGTGTTTTCGTTCTACACAGCCGCTGCCCCTTGCTCTTTCCCACCCATTCGTTACATTCAACCTCGGACGAGACCGACCAAATATAGACTGAGAAACAAGACCACACACTTTGTGCATTCGGAATCGAAGGCAGGGCGTCCCTCGCCGCATTTGCTACGATGGCCATTTGCTACTTCTGCAGAAGCGGCGGCGGCGACGACGACGACGACGACGACGACGACAAAGATCGCGAGAGGCTCTGAGATATGTGAGAAATACATCTATAAAATGTAATTCAGACTGCCTCGTCCCACCTTATGCTGTACCGCTATGGCAAATGCTTTATCGGCGCCATTCGCCTTAATCACATCTGAGAGTAATTCTTAAAAAAACGCCTGTCTCTGATTGTTCGTCATCGCAGGTACTGTTTGCTATACGGCCACGACGCGCAACTGATTTCCAAAATTCATCTTTCTCCTGTGAGGATGGAACTTACGACCCCTGGTTTATTAGACCAGTGCTCTACCACTGAGCTAAATAGGCGCGGCCTAGCAGTACTCTTGGGTACTTCGTCCTTACGGTCGTCTGCATCATCAGACTTTAGCTGACAACACTTCATATTACCGGCTAATATTTGCAGCTATGGCGACAAATTACTGCTTGGCTAGACATCTGACACGTAACCGATGTGCTCTCAAAACAACAACACTTGCATTTCAGAACATGTCTTTCACACATGTCTACAAAATCACCTTCACCTTCAAATACAGTTTCCTTGGGACTGGCAGAGACGTAGGCAAAGTTTAATGTTGCTATTTCTATTAAATCACGTTAATCAGAAAACGGTAATTTACATCTGCAGCGGAACAAAATTCAGTTCCGCACAGCGTCTGGCTCGAACCCACGACCCTGGGATTAAGAGTCTGACCCTCTACCGACTGAGCTAGCCGGCTACCTCGATGAATACCTGCCGGGTAGCACGTCACACAGTACTCGTTTGGGTTGGGTGGTCCCATACAGCATCTCTCCATGCTGCCTAATGTTTTCCTAACGTCACACTCGTCACGCACTTCACTTTTATGTCATAATCATTTCTGAGAGGCAAAGAAATTGCATGACAACAAGCAGAGCTAGTGGCGTCAAAATTAACACACATACTTTATGTCACTCAAAAGCCGAACGAGTTACTTTCCGACGTTGTTTTAGATGTGCAAGTGCCAGTCAAAACTCGCGGTGTCGGCACTCTGCCGACCATTTCGTTAGTTAACACCGGTCTTGCTGTGTGTGTTTCAAGCTCAAGAGCATCTCCAAGCAAAAAATGGTCAACAGCAACATTCAGACGGTTTCGTACTGCTCAATTGCTACATTAAAACGGTATGTTTCTTTTTCAGAACTGGAAAAACACAAGCGTGACAGCATTCGAACCTGTAATCTTCAGATCCGAAGTCCGACGCCTTATCCATTAGGCCACACGGTCACTGACGACCAACATTTACATATATACGACTCATCTCGAAACGCTCACACCCCTGAGGATTTGTGTTTTCGTTCTACACAGCCGCTGCCCCTTGCTCTTTCCCACTTATTCGTTACATTCAACCTCTGACGAGACCGACCAAATATAGACTGAGAAACAAGACCACACACTTTGGGCATTCGGAATCGAAGGCAGGGCGTCCCTCGCCGCATTTGCTACGATGGCCATTTGCTACGATGGCCATTTGCTACTTCTGCAGAAGCGGCGGCGACGACGACGACGACGACGACGACGACGAAGATCGCGAGAGACTCTGAGATATGTGAGAAATACATCTATAAAATGTAATTCAGACTGCCTCGTCCCACCTTATGCTGTACCGCTTTGGCAAATGCTTTATCTGCGCCATTCGCCTTAATCACATCTGAGAGTAAATCTTAAAAAAACGCCTGTCGCTAACTGTTCGTCATCACAGGTACTGTTTGCTATACGGCCACGACGCCCAACCGATTTCCAAAATTCATCTTTCTCCTGTGAGGATGGAACTTACAACCCCTGGTTTATTAGACCAGTGCTCTACCACCGAGCTAAAGAGGTGCGGCGTAGTGGTACTCTTGGGTAGTTCGTCCTTACGGTCGTCTGCATCATCAGACTTTAGCTGACAACAATTCATATTATCGGCTAATATTTGCAGCTATGGCGACAAATTACTGCTTGGCTACACATCTGACACGTAACCGATGTGCTCTCCAAACCACAACACTTGCATTTCAGAACATGTCTTTTACACATGTCTACAAAATCACCTTCACCTTCAAATACAGTTTCCTTGCGACTGACAGAGACGTAGGCAAAGTTTAAAGTTGCTATTTCCATTAAATCTCGTTAATCAGAAAAACGGTAATTTACACCTGCAGCGGAACAAAATTCCGTTTCGCCCAACGTCTTGCTGGAACCCACGACCATGGGATTAAGTGTCTGACGCTCTACCGACTGAGATAGCCGGCTACCTCGGTGAATACTTGCCGGGTAGCACGTCACACAGTACTCGTTTGGGTTGGGTGGTCCCATACAGCATCTCTCCATGCTGCCTAATGTTTTCCTAACGTCACACTCGTCACGTACTTCACTTTTATGTCATAATCATTTCTGAGAGGCAAAGAAATTGCATGACAACAAGCAGAGCTAGTGGCGTCAAAATTAACACACATACTTTATGTGACTCAAAAGCCGAACGAGTTACTTTCCGACGTTGTTTTAGATGTGCAAGTGCCAGTCAAAACTCGCGGTGTCGGCACTCTGCCGACCATTTCGCTAGTTAACACCGGTCTTGCTGTGTGTGTTTCAAGCTCAAGAGCATCTCCAAGCAAAAAATGGTCAACAGCAACATTCAGACGGTTTCGTACTGCTCAATTGCTACATTAAAACGGTATGTTTCTTTTTCAGAACTGGAAAAACACAACCGTGACAGCATTCGAACCTGTAATCTTCAGAGCCGAAGTCCGACGCCTTATCCATTAGGCCACACGGTCACTGACGACCAACATTTACATGTATACGACTCATCTCGAAACGCTCACACCCCTGAGGATTTGTGTTTTCGTTCTACACAGCCGCTGCCCCTTGCTCTTTCCCACTTATTCGTTACATTCAACCTCTGACGAGACCGACCAAATATAGACTGAGAAACAAGACCACACACTTTGTGCATTCGGAATCGAAGGCAGGGCGTCCCTCGCCGCATTTGCTACGATTGCCATTTGCTACTTCTGCAGAAGCTCCGGCGGCGACGACGACGACGACGACGACGACGACGACGAAGATCGCGAGAGACTCTGAGATATGTGAGAAATTCATCTATAAAATGTAATTCAGACTGCCTCGTCCCACCTTATGCTGTACCGCTTTGGCAAATGCTTTATCTGCGGCATTCGCCTTAATCACATCTGAGAGTAAATCTTAAAAAAACGCCTCTCGCTAATTGTTCGTCATCACAGGTACTGTTTGCTATACGGCCACGACGCGCAACTGATTTCCAAAATTCATCTTTCTCCTGTGAGGATGGAACTTACGACCCCTGGTTTATTAGACCAGTGCTCTACCACTGAGCTAAATAGGCGCGGCCTAGCAGTACTCTTGGGTACTTCGTCCTTACGGTCGTCTGCATCATCAGACTTTAGCTGACAACACTTCATATTACCGGCTAATATTTGCAGCTATGGCGACAAATTACTGCTTGGCTAGACATCTGACACGTAACCGATGTGCTCTCAAAACAACAACACTTGCATTTCAGAACATGTCTTTCACACATGTCTACAAAATCACCTTCACCTTCAAATACAGTTTCCTTGGGACTGGCAGAGACGTAGGCAAAGTTTAATGTTGCTATTTCTATTAAATCACGTTAATCAGAAAACGGTAATTTACATCTGCAGCGGAACAAAATTCCGTTCCGCCCAGCGTCTGGCTCGAACCCACGACCCTGGGATTAAGAGTCTGACCCTCTACCGACTGAGCTAGCCGGCTACCTCGATGAATACCTGCCGGGTAGCACGTCACACAGTACTCGTTTGGGTTGGGTGGTCCCATACAGCATCTCTCCATGCTGCCTAATGTTTTCCTAACGTCACACTCGTCACGCACTTCACTTTTATGTCATAATCATTTCTGAGAGGCAAAGAAATTGCATGACAACAAGCAGAGCTAGTGGCGTCAAAATTAACACACATACTTTATGTGACTCAAAAGCCGAACGAGTTACTTTCCGACGTTGTTTTAGATGTGCAAGTGCCAGTCAAAACTCGCGGTGTCGGCACTCTGCCGACCATTTCGTTAGTTAACACCGGTCTTGCTGTGTGTGTTTCAAGCTCAAGAGCATCTCCAAGCAAAAAATGGTCAACAGCAACATTCAGACGGTTTCGTACTGCTCAATTGCTACATTAAAACGGTATGTTTCTTTTTCAGAACTGGAAAAACACAAGCGTGACAGCATTCGAACCTGTAATCTTCAGATCCGAAGTCCGACGCCTTATCCATTAGGCCACACGGTCACTGACGACCAACATTTACATATATACGACTCATCTCGAAACGCTCACACCCCTGAGGATTTGTGTTTTCGTTCTACACAGCCGCTGCCCCTTGCTCTTTCCCACTTATTCGTTACATTCAACCTCTGACGAGACCGACCAAATATAGACTGAGAAACAAGACCACACACTTTGGGCATTCGGAATCGAAGGCAGGGCGTCCCTCGCCGCATTTGCTACGATGGCCATTTGCTACTTCTGCAGAAGCGGCGGCGACGACGACGACGACGACGACGACAACGAAGATCGCGAGAGACTCTGAGATATGTGAGAAATACATCTATAAAATGTAATTCAGACTGCCTCGTCCCACCTTATGCTGTACCGCTTTGGCAAATGCTTTATCTGCGCCATTCGCCTTAATCACATCTGAGAGTAAATCTTAAAAAAACGCCTGTCGCTAACTGTTCGTCATCACAGGTACTGTTTGCTATACGGCCACGACGCCCAACTGATTTCCAAAATTCATCTTTCTCCTGTGAGGATGGAACTTACAACCCCTGGTTTATTAGACCAGTGCTCTACCACTGAGCTAAAGAGGTGCGGCGTAGTGGTACTCTTGGGTAGTTCGTCCTTACGGTCGTCTGCATCATCAGACTTTAGCTGACAACAATTCATATTATCGGCTAATATTTGCAGCTATGGCGACAAATTACTGCTTGGCTACACATCTGACACGTAACCGATGTGCTCTCCAAACCACAACACTTGCATTTCAGAACATGTCTTTTACACATGTCTACAAAATCACCTTCACCTTCAAATACAGTTTCCTTGCGACTGACAGAGACGTAGGCAAAGTTTAAAGTTGCTATTTCCATTAAATCTCGTTAATCAGAAAAACGGTAATTTACACCTGCAGCGGAACAAAATTCCGTTTCGCCCAGCGTCTGGCTGGAACCCACGACCATGGGATTAAGTGTCTGACGCTCTACCGACTGAGATAGCCGGCTACCTCGGTGAATACTTGCCGGGTAGCACGTCACACAGTACTCGTTTGGGTTGGGTGGTCCCATACAGCATCTCTCCATGCTGCCTAATGTTTTCCTAACGTCACACTCGTCACGTACTTCACTTTTATGTCATAATCATTTCTGAGAGGCAAAGAAATTGCATGACAACAAGCAGAGCTAGTGGCGTCAAAATTAACACACATACTTTATGTGACTCAAAAGCCGAACGAGTTACTTTCCGACGTTGTTTTAGATGTGCAAGTGCCAGTCTAAACTCGCGGTGTCGGCACTCTGCCGACCATTTCGCTAGTTAACACCGGTCTTGCTGTGTGTGTTTCAAGCTCAAGAGCATCTCCAAGCAAAAAATGGTCAACAGCAACATTCAGACGGTTTCGTACTGCTCAATTGCTACATTAAAACGGTATGTTTCTTTTTCAGAACTGGAAAAACACAACCGTGACAGCATTCGAACCTGTAATCTTCAGAGCCGAAGTCCGACGCCTTATCCATTAGGCCACACGGTCACTGACGACCAACATTTACATGTATACGACTCATCTCGAAACGCTCACACCCCTGAGGATTTGTGTTTTCGTTCTACACAGCCGCTGCCCCTTGCTCTTTCCCACTTATTCGTTACATTCAACCTCTGACGAGACCGACCAAATATAGACTGAGAAACAAGACCACACACTTTGTGCATTCGGAATCGAAGGCAGGGCGTCCCTCGCCGCATTTGCTACGATTGCCATTTGCTACTTCTGCAGAAGCTCCGGCGGCGACGACGACGACGACGACGACGACGACGACGAAGATCGCGAGAGACTCTGAGATATGTGAGAAATTCATCTATAAAATGTAATTCAGACTGCCTCGTCCCACCTTATGCTGTACCGCTTTGGCAAATGCTTTATCTGCGCCATTCGCCTTAATCACATCTGAGAGTAAATCTTAAAAAAACGCCTGTCGCTAATTGTTCGTCATCACAGGTACTGTTTGCTATACGGCCACGACGCGCAACTGATTTCCAAAATTCATCTTTCTCCTGTGAGGATGGAACTTACGACCCCTGGTTTATTAGACCAGTGCTCTACCACTGAGCTAAAGAGGCGCGGCCTAGCGGTACTCTTGGGTACTTCGTCCTTACGGTCGTCTGCATCATCAGACTTTAGCTGACAACAATTCATATTATCGGCTAATATTTGCAGCTATGGCGACAAATTTCTGCTTGGCTACACATCTGACACGTAACCGATGTGCTCTCCAAACCACAACACTTGCATTTCAGAACATGTCTTTTACACATGTCTACAAAATCACCTTCACCTTCAAATACAGTTTCCTTGCGACTGACAGAGACGTAGGCAAAGTTTAAAGTTGCTATTTCCATTAAATCTCGTTAATCAGAAAAACGGTAATTTACACCTCCAGCGGAACAAAATTCAGTTTCGCCCAGCGTCTGGCTGGAACCCACGACCATGGGATTAAGTGTCTGACGCTCTACCGACTGAGATAGCCGGCTACCTCGGTGAATACTTGCCGGGTAGCACGTCACACAGTACTCGTTTGGGTTGGGTGGTCCCATACAGCATCTCTCCATGCTGCCTAATGTTTTCCTAACGTCACACTCGTCACGTACTTCACTTTTATGTCATAATCATTTCTGAGAGGCAAAGAAATTGCATGACAACAAGCAGAGCTAGTGGCGTCAAAATTAACACACATACTTTATGTGACTCAAAAGCCGAACGAGTTACTTTCCGACGTTGTTTTAGATGTGCAAGTGCCAGTCAAAACTCGCGGTGTCGGCACTCTGCCGACCATTTCGCTAGTTAACACCGGTCTTGCTGTGTGTGTTTCAAGCTCAAGAGCATCTCCAAGCGAAAAATGGTCAACAGCAACATTCAGACGGTTTCGTACTGCTCAATTGCTACATTAAAACGGTATGTTTCTTTTTCAGAACTGGAAAAACACAAGCGTGACAGCATTCGAACCTGTAATCTTCAGATACAAAGTCCGACGCCTTATCCATTAGGCCACACGGTCACTGACGACCAACATTTACATATATACGACTCATCTCGAAACGCTCAAACCCCTGAGGATTTGTGTTTTCGTTCTACACAGCCGCTGCCCCTTGCTCTTTCCCACTTATTCGTTACATTCAACCTCTGACGAGACCGACCAAATATAGACTGAGAAACAAGACCACACACTTTGTGCATTCGGAATCGAAGGCAGGGCGTCCCTCGCCGCATTTGCTACGATGGCCATTTGCTACTTCTGCAGAAGCGGCGGCGGCGGCGACGACGACGACGACGACGACGAAGATCGCGAGAGACTCTGAGAAATGTGAGAAATACATCTATAAAATGTAATTCAGACTGCCTCGTCCCACCTTATGCTGTACCGCTTTGGCAAATGCTTTATCTGCGCCATTCGCCTTAATCACATCTGAGAGTAAATCTTAAAAAAACGCCTGTCGCTAATTGTTCGTCATCACAGGTACTGTTTGCTATACGGCCACGACGCGCAACTGATTTCCAAAATTCATCTTTCTCCTGTGAGGATGGAACTTACGACCCCTGGTTTATTAGACCAGTGCTCTGCCACTGAGCTAAAGAGGCGCGGCCTAGCGGTACTCTTGGGTACTTCGTCCTTACGGTCGTCTGCATCATCAGACTTTAGCTGACAACAATTCATATTATCGGCTAATATTTGCAGCTATGGCGACAAATTACTGCTTGGCTACACATCTGACACGTAACCGATGTGCTCTCCAAACCACAACACTTGCATTTCAGAACATGTCTTTCATACATGTCTACAAAATCACCTTCACCTTCAAATACAATTTTCCTTGCGACTGACAGAGACGTAGGCAAAGTTTAATGTTGCTATTTCCATTAAATCTCGTTAATCAGAAAAACGGTAATTTACATCTGCAGCGGAACAAAATAACGTTCGCGCCCAGCGTGGGGCTCGAACCAACAAACCTACGATTAAGATTCTCACGCTCCACCGACTGAACTAGCCGGCTGCCTCGGGAATACCTGCCGGGTAGCACGTCACACAGTACTCGTTTGGGTTGGGTGGTCCCATACAGAATCTCTCCATGCTGCCTAATGTTTTCCTAACGTCACACTCGTCACGTACTTCACTTTTATGTCATAATCATTTCTGAGAGGCAAAGAAATTGCATGACAACAAGCAGAGCTAGTGGCGTCAAAATTAACACACATACTTTATGTGACTCAAAAGCCGAACGAGTTACTTTCCGACGTTGTTTTAGATGTGCAAGTGATAGCCAAAACTCGCTGTGTCGGGACTCTGCCGACCATTTCGCTAGTTAACACCGGTCTTGTTGTGTGTGTTTCAAGCTCAAGAGCATCTCCAAGCAAAAAATGGTCAACAGCAACATTCAGACGGTTTCGTACTACTCAATTGCTACATTAAAACGGTATGTTTCTTTTTCAGAACTGGAAAAACACAAGCGTGAGAGCATTCGAACCTGTAATCTTCAAGTCTGAAGTCCGACGCCTTATCCATTAGGCCACACGGTCACTCACAACAAACATTTACACGTATACGACTCATCTCGAAACGCTCACACCCCTGAGGATTTGTGTTTTCGTTCTACACAGCCGCTGCCCCTTGCTCTTTCCCACCCATTCGTTACATTCAACCTCGGACGAGACCGACCAAATATAGACTGAGAAACAAGACCACACACTTTGTGCATTCGGAATCGAAGGCAGGGCGTCCCTCGCCGCATTTGCTACGATGGCCATTTGCTACTTCTGCAGAAGCGGCGGCGGCGGCGACGACGACGACGACGACGACGACAAAGATCGCGAGAGGCTCTGAGATATGTGAGAAATACATCTATAAAATGTAATTCAGACTGCCTCGTCCCACCTTATGCTGTACCGCTATGGCAAATGCTTTATCGGCGCCATTCGCCTTAATCACATCTGAGAGTAATTCTTAAAAAAACGCCTGTCTCTGATTGTTCGTCATCGCAGGTACTGTTTGCTATACGGCCACGACGCGCAACTGATTTCCAAAATTCATCTTTCTCCTGTGAGGATGGAACTTACGACCCATGGTTTATTAGACCAGTGCTCTACCACTGAGCTAAATAGGCGCGGCCTAGCAGTACTCTTGGGTACTTCGTCCTTACGGTCGTCTGCATCATCAGACTTTAGCTGACAACACTTCATATTACCGGCTAATATTTGCAGCTATGGCGACAAATTACTGCTTGGCTAGACATCTGACACGTAACCGATGTGCTCTCAAAACAACAACACTTGCATTTCAGAACATGTCTTTCACACATGTCTACAAAATCACCTTCACCTTCAAATACAGTTTCCTTGGGACTGGCAGAGACGTAGGCAAAGTTTAATGTTGCTATTTCTATTAAATCACGTTAATCAGAAAACGGTAATTTACATCTGCAGCGGAACAAAATTCCGTTCCGCCCAGCGTCTGGCTCGAACCCACGACCCTGGGATTAAGAGTCTGACCCTCTACCGACTGAGCTAGCCGGCTACCTCGATGAATACCTGCCGGGTAGCACGTCACACAGTACTCGTTTGGGTTGGGTGGTCCCATACAGCATCTCTCCATGCTGCCTAATGTTTTCCTAACGTCACACTCGTCACGCACTTCACTTTTATGTCATAATCATTTCTGAGAGGCAAAGAAATTGCATGACAACAAGCAGAGCTAGTGGCGTCAAAATTAACACACATACTTTATGTCACTCAAAAGCCGAACGAGTTACTTTCCGACGTTGTTTTAGATGTGCAAGTGCCAGTCAAAACTCGCGGTGTCGGCACTCTGCCGACCATTTCGTTAGTTAACACCGGTCTTGCTGTGTGTGTTTCAAGCTCAAGAGCATCTCCAAGCAAAAAATGGTCAACAGCAACATTCAGACGGTTTCGTACTGCTCAATTGCTACATTAAAACGGTATGTTTCTTTTTCAGAACTGGAAAAACACAAGCGTGACAGCATTCGAACCTGTAATCTTCAGATACGAAGTCCGACGCCTTATCCATTAGGCCACACGGTCACTGACGACCAACATTTACATATATACGACTCATCTCGAAACGCTCACACCCCTGAGGATTTGTGTTTTCGTTCTACACAGCCGCTGCCCCTTGCTCTTTCCCACTTATTCGTTACATTCAACCTCTGACGAGACCGACCAAATATAGACTGAGAAACAAGACCACACACTTTGGGCATTCGGAATCGAAGGCAGGGCGTCCCTCGCCGCATTTGCTACGATGGCCATTTGCTACTTCTGCAGAAGCGGCGGCGACGACGACGACGACGACGACGACGACGAAGATCGCGAGAGACTCTGAGATATGTGAGAAATACATCTATAAAATGTAATTCAGACTGCCTCGTCCCACCTTATGCTGTACCGCTTTGGCAAATGCTTTATCTGCGCCATTCGCCTTAATCACATCTGAGAGTAAATCTTAAAAAAACGCCTGTCGCTAACTGTTCGTCATCACAGGTACTGTTTGCTATACGGCCACGACGCCCAACTGATTTCCAAAATTCATCTTTCTCCTGTGAGGATGGAACTTACAACCCCTGGTTTATTAGACCAGTGCTCTACCACTGAGCTAAAGAGGTGCGGCGTAGTGGTACTCTTGGGTTGTTCGTCCTTACGGTCGTCTGCATCATCAGACTTTAGCTGACAACAATTCATATTATCGGCTAATATTTGCAGCTATGGCGACAAATTACTGCTTGGCTACACATCTGACACGTAACCGATGTGCTCTCCAAACCACAACACTTGCATTTCAGAACATGTCTTTTACACATGTCTACAAAATCACCTTCACCTTCAAATACAGTTTCCTTGCGACTGACAGAGACGTAGGCAAAGTTTAAAGTTGCTATTTCCATTAAATCTCGTTAATCAGAAAAACGGTAATTTACACCTGCAGCGGAACAAAATTCCGTTTCGCCCAGCGTCTGGCTGGAACCCACGACCATGGGATTAAGTGTCTGACGCTCTACCGACTGAGATAGCCGGCTACCTCGGTGAATACTTGCCGGGTAGCACGTCACACAGTACTCGTTTGGGTTGGGTGGTCCCATACAGCATCTCTCCATGCTGCCTAATG
Organism: Schistocerca gregaria; assembly: GCF_023897955.1. Taxonomy (NCBI): domain Eukaryota; kingdom Metazoa; phylum Arthropoda; class Insecta; order Orthoptera; family Acrididae; genus Schistocerca; species Schistocerca gregaria. Next base: position 15,330,676 of record NW_026061724.1, on the reverse strand, counting down.
TTTTCCTAACGTCACACTCGTCACGTACTTCACTTTTATGTCATAATCATTTCTGAGAGGCAAAGAAATTGCATGACAACAAGCAGAGCTAGTGGCGTCAAAATTAACACACATACTTTATGTGACTCAAAAGCCGAACGAGTTACTTTCCGACGTTGTTTTAGATGTGCAAGTGCCAGTCAAAACTCGCGGTGTCGGCACTCTGCCGACCATTTCGCTAGTTAACACCGGTCTTGCTGTGTGTGTTTCAAGCTCAAGAGCATCTCCAAGCAAAAAATGGTCAACAGCAACATTCAGACGGTTTCGTACTGCTCAATTGCTACATTAAAACGGTATGTTTCTTTTTCAGAACTGGAAAAACACAACCGTGACAGCATTCGAACCTGTAATCTTCAGAGCCGAAGTCCGACGCCTTATCCATTAGGCCACACGGTCACTGACGACCAACATTTACATGTATACGACTCATCTCGAAACGCTCACACCCCTGAGGATTTGTGTTTTCGTTCTACACAGCCGCTGCCCCTTGCTCTTTCCCACTTATTCGTTACATTCAACCTCTGACGAGACCGACCAAATATAGACTGAGAAACAAGACCACACACTTTGTGCATTCGGAATCGAAGGCAGGGCGTCCCTCGCCGCATTTGCTACGATTGCCATTTGCTACTTCTGCAGAAGCTCCGGCGGCGACGACGACGACGACGACGACGACGACGACGACGAAGATCGCGAGAGACTCTGAGATATGTGAGAAATTCATCTATAAAATGTAATTCAGACTGCCTCGTCCCACCTTATGCTGTACCGCTTTGGCAAATGCTTTATCTGCGCCATTCGCCTTAATCACATCTGAGAGTAAATCTTAAAAAAACGCCTGTCGCTAATTGTTCGTCATCACAGGTACTGTTTGCTATACGGCCACGACGCGCAACTGATTTCCAAAATTCATCTTTCTCCTGTGAGGATGGAACTTACGACCCCTGGTTTATTAGACCAGTGCTCTACCACTGAGCTAAAGAGGCGCGGCCTAGCGGTACTCTTGGGTACTTCGTCCTTACGGTCGTCTGCATCATCAGACTTTAGCTGACAACAATTCATATTATCGGCTAATATTTGCAGCTATGGCGACAAATTACTGCTTGGCTACACATCTGACACGTAACCGATGTGCTCTCCAAACCACAACACTTGCATTTCAGAACATGTCTTTTACACATGTCTACAAAATCACCTTCACCTTCAAATACAGTTTCCTTGCGACTGACAGAGACGTAGGCAAAGTTTAAAGTTGCTATTTCCATTAAATCTCGTTAATCAGAAAAACGGTAATTTACACCTGCAGCGGAACAAAATTCCGTTTCGCCCAGCGTCTGGCTGGAACCCACGACCATGGGATTAAGTGTCTGACGCTCTACCGACTGAGATAGCCGGCTACCTCGGTGAATACTTGCCGGGTAGCACGTCACACAGTACTCGTTTGGGTTGGGTGGTCCCATACAGCATCTCTCCATGCTGCCTAATGTTTTCCTAACGTCACACTCGTCACGAACTTCACTTTTATGTCATAATCATTTCTGAGAGGCAAAGAAATTGCATGACAACAAGCAGAGCTAGTGGCGTCAAAATTAACACACATACTTTATGTGACTCAAAAGCAGAACGAGTTACTTTCCGACGTTGTTTTAGATGTGCAAGTGCCAGTCAAAACTCGCGGTGTCGGCACTCTGCCGACCATTTCGCTAGTTAACACCGGTCTTGCTGTGTGTGTTTCAACCTCAAGAGCATCTCCAAGCAAAAAATGGTCAACAGCAACATTCAGACGGTTTCGTACTGCTCAATTGCTACATTAAAACGGTATGTTTCTTTTTCAGAACTGGAAAAACACAAGCGTGACAGCATTCGAACCTTTAATCTTCAGAGCCGAAGTCCGACGCCTTATCCATTAGGCCACACGGTCACTGACGACCAACATTTACATGTATACGACTCATCTCGAAACGCTCACACCCCTGAGGATTTGTGTTTTCGTTCTACACAGCCGCTGCCCCTTGCTCTTTCCCACTTATTCCTTACATTCAACCTCTGACGAGACCGACCAAATATAGACTGAGAAACCAGACCACACACTTTTGTGCATTCGGAATCGAAGGCAGGGCGTCCCTCGCCGCATTTGCTATGATGGCCATTTGCTACTTCTGCAAAAGCGGCGGCGGCGGCGACGACGACGACGAATATCGCGAGAGGCTTTGAGATATGTGAGAAATACATCTATAAAATGTAATTCAGACTGCCTCGTCCCACCTTATGCTGTACCGCTTTGGCAAATGCTTTATCTGCGCCATTCGCCTTAATCGCATCTGAGAGTAATTCTTAAAAAAACGCCTGTTGCTAATTGTTCGTCATCACAGGTACTGTTTGCTATACGGCCACGACGCGCAACTGATTTCCAAAATTCATCTTTCTCCTGTGAGGATGGAACTTACGACCCCTGGTTTATAAGACCAGTGCTCTACCACTGAGCTAAATAGGCGCGGCCTAGTGGTACTCTTGAGTACTTCGTCCTTACGGTCGTCTGCATCATCAGACTTTAGCTGACAACACTTCATATTACCGGCTAATATTTGCAGCTATGGCGACAAATTACTGCTTGGCTACACATCTGACACGTAACCGATGTGCTCTCCAAACAACAACACTTGCATTTCAGAACATGTCTTTCACACATGTCTACAAAATCACCTTCACCTTCAAATACAGTTTCCTTGCGACTGACAGAGACGTAGGCAAAGTTTAATGTTGCTATTTCTATTAAATCACGTTAATCAGAAAACGGTAATTTACATCTGCAGCGGAACAAAATTCCGTTCCGCCCAGCGTCTGGCTCGAACCCACGACCCTGGGAGTAAGAGTCTGACGCTCTACCGACTGAGCTAGCCGGCTACCTCGATGAATACCTGCCGGGTAGCACGTCACACAGTACTCGTTTGGGTTGGGTGGTCCCATACAGAATCTCTCCATGCTGCCTAATATTTTCCTAACGTCACACTCGTCACGTACTTCACTTTTATGTCATAATCATTTCTGAGAGGCAAAGAAATTGCATGACAACAAGCAGAGCTAGTGGAGTCAAAATTAACACACATACTTTATGTGACTCAAAAGCCGAACGAGTTACTTTCCGACGTTGTTTTAGATGTGCAAGTGATAGTCAAAACTCGCTGTGTCGGGACTCTGCCGACCATTTCGCTAGTTAACACCGGTCTTGTTGTGTGTGTTTCAAGCTCAAGAGCATCTCCAAGCAAAAAATGGTCAACAGCAACATTCAGACGGTTTCGTACTGCTCAATTGCTACATTAAAACGGTATGTTTCTTTTTCAGAACTGGAAAAACACAAGCGTGAGAGCATTCGAACCTGTAATCTTCAAGTCTTAAGTCCGACGCCTTATCCATTAGGCCATCGTCCCACCTTATGCTGTACCGCTTTGGCAAATGCTTTATCGGCGCCATTCGCCTTAATCACATCTGAGAGTAATTCTTAAAAAAACGCCTGTCTCTAATTGTTCGTCATCACAGGTACTGTTTGCTATACGGCCACGACGCGCAACTGATTTCCAAAATTCATCTTTCTCCTGTGAGGATGGAACTTACGACCCCTGGTTTATTAGACCAGTGCTCTACCACTGAGCTAAATAGGCGCGGCCTAGTGGTACTCTTGAGTACTTCGTCCTTACGGTCGTCTGCATCATCAGACTTTAGCTGACAACACTTCATATTACCGGCTAATATTTGCAGCTATGGCGACAAATTACTGCTTGGCTACACATCTGACACGTAACCGATGTGCTCTCCAAACAACAACACTTGCATTTCAGAACATGTCTTTCACACATGTCTACAAAATCACCTTCACCTTCAAATACAGTTTCCTTGCGACTGACAGAGACGTAGGCAAAGTTTAATGTTGCTATTTCTATTAAATCACGTTAATCAGAAAACGGTAATTTACATCTGCAGCGGAACAAAATTCCGTTCCGCCCAGCGTCTGGCTCGAACCCACGACCCTGGGATTAAGAGTCTGACGCTCTACCGACTGAGCTAGCCGGCTACCTCGACGAATACCTGCCGGGTAGCACGTCACACAGTACTCGTTTGGGTTGGGTGGTCCCATACAGAATCTCTCCATGCTGCCTAATGTTTTCCTAACGTCACACTCGTCACGTACTTCACTTTTATGTCATAATCATTTCTGAGAGGCAAAGAAATTGCATGACAACAAGCAGAGCTAGTGGCGTCAAAATTAACACACATACTTTATGTGACTCAAAAGCCGAACGAGTTACTTTCCGACGTTGTTTTAGATGTGTAAGTGCCAGTCAAAAACTCGCGGTGTCGGCACTCTGCCGACCATTTCGCTAGTTAACACCGGTCTTGCTGTGTGTGTTTCAAGCTCAAGAGCATCTCCAAGCAAAAAATGGTCAACAGCAACATTCAGACGGTTTCGTACTGCTCAATTGCTACATTAAAACGGTATGTTCCTTTTTCAGAACTGGAAAACACGAGTGAGACAGCATCGAACCTGTATTATGCAGATCCGAAGTCCGACGCCTTATCCATTAGACCACACGGTCACTGACAACAAACATTTACAGGTATACGACTTATCTCGAAACGCTCACACCCCTGAGGATTTGTGTTTTCGTTCTACACAGCCGCTGCCCCTTGCTCTTTCCCACCCATTCGTTACATTCAACCTCTGACGAGACCGACCAAATATAGACTGAGAAACAAGACCACACACTTTGTGCATTCGGAATCGAAGGCAGGGCGTCCCTCGCCGCATTTGCTACGATGGCCATTTGCTACTTCTGCAGAAGCGGCAGCGGCGACGACGACGAATATCGCGAGAGGCTCTGAGATGTGTGAGAAATACATCTATAAAATGTAATTCAGACTGCCTCGTCCCACCTTATGCTGTACCGCTTTGGCAAATGCTTTATCTGCGCCATTCGTCTTAATCACATCTGAGAGTAATTCTTAAATAAACGCCTGTCGCTAATTGTTCGTCATCACAGGTACTGTTTGCTATACGGCCACGACGCGCAACTGATTTCCAAAATTCATCTTTCTCCTGTGAGGATGGAACTTACGACCCCTGGTTTATTAGACCAGTGCTCTACCACTGAGCTAAAGAGGCGCGGCCTAGCGGTACTCTTGGGTACTTCGTCCTTACGGTCGTCTGCATCATCAGACTTTAGCTGACAACACTTCATATTACCGGCTAATATTTACAGCTATGGCGACAAATTACTGCTTGGCTACACTTCTGACACGTAACCGACGTGCTCTCCAAACAACAACACTTGCATTTCAGAACATGTCTTTCACACATGTCTACAAAATCACCTTCACCTTCAAATACAGTTTCCTTGCGACTGACAGAGACGTAGGCAAAGTTTAATGTTGCTATTTCCATTAAATCTCGTTAATCAGAAAAACGGTAATTTAAATCTGCAGCGGAACAAAATTCCGTTCCGCCCAGCGTCTGCCTCGAACCTCCGACCCTGGGACTAACAGTCTGACGCTCTACCGACTGAGCTAGCCTGCTACCTCGATGAATACCTGCCGGGTAGCACGTCACACAGTACTCGCTTGGGTTGGGTGGTCTCATACAGAATCTCTCCATGCTGCCTAATGTTTTCCTAACGTCACACTCGTCACGTACTTCACTTTTATGTCATAATCATTTCTGAGAGGCAAAGAAATTGCATGACAACAAGCAGAGCTAGTGGCGTCAAAATTACCACACATACTTTATGTGACTCAAAAGCCGAACGATTTACTTTCCGACGTTGTTTTAGATATGCAAGTGCCAGTCAAATTTCGCGGTGTCGGCACTCTGCCGACCATTTCGCTAGTTAACACCGGTCTTTCTGTGTGTGTTTCAAGCTCAAGAGCATCTCCAAGCAAAAAATGGTCAACAGCAACATTCAGACGGTTTCGTACTGCTCAATTGCTACATTAAAACGGTATGTTTCTTTTTCAGAACTGGAGAACACGAGCGTGACAGCATTCTAACCTGTAGTCTTCAGATCCGAAGTCCGACGCCTTATCCATTAGGCCACACGGTCACTGACAACAAACATTTACACGTATACGACTCATCTCGAAACGCTCACACCCCTGAGGATTTGTGTTTTCGTTCTACACAGCCGCTGCCCCTTGCTCTTTCCCACCCATTCGTTACATTCAACCTCTGACGAGACCGACCAAATATAGACTGAGAAACAAGACCACACACTTTGTGCATTCGGAATCGAAGGCAGGGCGTCCCTCGCCGCATTTGCTACGATGGCCATTTGCTACTTCTGCAGAAGCGGCAGCGGCGACGACGACGAATATCGCGAGAGGCTCTGAGATGTGTGAGAAATACATCTATAAAATGTAATTCAGACTGCCTCGTCCCACCTTATGCTGTACCGCTTTGGCAAATGCTTTATCTGCGCCATTCGCCTTAATCACATCTGAGAGTAATTCTTAAAAAAAAGCCTGTCGCTAATTGTTCGTCATCACAGGTACTGTTTGCTATACGGCCACGACGCGCAACTGATTTCCAAAATTCATCTTTCTCCTGTGTGGATGGAACTTACGACCCCTGGTTTATTAGACTAGTGCTCTACCACTGAGCTAAAGAGGCGCGGCCTAGCGGTACTCTTGGGTACTTCGTCCTTACGGTCGTCTGCATCATCAGACTTTAGCTGACAACACTTCATATTACCGGCTAATATTTACAGCTATGGCGACAAATTACTGCTTGGCTACACATCTGACACGTAACCGACGTGCTCTCCAAACAACAACACTTGCATTTCAGAACATGTCTTTCACACATGTCTACAAAATTACCTTCACCTTCAAATACAGTTTCCTTGCGACTGACAGAGACGTAGGCAAAGTTTAAAGTTGCTATTTCCATTAAATCTCGATAATCAGAAAAACGGTAATTTACATCTGCAGCGAAACAAAATTCCGTTCCGCCCAGCATCTGGCTCGAACCCACGACCCTGGGATTAAGAGTCTGACGCTCTACCGACTGAGCTAGCCGGCTACCTCGATGAATACCTGCCGGGTAGCACGTCACACAGAACTCGTTTGGGTTGGGTGGTCCCATACAGAATCTCTCCATGCTGCCTAATGTTTTCCTATCGTCACACTCGTCACGTACTTCACTTTTATGTCATAATCATTTCTGAGAGGCAAAGAAATTGCATGACAACAAGCAGAGCTAGTGGCGTCAAAATTAACACACATACTTTATGTGACTCAAAAGCCGAACGAGTTACTTTCCGACGTTGTTTTAGATGTGCAAGTGATAGTCAAAACTCGCTGTGTCGGGACTCTGCCGACCATTTCGCTAGTTAACACCGGTCTTGTTGTGTGTGTTTCAAGCTCAAGAGCATCTCCAAGCAAAAAATGGTCAACAGCAACATTCAGACGGTTTCGTACTGCTCAATTGCTACATTAAAACGGTATGTTTCTTTTTCAGAACTGGAAAAACACAAGCGTGAGAGCATTCGAACCTGTAATCTTCAAGTCTTAAGTCCGACGCCTTATCCATTAGGCCATCGTCCCACCTTATGCTGTACCGCTTTGGCAAATGCTTTATCGGCGCCATTCGCCTTAATCACATCTGAGAGTAATTCTTAAAAAAACGCCTGTCTCTAATTGTTCGTCATCACAGGTACTGTTTGCTATACGGCCACGACGCGCAACTGATTTCCAAAATTCATCTTTCTCCTGTGAGGATGGAACTTACGACCCCTGGTTTATTAGACCAGTGCTCAACCACTGAGCTAAATAGGCGCGGCCTAGTGGTACTCTTGAGTACTTCGTCCTTACGGTCGTCTGCATCATCAGACTTTAGCTGACAACACTTCATATTACCGGCTAATATTTGCAGCTATGGCGACAAATTACTGCTTGGCTACACATCTGACACGTAACCGATGTGCTCTCCAAACAACAACACTTGCATTTCAGAACATGTCTTTCACACATGTCTACAAAATCACCTTCACCTTCAAATACAGTTTCCTTGCGACTGACAGAGACGTAGGCAAAGTTTAATGTTGCTATTTCTATTAAATCACGTTAATCAGAAAACGGTAATTTACATCTGCAGCGGAACAAAATTCCGTTCCGCCCAGCGTCTGGCTCGAACCCACGACCCTGGGATTAAGAGTCTGACGCTCTACCGACTGAGCTAGCCGGCTACCTCGATGAATACCTGCCGGGTAGCACGTCACACAGTACTCGTTTGGGTTGGGTGGTCCCATACAGAATCTCTCCATGCTGCCTAATGTTTTCCTAACGTCACACTCGTCACGTACTTCACTTTTATGTCATAATCATTTCTGAGAGGCAAAGAAATTGCATGACAACAAGCAGAGCAAGTCAAAATTAACACACATACTTTATGTGACTCAAAAGCCGAACGAGTTACTTTCCGACGTTGTTTTAGATGTGTAAGTGCCAGTCAAAAACTCGCGGTGTCGGCACTCTGCCGACCATTTCGCTAGTTAACACCGGTCTTGCTGTGTGTGTTTCAAGCTCAAGAGCATCTCCAAGCAAAAAATGGTCAACAGCAACATTCAGACGGTTTCGTACTGCTCAATTGCTACATTAAAAAGGTATGTTTCTTTTTCAGAACTGGAAAACACGAGTGAGACAGCATCGAACCTGTATTATTCAGATCCGAAGTCCGACGCCTTATCCATTAGACCACACGGTCACTGACAACAAACATTTACACGTATACGACTCATCTCGAAACGCTCACACCCCTGAGGATTTGTGTTTTCGTTCTACACAGCCGCTGCCCCTTGCTCTTTCCCACCCATTCGTTACATTCAACCTCTGACGAGACCAACCAAATATAGACTGAGAAACAAGACCACACACTTTGTGCATTCGGAATCGAAGGCAGGGCGTCCCTCGCCGCATTTGCTACGATGGCCATTTGCTACTTCTGCAGAAGCGGCAGCGGCGACGACGACGAATATCGCGAGAGGCTCTGAGATGTGTGAGAAATACATCTATAAAATGTAATTCAGACTGCCTCGTCCCACCTTATGCTGTACCGCTTTGGCAAATGCTTTATCTGCGCCATTCGCCTTAATCACATCTGAGAGTAATTCTTAAATAAACGCCTGTCGCTAATTGTTCGTCATCACAGGTACTGTTTGCTATACGGCCACGACGCGCAACTGATTTCCAAAATTCATCTTTCTCCTGTGAGGATGGAACTTACGACCCCTGGTTTATTAGACCAGTGCTCTACCACTGAGCTAAAGAGGCGCGGCCTAGCGGTACTCTTGGGTACTTCGTCCTTACGGTCGTCTGCATCATCAGACTTTAGCTGACAACACTTCATATTACCGGCTAATATTTACAGCTATGGCGACAAATTACTGCTTGGCTACACTTCTGACACGTAACCGACGTGCTCTCCAAACAACAACACTTGCATTTCAGAACATGTCTTTCACACATGTCTACAAAATTACCTTCACCTTCAAATACAGTTTCCTTGCGACTGACAGAGACGTAGGCAAAGTTTAAAGTTGCTATTTCCATTAAATCTCGATAATCAGAAAAACGGTAATTTACATCTGCAGCGAAACAAAATTCCGTTCCGCCCAGCGTCTGGCTCGAACCCACGACCCTGGGATTAAGAGTCTGACGCTCTACCGACTGAGCTAGCCGGCTACCTCGATGAATACCTGCCGGGTAGCACGTCACACAGAACTCGTTTGGGTTGGGTGGTCCCATACAGAATCTCTCCATGCTGCCTAATGTTTTCCTAACGTCACACTCGTCACATACTTCACTTATATGTCATAATCATTTCTGAGAGGCAAAGAAATTGCATGACAACAAGCAGAGCTAGTGGCTTCAAAATTAACACACATACTTTATGTGACTCAAAAGCCGAACGAGTTACTTTCCGACGTTGTTTTAGATGTGCAAGTGATAGTCAAAACTCGCTGTGTCGGCACTCTGCCGACCATTTCGCTAGTTAACACCGGTCTTGTTGTGTGTGTTTCAAGCTCAAGAGCATCTCCAAGCAAAAAATGGTCAACAGCAACATTCAGACGGTTTCGTACTGCTCAATTGCTACATTAAAACGGTATGTTTCTTTTTCAGAACTAGAAAAACACAAGCGTGACAGCATTCGAGCCTGTAATCTTCAGATCCGAAGTCCGACGCCTTATCCATTAGGCCACACGGTCACTGACGACCAACATTTACATGTATACGACTCATCTCGAAACGCTCACACCCCTGAGGATTTGTGTTTTCGTTCTACACAGCCGCTGCCCCTTGCTCTTTCCCACCCATTCGTTACATTCAACCTCTGACGAGACCGACCAAATATAGACTGAGAAACAAGACCACACACTTTGTGCATTCGGAATCGAAGGCAGGGCGTCCCTCGCCGCATTTGCTACGATGGCCATTTGCTACTTCTGCAGAAGCGGCGGCGGCGACGACGACGAATATCGCGAGAGGCTCTGAGATATGTGAGAAATACATCTATAAAATGTAATTCAGACTGCCTCGTCCCACCTTATGCTGTACCGCTTTGGCAAATGCTTTATCTGCGCCATTCGCCTTAATCGCATCTGAGAGTAATTCTTAAAAAAACGCCTGTCGCTAATTGTTCGTCATCACAGGTAATGATTGCTATACGGCCACGACGCGCAACTGATTTCCAAAATTCATCTTTCTCCTGTGTGGATGGAACTTACGACCCCTGGGTTATTAGACCAATGCTCTACCACTGAGCTAAAGAGGGGGGCCTGGCGGTACTATTGGGTACTTCGTCCTTACGGTCGTCAGCATCATCAGACCTTAGCTGACAACACTTCATATTACCGGCTAATATTTGCAGCTATGGCGACAAATTACTGCTTGGCTACACATCTGACACGTAACCGATGTGCTCTCCAAACAACAACACTTGCATTTCAGAACATGTCTTTCACACATGTCTACAAAATCACCTTCACCTTCAAATACAGTTTCCTTGCGACTGACAGAGACGTAGGCAAAGTTTAAAGTTGCTATTTCCATTAAATCTCGTTAATCAGAAAAACGGTAATTTACACCTGCAGCGGAACAAAATTCCGTTCCGCCCAGCGTCTGGCTCGAACCCACGACCCTGGGATTAAGAGTCTGACGCTCTACCGACTGAGCTAGCCGGCTACCTCGATGAATACCTGCCGGGTAGCACGTCACACAGTACTCGTTTGGGTTGGGTGGTCCCATACAGAATCTCTCCATGCTGCCTAATGTTTTCCTAACGTCACACTCGTCACATACTTCACTTATATGTCATAATCATTTCTGAGAGGCAAAGAAATTGCATGACAACAAGCAGAGCTAGTGGCTTCAAAATTAACACACATACTTTATGTGACTCAAAAGCCGAACGAGTTACTTTCCGACGTTGTTTTAGATGTGCAAGTGATAGTCAAAACTCGCTGTGTCGGCACTCTGCCGACCATTTCGCTAGTTAACACCGGTCTTGCTGTGTGTGTTTCAAGCTCAAGAGCATCTCCAAGCAAAAAATGGTCAACAGCAACATTCAGACGGTTTCGTACTGCTCAATTGCTACATTAAAACGGTATGTTTCGTTTTCACAACCGGAAAACACGAGCGTGACAGCATTCGAACCTGTAATCTTCAGATCCGAAGTCCGACGCCTTATCCATTTTTTTTTTTTTTTAATGTCCAATATCTGGCTGTTTCTTGTATTTAAAGTCAATCGCAAATAATTAAATACTATGTACAAACGATCCATTAGACCACACGGTCACTGACAACAAACATTTACACGTATACGACTCATCTCGAAACGCTCACACCCCTGAGGATTTGTGTTTTCGTTCTACACAGCCGCTGCCCTTTGCTCTTTCCCACCCATTCGTTACATTCAACCCCTGACGAGACCGACCAAATATAGACTGAGAAACAAGACCACACACTTTGTGCATTCGGAATCGAAGGCAGGGCGTCCCTCGCCGCATTTGCTACGATGGCCATTTGCTACTTCTGCAGAAGCGGCGGCGGCGACGACGACGAATATCGCGAGAGGCTCTGAGATATGTGAGAAATACATCTATAAAATGTAATTCAGACTGCCTCGTCCCACCTTATGCTGTACCGCTTTGGCAAATGCTTTATCTGCGCCATTCGCCTTAATCGCATCTGAGAGTAATTCTTAAAAAAACGCCTGTCGCTATTTGTTTGTCATCACAGGTACTGTTTGCTATACGGCCACGACGCGCAACTGATTTCCAAAATTCATCTTTCTCCTGTGAGGATGGAACTTACGACCCCTGGGTTATTAGACCAATGCGTTGCCACTGAGCTAAAGAGGGGGGCCTGGCGTTATTCTTGGGTACTTCGTCCTTACGGTCGTCAGCATCATCAGACCTTAGCTGACAACACTTCATATTACCGGCTAATATTTGCAGCTATGGCGACAAATTACTGCTTGGCTACACATCTGACACGTAACCGATGTGCTCTCCAAACAACAACTCTTGCATTTCAGAACATGTCTTTCACACATGTCTACAAAATCACCTTCACCTTTAAATACAGTTTCCTTGCGACTGACAGAGACGTAGGCAAAGTTTAAAGTTGCTATTTCCATTAAATCTCGTTAATCAGAAAAACGGTAATTTACACCTGCAGCGGAACAAAATTCCGTTCCGCCCAGCGTCTGGCTCGAACCCACGACCCTGGGACTAAGAGTCTGACGCTCTACCGATTGAGCTAGCCGGCTACCTCGGTGAATACCTGCCGGGTAGCACGTCACACAGTACTCGTTTGGGTTGGGTGGTCCCATACAGAATCTCTCCATGCTGCCTAATGTTTTCCTAACGTCACACTCGTCACGTACTTCACTTTTATGTCATAATCATTTCTGAAAGGCAAAGAAATTGCATGACAACAAGCAGAGCTAGTGGCGTCAAAATTAACACACATACTTTATGTGACTCAAAAGCCGAACGAGTTACTTTCCGACGTTGTTTTAAATGTGCAAGTGATAGACAAAACTCGCTGTGTCGGCACTCTGCCGACCATTTCGCTAGTTAACACCGGTCTTGTTATGTGTGTTTCAAGCTCAAGAGCATCTCCAAGCAAAAAATGGTCAACAGCAACATTCAGACGGTTTCGAACTGCTCAATTGCTACATTAAAACGGTATGTTTCTTTTTCAGAACTGGAAAAACACAAGCGTGAGAGCATTCGAGCCTGTAATCTTCAGATCCGAAGTCCGACGCCTCATCCATTAGGCCACACGGTCACTGACGACCAACATTTACATGTATACGACTCATCTCGAAACGCTCACACCCCTGAGGATTTGTGTTTTCGTTCTACACAGCCGCTGCCCCTTGCTCTTTCCCACCCATTCCTTACATTCAACCTCTGACGAGACCGACCAAATATAGACTGAGAAACAAGACCACACACTTTGTGCATTCGGAATCGAAGGCAGGGCGTCCCTCGCCGCATTTGCTACGATGGCCATTTGCTACTTCTGCAGAAGCGACGACGACGACGACGACGACTACAACGACGACGACGACGACGACGAAGATCGCGAGAGGCTCTGAGATATGAGAGAAATGCATCTATAAAATGTAATTCAGACTGCCTCGTCCCACCTTATGCTGTACCGCTTTGGCAAATGCTTTATCTGCGCCATTCGCCTTAATCACATCTGAGAGTATTTCTTAAAATACGCCTGTCGCTAATTGTTCGTCATCACAGGTACTGTTTGCTATACGGCCACGACGCGCAACTGATTTCCAAAATTCATCTTTCTCCTGTGAGGATGGAACTTACGACCCCTGGGTTATTAGACCAATGCTCTACCACTGAGCTAAAGATGGGGGCCTGGCGGTATTCTTGGGTACTTCGTCCTTACGGTCGTCAGCATCATCAGACCTTAGCTGACAACACTTCATATTACCGGCTAATATTTGCAGCTATGGCGACAAATTACTACTTGGCTACACATCTGACACGTAACCGATGTGCTCTCCAAACAACAACACTTGCATTTCAAAACATGTCTTTCACACATGTCTACAAAATCACCTTCACCTTCAAATACAGTTTCCTTGCGACTGACAGAGACGTAGGCAAAGATTAATGTTGCTATTTCCATTTCATCTCGTTAATCAGAAAAACGGTAATTTACATCTGCAGCGGAACAAAATTCCGTTCGCGCCCAGCGTGGGGCTCGAACCAACAAACCTAGGATTAAGATTCTCACGCTTCACCGACTGAACTAGCCGGCTACCTCGATGAATACCTGCCGGGTAGCACGTCACACAGTACTCGTTTGGGTTGGGTGGTCCCATACAGAATCTCTCCATGCTGCCTAATGTTTTCCTAACGTCACACTCGTCACATACTTCACTTTTATGTCATAATCATTTCTGAGAGGCAAAGAAATTGCATGACAACAAGCAGAGCTAGTGGCGTCAAAATTAACACACATACTTTATGTGACTCAAAAGCCGAACGAGTTACTTTCCGACGTTGTTTTAAAAGTGCAAGTGATAGTCAAAACTCGCTGTGTCGGCACTCTGCCGACCATTTCGATAGTTAACACCGGTCTTGTTGTGTGTGTTTCAAGCTCAAGAGCATCTCCAAGCAAAAAATGGTCAACAGCATCATTCAGACGGTTTCGTACTGCTCAATTGCTACATTAAAACGGTATGTTTCTTTTTCAGAACTGGAAAAACACAAGCGTGACAGCATTCGAGCCTGTAATCTTCAGATCCGAAGTCCGACGCCTTATCCATTAGGCCACACGGTCCCTGACGACCAACATTTACATGTATACGACTCATCTCGAAACGCTCACACCCCTGAGGATATGTGTTTTCGTTCTACACAGCCGCTGCCCCTTGCTCTTTCCCACCCATTCCTTACATTCAACCTCTGACGAGACCGACCAAATATAGACTGAGAAACAAGACCACACACTTTGTGCTTTCGGAATCGAAGGGAGGGCGTCCCTCGCCACATTTGCTATGATGGCCATTTGATACTTCTGCAGAAGCGGCGGCGGCGAAGATGACGACGACGAAGATCGCGAGAGGCTCTGAGATATGTGAGAAATACATCTATAAAATGTAATTCAGACTGCCTCGTCCCACCTTATGCTGTACCGCTTTGGCAAATGCTTTATCTGCGCCATTCGCCTTAATCACATCTGAGAGTAATTCTTAAAATACGCCTGTCGCTAATTGTTCGTCATCACAGGTACTGTTTGCTATACGGCCACGACGCGCAACTGATTTCCAAAATTCATCTTTCTCCTGTGATGATGGAACTTACGACCCCTGGTTTATTAGACCAGTGCTCTACCACTGAGCTAAATAGGCGCGGCCTAGCGGTACTCTTGGATACTTCGTCCTTACGGTCGTTTGCATCATCAGACTTTACCTGACAACACTTCATATTACCGGCTAATATTTGCAGCTATGGCGACAAATTACTGCATGGCTACACATCTGACACGTAACCAATGTGCTCTCCAAACAACAACACTTGCATTTCAGAACATGTCTTTCACACATGTCTACAAAATCACCTTCACCTTCAAATACAGTTTCCTTGCGACTGACAGAGACGTAGGCAAAGTTTAAAGTTGCTATTTCCATTAAATCTCGTTAATCAGAAAAACGGTAATTTACACCTGCAGCGGAACAAAATTCCGTTCCGCCCAGCGTCTGGCTCGAACCCACGACCCTGGGATTAAGAGTCTGACGCTCTACCGACTGAGCTAGCCGGCTACCTCGGTGAATACCTGCCGGGTAGCACGTCACACAGTACTCGTTTGGGTTGGGTTGTCCCATATAGAATCTCTCCATGCTGCCTAATGTTTTCCTAACATCACACTCGTCACGTACTTCACTTTTATGTCATAATCATTTCTGAAAGGCAAAGAAATTGCATGACAACAAGCAGAGCTAGTGGCGTCAAAATTAACACACATACTTTATGTGACTCAAAAGCCGAACGAGTTACTTTCCGACGTTGTTTTAAATGTGCAAGTGATAGTCAAAACTCGCTGTGTCGGCACTCTGCCGACCATTTCGCTAGTTAACACCGGTCTTGTTGTGTGTGTTTCAAGCTCAAGAGCATCTCCAAGCAAAAAATGGTCAACAGCAACATTCAGACGGTTTCGTACTGCTCAATTGCTACATTAAAACGGTATGTTTCTTTTCCAGAACTGGAAAAACACAAGCGAGACAGCATTCGAACCTGTAATCTTCAGATCCGAAGTCCGACGCCTTATCCATTAGGCCACACGGTCACTGACGACCAACATTTACATGTATACGACTCATCTCGAAACGCTCACACCCCTGAGGATTTGTGTTTTCGTTCTAAAAGCCGCTGCCCCTTGCTCTTTCCCACCCATTCGTTACATTCAACCTCTGACGAGACCGACCAAATATAGACTGAGAAACCAGACCACACACTTTGTGCATTCGGAATCGAAGGCAGGGCGTCCCTCGCCACATTTGCTACGATGGCCATTTGCTACTTCTGCAGAAGCGGCGGCGACGAAGACGAAGACGACGACGACGACGACGACGACGACGACGAAGATCGCGAGAGGCTCTGAGATATGTGAGAAATACATCTATAAAATGTATTTCAGACTGCCTCGTCCCACCTTATGCTGTACCGCTTTGGCAAATGCTTTATCTGCGCCATTCGCCTTAATCACATCTGAGAGTAATTCTTAAAAAAACGCCTGTCGCTAATTGTTCGTCATCACAGGTACTGTTTGCTATAGGGCCACGACGCGCAACTGATTTCCAAAATTCATCTTTTTCCTGTGAGGATGGAACTTACGACCCCTGCTTTATTAGACAAGTGCTCTACCACTGAGCTAAATAGGCGCGGCCTAGCGGTACTTATTGTAACTTCGTCCTTACGGTCGTCAGCATCATCAGACTTTAGCTGACAACACTTCATATTACCGGCTAATATTTGCAGCTATGGCGACAAATTACTGCTTGGCTACACATCTGACACGTAACCGATGTGCTCTCCAAACAACAACACTTGCATTTCAGAACATGTCCTTCACACATGTCTACAAAATCACCTTCACCTTCAAATACAGTTTCCTTGCGACTGACAGAGACGTAGGCAAAGTTTAAAGTTACTATTTCCATTAAATCTCATTAATCAGAAAAAACGGTAATTTACACCTGCAGCGGAACAAAATTCCGTTCCGCCCAGCGTCTGGCTCGAACCCACGACCCTGGGATTAAGAGTCTGACCCTCTACCGACTGAGCTAGCCGGCTACCTCGGTGAATACCTGCCGGGTAGCACGTCACACAGTACACGTTTGCGTTGGGTGGTCCCATACAGAATCTCTCCATGCTGCCTAATGTTTTCCTAACGTCACACTCGTCACATACTTCACTTTTATGTCATAATCATTTCTGAGAGGCAAAGAAATTGCATGACAACAAGCAGAGCTAGTGGTGTCAAAATTAACACACATACTTTATGTGACTCAAAAGCCGAACGAGTTACTTTCCGACGTTGTTTTAGATGTGCAAGTGATTGTCAAAACTCGCTATGTCGGCACTCTGCCGACCATTTCGCTAGTTAACACCGGTCTTGTTGTGTGAGTTTCAAGCTCAAGAGCATCTCCAAGCAAAAAATGGTCAACAGCAACATTCAGACGGTTTCGTACTGGTCAATTGCTACATTAAAACGGTATGTTTCTTTTTCAGAACTGGAAAAACACAAGCGTGACAGCATTCGAACCTGTAATCTTCAGATCCGAAGTCCGACGCCTTATCCATTAGGCCACACGGTCACTTACGACCAACATTTACATGTATACTACTCATCTCGAAACGCTCACACCCCTGAGGATTTGTGTTTTCGTTCTACACAGCCGCTGCCCCTTGCTCTTTCCCACCCATTCGTTACATTCAACTTCTTCCCCACGTGACCGACCAAATATAGACTGAGAAACAAGACCACACACTTTGTGCATTCGGAATCGAAGGCAGGGCGTCCCTCGCCGCATTTGCTACGATGGCCATTTGCTACTTCTGCAGAAGCGGCAGCGGCGACGACGACGAATATCGCGAGAGGCTCTGAGATATGTGAGAAATAC
Organism: Schistocerca gregaria; assembly: GCF_023897955.1. Taxonomy (NCBI): domain Eukaryota; kingdom Metazoa; phylum Arthropoda; class Insecta; order Orthoptera; family Acrididae; genus Schistocerca; species Schistocerca gregaria. The sequence goes on along the minus strand of NW_026061724.1, from coordinate 15,312,426 downwards.
ATCTATAAAATGTAATTCAGACTGCCTCGTCCCACCTTATGCTGTACCGCTTTGGCAAATGCTTTATCTGCGCCATTCGCCTTAATCGCATCTGAGAGTAATTCTTAAAAAAACGCCTGTCGCTAATTGTTCGTCATCACAGGTACTGTTTGCTATACGGCCACGACGCGCAACTGATTTCCAAAATTCATCTTTCTCCTGTGAGGATGGAACTTACGACCCCGGGGTTATTAGACCAATGCTCTACCACTGAGCTAAAGAGGAGGGCCTAGCGGTACTCTACGGTACTTCGTCCTTACGGTCGTCAGCATCATCAGACTTTAGCTGACAACACTTCATATTACCGGCTAATATTTGCAGCTATGGCGACAAATTACTGCTTGGCTACACATCTGACACGTAACCGATGTGCTCTCCAAACAACAACACTTGCATTTCAGAACATGTCTTTCACACATGTCTACAAAATCACCTTCACCTTCAAATACAGTTTAATTGCGACTGACAGAGACGTAGGCAAAGTTTAAAGTTGCTATTTCCATTAAATCTCATTAATCAGAAAAACGGTAATTTACACCTGCAGCGGAACAAAATTCCGTTCCGCCCAGCGTCTGGCTCGAACCAACGACCTTGGGATTAAGAGTCTGACGCTCTACCGACTGAGATAGCCGGCTACCTCGGTAAATACCTGCCGGGTAGCACGTCACACAGTACTCGTTTGGGTTGGGCGGTCGCATACAGAATCTCTCCATGCTGCCTAATGTTTTCCTAACGTCACACTCGTCACGTACTTCACTTTTATGTCATAATCATTTCTGAGAGGCAAAGAAATTGCATGACAACAAGCAGAGCTAGTGGCGTCAAAATTAACACATATACTTTATGTGACTCAAAAGCCGAACGAGTTACTTTCCGACGTTGTTTTAGATGTGCAAGTGATAGTCAAAACTCGCTGTGTCGGCACTCTGCCGACCATTTCGCTAGTTAACACCGGTCTTGTTGTGTGTGTTTCAAGCTCAAGAGCATCTCCAAGCAAAAAATGGTCAACAGCAACATTCAGACGGTTTCGTACTGCTCAATTGCTACATTAAAACGGTATGTTTCTTTTTCAGAACTGGAAAAACACAAGCGAGACAGCATTCGAACCTGTAATCTTCAGATCCGAAGTCCGACGCCTTATCCATTAGGCCACAACGCCACTGACGACCAACAGTTACATGTATACGACTCATCTCGAAACGCTCACACCCCTGAGGATTTGTGTTTTCGTTCTACACAGCCGCTGCCCCTTGCTCTTTCCCACCCATTCGTTACATTCAACCTCTGACGAGACCGACCAAATATAGACTGAGAAACAAGACCACACACTTTGTGCATTCGGAATCGAAGGCAGGGCGTCCCTCGCCGCATTTGCTACGATGGCCATTTGCTACTTCTGCAGAAGCGGCGGCGGCGACGACGACGACGACGACGACGACGAATATCGCGAGAGGCTCTGAGATATGTGAGAAATACATCTATAAAATGTAATTCAAACTGCCTCGTCCCACCTTATGCTGTACCGCTTTGGCAAATGCTTTATCTGCGCCATTCGCCTTAATCGCATCTGAGAGTAATTCTTAAAAAACGCCTGTCGCTAATTGTTCGACATCACAGGTACTGTTTGCTAAACGGCCACGTCGCGCAACTGATTCCCAAAAGTCATCTTTTTCCTGCGAGGATGGAACTTACGACCCCTGGTTTATTAGACCAGTGCTCTACCACTGAGCTAAATAGGCGCGGCGTAGCGGTACTCTTGGGTACTTCGTCCTTACGGTCGTCTGCATCATCAGACTTTAGCTGACAACACTTCATATTACCGGCTAATATTTGCAGCTATGGCGACAAATTACTGCTTGGCTACACATCTGACACGTAACCGATGTGCACTCCAAACAACATGTCTTTCACACATGTCTACAAAATCACCTTCACCTTCAAATACAGTTTCCTTGCGACTGACAGAGACGTAGGCAAAGTTTAAAGTTGCTATTTCCATTAAATCTCGTTAATCAGAAAAACGGTAATTTACATCTGCAGCGGAACAAAATTCCGTTCCGCCCAACGTCTGGCTCGAACCCACGACCCTGGGATTAAGAGTCTGACCCTCTACCGACTGAGCTAGCCGGCTACCTCGGTGAATACCTCCCGGGTAGCACGTCACACAGTACTCGTTTGGGTTGGGTGGTCCCATACAGAATCTCTCCATGCTGCCTAATGTTTTCCTAACGTCACACTCGTCACGTACTTCACTTTTATGTCATAATCATTTCTGAGAGGCAAAGAAATTGCATGACAACAAGCAGAGCTAGTGGCGTCAAAATTAACACATATACTTTATGTGACTCAAAAGCCGAACGAGTTACTTTCCGACGTTGTTTTAGATGTGCAAGTGATAGTCAAAACTCGCTGTGTCGGCACTCTGCCGACCATTTCGCTAGTTAACACCGGTCTTGTTGTGTGTGTTTCAAGCTCAAGAGCATCTCCAAGCAAAAAATGGTCAACAGCAACATTCAGACGGTTTCGTACTGCTCAATTGCTACATTAAAACGGTATGTTTCTTTTTCAGAACTGGAAAAACACAAGCGAGACAGCATTCGAACCTGTAATCTTCAGATCCGAAGTCCGACGCCTTATCCATTAGGCCACACCGCCACTGACGACCAACAGTTACATGTATACGACTCATCTCGAAACGCTCACACCCCTGAGGATTTGTGTTTTCGTTCTACACAGCCGCTGCCCCTTGCTCTTTCCCACCCATTCGTTACATTCAACCTCTGACGAGACCGACCAAATATAGACTGAGAAACAAGACCACACACTTTGTGCATTCGGAATCGAAGGCAGGGCGTCCCTCGCCGCATTTGCTACGATGGCCATTTGCTACTTCTGCAGAAGCGGCGGCGGCGACGACGACGACGACGACGACGACGACGAATATCGCGAGAGGCTCTGAGATATGTGAGAAATACATCTATAAAATGTAATTCAAACTGCCTCGTCCCACCTTATGCTGTACCGCTTTGGCAAATGCTTTATCTGCGCCATTCGCCTTAATCGCATCTGAGAGTAATTCTTAAAAAACGCCTGTCGCTAATTGTTCGACATCACAGGTACTGTTTGCTAAACGGCCACGTCGCGCAACTGATTCCCAAAAGTCATCTTTTTCCTGCGAGGATGGAACTTACGACCCCTGGTTTATTAGACCAGTGCTCTACCACTGAGCTAAATAGGCGCGGCGTAGCGGTACTCTTGGGTACTTCGTCCTTACGGTCGTCTGCATCATCAGACTTTAGCTGACAACACTTCATATTACCGGCTAATATTTGCAGCTATGGCGACATTTTACTGCTTGGCTACACATCTGACACGTAACCGATGTGCACTCCAAACAACATGTCTTTCACACATGTCTACAAAATCACCTTCACCTTCAAATACAGTTTCCTTGCGACTGACAGAGACGTAGGCAAAGTTTAAAGTTGCTATTTCCATTAAATCTCGTTAATCAGAAAAACGGTAATTTACATCTGCAGCGGAACAAAATTCCGTTCCGCCCAACGTCTGGCTCGAACCCACGACCCTGGGATTAAAAGTCTGACCCTCTACCGACTGAGCTAGCCGGCTACCTCGGTGAATACCTCCCGGGTAGCACGTCACACAGTACTCGTTTGGGTTGGGTGGTCCCATACAGAATCTCTCCATGCTGCCTAATGTTTTCCTAACGTCACACTCGTCACGTACTTCACTTTTATGTCATAATCATTTCTGAGAGGCAAAGAAATTGCATGACAACAAGCAGAGCTAGTGGCGTCAAAATTAACACATATACTTTATGTGACTCAAAAGCCGAACGAGTTACTTTCCGACGTTGTTTTAGATGTGCAAGTGATAGTCAAAACTCGCTGTGTCGGCACTCTGCCGACCATTTCGCTAGTTAACACCGGTCTTGTTGTGTGTGTTTCAAGCTCAAGAGCATCTCCAAGCAAAAAATGGTCAACAGCAACATTCAGACGGTTTCGTACTGTTCAATTGCAACATTAAAACGCTATGTTTCTTTTTCAGAACTGGAAAAACACAAGCGTGACAGCATTCGAACCTGTAATCTTCATATCCGAAGTCCGACGCCTTATCCATTAGGCCACACGGTCACTGACGACCAACATTTACATGTATACGACTCATCTCGAAACGCTCACACCCCTGAGGATTTGTGTTTTCATTCTACACAGCCGCTGCCCCTTGCTCTTTCCCACCCATTCGTTACATTCAACCTCTGACGAGACCGACCAAATATAGACTGAGAAACAAGACCACACACTTTGTGCATTCGGAATCGAAGGCAGGGCGTCCCTCGCCGCATTTGCTACGATGGCCATTTGCTACTTCTGCAGAAGCGGCGGCGGCGGCGACGACGACGACGACGACGACGACTACAACGACGACGACGACGACGACGAAGATCGCGAGAGGCTCTGAGATATGTGAGAAATACATCTATAAAATGTAATTCAGACTGCCTCGTCCCACCTTATGCTGTACCGCTTTGGCAAATGCTTTATCTGCGCCATTCGCCTTAATCACATCTGAGAGTAATTCTTAAAAAAACGCCTGTCGCTAATTGTTCGTCATCACAGGTACTGTTTGCTATACGGCCACGACGCGCAACTGATTTCCAAAATTCATCTTTTTCCTGTGAGGATGGAACTTACGACCCCTGTTTTATTAGACAAGTGCTCTACCACTGAGCTAAATAGGCGCGGCCTAGCGGTACTTATTGTAACTTCGTCCTTACGGTCGTCTGCATCATCAGACTTTAGCTGACAACACTTCATATTACCGGCTAATATTTGCAGCTATGGCGACAAATTACTGCTTGGCTACACATCTGTCACGTAACCGATGTGCTCTCCAAACAACAACACTTGCATTTCAGAACATGTCTTTCACACATGTCTACAAAATCACCTTCACCTTCAAATACAGTTTCCTTGCGACTGACAGAGACGTAGGCAAAGTTTAAAGTTGCTATTTCCATTAAATCTCGTTAATCAGAAAAACGGTAATTTACATCTGCAGCGGAACATAATTCCGTTCCGCCCAACGTCTGGCTCGAACCCACGACCCTGGGATTAAGAGTCTGACCCTCTACCGACTGAGCTAGCCGGCTACCTCGGTGAATACCTGCCGGGTAGCACGTCACACAGTACTCGTTTGGGTTGGGTGGTCCCATACAGAATCTCTCCATGCTGCCTAATGTTTTCCTAACGTCACACTCGTCACGTACTTCACTTTTATGTCATAATCATTTCTGAGAGGCAAAGAAATTGCATGACAACAAGCAGAGCTAGTGGCGTCAAAATTAACACACATACATTATGTGACTCAAAAGCCGAACGAGTTACTTTCCGACGTTGTTTTAGATGTGCAAGTGATAGTCAAAACTCGCTGTGTCGGCACTCTGCCGACCATTTCGCTAGTTAACACCGGTCCTGTTGTGTGTGTTTCAAGCTCAAGAGCATCTCCAAGCAAAAAATGGTCAACAGCAACATTCAGACGGTTTCGTACTGTTCAATTGCAACATTAAAACGCTATGTTTCTTTTTCAGAACTGGAAAAACACAAGCGTGACAGCATTCGAACCTGTAATCTTCATATCCGAAGTCCGACGCCTTATCCATTAGGCCACACGGTCACTGACGACCAACATTTACATGTATACGACTCATCTCGAAACGCTCACACCCCTGAGGATTTGTGTTTTCATTCTACACAGCCGCTGCCCCTTGCTCTTTCCCACCCATTCGTTACATTCAACCTCTGACGAGACCGACCAAATATAGACTGAGAAACAAGACCACACACTTTGTGCATTCGGAATCGAAGGCAGGGCGTCCCTCGCCGCATTTGCTACGATGGCCATTTGCTACTTCTGCAGAAGCGGCGGCGACGACGACGACGACGACGACGACGACGACGACGACGAATATCGCGAGAGGCTCTGAGATATGTGAGAAATACATCTATAAAATGTAATTCAGACTGCCTCGTCCCACCTTATGCTGTACCGCTTTGGCAAATGCTTTATCTGCGCCATTCGCCTTAATCGCATCTGAGAGTAATTCTTAAAAAACGCCTGTTGCTAATTGTTCGTCATCACAGGTACTGTTTGCTAAACGGCCACGTCGCGCAACTGATTTCCAAAATTCATCTTTCTCCTGCGAGGATGGAACTTACGACCCCTGGTTTATTAGACCAGTGCTCTACCACTGAGCTAAATAGGCGCGGCGTAGCGGTACTCTTGGGTACTTCGTCCTTCCGGTCGTCTGCATCATCAGACTTTAGCTGACAACACTTCATATTACCGGCTAATATTTGCAGCTATGGCGACAAATTACTGCTTGGCTACACATCTGACACGTAACCGATGTGCTCTCCAAACAACAACACTTGCATTTCAGAACATGTCATTCACACATGTCTACAAAATCACCTTCACCTTCAAATACAGTTTCCTTGTGACTGACAGAGACTTAGGCAAAGTTTAAAGTTGCTATTCCCATTAAATCTCGTTAATCAGAAAAACGGTAATTTACACCTGCAGCGGAACAAAATTCCGTTCCGCCCAGCGTCTGGCTCGAACCCACGACCCTGGGATTAAGAGTCTGACGCTCTACCGACTGAGCTAGCCGGCTACCTCGGTGAATACCTGCCGGGTAGCACGTCACACAGTACTCGTTTGGGTTGGGTGGTCCCATATAGAATCTCTCCATGCTGCCTAATGTTTTCCTAACGTCACACTCGTCACGTACTTCACTTTTATGTCATAATCATTTCTGAGAGGCAAAGAAATTGCATGACAACAAGCAGAGCTAGTGGCGTCAAAATTAACACACATACTTTATGTGACTCAAAAGCCGAACGAGTTACTTTCCGACGTTGTTTTAAATGTGCAAGTGATAGCCAAAACTCGCTGTGTCGGCACTCTGCCGACCATTTCGCTAGTTAACACCGGGCTTCTTGTGTGTGTTTCAAGCTCAAGAGCATCTCCAAGCAAAAAATGGTCAACAGCAACATTCAGACGGTTTCGTACTGCTCAATTGCTACATTAAAACGGTATGTTTCTTTTTCAGAACTGGAAAAACACAAGCGAGACAGCATTCGAACCTGTAATCTTCAGATCCGAAGTCCGACGCCTTATCCATTAGGCCACACCGCCACTGACGACCAACAGTTACATGTATACGACTCATCTCGAAACGCTCACACCCCTGAGGATTTGTGTTTTCGTTCTACACAGCCGCTGCCCCTTGCTCTTTCCCACCCATTCGTTACATTCAACCTCTGACGAGACCGACCAAATATAGACTGAGAAACAAGACCACACACTTTGTGCATTCGGAATCGAAGGCAGGGCGTCCCTCGCCGCATTTGCTACGATGGCCATTTGCTACTTCTGCAGAAGCGGCGGCGGCGGCGACGACGACGACGACGACGACGACGACTACAACGACGACGACGACGACGACGAAGATCGCGAGAGGCTCTGAGATATGTGAGAAATACATCTATAAAATGTAATTCAGACTGCCTCGTCCCACCTTATGCTGTACCGCTTTGGCAAATGCTTTATCTGCGCCATTCGCCTTAATCACATCTGAGAGTAATTCTTAAAAAAACGCCTGTCGCTAATTGTTCGTCATCACAGGTACTGTTTGCTATACGGCCACGACGCGCAACTGATTTCCAAAATTCATCTTTTTCCTGTGAGGATGGAACTTACGACCCCTGCTTTATTAGACAACTGCTCTACCACTGAGCTAAATAGGCGCGGCCTAGCGATACTTATTGTAACTTCGTCCTTACGGTCGTCTGCATCATCAGACTTTAGCTGACAACACTTCATATTACCGGCTAATATTTGCAGCTATGGCGACAAATTACTGCTTGGCTACACATCTGTCACGTAACCGATGTGCTCTCCAAACAACAACACTTGCATTTCAGAACATGTCTTTCACACATGTCTACAAAATCACCTTCACCTTCAAATACAGTTTCCTTGCGACTGACAGAGACGTAGGCAAAGTTTAAAGTTGCTATGTCCATTAAATCTCGTTAATCAGAAAAACGGTAATTTACATCTGCAGAGGAACAAAATTCCGTTCCGCCCAACGTCTGGCTCGAACCCACGACCCTGGGATTAAGAGTCTGACCCTCTACCGACTGAGCTAGCCGGCTACCTCGGTGAATACCTGCCGGGTAGCACGTCACACAGTACTCGTTTGGGTTGGGTGGTCCCATACAGAATCTCTCCATGCTGCCTAATGTTTTCCTAACGTCACACTCGTCACGTACTTCACTTTTATGTCATAATCATTTCTGAGAGGCAAAGAAATTGCATGACAACAAGCAGAGCTAGTGGCGTCAAAATTAACACACATACTTTATGTGACTCAAAAGCCGAACGAGTTACTTTCCGACGTTGTTTTAGATGTGCAAGTGATAGTCAAAACTCGCTGTGTCGGCACTCTGCCGACCATTTCGCTAGTTAACACCGGTCTTGTTGTGTGTGTTTCAAGCTCAAGAGCATCTCCAAGCAAAAAATGGTCAACAGCAACATTCAGACGGTTTCGTACTGTTCAATTGCAACATTAAAACGGTATGTTTCTTTTTCAGAACTGGAAAAACACAAGCGTGACAGCATTCGAACCTGTAATCTTCATATCCGAAGTCCGACGCCTTATCCATTAGGCCACACGGTCACTGACGACCAACATTTACATGTATACGACTCATCTCGAAACGCTCACACCCCTGAGGATTTGTGTTTTCATTCTACACAGCCGCTGCCCCTTGCTCTTTCCCACCCATTCGTTACATTCAACCTCTGACGAGACCGACCAAATATAGACTGAGAAACAAGACCACACACTTTGTGCATTCGGAATCGAAGGCAGGGCGTCCCTCGCCGCATTTGCTACGATGGCCATTTGCTACTTCTGCAGAAGCGGCGGCGGCGGCGACGACGACGACGACGACGACGACTACAACGACGACGACGACGACGACGAAGATCGCGAGAGGCTCTGAGATATGTGAGAAATACATCTATAAAATGTAATTCAGACTGCCTCGTCCCACCTTATGCTGTACCGCTTTGGCAAATGCTTTATCTGCGCCATTCGCCTTAATCACATCTGAGAGTAATTCTTAAAAAAACGCCTGTCGCTAATTGTTCGTCATCACAGGTACTGTTTGCTATACGGCCACGACGCGCAACTGATTTCCAAAATTCATCTTTTTCCTGTGAGGATGGAACTTACGACCCCTGTTTTATTAGACAAGTGCTCTACCACTGAGCTAAATAGGCGCGGCCTAGCGGTACTTATTGTAACTTCGTCCTTACGGTCGTCTGCATCATCAGACTTTAGCTGACAACACTTCATATTACCGGCTAATATTTGCAGCTATGGCGACAAATTACTGCTTGGCTACACATCTGTCACGTAACCGATGTGCTCTCCAAACAACAACACTTGCATTTCAGAACATGTCTTTCACACATGTCTACAAAATCACCTTCACCTTCAAATACAGTTTCCTTGCGACTGACAGAGACGTAGGCAAAGTTTAAAGTTGCTATTTCCATTAAATCTCGTTAATCAGAAAAACGGTAATTTACATCTGCAGCGGAACATAATTCCGTTCCGCCCAACGTCTGGCTCGAACCCACGACCCTGGGATTAAGAGTCTGACCCTCTACCGACTGAGCTAGCCGGCTACCTCGGTGAATACCTGCCGGGTAGCACGTCACACAGTACTCGTTTGGGTTGGGTGGTCCCATACAGAATCTCTCCATGCTGCCTAATGTTTTCCTAACGTCACACTCGTCACGTACTTCACTTTTATGTCATAATCATTTCTGAGAGGCAAAGAAATTGCATGACAACAAGCAGAGCTAGTGGCGTCAAAATTAACACACATACTTTATGTGACTCAAAAGCCGAACGAGTTACTTTCCGACGTTGTTTTAGATGTGCAAGTGATAGTCAAAACTCGCTGTGTCGGCACTCTGCCGACCATTTCGCTAGTTAACACCGGTCTTGTTGTGTGTGTTTCAAGCTCAAGAGCATCTCCAAGCAAAAAATGGTCAACAGCAACATTCAGACGGTTTCGTACTGTTCAATTGCAACATTAAAACGCTATGTTTCTTTTTCAGAACTGGAAAAACACAAGCGTGACAGCATTCGAACCTGTAATCTTCATATCCGAAGTCCGACGCCTTATCCATTAGGCCACACGGTCACTGACGACCAACATTTACATGTATACGACTCATCTCGAAACGCTCACACCCCTGAGGATTTGTGTTTTCATTCTACACAGCCGCTGCCCCTTGCTCTTTCCCACCCATTCGTTACATTCGACCTCTGACGAGACCGACCAAATATAGACTGAGAAACAAGACCACACACTTTGTGCATTCGGAATCGAAGGCAGGGCGTCCCTCGCCGCATTTGCTACGATGGCCATTTGCTACTTCTGCAGAAGCGGCGGCGACGACGACGACGACGACGACGACGACGACGACGACGACGACGACGAATATCGCGAGAGGCTCTGAGATATGTGAGAAATACATCTATAAAATGTAATTCAGACTGCCTCGTCCCACCTTATGCTGTACCGCTTTGGCAAATGCTTTATCTGCGCCATTCGCCTTAATCACATCTGAGAGTAATTCTTAAGAAAACGCCTGTCGCTAATTGTTCGTCATCACAGGTACTGTTTGCTATACGGCCACGGCGCGCAACTGATTTCCAAAATTCGCCTTTCTCCTGTGAGGATGGAACTTACGACCCCTGCTTTATTAGACCAGTGCTCTACCACTGAGCTAAATAGGCGCGGCGTAGCGGTACTTATGGATACTTCGTCCTTACGGTCGTCTGCATCATCAGACTTTAGCTGACAACACTTCATATTACCGGCTAATATTTGCAGCTATGGCGACAAATTACTGCTTGGCTACACATCTGACACCTAACCGATGTGCTCTCCAAACAACAACACTTGCATTTCAGAACATGTCTTTCACACATGTCTACAAAATCACCTTCACCTTCAAATACAGTTTCCTTGCGACTGACAGAGACGTAGGCAAAGTTTAAAGTTGCTATTTCCATTAAATCTCGTTAATCAGAAAAACGGTAATTTACACCTGCAGCGGAACAAAATTCCGTTCCGCCCAGCGTCTGGCTCGAACCCACGACCCTGGGATTAAGAGTCTGACGCTCTACCGACTGAGCTAGCCGGCTACCTCCGTGAATACCTGCCGGGTAGCACGTCACACAGTACTCGTTTGGGTTGGGTGGTCCCATATAGAATCTCTCCATGCTGCCTAATGTTTTCCTAACGTCACACTCGTCACGTACTTCACTTTTATGTCATAATCATTTCTGAGAGGCAAAGAAATTGCATGACAACAAGCAGAGCTAGTGGCGTCAAAATTAACACACATACTTTATGTGACTCAAAAGCCGAACGAGTTACTTTCCGACGTTGTTTTAAATGTGCAAGTGATAGTCAAACCTCGCTGTGTCGGCACTCTGCCGACCATTTCGCTAGTTAACACCGGTCTTGTTGAGTGTGTTTCAAGCTCAAGAGCATCTCCAAGCAAAAAATGGTCAACAGCAACATTCAGACGGTTTCGTACTGCTCAATTGCTACATTAAAACGGTATGTTTCTTTTTCAGAACTGGAAAAACACAAGCGTGACAGCATTCGAACCTGTAATCTTCAGATCCGAAGTCCGACGCCTTATCCATTAGGCCACACGGTCACTGACGACCAACATTTACATGTATACGACTCATCTCGAAACGCTCACACCCCTGAGGATTTGTGTTTTCGTTCTACACAGCCGCTGCCCCTTGCTCTTTCCCACCCATTCGTTACATTCAACCTCTGACGAGACCGACCAAATATAGACTGAGAAACAAGACCACACACTTTGTGCATTCGGAATCGAAGGCAAGGCGTCCCTTGCCGCATATGCTACGATGGCCATTTGCTACTTCTGCAGAAGCGGCGGCGGCGACGACGACGACGACGACGACGACGAAGACGAAGATCGCGAGAGGCTCTGAGATATGTGAGAAATACATCTATAAAATGTAATTCAGACTGCCTCGTCCCACCTTATGCTGTACCGCTTTGGCAAATGCTTTATCTGCGCCATTCGCCTTAATCACATCTGAGAGTAATTCTTAAAATACGCCTGTCGCTAATTGTTCGTCATCACAGGTACTGTTTGCTATACGGCCACGAGGCGCAACTGATTTCCAAAATTCATCTTTCTCCTGTGTGGATGGAACTTACGACCCCTGGGTTATTAGACCAATGCTCTACCACTGAGCTAAATAGGCGCGGCGTAGCGGTACTCTTGGGTACTTCGTCCTTACGGTCTTCTGCATCATCAGACTTTTAGCTAACAACACTTCATATTACCGGCTAATATTTGCAGCTATGGCGACAAATTACTGCTTGGCTAGACATCTGACACGTAACCGATGTGCTCTCCAAACAACAACACTTGCATTTCAGAACATGTCTTTCACACATGTCTACAAAATCACCTTCACCTTCAAATACAGTTTCTTTGCGACTGACAGAGACGTACGCAATGTTTAAAGCTGCTATGTCCATTAAATCTCGTTAATCAGAAAAACGGTAATTTACACCTTCAGCGGAACAAAATTCCGTTTCCGCCCAGCGTCTGGCTCGAACCCACGACCCTGGGATTAAGAGTCTGACGCTCTACCGACTGAGCTAGCCGGCTACCTGGGTGAACACCTGCTGGGTAGCACGTCACACAGTACTCGTTTGGGTTGTGTGGTCCCATACAGAATCTGTCCATGCTGCCTAATGTTTTCCTAACGTCACACTCGTCACGTACTTCACTTTTATGTCATAATCATTTCTGAGAGGCAAAGAAATTGCACGACAACAAGCAGAGCTAGTGGCGTCAAAATTAACACACATACTTTATGTGACTCAAAAGCCGAACGAGTTACTTTCCGACGTTGTTTTAAATGTGCAAGTGATAGTCAAACCTCGCTGTGTCGGCACTCTGCCGACCATTTCGCTAGTTAACACCGGTCTTGTTGTGTGTGTTTCAAGCTCAAGAGCATCTCCAAGCAAAAAATGGTCAACAGCAACATTCAGACGGTTTCGTACTGCTCAATTGCTACATTAAAACGGTATGTTTCTTTTTCAGAACTGGTAAAACACAAGCGTGACAGCATTCGAACCTGTAATCTTCAGATCCGAAGTCCGACGCCTCATCCATTAGGCCACACGGTCACTGACGACCAACATTTACATGTATGCGACTCATCTCGAAACGCTCACACCCCTGAGGATTTGTGTTTTCGTTCTACACAGCCGCTGCCCCTTGCTCTTTCCCACCCATTCGTTACATTCAACCTCTGACGTGACCGACCAAATATAGACTGAGAAACAAGACCACACACTTTGTGCATTCGGAATCGAAGGCAAGGCGTCCCTCGCCGCATTTGCTACGATTGCCATTTGCTACTTCTGCAGAAGCGGCGGCGGCGGCGACGACGACGACGACGACGACGACGACGACGACGACGACGAATATCGCGAGAGGCTCTGAGAAATGTGAGAAATACATCTATAAAATGTAATTCAGACTGCCTCGTCCCACCTTATGCTGTACCGCTTTGGCAAATGCTTTATCTGCGCCATTCGCCTTAATCACATCTGAGAGTAATTCTTAAAATACGCCTGTCGCTAATTGTTCGTCATTACAGGTACTGTTTGCTATACGCCCACGAGGCGCAACTGATTTCCAAAATTCATCTTTCTCCTGTGAGGATGGAACTTACGACCCCTGCTTTATTAGACCAGTGCTCTACCACTGAGCTAAATAGGCGCGGCCTAGCGGTACTCTTGGGTACTTCGTCCTTACGGTCGTCTGCATCATCAGACTTTAGCTGACAACACTTCATATTACCGGCTAATATTTGCAGCTATGGCGACAAATTACTGCTTGGCTACACATCTGTCACGTAACCGATGTGCTCTCCAAACAACAACACTTGCATTTCAGAACATGTCTTTCACACATGTCTACAAAATCACCTTCACCTTCAAATACAGTTTCTTTGCGACTGACAGAGACGTAGGCAAGGTTTAAAGTTGCTATGTCCATTAAATCTCGTTAATCAGAAAAACGGTAATTTACACCTTCAGCGGAACAAAATTCCGTTTCCGCCCAGCGTCTGGCTCGAACCCACGACCCTGGGATTAAGAGTCTGACGCTCTACCGACTGAGCTAGCCGGCTACCTGGGTGAACACCTGCTGGGTAGCACGTCACACAGTACTCGTTTGGGTTGTGTGGTCCCATACAGAATCTGTCCATGCTGCCTAATGTTTTCCTAACGTCACACTCGTCACGTACTTCACTTTTATGTCATAATCATTTCTGAGAGGCAAAGAAATTGCACGACAACAAGCAGAGCTAGTGGCGTCAAAATTAACACACATACTTTATGTGACTCAAAAGCCGAACGAGTTACTTTCCGACGTTGTTTTAAATGTGCAAGTGATAGTCAAACCTCGCTGTGTCGGCACTCTGCCGACCATTTCGCTAGTTAACACCGGTCTTGTTGTGTGTGTTTCAAGCTCAAGAGCATCTCCAAGCAAAAAATGGTCAACAGCAACATTCAGACGGTTTCGTACTGCTCAATTGCTACATTAAAACGGTATGTTTCTTTTTCAGAACTGGTAAAACACAAGCGTGACAGCATTCGAACCTGTAATCTTCAGATCCGAAGTCCGACGCCTCATCCATTAGGCCACACGGTCACTGACGACCAACATTTACATGTATGCGACTCATCTCGAAACGCTCACACCCCTGAGGATTTGTGTTTTCGTTCTACACAGCCGCTGCCCCTTGCTCTTTCCCACCCATTCGTTACATTCAACCTCTGACGTGACCGACCAAATATAGACTGAGAAACAAGACCACACACTTTGTGCATTCGGAATCGAAGGCAAGGCGTCCCTCGCCGCATTTGCTACGATTGCCATTTGCTACTTCTGCAGAAGCGGCGGCGGCGGCGACGACGACGACGACGACGACGACGACGACGAATATCGCGAGAGGCTCTGAGAAATGTGAGAAATACATCTATAAAATGTAATTCAGACTGCCTCGTCCCACCTTATGCTGTACCGCTTTGGCAAATGCTTTATCTGCGCCATTCGCCTTAATCACATCTGAGAGTAATTCTTAAAATACGCCTGTCGCTAATTGTTCGTCATTACAGGTACTGTTTGCTATACGCCCACGAGGCGCAACTGATTTCCAAAATTCATCTTTCTCCTGTGAGGATGGAACTTACGACCCCTGCTTTATTAGACCAGTGCTCTACCACTGAGCTAAATAGGCGCGGCGTAGCGGTACTCTTGGGTACTTCGTCCTTACGGTCGTCTGCATCATCAGACTTTAGCTGACAACACTTCATATTACCGGCTAATATTTGCAGCTATGGCGACAAATTACTGCTTGGCTACACATCTGTCACGTAACCGATGTGCTCTCCAAACAACAACACTTGCATTTCAGAACATGTCTTTCACACATGTCTACAAAATCACCTTCACCTTCAAATACAGTTTCCTTGCGACTGACAGAGACGTAGGCAAAGTTTAAAGTTGCTATTTCCATTAAATCTCGTTAATCAGAAAAACGGTAATTTACATCTGCAGCGGAACAAAATTCCGTTCCGCCCAACGTCTGGCTCGAACCCACGACCCTGGGATTAAGAGTCTGACCCTCTACCGACTGAGCTAGCCGGCTACCTCGGTGAATACCTGCCGGGTAGCACGTCACACAGTACTCGTTTGGGTTGGGTGGTCCCATACAGAATCTCTCCATGCTGCCTAATGTTTTCCTAACGTCACACTCGTCACGTACTTCACTTTTATGTCATAATCATTTCTGAGAGGCAAAGAAATTGCATGACAACAAGCAGAGCTAGTGGCGTCAAAATTAACACACATACTTTATGTGACTCAAAAGCCGAACGAGTTACTTTCCGACGTTGTTTTAGATGTGCAAGTGATAGTCAAAACTCGCTGTGTCGGCACTCTGCCGACCATTTTGCTAGTTAACACCGGTCTTGTTGTGTGTGTTTCAAGCTCAAGAGCATCTCCAAGCAAAAAATGGTCAACAGCAACATTCAGACGGTTTCGTACTGTTCAATTGCAACATTAAAACGCTATGTTTCTTTTTCAGAACTGGAAAAACACAAGCGTGAGAGCATTCGAACCTGTAATCTTCATATCCGAAGTCCGACGCCTTATCCATTAGGCCACACGGTCACTGACGACCAACATTTACATGTATACGACTCATCTCGAAACGCTCACACCCCTGAGGATTTGTGTTTTCATTCTACACAGCCGCTGCCCCTTGCTCTTTCCCACCCATTCGTTACATTCAACCTCTGACGAGACCGACCAAATATAGACTGAGAAACAAGACCACACACTTTGTGCATTCGGAATCGAAGGCAGGGCGTCCCTCGCCGCATTTGCTACGATGGCCATTTGCTACTTCTGCAGAAGCGGCGGCGACGACGACGACGACGACGACGACGACGACGACGAATATCGCGAGAGGCTCTGAGATATGTGAGAAATACATCTATAAAATGTAATTCAGACTGCCTCGTCCCACCTTATGCTGTACCGCTTTGGCAAATGCTTTATCTGCGCCATTCGCCTTAATCGCATCTGAGAGTAATTCTTAAAAAACGCCTGTCGCTAATTGTTCGTCATCACAGGTACTGTTTGCTAAACGGCCACGTCGCGCAACTGATTTCCAAAATTCATCTTTCTCCTGCGAGGATGGAACTTACGACCCCTGGTTTATTAGACCAGTGCTCTACCACTGAGCTAAATAAGCGCGGCGTAGCGGTACTCTTGGGTACTTCGTCCTTACGGTCGTCTGCATCATCAGACTTTAGCTGACAACACTTCATATTACCGGCTAATATTTGCAGCTATGGCGACAAATTACTGCTTGGCTACACATCTGACACGTAACCGATGTGCTCTCCAAACAACAACACTTGCATTTCAGAACATGTCATTCACACATGTCTACAAAATCACCTTCACCTTCAAATACAGTTTCCTTGTGACTGACAGAGACGTAGGCAAAGTTTAAAGTTGCTATTTCCATTAAATCTCGTTAATCAGAAAAACGGTAATTTACACCTGCAGCGGAACAAAATTCCGTTCCGCCCAGCGTCTGGCTCGAACCCAAGACACTGGGATTAAGAGTCTGACGCTCTACCGACTGAGCTAGCCGGCTACCTCGGTGAATACCTGCCGGGTAGCATGTCACACAGTACTCGTTTGGGTTGGGTGGTCCCATATAGAATCTCTCCATGCTGCCTAATGTTTTCCTAACGTCACACTCGTCACGTACTTCACTATTATGTCATAATCATTTCTGAGAGGCAAAGAAATTGCATGACAACAAGCAGAGCTAGTGGCGTCAAAATTAACACACATACTTTATGTGACTCAAAAGCCGAACGAGTTACTTTCCGACGTTGTTTTAGATGTGCAAGTGATAGCCAAAACTCGCTGTGTCGGCACTCTGCCGACCATTTCGCTAGTTAACACCGGGCTTGTTGTGTGTGTTTCAAGCTCAAGAGCATCTCCAAGCAAAAAATGGTCAACAGCAACATTCAGACGGTTTCGTACTGCTCAATTGCTACATTAAAACGGAATGTTTCTTTTTCAGAACTGGAAAAACACGCGCGTGACAGCATTCGAACCTGTAATCTTCAGATCCGAAGTCCGACGCCTTATCCATTAGGCTACACGGTCACTGACGACTAACATGTACATGTATACGACTCATCTCGAAACGCTCACATCCCTGAGGATTTGTGTTTTCGTTCTACACAGCCGCTGCCCCTTGCTCTTTACCACCCATTCGTTACATTCAACCTCTGACGAGACCGACCAAATATAGACTGAGAAACAAGACCACACACTTTGTGCATTCGGAATCGAAGGCAGGGCGTCCCTCGCCGCATTTGCTACGATGGCCATTTGCTACTTCTGAAGAAGCGGCGGCGGCGACGACGACGACGACGACGACGACGACGACGACGACGACGACGACGACGACGACGACGACGACGAATATCGCGAGAGGCTCTGAGATATGTGAGAAATACATCTATAAAATGTAATTCAGACTGCCTCGTCCCACCTTATGCTGTACCGCTTTGGCAAATGCTTTATCTGCGCCATTCGCCTTAATCACATCTGAGAGTA
Organism: Schistocerca gregaria; assembly: GCF_023897955.1. NCBI lineage: Eukaryota > Metazoa > Arthropoda > Insecta > Orthoptera > Acrididae > Schistocerca > Schistocerca gregaria. The sequence continues at coordinate 15,293,985 of NW_026061724.1, read as the reverse complement.
ATTCTTAAAAAAACGCCTGTCGCTAATTGTTCGTCATCACAGGTACTGTTTGCTATACGGCCACGGCGCGCAACTGATTTCCAAAATTCATCTTTCTCCTGTGAGGATGGAACTTACGACCCCTGCTTTATTAGACCAGTGCTCTACCACTGAGCTAAATAGGCGCGGCCTAGCGGTACTCTTGGGTACTTCGTCCTTACGGTCGTCTGCATCATCAGACTTTTAGCTGACAACACTTCATATTACCGGCTAATATTTGCAGCTATGGCGACAAATTACTGCTTGGCTACACATATGACACGTAACCGATGTGCTCTCCAAACAACAACACTTGCATTTCAGAACATGTCTTTCACACATGTCTACAAAATCACCTTCACCTTCAAATACAGTTTCTTTGCGACTGACAGAGACGTAGGCAAGGTTTAAAGTTGCTATGTCCATTAAATCTCGTTAATCAGAAAAACGGTAATTTACACCTGCAGCGGAACAAAATTCCGTTTCCGCCCAGCGTCTGGCTCGAACCCACGACCCTGGGATTAAGAGTCTGACGCTCTACCGACTGAGCTAGCCGGCTACCTCGGTGAACACCTGCCGGGTAGCACGTCACACAGTACTCGTTTGGGTTGGGTGGTCCCATACAGAATCTCTCCATGTTGCCTAATGTTTTCCTAACGTCACACTCGTCACGTACTTAACTTTTATGTCATAATCATTTCTGAGAGGCAAAGAAATTGCATGACAACAAGCAGAGCTAGTGGCGTCAAAATTAACACACATACTTTATGTGACTCAAAAGCCGAACGCGTTACTTTCCGACGTTGTTTTAAATGTGCAAGTGATAGTCAAAACTCGCTGTGTCGGCACTCTGCCGACCATTTCGCTAGTTAACACCGGTCTTGTTGTGTGTTTTTCAAGCTCAAGAGCATCTCCAAGCAAAAAATGGTCAACAGCAACATTCAGACGGTTTCGTACTGCTCAATTGCTACATTAAAACGGTATGTTTCTTTTTCAGAACTGGAAAAACACAAGCGTGACAGCATTCGAACCTGTAATCTTCAGATCCGAAGTCCGACGCCTTATCCATTAGGCCACACCGTCACTGACGACCAACATTTACATGTATACGACTCATCTCGAAACGCTCACACCCCTGAGGATTTGTGTTTTCGTTCTACACAGCCGCTGCCCCTTGCTCTTTCCCACCCATTCGTTACATTCAACCTCTGACGAGACCGACCAAATATAGACTGAGAAACAAGACCACACACTTTGTGCATTCGGAATCGAAGGCCGGGCGTCCCTCGCCGCATTTGCTACGATGGCCATTTGCTACTTCTGCAGAAGCGGAAGCGGCGGCGGCGACGACGACGACGACGACGACGACGACGACGACGACCGCGAGAGGCTCTGAGATATGTGAGAAATACATCTATAAAATGTAATTCAGACTGCCTTGTCCCACCTTATACTGTACCGCTTTGGCAGATGCTTTATCTGCGCCTTTCGCCTTAATCACTTCTGAGAGTAATTCTTAAAAAAACGCCTGTCGCTAATTGTTCGTCATCACAGATACTGTTTGCTATACGGCCACGACGCGCAACTGACTTCCAAATTTCATCTATCTCCTGTGAAAATGGAACTTACGACCACTGGTTTATCAGACCAGTGCTCTACCACTGAGCTACAGAGGCGCGACCTAGCGGTACTCTTGGGTTCTTCGTCCTTACCGTCGTCTGCATCATCAGACTTCATCTGACAACACTTCATATTACCGGCTAATATTTGCAGCTATGGCGACCCATTACTGCTTGGCTACACATCTGACACGTAACCGATGTGCTCTCCAAACAACAACACTTGCATTTCAGAACGTGTCTTACACACATGTCTACAATATCACCTTCACCTTCAAATACAGTTTCCTTGCGACTGCCAGAGACGTAGGCAAAGTTTAAAGTTGCTATTTCCATTAATTCTCGTTAATCAGAAAAACGGTAATTTACATCTGCAGCGGAACAAAATTCCGTAACGACCAGCATGTGGCTCGAAACCACGACCCTGGGATTAGGAGTCTGACGCTGTACCGACTGAGCTAGCCGGCTACCTCGGTTGTGTAGAACGAAAACACAAATCCTCAGGGGTGTGAGCGTTTCGAGATGAGTCGTATACATGTAAATGTTGGTCGTCAGTGACCGTGTGGCCTAATGGAGCGATAGTCTGCCTGCAGCGGTCGTGGCGTGCGGTTGTCTTTGGTCAGCGCTGTGTCTGGCTTGTTTACTTCTGCGGGGTAAGTCGCTCGCTAGCAGCGGTTATTCTTGCGTGTGAGGAATGATGTTGATGAATCAGTGATGACACAAGCTATGAGGATAGATACTTTGAAGTTAACTTTCGATAATTCATTTGCTCGACCAACCTCTTTCGAAATCGAGGATTTCATCGGAGACGTGATGAAAATTGGGATCGGCGGCGGCGACGACGACCGCGAGAGGCTCTGAGATATGTGAGAAATACATCTATAAAATGTAATTCAGACTGCCTTGTCCCACCTTACGCTGTACCGCTTTGGCAAATGCTTTATCGGCGCCATTCGCCTTAATCACATCTGAGAGTAATTCTTAAAAAAACGCCTGTCGCTAATTGTTCGTCATCACAGATACTGTTTGCTATACGGCCACGACGCGCAACTGATTTCCAAAATTCATCTATCTCCTGTGAAAATGGAACTTATGACCACTGGTTTATCAGACCAGTGCTCTACCACTGAGCTAAAGAGGCGCGGCCTAGCGGTACTCTTGGGTACTTCGTCCTTACGGTCGTCTGCATCATCACACTTCATCTGACAACACTTCATATTACCGGCTAATATTTGCAGCTATGGCGACCCATTACTGCTTGGCTACACATCTGACACGTAACCGATGTGCTCTCCAAACAACAACACTTGCATTTCAGAACGTGTCTTACACACATGTCTACAATATCACCTTCACCTTCAAATACAGTTTCCTTGCGACTGACAGAGACGTAGGCAAAGTTTAAAGTTGCTATTTCCATTAAATCTCGTTAATCAGAAAAACGGTAATTTACATCTGCAGCGGAACAAAATCCTATTCCACCCAGCGTGTGGCTCGAACCCACGACCCTGGGATTAAGAGTATGACGCTCTACCGACTAAGCTAGCCGGCTACCTCGGTGAATACCTGCCGGGTAGCACGTCACACAGTACTCGTTTGGGTTGGGTGGTCCCATACAGAATCTCTCCAGGATGCCTAATGTTTTCCTAACGTCACACTCGTCACGTACTTCACTTTTATGTCATAATCATTTCTGAGAGGTAAAGAAAATGCATGACAACATGCAGAGCTAGTGGCGTCAAAATTAACACACATACTTTATGTGACTCAACAGCCGAACGAGTTACTTTCCGACGTTGTTTTAGATGTGCAAGTGATTCTCAAAACTCGCTGTGTCGGCACTCTGCCGACCATTTCGCTAGTTAACACCGGGCTTGTTGTGTGTGTTTCAAGCTCAAGAGCATCTCCAAGCAAAAAATGGTCAACAGCAACATTCAGACGGTTTCGTACTGCTCAATTGCTACATTAAAACGGTATGTTTCTTTTTCAGAACTGGAAAAAAAAGAGCGTGACAGCATTCGAACCTGTAATCTTCAGATCCGAAGTCCGATGCCTTATCCATTAGGCCACACGGTCACTGACGACCAACATTTACATGTATACGACTCATCTCGAAACGCTCACACCCCTGAGGATTTGTGTTTTCGTTCTACACAGCCGCTGCCCCTTGCTATTTCCCACCCATTCGTTACATTCAACCTCTGACGAGACCGACCAAATATAGACTGAGAAACAAGACCACACACTTTGTGCATTCGGAATCGAAGGCAGGGCGTCCCTCGCCGCATTTGCTACGATGGCCATTTGCTACTTCTGCAGAAGCGGCAGCGGCGGCGACGACGACGACGACGACGACGACGACGACCGCGAGAGGCTCTGAGATATGTGAGAAATACATCTATAAAATGTAATTCAGACTGCCTTGTCCCACCTTATACTGTACTGCTTTGGAAAATGCTTTATCTGCGCCTTTCGCCTTAATCACATCTGAGAGTAATTCTTAAAAAACCGCCTGTCGCTAATTGTTCGTCATCACAGGTACTGTTTGCTATACGGCCACGACGCGCAACTGATTTCCAAATCTCATCTATCTCCTGTGAAAATGGAACTTACGACCAGTGGTTTATCAGACCAGTGCTCTACCATGAGCTACAGGGGCGCGACCTAGCGGTACTCTTGGGTTCTTCGTCCTTACCGTCGTCTGCATCATCAGACTTCATCTGACAACACTTCATATTACCGGCTAATATTTGCAGCTATGGCGACCCATTACTGCTTGGCTACACATCTGACACGTAACCCATGTGCTCTCCAAACAACAACACTTGCATTTCAGAACGTGTCTTTCACACATGTCTACATAATCACCTTCACCTTCAAATACAGTTTTCTTGCGACTGACAGAGACGTAGGCAAAGTTTAAAGTTGCTATGTCCATTAAATCTCGTTAATCAGAAAAACGGTAATTTACATCTGCAGCGGAACAAAATTCCGTAACGACCAGCATGTGGCTCGAAACCACGACCCTGGGATTAGGAGTCTGACGCTGTACCGACTGAGCTAGATGGCTACATCGGTTGTGTAGAACGAAAACACAAATCCTCAGTGGTGTGAGCGTTTCGAGATGAGTCGTATACATGTAAATGTTGGTCGTCAGTGACCGTGTGGCCTAATGGAGCGATAGTCTGCCTGCAGCGGTAGTGGCGTGCGGTTGTCTTTGGTCAGCGCTGTGGCTGGCTTGTTTACTTCTGCGGGGTAAGTCGCTCGCTAGCAGCGGTTATTCTTGCGTGTGAGGAATGATGTTGATGAATCAGTGATGACACAAGCTATGAGGATAGATACTTTGAAGTTAACTTTCGATAATTCATTTGCTCGACCAACCTCTTTCGAAATCGAGGATTTCATCGGAGACGTGATGAAAATTGGGATCGGCGGCGGCGACGACGACCGCGAGACGTTCTGAGATATGTGAGAAATACATCTATAAAATGTAATTCAGACTGCCTTGTCCCACCTTATGCTGTACCGCTTTGGCAAATGCTTTATCGGCGCCATTCGCCTTAATCACATCTGAGAGTAATTCTTAAAAAAACGCCTGTCGCTAATTGTTCGTCATCACAGATACTGTTTGCTATACGGCCACGACGCGCAACTGATTTCCAAAATTCATCTATCTCCTTTGAAAATGGAACTTATGACCACTGGTTTATCAGACCAGTGCTCTACCACTGAGCTAAAGAGGCGCGGCCTAGCGGTAGTCTTGGGTACTTCGTCCTTACGGTCGTCTGCATCATCAGACTTCATCTGACAACACTTCATATTACCGGCTAATATTTGCAGCTATGGCGACCCATTACTGCTTGGCTACACATCTGACACGTAACCGATGTGCTCTCCAAACAACAACACTTGCATTTCAGAACGTGTCTTACACACATGTCTACAATATCACCTTCACCTTCTAATACAGTTTCCTTGCGACTGACAGAGACGTAGGCAAAGTTTAAAGTTGCTATTTCCATTAAATCTCGTTAATCAGAAAAACGGTAATTAACATCTGCAGCGGAACAAAATCCTATTCCACCCAGCGTGTGGCTCGAACCCACGACCCTGGGATTAAGAGTCTGACGCTCTACCGACTAAGCTAGCCGGCTACCTCGGTGAATACCTGCCGGGTAGCAAGTCACACAGTACTCGTTTGGGTTGGGTGGTCCCGTACAGAATCTCTCCATGATGCCTAATGTTTTCCTAACGTCACACTCGTCACGTACTTCACTTTTATGTCATAATCATTTCTGAGAGGTAAAGAAAATGCATGACAACATGCAGGGCTAGTGGCGTCAAAATTAACACACATACTTTATGTGACTCAACAGCCGAACGAGTTACTTTCCGACGTTGTTTTAGATGTGCAAGTGATTGTCAAAACTCGCTGTGTCGGCACTCTGCCGACCATTTCGCTAGTTAACACCGGTCTTGTTGTGTGTGTTTCAAGCTCAAGAGCATCTCCAAGCAAAAAATGGTCAACAGCAACATTCAGACGGTTTCGTACTGCTCAATTGCTACATTAAAACGGTATGTTTCTTTTTCAGAACTGGAAAAAGAAGAGCGTGACAGCATTCGAACCTGTAATCTTCAGATCCGAAGTCCGACGCCTTATCCATTAGGTCCACGGTCACTGACGACCAACATTTACATGTATACGACTCATCTCGAAACGCTCACACTCCTGAGGATTTGTGTTTTCGTTCTACACAACCGCTGCCCCTTGCTGTCTCCCACCCATTTGTTACATTCAACCTCTTACGTGACCCACCAAATATAGACTGAGAAACAAGACCACACACTTTGTGCAATCGGAATCGAAGGCAGGGCGTCCCTCGCCGCATTTGCTACGATGGCCATTTGCTACTTCTGCAGAAGCGGCGGCGGCCACGACGACGACGACGACGACGACGACGACGACGACGACGACGAAGATCGCGAGAGGCTCTGAGATATGTGAGAAATACATCTATAAAATGTAATTCAGATTCCTCGTCCCACCTTATGCTGTACCGCTTTGGCAAATGCTTTATCTGCGCCATTCGCCTTAATTACATCTGAGAGTAATTCTTAATAAAACGCCTGTCGCTATTTGTTCGTCATCACAAATACTGTTTGCTATACGGCCACGACGCGAAACTGATTTCCAAAATTCGTCTTCCACCTCTGAGGATGGAACTTACGACCCCTGGTTTACTACACCAGTGCTCTACCACTTTTTATTTGTTTATTTATTTATTTATTTATTTATTTATTATTTTTTTTGTTGTGTCGGTCCTCCAGCCACTCCTTCTAGCCCGTCCTCACGCTCGCCAAAATTGCCTTCATCGGCTCGGCTTCTCCGCCATAAAAAAAAATCACCGTTTATATTAAATAATATTCGTGTGACAGTTTAATGCTCTTCAGTATGCATTTGGATAGTTGGTTAAACCACTATATTGCATGTGGGGATTAAACAAATTAACTCTTCTGCGAGAATGTGAGTCATCACAACGTCCAAGGAAGACTGCATATGTGAAAATAAACTGGAGGGTGCTGGAGTCTTCCGCAGTATGAAGGAACAAATCTTCTCCTCCTCTTGTATGGGAGATTCAAACATAAAAGAAACACCTCTTCTTTGCAAATAAACGAATCTTCCTAAATAAGTAAGAAAAGAATAAGTGTAATGTGAGTATTAGATCTCCGAAATTCCACGGGGTTCCTGTAGAACAGTCTCGTATTACTGTCGACAGGAGAGGTATCGCCCCCCAAAGTGTCACCACTGTCGGGGCGGTCCGTCGCATATTCGTGACCGTTCGATTCCCGCAATCCGAATCCTAATTGCGGCCATTATAATTCTGAAGGGGCCATCCAGCAGTATTTTCGTACTGCATACGTCGCCCTGGATGAATATCTCTCTACGGTAATGTTCGGAGTAGGAAGGACGCATACTTTTCTCTATATTTGTCTATTCGTTGAAGTTTCTGGTGTTGAGTTAGTAGGTATAACCAATAGTCTACTTTATTTTTTTCTGGCGCCGATAATATATAATACACCGTCTGACCTTGACGCCAATTGACTGCTCGTCGTTTTGCGGGGGGGTATGGAACGGCATCGGGAGTGAGGAGTCCAGCTGGAGTAATCATCTTAGGTGCAGTACGCAGCATACTTGAGAGCTTCCGTGCAAAGAGAATCCAGATGTCCTTCACATCGTCGCATAGAAAGCGATGTTCAATGGTATCTAGTAAAGTACAGTGAACGCAATTCGGAGTGTCGGACAAGTGAATCATGTGTAGCTTTGAATTTGTCGGTATGATCCTATTGACCGCCACGTACCACGTAGACCGCACCTGCGATGGTAAGTGTGCGTCGTGAATGTTTTCCCAGATCTTTGCCCAATTGCAGTCTTTATACTTTACTTCTATTCTGTTCCGCGATTTACTGTCCGTCAGGCAGCTGTAAAGCGCTCTGACCCTGTAAAGATCATTCTCAGGTATGGTGCATTGAACATAGCTGTAGTCTAGGAAAAAATTACTAAAGTGGCATAATGCAGTCGGGATGTGACTTACGTTGACAGGAGGCGTCATGCTGGCTAGTGCGATTTCATGGAGAAGAAGGGCCATTAAGGAATGTGGTGTTCGTTGCCATTGTTTATACACGTTGCTGATATATAATGCTTTCGCTTTGTGGTAAACATCAGTCAGATTGAGGCCGCCCTTTCCCATGGGGAGCGTCAAGGTTTCAAATGCGACTTTGAAAATTTGTCCCCTACTGACAAAGTGGCCGAGCGCCGCAAGCATGCGTTGTGCTATGACTTTTGGTATTGGGAGGATTTGCGCGACATAATTGACTTTTGAAACGATGTAAGTATTGACTAAAAGCTCTCTTTGCATGGCGTTGATATTTCGCAAATGATGTTGCCGTATGCCGGCCCGAATTTGTGCCAACAATCTCCTATAGTTAAGAGCAGCCGTGCAGCTGATGCTGCGCGTGTATTCAATGCCGAGACATTTAAAAGTTGCCATCCTTTTTAGTGAACGGCTATTGACAAGTTCTAGTCCCCTACCAAGTGGCATAACGCCAGACTTTTTACAGTTGACTTTCGCTCCTGAGGCGGCTTCATAAGTGTTTATCAGCTGAAACGCGCGTTCTAAGTCTTCATCGTTCGTCACCACGAAACTGACGTCATCCGCAAATGCCTGGCAGACAATCTTCTGGCCATGTATACGTAATCCCGGAAGGTCTTGCGTCAGGGAGAACAGCAAGGGTTCAAGAGCAACTGCAAACAAAGCCATTGACATCGGGCAACCTTGTCGGACCGACCTAGTGATGGAAATAGGTTTACTTAGTTGTCCGTTGAGACAGATCTTGGATGTTCCGTTTCTCAGCAGGAGTGTAACAGTGTCAATAACTTTCCGTGGAAAATTCATTGCTGCCATCGCGCACAGAAGATAGGAGTGAGTGACTTTATCGAATGCTTTTTCAAAATCTAGCGAGACTAAAGCGCATCGGATGTCACAAGCGGCGGCTGTAGCTATGATATCTCTATATTCGCTTAACGTCTGCTGGATGTTTCTAGTTTTCCCAACGCTCGTTTGATAGGCCCCCGTGACAGTACTGAGTACCGTACTGAATCGCTGCATCATGACCCGCGCGAATATCTTATAATCCGTATTAAGTAATGTAATCGGTCGGAGATTGTCGACTGTCTTGCCCGCTGGGGTTTTGGGGACCAATACCACTATGCCCTCACAGTATTCCCTTAAGATATCATCTCCAGCGTTTACGATATCATTACAGACCATGGTCATCTTTGGAACTAAATGGTGTCGAAAAGTTCTATAAAACTCGGCCGGTAATCCGTCGGGGCCAGGCGATTTATTCTGTGGGCTCCCTCGAATGGCGTCCGCTACTTCATCGTCAGTTATTACTGCAGCGAGGCCGTCTGCTTCTTCCGTGCTCAATGTCGCAAAACGGCGTGCCATGAGGGCTTGCTGCGCGGCTATATCCACCGGGTGTTCCGTTAACTGTGCTGTGAAATGTTTATAAATCTCGTCTCGTATGTTGCGCTGGTGGTGTAAGTGTCGGCCATCTGCAGTGTGCAGTTCTGTCAATATCTTTCTGTGCCCCCTTTTCTGTTCGCGAATAACATGATACATTGATGTCGTTTCGTCCTGTACGGCGTTTTGCAGACGTGTCCTGACTTTACAGCCTTCCAATTGCTTCCGTTTGAGGGTTAAAATCGTAGCCAGTATTCGTTTAATATGCATACGATTTGCTATTACCGTTGCATCTTCTCGATATAAATCCCTTAAACACTGAAAGTAGAATTCCAGGGTTTGCTTCTGCCAGGCACATCGATCTCTGGAATAATTCTTCATCGCTTTTGTTAAGGCGGGTTTTGCACATTTTACCCACGCGGGAAACTTTCGTTCGCATTCTGCCCACGTGTTGCGGAAGACTGTGTGACACTCGGGTTCTGTTAAATGCGCTACATTTAGTTTCCAGGGTCCCCTTGCCCTGTACGTCCCTTGTTTGGCTAAATTGACGGTACATATATATGCCACATGATCTGTAAAGACAGTCGGCCATAGCTCTGACTGCAAAACATGTTCCCTCATATTTGCTGATGCGTAGATTCTATCGACGCGGGTAGCTGAGTGACCAGTAACGAATGTGAATCCGGGCCTGTCACCGTGTCTATGCTCCCATGTGTCTATTAAATTTAACTCTTCAATGATGGCGCGAAGCTCGGCGGACGGATTGAAATTTGGTGTCTGGTCTTTGGGACTGAGTACACAGTTAAAATCACCAGCGAATATAAGTTGGTCTGAAGGTGGTGTGAAAAGTGGCACAATGCCATCTTTAAAAAACTCTGCTCTCTGTCGTCGTCTCCCAGAACCGGAAGGGGCGTAGAGATTAATAAATCTGGTAGTATCGATAGTAGTCGCTATACCTCTGCTATTCGCCAGGCGTTCGATATGTGACATCACTATCCCTTCCTTAGCCATGATCGCGGTCCCTAGTTCTGTACCATTTCCAGGATTAACGACGGCATTGTAACCTGTGATACGGTCAAGGTTAATATTGGTCACTTCCTGCAGCATAATGAGATCAATATCAGCGGCATAGAGAAAATCTTGAAGGTTTTTTAAGTTGAGTGGGCTACTGATCTTATTGATGTTCAGTGTCGCAATGCGGTAAGCTTGCAAGGACGTCATGAGAACAGAGGTCTAGGTGACAATATGCCTACTATTCAAGTTCATGGCGAACATCATCTAAAAGAAGTCCGCGTCATCAGCCACTGCACCGACGCCGGCGGTAGCCGTTTGTTGCTGGTGGGACACATCTGCTTGAGCTTCTGATGACGGATTCTCTATACCGCGCCGATCCCGTACTAAATCTTCTTCCCGACCACCCTCTTCAACGTCATCTGACCAATCGCACACGAACTGGTCTGCGTTCATATCGCAATCCGAGAGCTTGGAACATTCAGGCATAGTGTTCGGATCCAATGAATCGGCCACCGCAGGGTCCCCTGAGGGCGATCGTCCGTGATCAGTGTCCGATTCGTTCGTTCGAGATTTTTTTGCCGTTTTGCTGGTTGCCGACGACGGTGGGTCAGTTACTTCGGTCAGTTTCTGTCTGACGTGGTTCGCCTTTTCACGCAATATTGGCGCCTTTGCTTCTGCCCCTTGATGTGCTAGCCGGCGTTTCTTCTGAGATTTGGGAGACGGCGGGGGCTGGTGGACAGCCATCTCGTTCGACTCCATCCGGTCCACGTCGGACTTGTCGTGTCGAACCGGTACGCCCACCGGAATACTTTCGGTGTCCGGTGGGTGCCCCATCTGCGAGTGAGTATTGCCCTCCTTCTGGGTGTGTGAAGAAGGAACATTCGGTACATCGTTCGCTTCCATCGGTGTAACGCCTTCGGGCACTGCGCGCAAACCCTCTAGCGAAACATCTAAACTAGGTTCCGAGGTGACATTAGCCCGAGTGGCGGCGACGTATGATAATGGCAACGTAGACGTCGGGCCGCGCAACTCACGCTCACCGGCCGGTATTTGCGCCACGCGTCGTTGGATACACTGAGCACGGATATGTTCTGTGGACCCACATCCCGCACAAGTTCTAGGCTGCCCGTCATAAATCACTATGGCCCTGTAGCCACACACAGTGATGTAGGACGGAATGTGCTTTAACATATCTATCTTCACCTGACGGACACCGTTTAGCACCGGGAAAATATGCATAGTCGACCACTTTTCTGCCGTATTGCTGATGACTGTTCCATACTCCCTCAATCTGGCATTAATCTGGTCAGCGGAAATTTCAAAGGGTAATTCAAATATGCGAACAGTTCTAACTCCGAGACCAGCAAGCGAAATTCTGACATCATCAACATTGCCGTCAGAATGGTTGAACTTCAACACTCCTCCACAAGATTGAACGACCTGCTCGCATTTCTCGGGATTCAACAATTTGAGGCACACCGTACTGCTGACGATAGATAGGTGAATGCCAATCGTATCATCAATAGTTATTTTCATGATGTCTCTAATAACTAACTCAACCTCAAAGGATTTGGGTCGTGCATAATGAGGGTCAAAACTCAATTTCAACGTGTCTTTCCGTATAAGTTGATCCATTATAGTCGAATGCAATTCATCACGCCACAATCAAACAACGTAGCAATGCGCACATTCACCAAACAGCACGCGACCGACACAGGCGAGAGCGAAAACACCACTGAGCTAAAGAGGCGCGGCCAAGCGGCACTCATGCGTACTTTGGCCTTACGGTCGCCTGCATCATCAGACTTCAGCTGACAACACTTCATATTAGCTTCTAATATTTGCAGCTATGGCGACCCATTACTGCTTGGCTACACATCTGACACATAACCGATGTGCTCTCCAAACAACAACACTTGCATTTCAGAACATGTCTTTCACACATGTCTACAAAATCACCTTCACCTTCATATACAGTTTCCATGCGACTTATAGAGACGTAGGCAAAGTTTAAAGTTGCTATTTACATTACATCACGTTAATCAGAAAAACAGTAATTTACATCTGCAGCGGAACAAAATTCCGTTCCGCCCAGCGTGGGGCTCGAACCCACAACCCTTGGATTCAGAGTCTCACACTCTACCGACTTTTTTTTTCTTTTCATTTTTTTTTACTTTTTTTATTTTTTGGAGGCCTCCTTCCTCCCCTACAGCCCGTCCTTCCGCTCGCCATTTGTGCCTTCTTCGGCTAGCTTCTGTGCTATGTTTGGTCCAAATGAGATAGGTGAGTAACGAAGTAAATGTATACAAGTAAATAAAATCCCTTCTTTTGGGGTTATGGAAAGGAAATAGTTCCGCTACATTCTTCCATCATTGAGTGGGAGCGATTTTTATATTAGAGCCAGGCTTACTTCAGCCTGATGGCTTCTCATGGGTGTGTCAGCAACCTATTAGTGCTGCGACACGAGGGCGAAGGGTAAACGAAATAGCCACCTTGTTGGCGTAAAATGAATGAGAAGCTTAATAGATAATTAGATAATTTCATAAAGGAAAAAAAGGAATCTTGAGGTTGAACTACATGTCGTTTGATCGTTCTTCAGCTCTGTCGGTGAGACAATGTTCGGTTCAAGAAATTTGCGTAGTTGTCTTTGTATTTCATTTGTCGTTCGAGCTTTAGATGTTCTGTCATCAGGTACATCCAATAATCTGCTTCACTTTTCGTCATAGCCGTTGAGATGTAATGGACTGTCAGTCCTTTGAGCCAGTTGGCTGACCTTCTTTTAGTGTTAGGATATGGCACGTCATCAGGCAGAAGGACGTGTGTCGGTGAAATTGTGTTAGGTGACGTACGTAGCACATGTGCTAGTTTTTGCCTGAAGAGATTCCACACGTCTTTCACATCTTCACAGACGAAGCGATGTTCTGCAGTGTCGACGACATTGCAGCTGGAACAGTTTGGTGTGTGTGCCAGACGTATCGCGTGCAGTTTGGAGTTGGTTGGGATTTTTCTATTGACTGCGAGGTACCACGTCGATCGCACATTGGATGGTAGATGGGGGTCAGATATGTTGTCCCATATGTTTTTCCAATTATAATGTCGAAACTTGTTTTCTATTCGATTGCGCAATTTTCCTTCCAGCAAGGTGTTGTAAACCTCCTTAACCCGATATATGTCCTTCTCCGGTATTCTATGGCGTACATAGCTGTATTCCACCAGAAAGTGTTTATAGTGGTACAGCTCGTGGGAGATGTGATGCACATCGATTGGTGGATCTCTGCTGACTGGGGTGATTTCACGTAAGAGATGAGCCACTAAGGTCCGCGGTGATCGTAGCCACTGTTTATAAGTTTTGCTAACGTATAGCGCTTGCGCTTTAAGGTAGATGTCTGTCAGTTGTAGCCCTCCATTGCGTGTCGGTAGCGTCAAGGTATCATATGAAACCTTAAATATCTGACCTCTGCTGACAAAATAACCAAGCGCTGCTTGCATTTGGTGTGCAATGGTTCGTGGCAGAGGCAGCACTTGAGCAACATAGTTGACTTTGGAAGTGATGTATGTATTGGCCAGTTGCACTTTTTGTATTACGTTTAAATTACGCAAGCTGTGTTGTTTTATGCTTGCCAATAAGGTGGCAAGTAATTTTCGATAATTGAGAGCGGCCGTGCGGCGGATATTACTCGTATATTCTATTCCAAGGCATTTGATTTTTTCCACAGTGTTGATACTTCCAGCGGCTCTGATCTCTATACCCCGACCAAGATTCATAATACCAGATTTATTGCGGTTGAGTTTAGCTCCTGACGCCATTTCGTAGGTCGCCACAACTTCAAGTACTGTTTCCACCTCTCTTTCGTCAGTCACAAGTACCCCTGCATCGTCCGCGTAGGCTTGACATATGATCTTGTGTCCGTGTATATGTAATCCACGGAGCTGCCGAGTCAGAGATACTAAGAGAGGTTCAAGCGCAATCGCGAAAAGCGTCATGGACATTGGGCAACCTTGTCTTACCGAACTCTGAATATTGATCGGGTGACTGAGTTGTCCGTTGACACTGATTCTTGACGTGCTATTCGTCAGTATGTTTTTAACGGAGGCTATAATTTTCTGGGGGAAGTGCATGGATGTCATACACCGGAGCAGGTACGAATGATTAACTTTATCAAAAGCTTTTTCAAAGTCAAGGGACATCAGAGCACAGCGAATGTTGCAGTCTTCCGATATCGCTATAATGTCTCTGTAGTCGCATAAGGTCTGAAATATCGTTCTGTCCTTTCCTACACTTGTCTGGTAGGCTCCTGTCACTGTACGAATAACAGAATTGAACCTTTGCATCATGATACGGGCGAAGATTTTATAATCACTATTGAGAAGTGTTATGGGTCGAAGATTCTCCACGGTTTTGCCTCCTGGTGTTTTGGGGACTAAGACCACTGTACCTTCACAGAATTCCTTCGGAAGGTCAGTGTCCGCATTTAGTATTTCATTGCATACGAGTGTCAATTTAGCAATTATTTGTTCGCGAAAAGTTTAATAAAATTCAGCGGGTAGCCCATCTGGTCCAGGTGATTTGTTCTTTGGGCTCTTCGAGATGGCATCTTCGACGTCTTCGTCCGTTATTCTCGCTGCGAGCACATCAGCTTCTTCTGGAGTGAGTCGCTCTGTCGTCCTAGCAGTGAGAGCTTGCTGCGCCGTTTCATCTCTCTGTGTATTGGCCAGCAATTCACTAAAGTGTCGATGGATCTCGTCTCGTATTGCAGCTTGATCTGTCAAGAGTCTCCCGTCTGAAGTTTTGAGTTCCGTCAGAATTTTGTCTTTTGTTCTCTTGGAGAATGTGGTACATCGATGTTGTTTCTTCTCGTGTACCGTTCTGCAAACGCGTTCGTATTTTACAGCCTTCGAGATGGTGTCTCTGCAGGTTGAGCAATTTTGCTTTTATTCTGTTGATTTGCCCATAATTTGTTATGACTGTAGCATCACGAACGCACAAGTCTCTCAGACAGCTGAAGTAAAACTCTACTGTCCGCTTCCGCCAGACTACTTTTTCATGGGAGTAAGTTTTCATTGTCTTTATTATTGCGGGCTTCGCGCAGTTTAGCCACCAATTCAGCGCCGTGCCGTACAAGTGGAACTTCCTTTCACATTCTGCCTAAGTGGTGTGGAAGGCGGCGTGACATCCAGGATCCGAAAGATGAGTAACGTTTAGCTTCCACTGACCTCTCGCCCTGTAAGTGCCTTGTTTCTCTAAATTTACCGTACATTTGTACGCGATATGATCAGAGAAAATCGTGGGCCATAGCTCGGACTGTAATACGTGTCTCCTTAAATTGGATGTTGCGTAAATTCTGTCGATACGACTGGCAGAATGGCTGGTGATATAGGTGAAACCTAGCCTATCACCGTGTTTTAGTTCCCAAGTATCAAACAGTTGGAAGTCTCTGACGATGTCCTCCAGCTCCAGAGATTTGTTAAAATTTGGCGTCTGATCCTTGGGACTCAGCACGCAATTAAAGTCACCCGCAAAAATTATTTGGTCAAATCGCACCACGAAAAGGGGGGCGATGTCCTCTTTGAAAAATTCGGCCCTGCGGCGCTTGTTTCCTGTTCCTGACGGGGCATATATGTTGATAAACCTGGTGTTGTTTATCGTGACAGCGAGACCTCTACTGTTAGGCAGTTGCGCCACGTCTGTAAGTAGGATCCCCTCTTTAGTCATAATCGCTGTGCCGAGGCTATTGTCATTGCCAGGATTGATGACGGCGTTGTAGCCAGTGATGTCGTCCAAACGGATAGCCGTTACTTCTTGCAGCATTAAGATGCCAATATCAGCGGCGTACAGAAAATCTTGGAGATTTCTCAGATTGAGGGTGCTGCTAATTTTATTTATATTCAAGGTTGCAATTCTGTACGCCTGTAAAGCCGTCATGTCGACTATACCGTGTCAGGTGGGGTACTGTTTGCCAAGGGAAGTGGATGCTTGCTCCACTTAGAAGAAGTCGGCATCATCATCTGCCGCACGTGTATTTTTGATGGTGGTTTGTTGCCGGGTGGACACATCCTGTCGACGGTCGGGTGCCGTCCGTCCTGAACGTTGTGCTATGTCAGCCATCTCTGCATCATGGCTTTGCTCCTCCATGTCATCCGCCCAGTCTCGCGTGCACGTAACTTCCCGCGTGCACGTGTTGGGTGCAGGTGGAAGGTCCTTCAGACTAGCTGTACCGTCTTGAATGTGGATTCCACGGTCGGGGTCAGTGTCCTCATTTCGAGTCTTCCTTTTTGTTGTTCGATCTTCCGGAGGAGTTGCCTGTGTCGTCTCCGCCAGTTCTTGGCCTATTTGTTTCGCCTTTTCACGCAGAATTGGCGCGATTTCTGCTGCTCCCTGACGGGCTATTCGACGTTTCTTCCGTTTCTTTGGCGAAACAGTTGTAGGCTGCTGGTCATTATCCTCCGACGTGGCAACCGTATCTTCTTTGTTTTGCCCGACGTCTTCGAGTGATTTGCACATGCCTTCTTCTGCCGTCTTAGCCTGGTCTTGTTCTCCACGCCTGTCAGTTTCCTCGTCTTGTGAGTGTGCTGGACCTGTAGCTTCTGTGCTGCTAGTATCCATGGCTACGCTACCATCGGGAACGTCGGCATAAGCAACTATCGCCGTGTCGAAACATATGTCTGAGGCGACGTCACTGCGTAGTGCGGCGGCGTACGTCACGGGTAGCGTGGCCATTTGACTAGGCGGGTCTCGCTCCCCAGTCGGCAGTTGCGTCACACGCCGTTGAACACACTGCGCGCGGACGTGTTGGGTCGAACCACAACCCGAGCAGGTTCTCGGCTGGCCATCGTAAATGATGATCGCTCTATATCCACCAATCCAGAGATACGACGGGATATGTTTCAGCATGTCAATCTTAACTTGCCTGACTCCATTTAATACTGGATACTTGTGCAAGCTAGACCATTTTTCGGCGACATTGCTGATAATGGGGCCATAGTCTCTCAGTTTGTTGTTTATCTCCTCGGGCGTTACTTCAAAGGGGAGCTCAAAGATTCGAACCGTTCGTATTCCCATCCCGGCACGCGAAACCGTGACCTGCCCTATGTGTCCGTCTGAATGTTTGAATTTTGCCACCCCACCACATGCTTCTACAATTTGGTCGCACTTGTCAGAACTGGATAACTTAAGGAACACAGTCGGACTGACAATCGACAGGTGTATTCCAATCAATTCATCCACTTTGATCTGAAAAGTTTCTTCGATAAATGCCTCAAATTCGTAAGATTTCGGTCGGGCGTAGTTCGGATCGAAAATCAACTTCAAAGTATCCTGTCGCGTTGTCTGATCCATTATGTCAATCTAAATATGTGATCGTGAACTATGACTAACGCAGAAAGCGCGCACTCACCACACAGCGCCGGCCGCTCGCAGCGACGATGTAAACACCGCAACGGCCGCACCGCACGTCCGCACAGCACGGCCGCTGGCGGCGGAATACCACTGAGCTAAAGAGGCGCAGCCCAGCGGCACTCTTGAGTACTTCGGCCTTACGGTCACCTGCATCATCAGACTTCAGCTGACAACACTTCATATTAGCTTCTAATATTTGCAGCTATGGCGACTCATTACCTCTTGGCTACACATCTGACACGTAACCGATGTGCTCTCCAAACAACAACACTTGCATTTCAGAACATGTCTTTCACACATGTCTACAAAATCACCTTCACCATCAAATACAGTTTCCTTGCGACTGACAGAGACGTAGGCAAAGTTTAAAGTTACTATTTACATTACATTACGTTAATCAGAAAAACGGTAATTTACATCTGCAGCGAAAGAAAATCCCATACCGCCCAGCGTGGGGCTCGAACCCACAACCCTTGGATTAAGAGTATCACGCTCTACCTACTTAGCTAGCCGGCTGTCTCTGTTAACACTTGCCGGGTAGCACGTCACACAGTACTCGTTTGGCTTGGGTGGTCCCATACAGAATCTCTCCATGCTGCCTAATATTTTCCTAACGTCACACTCGTCACGTACTTCACTTTTATTTCATAATCATTTCTGGGAGGTAAAGGAATTGCATGACAACATGCAGAGCTAGTGGCGTCAAAATTAACACACATACTTGATGTGACTCAAAAGCCGAACGAGTTGCTTTCCGACGTTGTTTTAGATGTGCAAGTGCCAGTCAAAACTCGTGGTGACGGCACCCTGCCGACCATTTCGCAGGTTAACACCGGTCTTGTTCTGTGTGTTTCAAGCTCAAGAGCAACTCCAAGCAAAAAATGGTCAACAGCAACATTCAGACGGTTTCGTACTGTTCAATTGCTACATTAAAACGGTATGTTTCTTTTTCAGAACTGGAAAAACACGAGCGTGACAGCATTCGAAAATGTAATCATCAGATCCGAAGTCCGTCGCCTGATCCATTAGGCCACACGGTCACTGGCGACCTACTCTAACTTGTATACGACTCATCTCGAAACGCTCACACCCCTGAGGAATTGTGTTTTCGTTCTGCACAGCCGTTGCCCCTTGCTCTTTCCCACCCATTCGTTACATTCAACCTCTTACGAGACCGACCAAATATACACTGGGAAACACGACCACACACTTTGTGCATTCGGAATCGAAGGCAGGGCGTCCCTCGCCGCATTTGCTACGATGGCCATTTGCTACTTCTGCAGTAGCGGCGGCGGCGACGACGACGACGATTACGACGACGACCGCGAGAGGCTCTGAAATATGTGAAAAATATATCTATAAAACGTAATTCAGACTGCCTCGTCCCACCTTATGCTCTACCGCTTTCGCAAATGCTTTATCTGGCTGGCGTGAGGTCGGTCGCTCGACGGCGCGTTCGGCGCGGGCCCGCCCGTAGCCGGCGCGCCGTAAGGCACGGAGGCTCGCACTGGGGCGTATCGCTTCCAGACGGGCGTATCGCTTCCAGACGGGCTTGCCGCGGTAGTCCTCACAGGGGAAGTGATGTGTCTCTTATAGCCTCTCCTTCCCAAGTGGCTCTTTCCGCCTTCCCGTGGTGCCAGACGTTAAGCTTGGCATTCTGCCTTGCGACAAAAGGGAGAGCGGCGACCCAACCCGATGCGAAAGCGAAGCGTGCATGGCACAGGGGGAGCTGTGTCGAGGGACCGTACATCAGTCTCTTCTTTTCGCAGGGCACAGACCAACAGGTGCTCTGCATGCCGGTGATCTCGTTTGTCGGCGTGGGATCGCGGCGCGTGTCGGCAAGGGTGCTTCGCCGCGCCCCTGGGTATCCGGGGCGTGTTCTGCCAAACCCAGGTGGTGGTAACATCGCCTGGGCCAGGTTAGATGGGTCCAGACCGCCGAACGCCTGGGGGACCGGCCCGCCACCTGAGTAGGAGTGGGTGCCTGGCCGAGAGGTGGAAACTCGGGCAAGTAGGCGGCGAAGGGCGAGAGGTGCATCCGCCTCTCCGGAGTGCGGGGTGCAATTGCCGGGGTGCGTCGCGTGAAATCGCCGATGACGGAGTCACCGAGGGGGACCAGTGCGCTGGAAACGGCGCGCTGAACCCAGCAGCTCTGGAGTGCTCTTGACCTAGGGGCGAGGTCGGTGAGCGAGCTGCAGAAGTCCACCCCCCCCCCCCCCCCCCATGCCAGAGGAGCCGGTCTGGGGCAAGAGACGGGCTCCCACCCCCCTTTTTTATCACTCGTTCATCATGGCTACACCAGAAACGAGTGATTCGAGTGCACCAACGCGAGCTTCTGTGATGTCTGAACCCGCTCCTCAGGACGAGTCGGGACAGGCAATTGAGGAACACATCAAAAATGGCAAAATTAGTCAAGCGGCTTTGACTATAATCAAAAATGAACTGGCGGCGTGGGCTATCGCCAACGCCAAGCTTGAAGGCCGCGTCGAAGAACTTACAAAAGAAAATGAAAGACTAAGAAAACAACCCGGAAAGACTTGGGCGGCGGTGGTCGCACAAGCGCCACCAAAACCGCAGACTACAAAGGATGTCATTGCAAAAGTCACTAAAAGATCAGACACAACGGTTTTCCTAAGGACACTGCCTGGTCAGGACACTAGCGTAAAAAGAATCCCGGAATTGCTTACGACCACTATCAATCCAGCAAAAGACAAAATTAAAATAAATAAGGTAAAACCCAGCAGTAACTCTGTTATTGTTGAAGTAGCTTCAGAAGAGGACAAAGAGAAACTGTTAAGTAATGCAAAACTAAACTCGGTGGTCAAATGCGAGCCACCAAGGAAAAGGAACCCATTGGTCATCTTATATGATGTACCAACAATTATGACAAATGAAGAAGTGCAAAAATCTATAAAGGCTCAGAGTTTCGAAGATATGACAGAAGAAGAATTCAAAGCAAATTTCAATTTGAGATTCAAAACTGGGCCTCGGGTCCGTGATGTGGTCCATCAAGTTGCCGAGGTCTCCGCTCAAATGTGGAAAAAAATTACAGCAGTGGGCAAACTATACGTCGGCTTTCATGCCATAAATACACGCGACTATCTGGTCGTACCGCGTTGCCACAATTGTGGAGATCTCGACCACGTTTTGAGGCACTGTACCAGGGGGTCGGCCTGCTCGAAATGTGGCGAGGATGGCCATGTCAGGAAGGACTGTAGGGCTGCGGCAGTTTGCATCCCCTGCAAGAGACGGGGTAAAAAACCCTGTCGAAACTTGGGACGTAGCTGCCCCACCTACAGACTTCTGGAACAAAGGCTTATTTCAAGAATAGACTATGGCTGATCAAACCAAAGCCAACAGGATGCCCAAAAGAAAATCCCCAAGCAAAAGGAGGAGGGATGCCATGAGGGCGAGTGCCTTCAAGCTTTTCTTGAGGTCGCACATGGGCACCACAACCAGAACCGTAGACATAGGCACTCAAACTGACTCTACCACTACGGATAGAGGGACACAAACTAGGCCTCTGGCAGTCACGCTACCCTCCTCCCCAAGCAGGGAAACAAGGCCGACTAAAGACCTACGGCAACGGCATCCTGTACCAGAGACTGTGGCAGTCTCAGCAGAAATAAATATAACAACAAAACAACCAGTTCAAGAAAATAAAATAACTAGTTCAAGTGAACCAGCTGCAACAAAAGATCCTGTAGTGAGGCTGCCACCTGTCGATCCCGTTAGAGTCTATCCAAACCTTGAACTCACCATGCAACTGGCGAGGCTGGAGCAGCCGACTACCCTGACCACTGCCTTGAGACATGTGGTTCGGGTGGGACATGAATATGGACAGAGAGTCACCTTCTCGGTAATGGAGGCTGTGGACAGAATTCAACTCAAGTCATTGAATCTCCCCACTGACTTCTGAGCCCTGCGTGACCTACTAAAGAAAGTCTTTGACAGACGTGGTGAAAAATTCGACCTGAACGAAATTTATCGACAAGCAGTTCTGGCAAATGGATGTATCACATTTGACTGGAACAAAACATGGCCTCATGACAGAATTCATACATACACTCCATAGACAACTACATGACGGAAATCACCATTGGCCAACTCAACACTCATAACAGCAGACTTGTCATGCAGGAGTTACGAAGGGAAGTGGAGGAGAGGAGACTGGATGTGGTCTGTCTGCAAGAGCCGTACTCCCTAAACGGGAAGATAGCTTTCACAGCTGCGACCTGGCAAGTCGTCTGCAGAGGAGAAGACCCAAAAGCGGCAATAATTATTACAAACAAACTGATAAGGGCTACAGTCCTAACGCAGTTCACAACCAGCCACTGCAACGTCGTGGAGCTGCAGTCTCCATCAGGAGCTATTATTGTGATCAACATGTACTTCCAATATGGTGATGATATTGAAAGACACCTAGCACACCTCACCACAGCTATCACGGCGTTGCGGGGGCGGAAAGCATTTGTGACTGCCGATATGAATGCCAAATCCCCCCTATGGTACAGCGGCACCAGGGATCCCAATGGAGAGAAGGCAGAAGAGGCCATCATGGCCTTGCAGCTTGTGGTGGCTAACAAGCCTGGCAACCCTCCGACCTATGCGGCGGGAGGTGGCCAAGGCACAAACATCGATGTGACCCTGGCTACGCCAAATGCAGCACACCTAATCCAGCAATGGAAAGTAGTGGAGAATGCCACTACAAGTGACCATAATCTCATTACTTTCAACATAGGAGATGGCGAGAGCCGCTGGGCCATAGGGTGGGAAATACAATATAATTACAATAGAGCCGACTGGGAGAGGCTTGCTGGGGAGTGCGACATTCCTCCGTTATCAGAAGGTGACGACCACAGAGACCTTGACGTTGACAACAGAGCCGAAGAACTGGTTTCAGTAATAACTCGAGCAGTCAAAGCAGCCGTAACTACTAGGAGGAGGGCCATGCCGGCCTCTCCGTCATCATGGTCTGCTGAACTAGAGGAGATGCGCCGGTCGGTCAGAAGGCTCAGGAGGCACTACCAGCGCAGTGTCGTCTGGCCAGAAAGACAAAGATGGCTGCAGCTTTACCGGGAAGCCAAAGATAACTTCCAAGAACAGCTACGGGAAGTTAGAACAAAGAGTTGGGAACACTTTGTTCTGAACCAATTAGCACTAGACCCATGGGGAGTTCCCTACAGGCTTGTCCGGGAAAAAATCCGTTCTCCGATGGAGCTCTCAACCGTCAGGCATGGGGACCGGATGACGGGGTCTTGGCAGGAAACTGCTGAGGTCCTTCTCCACTCCCTGTTGCCTGATGATACTGCGGATGAGACAGACGAACAACGGCAGCTGTGGGAGAATAACAACAATGCATATGAAAATGATATGGCAGTCTACCCATTCTCTGAAGAAGAGGTAGCTGCCCATATAAACTCCCTGAAGAGAGGAAAAGCTCCTGGGCCAGACGGTATTGTGGCGGAGGTGGTGCAATTCCTGGCCCCCCAGATAGTCGCCCCTCTAACTCATTTATATAACGAATGCCTCAGGCAGAAAAAGTTCCCTCGAATATGGAAGAGGGCAAAAGTGATAATTATAAAAAAGGAGCTGACAAAGACCCAGCAGAAACTAAATCTTACAGACCAATCTGCCTGCTTGATCTGCTTGGGAAGATTCTGGAGAGACTTCTGGCTGATAGACTTGCTGCACACCGAGTGATGTGCGGAATGAGCAACAGGCAGTTTGGCTTCAGGCCTGGACGATCGGCATCTGACGCAATCGCCCTGGCGGCCGAGGTCTGCGGCTCTACCCCGTACAAGTACGTTGTTGGCATCATGGTGGATATAAGTGGCGCCTTCGACAACCTGTGATGGCCTTCGCTGTTCTCCTGCTTAAGGGAGAAGGAGTGTCCAGGGCCTCTATATGGCTGTCTGAGGAGCTATTGTGAAGATCGGGAGGTCTGGCTATCATCTACTAGCACAAGAGTAAGGAAAACTATCACCAATGGATGTCCCCAGGGTTCCGTACTGGGTCCGCTGTTCTGGGACATCCACATGGAACCCTTACTAGACACATTACAGCAAAGTGATGAAGTGCTGGAGGTGATAGCCTACGCAGATGACCTCCTCCTACTGGTCGGCGGCCGTAGCCGAGAAGACATAGAGCCTAAGATCGATAGAACAATAAACACACTTCAACTGTGGTGCCGTAAGACTAAAATGAAAATTTCACCGGCTAAGTCTACATACCTTCTTCTAAAGGGACAATTAGCTCGTAACCCAACTGTTAGGATAGATGGATCACCAGTTCTCCGGCGACGTGAGACACGCTACCTTGGTATCATCATTGATGAAAGGTGGATTTTTGGTAGACACATCGAAACCGTAACTCAAAGAGCTTTACAGGTACTCAACAACCTCATCTCCATTGGGCACAAGCGGTTTCATCTTCCACCACATCTCATCAAACTTTATCATAACAGTATACTAAGATCTATAGTGGGTTACGGCTCCGGAGTCTGGGCACACAGGCTCACGAGGGTGGTGCCCGCCATGACAGTGAGGAGAGTGCAGAGAAATATGATTCTGAGATCAGTGGGGGCATACAGAACTACACCGGGAGGAGTCCTGTTAGTTATAATGGGGCTTTGCCGCTTGGATATCAAAATTCGGGAGCAGGCCGCTTGGTACTGGACTAAAAAGGGGAATTTGGAAAAAACAGAGGAAATTCTGGGCATCAGGACTGAAAATAAAGTAGAGATTAGGAAAAAAGGGGAGCTGCTATGGCAACATTCGTGGGAAAACGAAGAAACAAGGCGTCGAACCTTTGAGCTCCTACCAGATGTCAGGGAAAGGATGGGAATGTCACATTTCGATCCATCCCGGGGACTCATCCACTTCCTCACTGGACATGGACCGTACTCGACATATCTATGTCGATTCGGTAAAAAGGCGACACCTGCGTGTGACTGTGGTGTTCAGGAGGGTACTCCTGACCATGTAGTCTACGAGTGCCCCCTTTTCAATGATGTGGCCCCAGTACTGCGGGACCAACCACCACACAACGACACATATAGACTAACCAGACATCGCGACACTTTCCATATCATCAATAAACTGGCCAACGCGGTATCTCAGAAAGTATTAAAGGACCACCTGAAAGAACTATATTAGTACAAGAAAGAGATAAACCAGGACACAGATAGAGTTCGATACCCTACTCCCAAACCGCCTGGGCGCGGAAAGGCCGACTTCCTCAGTCTGAATCCGCTGCGCCACAGGATTCTGGGAGAGTGGGGTGCAGCCTAACCGAACCACACAACGCACCGGACTTGACCGTAGGATAAGTTAGTTGTAGGACTTAGTTTTTAGACATTATTATTAGAAACATGCAGCGATTACCATCTTGGCCTGCCCAGTGTCAGGGGCACGCTCATTGGGGTTAGCTCAATGAGCAAGGCTCTATAGTAAGTTTATACTAATTAGCTGACACAACTGTAACGCTGTAGGATTTAGTAACTAGTCTTAAGATTACATGTTTGTAGTAGACTAACATTAACGTTTGCCCATTGCTTACTCCTGATCACTCACATACTAACTAGTTACTACATAGGACTTAGAATTAGCTGCTAATTATCTTTGTATTACTAACTAGGCCCACTAATCAAATAAGGCAGTGTGCTGGATGTAAAATTAACATTCTTTTATTGGAAATAAAGAATTTTTTTTACATAAAAAAAATGCTTTATCTGCGAAATTCGCCTTAATCACATCTGAGAGTAATTCTTAATAAAACGCCTGTCGCTAATTGTTTGTCATCACAGACACTGTTCGCTATACAGCCACGACGCGCAACTGATTTCCAAAATTCGTCTTCCTCCTCTGAGAATGGAACTTACGACCCCTGGTTTACTACACCAGTGCTCTACCACTGAGCTAAAGAGGTGCGGCCTAGCGGCACTTTTGCGTACTTCGGCCTTACGGTCGCCTGCATCATCAGACTTCAGCTGACAACACATCATATTACCAGCTAATATTTGCAGCTATGGCGACCCATTACTGCTTGGCTACACATCTGACACGTAACCGATGTGCTCTCCAAACAACAACACTTGCATTTCAGAACATGTCTTTCATACATGTCTACGAGTTACTTACCGACGTCGTTTTAGATGTGCAAGTGCCAGTCAAAACTCGCGGTGACGGCACTCTGCCGACCATTTCGCTAGTTAACACCGTTCTTGTTGTGTGTGTTTCAAGCTCAAGAGCAACTCCAAGCAAAAAATGGTCAACAGCAACATTCAGACGGTTTCGTACTGCTCAATTGCTACATTAAAACGGTATGTTTCTTTTTCAGAACTGGAAAAACACGAGCGTGACATCATTCGAACCCGTAATTTTCAGATCCGAAGTCCGACGCCTTATCCATTAGGCCACACGGTCACTGACGACCAACTATAACTTGTATACGACTCATCTCGAAACGCTCACACCCCCTGAGGAATTGTGTTTTCGTTCTACACAGCCGCTGCCCCATGCTCTTTCCACGCATTCGTTACATTCTACCTTTTACGAGACCGACCAAATATAGACTGGGAAACAGGACCACACACTTTGTGCATTCGGAATCGAAGGCAGGGCGTCCCTCGCCGCATTTGCTACGATGGGCATTTGCTACTTCTGCAGAAACGGCGGCGCGGCGACGACGACGACGACGACGAAAGGCTCTGAGATATGTGAGAAATACAACTATAAAATCTAATTCAGACTGCTTCGTCCCACCTTATGCTGTACCGCTTTGGCAAAGCGTAATTCTTAATAAAACGCTTGTCGCTAATTGTTCGTCATCACAGATACTGTTTGCTATACGGCCACGACGCGCAACTGATTTCCAAAATTCGTCTTCCTCCTCTGAGGTTGAGAGCTCACGACCCCTGGTTTACTAGACCAGTGCTCTACCACTTTTTTTTATTCCTTATCCATTTTTTATGCCTTATCCATTTCTTTTTCTTTTATTTTCTTTTAATTCAACTCCTTAACCACTTTTTTGTTTTGTTTTTTTGTTTAATTTTTTTTTCTGGCGCCTTAGACTGTTTTTTTTTTCCTGAACCACTTTTTCTCTCTCTCTCTCTCTCTCTCTCTTTTTTTAAGCCAGGTATCCTAGACACTTTTCCTTTAGTCTGGCGCCTTCGACCACTTTTTATTGTTGTTTATAAGGATGCATATCAGTAGGCGCATGACGGGGACAACGAGGGCAGGGGTCAAAGAAATCGATGTTTGGCCACGATGCCCCCACCATCACTCCCACCGAATGGCTCCTTCAGTGCATTTTAATTGTTGTAGGAAAGCGGTTATAGTTGTGTATATTTTTCGCCTGCTCTTTTTATTATGGTAAGGAGCACTGGTTGTACGACGTCTTGGGGGGGAGATCCCATTGCAAAGCCGTCATTCGAGTTTTCAGTCAACAGACATTCGAGTAGGAATCATGTGATTATACTGCAATATACAGCGAGCATTTATGAGACACTTATTGGGGGGCAGACGTAACATGAATGGATAAAAGAAAGGCATTTCCTTCATCTTGAACGTAGATTCATACTTCACTTCTTCATTACCCCTAAAATAGTACATTTAGTGTTAGACTGTGCGCTTTAACCAACACCTATTCGTTTGAATAAAATGATCAACATGTTTCCATAGATTTTCCTGTGGTCTGCATATTGCTTAATGTTGCTGTACTCCATTTGCATTAAAAAGCTTGAATTCCGTTTCGTCGTCACCACCTATTTTATTGATAATGTAATGGACAAACTGTCCCATTAAACAGTGTATTGCATTATTTTTGGTTTTGGGGTAAAACTTAGTTTCAGGTCTGAAAAGCACTGGGTGACGTGCGTTGCAGTAGTGCAATACTTTTCCTGAGCCAATGCCAATTGTTGAGATTTCCACCACACGTAAATCTATGAATCGCAGTGTCAACTAGTTTACATTTCTGACATAAGGGGGTTTCAGCTTTCCCAATTTTATAAAGCCGCTCGTTGGTGCTGACAATATTATTGACGGCTTTGTACCATGCCGTTACCACATGTGAATTGAGCCCGTTAAAATTAATATTCTCCCAAATTGCATCCCAGTTGTGACTCATATATTTCGTGGCAATTTTATTTTGTCCTTCATATTGTTGTCTTTGTCTCATGATATCTCTGGCTGTAATGTGCAGTGAAGTTCTGAGTTTCTCCTGAACATAGCTCAATTCTGTGTACAAGATCCTAACGTATCGCAGTCGGGGGTTAATTTCTTGTACGTCTGCCGGTGGTTGAAGGCTTTCTGGTTGGACACATTTAAACAATTGTGTAGTAATACTGCCGGCGTTGGCGTGGAATATGTTTAAAGACCTTTTTATGAAAAGCGCAGAAGCTTTATTGCGTATGTCCACCAGTCCGAGGCCTCCATTTCTAGGATGTAAAGTCGCAGTTCTTAGGTTAACCCTGAAGATTTCCCCCTTCCTTAAGAAATTTGCAACCCTCGACATTATTTTCTGAGCTATCAACTTCGGCAAGGGAAAAACTTGTGCCATATAGAATGCCTTTGAGAGAATGCAGAAGTTAATGAACCTGACCCTCTGAACCTGGTTCATAAGTCGTTGTGAGTTCTCAATAAGTCCCCCTTGAATCTTTGTTAAAACCTCTTTCCAATTGAGGGCTGTCATCCTCATTGGACATGCCGTCAGGATTGTCCCCAGGGTTTTATGGGTGGTAACTGACTTCGCCCAATCGATGTGTATCCGTTCAAGACCCCGCATTCCCAGGATTGTACTTTTATTTTCGTTCGTTGTCGCACCCGATGCGCGGCAGTAGTTTTGAAGAATGGCCCCTATTCGAATTACATCATCTTGCCCTCTTATGACGACACCAACATCGTCAGCATAGGCTCTCACTACAGTTTTCCTGCCAGTTATAGTTATGCCCTTTAACCTTTCATGAACACTTCTTAAAAAGGGCTCTAACGACACAACAAACAAAAACATAGATAAGGGATTTCCCTGTGGGATGCCGCGGTTTATTTGAATTTGCCGCGTCAGCTGACAGTTGACAGCTAATTTAGCGTTCAGACCAGTAGCAACGTTTTTTATAACATTAACTGTTTGGTGGACGAGTCCCATTTTTGTCAGTACCTCAAATAGGAAGCGGTGATTCACCGAGTCGAAAGCCTTAGTAAAATCTATAAAAAGTAAAGCACATTTGACATTGGAAACCGATGCTAAGGCGATGATGTCTCTATATTCAGAAATCGTATTAAAAATACTTCTATTTGCTGCACATGACTGATGTTGACTAATTAATTTGTCGGTCAGAGGGGAAAGTCTCTTTTTTAAAATCCTGCATACTATTTTGTAGTCAGAGTTTAAAAGTGAAATAGGGCGGTAATTGTTTAAACTTTTCGTCCCTTTGTTTTTCGGTAGAAGTACAATTTTGCTGTCTTTAAAATCTGCAAGTATCGTCTGCTCGTTAAAAATCTCATTGACAATGCATGTAAACGTGTCACCAATTAAAAACCAGAACTGTCTGTAAAATTCTACAGGGAGTCCGTCGGGTCCAGCAGATTTATTCACCGGGGACTTGGTTATTGTCTCACGAATCTCTTCGTTACTGACTTCAGAAAGGATTTCGTCGTTTTCAGAACTTGTCAGTTGTGGGGATAAAACACTGAGAAACTCTTGCAGAGACCTCTCGTGAGGTGGGCTGGAGGAATATAATGCATAGTAGTACTGGTATACTGCACTTAGAATCTCCTTCTGAGACGTCAGTGTTGTCCCATTGGGGGTTTTAAGTTGACTGATAACAGTGCGTCGCCTATTCTTTGCATGCCGAAGCAGATGATATAAGGATGTTGTTTCATCATCTACCACCGACTTCGCCTTTGACTTCAGTTTTAAACCTTCCATCTGTTGTCTTTTAATGGCGAGTAATTTCGCTTTGGTGTGTCTGATGTCTTGTAATCCAATGGTTGACACGTTTGCCTGTTCATAGAGGTCTCGCAACAAACTGTAATAAAATTCTATACTGTTTTTTAACTCCCACGCTCTTTCTCTGCTGTATCGGGTACACACTTTTCTCAGTCTTGGCTTTGCAACCTTAATCCACCAGTCTAATACTGTGGGCTGCCTCTCGATCGATCGCAGACATAAGGTCCACGCATCCGTTACCGCTTCTGCCAAATATTGCTCTTTTAAGAGAGAGACATTTAGATGCCACTGGTTCCTAAAAATCTGAATCGGCTGTGGAGCTAAATTAATGCACGCCTTCATACTGCAGTGGTAACTAAAATATACAGTTACGATTTCTGAATTTAGTAGACATGTTTCCAAGTTTTGGGAAACATAAATTCTGTCTATTCTACTGCGCGAAGTCTGTGTTATATACGTATATTCAACCTTCGTTGGATATTTTAGTTCCCATGCGTCCTTAAGTTTTAGGTCGGTTACTAGGCGTTTAAGTTCCAAAGAACGGTGAAAATGTGGTTGTTCATCTTTACGATTTAACACACTGTTAAAATCACCGCCCATTATAAAACTGTTTGGGTTTCGACGTAATAAATATATAAGTTCCTCTTTATAAAATGCTGCCCTGTCCTGTCTATTACTATTTCCTGAGGGCGCGTATAAGTTAATCAATGTGGTACCTAAAACGTTAATACTAATTGCCCTTCCGTATTCCAACCGCTCCACTTGAGATACGGGAATCCCTTCCCTGAGCAGAACCGCTGTTCCTGTATGTGTTTCACAAGATACGTTAACAATTGCGGTGTATGGTATTACAAATTCCGTCGTTACAACCTCCTGTAGCAAAGCGATATCGGTTCCAGAGTCATACAAAAATTCCTTGAGCGCAGCTAGCTTTAATGAGGTTCGAATTTTATTTATATTGATCGTTGTGATAGAGTATGCTTGTATCTCTAACTTGCTACTGGCCACCGACAAAGTTGGTCAAAAAACTGTTGTACTTTTGGTTTGCTGAAATCCGGTTTAGAACTACAGTCATTCAGAACTTGGTAGCAGTCCTAGTAACACGGTCGCTAAACGTTAGTTTGTCTGCCATTGTCATCCCGCACCTTAGTACTGAGGGGCTGTTCGACATTGAGTGTGTCAGGAGGCTCATCTGGAGCACCTTCTCTGACAATTTCATATCGTATATTTTTCTGTGATTTTACGTCTGACTTCTCCGCTTTTTGTTTGGCTTGGGTGCGAGAAACAGTAAGATTCGGTTGTGGTTTTAGCGTACGGCGGTGGACGCCCTGAAAACCCTGACCGGATTTTGTTGTGGCAACACTCGACGCGGCCGCTTCAGCAGCAGTGTCTAGAGAGAACTGGTTTGTAAACACTGCCTGCTGTTTACATACTACCTTCGTTTGTTGTGATGCTTGCGACGGTGTTTGCTTATTTTCCGGTTCAGGAGTAAACACTTTCACTTGTTTACACTCTGGTTCCGGTTGCTGTGCTGTTGCGGTGTCGCGGTGTTGTTGTTCTACCGCTTCCGCGAACTTCCCGTCGGTAAACAGCTGATTGTCGCTGCTTGGGGGACTTCTACTTTCTCGCTGTCGGCAGCTGCCGTTGCATTTTCTGGCAGTGAGCGAGATGTATCAGAAACTGCAGTTATATCTACTTGCATTCCGTCTTGGGGCACATGCAGATTTTCATCGCCAGCTTTCTGTTTACGTACAGTAGGAGATTGTCGGGAGGTATCATCATCAGAATGATCATCTGTATGTTCAAGTGGTCGTTTCTTGGTTAGTACGTCTAACTCACGGGCAAAGGAATCACTGAAGCGTGTTACCAGGGGTGGAAAATCACTGCCATCAACAGCAATAGTTCCAGAACTAGGTACAGGATCCGAACCCTCACCCTGTTTGGCTGTGTTATCGGTTGCCAAAACTTCGCTCAAGGTCATCTTGCGGCGTTGGACTAAATTTGTTTTTAGTACAAAGACACGACGGGGACAGTCCTGCCTTAAATGACCCGATTCATTGCATATATGGCACGTAGGGGTTTGACCAGTATAAATCACGTGAGCTTTATGCCCGTCAACAGTTATATGAGATGGGATATTCGTCTTTCCTTCCATCTCTACCGAACGAATACCATTGAAGCTCTGAATTTTAAATTGCTTCGACCAACGTTCGTTAACTATATCCTTTACCTCACCACATTGAGACAGGGCAACCTTGATTTTCTCATTATCTATCTCGATAGGTAAATTTAACACCCGCACAGATCTATAAAGAGCATCAGTTCTCCTGATAGCCAATTTACTTGTAGTGCCGTCTCTATGCAAAAATTCGACATGATACCCGAATTTTCCAATAATTTTATCGACCGAAACGGGATCCAAAAACTCTACGAAAACACAGTAGTTGTCATTATCTAGCTGAGTGGTATGCACCATATCAGAATTTATGCCAACTACCTGATCAAGCCAATCATGAATTTCCAGAGCAGTCGGCTGAACACGTCGTGTTTCCTTAGCGAAGGCAAAAACCAGCGTATTCTTCCTCACAGTTGTAGCCATAGTATGCAGTAATCAAGGGGAGATTCCAGTAATTAACGAAAACTCCACAAACAACAAATAATCGTCGGTAGAAAACACAAAAACAGAACACAGGAGGCAGAAGAAAACACGAGTTACACACGAAGAAAATCACAAAACTTAAAAACACCGAAATGCAAAGGTAAACACTGGCGAAACACTGACTACACGCAGAAAACGGAGGCACGTCCGTACGCGTCGGCAGCTAGAGCCAGAATAGCTAGCAGGCTGCCTCGGTGAATACCTGCCGGGTAGCACGTCACACAGTACTCGTTTGGCTTGGGTGGTCCCATACAGAATCTCTCCATGCTGCCTAATGTTTTCCTAACGTCACAATCGTCACGTACTTCACTTTTATTTCATAATCATTTCTGAGAGGTAAAGGAATTGCATGACAACATGCAGAGCTAGTGGCGTCAAAATTAACACACATACTTGAGGTGACTCAAAAGCCGAACGAGTTACTTTCCGACGTTGTTTTAGATGTGCAAGTGCCAGTCAAAACTCGCGGTGACGGCACCCTGCCGACCATTTCGCTAGTTAACACCGGTCTTGTTGTGTGTGTTTCAAGCTCAAGAGCAACTCCAAGCAAAAAATGGTCAACAGCAACATTCAGACGGTTTCGTACTGCTCAATTGCTACATTAAAACGGTATGTTTCTTTTTCAGAACTGGAAAAACACGAGCGTGACAGCAATCGAACCTGTAATCATCAGATCCGAAGTCCGACGCCTGATCCATTAGGTCACACGGTCACTGACGACCATCTATAACTTGTATACGACTCATCTCGAAACGCTCAAACCCCTGAGGAATTGTGTTTTCGTTCTACACAGCCGCTGCCCCTTGCTCTTTCCCACCCATTCGTTACATTCAACCTCTTACGAGACCGACCAAATATAGACTGGGAAACCAGACCATACACTTTGTGCATTCGGAATGGAAGGCAGGGCGTCCCTCGCCGCATTTGCTACGATGGCCATTTGCTACGTCTGCAGTAGTGGCGGCGGCGACGGCGGCGACGACGACCGCGAGAGGCTCTGAGACATGCGAGAAATACATCTATAAAATGTAATTCAGACTGCCTCGTCCCACCTTATGCTTGTAAAGGAACTGAAAATATTGTGATTTAATCGCAGAGGTGCTGAAAAATTGTTCCAGTGACACACCAGAGAAATATCTGGTAAACTTTTTATCTTTGAGAGGTATGAACGACTTCTTTTTGTTCTGATGGGCTGGTGGGATGTCGTACTGTCTAATTACTAGTGTGTGTGTGTGTGGTAATTGAAAGAGTTAAAAGACGCAAGATGTGTTTTATATTATTTTCATCGCACAACAAGCCTTATTCCCATGCCTATGGAGTATTTATGTTAAGCAGAGAAGGCGAGTTTTAGATGGAACCGAAGATCTTCAAAACGGCGCTGCTCAACAATAGAGGTGCGTGATTGTGCTCTCTACTTTCCTTTCGTGGCCGCTCAAATTACTTCCGATTCGTTTTGCCGAGACATTCAGAACCTGCAATCTTCTTTTTCTTATAAAAATACTAGTCCGATGCAAAAGAAATACTCTTAGATTTAAATAATTGCCATTCTTTTACCCAGGCCACGGGGAATGATAGAACGTACGTGCCTCTACTCTGAATGTACGTTGGCAATCTCCGGGTGTGTTACGACGAAATTATTTCACAATGAAAATTTCTCATCAGACCGCAACCACTCGCACGCGAATGTACGTACCCTCTGAATGTATCTAGTCAGTCACGCGCGTTGTTCAAAAGCTTTACTTTTAATATTCAGTGGATTAAATTTCCGAAATTAATTTTTGTTTATGCTGCAAATCGTACTTCACGCGAAGTATTTATTACGTAAGTTTCAGGCTCAATTTAATAAAAAAAAAGATACCGAATAATAGAAATAAAGAATAACAATCAAACAAATCAAACCTAAATAAATAGAAAGAGGGAACGTTACAATGGCGACCGAGTGCCATGACCATAATTTCAGTAAAAATCAGTAGAATTGTTAGTTGAAATATTTAAGTTTTTTTTCTTGCCATCCATTATTGCCACTACAACATATTGTTTCTGTTGCATGTCATGCGAGCTACGTACCAGAAACGAAAAACCACATCGAAATTACTAATTTTCGAAAAAAAGTTTTGGACCATTTAATGTTAGTTCTTCTCACTACAAAACCGTCAGAAAACACACGTAAGGTAAGAACAACAGCACTAATCCGCTTTAGTTGAAAGTAAATGTGGGACAGTTTTTTTTCATTTTTTCGACACCCACTGCGTAGAACGCATCAATTCCTTTTTCCAAATTCTTTTCCATTTCTTTTTAGTTTACGTAAAAATTGCATTAGTTCATTTTCTATTATATGTAAATGCATCACAAGATGGCGGACAATTTTATTGATTGAGCGCGAAAAAAGTAAGAGTCATTTATCAGTCTTCTGTTTTGCCAGAGACATATTTTACTACGTGAATTTTCACGGACGAGTGCAAAGCCATCTGTGATTTATTTACGTGTAGTACGAGCTGTAGTGATAGTGAAGTTCGGCTGCACGCTGTTTTGTGTTGTGAATCGGCATGGTGAAACTCAGATCTCAGACAAAATCATGGATAGTTCGTCAGATGAGGAATCAATAGTCCAACCCTTACAAAACTTTGAGGCCGAAAGTACTGCGAATACCGAAAACACAGTCGCAGCGACCGGCAGTGCTCAGTCGCAGGCGACGGGCGACAATATGTCGACTACAGAAACAAATACGAATGCTGACAATACACAAGACCCAGTAGAAACAGACCTTATACGCATGTTTAGAGAGATGCAGACAAATTTAATGTCGCAGTTTGCAGCTCAAGTTGTAGAAAATGTTGCGTCACAAATGCAAGCTCACACAGAAAATGTTGCAGCTCAGATAGGTACTGTTAACACACGAGTAGAAAATGTTGCAGCACAAATGCAAGCTCACACAGAAAATGTTGCTGCTCAGATAGGTACTGTTAACACACGAGTAGAAAATGTTGCAGCACAAATGCAAGCTCACACAGACAATGTCACAGCGCAGATAAATGCTGTCACTACCCAGATAGCCAGTGTAACGACACAAATGGACAAAATAGACAATGACGTGAAGAACCTGACCGACATGCAAAATAATCTGACGACTCAACTTACCCAGTTAAAAAGAGAGGGAGCAGATCAAGTGATAGAGGTACTACGCGAAGATTTAAATTACATGAGCCAAGACATTGATAACTTAAAGTCCACAGTTAAGGATATGCCAGAACAGATCCGTACCTTAACCGAAAATTTTGAAGCTATGAGTTTTCAGCAGACCGAGCTTAGTGTCAAAATGCAGGAGGCTGTAGACCAAGTTGATGACATGACGAAACAACAAAAACAGCAGTTTGACGAATTTTTAGAGGAAAAAGACAAACATATCAACCATACATTAGAAACAGAACTGAAAAAAGCAATAACTAACACTGTAGAACAGGTGTACACTACCCAAAACACGTCTGTAACTAAACTTCCAACTGACCTAGCTCAGTTACAAAAGACTCTGATACAGGACTTACCTGACTGGAAAAAACATGTAGACAAGCAACTAAAGAGTAAACACCATACACAGAACGAAAGAGAACAACATTCAGAAGAGGAATTTGATGACAGACGCACAGGTAAGAGTGACGACGCAGCAAACAGTTATCTTTATCCCGATGTACCCATGTTTTCACCAAACCAAGGTCGTTACGGTAATCAACATTACCGCGACGAACGACAGAGACACCAGACAACCGAACCAACTTTGTCGGCTGTTCTGTTAGAGGAAAGCCTTATAAAACACAGGCAGTTTCAAGTGTTTATCCGAGAAAAAAAATCCGTCCACCCGGTAATTTTTATAAAGTCATTTAAGAATGTGTTGCCTAAGACCTGGTCTGAAAAGCAAAAAATACAGTATGTAACTGGATATATTCAAGGGGATGGTGCCCTATGGGCAATGGAAATGTCGGAAAATTGTCAGACATTAGAACAATTTGAAGCAGCATTTTTATCTAAGTATTGGTCCCATGGTGTACAAGAGAGATTGAGAAAAGCTCTGTTTAACCCGGAGCCATACAATGCAAAATTTGGATCACTCCGGAAGTATTTTGAAAAATACTTAAACAAAACGCGATTCTGGGACGAGCCCGTCACACACACAGACGTACTGCGCATCCTGAAGGCAAAATTACCGATCAGTATCAGAGAAAAATTAGTACAAGTACCAGAGAACAATCTCGAATATTTCCTATCTGTATTAGATTCTATCGATTTAATTAATGAGGATGCTAGGCAAAATCAAGCCTATCAAAACAATTTTCGTGGCAGCGGTAGCAACCAGCTTATACATCGCCAGCAGCATTACGGCGTCAACAATGTAGCGTGCGCGGCTGAATCGCGACCGGCTTTTGTCGATCGCGCCCCTACAGCACAGATGCCAGGCCCGAGTTCGGGAGGAAATTACAACTGCTACAATCAGACCTGCCATCCGCAATACAATAGAAAAGGAAAAAACGGGGATAGGAATTTTTCTGGTTATTCCGGTGACCGAAAACGTAACTGGTACAGAAATGGCAATAGGAACCAGTGGGGAAATAGTTATAATAATTTCCAGCCTGAATTTAGCCGCAACCACACAGGAGATCATCAAAGTAGGCAGTGGCAATATCCTGTTAACAGCCAAGCCTATCAATCAGAAACGCTAGGTGACACTATTTCGCTAAACTCAGGGCAAAACCACGACAGAAATACTCAGCCAAGGAGCAACACGTCAGGGGTAAACATAATTGAAGTCGCAAACGAAACACAAACAGATATGAACCGTGGAGCGTTAAACTAAACATGGCCTCATTATGCTCCCCAATGTTGGCCATAGATTGTCGTGGGGGCGATCCATGCTGTCATGAAAGTAAATTGCTCAGGTACCAAGATGAAACGGATATGCGTGATTTATTGACCAAGGAGGAAGAACCACAGTCATGTGAAGGTGATGGTATAGTACAAGCTAATTTACAGGCCGTAGTAGGAAAAGTACCTACGCATATCCTTGTAGATACTGGTGCGAAAATTAGTGTGATGTCCAAGGCACTATTTAAAGAGATTAATATCCACACGACTTTACCGACCTATCCAGTACAAAATTGTCGGATATTAGGAGCCATAGGCGGTAAATCCAAGTTAATTAAAATGCAAACCATGGTCGAAGTGCAGATTGAAGACATTGTTTTTCAGTCAATTTTTCTAGTTGTAGAAGGGTTGACAGAACGGTGCATTTTCGGCATGGACTTCTTAAGGGAAAAGTATGCTAAAATTGACTTGGAATCTGGAAAGTGTCATTTATATATTAACGGAAAGAACTGTAGTGTGGATTTAATAAAAGTCAAGAGTAGGAACGACAAAGCTTGTCGAAATATACACATCCAAATCCTATAGGTCAATACTTCACGAAATAGCGACTCGAGTGAACTGTGGTATCAGCAGGTAGAGCAGCATGAAATTGAACAGAAAATATCTGAATGCTCGGAAATCTCACAACAACAGAAGGGTGATCTTAGAAGTGTATTGTTACGCTATGCTCGTGTGTTTGATGAAAGACCCGGGGTCATTAGGACGTATCAGTATAGCATGGATGTCCGGCCCCACGACACTTTCTGTAAGAATACCTATTCTATACCTTGGTCACAAAGAGAGGCAGTGGCTCAAGAAATAAAGAAAATGCTCTCGTGGAATATCATAGAGACTTCATTATCGCCTTATTGCAGTCCATTATTAGTGGTCAAGAAAGCCGACAATTCGGTGAGACTCGTTCTCGACGCAAGGGAAATTAATAAGATTATAGTTCCAGTAACCACCCGAGCTGAAAACCTGGAAGAACAGCTGCAGCGTTTTCATGGGGTGCAATATTTAACTAGTGTAGACCTCCGTGGTTCATATTGGCAAATCCCACTATCACCTGATAGTAGGAAGTATACAGCATTCATATTTGCAGGTAGGTCCTACCAGTATTGTGTTCTACCGTTCGGATTGAACGTTAGTGCCGGCGTTTTCATAACTGCGCTCGACACTGTTTTAGGACCTGACCTTCTTGACAAACTCACAGTTTATATAGATGACATATTAATAGCAACACCTACATGGGAAGAACATATAGAGCTTTTGGAAAGAATGTTACAGAGGCTTTCAGCGGCAGGTGTCACAGCAAACCTTAGCAAATCAAAATTTGTGAGAAAAGACATAAAATTTCTCGGTCACATTATTTCGCCGGCAGGGATAAGACCCGACCCAGAAAAACTGTTAGCCATAAAAAACTTTCCCGCGCCGTGCACAAAACGACAGCTAAAGGCATTTGTGGGATTGTGTTCTTTCTTTCGCAGGTTCGTGCCGAACCAATTGCTCAATAGCCCTGCATTATTGGGCCTCTTAAAGAAGGACAAACAGTGGATCTGGACGCCTCAATGCCAGACCGAGTTTGAAAAAATAAAACATGCTTTGGTTAATTCTAAAATACTAGAACATCCTGACATGAGCAAAGATTTCTGTATAGCGGCGGATGCTTCATTTTCGGGACTAGGAGCCTGTCTATTTCAGCTGGACATAGGCGCTAGCTCCGACAATGTTAAGATAATTAGTTTTGCTAGCCGTACTCTGTCAGAATGCGAGCGCAGGTATTCCACAACAGAATTGGAAGCCCTTTCTATTTTGTGGGCTATTAAAAAATTCCACTATTATCTATTTGGCAAACATATACGAATCTACAGCGACCATCAGGCATTAAGCTTTTTACTCACTTGTAGGTTGCTACACAATCGCCTTGCGCGGTGGACGTTATTTTTGCAGTCTTATGATTTTGAAATTATATATGTGAATGGCAAGGATAACGTAATCGCCGACGCACTGTCAAGATTACCACAAGGACTACCTGAGTTCGAAGAATTGGTAGGAGAGAACACAGAATTTAAAGTTATGCTCATCAAGGACACAAAATTCAGGAAATATTTTTTGGATATGTGCAATAATATGGCCAAATTACAGGAAGAAGGTGACCGGTGGAGAAAAGTTAGATTCCAGTTAAACAATAACCCCCCTTTACCCATAAGACAACATTACAAATTACACAAGGATGTATTATTTTACAGGAGGAACATGTACAGCGATACATGGTGCGTTTGTGTGCACGAAGCATATGAGAAAAGTTTAATTTGGCATACTCACTACGCTTGGGGACACTACGGTGCCCGCAAGTGCTATAAGAAATTAAATATGTACTGTCACTTTCCCAATATGCTTCGACGCACACAACAAATTTTGAAAACTTGTATTATTTGTCAGAAGGTTAAGCCTGTCAATCTGAACTGCGAGAGAGTTGCATCCTATTTTACCAAAAAACCCACTAGAGCTAGTATGCATAGATGCTATGGGTCCTTCACCCTCTGCCAGGGGAGGTGTAAAATATATTATTTGAGTATATGATGTATTTTCAAAGTATGTGAAATTATATGCCACGAAAACAACTGCAGCTAAGCCTATTATCAGACGTATGCTAAACGACTACTTCCCGTCTGTTGGGAAACCACAGGCGATCTTAACAGATAACGCAACCAATTTTACGTGCCATGCTTGGAAAAAATTTCTGAAAGAACAACAGGTTAAACGAATACTGATATCCCGGTATAGCCCGCAATCAAACCCTATTGAAAGAATATTCCGTGAATTGAATAGGTTTATGACGACATACGTAGCCAACAAGCAGTCTAAATGGATTGAATACTTAAAAAGTTTTTGAACAGGTGGTAAACAATCTCCCAATATACGACACTGCAGTTACGCCGTCAGAACTAATATGCAATAAGAAAGAAAATAATGAGTGGGTAAACCCTATCCCGTCTTTTCCTAGACAACCCGTCGACCTAAATGAAAAAATAAGGCAAGTATTAATCTCTATCACACAACAGGCCCAATGCCGAAAGAAGCATTATGATAAACGGCTACATGGTGTTACCAGATTTATAATCAGAGAAAAGGTGTTACTCAAAACTCACGTGAAATCTTCCTTGCTAGCTAAGAAAAACGCTAAGTGGCAAATGAAATATACTCGTCCGTACGTAATCGCACATATTCCGCACGACGGTTGTTATTTACTTGCATACCCTCACAGTGGTAAGATCAAAAGGCTGTATGCACACAGAGACTTAAGAAAATTCTACTATAATTAAGTATCATACGTCATACCTAATAATGCACAAGTATAAAATAAGTTACTGTAAAAAAAAAAAAAAGGAACGAGCACGATTAGGATAAAGAAAATACATCTAATGCAGCTAAGTGAATCAGAGCATTTCACTATTTCTGTTTACATTTGTCAGTGAACGTGGACGCAAGACACAGGTAAGCTAGGACATACACGTCAGTTGGTGACTAGCGATGTTTGCCGGCCGCGGTGGTCTCGCGGTTCTAGGCGCCGAGTCCGAAACCGTGGGATGCTACGGTCGCAGGTTCGAATCCTGCCTCGGGCATGGATGTGTGTGGTGTCCTTAGGTTAGTTACATTTAAGTAGTTCTAAGTTCTAGGGGACTTATGACCACAGCAGTTAAGTCCCATAGTGCTCAGAGCCATTTTGACTAGCGATGTTTAACACGAAGTGTACTTGTAAGTTTTGACGGAATGTTTTTTTGTTTGGTCACAGTGGTATTTTAGTTTTAAGTTTATGTACGGAGGTATCTGGAGCGAACAATTGGCACAGACCTCACAGCAAAATAGATGTAAGTTATTTATTCTTTTTTTTTTTGCCACTTGTGTATCAAGGCAGTAAGGTACAGGGTAAGTTACAAAGAAAAATATTGGACTCCCTAAGGTACAAAGGTTAATTTTGTGACGCAAGTACACGATAGGTTGCTGAGAAAGTATTTTGTGTCTTTGACGTATCCACACCACAAGTTTTTATCTATAAATATATCGCACAAAACACGAACTTAAATTTTTTTTGTATGCTGCAATTATAAAAAAGGATTCCTAACTGCTAATGAAAGTGTAGGGTACTATACATACATACATACATATATATATATATATATATATATATATATATATATATATATATATATATATATATATATATATATATATATACCATACGCACTGTAACTTGATCTAAGAAAAGTGCACCTAAAGATAGGATACATGAATAACAACTTGTGTGATCTTACTGTCATACAGATAATTTTTTTTTTAACTTTATATACATGTTTCAATGCAAGTACGATGTTGAGATACAATCTGTGAATGTTAACTGAAGCAAACATAACACCGTCCCTTATTAAAAAAAATAAAGGAGTATGTATAAGGTAAGTTACAGGTAGCCAACTAGCCGAAAAAATGAGGTAACGCCGAAACAAACACAATTATTTACAGGTGGCGCTCGGCGACATACTGCGAGACTTCAACCGGCGGGGAAAAGTCATGAAGTTACATTAATGTCACTATGACTGACGATTGACGTAATAAAACATTACCAAGATCACTGAGAAACACACTACGTGATACCAAGTAACGCCAAAGAATTTTAATAATCTATTTTTTTTAGTATGAAAATACGGAGGATGTACGCTGACTTTAGAGGGATGCAGTACATTGATTATATTTTTTATGTGTTTATAATATTTTGACCAATCTGAGCGGAAGATATTTGATGGAAGGAGAAGAAGTGACACAAATATGAACACAAAAAAAACACCATATACGCGAGCACAGACTTTAGAGGCAGTAGCGCACAGCAGCCAAGCTTCATTATTAATCTGTTGTTTGTACTACCTAGCAATTTATGTATAGTGATTTATTTATGTCTGTTTACTCATTTCCTATTATTATTTTATTCCTTTATGTTTATGATGTGTGTGTACCATGCGTTGTTACAAACTTGGGTGACGAAAGGATGAAAGAATCCCCCCCCCCCCTCCCACATAGTAACTCGCGGGTAGAGAATGAACAAACTTTGCCTCATTTGTAGACAACTTCTAAAAGCACTTATAGTGCGTTCATGTCCTAGTATTGTTATTTCAATACATAAGTGCATCAGTAGCACGACATAGAGTAAAAAATGCTGTTGTTCTCAAACGTGTTCTCCTATGCTCTATGAGATATCAGACAGTGTCACGATCGCGAAATATAGTATTAGAGGCACGTACTTTCTGAGAACACAACCACCTACCAATTTATGTAATAAAAATGTTATGAGCAAAAAGGTACGCCGACAAGGTTCAGTAAAAAATCGCTGGAACAAATAACGAACGTGGGCATTTTTCATAAAAGACAAGCTAGTGATATCATTAGCTACAGTTTTGTTTCTGAATGGACAGGACAGTGTCACAATGTTATTCAGTGTCAGTGACCTGTGAGCTATATGCAAACAGACAAGTGAAAATACGTTTCATATCACGAACCTTTTCCTTCGAGGTAAAAGAGACATAGTGAATCGACGAAGACTGCGGCGGTACAAGTGTTTGTGCACTACATAGGACAGTGTGCCGTTGCTAGCCAAATAGTGAAGTGCAGTACTTAAATTTGTGCAGTGGACTTCGGAGGCACCGAGTGGTCCCTTCCCACAGCCAAGGTGTACAGCAAGTGGAAACAAGTGCGGTTGGTTTTTTTGCAAACTCTGTGAACACTGCTCGAGACACTGAAAAGTTTGGACCGAGACGCGCGGCATCGCTTTACGGCGGTGGGCCCGCGCAACTGCCGATTTCCACACGGCGCGCAGCGCGCCACCAAACTGATTGTTGCGAGTGCAGTTATGTGCATATGACACATTATTGGCTAACGGCATAACATAGAAGGACAATTTAAATGCAAAGCAAAATCTACGTTTAATTGGACACCCAACGAAGTGCCAAGACATGTAGAAACACAGATTCCTGAAACCCGAAATAAAGTCTGACTACCCCAGCTCATGATTTACGCCCCCACGTTACCTTTGAACAACGCCTTTGTTTATATGTATATATATGTATTAGTATTAAGTTAGACTAAGTATTAATCCATGTGAATTTTTGTTTGTTGTTTATATTACCCATGACGAGACAATAGTAAAATACGGAAAGGATGTCACTAAGCAGATCGTGGAGTAGAAGAGAGAAGCAGTGGAAAGCAGAACCAACTCTAAGCAAGAGCTAACACCTCTTGCTGCCCCAGACACGACTATTAACCCACGATCTAGATCCGAACACTCTAATAAATATGTGACTTTCCTGAAAATTTTTTTTAATAAAAAAAAAAGACTTAGGAATTATGAATTTTATGAGCAGCAAGTGTAAAAGAAGACTGTTTATATAGCGATAGACTATGTATAAAACAATGTAATACCTTTGTATAATGCTATGTACCAAG
Source organism: Schistocerca gregaria (assembly GCF_023897955.1). Classification (NCBI taxonomy): domain Eukaryota; kingdom Metazoa; phylum Arthropoda; class Insecta; order Orthoptera; family Acrididae; genus Schistocerca; species Schistocerca gregaria. The sequence continues at coordinate 15,249,922 of NW_026061724.1, read as the reverse complement.
AAATAATAAAATAAATTTGTGTATACAATACAAAAAAAAAAGAGAAGAAAGAAGGTAATAGGAGGATGTAACAATTATCCAAATGTGATGATTTTGTGTCAAGGACGATGTAATAATTTTGTGTGTATAGTATGTAAGTTTATGTGTGTTTTACATGTGTTCTGTGTATCCTTATATAAATGATTTGTCCTCACTGTCATGTGTCAAAACTGGCATAAAACCATGTTTGTAGAATGAAGTGATCGGGAGAGAGACACTGACAGTGCAATCCCATTACGTGTGAATAACAGACAAGGACTACCAGTGTGCAAAGTGTTTGGGCTCATTGTCCGCAAAATTGACATTTCTTCAGACAATTCGCCCAAGGGGGCGATGTCAAGGAACTGAAAATATTGTGATTTAATCGCAGAGGTGCTGAAAAATTGTGCCAGTGACACACCAGAGAAATATCTGGTAAACGTTTTATCTTTGAGAGACATAGGAACAATTTCGCCCTTCGTTTTTTATTTCTGGTATGATCGACTACTTTTTGTTCTGATGGGCTGGTGGGATGTCGTACTGTCTAAATACTAGTGTGTGTGTGTGTGTGGTAAGTGAAAGAGTTAAAAGACGCAAGATGTGTTTTATATTATTTTCATCGCACAACAAGCCTTATTCCCATGCCTATGGAGTATTTATGTTAAGCAGAGACGGCGAGTTTTAGATGGAACCGAATATCTTCAAAACGGCGCTGCTCAACAGTAGAGGTGCGTGATTGTGCTCTCTACTTTCCTTTCGTGGCCGCTCAAATTACTTCCAATTCGTTTTGCCGAGACATTCAGAACCTGCAATCTTCTTTTTCTTATAAAAATACTAGTCCGATGCAAAAGAAATACTCTTAGATTTAAATAATTGCCATTCTTTTACACAGGCCACGGGGAATGATAGAACGTACGTGCCTCTACTCTGAATGTACGTTCGCAATCTCCGAGTGTGTTACGACGAAATTATTTCACAATGAAAATTTCTCATCAGACCGCAACCACTCGCACGCGAATGTACGTACCCTCTGAATGTATCTAGTCAGTCACGCGCGTTGTTCAAAAGCTTTACTTTTAATATTCAGTGGATTAAATTTCCGAAATTAATTTTTGTTCATGCTGCAAATCGTACTTCACGCGAAGTATTTATTACGTAAGTTTCAGGCTCAATTTAATAAAAATAAAGATTCCGAAGAATAGAAATAAAGAATAACAATCAGACATATCAAACCTAAAAAAACAGAAAGAGGGAACGTTACATGCTGTACCGCTTTGCCAAATGCTTTATCTGCGCCATTCGCCTTAATCACATCTGAGAGTAATTCTTAATAAAACGTCTGTCGCTAATTGTTCGTCATCACAGATACTGTTTGCTATACCTCCACGACGCGAAACTGATTTCCAAAATTCGTCTTTCTCCTGTGAGGATGGAACTTACGACCCCTGGTTTATCAGACCAGCGCTCTACCACTGAGCTAAAGAGGCGCAGCCTAGCGGTACTCTTGGGTACTTCGTCCTTACGGTCGTCTGCATCATCAGACTTCAGCTGAAAAACACTTCATATTACCGTCCAATATTTGCAGCTATGGCGACCCATTACTGCTTGGCAACACATCTGACACGTAACCGATGTGCTCTCCAAACAACAACACTTGCATTTCAGAACATGTCTTTCATACATGTCTACAAAATCACCTTCACCTTCAAATACAGTTTCCTTGCGAATGACAGAGACATAGGCAAAGTTTAAAGTTCCTATTTCCATTACATCACGTTAATCAGAAAAATGGTAATTTACATTTGCAGCGGAACAAAATTCCGTTCCGCCCAGGGAGGGGCTCGAACACACGACCCTGGGATTAAGGGTCTCACGCTCTACCGACTGAGCTCGCCAGCTGCCTCGGTGAATACCTCCCGGGTAGCACGCCACACAGTACTCGTTTGGGTTGGGTGGTCCCATACAGAATCTCTCCATGCTGCCTAATGTTTTCCTAACGTCACACTCGTCACGTATTTCACTTTTATTTCTTAATCATTTCTGAGAGGTAGAGGAATTGCATGACGCCACATGCAGAGCTAGTGGCGTCAAAATTAACACACATACCTGATGTGACTCAAAAGCCGAACGAGTTACTTTCCGACGTTGTTTTAGATGTGCAAGTGCCAGTCAAAAGTCGCAGTGACGGCACTCTGCCGACCATTTCGCTAGTTAACACCGGTCTTGTTGTGTGCGTTTCAAGCTCAAGAGCAACTCCAAGCCAAAAATGGTCAACAGCAACATTCAGACGGTTTCGTACTGCACAATTGCTACATTAAAACACTATGTCTCTTTTTCAGAACTGGAAAAACACGAAGCGTGACAGCATTCGAACCTGTAATCTTCAGATCCGAAGTCCGACGCCTGATCCATTAGGCCACACGGTCACTGACGACCAACTACGACTTGTATACGACTCATCTCGAAACGCTCAAACCCCTGAGGAATTGTGTTTTCGTTCCACACATCCGCTGCCCCTTGCTCTTTCCCACCCATTCGTTACATTCAACCTCTTACGAGACCGATCAAATATAGACTGGGAAACCAGACCACACACTTTGTGCATTCGGAATCGATGGCAGGGCGTCCCTCGCCGCATTTGCTACGATGGCCATTTGGTACTTCTGCAGAAGAGGCGACGGCGGCCTCGACGACGACGACGACGACGACGACGACCGCGAGGGGATCTGAGACATGTCAGAAATACATCTATAAAATGTAATTCAGACTGTCTCGTCCCACCTTATGCTGTACCGCCTTGGAAAATGCTTTATCTGCGCCATTCGCCTTAATCACATCTGAGAGTAATTCTTAATAAAACGACTGTTGCTAATTGATGGTCATCACAGATACTGTTTACTATACGGCCACGACGCGAAAGTGATTCCCAAAATTCGTCTTCCTCCTCTGTGGATGGAACTTACGACACCTGGTTTACTAGATCAGTTCTCTACCACTGAGCTAAAGAGGTGCGGCCTAGCGGTACATTTGTGTACTTGGTATCACGGTCGTCTGCATCATCAGACTTCAGCTGACTACACTTCATATTACCGGCTAATATTTGCAGCTATGGCGACCCATTACTGCTTGGCTACACATCTGACACGTAACCGATGAGCTCTCCAAACAACAACACTTGCATTTCAGAACATGTCTTTCACACATGTCTACCAAATCACATTCACCTTTAAAACAGTTTCCTTGCGACGGACAGAGACGTAGGTAAAGTTTAATGTTGCTATTTCCATTACATCACGTTAACCAGAAAAACGGTTATTTACATCTGCAGCGGAACAAAATTCCGTTCGCGCCCAGCGTGGGGCTCGAACCAACAAACCTAGGATTAAGAGTCTCACGCTCTACCGACTGAACTAGCCGGCTGCCTCGGTTAATAAATACAGGGTAGCACGTCACACAGTACTCGTTTATGTTGGGTGGTCCCATACAGAATCTCTCCATGCTGCCTAATGTTTTCCTAACGTCACACTCGTCACGTACTTCACTTTTATTTCATAATCATTTCTGAGAGATAAAGGAATTGCATGAAAACATGCAGAGCTAGTGGCGTCATAATTAACACACATACTTGATGTGACTCAAAAGCCGAACGAGTTACTTTCCGACGTTGTTTTAGATGTGCAAGTGCCAGTCAAAACTTGCGTTGACGGCACTCTGCCGACCATTTCGCTAGTTAACACCGGTTTTGTTGTGTGTGTTTCAAGCTCAAGAGCAACTCCAAGCAAAAAATGGTCAACAGCAACATTCAGACGGTTTCGTACTGCTCAATTGCTACATCAAACGGTATGTTTCCTTTTCAGAACTGGAAATACACGACCTTTACAGCATTCGAACCTGTAATTTTCAGATCCGAAGTGCGACGCATGATCCATTAGGTCACACGGTCACTGACGACCAACTATAACTTGTATACGACTCATCTCGAAACGCTCACACCCCCTGAGGAATTGTGTTTTCGTTCTGCACAGCCGGTGCCCCATGCTCTTTCCACCCATTCGTTACATTCACCCTTTTACGAGACCGACCAAATATAGACTGGGAAACAAGACCACACACTATGTGCATTCGGAATCGAAGACAGGGCGTCCCTTGCCGCGTTTGCAACGATGGCCATTTGCTACTTCTGCAGAAGCGGCGGCGACGACGACGACGATGACGACGACGACGACGACGACCGCGAGAGTCTCTGAGACATGTGATAAATACATCTATAAAATGTAATTCAGACTGCCTCGTCCCACCTTATGCTGTACCGCTTTGGCAAATGCTTTATCTTCGCCATTCGCCTTAATCACATCTGAGAGTAATTCTCAATAAAACGCCTGTCGCTAATTGTTCGTCATCACAGATACTGTTTGCTATACGGCCACGACGCGCAACTGATTTCCAAAATTCGTCTTCCTCCTGTGAGGATGGAACTTACGACCCCTGGTTTACTAGACCAGTGCTCTACCACTTTTTTTTTTTTTTTTACTTTCGTTTTCGTGTGCCATTGTTTCAAATTTAGGGGTGACAGTCAGATTCAGGCTGCGGAAACAAAGCGGGCAGGGGTCGAAACCCGAGGCCTGGCCACGATGATTCCACCGTCCTGTTTCCGAATGGCACCTGTACAATGGCGTCGTATTTTCCCCTACTGTCTCGGTCCTTGGTCTTACTTTTGTTTTTCTTGTTTGCCCTAAAGGTCCACGTAAACTTCAGTCCAGGTGTAGAGAATAATATTTCATAAAGGCGGCAATACCAGCTACAGTATAAAAGAAATCGGCTCACACAGGCGACCTTAGCCAACACCCTCCCTTTCAAATGTCAGGCTAAGCATATTTGCAAAATCTTTACGGAGTCCTGGCAAGCGCAATCGGTTCCAGTAAGCAGTAAGGATGTACTGCCGAAACGTTAGGTGTTCATCCTCTTCATGACAACTATTGACAAAATGTACGAAGTGTCCAAGCAACCACATAACGGTGTTGAGCTTTGTTCGCGGATAAAAGGAAGAATCGGGCCATACGATGATGTCAATGGTATAAGCGGTTTCGGCAGTCCTAGTGACAAAAGCCAGTTGTTTCCTGAGCCAAAGCCAATTAGCAAGGTGCCCACTGCAGGTGAATCGATGCTCAAGTGTGTCCAGGAGACCACACCGAGTGCAGTTGTCCGTGTCAGAAAGACCAATACGGTGCAGTCGTACGTTGGTGGGGACCAAACCATTAACTACCCTACACCACGTGGACGCCACAGCCATTGAGTGGATCGGCAGACTAACATTCTTCCAGATGTTCCTCCAGGACACTGATGGAGACGCCAGTTCGATTGGATTGGGACCAGCCAGCCCCTCACAACGGGCAATCAAGCTCTTGGTCGTTGGCACCGGTTGTCGCAAGAAGACGTCACCGAGGTAACTAACCGCAATATAAAATTCCCGGACCTGTTTCAACTTAAAATTGAGGTGACCGACGTCGACAGGTGGAGCAAGGCTCTTCGGACGCACAACAGTAAAAAGTCTGGATGTAATTGAAGTCACTTCTTGCGTAACAATGAGAGTCGTACGGCGGACGTACAAGGCAGATGCCTTACGAGTAATGTCAGTGAGGCCCAAGCCTCCGGAGATACGCGGTTTCGTCATAACCTCGTAACGCAACTTGAAAGGATGACCCTTCCATATAAACCTGCTAGACAATTGGCGCAACCTTTTCGCCACCATAATGGGAAGTGGGAACAGCTGAGCAACATAATAGGCTTTATATAACACGTACGTGTCTAAAATTCTGACTTTTTGCAAAATGGTAGCAGAGCGCTGCTCATGGACCATCAGAGCCCCCTGTATCTTCTCGATGACAGATTTCCAATTAAGAGCCGCCATTTTTATGGGACACCGATCAATGCTAATCCCCAATGACGTATGGCGATCGACAAAAGTGGCCCAAGGGACATCAGCATCGCGAAACCCTCGAATATCAAGGAACTTACATTTACCCTGATTGAGACGCGCTCCAGAGACACAACAGTATGCATGAACTGCCCCTTTCAACAATGTGATATCATCACGTTGACGGAGGAGAACAACGACATCGTCCGCGTACGCCTTAACAGTGAGCTTCCCACCAGAGAGGGTCATACCCTGAAGCTTGAAAGCAAGAGTCCGAAGCAGCGGTTCCAGGGACAATATGAATAGAGACATAGAGAGCGGACTACCCTGAGGTACCCCTCGGCGGATAGCAATGGGCGGCGTCAGCTGCCCATTGACTGACACCCGAGCAGTTATTCCCCTATACAAATTACGAAGAACACCACGTGATGAAGCGTTAAAACCTATTGTATCTAAAACACGATTTAAAAACACATGACTGATCAAAGGCCTTGTAAAAATCGAGGAAAGCAAAGGCACAATGAACGTTTGTAACCGCCACAACCGAGACAACATCCCGATATTCGGCTACTGGGGTCAGAATAGATCTACCAGGAGAACAACATTGATGTGCCCCAATCACAGACCGCAGCAGAGAAGATAATCGACTATTGAACGCTCTAGCAGCTGTCTTGTAATCAAAATTCAGCAATGTGAGCGGACGAAGATTGGCAGCAGATAAATGACCAGTGGACTTCGGAATTAAAACAATTTTCCCTACTTTAAAATCGGCTGGCACATCCATCCCCCTGACAATCTCATTTAAAATCTGCATAAAAGTCCCACCCAAAAGAGGCCAAAAACGGAGATAAAATTCTTTAGGCAGGCCGTCAGGACCCGGCGATTTACCGGACGGAGAGCGAGCAATAAAATCGAAAACATCATCTACCTGGAACTCCCGGAGAAAGTCGCCGTTCGCGTCAGGCGTGATCGTCGCAGGAAGATCCTCAAGGACATCATCAGAAAGTGACGCACCAGAATCATCGGCAGAATAGAGACTAGCGTAATACTGATGAAGAGCACGCATCATATCCTCCTGTGCAATAAGCTGCCGTCCATCATCCACCATAAGAAAAGAGATGAAGGTGCGACGACGTCGAGTCTGATGCCGCAGCAGGTGGTACAAAGAAGTCAGTTCACCTTCAACAAGAGAGTGAGGTTTCGACTTTACTCGCAGACCATCCAACTGTCGTCGTTTGAGGGTCAAGAGCTTTGCTTTAATACGACGAACATCATGGATCCGCAGAGGAGAAGGACCCGCCGCGTCATACAGTTCACGCAGGACAGTGTAGTAAAATTCATACGTGTTCTTAAAATCAAGCGCCCTTGCGGCACAGTAAAAAATCAAAGACTGACGAATCTTGGGCTTGGCAAACGCAGTCCACCAAACGAGTAAGGAGGGGTAACGCGGGACAGAGCGAAGACGTCGCTCCCACACGGCACTTACAACTTCATCAATGGCCCTGTCGGCAAGGTGGGAAACATTTAACATCCACTGGGAACGATAAAGTTTTGCTGGTTGGTGACTAAGATTTACAGTTGCAGTCAAAGCACAATGGTCAGAAAAACTAGTAGGAATAACATCGACAGAAAGAATGTTATCACATAAAAAATCAGAGAAGTAGAATCTGTCGAGTCTACTGCACGAGGACGCGGTAAAATACGTAAATTTCACCAGGGTTGGATATTTGTGTTCCCAAACATCACGCAGGTGCATCGTACGAACCAAGTCATGTAAATCTCGGCAGTAATTGAAATTTGGGGACTGGTCTTCAGGGCGTAAAACACAATTAAAATCGCCTCCGAGCAGGAGACTCCGAGGACTCTTGCACAAAAGATAAATAAGCTCTTCCTTATAAAAGCGCGATCGAGCCACAGTGCGACCCGAACCAGAGGGGGCATACAAAACAACTAGGCAGATATCAAAAAGACGACAACCAATGCCACGGCCAGAGTCAAGGAATTCAATGTCAGTAACAGGAATACCTTCTCGAAAGAAAAGAGCAGTTCCTGTTGAATTTTCCGGTGCGACATTAAAAACAGTTTGAAATCCAGGTAGAGAGAGATCAGAAAACAATACTTCCTGCTAAAATACTACGTCCGCACAGGAGTCGTAGAGAAACTGCCGCAAAGAGGCAATGCGAACGTGGGACTCAATACGGTTAACATTTAAGGTAAGAAAGGTGTATGCTTGAAGCATGAAGAGAAAATCGAGAGAAGAAATCACCTACACCGACGCATCAACATCACAGTCCATAGCAGGGGAGACGGAGGCATCCGAGGGAAGGGGACTGCTATCCCCTTTCGCGGATCCCTTACGTTTCGGTTTTTTACGAACAGCATTGACGTTCGGCTGAACGCGCAACTTGCGTCGGCTGACGGGCAGGGAAGCGGGAGCCGCCGGTGACGTAGGAGGGTCAAGTTCTGTATCCGACACCACCCGCACCGGTCCACAGTCAGGGTCCGGGGTCGCGGGGGAAACATCCGACGAAACGGACTGGTCTACACCAATACTAGCTTCCGGCAAACATGGATTACACGGAGGCGAAACGTGAGCAGGAAGCTCCGAAGCTGCTAAGTTGGAAGGAAGCGGAGCAGCTCCGCTGGCAGAGGTATGGGGCAGCGAAGCAGGAAGTTATTGCGGCTCAACTTGTTGTGACAACGAAGACGGTTCGGAAGGCGGTGCCAACAGGCCCGACCGACGAGCCGACTCGAGAGAAGCCGCGTCGGAAGCCGGAGGGGCGTCAGCAGCCGCTACCGGAACAGCTACTTTAGGGGAACAGGGAGCATCTACACTACTCTGTGGCTCGGAGGATGTCGGTCTCTCGGATTGGGGCATCTCGGGGAGATCCTCATCCGTACTATTTCCATCATGTGCGCGACGCCGTTTATTATTCAAAAGCGGCACACCCACCTGAGGAACAGACGGAACAACATCAGATTTGGCACGCAAAGGAGGAAATTCATTGTCAGGGGCGTGCAAAACCTGCGGCGGGGCGCTACTACCACTGGACTGTTCGACACCAAGAGCAGAACCACCGGCAACGAGGCCAGCGACCGTTAACTTGCGACGCTGTTCGAGAGAATTTTTTAACACAAAACACTCCGCGGACAGTCGGTACGCACGTGGCCACTCTCATTACACAAGAAACAGGTGCCAACCTGACCACTATATGTTACATGGACACGATATCCACCGATCTGCAGGTGCGAGGGAATATTCTGCTTCACGTGCATTTCGACGGAACGAATACCACTGTAACACTGCAGACGATGTTGGCTGGACCAGCGTTCAAGGCGAATACTCTTAACATCACCATACTTGAGTAAACCCTCCTTAAGATACACATTATCCACCTCCGGCTGAAGGTTGTAAACACGAGCACTGGTGTACGTAATGGAAGCATTTGAAAGCAGTACGGTACTGACAGAATCATCCCGATGTCGAAAGAGAACCTGATGACCAAATTTGGAAATAATTTTATCAACCTGAAGGGGGTCCATAAATTTAACAAAGAAAACATAAAGTTCTGTATCAAAATATGCAGTGTGCACCTGATCCGAATTAATGCCAAATGTATCTACTAACCAATCATGAATCTCAAGGGAACAAGGTTGCACATGGCGGGTGGACTTGTCGAAAGCAAAACTAACTGTAGCCTGACGAGGAATAACCTGAGACGACATTTTCAAAAAAGTACGCGGTCTAAACCGCTAAACAAAAACACTGAAATACACACAGAAAGTAACACAAGGAACGAAACAACGACGGAGAAAAACTTACAGAAGGTACAACACTACACGTAAACAAACGATATCCCACTATACGTAACGGTACGGCGGAGCGGAAGACTAGGCACGTTCACACTGCACGGCGTCTGAAGCGGAACCGCCTAATGTTTTCCTAACGTCACACTCGTCACGTACTTCACTTTTATTTCATAATCATTTCTGAGAGGTAAAGGAATTGCATGACAACATGCAGAGCTAGTGGCGTCAAAATTAACACACATACTTGATGTGACTCAAAAGCCGAACGAGTTGCTTTCCGACGTTGTTTTAGATGTGCAAGTGCCATTCAAAACTCGTGGTGACGGCACCCTGCCGACCATTTCGCAGGTTAACACCGGTCTTGTTCTGTGTGTTTCAAGCTCAAGAGCAACTCCAAGCAAAAAATGGTCAACAGCAACATTCAGACGGTTTCGTACTGTTCAATTGCTACATTAAAACGGTATGTTTCTTTTTCAGAACTGGAAAAACACGAGCGTGACAGCATTCGAAAATGTAAACTTCAGATCCGATGTCCGACGCCTGATCCATTAGGCCACACGGTCACTGACGACCAACTATAACTTGTATAGGACTCATCTCGAAACGCTCACACCCCTGAGGAATAGTGTTTTCGTTCTACACAGCCGCTGCCCCATGCTCTTTCCACCCATTCGTTACATTCAACCTTTTACGTGACCGACCAAATATAGACTGGGAAACAAGACCACACACTTTGTGCATTCGGAATCGAAGGCAGGGCGTCCCTCGCCGCATTTGATACGATGGCCATTTGCTACTTCTGCAGAAGAGGCGGCATCGACGACGACGACGACGACGACCGCGAGAGGCTCTGAGACATGTGAGAAATGCATCTATAAAATGTAATTCAGACTGCCTCGTCCCACCTTATGCTGTACCGCTTTGGCAAATGCTTTATCTGCGCCATTCGCCTTAATCACATCTGAGAGTAATTCTTAATAAAACGCCTGTCGCTAACTGTTCGTCATCACAGATACTGTTTGCTATATGGCCACGACGCGAAACTGATTTCCCAAATTCGTCTTCCTCCTCTGAGGATGGAACTTACGACCTCTGGTTTCGTAGACCAGTTCTCTACCACTTTTTTTTTTTTTTACGCCTTAACCACTTTTTTTCACATTTCTTTTTTTGCTTGCCTTAGACCGCTTTTTTTTTCGTTTATGTTTATTATGTCCTTTTTAGGTTTTTCTTTATTCATATTTTTTTAACACTGTCTTTTCGTTTTTCCTTTGTAATGACCCAGGGCAGGTAGGTGGAGGCGCGTTGGGCAAGGGTCGTATCCCGAGGCCTGGCCATGACGTCTCCTCCTCCCTGCACCGAAGCACAGTGTCACCAATACGTTGCAATTGTCTTTGGTTCGGAGTCTTATGATACCTATATGTGAACACGGGACTTATGAAGCGTTGTCTATCCAAACAGTTATTTTGCCTTCCTGCCAAGATTGTACCTAAGAACTAGCGAGAATGTCTTCCCTGTCATGAAGTTAGCTCAGTATGCCCCTATACCGGTGCCATTAATGATTCAGTCGCAGGAGCGATCAATAGAAATTGAAACTTAACCAACTCCCTGCTTTTCGAAAACAATAGTAAGCATATTCGCAAAGTCCCTCTTAAGGTGTGGGAAAGACTTTTGCGTCCAGTACTCATGAAGAATGTAACCAGTAAACGAAATAAAATCGGTAATACCATGATCATCAACCACTGCAAAAATGTAACGGCCAAGAACCCACATAACGGTGTTGTTCTTGGTCCGGGGATAAAAAACCGTGTCCGGCCAGCAGAGAATATCAGTCTTAAATGCCGATTAGGAGCTCCTGGTGAGTAAAGCCAATTGTCGGCGCAGCCAGTGCCACATGCAATGACGGTCAGCGCAGGTAAATCGGTGTTGGAGTGTGTTGGAGTGTATCAACACAACCACACGTTTGACAAAGCGGAGAGACACATAAACCTATACGATGAAGGCGTTCGTTCGTAGGAATCAGCTGATTAACTACCTTATACCATAGGGAGGCAACAGTTGCTGAATGAACGGGTAAGCTAATATTCGTCCATATTTTACGCCAATTAAAACTGGGATAATGCAAAACAATCGGGTTGGAAGAAGAAGACCGGTGCCATTTGTCAAGCAGGGCTAGCGTAGTAATAACAGGACGACGTTGTAAGTGGAGATCTAGGTAACTAATCTCAATGTAGAAGTCTCGAACATGCCGTAGCTTCGCATTTAGAGGCCCAACGTTAATAGGCGGTGACAAGCTCGCAGGACGAACGACATGGAATAATCGCGAAGTAACAGTCGGGGACTCAGATAATAAAAGATGGAGGGTTCGCTTAACATGAAGGGCAGCAGCCTTGACACGGACATCGGTGAACGACAAGCCGCCCTCAAGACGCGGCTTCGTAAGAACATCACAACGTAATTTAAAAATATGCCCCCGCCAAATATATCTGTTAGTAAGCTGGACCATTTTTGCACCCTGCATTCGGGGAAGCGGAAAAAGCTGAGCAACGTAATATACTTTACATAAAACATAAGTGTCTAATACACGCTTTTTTTGCAGTAGCGGTATCGAACGCCATGAGTGTTCTAATAAAACACCTTGCAGCTTGGAAATGGCCACTTGCCAATTTTTTGCAGCCATCCGAATAGGACAACGTTCAAGATAGATACCTAAATGTGTATGGTGTTCAACAGCTGTAACCCACGGAACAACCACACGTTCAAAGCCCCGCAAATTAAGGAGCTTGCTTTTACGGGGATTGATACGAGAACCTGAGGCAGCAGAAAATTTATCGAGTTCCATTTTCAACTGCGGCACTTCTGCGGTGGAACGAAGCAAAACAACCAAATTATCAGCATAAGCTGTTGCCGTCTGGGTAACCCCAGAGATCGTAAGACCACGAAGTGTCGAGTTGAGACGTGTGAGGAGTGGTTGAAGGGAGAGAGCATAAAGGGTCATGGATAAAGGACTACCTTGCGGGAAGCCATGTTGAATATCAATGACCTTTGTTAGCTGCCCATTAATGTCAATCTTAGCAGAAATGCCAGTCGTCATATTCTTAAGTACCAGCAGCGCCTGTTCATTAAAACCGAGCCGGTGCAGCAGAAGCTCTAAAAACGAATGGGACACACGATCAAAGGCCTTACTAAAATCAACAAATAAAAGCGCACAGGAAATATTGGTGACAGCGACAATCGACACGACATCACGATACCCCGCCAGAGACGTCAATATGGAGCGCCCTGGAAAGCAGCTTTGACAAGGAGGTATCACAGGTGTAAGCAAGAGGGATAGACGTGCATTAACAGCCCTAGCGGCCGTCTTATAGTCAAAATTTAAAAGGGTTAAAGGACGAAAGTCACTAGCTGTCTTCAAACCAGCAGATTTAGGTATCAGGACAACCGTACCTCTCTTGAAATCGGCTGGAATTGTGCCACCATTCAAGATTTCATTCACAATATCCGTAAAAGCAGGCCCTATAATAGGCCAAAAGCGAACAAAAAACTCCTTAGGTAGGCCATCAGGACGAGGAGATTTGTGAGATGCTGACCAAGCAATGAAAGCTGAAATTTCGTCTGCAGTAAAAGGAGCTAAAAATTTCGCATTATGGTCCTCTGTTAAAACTGATGGGATAGCAGTTAAAATCTCGTCAACATCAATCGGATCAGAATCAGCCGCAGTATATAACGTCTCATAGTAGCAGGTAAGTTCATGGGTTATTTGATTCTGTAAGGTAAGCCGGCGACCATCAGCTGCCATAAGGCCGTCAATCAATACACGTCGACGGTTCTTGTGGTGACGAAACAGATGGTACATAGAAGTCATTTCATGTGCTAACGTGGACGGTGGTTTAGATTTAATCTTCAATCCTTCCATCTGAAGCCGCTTAATACTAAGAAGCTTGGCCTTAATTTTCCGAATCTCAGAAAGGTGGGCACATGTCATTGTAGAATTATCATAAAGTTCGCGAAGCACCGAATAGTAATATTCAAAAGTCAGTTTCAGAACTCGCGCTCTATTATAACTGTAGGACATTAAAGTGCGACGTAATTTTGGCTTCACACAGTGGATCCACCAGTGAAGCTTAGACGGATAGTATCGCAGAGAACGTAAACAAATGTCCCACGCCGTCTGTATTAGAGGTTCGATGTCAGGGTCATCGAGCAAGGAGACATTTAATTTCCACAGCGGCCTATAAAGTTTAAGAGGTTGACGCTCCAAATTAATTATAACAGCAAGGGCACAATGATCCGTAAAACTGGGTGGAATAACATCTACATCTAAAACAGAAACATTAAGGGGATCAGAAATATACAATCGATCAAGTCGACTACTTGAGGTGGCAGTAAAAAATGTAAATTTAACAAAAGTGGGGTGTTTAACCTCCCACGCATCGCGTAGTCGTAATTGACGTACAAGAGAATGTAGCTCGAAACAATAATTAAAATGAGGGGATTGGTCTTTAGCTTGTAACACACAATTAAAATCGCCCCCCAATATCAAGGTCGCAGGATTTTTTCGTAAAAGGTAAATCAGATACTCTTTATAAAAACGAGACCTTTCCTGCCGCTTGCTAGAACCAGAGGGGGCGTAAATGTTAACCAAGGTCGTGTCAAATAACCGACAACCAATGTCCCGTCCCGAGTCTAAAAGCTCAATTTCGGTAACGGGGATACCGTCACAAATTAGGAAAGCAGTACCTGCAGAAAACTCAGGTGCAAAATTTATAATAGTGCGAAAACCAGGAACAAACAGGTGTGCAACGGAGACTTCCTGCAGGAAAACAATATCAGCTGCAGAGTCATAAATAAACTGCTGCAGAGACGCTAACTTCAGAGCAGATTGAATGCCATTTATATTTAAGGATATAAACATGTACGCCAGCAACATCAACCAAAAAATGGGAAGAAAACTCAAATTACACCACACTAGAAGCAACTACATCCATATCATCAACATCAGACATGGCAGAGGGTGATTGTCCAGAATCAACGGAATCAGAGTCGTCCTTCGCATGCTTATGTTTCTTCCGCACCGCGTGGAGATTGGGGGGCACTTTCACCCGACGACGTATCTGATGCACACCAGATTCAAGAGCAGGCGGAGTGGGGGGTTCGAGATCAGGCACGTCAACCAAAGCGTCCGAAGGATTAGCAGGGCGAGAGCAGTCAGAAGGAGGAGCCATCATGGGGAAAACTGCATCAGGAACATCGGCACCGGTTTCAGAATGTGTAGGAGGTGGTAAGATAGGTTTGGAGTCTGCTGATGCGGAGCGCTCAGGTCTAGGAGCGGTTTTCCGACAAACAGCCGTCTCCACCGAAGTGTCGTCAACATGTTGTGATGCCTGTGGCGGTGGGGATGTCAACAACACCTCGACCGAATGTTGTGGCTCTTGCACCGACGGCCTGGCAGCAAGTTTGACGTCATCAGGCAAAGCAGTAGACACAGCGGGAACAGAATCCGAAACAGGCATGGGAGATTCTGGAATTCTCTCATCAGATTCGCAAACCGGCTGCGTAACAGCAGCTTCGTCATCAGTGCTACCGGTATCACTAGCACGACGGCGTTTGTTGTTGGAAACAGACGGAATCGGTATAGGAGCAGCCGATACGTCTGGGCGAGTGGGTAGCGGAGGAAAACCTGCATCAGGGGAGGGTGACACCTGTTGTGAAGAAGCTACTGCAGGAGGCAGGTAGGAAACAGTGGAGGAAGCTGCTGGCACAAGATCGGCAACCGTTAATTTGCGGCGCTGTGCTAGGCCATTTTTAAGCACAAATACCCGCTTAGGGCAATTAGCTCGAACATGACCATGTTCATTAAATAGGAAACATGTACCAAGCTGCCCCTCATAAGTAAGATGTACACGATAACCACATACAACCAGATGGGACGGTATATTAGACTTAATATGCATTTCAACTGATCTGACACCATTATAACATTGCAGCTTATGTTGTGCAGACCAACGTTCATTTCGAATTGACCGAACAGTACCATAACCAAGCAAAGCTTCCTTAAGATAGCTGTTGTCAACTTCAGGGGGTAAATTATACACCCGAACTGTGGTATACGTAATTTCAGCATTTGAGACAGTAACACTGCTAACAGAACCATCCCTATGACGGAACGACACTTCCTCACCATGTTTAAGTAATATCTTATCCAGCAAAACCGGGTTCAACAATTTCACAAAAAAGCAGTATAATTCTGTATCAAAATACGCAATATGTACCTGGTCCGATGTAATGCCAATCGTGTCCACAATCCATTCGTGAATTTCCAACGATGTCGGTTGGACATTCCTGGTAGACTTGTTAAACTGAGAGTACACTTCCGCGGAAACAACCGGGAAGCCATAACACTTAATTAATGCGGCAAAAGCCGCAATACAACGCAAGACACAAAACAAACACTAAGGCAAAGAAACAACGAAAAACAGAAGACAAAGAAACGTCACACACAGAAGGTAAATATTCACAACCCGAGGGTAACGGCGAATCGAATACACAGCACGTCCGATCGCTGTCGCGTCTCAAGCGGAACTGCCACTGAGCTAAAGAGGCGCGGCCTAGTGGTACTCTAGCGTACTTCGGCCTCACTGTCGTCTGCATCATCAGACTTCAGCTGACAACACTTCATATTACCGTCTAATATTTGCAGCTATGGCGACCCATTACTGCTTGGCTACACATCTGACACGTAACCGATGGGCTCTCCAAATAACAACACTTGCATTTCAGAACATGTCTTTCATACATGTCTAAAAAATCACCTTCACCTTCAAATACAGTTTCCTTGCAACTGACAGAGACGTAGGCATAGTTTAAAGTTGCTATTTCCATTACATCACGTTAACCAGAAAAACGGTTATTTACATCTGCAGCGGAACAAAATTCCGTGCCGCCCAGCGTGGGGCTCGAACCCACAACCCGGTGATTAAGAGTCTCACGCTCCACAGACTGGGCTAGCCGGCTGCCTCGGTTAATACCTGCCGGGTAGCACGTCACACAGTACTCGTTTGGGTTGGGTGGTCCCATACAGAATCTCTCCATGCTGCCTAACGTTTTCCTAACGTCACACTCGTCACGTACTTCACTTTAATTTCATAATCATATCTGAGTGGTAAAGGAATTGCATGACAACATGCAGAGCTAGTGGCGTCAAAATTAACACACATACTTGATGTGACTCAAAAGCCGAACGAGTTGATTTCCGACGTTGTTTTAGATGTGCAAGTGCCAGTCAAAACTCGCGGTGACGGCACTCTGCCGACCATTTCGCTCGTTAACACCGGTCTTGTTGTGTGTGTTTCAAGCTGAAGAGCAACTCCAAGCAAAAAATGGTCAACAGCAACATTCAGACGGTTTCGTACTGCTCAATTGCTACATCAAACGGTATGTTTCCCTTTCAGAACTGGAAAAACACGAGCGTGACAGCATTCGAACCTGTAATCTTCAGATCCGAAGTCTGACGCCTGATCCATTAGGCCACACGGTCACTGACGACCAATTATAACTTGTATAGGACTCATCTCGATACGCTCACACCCCTGAGGAATTGTGTTTTCGTTCTACACAGCCGCTGCCCCATGCTCTTTCCACCCATTCGTTACATTCAACCTTCTATGTGACCGACCAAATATAGACTGGGAAACAAGACCACACACTTTGTGCATTCGGAATCGAAGGCAGGGCACCCCTCGCCACATTTGCTACGATGGCCATTTGCTACTTCTGCAGAAGCGGCGGCGACGACGACGACTACGACGACGACGACGACGACGACGACCGCAAGAGGCTCTGAGATATGTGAGAAATACATCTATAAAATGTAATTGAGACTGCCTCGTCCCACCTTATGGTGTACCGCTTTGGCAAATGCTTTATCTGCGCCATTCGCCTTAATCACATCTGAGAGTAATTCTTAATAATACGCCGGTCGCTAATTGTTCGTCATCACAGATACTGCTTGCTATACGGCCACGACGCGAAACTGATTTCCAAAATTCGTCTTCCTCCTCTGAGGAAGGAACTTATAACCCCTCGTTTACTAGACCAGCGCTCTACCACTGAGCTAAAGAGGCACGGCCTAGCGGTACTCTTGCGTACTTCGGCCTTACGGTCGTCTGCATCATCAGACTTAAGCTGATAACACTTCTTATTACCGGCTAATATTTGCAGCTATGGCGACCCATTACTGCTTGGCTACACATCTGACTCGTAACCGATGTGCTCTCCAAACAACAACACTTGCATTTCAGAACATGTTTTTCACACATGTCTACAAAATCACCTTCACCTTGAAATAGTTTCCTTGCGACTGACAGAGACATAGGCAAAGTTTAATGTTGCTATTTCCATTACGTGAACCAGAAAAACGGTAATTTACATCTGCAGCGGAACAAAATTCCGTTCCGCCCAGTTTTTTTTCTTTTTTTTTTTTTTTTGCGCCTCCCAACTCCCCTTATAGCCCGTCCTTGCGCTCTCCAATTACGCCTTCTTCGGCGAGCTTCTTTAGCTATAAATAAAAATACGCTGCTTCTTCCAAACTTAGAAGACGAATTTGTTAACTCTTCATGTAGTCTGAAAAGAGGAAACTTCTCGGTACATGTTCCGTGGCCGTCGACGTCCTGTGTAAGACGTGCACGTTCCAGTTGAAGTGATGAAAGCGGAGACACTGAATTCCTAAGTGGAAAATTTCTTGTGTTCATTGACCGCAATCGAAGCATCGAAGAAAAATAAAGTCCTCTTGAAGTGGAAGCTCATGCTTATGACGACAGCGAATCAGTCGCTTTGCGCCTACACTTCATAAATTAAAAATTAGAAAATAAAAGTATGACAGCGTATCAGGCGCATTGCACCGAAAATCGATAAAATAAAGAATTTAGGTTGAAAAAAAGGGAATAAAAAGCAAATAATGCCTGAGTAGTCCTCTCAGCCATAGGGGCGGTACACCCTTCACGCGTTCCATGATATTATGTTCCAAAGCTTCGTGGCGGCCAGTAAATATATTTAATGGTAAAGTATCGACGCATATTATCAAAGGAATAAGTACACTCCCGACCTTTACAAACTGTCTGTCGTCTAAGGAAAAGGAAAACACAATTCTCCCCGACGTGTTAAAAATAAATTAAAATTAAGTAAAAGTCCTCCTTTATTGAAACCCAAATAACTCCGTGGCAGCGTCGTGCGCAACGCATTCGTGATGGGACGCCGATGACGCAGGAATCAGACGTTGGAAAAAAAAGAGAAAGAGAAAACATAAAAAAAACACTAAACGACAGCGAACACAAAACACACACGAACACAGGATAATACATTGGGAACATTCGTCGTAATTTCCACATGGCAGTTCTTGTACAATAGGCACTCTTCCTGTAGCATTCTATTTGCAAGGACCATGATTTCGTACTCAAAAACAGTTCAGAGCACTGAGGGAAATAAAGATTGCAGCAATGAAGTCCGTATTATAGCAGTCTGTCGTGGGCAAATGCGAGTGCAATTTGCAGGAAATTGGCAAAGAGTTTAAGATAATCGTTCCTGGTTTTAGTAAGGTCATGTTGCGTAGCCAAATAAACCAAAAAGGCATAGTCACCCGTAAGTCTTAAACGCAGGATGGCGAACACAGTGTGAGCCACGATCCATACGGTAGCGGCACGCTTCGTAGGCGGATACGGATTAAAGTCTGGGATCAAATCCGTGTCCGCAGAAAAACTGGCAGCTCTGGTCCGGTTAATAAGTGCGAGCATCCTGGCGGCAAGGTTCCAGATCGACAATGACCGCAGGCACACGAAACGATGTTCTAACGTGTCGTCTTGTCGACAGTCTTCACACAAGCTCGACGGAGATAAATGGATGCGGCGCAGCTTTTCGTTGGTGGGGATAATTCTGTTAACCACTTGGTACCAAAAGCTGCTGACTTCCGCTGACAGGTAAGGAGCGTGAACGTGAGCCCACGCCGTCCTCCACGCAGACCGTGGGTAGCGCGCCTCCATCTTATTGCCGACTGGCCGTCCTCTTAGTCCCTGGTAGACACCTTTCACAGTCCGCGTTCGATGGTCAAGTACGTCGGCGGCGAGATAACTTTTCTGAATGTATTCTCGAACATACCGCAGCTGAAACGGTATTGTAGTCGGGTCGAGAGGGGCCACGTCAGACAGAGGACGATGAATATCGAACAAGACAGCCGTTGGGCCAAACGGATCCTGTTCAATGGTGACGCTCGTCCGATGAACGAGCAACGCCGCGGCTTTCGTTGCGAAATGAATAAGGCCGAGTCCTCCCTGTTCGCGCGGCAAAGTACATGTGTCGTAAGCCACCTTGAAAATATGTCCCCGCCACAACAGCCACTAGACTGCCTGAGTTATGGCTCTGCCCAAATTCTTGGGTACCTGAAATAACTGTGCGAGGTACCAAGCTTTGCTGAGCAAGAAAATATTTATTAAAAGCACCCGCTGTGTTAATGCGAGGGTGCGAGTCGCGCACAGGCTAGCCATAGCTCGTATGCCATTTAAGACAATGCGCCAGTTGTAAGACGCAGTCTATAGCAGATTGGGTTGAAAACGAACACCCAAAATTTTGTGTTCCTGTTTCACTGTAAACCACGGGCGTTTGAAGCCCCGCGTCGCCGCATAAACGGGCAGAAAAACCGTCTTTCGGGTATTGATGCTCGCACCGGATGCACGTTCATACTGGGTGAGAACTACGCGTATTGTGTCGAAGTCTGTGGCCGAGGATCCAAGAGGCCAAGGTCATCGGCGTAAGCGCGACAAACGTGCTTCTCATCCCCAATCCGTATTCCCCTGCAAGAACTGTGCAAATTACGCAACAAAGGATCTATGGAAATTGCGTAAAGTGCCATTGACAGAGGGTACCCTTGTTTAACAGAACAGCGGAGTGGCACAGGTTCCGACAAAAATCCATTGATGCTAATCCGTGAGGTGGAATTATTGAAAAGGTTAAAAATCATAGTGATAAACTTTACACCGAAACCAAATTTCTGTAGCACTCGCCGGAGATATAGGTGGCTAACTCTGTCAAATGCCATTGCGAAATCGATGGATAAAATGCCAAAAGGAATTCTATTCGTCGAAGCATAGGCAATGGCATCTCGGTACGTCGAGACAGCACCATAGATAGTGCGTTTCGGCACTGCACAGTATTGAAAGGGACTAATCAGTTTTTTCATGACTAATTTCAAGCGAAAGGAGACACATTTGGTAAAGAGTTTATAAGCGCCATTAAGAAGGGTGATCGGTCGAAGATTGCACAGTTTCCTTGTGACTGTAACCTTTGGAGCCAATACCACAATACCCTCCAGGAAGGACGCAGGGACGTCCACGCCATTTAAAATTTCATTAAAAACATCAGTCAGGGCCGAGCCAAAGAAGTGCCAAAAGTGTAGATAAAATTCCGGTGGCAAGCCATCTGCACCCGGGGATTTATTAGGGGAACATAGTTTTAAGACATCACGCACTTCCTCTACGGTAAATTCTTCAGTGAGGTGACGGCGGTCCCTTACTGATAAGACGTATGGAACGTCATGGAGAAGCTCGGAAATGGCAGCAGCATCCGTGCGTTTCTCACTGAAAATTTCGACAAAGTGACGGCGGGTCTCGGCAAGAATTGCCGCCTGGCTGTAAAGACGCGCACCGTCAGCTGATTCCAGCTCCGTGACGTAACGTCGCGTAGCGCGCCGGCGTTCGCGCAGCTGGTGAAAGACGGAGGGTGCTTCATCGACAAGCTTCCTGGGGGCCCGACTCCGTACGACAGATCCGCGCAATGAGTCCCTTTTCAAGTTAAGAAGACGGTGTTTTATTTGCCGAATTGTCGCCATCCGAAGAGCGGGATTATCTGTGTGCCAGTGGATGGCATCATTTAAACAGCTCTCATAAAATTGCAATGTACATCGCTCCTAATGAGCAACATTCTGACTAAACTCCAGGATGGTCTTGCGTAAAGCCGGCTTAACAGATTCTACCCACCAAGACAAAGTGGAGGCATATAGGCCGCGATATTTCAGCACCCTCTGCCACACACGCACGATAACCGGCGCAAACTGTGGGTGTGAAATATGTCTCACATTAAACTTCCATAACCGACTTGCGCGGGGTTTAATCGCCAACAGAGAATGAAATCTGCAGACATACGCGCAATGATCGGAAAAAATCACGGGGTGAACACAGGACTCCGTGAGACAGTGCTGTTTCTCCCGAGAAACATAAATTCTGTCAAGCCGACTCCTACCCGTGGGGTAAAAGAAAGTAAATCCCACGTCCCGTGGGTGTAAACAACACCAAGAGTCAATTAAATTCATCTCCGTAACGAGCGTCTGCAATTCAAGGCACTTATACGGCCGCGGCTCCTGATCTCTATCGTCCAGCACACAACTAAAATCGCCGCTCATGACTACAGGCAGGTGGGGGCCCTGTAAAAGGTGACAAACATCACTACTATAAAAAACGCGGCGAAGCGGCTGTCCGTCGGCTCCAGAACGGGCGTACACGTTAATATATCGTACGTTGTTAATCGTGGAAGCTATACCACGACCATTCGGAATTGTAGCAACATTACTAAAATCATGACCAACCCGAATTAAAATGGCAGTACCACAATTACACTCGACATCCAAGTTCAAGAGGACTTGATATCCCGGAATCGAGTGAATTAGGTCTGTCACAACCTCCTGCAAAAACACTACGTCAGCAGCAACGTTATTTAAAAAACCCACAAAACTTGCAAACTTTACATATGACTCCAATTTATTAAGATTTATAGTAGCAACGACAGATGGTGAGCGTGCTACCATAGACTACAGGGGAAAAAAAACTACACAAATTTAAACAAATTAGACTGCGGGAGTGGACCCACCCTCCTCCTCCATATCGTCTGCCCAGTCAGAACGTGCAGACGGTGCAGCCGAAGTAGGCGGTTCTTGTGTGGGAGGTGCAGACGCCGAATCCTGCGAAGAGGGGCGCGTGCGCCGCTGGGGGGTGTCCTCCGCCTTACGCTTAAACGAAAGTTGTGCCGGGTTCGTTGCCTCAGACGTCGTAGTGTCCATCGCTAACGTTGCATCAGAGTGGTGCAACATTTCTTTTAACTGCCGGACAACCTCTTCCCGCCTGTCTTCCGACACACTTGTCGTAGGCGCTGGCTGACTGCTCGCCACAGGACGCTGTGGACGACGTCCTGCCGCAACCGACGGCCGAGATTCGACTACGGGGCGGGGCAAGGGCTTGTGCGCCGACCTTTGCACAGATTTTGGCTTTTGTTTCGACTTTGGACGCGGAACCTGCTTCCATTCCGGAGACGGGCTTCGTTCTCCGCGAGAAAGGGATCGCTTTTCTAAAATCCGTGAACTACTGGCACTGCGGAAGCGTTCGGTATTACCACGCCTCTCCGAAACACTTTCTCGCCGTGGCTTTGGTTCCTGTGTGGCAGTAGCCCCGTCCGGAACACCTTGAAGTACGGCATTTGATGGGGACGAATCCAAAACCACAACAGGGGGAGTAACCACCTGAACGGGTTCTGATCCGGTCCGTTCCGGAACTTCAGGCACAGCCAGAGGCTGAAGTACTACACTAGCTACAGGAACTGACTGCGAAGGGACGGACATGGCTTGAACAGAATCAATACCGGTTGCAATGGGATCAGTATCCACCGCGACCGCAGCAATTAAAGGCGTTGCCATTTCCACGGAACGTGCCAATGAACGGGGAACATCTAACAACACGGCCGCGTATGACGCGTCGTCATCTTGGCCACGGGGCGGCAGCTCCACAGGGCGCCGACGCCAAGGACAATTTTGCCTAAAAAGGTCTGTGGCATTACAATAGGAGCAGGTTTGCGGCTGACCACTATACGAAATAAAAGCCCGGTGGCCGGCCATAACCAAAAACGAAGGGACGTGCTTCCTCACAATCATTTTAACACTACTGATACCGTTTTCCACTTGATATATATAAGCGGATGACCACTTTTCTTTCGTAACAGACAAAACTGTACCATAAGGCGTAAGGCTACGAGCTATTGTCTCATTTCTAGTTTCGAACGGGAGATTAAATACTCTCACATTTCTGATACCAAAACCCGCATTCGACAAAGTAACATTGCTAATTGACCCATCAGAGTGTTTAAATTTTCGTACACCACCGTTTTCACTGACGAGGGCATCACACAGTTCCGGACTTTTCAGTTTGACGAAGAAAGAGTTCAGGAACGCGTCTAATTGCAAGCCTAGCACATCACTTTCAGAAAATTTCAAGTCAGTTTTCAGCCACGAATGAATTTCGAAAGCAAAGGGTCGGGTTAAGTTTCTGTCAAATTCACATTGGATATTATTTTCGCGTTCTTCAGAATCCATCGTAACTTACAGTTCAGCTGACTACAGCAGCGAAGAAACAGGCACCGCGCCGAACCGCCGCCAACCGCGAAGCACACGTAAACACCGCACGATACGTCGGAGCGAGCGCGCGATGTGTTCGGGCCCACGGCTCCCAAAAAATCCTGTCGCTAATTGTTCGTCATCACAGATACAGTTTGCTATACGGCCACGACGCGAAACTGATTTCCAAAATTCGTCTTCCTCCTCTGAGGATGGAACTTATGACCCCTGGTTTACTAGACCAGTGCTCTACCACTGAGCTAAAGAGGCGCGGCATAGCGGTACTCTTGCGTACTTCGGCCTTACGGTCGTCTGCATCATCAGACATCAGCTGACAACACTTCATATTACCGGCTAATATTTGCAGCTATGGCGACCCATTACTGCTTGGCTACACATCTGACACGTAACCGATGTGCTCTCCGAACAACAACACTTGAATTTCAGAACATGTCTTTCACACATGTCTACAAAATCACCTTCACCTTCAAATACAATTTCCTTGCGACTGACAGAGACGTAGGCAAAGTTTAATGTTGCTATTTCCATTACATCACGTTAACCAGAAAAACGGTAATTTACATCTGCAGCGAAACAAAATTCCGTTCCGCCCAGTGTGGGGCTCGAACCTACAACCCTGCGATTAAGAGTCTCACGCTATACCGACTGAGATAGCCGGCTGCCTCGGTGAATACCTAACGGGTAGCATATCACACAGTACTCGTTTGGGTTGGATCTTCAGATCCGAAGTCCGACGCCTGATCCATTAGGCCACACGGTCACTGACGACCAACTATAACTTGTATACGACTCATCTCGAAACGCTCACACCCCTGAGGAATTGTGTTTTCGTTCAACACTGCCGCTGCCCCTTGCTCTTTCCCCCCCCCCATTCGTTACATTCAACCTCTTACGAGACCGACCAAATATAGACTGGGAAACAAGACCACACACTTTGTGCATTCGGAATCGAAGGCAGGGCGTCCCTCGCCGCATTTGCTACTATGGCCATTTGCTACTTCTGCAGAAGCGGCGGCGGCGACGGCGACGGCGACGGCGACGACGACGACGACTACGACGTTCGTGAGAGGCTCTGAGATATGAGAGAAATACATCTATAAAATTTAATTCAGAGTGCCTCGTCCCACCTTATGCTGTACTTTTTTTTTCTTTATTGTTATTTCATACCTATACATAGGTAGGCCAGAAGTGGCGTAACTAAGCCGCTCTTCGGCCACAGACAAGAACATAGTACAAGCAGTAGGAGATACAAAGGGACATGGAGGTTAAAAAACAGTAGACAAACAGAGTAAAATAACAGAAGCCGTTCACTGTGGAGCAGTCAAGTTAAAAGCAAGTCACACAGCACATAACGGAGAGATACAAAGTAGCACACGTGAACGATGGAGCACGGAACAAGAGACACAGATCCACTAACAGGACGACAAAACACATAATCACTGCGGCGACAATCTCCGGCGGTTGGTGATGCACTTGTCACACTAGTAAGGCCGGGGACCTGCCAGAGGGAAGGAGCGAGGGTAGGAAGGAATGGGGGAGGGTTTGATGCCAATGGGGAGGGGATGGGAGAGGGAGGGGTGGTGTGTGGAAGCCCAGGGAGAGGGGGAGGGGAGGGAAGGAGGGAGGGAGAGAAGGGAGAGAGGGTGCCCACAGGATAAGGAGAGGAGAGGGAAGGCAAGGCTCAAAGTTGGTAGGAGGGGTAGATGGAGGGGAGGAGGGCATCATCTGGTAGGGTGAGTTGGGCGAAGCCACCTTGGGAGAGGGTGTGGAGAGTGTAAAGATGGAGAGCAGGTGGGATACAGGAGTACAGGCGCGGCAGCAGGTTGGGGTGGGAGAGATGGGAGAGACAAGCAGGTGGGGAGGATCAAGGTTGCGGGAGGTGTAGAGGATCCGTATCCGTTCGAGGAAAAGGAGGAGGTGTGGGAAGGGGATGAGGTCATAGAGGATCCGCGTGGGGGAAGGGAGGCGGATGCGGTAGGCGAGGCGGATCGCATGGCGTTCAAGTATTAGAAGGGATTGGTAAAAGGTAGGAGGGGCGGAGATCCAGGCGGGATGGGCATAACAAAGGATAGGACGGATGAGGGATTTATAGGTGTGGAGGACGGTGGACGGGTCCAGACCCCATGTGCGGCCAGATAGGAGCTTGAGGAGGCGGAGTCGGGAGCGTGCCTTGGCTTGGATTGTCCGGAGATGAGGGGTCCAGGAGAGGTGACGATCAAGGGTGACGCCAAGGTACTTGAGGGTGGGGGTGAGGTTAATAGGACGGCCATAAATGGTAAGATAGAAATCAAGGAGACGGAAGGAAGGGGTAGTTTTGCCTACGATGATTGCCTGGGTCTTGGAAGGATTGACCTTGAGCAACCACTGGTTACACCAAGAGGTGAGCCGGTCAAAATGGGATTGGAGAAGGTGCTGGGAGCGTTGCAGGCTGGGGGCGAGGGCTAGGAAGGCGGTGTCATCGGCGTACTGGAGAAGGTGTAGGGGGGGTGCAGGCGGAGGCATTTCCGCCGTATAAAGAAGGTAAAGAAGAGGGGAAAGGACGGAGCCTTGGGGCACAACGGCGGAGGGGTAGAAGGTGTAGGAATCCTTGTTATGGATGGTGACATAGGAAAGACGGTGGGAGATGAAGGAGGCGACCAGACGGACGCAGTTTATGGGAAGGGCAAAGGTTTGGAGCTTGAAGAGGAGACCAGAATGCCATACACGGTCATATGCGCGTTCAAGGTCGAGGGAGAGGAAGATGGCAGAGCGACGGGAGTTGAGTCATTCTGATAGGAGGTGAGTGAGGTGAAAGAGAAGGTCATCGGCAGAGAAGGATGGCCAAAACCCACAATGGGTGGAGAGAAGGAAGCGGTGCTGGTGGAGGTGCTGGTGGATGCGGCGGGTAAGAATGGATTCCAGGACCTTGCTGAAGACCGAGGTAAGGCTTATAGGACGGTAGGAGGAGACAGCGGAAGGTGGTTTATCAGGTTTGAGGAACATCAGGATCCGGGAGGTTTTCCACAGGTCGGGGTAGAAGCCGGTGGACAAGACCACATTGTACAGTCTGGCCAGGGTGGAGAGGAAGGAGGCGAGAACTTCACGGAGGTGACGGTAAGTAACACGGTCGTGACCAGGAGCGTTGTTGCGTTTGGTGCGGAGTATAGCTAGGATGTCTTGAGTAGTGATAGGGGTATTGAGTTCGGTGTGTGTAATGTTGTCCAAGTATTGGAAGCCAGGAGCGAGTGGAGGGACAGAGGTGTCAGTTCGATCGTGGACATCGGGGAAGAGGGAATAATCGAACTGGGGATCGTCAGGGACGGTAAAGATATCCGTGAGGTAGGAGGCAAAATGGTTGGCCTTACTAAGGTTGTCAGGAAAGGGACGGTCATTATGCAGGAGAGGATAGTATGGGTGGGGGGGGGGGTTAGATCCGGTAAAGGCGGCGGAAGGCAGACCAGTACTTGGACGAGTTAAGAGGTAGGGTAGCATTAAGACAGGTGCATGTCTGTCGCCAGTCCCGGCGTTTCATAGCCGCGAGCAAGTTCCAGATGTGTCTCTGGAGTTGCCGGTGACATCGTAGTGTGTCCCGGTCACACGTGTGAAGGAAGGCATGGTAAAGACGACGGGATTCTCGAAGGAGGAGGACGGCCTGTGGGGGTAAAGTGGGACGGTGCGGGTGGATAGCGATGGTAGGGATGTGGGCCTCCACGGCCTCAGACAAGGTCTGTTGGAGAAAGGACGCGGCATGGGCGATGTCATCAGGTTGGTGGTAGGTGAGAGGGTGGCTATCGACTCGGGCAGTAAGGGTATCCCAGTAGGCATTCCACTCGGCATGGGAGTAATCATGGACATACTTGGGGGGTGGGTCAAGGCGAGGGTCGGGACGGGGACGACGACCGTCAGATATGGTAAGGAGGACAGGGAGATGGTCACTGCCAATAGGATCAAAGACGTCCACCGCGATGCGGCCAAGGAGGTTGAGGAAGGCCAGGACAACATCGGGAGTGGTATTGGATTCAGGGCGGGTGTGTTGGGGAAGAGGAAGGACATCTCCTTGGAGGGTGCCGAGGACCGATGCCACCGCTGTAGCTGGGCAGCGGAGAGACTATGGATATTAAGGTCGGCAGCAATCACGTAGGAGGAGAAGGTACGGTCGATGTGGGAAAGGAAGTCGAAAGGAATAGGGGCAGTGGAGAGGACATAAATGGTGGCACAGGTGATGGTGAGGCCGGGGAAGAAGAGGCTGAGGATCAGATGTTCTGTGGGGTCAGGAAGGAGGGGTTGGAGCCGAACAGGGATCTGGCAGTGGTGGCCAATGGAGACTCCACCACACGCTATTGGGAGGGGATTGTCGGAGCGATGAAGGAGGTAGGGGGAGGTGTGGACGGTGAAGTGGGGCTGGAGAAAGGTTTCGTTCAGGAGGAAGGCATCCACGCAGTGGGTCGTGAGTGTATGCAGAAGGAAGTTCTTGTTGACAGGAAGGGAGCGGATGTTATTGAACAAGATACGGTGCTGTCGCGCCATGATGGGAATTTAGACGAGGGTGTCAAGACGGGAGAAGGTGAAGTGAGCCTGGTTATGGTAGTAGGTGGCATAGGTATTGAGATGGAACACGGAGCATGCGGCGAGGGATATCTGCTGGAGGGTGTGGGGGTGCTGAAAAGGATGGACGTTTTGGAGGACAATGGTGACAAAGCGGATGATGTCCTCGGCGGTGGGGGGGGGGGGGGACGAAGTGAGTTACCAGGGGGGGTAGGGTCATCCAGAGGGCGGACAGGGTCGGCGAGTTCAGGAGTGGAAGGGGCTGGTCTAGCCTTGCATTTCTGGGAGTATGTGGGGTGAGGGAGGTTACAGGTGTTGCAGGATGGAGGGGACTGAAGGTTGCGGCACTGCCGGAGGAAGTGAGCTTGTTTGCAGTGCGGGCAGACAGGGGCCTTGCGGCACTCAGATGTTGGGTGTGCATTATAGTGCAGGCACCTCTGGCATCGGATGGACTGGGGAGGGGAGCGGGAAGGGTCGACCTTGTAGCGGCGGTTGAAGAGGAGGGCACCCTCCTTAAGGAGAAGGTCGATCGAAGGAGCGTGCTCAGAAAAAACCCGCATAAGGTGG
This sequence comes from Schistocerca gregaria, assembly GCF_023897955.1. Classification (NCBI taxonomy): domain Eukaryota; kingdom Metazoa; phylum Arthropoda; class Insecta; order Orthoptera; family Acrididae; genus Schistocerca; species Schistocerca gregaria. The sequence continues at coordinate 15,220,649 of NW_026061724.1, read as the reverse complement.
GTGGGGCCGGCAGGGTTGTGGATCCAGCGAACGGAACGAAAATCGAGGTAGGGATGCGCCTTAAGCTCTGCCAACACCTCCTCCTCCGTGATCGTCGGACTAAGCCGAGTGATCACAGCGGTGAGGGTTGGCGGGCGACGCGGGGGTTGGGGTTGACGGGAGGAGGAAGAGGAAGGAGCAGGGGCGAGAGAGGCATTGGGGCCGAAGCGGGTAATGGGGATGCAGGATAGGATGTCGGTGTGGAGGGTGGGGCTAGAGGAGGCGATAAGGACGGAGTCCCTACGAGGGGTGAGAAGGGAGATAGGGGCGCCAGGAAAGTGTTGGCGGAGGAGCAAGGTGAGGTTGCGGGCCTCCAGGAGAGAGGGATATGGATGGGAAAGGAGGTATCTGTAGGAGGGGGTGGTAGAGGAAGCGGTAGAAGGGGCGGGCGGGGAGACATCCATGACATCTTTGGGGGGAGGAGGGGGAAGGGGCTGTGATTTCTTGGGAGTGGAGTAGGCAGTGGTGCCACTTGGACGTTTTACAGGAAGGGAAGAGGGGCGGGGTACAGGAGCAACCAGGAGATTGTGGGAGGAGGCAGGTCCCGGCAGTGGTGCTGGGGCCGGTTCTGCAGATGATGCAGGTGCGGGCGCAGGTGCTGGTGCCCGTGCTGGTGCTGGTGAAGGCGCGGCATGGGTGGTGGCTCTCCGAGCCACAACCCTGGCGGGGGCTGCATGAGCGGATGAAGTGGCGTGGGGGAGTGGAGGGAAGGGGTCAGGTGAGGTGGCTGGGGGAGAAGGAGCGACAAAGGGAGCTGGGGAGGGAAGGGTGAGGAGGTTTGGGATGTAGGGGGCGGGGGTTTTTTGAGCACACCAAGTAATGGTGGTGGCAGCTGCTGAGTGGGAGGTGTAAGTTATGGCTGTGATAGTGGCGGTGGTTGTAGGGGTGGTCATGGTGAAATGAAACAACTGAACGGGAGGAGGGAAAAAGAAACACTAAACGAAGACGAAGATGAAGACGAACACTATACTACACTGCACAAGCCCAGGAAGACGAAGACGGCGGCGGCGGCTGCTGCTGCGACGGCGGGGAGCGGGGTCCGGGGCCCCGCCCTGCTGCTGCGGCGGCGGGGGCGAACGGATTCGGTGGCGGGCTGGCGGAGGCGGCGGCGATGACGACGAACGGGGCAGACTGCGTCAGCCGGCGACGAGAACGGCGAGCAGGAAGGGCTGCACCGGCGACAGGAGTCACGCTGCGGGGGCGGCGGCTGCTGCTGCTGCTGCTGCTGCTGCTGACACTGGTGCCTGCGCTGCCGGAACTGCGACGGGAACCGCTACTGGAACTGGAACTGGAACTGGAACTGGAACTGCTGCTGCTGCTGCTAAACCTATCGCTTCGACGATTGCGGAAATCAATCCTCGAAGGGCGCAACTCTCTCGAGTTCCGCCGAAGAAAGTATGCTGTACCGCTTTGCAAATGCTTTATCTGCGCCATTCGCCTTAACCACATCTGAGAGTAATTCTTAATAAAACACCTGTCGCTAATTGTTCGTCATCACAGATACTGTTTGCTATACGGCCATGACGCGCAACTGATTTCCAAAATTCGTCTTCCTCCTGTGAGGAGGGAACTTCCGACCCCTGGCTTGCTAGACCAGTGCTCTACCACCTAGCGGTACTCTTGCGTACTTCGGCCTCACTGTCGTCCGCATCATTAGACTTCAGCTGACAACACACTTCATATTACCAGCTTATATTTGCAGCTATGGCGACCCATTACTGCTTAGCTACACATCTGACACGTAACCGATGTGTTCTCCAAACAACAACACTTGCATTTCAGAACATGTCTTTCACACATGTCTACAAAATCACCTTCACTTTCAACAAAGTTTCCTTGCGACTGACAGAGACGTAGGCAAAGTTTAATGTTGCTATTTCCATTACATCACGTTAACCAGAAAAACGGTAATTTACATCTGCAGCGGAACAAAATTCCGTTCCGCCCAGCGTGAGGCACGAACCCACGACACTGATGTTAAGAGCCTCATCCTCTACCGACTTTTTTTGTTTTTGTTTTGTTTTTTTAATTTGTATAGTCGTTTGTTTCCTATCCATCCTCTTTGCTCGTTTCTGCTGTCTGTTTTGCGCTTTTGTTTCATTCAAAATGCACCAAATTTAATATGTCGTAGAAATAACTGCTCCTGGGAAGGACATAGTCTTGATCTCATACGTGGCTTTATTCATAATCTCAATGAGACAAATGGAAGTCTTTGCAGTGAGTATATCCTTGATTGTAGTACAGGAAAATCTAATTGTTATAACAGATATGCATGTTATCCACGTCCTACGGCATCTCAAGGACGATGTGAAGAAAATTTTGAAATGTTGACTGATACCGGTGCCCATATTTGTTGGTTGTGCGCCAGTGTTGGTGTGAGAGATATACTTGAAAATTTAAGACATTAGGGGCACTGCCGGACAGAATATAGTGGATAAAATGTCCCATGAGCCATAGGTAGCTGTTATGTTTGGCTGCAGGGAAGAGTCGGTAATCCGGGCGCAGAATGTCGTGGATCTGAATCGCATGAGGCGGAGTCCGGTTGAGCACAGCGAGTTTTTTGCCCGTCCAATTCCAGATGTGCCCTTGATCCTTGCAGACAAACAGATGTGCAATAGTCTCAACCATGTGGCACAAGTCGCAGTAGGGACTGGGTGCAAGATTAATCCTGTGCCGCTTTTCTTTCGTCGGAATTGTTTCAGCGACCACGTCATACCATTTGGAGCGAACATCTGTCGGAAGCGTTGGATTATGGATGTTAGCCCAAACGAGGGACCAATTGCAAGCCGGATACTTCTTTTCCAAGGGGCCAGGCAGTGACGGCCGAAGTAAGTGGCGGTACAGTTTTACTGTCGGCTTCTTGAAAAGCTCGTCGTCGAGATAGCTAATTTCAAGGTAATACAGTGCTATATGCTGAAAACGCGGGCCGACGTGGCCAATGTCCACAGGCGGAGATAAGTTTCGAGGGCGGGACAGTTGATAGAGCCGCTTCGTGACGGTGTCCTCGCTGGCGGTGAGTATCTGCCATGAGCGTTTCAGATACAGAGCCAGGGCATGAACGCCGGGGTTTTTCAGCCCAAGGCCTCCCATATCGCATGGCAGTGCTGTCGTGGTGAAGGAAACCTTAAAAATATTGAGCTTCCAGACGTACCAGGCGGCCGCCGCTAGGAGTGATCTTGCTACTATGGGTGGCATAGGTAGGACGGCGGCAACAAATTGTAATTTGGAGAGGGCATAAGAGTTGACGAAAAAGGCTCGCTGCAGACGATCGAGGTGTCGCATGTTCTGGTCGCGCAGGAGTGCTTTTATCGCCTGAATTTGGGGTATCCAATTCTTGTGAGACATGTCCAGAGGCCGGGCAGTGACGTAGAGACCAAGGTGTTTTCTAGTCTGTACACAGGGCAGCCAAGCGTCGCCTGTGATAGGTCGTTCTTGACCAAGCGTTAAGGCGGCGGATTTATTGACGTTTAACATGGCACCACTATCTCTTTGGAATTCCTCAAGAATGCGTTTCACTGCGGTGACATCTCGGACGTCGTTAAGAAGCACGCTGACATCGTCTGCGTAAGCTTGGACCACAGACTTGATACCATAAAAATGGAATCCAGGGAGGCTATGATGTAGATGGCGCAACAAGGGTTCCATGAGGATCGCATAGAGCGTCGTTGAAAGAGGACAGCCTTGCTTGATACCCCGTGAGAGCTGGACGTACTCCGTCAATGTATTATTGATCAGGAAGCGTGTACGGGTACCACTGATACAGTTGTTGATGAGGTGGATAAAATTAAGACTAAAGCATATTGATTCCATCACGCCGCTGAGATAGTGATAGTCAGCTCGATCGTAAGCCTTATCGAAGTCAAGAAATGCTATGGCCATAGGAGTGCGGGTGGCCCAGGTGAGGGAGACGAGGTCCCGATAGAGCGGCAAAGTGGTGGACAGCGACCGACCACGGATCGCACTCATTTGGTATGGTCCCAGAAGACAGGGTAACAGCTGTCGTAATCGGGCATTGAGGGCGCGCGTCAGAAGCTTAAAGTCGGCATTGAGCAGAGTAATGGGCCGCAGATCTTTGGTGGTGGTCGGCGTCGGCGTCTTAGGTATTAAAACAGTTAACCCCTCTGTGAAAGCTGGGGTAGAGCAATCCCATGTAGTACTTCATTGTACATCTCCGTGAGTTTGTCCCCTAATATAGGCCAATATTTGACGTAAAACTCGACAGAGAGCCCGTCCGTGCCCGGAGATTTATTTCGTGGCGCAGCAAGCAGGGCATCCTTCAGTTCTTCTTTGGTAAAGGGAGCAAGCAAGTCCCGATTGAGGTCGTCGGTAATGCGATACGGCGGGGGTCCAGAATGATACCATTCTCGCACTTTCTCATGAGGTACACCAGCACGGGTGTAAAGTGCAGCAAAGTGGTTGGTAACATGGTTTTTGATGTCTCGCTGTAGGGTATAACAAGCACCGTCTGCATCCTGCAACTTATGAATAAGTTTCCTGCGCGCTGCATGTAACAGTTGGACGATATGATGGACAGACGTGTGCTGTTGCGGCAAGTTTGTGAAGTCACGTGCTCGAATCTGGTGGCCGATGGCGGTGCAACCCGTCAAGGATGTAATCTTGGCTTGGAGTCTGCGTACGTGCGTGATGTTATTAGGCACCTGATGATAATCCCGGTACAATTCCCGCAGGGCACAGAAATAGATTTCAGTGATTTCCTTCTCACCGCGCGCACGAAGCCGGGCGTGGTGCTTGATGCAAGTAATGAGTTTCCCCTTTGCATGAAGCGTCCACCAATCAATCCACGTGGGGTACGTGGGCCTGCTTGATGTTACGGAGTGCCAAGCTGACAGGATCTCACGCTCTAAAGTGGCGTCTTGTAAGAGGCGACAGTTGCGTTGACATCGTCCGAAGCCTCTATAAACTTTCTGCGGTGAGTGATTAAAGACGATGTGGTAAGCGATATGGTCACTGAAATTAACGGGCCAATATTCGCAAGTTCCCACGTCGGCTAAAAGACCGCGTTGCACATATATGCGATCTAACCTGCTGGAAGACGTCTGCGTAAAGTGAGTAAAGGCAACTTCATCTGGGTGTAAGGTCGCCCACGTGTCGACTAACTGCAATTCTGTAACTAGTGTTAGCAGTTCTTGGCTGAAGTTAAAGTTCGGCGTTTGATCGGTGCGGCGCAAAATGCAGTTAAAGTCACCACCCATAATAATACGCAGACGCAAGTCGGTGATTAGATTCGGTATCTCTCCCGTGTAAAACTCCCTCTTCGCCGCTCGCGCGTTGGAACCGGAAGGGGCGTACACATTAAGAAGGAGTACATCATGGAACTGTGCGGCAATGCCTCGTCCGGTAGGTAACATGGACAAACAAGAACATTCAATGCCTTCCCGATACAGAATGATCGTACCTGCCTCCGTTCCTACATTGACAATGGCGTCATAACCGGGGACGTCGGCTAGGAGCGGAGTCAGTGCTTCCTGTACGAACGGCCCGTAAATATTGTCGAAGGCTGTGGATTTTTGCTTGAGAGACAATGCGGTTAACATTCATGGTAGAAATCTTATAGGATTGTCGTGAACGGAGCGATGTGGGACGACTGGTCATCTGCAGATGAAAACAGGTACGATTTTTATCCCTTCAACAGTCGTCCGCTTCGGAGGTCGAATAAGTGTAGACGTCGCCGTCCGTGGACGCTGCATTGCGCCGAGACGTAAGCAGCGTATCTCCAGTTGCCATCGGTTCTTCACGCTCGGTATTGCCAGTCATATCTTCAATATCATCCTCCCAATTATCGACAGACACAGCCGTCGTCGCGCCTGCTGCAGCAGTTCCGGAACCGCATTGCGGGCCGTCACCCTGCACATCTGCAACTTAGGCCGTCCGCGATGGAGCACAAATATGTGCCCTCCCCGTGTCAAGGTTGGAGACATCATCGTCCATATTCATGGGTGAGGCCAACGACGGAAGAGAGTCTTCGGTCCCCGAAGTGTCATCGCAGATCATGCGGCCCGCGTGTTTGGCCTTTTCACGCAAGGGAGGTGCCGATTGGGCTGCCGCAGGACGAGCGATCCGATTTTTCTTGTGCTTTTTCGGGGAGGACCTACTGACAGAGGCTTCCGCATTCTCTAAAGGAAGAGGAAGAGTCTCTGTCTCTTGCTGGCTGTCAGTGGCGGTAGTGGCCGCCTCCACAACGTCAACCCTGGCTTCCTCACGTGAGGCATCACGGGGCACCGCGGCTAGCAAGCCAGCGACCGGCAAGGCTTCCTGAGTGGTACAGATTTCCATAGGTACATCTCCGCCATTCGTAACATCGGCCACACTAAGTCCGACTTCCGCAGCCGACGCAGTGGGTGTATTTGCACGGACCGCCGCTACATAAGTAGTCGGTAATATTGTCAGTTGCGGGGGAGGGCCCAGTTCACCCGCAGGCAGCTGCGTTACATGTCGTTGGATGCACTGTGCCCGGACGTGTCCCGTGGAATTACAGCCTGAAAATGTACGAGGCTGTCCCTCATACATGATTATCGCCCTATATCCACAAATCGTTAGGTAGGATGGAATATGCCATTGCAATTCGATCTTAATTTGCCGCACACCGTTCAAAACAGGGTACTTATGGAACGGAGCCCACTTTTCGGCAATTTTACTGATAATTTTGCCGTAGGACTTAATAGAAGCATTAATTTGTTCAGCCGTGATTTCAAAAGGCAACTCGAAAATCATGACGGTGCGAATACCAAGACCAGCGTGGACAACAGTCACCTCACCAACATTCCCGTCACTGTGTCGAAATTTATAGGTACCGCCACATGAATCGATGCTTTTGTCGCACAATTTTGGGTCACGCAATTTGATATAAACTGTGCTACTGACAATAGACAAATGGATACCAATGCTATCGGTGGGAGGCAATTTTACGTCTTCATCGAGAAATCGTTCGACTTCGTAATATTTCGGTCGAGAAAAACTTCCATCAAACATAAACCTCATATTATCTTTCCGCTCTGGGTGATCCATGTTAGGTTCTATTCGTTAGCAACAAGATGTTATGCGCGCCGCAACGGCCTTCGACTCACCACGTGCCGCACCGCAGGACCGCAGCTGAGCACGTAAACAACGCTCCAGGCACGTCCGACCTGCACGACGGCCGCGCCTCGACACTAAATTTAAACTTTTCACTCGAGAGAAGACTTGAACCAAGGACCTCTCGTTCCGCAGCTGCTCACGCTAACCACGGTACCACAGCGATCTTCGCCGACTGAGCTTGCAGGCTGCCTCGGTGAATACCTGCCGGGTAGCACGTCACACAGTACTCGTTTGGGTTGGGTGGTCCCATACAGAATCTCTCCATGCTGCCTAATGTTGTCCTAACGTCACACTCGTCACGTACTTCACTTTTATTTCATAATCATTTCTGAGAGGTAAATGAATTGCATGACAACATGCAGAGCTAGTGGCGTCAAAATTAACACACATACTTGAAGTGACTCAAAGGCCGAACGAGTTACTCTCCGACGTTGTTTTAAATGTGCAAGTGCCAGTCAAAACTCGCGGTGACGGCACTCTGCCGACCATTTTGCTAGTTAAGACAGGTCTTGTTGTGTGTGTTTCAAGCTCAAGATCATCTCCAAGCAGAAAATGGTCAACAACAACATTCAGACGGTTTCGTACTGCTCAATTGCGACATTAAACGGTATGTATCTTTTCAGAACTGGAAAAACACAAGCGTGACAGCATTCGAACCTGTAATCTTCAGATTCGAAGTCCGACGCCTGATCCATTAGGCCACACGGTCACTGACGACCAACTATAACTTGTATACGACTCATCTCGAAACGCTCACACCCCTGAGGAATTGGGTTTTCGTTCAACACTGCTGCTGCCCCTTGCTCTTTCCCACCCATTCGTTACACTCAACCTCTTACGAGACCGACCAAATATAGACTGGGAAACAAGACCACACACTTTGTGCATTCGGAATCGAAGGCAGGACGTCCCTCGCCGCATTTGTTACGATGGCCATTTGCTACTTCTGCAGAAGCGGCGACGACGACGACGACGACGACGACGACCGCGAAAGGCTCTGAGATATGTGAGAAATACATCTACAAAATGTAATTCAGACTGCCTCGTCCCACCTTATGCTGTACCGCTTTGGCAAATGCTTTATCTGTGCCATTCGCCTTAATCACATCTGAGAGTAATTCTTAATAAAACGCAAGTCGCTAATTGTTCGTCATCACAGATACTGTTTGCTACACGGCCACTAAGCGCAACTGATTTCCAAAATTCGTCTTCCTCCTGTGAGGAGGGAACTTACGACCCCTGGTTTACTAGACCAGTGCTCTGCCACTGAGCTAAAAAGGCGCGGTAAAGCGGTAAGTTTCGTACTTCGTCGTTATGGTCGTCTGCATCATCAGACTTCAGCTGACAACACTTCATATTACCGACTAATATTTGCAGCTATGGCGTCCCATTACTGCTTGGCTACACATCTGACACGTAACCGATGTGCTCTCCAAACAACAACACTTGCATTTCAGAACATGTCTTTCACACATGTCTACAAAATCACATTCACCTTCAAATACAGTTTCCTTGCGACTGACGGAGACGTAGGCAAAGTTTAAACTTGCTATTTCCATTACATCACGTTAATCTGAAAAACGGTAATTTACATCTGCAGCGGAACAAAACTCCGTTCCGCCCAGCGTGGGGCCCAAACCAACGACTCTGGGTTAAGAGTCCCACATTCTCCCGACTGAGCTAGCCGGCTGCCTCGGTGAATGCCTGCCGGGTAGCACGTCACACAGTACTCGTTTGGGTTGGGTGGTCCCAAACGGAATCTCTCCATGTTGCCTAATGTTTTCTTAACGTCACACTCGTCACGTAATTCACTTTTATTTCATAATCATTTCTGAGAGATAAAGGAATTGCATGACAACATGCAGAGCTAGTGGCGTCAAAATTAACACACATACTTGATGTGACTCAAAAGCTGAACGAGTTACTTTCCGACGTTGTTTTAGATTTGCAAGTGCCAGTCAAAACTCGCGGTGGCAGCACTCTGCCGACCATTTAACTAGTTAACACCGGTCTTGTCATGTGTGTTTCAAGCTCAAGAGGATCTCTAAGCAGAAAATGGTCAACAGCAACATTCAGACGGTTTCGTACTGCTCAATTGCTACATTAAAACGATATTTTTTTTCAGAACTGGAAAAACACGACCGTGACAGGATTCGAACCTGCAATATTCGGATCTGAAGTCCTACGCCTTACACACACACACACACACACACACACACACACACACACACACACACACACACATATATATATATATATATATATATATATATATATATATATATATATATATATATATATATATATATAAAGCTAGTGTATGGACGTCTGAAAATTCCAGCGCCGGCCAGGTTTGAACACTGGCCCGGCTGGGGCTATTCGCCCCAGCCGAGGAGCTGGAACGTTCCAGACTCCTTACCACTTTTTTTCATTTTTTTCATTAGTTAACCCTTTTATGAAATGGAACTAAAAAAAAGAACCAAGTGCCACCGCCACTTTTCATCCTAAAAAAAAAAGAAGATAAATCTGTTCCACTTCAGGCGTTGGCTCCTGACTGAACCTACCCCAGAGAACTGTCTATCTACCAGGGTAAATATAGGAAATCAAGGTTAGGGCTGTCCTTACAAACAAAACAAAATCTTATTTTTTCTGAATTTTATTTTTTTATTGTTGCTATGTTATTTTTTTTTGTTTTTGTTTAGTTTTGTTGTGTCATTGATCAGAGGCCTTCTGCGCCCCGCTGGTAATATGTTGAGTCACGTCTTCTCGAAATTTATGTGTTCTGTTCAATTTCTCAGAAATGTTCATTGGTTCAAGCAGGAAACGTTCCTCTCTCTTGACTTAATACATTCCAGCTGCGAGGCGGGTCGTGGAAAGCACTCCCAAGGAAGTTCGAGAAAAATTGTTTGTATTTTGGGTGACGGACAACGACATAATGACTGTCATTGAAGTATGTCCAAAAATCGAGTACAGAGTCTACAGTTTGTCCAAATAGGTAGTGAATGGCATGTCCGCGAATCCAATTCACAGCATTGGTCTTTGTCCGAGGAAAATATTCACGATCCGGAAATAATAATGAAAGGGGAGTAATCCGATCCGGAATGTCCCGCGTTAGAAAAACGACAATAAGACGAATGAATTGCCAAACCTCCGCCGCCGGTCCGCAAACAAACCGATGTTCATCATTGTCTGGGACTCCGCACGTGGAACAGAGAGGTGATTGGGCGAGGTAGATACGATGAAGGCGTGATTGATTGATTTTCTTACCATTGACAGTTAGGTACCAGACAGATTGAACATTCATGTCAAGGTAATGGGCGAAAACCGCGCGCCATACATGACGCCAGTCTATCTGGGGGAACTTTTGTTCAATCGGGTTAGGTGGACGACCTAATTGGAGGACATTGTATACTGCCTTTGTCTTGAGTAAAAGCTGTCTTGGTAAGGTGAGGCGTAGATAACTGAGTTCAAGAAACAAGTATCGTATATAATAGAAATGGACCAGAACGTCCTAGATCATCACTGGGGCTGACAGTGAGACCGGCGTATATGCCGTCAGGAGGAGACCAGTGAGGCTCATTGGGCATCGTGTCCATACCGTCATCTGGGAGCTCACAAATAGGGCGCAAGCTCTATCCAGCACGTGAAACACACCTATCCCACCTCATTCATGGGGAAGAGTAAGGGTTCCATAGTTCACTTTGAACAACAGCCCAGAGCTGACGAAAGATGCCATCGCTGCCAACATGCGACGTGCCATAGTAAGCGGGAAAGGTAGAACTTGTACTACATGGGGCACTCGGGATGCGATATATATATTGACATATCGAGCTCCTTGGAGAATATCTAGGGATCGAAGACGATGATCCATAAGACCTGCTCTGATCATTAAAAGGAGGCGTCTGCAGTTGATGGTGGCTGAACGCCTGAGATCAGATGAAAAGTCTATTCCCAAACAGCGAATGGTATCAACGGTGGTGAGAGGTGTAACACACTCCACAGGGAGTCCCGTGCCAATGAACATAACTTGTGACTTACGTACCTTTAAAGAGCTACCTGACGCCTCACCATAAGTCGCTACCCACGTCAAAACAGCTCTAACCTCGTCGGCATTACGCAAACAGATGACTACATCGTCAGCATAGGCCGTGCAACAGAATCGGTATCGATCTATGGACAACCCTAACAAACGTTGTCTGAGCCCACATAGCAAGGATTCCAAGGAAAAGGCGTAAAAAATCGCTGATAGAGGGCAACCTTGACGTACGGATCGACCTATTTTTATCGGAGGAGTGAGTCTGCCATTGTACATAATCCTGGAAGAAGCATCCCGCAGAAGGCGCATCACTACCGTGATAACGGCGACTGGGAAACCCATATGGTGGAGAGCGGCCGTAAGGAACGAATGGTCAACCCTATCAAAAGCTTGACTAAAGTCCAAAGACGCAAGTGCCCGAGAGAGGCATTGTGCCTGGGTAACGGCGATCATATCCCTGTAGCGGCATAAAGCCGTGCGGATATTATTATCCCCTCCCAGAGATGCTTGGTCTGGCGACACAACATATCGGGCAACGGTTTTAAGTCGTGCCGCCAAAAGGCGAGTGAAGATTTTCATATCACTGTTACGGAGGGTGAGGGGCCGATAATCACTGATATTGTAGCCACCATGCGGTTTATGTACAGGAATAATAATTCCTTCCATGAAAGAGTCTGGCACAGGTACTTCTGGAGACTTCAGTTCCCGACATATGGAGGTGAAGGTGGACTCTAACAAATCACGGAAGGTGCGATAAAATTCGAGGGGAAGACCGTAGGGTCCTGGGGAGCGATTGATGGTTCCTGCTCGGATCGCATCGCGGACTTCATCATCAGTCACCTCTGACACCAAGTCAATCGCCGCATCTCCTGGGAGACCACCGAAGTTGAGCTGTGAGACTTCCTCGATCAACTCTGGGGAATGTGGAATTGCGGCGTAGAGCTGCTGGTAGTGGGCGTGAAGCACATTCCCTATTGCAGATTGGGTTACGTAGCGACGCCCATCTTGGTCTGTTAGGATGGGAAAAAATTTTCGGCGACGATGTTGGCGCTCTTGGATGATATGGTACATAGATGGATGTTCATGAGGCATGCGATCAGCAGTACGAGATCGTACTATCGCTCCTTCCAAGTGCCTTCGCATGAGATTGGAGATTTGGGACTTAGCATGGTTTATCCTTGTATGGCGCTCAGGGGAGGCTGGCATCGTGGAGCATTCTCGTAGGATCCTGTAGTAAAAGTGCGTAGTGCTCTTCCTCCAGGCAACAACATCTTTGCCATATCGGATCAAAGTTTTTCGAAGAGCAGGTTTTGCACACTGGATCCACCAGGATATGGTAGACGGATACGTGGGACGGCGTCTATTACATGTGATCGAAGTGTCTTCTATTAGAAGTCGACAGTCAGGTGAATTAAGAAGTGCCGTGTTCAGTTTCCATAAACCACGTCCGTGCCATACTGCCTGTCTTGTGAGAACAACGTCACTGAAGTAAGCCTCATGATCTGAGAAAGCAACAGGCCAGATTTCAGCCTGTCGTGTGTGTTGAATTAGGGATCGCGAGATGTAGATGCGATCCAGTCGGCTAGAGGAGTGAGCAGTGTAGTACGTAAAGCCCAAACGATCACCGTGAACATGTCTCCACGTGTCGACAAATTGTAGCCGCGTCACGACTGTTTCCAGAGCTGCGCATGGTGAGTGACGCGGCAATTGATCCTGAGGTCGCTGGGTGCAGTTGAAGTCCCATAAAAAGGGGTGCAACTTCATCTGCGAAGAAGGCATTGCGTTCAAGACGGTAGCTGGAGCCCGACGGCGCATAAATGTTGAGGATGCGTACACCAAAGAGAGTAAGGGCCATACCTCTGCCGTTGGGGAGGTATAGGACATCTTCGGCAGGAAGACCTTCTCGTAAGATGATGGCAACACCACTACCGGTGTCCGAAGCGGGAGAAAGATGCGCCGTGAAGCCATGTGGTGGTGAAAAATCGGCGACATGCACTTCCTGAAAAAGCGCAATATCAATGTCCGCATCATAAATCATATCGCGGAGCAGCGCTAGTTTGTGGGGCGCACGAATGGTCGCGAGGTTAATCGTTGCGACACTATAATGCTGGTGTAGGAGTCCCACAGGCACAGGTGGGGCTGCCTCTTCAGGGGCGAGAGGTCGTCGATCTTGCCGGTCCGCTGAAGAGGTTGCTATTGTGGAGAGTTTGCAGGCGCGGGCGCAACCAATGGGGGCGCCCCATCATCAGCACTGTCCACCCCATTCCCTTCGATCTCCACGTCGTCTGCCCAGGAGACTGATACTGCGGTAGGGTACCGACTGTTTTCATCATCCATGTGGAGAGGAGACGTAGTTTTCGGCTCAGCATATAGACTTTCTTCAACGTCGACCTGTGGGGGCGACTTCGCCAGTAAGGAGAGGTGATCGTTGCCAGTGGTCGCCTGTGGCGGGCCGTTCGCATCGACTTTTGGACATCATAGAGCGGTTTGTCGTCCATCTTCGGTTCTGCATCTCTGGCACTCATCCGTAGAATGGATTCATCAGGGGGTGTACGGCTACGTTTCTTTCTCTTTCGTGTCGACCCTTGTTTTCGAACAGGTCGTTCCGAGTCTGATTGCGGGTGGCCTTCGTCTGACTCCGGATCAGTCTGAAGGAAAGCAGAAGTAGGTACCACTCCCGGAGCAACGTCCATTTCAGCAGCATTTTCAGTCACAGTGCTGCGATGATGTGGAAGGTCGGGATCTGGCGTCTGTGGCACCTCAGAAGGAATCTCAGTAGCGGTTGCATCTGCCTGATCAGACGACGTCAACAGAGCAGGAAGACCCTGTGCAGAGGTGCTACCTTCCTGGGCAACCTTGTCATATGTGGGGACGCTTCCTCGCCGACCGGCGTTCGGATCAGGTGGCGTCGCATCCAGGCAGATCTGACGTGGCCTTCTTGTCCACAACCCGCACATGTTCGGGGTTGGCCGTCGTACTTGACAATGGCTCGCACACCGCCAATTGTCAGGTATGATGGTATATGTTTTTTCAGTTCAATTTTTACCTGACGCACACCATTAAGGACATGGTAGGTCGTGAAAGTTTGCCATTTTTCCTCTACGTAACCGATGACGTTACCGTATGGTTGTAACTCAGAGACAACTACGTCCTTCGGCACTTCAAAAGGTAGTTCAAACATCCTAATCGTGCGTTGACCGTACTCTGCGAGTTTAAGTGTTACTGGTCCGACGTGACCATCAGAGTATTTGAACTTAAGTCCATTGGTATGGCGGCGAATAACATCTTCACAACCTTCGGTGTTTGTCATTTTAATATGAACGACACTACTCGTGATCGAAAAATGGATTCCGATAATGTGGTTAGGATCTAAACGAACACGAGAGTGACAGAATTAGAACCTGTAATCTTCAGATCCTAAGTCCGACGCCTTATCCATTAGGTCACACGGTCACTGACGACCAAGTATAACTTGCATACGACTCATCTCGAAACGCTCACACCCCTGATGTTTTGTGTTTTCGTTCTACACAGGCGCTGCCCCATGCTCTTTCCCACCTATTCGTTACATTCAACCTCTTACGAGACCGACCTAATATAGACTGGGAAACAAGACCACACACTTTGTGCATTCGACGACGACGACGACGACGACGCTCTGAGATATGTGAGAAATACATCTATAAAATGTAATTCAGACTGCCTCGTCCCGCCTTATGGTGTACCGCTTTGGCAAATGCTTTATCTGCGCCATTCGCCCTAATCACATCTGAGAGTAATTCTTAATAAAACGCCTGTCGCTAATTGTCCGTCATCACAGAAACTGTTTGCTATACAGCACGACGGGCAACTGATTTCCAAAATTCGTCTTCCTCCTGTGAGGATGGAACTTTCGACCCCTGGTTTACTAGACCAGTGCTCTACCACTGAGCTAAACAGGCGCGGCCTAGCGGCACTTTTGCGTACCTCGTTCTTACGGTCGTCTGCATTATCAGACTTCAGCTGACAACACTTCGTATTACAGACTAATATTTACAGCTATGGCGACCCATTACAGCTTGGCTACACATCTGACACGTAACCGATGTTCTCTCCAAAGAACACCACTTGCATTTCGGAACATGTCATTCACACATGTCTACAAAAGCACCTTCACCTTCAATTACAGTTTCCTTGAGACTGACGGAGACGTAGGCAAAGTTAAAAGTTGCTATTTCCATTACATCAACTTTAATCAGAAACACAGCAATTTACATCTGCAGCGGAACAAAATTCCGCTCCGCTCAGCGTGGGGCTGGAACCGACGCCCCTGACATTAAGCGTCTCATGCTCTACCGACTAAGTCAGGGGCGCTACCTCGGTTATACTTGCCGGGTACCACGTCACACAGTACTCGTTTGGGTTGGGTGGTCCCATACAGAATCTCTCTATGCTGCCTAGTGTTTTCCTAACGTCACACTCGTCACGTACTTCACTTTTATTTCATAATCATTTCTGAGAGGTAAATGAATTGCATGACAACATGCAGAGCTAGTGTCGTCAAAATTAACACACATACTTGATGTGACTCAAAAGCCGAACGGGTTACTTTCCGACATTGTTTTAGATGTGCAAGTGCCAGTCAAAACTCGCGGTGACGGTACTCTGCCGACCATTTCGGTAGTTAATACCGGTCTTGTTGTGTGTGTTTCATGCTCAAGAGCATCTCCAAGCAGAAAATGGTCAACAGCAACATTCAGACGGTTTCGTACTGCTCAATTGCTACATTAAAACGGTATGTTTCTTTTTCAGATCTGGAAGAAACACGACCGTGACAGGATTCGAACCTGCAATCTTCGGATCTGAAGTCCGACGCCTTATTCGTTAGGCCACACGGTCACTGACGACCAAGTCTAACTTATATGCGACTTATCTCGAAAGGCTCACACCCCTGAGGAATTGTGTTTTCGTGCTACACAGCCGCTGCCCCTTGCTCTTTCCCACCCATTCGTTACATTCAACCTCTTAGCACGTTACACAGTACTCGTTTGGGTCGTGTGGTCCCATACAGAATCTCTCCATGCTGCCTAATGTTTTCCTAACGTCACACTCGTCACGTACTTCACTTTTATTTCATAATCATTTCTGAGAGGTAAAGGAATTGAATGACAACCTGCAGAGATAAAGACCGACCAAATATAGACTGGGAAACGACAACACACACTTTGTGCATTCGGAATCGAAGGCAGGGCGTCCCTCGGCGCATTTGCTACGATGGCCATTTCCTTCTTCTGCAGTAGCGGCGGCGACGACAACGACGACGACCACGAATCGCTCTGAGATATGTGAATAATACATCTATAAAATGTAATTGAGACTGCCTCGGCCCACCTTATGCTGTACCGCTTTGGCAAATAATTTGTCTGCGCCATTTGCCTTAATCACATCTGAGAGTAATTCTTAATAAAACGCTTGTCGCTAATTGTTCGTCATCACAGAAACTTTTTGCTATACGGCACGACACGCAACTGATTTCCAAAATTCGTCTTGCTCCTGTGAGGATGGATCTCACGACCCCTGCTTAACTAGACCAGTGTTCTACCACTGAGCTAAAGAGTCGCGGCCTAGCGGTACTTTTACGTACTTCGTCCTTACGGACGTTCGGTTCATCAGACTTCAGCTGACAACACTTCATATTACCGACTAATATTTGCAGCTATGGCGACCCATTACTGCTTGGCTACACATCTGACACGTAACCGATGTTTTCTCCAAACAACACCACTTGCATTTCAGAACATTTCTTTCACACAAGTCTACAAAATCACCTTCACCTTCAAATACAGTTTCCTTGCGACTGACGGAGACGTAGGCAAAGTTTAAAGTTGCTATTTCCATTACATCACGTTAATCAGAAGAACGGTAATTTACATCTGCAGCGGAACAAAATTCCGTTCCGCCCAGCGTTGGGCTCGGACCCGCGACCCTGAGATTAAGAGTCTCATGCTCTACCGACTTTTTTTTTCTTTTTAAATCGGGCCTCCTTTCTCCCCTACAGCCCGTCCTTCCGCTCGCCATTTGTGCCTTCTTCGGCTAGCTTCTGTGCTATGTTTGGTCCAAATGAGATAGGTGAGTGACGAAGTAAATGTATACAAGTAAATAAAATCCCTTCTTTTGGGGTTATGGAAAGGAAATAGTTCCGCTACATTCTTCCATCATTGAGTGGTAGCGATTTTTATATTAGAGCCAGGCTTACTTCAGCCTGATGGCTTCTCATGGGTGTGTCAGCAACCTATTAGTGCTGCGACACGAGGGCGAAGGGTAAACGAAATAGCCACCTTGTTGTCGTAAAATGAATGAGAAGCTTAATAGATAATTAGATAATTTCATAAAGGAAAAAAAGGAATCTTGAGGTTGAACTACATGTCGTTTGATCGTTCTTCAGCTCTGTCGGTGAGACAATATTCGGTTCAAGAAATTTGCGTAGTTGTCTTTGTATTTGATTTGTCGTTCGAGCTTTTGATGTTCTGTCATCAGGTACATCCAATAATCTGCTTCACTTTTCGTCATAGCCGTTGAGATGTAACGGACTGTCAGTCCTTTGAGCCTGTTGGCTGACCTTCTTTTAGTGTTAGGATATGGCACGTCATCAGGCAGAAGGACGTGTGTCGGTGAAATTGTGTTAGGTGACGTACGTAGCACATGTGCTAGTTTTTGCCTGAAGAGATTCCACACGTCTTTCACATCTTCACAGACGAAGCGATGTTCTGCAGTGTCGACGACATTGCAGCTGGAACAGTTTGGTGTGTGTGCCAGACGTATCACGTGTAGTTTGGAGTTGGTTGGGATTTTTCTATTGACTGCGAGGTACCACGTCGATCGCACATTGGATGGTAGATGGGGGTCAGATATGTTGTCCAATATGTTTTTCCAATTATAATGTCGAAACTTGTTTTCTATTCGATTGCGCAATTTTCCTTCCAGCAAGGTGTTGTAAACCTCCTTAACCCGATATATGTCCTTCTCCGGTATTCTATGGCGTACATAGCTGTATTCCACCAGAAAATGTTTATAGTGGTACAGCTCGTGGGAGATGTGATGCACATCGATTGGTGGATCTCTGCTGACTGGAGTGATTTCACGTAAGAGGTGAGCCACTATGGTCCGCGGTGATCGTTGCCACTGTTTATAAGTTTTGCTAACGTATAGCGCTTGCGCTTTGAGGTAGATGTCTGTCAGTTGTAGCCCTCCATTGCGTGTCGGTAGCGTCAAGGTATCATATGAAACCTTAAATATCTGACCTCTGCTGAAAAAATAACCAAGCGCTGCTAGCATTTGGTGTGCAATGGTTTTTGGCAGAGGCAGCACTTGAGCAACATAGTTGACTTTGGAAGTGATGTATGTATTGGCCAGTTGCACTTTTTGTATTACATTTAAATTACGCAAGCTGTGTTGTTTTATGCTTGCCGGTAATGTGGCAAGTAATTTTCGATAATTGAGAGCGGCCGTGCGGCGAATATTACTCGTATATACTATTCCAAGGCATTTGATTTTTTCCACAGTGTTGATACTTCCAGCGGCTCTGATCTCTATACCCCGACCAAGATTCATAATACCAGATTTATTGCGGTTGAGTTTAGCTCCTGACGCCATTTCGTAGGTCGCCACAACTTCAAGTACTGTTTCCACCTCGCTTTCGTCAGTCACAAGTACCCCTACATCGTCCGCGTAGGCTTGACATATGATCTTGTGTCCGTGTATATGTAATCCACGGAGTTGCCGAGTCAGAGATACTAAGAGAGGTTCAAGCGCAATTGCGAAAAGCGTCATGGACATTGGTCAACCTTGTGTTCCCGAACTCTGAATATTGATCGGGTGACTGAGTTGTCCGTTGACACTGATTCTTGACGTGCTATTCGTCAGTATGTTTTTCACGGAGGCTATAATTTTCTGGGGGAAGTGCATGGATGTCATACACCGGAGCAGGTACGAATGATTAACTTTATCAAAAGCTTTTTCAAAGTCAAGCGACATCAGAGCACAGCGAATGTTGCAGGCTTGCGATATCGCTATACTGTCTCTGTAGTCGCATAAGGTCTGAAATATCGTTCTGTCCTTTCCCACACTTGTCTGGTAGGCTCCTGTCACTGTACGAATAACAGAATTCAACCTTTGCATCATGATACGGGCGAAGATTTTATAATCACTACTGAGAAGTGTTATGGGTCGAAGATTCTCCACGGTTTTGCCTCCTGGTGTTTTGGGGACTAAGACCACTGTACCTTCACAGAATTCCTTCGGAAGGTCAGTGTCCGCATTTAGTATTTCATTGCATACGAGTGTCAATTTAGCAATTATTTGTTCGCGAAAAGTTTGATAAAATTCAGCGGGTAGCCCATTTGGTCCAGGTGATTTGATCTTTGGGCTCTTCGAGATGGCATCTTCGACGTTTTCGTCAGTTATTCTCGCTGCGAGCACATCAGCTTCTTCAGGAGTGAGTCGCTCTGTCGTCCTAGCAGTGAAAGCTTGCTGCGCTGTTTCATCTGTCTGTGTATTGGCCAGCAATTCACTAAAGTGTCGATGGATCTCGTCTCGTATTGCAGCTTGATCTTTCAAGAGTCTCCCGTCTGAAGTTTTGAGTTCCGTCGGAATTTTCCGTTATTGTCTTTTGTTCTCTTGGAGAATGTGGTACATCGATGTTGTTTCTTCTCGTGTACCGTTCTGCAAACGCGTTCGTATTGTACAGCCTTCGAGATTGTGTCCCTGCAGGTTGAGCAATTTTGCTTTTATTCTGTTGATTTGCCCATAATTTGTTATGACTGTAGCATCACGAACGCACAAGTCTCTCAGACAGCTGAAGTAAAAGTCTACTGTCCGCTTCTGCCAGGCGACTTTTTCACGGGAGTAAGTTTTCATTGTCTTTAATATTGTGGGCTTCGCGCAGTTTAGCCACCAATTCAGCGCCGTGCCGTACAAGTGGAACTTCCTTTCACATTCTGCCCAAGTGGTGTGGAAGGCGGCGTGACATCTAGGATCCGAAAGGTGAGTAACGTTTAGCTTCCACTGACCTCTCGCCCTGTAAGTGCCTTGTTTCTCTAAATTTACCGTACATATGCACGCGATATGATCAGAGAAAATCGTGGGCCATAGCTCGGACTGTAAAACGTGTCTCCTTAAATTGGATGTTGCGTAAATCCTGTCGATACGACTGGCAGAATGGCTGGTGATATAGGTGAAACCTAGCCTATCACCGTGTTTTAGTTCCCACGTATCAAACAGTTGGAAGTCTCTGACGATGTCCTCCAGCTCCAGAGATTTGTTAAAATTTGGCGTCTGATCTTTCGGACTCAGCACGCAATTAAAGTCACCCGCAAATATTATTTGTTCAAATCGCACCGCGAAAAGGGGGGCGATGTCCGCCTTGAAAAATTCGGCCCTGCGGCGCTTGTTTCCTGTTCCTGACGGGGCATATATCTTGATAAACCTGGTGTTGTTTATCGTGACACCAAGACCTCTACTGTTAGGCAGTTGCGCCACGTCTGTAAGTAGGATCCCCTCTTTAGTCATAATCGCTGTGCCGAGGCTATTGTCATTGCCAGGATTGATGACGGTGTTGTAGCCAGTTATGTCGTCCAAACGGGTAGCCGTTACTTCTTGCAGCATTAAGATGTCAATATCACCGGCGTACAGAAAATCTTGGAGATTTCTCAGATTGATGGTGCTGCTAATTTTATTTATATTCAAGGTTGCAATTCTGTACGCCTGTAAAGATATCATGTCGACGATACCATGTCAGGTGGGGTACTGTTTGCCAAGGGAAGTGGATGATTGCTCCACTTTGAAGAAGTCGGCATCATCATCTGCCGCACGAGCATCTTTGATGGTGGTTTGTTGTCGGGTGGACACATCCTGTCGACGGTCGGGTGCCGTCCGTCTTGAACGTTGTGCTATGTCAGCCATCTCTGCATCATGGCTTTGCTCCTCCATGTCATCCGCCCAGACTCGCGTGTACGTAACTTCCCGCGTGTACGTGTTGGGTACAGGTGGAAGGTCCTTCAGACTAGCTGTACCGTCTTCAATGTGGATTCCACGGTCGGGGTCAGTGTCCTCATTTCGAGTCTTCTTTTTTGTTGTTCGATCTTCCAGAGGAGTTGCCTGTGCCGTCTCCGCCAGTACTTGGCCTATTTGTTTCGCCTTTTCACGCAGAATTGGCGCGACTTCTGCTGCTCCCTGACGGGCTATTCGACGTTTCTTCCGTTTCTTTGGTGTAACAGTTGTAGGCTGCTGGTCATTATCCTCCGACGTGGCAACCGTATCTTCTTTGTGTTGCCCGACGTCTTCGAGTGATTTGCACATGCCTTCTTCTGCCGTCTTAGCCTGGTCTTGTTCTCCACGTCTGTTAGTTTCCACGTCTTGTGAGTGTGCTGGACCTGTAGCTTCTGTGCTGCTAGTATCAATGGCTACGCTACCATCGGGAACGTCAGCATAAGCAACTACCGCCGTGTCGAAACACATGTCACTGCGTAGTGCGGCGGCGTACGTCACGGGTAGAGTGGCCATTTGACTAGGCGGGTCTCGCTCCCCAGTCGGCAGTTGCGTCACACGCCGTTGAACACACTGCGCGCGGACGTGTTGGGTAGAACCACAGCCCGAGCAGGTTCTCGGCTGGCCATCGTAAATGATGATCGCTCTATATCCACCAATCCAGAGATACGACGGGATATATTTCAGCATGTCAATCTTAACTTGACTGACTCCATTTAATACTGGATACTTGTGCAAGCTAGACCATTAATCGGCGACATTGCTGATAATGGCGCCATAGTCTTTCAGTTTGTTGTTAATCTCCTCGGGCGTTATTTAAAAGGGGAGCTCAAAGATTCGAACCGTTCGTATTCTCATTCCGGCACGCGATACCGTGACCTGTCCTATGTGTCCGTCTGAATCTTTGAATTTTGCCACCCTACCACATGCTTCTACTATTTGGTCAGAAATGGATAACTTAAGGAACACAGTCGGACTGACAATCGACAGGTGTATTCCAATCATTTCATCCACTTTGCTCTGAAAAGTTCCTTCGATAAATGCCTCAACTTCGTAAGATTTCGGTCGGACGTAGTTCGGATCGAAATCAACTTCAAAGTATCGTGTCGCGTTGTCTGATCCATTATGTCAATCTAAAAATGTGATCGTGAACTATGACTAACGCAGAAAGTTCGCACTCATCACACAGCGCCGGCCGCTCGCAGCGACGATGTAATCACCGCAACAGCCGCACCGCACGTCCGCACAGCACGGCCGCTGGCGGCGGAATCATTTTTAGATGTGCAAGTGCCAGTCAAAACTCGCGGTGACGGCACTCTGAAGACCATTTCGCTAGTTAACACCGGTCTTGTTGTGTGTGTATCAACCTCAAGAGCATCTCCAAGCAGAAAATGGTCAACAGCAACATTCAGACGGTTTCGTACTGCTCAATTGCTACATTAAAACGGTATGTTTCTTTTCAGAACTGAAAAAACACGAGCGTGACAGGATTCGGACCTGCAATCTTCGGATATGAAGTCGGACGCCTTATCCATTACGCCACTTTCACTGACTACCAACTTTATCTTGTATACGACTCATCTCGAAACGCTCACACCCCTGAGGAATTGTGTTTTCGTTCTACACAGCCGCTTGTACCTTGCTCTTTCCCACCCATTCGTTACATTCAACCTCTTACGAGACCGACCAAATATAGACTAGGAAACAAGACCACACACTTTGTGCATTCGGAATCGAAGGCAGAGCGTCCCTCGCCGCATTTGCTACGATGGCCATTTGCTACTTCTGCAGAAGCGGCGGCGGCGACGACGACGACGACGACGAGGGCGACGACGACGACGACCGGGAGAGGCTCTGAGATATGTGAGAAATACATCTATAAAATGTAATTGTGTCTGCCTCGTCTCACCTTATGCTGTACCGCTTTGGCAAATGCTACATCTGCGCCATTCGCCTTTATCACATCTGGGAGTAATTCTTAATAAAACTCCTGTCGCTAATTGTTCGTCATCACAGAAACTGTTTGCTATACGGCCACGACGCGCAAATGATTTCCAAAATTCGTCATTCTCCTCTGAGGATGGAACTCACGACCCCTGCTTTACTTGACCAGTGCTCTACCACTGAGCTAAAGATGCGCGGCCTACCGGTACTTTTGCGTACTTCGTCCTTACGGTCGTCTGGATCATCAGACTTCAGCTGACAACATTTCATATTACCGACTAATATTTGCAGCAATGGCGACCCATTACTGCTTGGCTACACATCTGACTCGTAACCGATGTTCTCTCCAAACAACACCATTTGCATTTCAGCACATGCCTTTCACACATGTCTTCAAAATCACCTTGTCCTTCAAATACAGTTTCCTTGCGACTGACGGAGACGTAGGCAAAGTTTAATGTTTCTATTTCCATTACATCACGTTAATCAGAAAAACGGTAATTTAAATCTGCTGCAGAACAAAATTCCGTTCCGCCCAGTGTGGTGCTCGAACCCACGTCCCTTAGAAGAAGAAACTCATGCTCCACCGACTGAGCTAGGCGGGCTGCCTCGGTGACTAGCTGCCGGATAGCACGTCACACAGTACTCGTTTGGGTTGGGTCGTCCCATACAGAATCTCTCCAAGCTGCCTATTGTTTTCCTAACGTCACACTCGTCACGTACTTCACTTTTATTTCATAATCATTTCTGAGACGTAAAGGAATTGCATGACAACCTGCAGAGCTAGTGGCGTCAAAATTAACACACATACTTCATGTGACTCAAAAGCCGAAAGAGTTACTTTCCGACGTTATTTTAGATGTGCAAGTGCCAGTCAAAACTCGCAATGACGGCACTCTGCCGACCATTTCGCCAGTTAACACCGGTCTTGTTATATGTGTTTCAAGCTCAAGAGCATCTCAAGCAGAAAATGGTCAACAGCAACATTCAGACGATTTCGTACTGCTCAATTGCTACAATAAAACGGTATGTTTCTTTTTCAGAACTGGAAGAACACCCTCTGTGACAGGATTCGAACCTGCAATCTTTGGAACCGAAATTCGACGCCTTATCCATTAGGCCAAACGCTCACTGACGACCAAGTATAACATATATGCGACTTATCTCGAAACGCTCACACCCCTGAGGAATTGTGTTTTCGTTCTACATAGCCACTGCCCCTTGCTCTTTCGCACCCATTCGTTACATTCAACCTCTTACGAGCCCGACCAAATACAGACTGGGAAACAAGACCACACACTTTGTGCATTGGGAATCGAAGACAGTTTTAGACATTACTCTCATGGAGGAAATCCCGCATGGTGACTGTTGTATTAAAACCAGATGCAATTTCTGTGTTTCATCAACACTCTGAATGTCCAAAGATTACAGGACGCCTCCAGATGTGCTTGAGAAACTACTATTGGTTTTCCAGGGAACGATCAGATCGTAGACAGTTTGAGACATTACTCCCATGGAGAAAAGTCCGCATGGTGCCTGTTGTAGTCAATCCCGATGCAATTTCTGTGTTTCATCAACACTCTGAAGGTCCACAGATTACAGAATGATTCCAGATGTGCTTGGGAAACTACTTCTGGTCTTCCAGGGAACGATAAAAACGTAGACAGTTTGAGACATTACTCCCATGGGGAAAAGTCCGCATGGTGCTTGTTGTATTCAATCCCGATGCAATTTCTGTGTTTCGTCAATACTCTGAAGGTCCACAAATTACAGAATGCCTCCAGATGTGCTTCGGCAACTACTACTGGTCTTCCAGGGAGCGATCAAAGCGTAGACAGTTTGAGACATTACTCCCATGGAGAAAAGTCCGCATGGTGCCTGTTGTATTCAGTCCCAAAGCAATTTCTGTGTTTCATCAACACTCAGAAGCTCCACAGTTTACCGAATGCCTCCAGATGTGCTTGGGAAACTACTACTGGTCTTCCAGGGTACGATCAAAGCGTAGACAATTTGAGACATTACTACCATGGAGAAAAGTAGGCATGGTGCCTGTTGTATTCAATCCCGAAGCAATTTCTTTGTTTCTTCAACACTCTGAATGTCCACATACACTCCTCGATATTGAAATAAGAATACCGTGAATTCATTGTCCCAGGAAGGGGAAACTTTATTGACACATTCCTGGGGTCAGATACATCACATGATCACACTGGCAGAACCACAGGCACATAGACACAGGCAACAGAGCTTGCACAATGTCGGCACTAGTACAGAGTGTATCCACCTTTCGCAGCAATGCAGGTTGCTATTCTCCCATGGAGACGATCGTAGAGATGCTGGATGTAGTCCTGTGGAACGGCTTGCCATGCCATTTCCACCTGGCGCCTCAGTTGGACCAGCGTTCGTGCTGGACGTGCAGACCGCGTGAGACGACGCTTCATCCAGTCCCAAACATGCTCAATGGGGGACAGATCCGGAGATCTTGCTGGCCAGGGTAGTTAACTTAAACCTTCTAGAGCACGTTGGGTGGCACGGGATACATGCGGACGTGAATTGTCCTGTTGGAACAGCAAGTTCCCTTACCGGTCTAGGAATTGTAGAACGATGGGTTCGATGACGGTTTGGATGTACCGTGCACTATTCAGTGTCCCCTCGACGATCACCAGAGGTGTACGGCCAGTGTAGGAGATCGCTCCCACTCCATGATGCCGGGTGTGGGCTCTGTGTGCCTCGGTCGTATGCAGTCCTGATTGTGGCGCTCACCTGCACAGCGCCAAACACGCATACGACCATCATTGGCACCAAGGCAGAAGCGACTCTCATCGCTGAATACGACACGTCTCCATTCGTCCCTCCATTCACGCCTGTCGCGACACCACTGGAGGCGGGCTGCACGATGTTGGGGCGTGAGCGGAAGACGGCCTAACTGTGTGCGGGACCGTAGCCCAGCTTCATGGAGACGGTTGCGAATGGTCCTCGCCGATACCCCAGGAGCAGCAGTGTCCCTAATTTGCTGGGAAGTGGCGGTGAGGTCCCCTACGGCACTGCGTAGGATCCAACAGTCTTGGCGTGCATCCGTGCGTCGCTGCGGTCCGGTCCCAGGTCGACGGACACGTGCACATTCCGCAAACCACTGGCGACAACATCGATGTACTGTGGAGACCTCACGCCCCACGTGTTGAGCAATTCGGCGGTATGTCCACCCGGCCTCGCGCATGCCCACTATACGCCCTCGCTCAAAGTCCGTCAACTGCACATA
This sequence comes from Schistocerca gregaria, assembly GCF_023897955.1. Taxonomy (NCBI): domain Eukaryota; kingdom Metazoa; phylum Arthropoda; class Insecta; order Orthoptera; family Acrididae; genus Schistocerca; species Schistocerca gregaria. Next base: position 15,194,253 of record NW_026061724.1, on the reverse strand, counting down.
CGGTTCACGTCCACGCTGTCGCGGCATGCTACCAGTGTTAAAGACTGCGATGGAGCTCCGTATGTCACGGCAAACTGGCTGACACTGACGGAGGCGGTGGACAAATGCTGCGCAGCTAGCGCCATTCGACGGCCAACAAAGCGATTCCTGGTGTGTCTGCTGTCCCGTTCGTGTGATCATTGCTTGTACAGCCCTCTCGCAGTGTCCGGAGCAAGTATAGTGGGTCTGACACACCGGTGTTAATGTGTTCTTTTTTCCATTTCCAGGAGTGTATTACAGAATGCATCCAGATGTGCTTCGAAAACTACTACTGGTCTTCCAGGTATCGATCAAAGCGTAGACAGTTTGAGACATTACTCCCATGGACAAAAGTCTGCATGGTGCCTGTTGTATTCAATACCGATGCAATTTCTGTGTTTCGTCAACAGTTTGAATGTCGACAGATTACAGAATGCTTCCAGATGGGTTTCGAAAACTACACTGGTCGTCCAGGAATCGATCAAAGCGGAGACAGTTTGAAAAAATTACTCCCATGGAGAAAATTCCGAATGGTTCCTGTTGTATTCAATCCCGATGGAATTTCTGTGTTTCATCAACACTCTGAATCTCCACAGATTACAGAATGCCTCCAGATGTGCTTGAGAAACTACTTCTGGTCTTCCAGGGAGCGATCAAAGCGTAGACAGTTTGAGACATTACTCCCATGGAGAAAATTCCGCATGGTGCCTGTTGTATTCAAACCCGATGCATTTTCTGTGTTTCATCAACACTCTGAATGTCCACAGATTACAGAATGCCTCCAGATGTGCTTGGGAACCTACTATTGATCTTCCAGGGAACGAACAATGCGTAGACAGTTTGAGACACTACTCCCATGGGGAAAATGTAAGTAGGCTGTTTAGGTTTTTTTATTGGTAACGCCGCCGCCACGTAGCGTTCTGTATAAAAATCACTGGCTGTGCAATGTGCAGTCTGTGGCTGGTTTGCATTGTTGTCTGCCATTGTAGTGTTTGGATGCGGCAGCTGGATGCTAACAGCGTGTAGCGTTGCGCAGTTGGAGGTGAGCCACCAGCAGTGGTGGACGTGGGGAGAGAGATGGGGGAGTTTTGAAATTTGTAAGAATTGGTGTCATGAACTGATATATATATATATTATGTCTATAAAAGTAAATACATTGTTTGTTCTCTATTAAAATCTTTCATTTGCTAACTGTGCCTATCAGTAGTTAGTGACTTCCGTAATTTGAATCTTTTTGTTAGCAGGCAGTAGTGGCGCTCGCTGTATTGCAGTAGTTCGAGTAACGAAGATTTTTGTGAGGTACGTGATTTGTGAAACATATAGGTTAATGTTAGTCAGGGCCATTCTCTTGTAGGGGTTATTGAATGTCAGATTGCGTTGCGCTAAAAACTATTGTGTGTCAGTTTAAGCACATTCGTGTATAAATTTTTCAAAGGGGACATTTCATACGGCGACCCTGCCAGGAAAACCTCACTGGAATCTTCTGATTTTTTTCTTGTAGTTTGTGTAATTAGTGTAGCTTTTGTTTATTTGCTAGCGCGTAATCATAGAGAGAATATCCTTTGTAGTTGTAGTCTTTCATTTTTGTACAGTAAAACAGTTGTGGCATTCATGTAGATTTGCACAAAGTATTTCGCAGCTGCGCTTTCAATTAACTAGATATTATTTGCTATGTCAATGTGTTCTCTTATTTTTGCTCATCAAATTGTGTTTTTCTGTGTTGTAGTGTGAAATATTGTGACAATAATGGCGTGTGAAAATAGTAATACTAGGCTACAAAGTAAACTGAGAAATGACAGTGAAGACGAAAGCAGTGTGTTAGCGCCACTGTGTAATGAATTAACTAATGTTCAAAGTATTAATTTGGTAATTGTGCATAGGGAAATGGAGCGGGCTGTAAATAATGGTGTAGGCAGTGAAACTGTTAGTGAACAGGGAAGCATTATCGATCGATCGGTCGGCAACAGCTCGCGTCAGGAATCCGAAATGACAGGACAGAATCTTGCAAATACTGTACATTCAGGTTTTGCATCCTCATCGTTTTCTTAAATAAGTCAAGACACATTTTCTGCTTGTCAAAATGTGAATGTTGCCGGTGCAAATGCACTACCGAAAAGCATAGAGGGACAGATTCCAGACATTAATACATTATTATTGGAATTAATGCAACAAATGAAACAAAACCAGAGACAAACATAGCAACAGTTAGACACAATGGAACAAAATCTTCAAAAGTTAGACACAATGGAACAAAAGCTTCAAAAGTTAGACTCAGTGGAACATACGCTTGACCAACACGTGAAGATTTAACTACTGAGTAGCATAAAATCGAATAGAAATGTCAAAAAGTCTGTAATGACGTAAAAACAGAAATTTGTGAGCATTTCCAACCTATTTTTTCGCGGCATAAAAATATATCACAGAATCAAGAATCCGCCATAAAAGAACTGCAAACTATTGTTCATGAAAATAATGAGACGTTGCAAGCTAAAATTTACTCAGTTGCATCTACCAATTCGGTTACGCAACTTGCAATAACTCAGAAAAACTTAAAGGACACAGTAGATACGATTTCAAAACAAATGGACGCTATGAAATGTGGTTCAGAAAAACACAATGAGGAAATAAGTACACTATCGGAGAAAGTAACCGAACTTTCGGATCAGTTCATTAACATATCTGCAAAGGTAGATGATGATCTGAATAATACAGAAGAGTGCGAACAAATTAGGAAATTAAAACAAAATCAGAATGAAATTAATACGCAACACCAAAGAGAAATCCGGGAAGTACACGATCAGCTGACACAGGTAATACAAGAATTACGTATTTCAAAGGACACTCGCGCTCCAACACGGGAAGAGGGACTTAGAAATACGCAAAAACCACAAAATAATAACACAGGCCATTTCGGAATTTATGAAAGAAATTGGCAAGGTGCACCGAATTTTGAGATGGAACCGTCGACACCGTAACAATGACCGATTTGCTACCCGCCGACACGATGATTTTGACTATAAGCTGTTCATTACTGCACGTGAATTCAAAACCTTTAAGAATTCTGTCAACGACATTCATCCACAAGCGTGGCTCCATCAATTCTCCCATTGTTTTTCTCCTAACTGGTCATTAGAGCACAGATTAGAATTTATGTGTGGCTACTTAGAGAATGAACGAGCTGTAAGAATGCGATCGGTCATTCACGTTTGTCACAATGAAGGAGAATTTTATCATGCCTTCCTTTCAGCATATTGGTCTCAAGCTACACAAGACCGAGTAAAACATAGCATCATTATGATGAAACATTTCGAACAATCTGAATTTTCCAGTCTTGTGAAATATTTTGAAGACATGTTACATAAGAACCAGTATCTTTCAAACCCATACAGCCCCTCAGAACTCATCCGCATTTGCTTAATCAAATTGATAATTGCCTGAACATTTACTACATATTATTTTGGCAGGACGTAGCAAAGAGGACATTGAAGCTTTTCAGGGACTGTTACAAGAATTGGGAATTGACACTGACAATCGCGGAACGCGAAAATAGGAACACAACAATTACAAGTCACATCCGTCACAAATCCGAGATAAAAGAAATAATAACTGCACACGACAAGGCTATTCTCACAATACAAATCGTGACCAAAATAGACACCACCCGTATGGCAACCGTTGGCAAAGTAGTAATAATTACACGGAAAGATCACCTCACCGCGGTAGTGACAACACAGAGACAATCAGAGAAACAGACAATATGGGAACCAAAATAATTATTATCAAGGGAGACAGAATAACTTAAGACGCAACGGTCCAGCGCGATTCAGGGAGAAATTCTCCACCACGTGACCGACAAGAAAGAAACTATGGACATGACAACAGACGATATAATCATAATGACAGACCGGAATTTCATCAGAACTGGCGGGATTCAAACAGAGCTGGGCCCTCTCGGCAAGGTGAATTTGTAGAAGTTAGGTCTCCTAATCCCAATAACGACGCAAGCCAACAAAGAGATAGCAGACAATGACTCGCACCGCAGGCAGCGTCGTGCGCCGGCTCGCGCAGAGAAAAATAACATAGACGCTAACCTTGAGAAAAATTCCAGTATTCTTTACCGACGTATACTGCATGATAATTGCGTTCAAGCTGAAACTCTGAGTACTATGAAGAGTAAAAGATTGTACCACATTTCAAATGTAAAACCGTTTATTGAAAGATAATCTGCTTTTTAACTTTGTCTTTGCCATAAAAATTTTCAATTCACGCTACTAGAACAATTTGTCACACTGAGAAACTTAACATGTAACAATGTTTTGCAGTTAAGTATCCAGTCTAGAACCTACGGAACATATTTAGACAGTATTTACAAGTGCATTGTTATAGTGAACAGACGGCACAGTGTTATTGTGTGTGTGTACATTCTTGCTTGTTAGTTGCACGATTACGTAACGACTATAAGGCTTACATACTTAGAACATTTACCAGTACTCCTAATCAGATTATAACGCTACATTTTGGTTTACTTAAAAATACATTCTTTATTTGAAGAACATTTGGTGAGACTAAAGATGACTTAGCATTTGGTTTCTATGATAGCTACACGATTATATCATGACGCTACTAACATGTGACACGATTTACATTGTTGTTTTTGCGGTGTATCTGTTTTATATCTGCACAGTTTTTCTGTATTATTCTAGAAAGTAAAACATATTTTAGTTGTAACTTTTGTGGTATAGCTACAATGAGACAGCCTTTTCTGTAGCACTACAATACGTTACAGTACAGTACTTACTTCATCACGGCAGTAAGTGTATTATCTACGATATCTATATGCAAAGCATTTCACTCTTGCTTAGCATGAGATAAGTACATTGACTTCTGCAGAACTTCGCTTTCGGAGGACGATAACTACGACACTTCCACAGAGATTATCTCACAGCAAAACGCACATTTAGCACTACAGGGCATGCATTTGAGTGATTAATTTTTTACGTAAACCATTTATTTTTCAACGTAGTTGAATTACAAATTAAGTTTTTCGTGATACATTTCATTCCATTGCTGCAACCTCTAACACCTGAGGGTAGAATTATATTAATCCTCAGGGGGGTACACGCTCACTTTATGTACCATGTGTTTGGCAAGCACAAGGAGCCCTAGCTAATATGGTATTTGTAGGTCGCACCAGTGTTCAAGAAGGGTAGTAGGAGTAATCCATTTAACTACAGACCTATATCATTGGCGTCGGTTTGCAGTAGGGTCTTGGAGCATATACTGTATTCAGACATTATGAATCACCTCGAAGGGAACGATCTATTGACACGTAATCAGCATGGTTTCAGAAAACATCGCTCTTGTGCAACGCAGCTAGCTCTTTATTCGCACGAATTAATGGCCGCTATCGACAGGGGATCTCAAGTTGATTCCGTATTTCTAGATTTCCGGAAAGCTTTTGACACCGTTCCTCATAAGCGACTTCTAATCAAGCTGCGGAGCTATGGGGTATCGTCTCAGTTGTGCAACTGGATTCGTGATTTCCTGTCAGGAAGGTCGCAGTTCGTAGTAATAGACGGCAAATCATCGAGTAAAACTGAAGTGATATCAGGTGTTCCCCAGGGAAGCGTCCTGGGACCTCTACTGTTCTTGATCTATTTAATTGACCTGGGTGACAATCTGAGCAGTTCTCTTAGACTGTTCGCAGATGATGCTGTAATTTACCGTCTAGTAAGGTCATCCGAAGACCAGTGTCAGTTGCAAAGCGATTTAGAAAAGTTTGCTGCATGGTGTGTCAGGTGGCAGTTGACGCTAAATAACGAAAAGTGTGAGATGATCCACATGAGTTCCAAAAGAAATCCGTTGGAATTCAATTACTCGATAAATAGTACAATTCTCAAGGCTGTCAATTCAACTAAGTACCTGGGTGTTAAAATTACGAACAACTTCAGTTGGAAGGACCACATAGATAATATTGTCGGGAAGGCGAGCCAAAGGTTGCGTTTCATTGGCAGGACACTTAGAAGATGCAACAAGTCCACTAAAGAGACAGCTTACACTACACTCGTTCGTCCTCTGTTAGAATATTGCTGCACGGTGTGGGATGCTTACCAGGTGGGATTGACGGAGGACATCGAAAGGGTGCAAAAAAAGGCAGCTCGTTTTGTATTATCACGTTATAGGGCAGAGAGTGTGGCAGATATGGTACACGAGTTGGGATGGAAGTGATTGAAGCATAGACGTTTTCCTTCGCGGCGAGACCTTTTTACGAAATTTCAGTCACCAACTTTCTCTTCCAAATGCGAAAATATTTTGTTGAGCCCAACCTACATAGGTAGGAATGATCATCAAAATAAAATAAGAGAAATCAGAGATCGAACAGAAAGGTTTAGGTGTTCGTTTTTCCCGCTCGCTGTTCGGGAGTGGAATAGTAGAGAGATAGTATGATTGTGGTTCGATGAACCCTCTGCCAAGCACTTAAAATGTGAATTGCAGAGTAGTCATGTAGATGTAGAACATCGGTACCATATTTCTGTAACACAGAATTACACAGCTATCTGATTATTTGACAGAGAAACAAACATGTTTTTACTACATCAGTGACACATGTTTACGCAATTACGCAGGTGGATAACTTCACACTTATGAAATTGTAATTTGCCTGTACTTTGTAAACTGTTCATATTTTTTAGGAACCATTGTGATACTATGAGAGATTTGAGTGATGTATTTGGTATGGGATTATGATTTTTAAAGTACGTTTGCGGTAGATGACACTTTTGACATGAGCAGAGAATTTTTTTTTTTTTAGGTTTTGAAATTATTGGAGGAAGCTACGAGGATTTTGAGAATTTGACTGAGGTTTATGATATTATTACGATGACTGTGTATTATGATGTTGCGGTATGATTATGATCAATAAGATGATGCTACCTTATATGAGGAATTTGATTATGCTATGTATTCCTTATGATGAAATATTGAAGAAGTGTCGACGAATATGTATATGTGTAATAACGTAAGAATAATGAGTAGTGGTTAGGGACTCTGATTTGTTTACGTTAGATTAGGTTAGGTTACGTTAGGTAAGGTTAAAGAGGATGTTGGAAACCGAGAATCGTACTTTTAGATTATGAAATGTATGTAAATGTGTGAATGTATTACAATGCCGACGAAAATTTTTTGGACACTGTTATATCAATAGGATTTTGTTTCTACAGATGTGTAACGCAAATTCTTGACCTGTGAAATTTTTTTATATGAGACTGTCATTGTAGCGGAAACTGCTGTCGTAAATATTTCAGTAAGAAAGGTAAGTGACCTTGACGTAATGCATTCTGGGCGCCCAGCTGAGAGGTAGTCGTCTGACAAAAGAAAGCTATTAGATGAAAAAGAAAGAGGCCATTATCCTCGCTATTGACATTCATTCCTTTGTAGAAAGCATCGCAAATACGACAGGCTCAAACTTGAAAACATATAATTTTACCATGGAGCTCTGAACTGATGATAATTATTAAAATGCTTAATGAAACGACGAGAAACGTTTCACGAGTATTGTCTTGCTAGTTGAAAGATTGTTTACTGCATTATGAAATGCCATATGGCTAGTGAAAGACGTTTCACGCCTTGCTTTGCCTATTTTGTTTAATACCTAGTTTCTAGCTGCACTGCAGCTTTGGTTACTACAAAATTTAATGGATGTACTAATATAAATATTTTAAGCCTACAGATCCAGTAAATAATAACTTCATGATGTACTTAAAAAAACGAAGGAGCTCAAAAAGACATTTCCCTTCACAGGAATTGCATACAGAATTTTCTTTTCAAGTACATGGTAATATTCTTTTTTACAATAAGTTTTTGTGGTGCACCCCTTTAATTATATAGACATTAAGATGTGAATATAAATTTCCCTTATTTGTGTTGTTGTCTTTAGTGTACTATTTTTTCTGCTTGTGGGTTTGTCATGTTTAGGTATAAGTTATTACATTTATTGCTGCTTGCTTTGCTTACTTGCATTTTTTTGTCATTGCTGTTTGTATTAACTGTTTTGTGCTGCTGCATTGCCTCGTCCCTTAGTTACGCATTTGAGCTCAGTAGATTTAAGTTAGCTTAAGAGGGGGTAGAATATATAAGAAACTAACTATGGTGAATTGGAAGAAAAGCATTGAGAAGGTATAAGAAAATGGTTTGGCCAAAAAAAAGTAGTGTACTGTGGAGAAAAACTATTTTTGAAAGAGGATGTGAACAAAATACAGAAACCATTCTTGGATAGGATATTTTTGGAGGAAGCAGATGTTGAGACACGACGAAAGATCTACAGAATGAAGTTTTGGGTTTGAGTGCAGTACCAAATTTTACCTGTCCTTTCCTTTTGTGTTATCCCACTATGTGTTTGTGTATCCTTGTGTATTTGTTTTCTTCCTGCCTCTGTGTACTGTTTCATAGAATTTTTTCTGTTCTAATACTAAGCTACAATCACTATGATGAGGAATACACTTATCCTCAAATATAATTTGCATTAATAACATGTTATTTACTTTGTAAAGATGTTTACACATTATTTATTCTGTTTTGTTCCAATACTCATGTGTGAAGTTGATGTTTCAAAAGTTAATCTGATCTTTTATGTATGTACTTATGTTGTAATTTTTGTAACACTGATGTATTTGCTATTTAGATTCTTTTGTAAAGCCTGTACTATTGCAAATGTTATCTGTATTGTTATGTTCCTTAAAGATGTATTTTGTACCTTTGTTATTGTATTTTCATGTTATAAAATTGTAATAGACACCAGTTCATCAAATTAAGTAACTTGTAAATTACATTTCACTGCACACTTTTCTGTTGGTCATAGTATATGGACAATATGTGAGAAGTGGGGACTGATAGTGTTTGCACGTGCGTTAATAATTCAACAAGGGACTAGATAACAGCATTGCTGGTTCTAAGGACATTTCAAACAAATTCTTTGTCAGTGGACAAGGGGTGGTTTATGGACCTGCTTGTACACAACACTCTTCGATGGTGATTGTATGACTCACTGATACCATTATTTCTACAAGGACTGCAGTGGGCCTGCACCTCTGGTGGCCCACCAATACCATAATCTCTACCAGGACTACAAGGGGTCTACTCTGTGATGACCTACCTACCAATATTCTTCAAAACTTCGACTGACTCTGCTGTGGGTTTGCTCTGTTGTGGCCCATTACCTGTCTGCATGTCAAGAGTCAGCACTGTCTTTCTGTTGGAAGGACAACACTACTTTTCAAGACTGCAAGGAAATCCACTACTTCCGTGTGCATTTTCATTTACTACTCAGACTTTGAGAAAAACACTGCAATTTTACTTTGATGAATGATCAGGACTGTCTTTATGGACTGTGAGAAAATTGTAGCTTTTGACCAACATCGTATCGATAAGTGTGTGCTTTTCATTTCTTTGTCATTGTGATTAAGAAAAAATTTTTCAAATCTGTATTGGCCACTGCCCAAAACAATTTGTAAATTTCTTTTGTGGGGAGCATGGGGGCTATGTAAGTAGGCTGTTTAGGTTTTTTTTATTGGTAACGCCGCCACGTAGCGCTCTGTATAAAAATCACTGGCTGTGCCATGTGCAGTCAGTGGCTGGTTTGCATTGTTGTCTGCCATTGTAGTGTTGGGCAGCGGCAGCTGGATGCTAACAGCGCGTAGCGTTGCGCAGTTGGAGGTGAGCCACCAGCAGTGGTGGACGTGGGGAGAGAGATGGCAGAGTTTTGAAATTTGAAAGAGATGGTGTCATAAACTGATATATATATATATATATATATATATATATATATATATATATATATATATATATATATATATATATATATATTATGACTATAAAGGTAAATACATTGTATGTTCTCTATTAAAATCTTTCATTTGCTAACTGTGCCTATCAGTAGTTAGTGACTTCCGTAGTTTGAATCTTTTAGTTAACAGGCAGTAGTGGCGCTCGCTGTATTGCAGTAGTTCGAGTAACGAAGATTTTTGTGAGGTAAGTGATTTGTGAAACATATAGGTTAATGTTAGTCAGGGCTATTCTCTTGTAGGGATTATTGAAAGTCAGATTGCGTTGCACTAAAAACTATTGTGTGTCAGTTTAAGCACAGTCGTGTATAAATTTTTCAAAGGGGATGTTTCAAAAAGTCCGCATAGTGCCTGTTGTATTCAGTCCCGATGCAATTTCTGTGTTTCATCAACACTCTGAAGGTCCACAGAAAACATAATGCCTGCAGATGAGCTTCGGAAACTAACACTGGTCTTCCAGGAATCGATCAAAGCGTAGACAGTTGTAGACATTAGTCCAATGGAGTAGAGTCCGCATAGTGCCTGCTGTATTCAATCCCGATGCAATTTCTGTGTTTCATCAATACTCTGAAGGTCCAGAGATTACAGAATGCCTCCAAGTGTGCTCCAGAAAATACTACTCGTCTTCCAGGGAACGATCAAAGTGTAGACAGTTTGAGACATTACTCCCATGGAGAAAAGTCCACATGCTGCCTGTTGTATTCAATCACGATGCAATTTCTGTGTATAATCAACACTCAGAAGGTCCAGAGATTACAGAATTCCTCCAGATGTGCTTTGGAAATTAATACTGTTCTCCCAGAAATCGATCAAAGCGTAGGCAGTTTGAGACACTTCTCCCATGGAGAAAAGTCCGCATAGTGCCTATTGTATTCATTTCCGTGCAATTTCTGTGTTTCATCAATACTCTAAAGGTCAACAGATTACAGAATGCTTCCAGATGTGCTTCGGCCACTACTACTGGTCTCCGAGGCAACGAACAAAGCGTAGTCAGTTTGAGACACTACTCCCATGGTGAAAAGTCCTTATGGTGCCTGTTGTAATGAATCCCTATGCAATTTATATGTTTCATCAACACTCTGAAAGTCTACAGATTACAGAATGAATCCAGATGTGCTTTTGAAATTACTACTTGTCTTCTAGGGAACGATCAAATCGTAGACAGTTTGAGACATTACTCCAATGGAGAAAAATCCGCATGGTGCCGTTTGTATTCAATCCCGATGCATTTTCTGTGTTTCATCAACACTCTGAAGGTCCACAGATTACAGAATGCCTACAGATGTGCTTCGGAAACTACTACTGGTCGTCCAGGTATCGATCGAAGCGTAGACAATTTTAGACATTACTCCCATGGAGAAAAGTCCGCATGGTGCCTTTTGTATGCAATCCCGATGCATTTTCTGTGTTTCATCAACACTCTGAAGGTTCACAGATTACAGAATGCCTACAGATGTGCTTCGGAAACTACTACTGGTCGTCCAGGAATCGATCAAAGCGTAGACAGTTTTAGACATTAATCCCATGGAGAAAAGTCCGCATGGTGCCTCTTATATTCAAACCCGATGCATTTTGTGTGTTTCATCAACACTCTGAAGGTCCACAGATTACAGAATGCCTACAGATGTGCTTCGGAAACTACTACTGGTCGTCCAGAAATTGATCAAAGCGTAGACAGTTTTAGACATTACTCCCATGGAGAAAAGTCCGCTTGGTGCGTTTAGTATTCAATCCCGGTGCATTTTCTGTGTTTCATCAACACTCTGAAGGTCCACAGATTACAGAATGCCTACAGATGTGCTTCGGAAACTACTACTGGTCGTCCAGGAATCGATCAAAGCGTAGACAATTTGAGACATTACTCACATGGAGAAAAGTCTGCATAGTGCCTGTGTATTCAGTCCCGATACAATTTCTGTATCTGATCAACACTCTAAAGGTCCCCAGATTACAGAATGCCTACATATGTGCTTCGGAAACTAGAACTGGTCTTCCAGGAATGGATCAAAACGTAGACAGTTGTAGACATTAGTCCCATGGAGAAGAGTCAGCATGGTGCCTGTTGTTTTCAATCCCGATGCAATTTCTATTATTCAAAATCACTCTGAAGGTCCACAGATTACGGAATGAATCCAGATGTGCTTTTGAAACTACTAATGGTCTTCCAGGGACCTATCAAATCGTAGACAGTTTGAGACATTACTCCAATGGGTAAAGGTCCGCATGGTGCCTGTCATATTCAATCCCAATGCTATTTCTTTGTTTCATCAACACTCTGAAGGTCCACAGATTACAGAATGCCTCCAGACTTGCTTCGGAAACTACTACTGTTCTTCCAGCTTACGATCAAAGCATAGACTGTTTGAGACAATACTCTCATAGAGAAAAGCCCGCGTGGTTCCTGTTGTATTCAATCAAGATGCAATTTCTGTGTTTCATCAACACTCTGAAGGTCCAGAGATTACAGAATGCCTGCAGGTGTGCTTCGGAAACTTCTACTGTTCTTCCATGGTACGATCAAAGCGTAGACAGTTTGAGACATTACTAGAATGGAAAAAAGTTCGCATGGTGCCTGTCGTATTCAATCCCGATGCTATTTCTTTGTTTCATCAACAATCTGAAGGTCAACAGATTACAGAATGCCTCCAGATGTGCTTCGGCAACTACTACTGGTCTTCCAAGGAACGAAAATAGCGTAGACAGCTTGAGACATTACTCCCATGGAGAAAAGTCCTCATGGTGCCCGTTGTATTCAATCACGATGCAATTTCTGTGTATCATCAACACTCAGAAAGTCCAGAGATTACAGAATGCCTCCAGATGTGCTTTGGAAATTAATACTGTTCTCCCAGGAATCGATCAAAGCGTGGGCAGTTTGAGACACTTCTCCCATGGAGAAAAGTCCGCTTGGTGCATTTTGTATTCAATCCCAGTGCAATTTCTGTGTTTCATCAACACTCTGAAGGTCCACAGATTACAGAATGCCTACAGATGTGCTTCGGAAACTACTACTGGTCGTCCAGGATTTGATCAAAGCGTAGACAGCTTGAGACATTACTCCCATGGAGAAAAGTCTGCATAGTGCCTGTGTATTCAGTCCCGATACAATTTCTGTATCTCATGAACACTCTGAAGGTCCCCAGATTACAGACGGCCTACATATGTGCTTCGCAAACTACAACTGGTCTTCCAGGAATCGATCAAAACATAGACGGTTGTAGACATTAGTCCCATGGAGAAGAGTCCGCATGGTGCCTGTTGTTTTCAATCCCGATGCAATTTCTATTATTCAATAACACTCTGAAGGTCCACAGATTACGGAATGAATTCAGATGTGCTTTTGAAACTACTAATGGTCTTAAAGGGATCGATCAAATCGTAGACAGTTTGAGACATTACTCCAATGGAAAAAAGTCCGCATGGTACCTGTCGTATTCAATCCCGATGCTATTTCTTTGTTTCATCAACACTCTGAAGGTCCACAGATTACAGAATGCCTCCAGATGTGCTTTGTAAACTACTACTGTTCTTCCAGGGTACGATCAAAGCATAGACTGTTTGAGACAATACTCTCATAGAGAAAAGCCCGCATGGTGCCTGTTGTATTCAATCAAGATGCAATTTCTGTGTTTCATCAACACTCTGAAGGTCCAGAGATAACAGAATGCCTGCAGGTGTGCTCCGGAAACTTCTACTGGTCTTCCATGGTACGATCAAAGCGTAGACAGTTTGACACATTACCCCAATGGAAAAAAGTCCCCATGGTGCCTGTCGTATTCAATCCCGATGCAATTTCTGTGTATCATCAACACTCAGAAGGTCTACAGATTACAGAATGCCTCCAGATGTTCTTTGGAAATTAATACTGTTCTCCCAGGAATCGATCAAGTCGTAGTCACTTTGAGACACTTCTCCCATGGAGAAAAGTCCGCATAGTGCCTATTGTATTCAGTTCCGTGCAATTTCTGTGTTTCATCATTACTCTGAAGTTACAGAGATTACAGAATGGCTATTGGTGTGCTCCGGAAATTACTACTGGTCTTGCACGGAACGATCAAGTTGTAGACAGTTTGAGACATTACTCCCATGAATAAATGACACCATGGTGCCTTTTTTATTCAATCCCGATGCAATTTCTGTGTTTCATCAATACTCTAAGGGTCAACAGATTACAGAATGCTTCCAGATGTGCTTCGGCCACTACTACTTGTCTCCGAGGCAACGAACAAAGCGTAGACAGTTTGAGACACTGCTCCCATGGTGAAAAGTACTTATGGTGCCGGATGTAATGAATCCCGATGCAATTTATATCTTTCATCAACACTCTGAAGGTCTACAGATTACAGAATGAATCCAGATGTGCTTTTGAAATTACTACTTGTCTTCTAGGGAACGATCAAATCGGAGACAGTTTGAGACATTACTCCAATGGAGAAAATTCCGCATGGTGCCTTTTGTATTCAATCCCGATGCATTTTCTGTGTTTCATCAACACTCTGAAGGTCCACAGATTACAGAATGCCTACAGATGTGCTTCGGAAACTACTACTGGTCGTTCAGGAATCGATCAAAGCGTAGACAATTTTAGACATTACTCCCATGGAGAAAAGTCCGCATGGTGCCTTTTGTATTCAATCCCGATGCATTTTCTGTGTTTCATCAACTCACTGAAGGTTCACAGATTACAGAATGCCTACAGATGTGCTTCGGAAACTACTACTGGTCGTCCAGGAATCGATCAAAGCGTAGACAGTTTTAGACATTAATCATATGGAGAAAAGTCCGCTTGGTGCCTCTTGTATTCCAACCCGATGCATTTTCTGTGTTTCATCAACACTCTGAAGGTCCAGAGATTACAGAATGCCTGCAGGTGTGCTTCGGAAACTTCTACTGTTCTTCCATGGTACGATCAAAGCGTAGACAGTTTGAGACATTACTAGAATGGAAAAAAGTTCGCATGGTGCCTGTCGTATTCAATCCCGATGCTATTTCTTTGTTTCATCAACAATCTGAAGGTCAACAGATTACAGAATGCCTCCAGATGTGCTTCGGCAACTACTACTGGTCTTCCAAGGAACGAAAATAGCGTAGACAGCTTGAGACATTACTCCCATGGAGAAAAGTCCTCATGGTGCCCGTTGTATTCAATCACGATGCAATTTCTGTGTATCATCAACACTCAGAAAGTCCAGA
Organism: Schistocerca gregaria; assembly: GCF_023897955.1. Lineage (NCBI taxonomy): Eukaryota > Metazoa > Arthropoda > Insecta > Orthoptera > Acrididae > Schistocerca > Schistocerca gregaria. The sequence continues at coordinate 15,179,203 of NW_026061724.1, read as the reverse complement.
GATTACAGAATGCCTCCAGATGTGCTTTGGAAATTAATACTGTTCTCCCAGGAATCGATCAAAGCGTGGGCAGTTTGAGACACTTCTCCCATGGAGAAAAGTCCGCTTGGTGCATTTTGTATTCAATCCCAGTGCAATTTCTGTGTTTCATCAACACTCTGAAGGTCCACAGATTACAGAATGCCTACAGATGTGCTTCGGAAACTACTACTGGTCGTCCAGGATTTGATCAAAGCGTAGACAGCTTGAGACATTACTCCCATGGAGAAAAGTCTGCATAGTGCCTGTGTATTCAGTCCCGATACAATTTCTGTATCTCATGAACACTCTGAAGGTCCCCAGATTACAGACGGCCTACATATGTGCTTCGCAAACTACAACTGGTCTTCCAGGAATCGATCAAAACATAGACGGTTGTAGACATTAGTCCCATGGAGAAGAGTCCGCATGGTGCCTGTTGTTTTCAATCCCGATGCAATTTCTATTATTCAATAACACTCTGAAGGTCCACAGATTACGGAATGAATTCAGATGTGCTTTTGAAACTACTAATGGTCTTAAAGGGATCGATCAAATCGTAGACAGTTTGAGACATTACTCCAATGGAAAAAGTCCGCATGGTACCTGTCGTATTCAATCCCGATGCTATTTCTTTGTTTCATCAACACTCTGAAGGTCCACAGATTACAGAATGCCTCCAGATGTGCTTTGTAAACTACTACTGTTCTTCCAGGGTACGATCAAAGCATAGACTGTTTGAGACAATACTCTCATAGAGAAAAGCCCGCATGGTGCCTGTTGTATTCAATCAAGATGCAATTTCTGTGTTTCATCAACACTCTGAAGGTCCAGAGATAACAGAATGCCTGCAGGTGTGCTCCGGAAACTTCTACTGGTCTTCCATGGTACGATCAAAGCGTAGACAGTTTGACACATTACCCCAATGGAAAAAAGTCCCCATGGTGCCTGTCGTATTCAATCCCGATGCAATTTCTGTGTATCATCAACACTCAGAAGGTCTACAGATTACAGAATGCCTCCAGATGTTCTTTGGAAATTAATACTGTTCTCCCAGGAATCGATCAAGTCGTAGTCACTTTGAGACACTTCTCCCATGGAGAAAAGTCCGCATAGTGCCTATTGTATTCAGTTCCGTGCAATTTCTGTGTTTCATCATTACTCTGAAGTTACAGAGATTACAGAATGGCTATTGGTGTGCTCCGGAAATTACTACTGGTCTTGCACGGAACGATCAAGTTGTAGACAGTTTGAGACATTACTCCCATGAATAAATGACACCATGGTGCCTTTTTTATTCAATCCCGATGCAATTTCTGTGTTTCATCAATACTCTAAGGGTCAACAGATTACAGAATGCTTCCAGATGTGCTTCGGCCACTACTACTTGTCTCCGAGGCAACGAACAAAGCGTAGACAGTTTGAGACACTGCTCCCATGGTGAAAAGTACTTATGGTGCCGGATGTAATGAATCCCGATGCAATTTATATCTTTCATCAACACTCTGAAGGTCTACAGATTACAGAATGAATCCAGATGTGCTTTTGAAATTACTACTTGTCTTCTAGGGAACGATCAAATCGGAGACAGTTTGAGACATTACTCCAATGGAGAAAATTCCGCATGGTGCCTTTTGTATTCAATCCCGATGCATTTTCTGTGTTTCATCAACACTCTGAAGGTCCACAGATTACAGAATGCCTACAGATGTGCTTCGGAAACTACTACTGGTCGTTCAGGAATCGATCAAAGCGTAGACAATTTTAGACATTACTCCCATGGAGAAAAGTCCGCATGGTGCCTTTTGTATTCAATCCCGATGCATTTTCTGTGTTTCATCAACTCACTGAAGGTTCACAGATTACAGAATGCCTACAGATGTGCTTCGGAAACTACTACTGGTCGTCCAGGAATCGATCAAAGCGTAGACAGTTTTAGACATTAATCATATGGAGAAAAGTCCGCTTGGTGCCTCTTGTATTCCAACCCGATGCATTTTCTGTGTTTCATCAACACTCTGAAGGTCCAGAGATTACAGAATGCCTGCAGGTGTGCTTCGGAAACTTCTACTGTTCTTCCATGGTACGATCAAAGCGTAGACAGTTTGAGACATTACTAGAATGGAAAAAAGTTCGCATGGTGCCTGTCGTATTCAATCCCGATGCTATTTCTTTGTTTCATCAACAATCTGAAGGTCAACAGATTACAGAATGCCTCCAGATGTGCTTCGGCAACTACTACTGGTCTTCCAAGGAACGAAAATAGCGTAGACAGCTTGAGACATTACTCCCATGGAGAAAAGTCCTCATGGTGCCCGTTGTATTCAATCACGATGCAATTTCTGTGTATCATCAACACTCAGAAAGTCCAGAGATTACAGAATGCCTCCAGATGTGCTTTGGAAATTAATACTGTTCTCCCAGGAATCGATCAAAGCGTGGGCAGTTTGAGACACTTCTCCCATGGAGAAAAGTCCGCTTGGTGCATTTTGTATTCAATCCCAGTGCAATTTCTGTGTTTCATCAACACTCTGAAGGTCCACAGATTACAGAATGCCTACAGATGTGCTTCGGAAACTACTACTGGTCGTCCAGGATTTGATCAAAGCGTAGACAGCTTGAGACATTACTCCCATGGAGAAAAGTCTGCATAGTGCCTGTGTATTCAGTCCCGATACAATTTCTGTATCTCATGAACACTCTGAAGGTCCCCAGATTACAGACGGCCTACATATGTGCTTCGCAAACTACAACTGGTCTTCCAGGAATCGATCAAAACATAGACGGTTGTAGACATTAGTCCCATGGAGAAGAGTCCGCATGGTGCCTGTTGTTTTCAATCCCGATGCAATTTCTATTATTCAATAACACTCTGAAGGTCCACAGATTACGGAATGAATTCAGATGTGCTTTTGAAACTACTAATGGTCTTAAAGGGATCGATCAAATCGTAGACAGTTTGAGACATTACTCCAATGGAAAAAAGTCCGCATGGTACCTGTCGTATTCAATCCCGATGCTATTTCTTTGTTTCATCAACACTCTGAAGGTCCACAGATTACAGAATGCCTCCAGATGTGCTTTGTAAACTACTACTGTTCTTCCAGGGTACGATCAAAGCATAGACTGTTTGAGACAATACTCTCATAGAGAAAAGCCCGCATGGTGCCTGTTGTATTCAATCAAGATGCAATTTCTGTGTTTCATCAACACTCTGAAGGTCCAGAGATAACAGAATGCCTGCAGGTGTGCTCCGGAAACTTCTACTGGTCTTCCATGGTACGATCAAAGCGTAGACAGTTTGACACATTACCCCAATGGAAAAAAGTCCCCATGGTGCCTGTCGTATTCAATCCCGATGCAATTTCTGTGTATCATCAACACTCAGAAGGTCTACAGATTACAGAATGCCTCCAGATGTTCTTTGGAAATTAATACTGTTCTCCCAGGAATCGATCAAGTCGTAGTCACTTTGAGACACTTCTCCCATGGAGAAAAGTCCGCATAGTGCCTATTGTATTCAGTTCCGTGCAATTTCTGTGTTTCATCATTACTCTGAAGTTACAGAGATTACAGAATGGCTATTGGTGTGCTCCGGAAATTACTACTGGTCTTGCACGGAACGATCAAGTTGTAGACAGTTTGAGACATTACTCCCATGAATAAATGACACCATGGTGCCTTTTTTATTCAATCCCGATGCAATTTCTGTGTTTCATCAATACTCTAAGGGTCAACAGATTACAGAATGCTTCCAGATGTGCTTCGGCCACTACTACTTGTCTCCGAGGCAACGAACAAAGCGTAGACAGTTTGAGACACTGCTCCCATGGTGAAAAGTACTTATGGTGCCGGATGTAATGAATCCCGATGCAATTTATATCTTTCATCAACACTCTGAAGGTCTACAGATTACAGAATGAATCCAGATGTGCTTTTGAAATTACTACTTGTCTTCTAGGGAACGATCAAATCGTAGACAGTTTGAGACATTACTCCAATGGAGAAAATTCCGCATGGTGCCTTTTGTATTCAATCCCGATGCATTTTCTGTGTTTCATCAACACTCTGAAGGTCCACAGATTACAGAATGCCTACAGATGTGCTTCGGAAACTACTACTGGTCGTTCAGGAATCGATCAAAGCGTAGACAATTTTAGACATTACTCCCATGGAGAAAAGTCCGCATGGTGCCTTTTGTATTCAATCCCGATGCATTTTCTGTGTATCATCAACTCACTGAAGGTTCACAGATTACAGAATGCCTACAGATGTGCTTCGGAAACTACTACTGGTCGTCCAGGAATCGATCAAAGCGTAGACAGTTTTAGACATTAATCATATGGAGAAAAGTCCGCTTGGTGCCTCTTGTATTCCAACCCGATGCATTTTCTGTGTTTCATCAACACTCTGAATGTCCACAAATTACAGAATGCCTACGGATGTGCTTCGGAAACTACTACTGGTCGTCCAGGAATCGATCAAAGGGTAGACAGTTTTATACAATACTCCAATGGAGAAAAGTCCGCATGGTGCCTGTTTTATTCAATCCCGATGCAATATCTTTCTTTCATCTACATTCTGAAGGACCACAGACTACAGTATGCTTCCAGATGTTCTTCGACAACTACTACTGGTCTTCCAGGGAGCGATCCAAGTGTAGATAGTTTAAGTCACTACTCTTATGGAGAAAAGTCCGCATGGACCCTGTTGTATCCAATTCCGATGCAAGTCCCGTGTTTCATCAACACTCTGAAGGTCCACAGTTAGGAGAATGCCCCCACGTGTGCTTCTCAAACTGCAACTGGTCTTCCAGGGACCGATCAAAGATGAGACAGTATGAGACAATACTCCCATAGAGAAAAGCCCTCATGGTGCCTTTTGTATTCAATCCCGATGCAATTTCTGTGTTTCATCAACACTATGAAGGTCCAGAGATTACAGAATGCCAACAGATGTGCTTCGGAAACTACCACTGGTCTTCCAGGAACCGATCAAAGCGTAGACAGTTGTAGACATTAGTCACATGGAGAAGAGTCCGCATGGAGCCTGCTGTATTCAATCCCGAAGCAATTTCTGTGTTTCATCAATACTCTGAAGCTCCAGAGATTACAGAATGCCTCCAAGTGTGCTCCGGAAACTCCTACTCGTCTTCCAGGGAACGATCAAAATGTAGACAGTTTCAGACGTTACTCCCATGGAGAAAATTTCGCATGGTGCCTGTTGTACCCAATTCCGATTCAATTTCTGTGTTTCATGAACCTTCTGAAGGTCCACAGATTACAGAATGGCCCCAGATGTGCTTCGAAAACTACTACTGGTCTTCCAGGGTACGATCAATGCGTAGGCAGTTTGAGACATTACTCCCATGGAGAAAAGTCCGCATGGTGCCTGTTGTATTCAATCCCGATGCAATTTCTGTGTATTTTCAACACTCAGAAATTCCAGAGATTACAGTGTGCCTCCAGATGTGCTCCGGAAATTAATACTGTTCTCCCAGGAATCGATCAAAGCGTAGGCATTTTGAGACACTTCTCACATGGAGAAAAGTCCGCATAGTGAATATTGTATTCAGTCCCGATGCAATTTCTGTGCTTCATCAACACTCTAAAGGTACAGAGATTAGAGAATGCCTATTGGTGTGCTCCGGAAATTACTACTGGTCTGCCAGGGAACGATCAAAGTGTAGACAGTTCTAGACATTAGTCCAATGTAGAAGAGTCCGCAAGGTGCCTGTTGTATTCAGTTCCGATGCAATTTCTGTGTTTCATCAACACTCTGAAGATTCACAGATTACAGAATGCCTCTAGATGTGCTTCGGAAACTACCACTGGTCTTCCAGGAATCGATCAAGACGTAGAAACTTTGAGACATTACTCCCATGAAGATAAGTCCGCCTGGTGCCTGTTGTATTCAATCCCGATGCAATTTGTTTGTTTCATCAACACCCAGAAGCTCCACAGATTACAGAATGCCTCGAGGTGTGGTTCGGAAACTACAACTGGTTTTCCAGTAAACGATCATAATGTAGACAGTTTAAGACATTACTCCCATGGAGAAAAGTTCGCATGGTGCCTTTTGTATTCAATCCCGATGCAATTTCTGTGTTTCACCAACACTCAGAAGGTCCACAGATTTCAGAATGCCTCCTGATGTGCTTCTGAAACTGCTACTAGTCTCCCAGGTATCGATCAAATCGTAGACAGTTTGAGACATTACTCCTATGGAGAAAAGTCGCATGGTGCCTTTTGTATTTAATCCCAATGCAATTTCTTAGTTTCATCAGCACTCTGAATGTCCACAGATTACAGAAAGCCTCGAGGTGTGCTTCGGAAACTACAACTGGTCTTCCAGGGAACTATCAAAGCGTAGACAGTTTAAGACATTACTCCCATGGAGAAAAGACCGCATTGTGCCTGTTGTATTCAATCCCGATGCAATCTCTGTGTTTCATCATCACTCTGAATGACCACGGATTACAGAATGCCTCCAGATGTGCTTCAGGAACTACTATTGTCGACAAGGTAAGGATCAAAGCGTAGACAGTCTGAGATAATACTCCGATTGAGAAAATCCCGCATGGGCCTGTTGTATTCAATCCCGATGCAATTTCTGTGTTTCAACAACACTCTGAAGGTCCACAGATTACAGAATGCCTCTAGATGTGCTTCGGAAACTAATACTGGTCTTCCAAGGAACGAACAAAGTGTAGACAGGTTGAGACATTACTCCCATGGGGAGAAGTCCGCATAGTGCCTGTTGTATTCAGTCCCGATGCAATATCTGTGTTTCATCAACACTCTGAAGGTCCAGAGATTACAGAATGCCTCCAGATATGCTTCGGAAACTACCACTGGTCTTTCAGGAGTCGATCAAAGCGTAGAAACTTTGACACATTACTCCCATGAAGAAAAGTGCGCCTGGTGCCTGTTGTATTCAAACCCGATGCAATTTCTTTGTTTCATCAACATTCTGAAGGTCCACAGACTACAGAATGCTTCCAGATGTTCTTCGGCAACTACTACTAGTCTTCCAGGGAGCGATCAAAGAGTAGACAGTTTAAGACACTAATCCCATGGAGAAAAGTCCGCATGGAGCCTGTTGTATCCAATCCCGATGCAAGTTCCATGTTTCATCAACACTCTGAATGTCGACAGATCACAGAATGCCTGCAGATGTGCTTCGGAACCTACTACTGGTCTACCAGGGAACGATGAAATCGTAGACAGTTTGAGACAAAAGTATGGACAAAAGTCCGCATGGTGCCTGTTGTATTCAATCCCGATGCAATTTCTGTGAGTCATCAACACTCAGATGGTCCACAGATTTCACAATGCCTCCTGATGTGCTTCTGAAACTGCTACTAGACTCCAAGGTATCGATCAAATCGTAGACAGTTTGAGACATTACTCCCATGGAGAAAAGCCCGCATGGTGCCTGTTGTATTCAATCCCGATGCCATCTCTGTGTTCCATCATCACTCTGAATGACCACGGATAACAGAATGCCTTTAGATGTGCTTCAGAAACTACTATTGTCGACCACGTAAGGATCAAAGCGTAGACAGTTGGAGACAATACTCCCATAGAGAAAAGCTCGCATGGGGCCTGTTGTATTCAATCCCGATGCAATTTCTGTGTTTCATCAACGCTCGGACGGTCCACAGATTAGAGAATGCCTCCAGATGTGTTCGGCAACTACTACTCGTCTTCCAGGGATCGATCAAAGTGTAGACAGTTTGAGACATTACTCATATGGAGAAAAGTCCGCATGGTGCATGTTGTATACAATCCCGATGCTATTTCTGTGTTTCATCATTACTCAGAAGGTCTACAGATTACAGAATGCCTCCAGATGTGCTTCGAAAACTTCTACTGGTCTTCCATTAATCGATCAAAGCGTAGACAGTTTGAGACATTACCCCCATGGAGAAAAGACCGCATGGTGCCTTTTGTATTCAATCCCGATGCAATCTCTGTGTTTCATCATCACTCTGAATGACCACGGATTACAGAATGCCTAGAGATGTGCTTCGGAAACTACCACTGGTCTTCCTGGAAACGATCAAAGCGTAGACAGTTGTAGACATTAGTCCCATGGAGAAGAGACCGCATGGTGCCTGTTGTATTCAATCCAGATGCAATATCTGTGTTTCATCAATAATCTGAAGGTCCAGAGATTACAGAATGCTTCTAGGTGTGTTCTCCGGAAACTACTACTCGTCTTCCAGAGAACTATCAAAGTGTAGACAGTATGAGACATTACTACCATGTAGAAAGGTAAGCATGGTGCCTTCTTTATTCAAACCCGATGCAATTTCTGTGTTTCATCAACACTCTAAAAGTCAACAGATTACAGAATGCTTCCAGATGTGCTTTGGCAACTACAACTGGTCGTCCAGGGATCGATCGAAGCGTAGACAATTTTAGACATTACTCCCATGGAGAAAAGTCCGCATGGTGCCTTTTGTATGCAATCCCGATGCATTTTCTGTGTTTCATCAACACTCTGAAGGTTCACAGATTACAGAATGCCTACAGATGTGCTTCGGAAACTACTACTGGTCGTCCAGGAATCGATCAAAGCGTAGACAGTTTTAGACATTAATCCCATGGAGAAAAGTCCGCATGGTGCCTCTTATATTCAAACCCGATGCATTTTCTGTGTTTCATCAACACTCTGAAGGTCCACAGATTACAGAATGCCTACAGATGTGCTTCGGAAACTACTACTGGTCGTCCAGGAATTGATCAAAGCGTAGACAGTTTTAGACATTACTCCCATGGAGAAAAGTCCGCTTGGTGCGTTTAGTATTCAATCCCGGTGCATTTTCTGTGTTTCATCAACACTCTGAAGGTCCACAGATTACAGAATGCCTACAGATGTGCTTCGGAAACTACTACTGGTCGTCCAGGAATCGATCAAAGCGTAGACAATTTGAGACATTACTCACATGGAGAAAAGTCTGCATAGTGCCTGTGTATTCAGTCCCGATACAATTTCTGTATCTGATCAACACTCTAAAGGTCCCCAGATTACAGAATGCCTACATATGTGCTTCGGAAACTACAACTGGTCTTCCAGGAATGGATCAAAACGTAGACAGTTGTAGACATTAGTCCCATGGAGAAGAGTCAGCATGGTGCCTATTGTTTTCAATACCGATACAATTTCTATTATTCAAAATCACTCTGAAGGTCCACAGATTACGGAATGAATCCAGATGTGCTTTTGAAACTACTAATGGTCTTCCAGGGACCTATCAAATCGTAGACAGTTTGAGACATTACTCCAATGGGTAAAGGTCCGCATGGTGCCTGTCATATTCAATCCCAATGCTATTTCTTTGTTTCATCAACACTCTGAAGGTCCAGAGATTACAGAATGCCTGCAGGTGTGCTTCGGAAACATCTACTGTTCTTCCATGGTACGATCAAAGCGTAGACAGTTTGAGACATTACTAGAATGGAAAAAAGTTCGCATGGTGCCTGTCGTATTCAATCCCGATGCTATTTCTTTGTTTCATCAACAATCTGAAGGTCAACAGATTACAGAATGCCTCCAGATGTGCTTCGGCAACTACTACTGGTCTTCCAAGGAACGAAAATAGCGTAGACAGTTTGAGACATTACTCCCATGGAGAAAAGTCCTCATGGTGCCCGTTGTATTCAATCACGATGCAATTTCTGTGTATCATCAACACTCAGAAAGTCCAGAGATTACAGAATGCCTCCAGATGTGCTTTGGAAATTAATACTGTTCTCCCAGGAATCGATCAAAGCGTGGGCAGTTTGAGACACTTCTCCCACGGAGAAAAGTCCGCTTGGTGCATTTTGTATTCAATCCCAGTGCAATTTCTGAGTTTCATCAACACTCTGAAGGTCCACAGATTACAGAATGCCTACAGATGTGCTTCGGAAACTACTACTGGTCGTCCAGGATTTGATCAAAGCGTAGACAGCTTGAGACATTACTCCCATGGAGAAAAGTCTGCATAGTGCCTGTGTATTCAGTCCCGATACAATTTCTGTATCTCATGAACACTCTGAAGGTCCCCAGATTACAGACGGCCTACATATGTGCTTCGCAAACTACAACTGGTCTTCCAGGAATCGATCAAAACATAGACGGTTGTAGACATTAGTCCCATGGAGAAGAGTCCGCATGGTGCCTGTTGTTTTCAATCCCGATGCAATTTCTATTATTCAATAACACTCTGAAGGTCCACAGATTACGGAATGAATTCAGATGTGCTTTTGAAACTACTAATGGTCTTAAAGGGATCGATCAAATCGTAGACAGTTTGAGACATTACTCCAATGGAAAAAAGTCCGCATGGTACCTGTCGTATTCAATCCCGATGCTATTTCTTTGTTTCATCAACACTCTGAAGGTCCACAGATTACAGAATGCCTACAGATGTTCTTTGGAAATTAATACTGTTCTCCCAGGAATCGATCAAGTCGTAGTCACTTTGAGACACTTCTCCCATGGAGAAAAGTCCGCATAGTGCCTATTGTATTCAGTTCCGTGCAATTTCTGTGTTTCATCATTACTCTGAAGTTACAGAGATTACAGAATGGCTATTGGTGTGCTCCGGAAATTACTACTGGTCTTGCACGGAACGATCAAGTTGTAGACAGTTTGAGACATTACTCCCATGAATAAATGACACCATGGTGCCTTTTTTATTCAATCCCGATGCAATTTCTGTGTTTCATCAATACTCTAAGGGTCAACAGATTACAGAATGCTTCCAGATGTGCTTCGGCCACTACTACTTGTCTCCGAGGCAACGAACAAAGCGTAGACAGTTTGAGACACTGCTCCCATGGTGAAAAGTACTTATGGTGCCGGATGTAATGAATCCCGATGCAATTTATATCTTTCATCAACACTCTGAAGGTCTACAGATTACAGAATGAATCCAGATGTGCTTTTGAAATTACTACTTGTCTTCTAGGGAACGATCAAATCGTAGACAGTTTGAGACATTACTCCAATGGAGAAAATTCCGCATGGTGCCTTTTGTATTCAATCCCGATGCATTTTCTGTGTTTCATCAACACTCTGAAGGTCCACAGATTACAGAATGCCTACAGATGTGCTTCGGAAACTACTACTGGTCGTTCAGGAATCGATCAAAGCGTAGACAATTTTAGACATTACTCCCATGGAGAAAAGTCCGCATGGTGCCTTTTGTATTCAATCCCGATGCATTTTCTGTGTTTCATCAACTCACTGAAGGTTCACAGATTACAGAATGCCTCCAGATGTGCTTCGGAAACTACTACTGGTCGTCCAGGAATCGATCAAAGCGTAGACAGTTTTAGACATTAATCATATGGAGAAAAGTCCGCTTGGTGCCTCTTGTATTCCAACCCGATGCATTTTCTGTGTTTCATCAACACTCTGAATGTCCACAAATTACAGAATGCCTACGGATGTGCTTCGGAAACTACTACTGGTCGTCCAGGAATCGATCAAAGGGTAGACAGTTTTATACATTACTCCAATGGAGAAAAGTCCGCATGGTGCCTGTTGTATTCAATCCCGATGCAATATCTTTCTTTCATCTACATTCTGAAGGACCACAGACTACAGTATGCCTCCAGATGTTCTTCGACAACTACTACTGGTCTTCCAGGGAGCGATCCAAGTGTAGATAGTTTAAGTCACTACTCTTATGGAGAAAAGTCCGCATGGACCCTGTTGTATCCAATTCCGATGCAAGTCCCGTGTTTCATCAACACTCTGAAGGTCCACAGTTTAGAGAATGCCCCCACGTGTGCTTCTCAAACTGCAACTGGTCTTCCAGGGACCGATCAAAGATGAGACAGTATGAGACAATACTCCCATAGAGAAAAGCCCTCATGGTGCCTTTTGTATTCAATCCCGATGCAATTTCTGTGTTTCATCAACACTATGAAGGTCCAGAGATTACAGAATGCCAACAGATGTGCTTCGGAAACTACCACTGGTCTTCCAGGAACCGATCAAAGCGTAGACAGTTGTAGACATTAGTCACATGGAGAAGAGTCCGCATGGAGCCTGCTGTATTCAATCCCGATGCAATTTCTGTGTTTCATCAATACTCTGAAGCTCCAGAGATTACAGAATGCCTCCAAGTCTGCTCCGGAAACTCCTACTCGTCTTCCAGGGAACGATCAAAATGTAGACAGTTTCAGACGTTACTCCCATGGAGAAAATTTCGCATGGTGCCTGTTGTACCCAATTCCGATTCAATTTCTGTGTTTCATGAACCTTCTGAAGGTCCACAGATTACAGAATGGCCCCAGATGTGCTTCGAAAACTACTACTGGTCTTCCAGGGTACGATCAATGCGTAGGCAGTTTGAGACATTACTCCCATGGAGAAAAGTCCGCATGGTGCCTGTTGTATTCAATCCCGATGCAATTTCTGTGTATTTTCAACACTCAGAAATTCCAGAGATTACAGTGTGCCTCCAGATGTGCTCCGGAAATTAATACTGTTCTTCCAGGAATCGATCAAAGCGTAGGCATTTTGAGACACTTCTCACATGGAGAAAAGTCCGCATAGTGAATATTGTATTCAGTCCCGATGCAATTTCTGTGCTTCATCAACACTCTAAAGGTCCAGAGATTACAGAATGCTTCCAGATGTGCTTCGGAAACTATCACTGGTCTTTCAGGGAGCGATCAAAGTGTAGACAGTTTAAGACACTACTCCCATGGAGAAAAGTCCGCATGGTGCCTGTTGTATTCAATCACGATGCAATCACTGTGTCTCATCATCACTCTGAATGACCACGGATGAATTATGCCTCCAGATGTGCTTCGGAAACTACTACTGGTCTTCCAGGGAACGATCAAAGCGTAGACAGTTTGAGGCATTACTCCCATGGAGAAAAGTCCGCATGCTGCCTGTTGTATTCAATCCCGATGCCATTTCTGTGTGTCAACAACACCATGAAGATCCACATACTACAGATCGCCTCCAGATGTGCTTTGGAATCTACTATTGTCTTCCAGGTAAGGATCAAAGCGTAGACAGTTTGAGACAATACTCCCATAGAGAAAAGCAAGCATGGTGCCTGTTTTATTCAATCCCGATGCAATTGCTGTGTTTCATCAACACTCTGAAGGTCCACAGATTACAGAATGCCTACAGATGTGCTTCGGAAACTACCACTGGTCTTCCATTAATCGATCAAAGCGTAGACAGTTCTAGACATTAGTCCCATGGAGAAGAGTCCGCATTGTGCCTGTTGTATTGAATCCCGATGCAATTTCTGTGTTTCATCAATACTCTGAATGTCCACGGAATACAGAATGCTTCCAGATGTGCTTCGGCAACTACTACTGGTCTTCCAGGGAACGAACAGAGCGTAGACACTTTGAGACATTATTCCCATGGTGAAAAGTCCTTATGGAGCCTGTTGTAATCAATGCCGATGGAATTTATATGTTTCATCAACACTCTGAATGTCTACAGGTTACAGAATGCCTCCAGATGTGCTTTTGAAACGACTACTGGTCTTCAAGGGAACGATCAAATCGTAGACAGTTTGAGTCATTACTAGTATGGAGAGAAGTCCGCATGGTGCCAGTTGTATTCAATCCCGATGCAATCATTGTGTTTCATCATGACTCTGAATGACCACGGATTACAGAATGCCTCTAGATGTGCTTCCGAATCTACTACTGGTATTCTTGGGAACGATCAAATCGTAGACAGTTTGAGACATTACTAGTATGGAGAGAAGTCCGCATGGTGATTGTTGTATTCAATCCCGATGCCATTTCTGTGTGTCAAGCACACTCTGAACTTCCACATACTACAGATCGCCTCCAGATGTGCTTTGGAATCTACTATTGTCTGCGAGGTAAGGATCAAAGCGTAGAAAGTTTGAGACAATACTCCCATGGTGAATAGTCCTTATGGTGACTGTTGTAATCAATCCCGATGCAATTTATTTGTTTCATCAACACACTGAAGGAACACAGATTGCAGAATGAATCCAGTTGTGCTTTGGCAACTACTACTGGTCTGTCAGGGAACGAACAAAGCGTAGACAGTTTGAGACATTACTCCCATGGAGAAAAGTCCGCATGGTGCCTGTTGTATTCAATCCCGATGCTATTTCCTTATTTCATCAACACTCTGAAGGTCCACAGATTACAGAATGTCTCGAGGTGTTCTTCGGAAACTACAACTGGTTTTCCAGTGAACGATCAAATCGTAGACAGTTTAAGACATTACTCCCATGGAGAAAAGTCCGCATGGTGCCTGTTGTATTCAATCCCGATGCAATCTCTGTGTTTCATCATTACTCTGAATGACCACGGATTACAGAATGCCTCCAGATGTGATTCGGAAACTAGTACTGGTCTTCCGGGGAACGATCAGATCGTAGACAGTTTGAGGCATTACTCCCATGGAGAGAAGTCCGCATGTTGCCTGTTGTATTCAATGCCGATGCCATTTCTGTGTGTCAACAACCTTCTGAAGTTCCACATACTACAGAACGCCTATAGATGTGCTTCAGAAACTACTATTGTCTGCCAGGTAAGGATCAAAGCGTAGACAGTTTGAGACAATACTCCCATAGAGAAAAGCAAGCATGGTGCCTGTTTTATTCAATCGCGATGCAATTGCTGTGTTTCATCAATACTCTGAAGGTCAACAGATTACAGAATGCCTACAGATGTGCTTCGGAAACTACCACTGGTCTTCCAGGAGTCGATCAAAGCGTAGACAGTTCTAGACATTAGTCCCATGGAGAAGAGTCCGCATTGTGCCCGTTGTATTGAATCCCGTTGCAATTTCTGTGTTTCATCAATACTCTGAATGTCCACGGAATACAGAATGCTTCCAGATGTGCTTCGGCAACTACTACTGGTCTTCCAGGGAACGAACAGAGCGTAGACACTTTGAGACATTACTCCCATGGTGAAAAGTCCTTATGGAGCCTGTTGTAATCAATGCCGATGGAATTTATATGTTTCACCAACACTCTGAAATTCCACAGGTTACAGAATGCCTCCAGATGTGCTTTTGAAACGACTACTGGTCTTCAAAGGAACGATCAAAAGGTAGACAGTTTGAGACATTACTAGTATGGAGAAAAGTCCGCATGGTGCCAGTTGTATTCAATCCCGATGCAATCCCTGTGTTTCATCATCACTCTGAATTACCACGGATTACAGAATGCCTCCAGATGTGCTTCGGAATCTACTACTGGTATTCTTGGGAACGATCAAAGCGTAGACAGTTTGAGACATTACTAGTATGGAGAGAAGTCCGCATGGTGATTGTTGTATTCAATCCTGATGCCATTTCTGTGTGTAAAGCACACTCTGAACTTCTACTTACTACAGATCGCCTCCAGATGTGCTTTGGAATCTACTATTGTCTGCGAGGTAAGGATCAAAGCGTAGACAGTTTGAGACAATACTCCCATGGTGAATAGTCCTTATGGTGACTGTTGTAATCAATCCCGATGCAATTTATTTGTTTCATCAACACACTGAAGGAACACAGATTGCAGAATGAATCCAGTTGTGCTTTGGCAACTACTACTGGTCTTCCAGGGAACGAACAAAGCGTAGATAGTTTGAGACATTACTCCCATTGTGAAAAGTCATTATGGAGAATGTTGTAATCAATCCCGATGCAATTTATATGTTTAATCAACACTCTGAAGGTCCACAGATTACAGAATGCCTCCAGATGTGTTTTTGAAACTACTACTGGTCTTCCAGGGAACGATCAAATCGTAGACTGTTTGAGACATTACTCCAATGGGGAAAAGTCCTCATGGTGCC
Organism: Schistocerca gregaria; assembly: GCF_023897955.1. Taxonomy (NCBI): domain Eukaryota; kingdom Metazoa; phylum Arthropoda; class Insecta; order Orthoptera; family Acrididae; genus Schistocerca; species Schistocerca gregaria. The sequence continues at coordinate 15,163,376 of NW_026061724.1, read as the reverse complement.
TGTCGTATTGAATCACGACGCAATTTCATTGTTTTATCAACACTCTGAAGGCCCGCAGACTACAGAATGCCTCCAGATGTTTTTCGGCAACTACTACTGGTCTTCCAGGGAACGATCAAATCCTAGACAGTTTGAGACATTACTCCAATGGAGAAAAGTCCGCATGGTGCCTGTTGTATTCAATCCCGATGCTATTTCTTTATTTCATCAACACTCTGAAGGTCCACAGATTACAGAATGTCTCGAGGTGTTCTTCGGAAACTACAACTGGTATTCCAGTGAACGATCAAATCGTAGACAGTTTAAGACATTACTCCCATGGAGAAAAGTCCGCATGGTGCATGTTGTATTCAATCCCGATGCAATTTCTGTGTTTCATCAAAATTCAGAACGTCCATAGATTTCAGAATGCCTCCTTATGTGCTTCTGAAACTGCTACTAGTCTCCCAGGTATCGATCAAATCGTGGACGGTTTGAGACATTATTCCCATGGAGAAAAGTTCGCATGGTGATTGCTGTATTCAATCCCGATGCAATTTCTTTCTTTCGCCAGCACTCTGAAGGTCCACAGATTACAGAATGCATCGAGGTTTGCTTCGGAAACTACAACTGGTCTTCCAGTGAACGATCAAAGCGTAGACTGTTTGAGACATTACTCCCATGGAGAAAAGACCGCATGGTGCCTGTTGTATTCAATCCCAATGCAATCTCTGTGTTTCATCATTACTCTGAATGACCACGGATTACAGAATGCCTCCAGATGTGATTCGGAAACTAGTACTGGTCTTCCAGGGAACGATCAGATCGTAGACAGTTTGAGGCATTACTCCCATGGAGAGAAGTCCGCATGTTGAGTGTTGTATTCAGTCGCGATGCAATTTCAGTGTTTCATAAACTCTCTGAAGGTCCATAGTTTGCAGAATACCTACAGATGTGCTTCGGAAATTATTACGGGTCTTCCAGGAGTCCATCAAGTCGTAGACAGGTTTAGACATCTCTCCCATGGAGAAAAGTCCGCATGGTGCCTGTTGTATTCAATCCCGATGCATTTTCTGAGTTTCGTCAACACTCTGAAGGTCCAGAAACTACAGAATGTCTGCAGGTGTGCTCCGGAAACTACTACTGGTCTTCCACTGTACTGTCAAGGTGTAGACAGATTGAGACATTACTCTCATGGAGCAAAGTTCCCATGGTGCCTGTTGTATTCAATCCTGATGCAATTTCTTTTTTTCATCAGCACTCTGAACGTCCACAGATTACAGATTGCCTCGAGGTGTGCTTCGGAAACTACAACTGGTCTTCCAGGGAACGATCAAAGCGGTGACAGTTTGAGACATTACTCCCATGGAGAAAAGTGCACATGGTGCCTTTTGTATTCAATCGCTATGTATTTTCTGTGGTTCATGAAATCTCTGAAGGTCCAGAGATTACAGAATGCCTACAGATGTGCTTAGGATACAACTACTGGTCTTCCAGGAATCGATCAATGCGTAGACAGTTTTAAACATTACTCCCATGGAGAAACGTCCGCATGGTGCCTGTTGTATTCAATCCCGATGCAATTTCTGTGTTTCATCAACTCTCTGAAGGTCCACAGATTACAGAGTGCCTCCAGACGTGCTTCGGAAACAGCTACTGGTCTTCCAGGGTACGATCAAATCGGAGACAGTTTGAGACATTACACCCACGGAGAAAAGTGAGGATGGTGCCTTTTGTATTCAATCCCGATGCATTTTCTGTGTTTCTTGAAAACTCTGATGGTCCATAGATTACAGAATGCCTACAGCTGTGTTTGAGAAACATCTACTGGTCTTCCAGTAATCGATCAAAGCGTAGACACTTTTAGACATTACTCCCATGGAGAAAAGTCCGCATGGTGCCTGTTGTATTCATACCCGATGCAATTTATTTCTTTCATCAACATTCTGAAAGTCCACAGATTACAGAATGCCTCCAGATGTGCTTCGGAAACTACTACTGGTCTTCCAGGGTACGATCAAATCGTAGACAGTTAGAGACATTCCTCTCATAGAGATAAGCCCGCATGGTGCCTGTTGTATTGAATCCCGATGCAATTGCTGTGTTTCATCAACACTCTGAAGGTCCACAGATTACAGAGTGCCTCCAGATGTGCTTCGGCAACTACTACTGGTCTCCCAGGGAACGATCAAAGCGGAGACAGTTTGAGACATTACTCCCATCTAGAAAAGTTCGCAGGGTGCCTTTTGTATTCAATCCCGATGCATTTTCTGTGTTTCATGAGAACTCTGAAGGTCCAGAGATTACAGAATGCCTACAGATGTGCTTCAGAAAGTACTACTGGTCGTCCAGGGAACAATCAAACCGTAGACAATTTGAGACATTACTCCCATGGAGAAACGTCCGCTGGGTGCCTGTTATATTCAATACCGATGCAATTTCGGTGTTTCGTCATCACTCTGTAGGTCCACTGATTACAGAATGATTCCAGATGTGCTTCAGAAAGTACTACTGGTCTTCCAGGGAACGATCAAAGCGTAGACAGTTTGAGACATTAATCCCATGGAGAAAAGTCCGCATGGTGGTTGTTGTATTCACTTATGATGCAATGACTGTGTTTCATCAACACTCTGTAGGTCCACAGATTACAAAATGCCTCCAGATGTGCTTCGGAAGCTACTACTGGTCTTCCAGGCATCGATCAAATCGCAGACAGTTTGAGACATTAATCCCATAGAGGAAAGTCGGCATGGTGCCTGTTGTATTCACTCCCGATGCAATTTCTTTGTTTCATCAACACCCTGAATGTCCACAGATTACAGAATGCCTCCAGATGTGCTTTGGAAGCTTCTTCTGGTCTTCCAGGAATCTATCAAAGCGTAGACAGTTTGACACATTACGCCCATGGAGAAAAGTCCGCATGGTGCCAGTTGTATTGAATCCAGATCCAATTTCTGTGTTTCATCAACACTCAGAAGCTCCATAGATTACAGAATGGCTCCATATGTGATCCGTAAACTACTACTGGTCTTATAGGGAACGATCAAAGTGTAGACAGTTTGGGACACTACTCCCATGGAGAAAAGTCCACATGGTGCCGGTTGTATGCATTCCCGATGCAATCTCTGTGTTTCATCAACACTTTGAAGGTCCACTGATTACAGAATGCCTCCAGATGTGCTTCGAAAGCTTCTACTGGTCTTCCAGGAATCGATCAAATCGTAGACAGTTTGAGACATTACTCCCATGGAGAAAAGTCCGCATGGTGCCTGTGGTATTCAATCCTGAGGCAATTTCTGTGTTTCATAAACTTTCTGAATGTCCACAGATTACAGAATGCCTCCAGATGTGCTGCGGAAACTACTACTGGTCTTCCAGGGTACGATCAAAGTGTAGACAGTTTGAGACATTATTTTCATGGAGAAAAGTCCACATGGTGATGGTTGTATTCAATGGCGATGCAATTTCAGTGTTTCCTTAACACTCTGAAGGTCCACAGAATACAGAATGCCTCCAGATGTGCTTCGGAAGCTACTGCTGGTCTTCCAGGAATCGATAAAAGCGTAGACAGTTTGAGATATTACTCCCATGGAGAAAAGTCCGCATGGTGCCAGTGGTATTCAATCCAGATGCAATTTCTGTGTTTGATCAACACCCTGAAGATCCACAGATTACAGAATGCCTCCAGATGTGCTTCAGAGAGTACTACTGGTCTTCCAGGGAACGATCAAATCGTAGACAGTTTTAGACATTACTCGCATGGAGAAAAGTCTACATGGTACTTGTTGTATTCAATCCCGATGCAATTTCGGTGTTTCATCAACACTCAGAAATTCCACAGATTACAGAATGCTTCCAGATGTGCTTGGTAAGATACTACTGGTCTTCCAGGAAACGATCAAATCGAAAACAGTTTGAGACATGACTCCCATGGAGAAATGTCCGCACGGTGCCTGTTGTATGCAATCCCGATGCCATATTTGTGCTTCATCAACAATCTGAAGGTCCACAGATTACAGATTGCCTCCAGATGTGTTTCGGAAACTACTACAGGTCTTCCAGGCAACGATCAAAGCGCACACAGTTAGAGACATTATTACCATGGAGAAAAGTAGGCATGGTGCCTGTTGTATTCAATCCCGATGCAATTTCTTTGTTTCATCAACACTCTGAAGGTCCACAGATTACAGAATGCCTGCAGATGTGCTTCAGAAAGTACACTTCTTCTTCCAGGGAACGTTCAAGGCGTAGACAGTTTGAGACATTACTCCCATGGAGAAGAGTCCGCTTGTTGCCTGTTGTATTCACTCCCGATGCAATTTCTCTGTGTCATCAACACTCAGAAGCTCCATATATTACAGAATGCCTCCAGATGTGCTTCGGAAACTAATACTGGTCTTCAAGGGAACGATGAAAGTGTATACAGTTTGAGACATTTCTCCCATGGACAAAAGTCCACATGGTGCCTGTTGTATTCAATCCCGATGCAATTTCGGTGTTTCATCAACACTCAGAAACTCCACAGATTACAGAATGCTTCCAGATGTGCTTCGGAAGATACTACTGGTCTTCCAGGAAACGATCAAATCGAAAACAAATTGAGACATGACTCCTATGGAGAAATGTCCGCACTGTGCCTGTTGTATGCAATCCCGATGCCATATTTGTCCTTCATCAACAATCTGAGGGTCCACAGATTACAGATTGCCTCCAGATGAGCTTCGGAAACTACTACTGGTCTTCCAAGCAACGATCAAAGCGCACACAGTTAGAGACATTATTCCCATGGAGAAAAGTCGTCATGGTGCCTGTTGTATACAATCCAGATGCAATTTCTTTGTTTCATCAACACTCTGAAGGTCCACAGATTACAGAATGCCTCCAGATGTGCTTCAGAAAGTACTACTGGTCTTCCAGGGAACGATCAAAGCGTAGACAGTTTTAGACATTACACACATGGAGAAAAGTCCGCATGGTGCCTGTTGTATACAATCCTGATGCAATTTCGGTGTTTCATCATCACTCAGAAACTCCATAGATTACAGAATGCTCCCTGATGTGATTCGGAAACTACTACTGGTCTTCCAGGGAACGATCAAAGTGTAGACCGTGTGAGACACTACTCCCTTGGAGAAAAGTCCACATGGTGCCTGTTGTATTCAATCCCAATGCAATTTCCGTGTTTCAAAAACACTCTGAAGGGCCACAGATTACAGAATGCCTCCAGATGGGCTTCAGAAAGGTCTACTGGTCTTCCAGGGAACAATCAAAGCGTAGACAGTTTTAGACATTACTCGCATGGAAAAAAGTCCGCATGGTGAATGTTGTATTCAATCCCGATGCAATGTCGGTGTTACATCATCACTCAGAAACTCCATAGATTACAGAATGCTCCCAGATGTGATTCGGAAACTACTACTGGTCTTCCAGGGAACGATCAAAGTGTAGACTGTGTGACAAACTACGCCCTTGGAGAAAAGTCCACATGGTGCCTTTTCTACTCAATTTCAATGCAATTTCTGTGTTTCATCAACACTTTGAAGGTAAACAGCTTACAGCATGCTTCCAGATGTGCTTCGGAAGATACTACTGGTCTTCGGGGAAACGATCAAATCGAAGACAGTTTGAGACATGACTCCCATGGGGAAATGTCCGCATGGTGCATGTTGTATGCAATCCCGATGCCATATTTGTGCTTCATCAACAATCCGAATGTCCACAGATTACAGAGTGCCTCCAGATGTGCTTCGGAAACTACTACTGATCTTCCAGGCAACGATCAAAGCGCAGACAGTTAAAGACTTTATTCCCGTGGAGAAAAGTCGGCATGGTGCCTGTTGTATTCAATCCCGATGCAATTTCTGAGTTTCATCAACACTCTGAAGATCCACAGATTACAGAATGCATCCAGATGTGCTTCGGAAACTAATACTGGTGTTCCAGGGAACGATCAAAGTGTAGACAGTTTGAGACACTTCTCCCATGGAGAAAAGTCCACATGGTGCCTGTTGTATTCAATCCAGATGCAATTTCTGTGTTTCATCAACACTCTGATGGTCCACAGATTACAGAATGCATCCAGATGTGCTTCGGAAACCACTACTGGTCTACCAGGGAACGATCAAATTGAAGACAGTTTGGGGCATTACTCCTATGGAGAAAAGTTCGCATGGTGCATGTTGAATTCAATCCCGATGCCATTTATGTGCTTCATCAACACTCAGAAGGTCCACAGATTACAGAGTGCCTCCAGATGTGCTTCGGAAACTACTACTAGTTTTCCAGGGAACGATCAAAGCCTATACAATTTGAAACATTTCTCCCACGAAGAAAAGTCCGCATGGTGCATGTTGTATTCTATCCCGATGCATTATCTTTGTTTCATCAACACTCAGAACTTCCACAGATTACAGAAGGCCTCCAGTTGTGTACCTGAGAGTACTACTGGTCTCACAGGAACGATCAAAGCGTAGACAGTTTGAGACATTACTCCCTTCGAGAAAAATCTGCATGGTGGATGTTGTATTCAATCCCGATTCTATTTCTGTGCTTCATCAACACTCTAAAGGTCCACACATTTCAGAATTGCCTCCAGATGTGCTTCTAAAACTGCTACTGGTCTCACAGGAATCGATCAAGGCGGAGACAGTTTGAGACATTACTCCCATGGAGAGAAGTGTGCACAGTGCCTGTTGTATTCAATCCCCATGCCATTTCTGTGTTTCATCAACACTCCGAAGGTCCTCAGACTACAGAAAGCCCCCAGATGTGCTTCGAAACTACTACTGGCCTTCCAGGAAACGACCAAAGCGTAACACAGTTTTAGACATTACTCGCATTGAGATAAGTCCGCATGGTGCCTGTTGTATTCATTTCCGATGCAATTTCTTTGTTTAATCAACACTTCAAAGTTCCACAGATTACAGAATGCCTCCAGATGTGATTCGAAAACTCCTACTGGTCTTCCAGGGAACGATCAAAGTGTAAACAGTTTGAGACACTATTCCCATTGAGAAAAGTCCGCATGGTGCCTGTTGTATTCAATCCCGACAACATTTCTGCATTTCATCAACACTCTAAAGGACCACACATTTTAGAATTGCCTCCAGATGTGCTTCTAAAACTGCTACTGGCCTCCCAGGAATCGATCAAGGCATAGACAGTTTGAGGCATTACTCCCATGGAGAAAAGTCTGCACGGTGCCTGTTGTATTCAATCAACATGCAATTTCTGTGTTTCATCAACACTCTCAATGTACTCTGATTATAGAATGCCTCCTGATGTGCTTCGGAAACTAGTAGTGGTCTTCCAGGGAACGATCAAATCGTAGACAGTTTGAGACATTACTCTCATGGAGAAAAGTCCGCATGGTGCCTGTGGTATTTAATCACGATACAATTTCTGTGTTTAATCAAAACTCTGAAGGTCCACAGTTTACAGAATGCCTCCAGATGTGCTTCTTAAACTACTACTGCATTTCCAGGAATCGATCATAGCGCAGACAATTTGAGACATTACTCCCATGGAGGAAAGTCCGCATAATGCCTGTGGTATTCAATCACGATACAATTTCTATGTTTAATCAACACTCTGAAGGTCCACAGATTACAGAATGCCTCCAGATGTGCTTTGGAAACTACTACTGGTATTCCAGGGAACGATCAAATCGTAGACTGTTTGAGACATTACTCCCATTGAGAAAAGTCCGCATGGTGAATTTTGTATTCAATCCCAATGCAATTTCTGTGTTTCATCAACACTCTGAAGGACCACAGATTACAGAATGCCTCCTGATGTGCTACTGAAACTGCTACTGGTCTTCCAGGAATCGATCAAAGCGTCGACAAATTTAGATATTACTCCCATAGAGAAAAGTCTGCATGGTGCCTGTGGTATTTAATCAAGATGCAATTTCTTTGTTCCATCAACATCCTGAACGTCCACAGATAACAGAATCCCTCCAGATGTGCTTCGGAAACTATTACTGGTCTTCCAGGGAACGATAAAAACTTAGACTGTTTGAGACATTACTCTCATGGAGAAAAGTCCGCATAGTGATTGTTGTATTCAATCACGATGCAATATCTGTATTTCATCAACACTCTGAAGGTCCACAGATTACAGAGTGCTTCCAGATGAGCTTCGGAAACTCCTACTGGACTTCCAGGGAACGATCAAATCGTAAACAGTTTGAGACATTACTCCTATGGAGAAAAGTCCGCATGGTGCCTGTGCTATTCAATCCCGATGCAATTTCTTTGTTTCATCAACACTCTGAAGGTCCACAGATTACAGAATGGTTCCAGATGTGCTTCGTAAACTACTACTGGTCATCCAGGGAACGATCAAATCTTATACAGTTTGAGACATTACTCCTATGGAGAAAAGTCCGCATGGTGCCTGTTGTATCCAATCCCGATGCCATTTCCGTGCTTCATTAACACTCTGAAGGTCCACAGATTACAGAGTGCCTCCAGATGTGCTTCGGAAACTACTACAGTTCTTCCAGGCAACGATCAAAGCGAAAACTGTTTGAGACATTACTCCCATGGAGGAAAGTCCGCTTGGTGCATGTTGTGTTCAATTACGATGCAATTTCTTTGATTCATCAACACTCTGAAGGTCCACAGATTACAGAGTGCCTCCAGTTGTGCTTCGGAAACTACTACTGTTCTTCCAGGCAACGATCAAATCGTAGACAGTTTGAGACATTATTCCCATGCAGAAAAGTCGATATCGTGCCTGTTGTATTCTGTCCCGATGCCTTTTCAGTGCTTCATCAACACTCTGAAGGTCCACATATTACAGAGGGCCTCCAGATGTGCTTCGGAAACTACTACTGGTCTCCAGGAATCGATCAAAGCGCAGACAATTTGAGACATTACTCCCATGGAGAAAAGTCCGCATGGTGCCTGTTGTATACAATCCCGATGAAATTTCAGTGTTTCATCAATACTCTGAAGATCTACAGATTACAGAATGGCTCCAGATGTGCTTCAGAAGCTTGTCCTGGTCTTCCAGGAATCGATCGAAGCGTAGACAGTTTGAGTCATTAATCCCATGGAGAAAAGACAACATGGAGCCTGTGGTATGCAATCACGATGCAATATCTGTGTTTCATCAACACTCTGAAGGTCCACAGATTACAGACTGCTTCCAGATAAGCTTCGGAAACTACTACTGGACTTCCAGGGAACGATCAATTCGTAGACAGTTTGAGATATTACTCCCATGGAGAAAAGTCCGCATGGTGCCTGTTGTAACCAAACCCGATGCCATTTCTGTGCTTCATCAACACCCTGAAGGTCCTCAGATTACACAATGCCTCCAGAAGTGCTTCGGAAACTACTAGTGTTCTTCCAGGAATCGATCATAGCGCAGACATTTTGAGATATTACTCCCATGGAGAAAAGTCCGCTTGGTTCCTGTTGTTTACAATCCCGATGCTATTTCTGTGTTTCATCATTACTCTGAAGGTCTACAGATTACAGAATGCCTCCAGATGTGCTTCGGAAGCTTCTACTAATCTTCCAGGAATCGATCAAAGAGTAGACAGGTTGAGACATTACTCCCATGGAGAAAAGTGCGCATGGTGACAGTGGTATTTAATCACGATGCAATTTCTGTGTTTCATCAACAGTCTGAAGGTCCACAGATTGCAGAATGCATCCAGATGTCTTCTTAAACTACCACTGCTCTTCCAGGGATCGATCAAAGCTTTGACAGTTTGAGACATTACTGCCAAGGAAAAAAGTCTGCATAGTGAGTGTTGTATTCAATCCCGAAGCAATTTCTTTGTTTCATCAACATACTGAATGTCCACAGATTACAGAATCCCTCCAGATATGCTTCTTAAAGTACTACTGCTGTTCCAGGAATCGATCAAGGCGTAGACAGTTTTAAACATTACTCCCATGGAGAAACGTCCGCATGGTGCCTGTTGTATTCAATATCGATGCAATTTCGGTGTTTCGTCATCACTCTGAAGGTCCACTGATTACAGAATGATTCCAGATGTGCTTCAGAAAGTACTACTGGTCTTCCATGGAACGATCAAAGCGTAGACAGTTTGAGACATTAATCCCATGGAGAAAAGTCCGCATGGTGGTTGTTGTATTCAATCCCGATGCATTTTCTGTGTTTCATCAACACTCTGAAGGACCACAGATTGCAGAATGCCTCCAGATGTGCTTTGGAAGCTACTACTGGTCTTCCAGGAATTGATCAAATCGCAGACAGTTCGAGACATTTCTCCCATAGAGGAGCGTCCGCTTGGTGCCTGTTGTATACAATCCCGATGGTATTTCTGTGTTTCTTCAATACTCTGAAGGTCTACAGATTACCGAATTCTTCCACATGTGCTTCGGTAGCTTCTACTGGTCTTCCAGGAATCGATCAAAGCGTAGGCAGTTCGAGACATTACTCCCATGGAGAAAATTCCGAATGGTGCGTTTGGTGTTCAATCACAATGCAATTTCTGTGTTTCATCAACACTCTGAAGGTCCATAGATTACACAATGCCTCCAGATGTGCATCTTAAACTACTACTACTCTTCCAGGAATCGATCAAAGCGTTGACGGTTTGAGACATTACTCCCATGGAGAAAAGTCCACATCGTGCCTGTTGTATTCAATCCCGATGCAATTTCTGTGTTTCAGCTACACGCTGAAGGTCCACAGGGTACAGAATGCTTCTAGATGTGCATCCGAGATTACTACTGGTCTTCCAGGGAAAGATCAAAGCATAGTTAGTTTAAATATCCCTATCATGGAGAAAACTCCGCATGGTGCCTGTGGTATTCAATCCCGATGCAATTTCTGTGTTTCATCAACACTCTGAATGTCCAGAGGTTACAGAATTCCTCCAGGTGTGCTTCGAAAACTACTACTGGTGTCCCAGGAACGATCAAAGCGTACACAGATAGAGACATTACCCCTTGGAGAAAAATCTGCATGGTGGATATTGTATTCAATCTCGATGCAATTTCTGTATTTCATCGACACTCTAAAGGTCAACTCATTTCAGAACTGCCTCTAGATGTGCTTCTAAAACTGCTACTATTCTCCCAGGAAACGATCAAAGCGTCTACAGTTTGAGACATTAGTTTCATGGAGAAATGTCCGCATGGTGGTTGTTGTATTCACTTATGATGCAATGACTGTGTTTCATCAACACTCTGTAGGTCCACAGATTACAAAATGCCTCCAGATGTGCTTCGGAAGCTACTACTGGTGTTCCAGGCATCGATCAAATCGAAGACAGTTTGAGACATTAATCCCATAGAGGAAAGTCGGCATGGTGCCTGTTGTATTCACTCCCGATGCAATTTCTTTGTTTCATCAACACCCTGAATGTTTACAGATTACAGAATGCCTCCAGATGTGCTTTGGGAGCTTCTACTGGTCTTCCAGGAATCGATCAAAGCGTAGACAGTTTGAGACATTACTCCCATGGAAAAAAGTACGCATGGTACCTCTGGTATTCAATCCCGATGCAATTTCTGTGTTTCATCAACACCCTGAATGTCCACAGATTACAGAATGCCTCCAGGTGTTCTTCGAAAACTACTACTGGTCTCCCAGGAACGATCAAAGCGTAGACAGTTTGAGATATTACTCCCATGGAGAAAAGTCCGCATGGTGCCAGTGGTATTCAATCCAGATGCAATTTCTGTGTTTGATCAACACCCTGAAGATCCACAGATTACAGAATGCCTCCAGATGTGCTTCAGAGAGTACTACTGGTCTTCCAGGGAACGATCAAAGCGTAGACAGTTTTAGACATTACTCGCATGGAGAAAAGTCGACATGGTACTTGTTGTATTCAATCCCGATGCAATTTCGGTGTTTCATCAACACTCAGAAATTCCACAGATTACAGAAAGCTTCCAGATGTGCTTCGTAAGATACTACTGGTCTTCCAGGAAACGATCAAATCGAAAACAGTTTGAGACATGACTCCCATGGAGAAATGTCCGCACGGTGCCTGTTGTATGCAATCCCGATGCCATATTTGTGCTTCATCAACAATCTGAAGGTCCACAGATTACAGATTGCCTCCAGATGTGTTTCGGAAACTACTACTGGTCTTCCAGGCAACGATCAAAGCGCACACAGTTAGAGACATTATTACCATGGAGAAAAGTAGGCATGGTGCCTGTTGTATTCAATCCCGATGCAATTTCTTTGTTTCATCAACACTCTGAAGGTCCACAGATTACAGAATGCCTGCAGATGTGCTTCAGAAAGTACACTTCTTCTTCCAGGGAACGTTCAAGGCGTAGACAGTTTGAGACATTACTCACAAGGAGAAGAGTCCGCTTGTTGCCTGTTGTATTCACTCCCGATGCAATTTCTATGTGTCATCAACACTCAGAAGCTCCATATATTACAGAATGCCTCCAGATGTGCTTCGGAAACTAATACTGGTCTTCAAGGGAACGATGAAAGTGTATACAGTTTGAGACATTTCTCCCATGGACAAAAGTCCACATGGTGCCTGTTGTATTCAATCCCGATGCAATTTCGGTGTTTCATCATCACTCAGAAACTCCATAGATTACAGAATGCTCCCAGATGTGATTCGGAAACTACTACTGGTCTTCCAGGGAACGATCAAAGTGTAGACCGTGTGACAAACTACACCCTTGGAGAAAAGTCCACATGGTGCCTGTTCTACTCAATTCCAATGCAATATCAGTGTTTCATCAATACTTTGAAGGTAAACAGCTTACAGCATGCTTCCAGATGTGCTTCGGAAGATACTACTGGTCTTCGGGGAAACGATCAAATCGAAGACAGTTTGAGACATGACTCCCATGGGGAAATGTCCGCATGGTGCATGTTGTATGCAATCCCGATGCCATATTTGTGCTTCATCAACAATCCGAATGTCCACAGACTACAGAGTGCCTCCAGATGTGCTTCGGAAACTACTACTGGTCTTCCAGGCAATGATCAAAGCGCAGACAGTTTTAAACATTACTCCCATGGAGAAACGTCCGCATGGTGCCTGTTGTATTCAATACCGATGCAATTTCGGTGTTTCGTCATCACTCTGAAGGTCCACTGATTACAGAATGATTCCACATGTGCTTCAGAAAGTACTACTGTTCTTCCAGGGAACGATCAAAGCGTAGACATTTTGAGACATTAATCCCATGGAGAAAAGTCCGCATGGTGGTTGTTGTATTCAATCCCGATGCATTTTCTGTGTTTCATCAACACTCTGAAGGACCACAGATTGCAGAATGCCTCCAGATGTGCTTTGGAAGCTACTACTGGTCTTCCAGGAATTGATCAAATCGCAGACAGTTCGAGACATTTCTCCCATAGAGGAGTGTCCGCTTGGTGCCTGTTGTATACAATCCCGATGGTATTTCTGTGTTTCTTCAATACTCTGAAGGTCTACAGATTACCGAATGCTTCCACATGTGCTTCGGTAGCTTCTACTGGTCTTCCAGGAATCGATCAAAGCGTAGGCAGTTCGAGACATTACTCCCATGGAGAAAATTCCGAATGGTGCGTGTGGTGTTCAATCACAATGCAATTTCTGTGTTTCATCAACACTCTGAAGGTCCATAGATTACACAAAGCCTCCAGATGTGCATCTTAAACTACTACTACTCTTCCAGGAATCGATCAAAGCGTTGACAGTTTGAGACATTACTCCCATGGAGAAAAGTCCACATCGTGCCTGTTGTATTCAATCCCGATGCAATTTCTGTGTTTCAGCTACACGCTGAAGGTCCACAGGGTACAGAATGCTTCCAGATGTGCATCCGAGATTACTACTGGTCTTTAAATATCCCTATCATGGAGAAAACTCCACATGGTGCCTGTGGTAATCAATCCCGATGCAATTTCTGTGTTTCATCAACACTCTGAATGTCCACAGATTACAGAATTCCTCCAGGTGTGCTTCGAAAACTTCTACTGGTCTCCCAGGAACGATCAAAGCGTACACAGTTAGAGACATTACCCCTTGGAGAAAAATCTGCATGGTGGATATTGTATTCAATCTCGATGCAATTTCTGTATTTCATCGACACTCTAAAGGTCAACTCATTTCAGAACTGCCTCTAGATGTGCTTCTAAAACTGCTACTATTCTCCCAGGAAACGATCAAAGCGTCTACAGTTTGAGACATTAATTTCATGGAGAAATGTCCGCATGGTGGTTGTTGTATTCACTTATGATGCAATGACTGTGTTTCATCAACACTCTGTAGGTCCACAGATTACAAAATGCCTCCAGATGTGCTTCGGAAGCTACTACTGGTGTTCCAGGCATCGATCAAATCGAAGACAGTTTGAGACATTAATCCCATAGAGGAAAGTCGGCATGGTGCCTGTTGTATTCACTCCCGATGCAATTTCTTTGTTTCATCAACACCCTGAATGTTTACAGATTACAGAATGCCTCCAGATGTGCTTTGGAAGCTTCTACTGGTCTTCCAGGAATCGATCAAAGCGTAGACAGTTTGAGACATTACTCCCATGGAAAAAAGTACGCATGGTACCTCTGGTATTCAATCCCGATGCAATTTCTGTGTTTCATCAACACCCTGAATGTCCACAGATTACAGAATGCCTCCAGGTGTTCTTCGAAAACTACTACTGGTCTCCCAGGAACGATCAAAGCGTAGACAGTTTGAGATATTACTCCCATGGAGAAAAGTCCGCATGGTGCCAGTGGTATTCAATCCAGATGCAATTTCTGTGTTTGATCAACACCCTGAAGATCCACAGATTACAGAATGCCTCCAGATGTGCTTCAGAGAGTACTACTGGTCTTCCAGGGAACGATCAAAGCGTAGACAGTTTTAGACATTACTCGCATGGAGAAAAGTCTACATGGTACTTGTTGTATTCAATCCCGATGCAATTTCGGTGTTTCATCAACACTCAGAAATTCCACAGATTACAGAAAGCTTCCAGATGTGCTTCGTAAGATACCACTGGTCTTCCAGGAAACGATCAAATCGAAAACAGTTTGAGACATGACTCCCATGGAGAAATGTCCGCACTGTGCCTGTTGTATGCAATTCCGATGCCATATTTGTCCTTCATCAACAATCTGAGGGTCCACAGATTACAGATTGCCTCCAGATGAGCTTCGGAATCTACTACTGGTCTTCCAAGCAACGATCAAAGCGCACACAGTTAGAGACATTATTCCCATCTAGAAAAGTCGTCATGGTGCCTGTTGTATACAATCCAGATGCAATTTCTTTGTTTCATCAACACTCTGAAGGTCCACAGATTACAGAATGCCTCCAGATGTGCTTCAGAAAGTACTACTGGTCTTCCAGGGAACGATCAAAGCGTAGACAGTTTTAGACATTACACACATGGAGAAAAGTCCGCATGGTGCCTGTTGTATACAATCCTGATGCAATTTCGGTGTTTCATCATCACTCAGAAACTCCATAGATTACAGAATGCTCCCAGATGTGATTCGGAAACTACTACTGGTCTTCCAGGGAACGATCAAAGTGTAGACCGTGTGACAAACTACACCCTTGGAGAAAAGTCCACATGGTGCCTGTTCCACTCAATTCCAATGTAATTTCTGTGTTTCATCAACACTTTGAAGGTAAACAGCTTACAGCATGCTTCCAGATGTGCTTCGGAAGATACTACTGGTCTTCGGGGAAACGATCAAATCGAAGACAGTTTGAGACATGACTCCCATGGGGAAATGTCCGCATGGTGCATGTTGTATGCAATCCCGATGCCATATTTGTGCTTCATCAACAATCCGAATGTCCACAGATTACAGAGTGCCTCCAGATGTGCTTCGGAAACTACTACTGGTCTTCCAGGCAACGATCAAAGCGCAGACAGTTAGAGACATTATTCCCATGGAGAAAAGTCGGCATGGCGCCTGTTGTATTCAATCCCGATGCAATTTCTGTGTTTCATCAACACTCTGAAGATCCACAGGTTACAGAATGCATCCAGATGTGCTTCGGAAACTAATACTGGCCTTCCAGGGAACGATGAAAGTGTAGACAGTTAGAGACACTTCTCCCATGGAGAAAAGTCCACATGGTGCCTGTTGTATTCAATCCAGATGCAATTTCTGTGTTTCATCAACACTCTGATGGACCACAGATTACAGAATGCCTCCTGATGTGCTTCTGAAACTGCTACTGGTCTTCCAGGAATCGATCAAAGCGTCGACAAATTCAGATATTACTCCCATAGAGAAAAGTCTGCATGGTGTCTGTTCTACTCAATTCCAATGCAATTTCTGTGTTTCATCAACACTTTGAAGGTAAACAGCTTACAGCATGCTTCCAGATGTGCTTCGGAAGATACTACTGGTCTACCAGGGAACGATCAAATTGAAGACAGTTTGGGGCATTACTCCTATGGAGAAAAGTTCGCGTGGTGCATGTTGTATTCAATCCCGATGCCATTTATGTGCTTCATCAACACTCTGAAGGTCCACAGATTACAGAGTGCCTCCAGATGTGCTTCGGAAACTACTACTAGTTTTCCAGGGAACGATCAAAGCGTATACAATTTGAGACATTTCTCCCACGAAGAAAAGTCCGCATGGTGCACGTTGTATTCAATCCCGATGCATTATCTTTGTTTCATCAACACTCAGAACTTCCACAGATTACAGAAGGCCTCCAGTTGTGTATCCGAGAGTACTACTGGTCTCACAGGAACGATCAAAGCGTAGACAGTTTGAGACATTACTCCCTTCGAGAAAAATCTGCATGGTGGATGTTGTATTCAATCCCGATTCTATTTCTGTGCTTCATCAACACTCTAAAGGTCCACACATTTCAGAATTGCTTCCAGATGTGCTTCTAAAACTGCTACTGGTCACACAGGAATCGATCAAGGCGGAGACAGTTTGAGACATTACTCCCATGGAGAGAAGTGTGCACAGTGCCTGTTGTATTCAATCCCCATGCCATTTCTGTGTTTCATCAACACTCCGAAGGTCCTCAGACTACAGAAAGCCCCCAGATGTGCTTCGAAATTACTACTGGCCTTCCAGGAAACGACCAAAGCGTAACACAGTTTTAGACATTACTCGCATTGAGATAAGTCCGCATGGTGCCTGTTGTATTCATTTCCGATGCAATTTCTGTGTTTAATCAACACTTCAAAGTTCCACAGATTACAGAATGCCTCCAGATGTGATTCGAAAACTCCTACTGGTCTTCCAGGGTACGATCAAAGTGTAAACAGTTTGAGACACTATTCACATTGAGAAAAGTCCGCATGGTGCCTGTTGTATTCAGTCCCGATGCAATTTCTGTGTTTCATCAGCACTCTGAATGTCCACAGATTACAGAATGCCGCCAGACGTGCATCGGAAATTACCACTGGTCTTCCAGGAATCGATCAAAGCGTAGACAGTTTGAGACATTACTCCCATGGAGGAAAGTTCGCATGGTGATTGTTGTATACAATCCTGATGCAATTTCTGTGTTTCATGAATACTCTGAAGGTCTACAGATTACAGAATGCCCCCAGATGTGCTTCGGAAGCTACTACTGGTCTTCCAGAAATCGATCAAAGCGTAGACAGTTTTAGACATCACTCCCATGGAGAGAAGTCCGCATGGCGCCTGTTGTATTCAATCCCGATAACATTACTGCATTTCATCAACACTCTAAAGGACCACACATTTCAGAATTGCCTCCAGATGTGCTTCTAAAACTGCTACTGGTCTCCCAGGAATCGATCAAAGCATAGACAGTTTGAGGCATTACTCCTATGGAGAAAAGTCTGCACGGTGCCTGTTGTATTCAATCAACATGCAATTTCTGTGTTTCATCAACACTCTCAATGTACTCTGATTATAGAATGCCTCCTGATGTGCTTCGGAAACTAGTAGTGGTCTTCCAGGGAACGATCAAATCGTAGACAGTTTGAGACATAATCTCATGGAGAAAAGTCCGCATGGTGCCTGTGGTATTTAATCAAGTTACAATTTCTGTGTTTAATCAAAACTCTGAAGGTCCACAGTTTACAGAATGCCTCCAGATGTGCTTCTTAAACTACTACTGCATTTCCAGGAATCGATCATAGCGCAGACAATTTGAGACATTACTCCCATGGAGGGAAGTCCGCATAATGCCTGTGGTATTCAATCACGATACAATTTCTATGTTTAATCAACACTCTGAAGGTCCACAGATTACAGAATGCCTCCAGATGTGCTTTGGAAACTACTGCTGGTATTCTAGGGAACGATCAAATCGTAGACTGTTTGAGACATTACTCCCATTGAGAAAAGTCCGCATGGTGAATGTTGTATTCAATCCCAATGCAATTTCTGTGTTTCATCAACACTCTGAAGGACCACAGATTACAGAATGCCTCCTGATGTGCTTCTGAAACTGCTACTGGTCTCCCAGGAATCGATCAAAACGTCGACAAATTCAGATATTACTCCCATAGAGAAAAGTCTGCATGGTGTCTGTGGTATTTAATCAAGATGCAATTTCTTTGTTCCATCAACATCCTGAACGTCCACAGATAACAGAATCCCTCCAGATGTGCTTCGGAAACTATTACTGGTCCTCCAGGGAACGATAAAAACGTAGACTGTTTGAGACATTACTCTCATGGAGAAAAGTCCGCATAGTGAATGTTGTATTCAATCACGATGCAATATCTGTATTTCATCAACACTCTGAAGGTCCACAGATTACAGAGTGCTTCCAGATGAGCTTCGGAAACTCCTACTGGACTTCCAGGGAACGATCAAATCGTAAACAGTTTGAGACATTACTCCAATGGAGAAAAGTCCGCATGGTGCCTGTGCTATTCAATCCCGATGCAATTTCTTTGTTTCATCAACACTCTGAAGGTCCACAGATTACAGAATGGTTCCAGATGTGCTTCGTAAACTACTACTGGTCATCCAGGGAACGATCAAATCTTATACAGTTTGAGACATTACTCCTATGGAGAAAAGTCCGCATGGTGCCTGTTGTATCCAATCCCGATGCCATTTCCGTGCTTCAACAACACTCTGAAGGTCCACAGATTACAGAGTGGCTCCAGATGTGCTTCGGAAACTACTACAGTTCTTCCAGGCAACGATCAAAGCGAAAACTGTTTGAGACATTACTCCCATGGAGGAAAGTCCGCTTGGTGCATGTTGTGTTCAATTACGATGCAATTTCTTTGTTTCATCAACACTCTGAAGGTCCACACATTACAGAGTGCCTCCAGATGTGCTTCGGAAACTACTACTGTTCTTCCAGGCAACGATCAAATCGTAGACAGTTTGAGACATTATTCCCATGGAGAAAAGTCGGCATCGTGCCTGTTGTATTCTGTCCCGATGCCTTTTCTGTGCTTCATCAACACTCTGAAGGTCCACATATTACAGAGGGCCTCCAGATGTGCTTCGGAAACTACTACTGGTCTTCCAGGAATCGATCAAAGCGCAGACAATTTGAGACATTACTCCCATGGAGAAAAGTCCGCATGGTGCCTGTTGTATACAATCCCGATGAAATTTCAGTGTTTCATCAATACTCTGAAGATCTACAGATTACAGAATGGCTCCAGATGTGCTTCAGAAGCTTGTCCTGGTCTTCCAGGAATCGATCAAAGCGTAGACAGTTTGAGACATTAATCCCATGGAGAAAAGACAATATGGTGCCTGTGGTATGCAATCACGATGCAATATCTGTGTTTCATCAACACTCTGAAGGTCCACAGATTACAGACTGCTTCCAGATGAGCTTCGGAAGCTACTACTGGACTTCCAGGGAACGATCAATTCGTAGACAGTTTGAGATATTACTCCCATGGAGAAAAGTCCGCATGGTGCCTGTTGTATCCAAACCCGATGCCATTTCTGTGCTTCATCAACACTCTGAAGGTCCTCAGATTACACAATGCCTCCAGAAGTGCTTCGGAAACTACTACTGGTCTTCCAGGAATCGATCATAGCGCAGACATTTTGAGATATTTCTCCCATGGAGAAAAGTCCGCATGGTTCCTGTTGTATACAATCCCGATGCTATTTCTGTGTTTCATCATTACTCTGAAGGTCTACAGATTACAGAATGCCTCCAGATGTGCTTCGGAAGCTTCTACTAATCTTCCAGGAATCGATCAAAGAGTAGACAGTTTGAGACATTACTCCCATGGAGAAAAGTGCGCATGGTGACAGTGGTATTTAATCACGATGCAATTTCTGTGTTTCATCAACAGTCTGAAGGTCCACAGATTGCAGAATGCATCCAGATGTGCTTCTTAAACTACCACTGCTCTTCCAGGGATCGATCAAAGCTTTGACAGTTTGAGACATTACTGCCAAGGAAAAAAGTCTGCATAGTGAGTGTTGTATTCAATCCCGAAGCAATTTCTTTGTTTCATCAACAACTTGAATGTCCACAGATTACAGAATCCCTCCAGATGTGCTGCTTAAAGTACTACTGCTCTTCCAGGAATCGATCAAGGCGTAGACAGTTTGAGACATTACTCCCATGGAGAAAAGTGCACATGGTGCCTGTGGTATTTAGCCTCGATGCAATTTCTTTGTTTCATCAACACCCTGAACGTCCACAGATTACAGAATTACTCCAGATGTGCTTCGGAAACTACTACAGGTCTTCCGAGGAACGATCAAAGCGTAGACTGTTTGAGACATTACTCCCATGGAGAAAAGTTCGCTTGGTGCATGTCGTGTTCAATTACGATGCAATTTCTTTGTTTCATCAACACTCAGAAGGTCCACAGATTACAGAATGCCTCCAGATGTGTTTCGGAAACTACTAGTGGTCTTTCAGGGAACGATCAGATCGTAGACAGTTTGAGACATTGCTGCCATGGAGAAAAGTTCGCATGGTGGTTGTTGTATTCAATCCCGATGCAATTTCTGTGTTTCATCAACACTCTTGAGGTCCACAGATTACAGAATGACTCCAGATGTGCTTCGGAAACTACTACTGGTTTTCCAGGAATCGATCAAAGCGCAGACCATTTGAGACATTACTCCCATGGAGAAAAGTCTGCATGGTGCCTGTTGTATTCAATCCCGTAGTAATTTCTTTCTTTCATCAACACCCTGAACGTCCACAGATTACAGATTGCCTCCAGATGTGCTTCGGAAACTACTACTGGGCTTCCAGGGAACGATCAAAGCGTAGACAATATGAGACATTACTCCCATGGAGAAAAGTCCGCATGGTGCATGTTGTATTCAATCCCGATGCTATTTCTGTGTTTCATCATTACTCTGAAGGTCTACAGATTACAGAATACCTCCAGGTGTGGTTCGGAAGCTTCTACTAGTCTTCCAGGAATCGATCAAAGCCTAGACAATTTGAGACATTACTCCCATCGAGAAAAGTCCCCATGGTGCCTGTGGTATTTAATCACGATACAATTTCTGTGTTTCATCAACACTCTGAATGTCCACAGATTACATAATGAATACAGATGTGCTTCAGAAACTACTACTGCTCTTCCAGGAATAGATCAAAGCGTTTAAAGTTAAAGACATTACTCTCATGGAGAAAAGTCGGCATGATGCCTGTTGTATTCAATCCCGATGCAATTACGGTGTTTCATCAGCACTCAGAAACTCCATAGATTTCTGAATGCCTCCAGATGTGATTCGGAAACTACTACTGGTCTTCAAGTGAACAATCAAACCGAAGAACGTTTGAGACATTTCTTCCATGGAGAAAAGTCCAATTGGAGCATGTTGTCTTCAATTACGATGCAATTTCTTTGTTTCATCAACACTCAGAAGGTCCACAGATTAAAGAAGGCTTCCAGATGTGTTTCGGTAACTACTACTGGTCTTTCAGGGAACGATCAAATCGTAGACAGTTTGAAACATTAATACCATGGAGAAAAGTTCACATGGTCTTTGTTGTTTTCAATCCCGATGCAATTTCTGTGTTTCATCAACACTCTTAAGGTCCACAGATTACAGAAGGGGTCCAGATTTGATTTGGAACCTTCTACTGGTCTTCCAGGGAATGAATAAAACGTAGACAGTTTGAGACATTTCACCCATGGAGAAAAATACGCATGGTGCCTGTTGTATTCAATCCCGATGCAATTTTGGTGTTTCATCAACACTCAGAAACACCATAGATTACAGAATGCCAACAGATGTGCTTCGGAAACTACTACTAGTCTTCCAGGGAACGATCAAATCGTAGACAGTGTGTGACATTTCTTCTATGGGGAAAAGTCCTCATGGTGCCTGTTGTATCCAATCCCGATGCCATTTCTGTGCTGCATCAACACTCAGAAGGTCCACAGATTGCAGAGGGCCTCCAGATGTGCTTCGGAAACTACTACTGGTCTTCCAGGGAACGATCAAACCGTAGACAGTTTGAGACATTACTCCCATGGAGAAAACTCCGATTGGTGCGTGTTGTGTTCTATTACGATGCAATTTATTTGTTTCATCAACACTCAGAAGGTCCACAGATTAAAGAATGCTTCCTGATGTGTTTCGGTAACTACTACTGGTCTTTCGGGAACGATCAAATCGTAGACAGTTTGAGCCATTAATTTCATGGAGAAACGTTCGCATGGTGGTTGTTGTTTTCAATCCCGATGCATTTCGGTGTTCCATCAACACTCAGAAACTCCATAGATTACAGAATGCCAACAGATGTGATTCTTAAACTACTACTGCTCTTCCAGGGATCGATCTACTCGATGACAATTTGAGACATTACTCCCATGGAGAAAAGTCCACATGGTGCCTGTGGTATTCAGTCCCGATGCAATTTCTGTGTTTCATCAACAGTCTGAAGGTCCACAGATTACAGAATGCTTCCAGATGTGCTTCGTAAACTACTACTGATCTTCCATGGAACGAACAAGTCGTAGAAAGTTTGAGACATTTCTCCTATGGAGAAAAGTCCGCATGGTTCCTGTTGTATCCAATCCCGATGCCATTTCTGTGCTGCATCAACACTCAGAAGGTCCACAGATTGCAGAGGGCCTCCAGATGTGCTTCGGAAACTACTACTGGTCTTCCAGGGAACGATCAAACCGTAGACAGTTTGAGACATTACTCCCATGGAGAAAAGTCTGCATGGTGCATGTTGTATTCAATCCCGAAGCAATTTCTTTCTTTCATCAACACCCTGAATGTCCACAGATTACAGAAGGCCTCCAGATGTGATTCGCAAACTACTACTGGTCTTCCAGGGAACGATCAAAGCGTAGACAGTTTGAGACACTACTCCCATGGAGAAAAGTATACATGGTGCCTGTTGTATTCAATCCCGATGCAATTTCTGTGTTTCATCAACACACTAAACGTCCACAGATTACAGATTGCCTCCAGATGTGCTTCGGAAACTACTATAATGCATCCGGGGAACGATCAAAGCGTAGACAATTTGAGACATTGCTCCCATGGAGAAAAGTCGGCATGATGCCTGTTGTATTCAATCCCGATGCAATTTCTTTGTTTCATCAACACTCTGAAGGTCCACAGATCGCATAATGCCTACAGACGTGCTTCAGAAACTACTACTGCTCTTCCAGGAATAGATCAAAGCGTTTACAGTTAAAGACATTACTCCCATGGAGAAAAGTCGGCATCGTGCCTGTTGTATTCAATCCCGATGCAATTTCTTTGTTTCATCAACACCCTGAAGAGTCACCGATTACAGAATAAATCCGGTCGTGCTTCAGAAAGTACGACTGGTCTTCCAGGGAACGATCAAAGCGTAGAGAGGTTGAGACATTACACGCATTGAGAAAAGTCGGCATGATGCCTGTTGTATTCAATCCCGATGCAATTTCGGTGTTTCATCAACACAAAGATTACAGAATGCCTCCAGATGTGATTCGGGAACTACTACTGGTCTTCCAGGGAACGATCAAATTGTAGACAGTTTGAGACACTACTCCCATGGAGAAAAGTCCACATGGTGCCTGTTGTATTCAATCCCGATGCAATTTCTGTGTTTCATCAACAGTCTGAAGGTCCACAGATTACAGAATGCTTCCAGATGTGCTTCGTAAACTACTACTGGTCTTCCAGGGAACGATCAAACCGTAGACAGTTTGAGAAATTACTCCCATGGAGAAAAGTCCGATTGGAGCATGTTGTGTTCAATTACGATGCAATTTCTTTGTTTCATCAACACACTGAAGGTCCACAGATTACAGAATGCCAACAGATGTGCTTCGGAAACTTCTACTGGACTTCGAGGGAACGATAAAGCGTAGAGAGTTAGAGACATTATTCGCATGGAGAAAAGTCTGCATCGTGCCTGTTGTAATTAATCCCGATGCAATTTCGGTGTTTCATCAACACTCAGAAACTCCATAGATTACAGAATGCCAACAGATGTGCTTCGGAAACTACTACTAGTCTTCCAGGGAACGATTAAAATCGTAGACAGTTTGAGACATTTATTCTATGGAGAAAAGTGCGCATGGTGAATGTTGTATCCAATCTCGATGCTATTTCTGTGCTTCATCAACACTCTGAAGGTCCATAGATTATAGAGTGCCTCCAGATGTGCTTCGGAAACTACTACTGGTCTTCCAGGGAACGATCAAAGCGTAGACAGTTCGAGACATTACTCCCATGGAGAAAAGTCAGCATGGTGCATGTTGTGTTGAATTGCGATGCAATTTCTGTGTTTCATCAACACTCTTGAAGTCCACAGATAACAGAATGACTCCAGATGTGCTTCTTAAACTACTACTGCTCTTCCATAAATCGATCAAAGCGTTGACAGTTTGAGACATTACTCCCATGGAAAAAAGTCTGCATGGTGAGTGTTGTTTTCAATCCCGAAGCAATTTCTTTGTTTCATCAACACCCTGAATGTCCACAGATTACAGAATCCCTCCAGATGTGCTTCTTAAACTACTACTGCTCTTCCGCGAATCGACCAAAGCGTAGACAGTTTGAGACATCAGTAACATGGAGAAAAGTCTGCATGGTGCTTGTTGTATTCAATCCGGAAGCAATTTCATTGTTTCATCAATACTCTGAAGGTCTACAGATTACAGAATAGCTCCAGATGTGATTCGGAAGCTTTTACTGGTCTTCCAGGAATAGATCAAAGCCTAGACAGTTTGAGACATTACTCCCATGGAGAAAAGTTCGCATGGTGCCTGTGGTATTCAATCACGATGGAATTTCTGTGTTTCATCAACAGTTTGAAGGTCCACAGATTACAGAATGCTTCCAGATGTGCTTCGTAAAATATTACTGGTCTTCCAGGGAACGATCAGATCGTAAACAGTTTGAGACATTGCTCCTGTGGAGAAAAGTCCGCATGGTTCCTTTTGTATCCAATCCCGATGACATTTCTGAGCTTCATCAACACCCTGAACGACCACAGATTACAGAATCACTCAAGATGTGCTTCGGAAACTACTACAGGTCTTCCAGGGAACGATCAAAGCGTAGACAGTTTGAGACATTACTCCCATGGAGAAAAGTCCGCTTGGGGCATGTTGTGTTTAATTACGATGCTATTTCTTTGTTTCATCAACACACTGAAGGTCCACAGATTACAGAATGCCTCCAGATGTGCTTCGGAAACTACTACTGGTCTTCCAGAAATCGATCAAAGCGCAGATAATTTGAGACATTTGTCCCATGGATAAAAGTCCGCATGGTGCCTGTTGTTAACAATGCCCGATACTATTTCTGAGTTTCATCAATACTCTGAAGGTCTACAGATTACAGAATGCCTCGAGATGTGCTTCAGAAGCTTCTACTGGTCTTCCAGGAGTCGATCAAAGCGTAGACAGTTTGAGACATTACTCCCATGGTGAAAAGTCCGCATGGTGCCTGTGGTATTTAATCACGATGCTATTTCTGTGTTTCATCAACACACTGAAGGTCCACAGATTATAATGCCAGCAGATGTGCTTCTTAAACTACTACTGCTCTCCCAGGGGTCGATCAAAGCGTTGACAATTTGAGACATTACTCCCATGGAGAAAAGTCTTTATGATGCCTGTTGTATTCAATCCCGAAGCAATTTCTTTGTTTCATCAGTACTCTGAAGGTCTATAGATTACAGAATGCCTCCAGATGTGCTTAGGAAGCTTCTACTGGTCTTAATGGAATCGATCAAAGCGCAGACAATTTGAGACAAAGCTCCGATGGTGAAATGTCCGCTTGGTGCCTGTGGTATACAATTACGAATCAATTTATGTGTTTCATCAACACTCTGATGGTCCACAGATTACAGAACGCCTCGAGATGTGGTTCAGAAACTACTACTGGTCTTCCAGGAATCGATAAAAGCGCAGACAGTTTGAGACATTACTAACATGTAGAAAATTCCGCATGGTGACTGTTGTAAACAATCCCGATGCTATTTCTGTGTTTCATCAATACTCTGAACGTCTACAAATTACAGAATGCCTCCAGATGTGCTTTTTAAACTACAACTGCTCTTCCAGAATCGATCAAAGCGTTGACAGTTTGAGACATTACTCCCATGGAGAAAAGTCCGCATGGTGAATGTGGTATACAATCCCGATGCAATTTCTGTGTCATCGACACTCTGAAGTTCCACATATTACAGAATGAATCCAGATGTGCTTCGGAAACAAGTAGTGGTCTTCCACGAAAAATTCAAAGCGTAGACAGTTTGAGACATTACTCCTATGGAAAAATGTCCGCATGGTGACTGTGGTATCCAATCCCAATGCTGTTTCTGTGTTTCATCAACACTCTGAAGGTATACAGATTACAGAATGCCTCCAGATGTGCTTCGGAAACTACTACTGGTCTTCCAGGAATCGATCAAAACGTAGACAGTTTGAGACATTACTCACATGGAGAAAAGTCCGCAGTGTGCCTGTTGTATACAATCCCGATGCAATTTCTGTGTTTCATCAACACTCTGAATGTCAACAGATTACAGATACCCCCAAATGTGCTTCGGAAACTACTACTGGTCTTCCAGGGAACGATCTAAGCGTAGACAGTTAGAGACATTAGACCCATGGAGAGAAGTCCGCATGCTGACTGTTGTACTCAATCCCGATGCAATTTATGTGTTTCGTCAACACTCTGACGGTCAACACTTTACGGAATGCTTCTAGATGTGCTTCGAAAACTACTACTGGCCTTCCAGGAAACGACCAAAGCGTAGACAGTTTGAGACATTACTCAAATGGAGATAAGTCAGCATGATGCTTATTGTATTCATTCCCGATGCAATTTCTGTGTTTTATCAACACTTAGAAGTTCCACATTATACAGAATTCCTCAAGATGTGATTCGGAAACTACAACTGGACTTCCAGGGAAGGATCAAAATTGTAGACAGATTGAGACATTAATCCCATGGTCAAAAGACTGCATTGTGCCAGGTTTATTCAATCCCGAAGCAATTTCTGTGTTTCATCAACACTCTGAAAGTCCACAGATTACAGAATGCCACCAGATGTGCTTCGGAAACTAATACTAGTCTTCCAGGTAACGATCAAAATGTAGACAGTTTGAGACTTTACTCCCATGGAGAAAAGTCTGCATGGTGCCTGTTGTATTCAATCGCGATGCAATTTCTGTGTTTCATCAACACTCTAAAGGTCCACAGATTACAGAATGAGACTAGATGTGCTTCGTAAACTAGTACTTGTCTTCCAGGAAACGATCAAAGCGTAGACAGTTAGAGACATCATTCCCATGGAGAAAAGTCCGCATGGTGCCAGTTGTATTCAATCCCGATGCAATTTCTTTGTTTCATCAACACTCAGTGGATCCACAGATTACAGATTGTCTCCAGATGTAAATTGGAAACTCCTACTGGTCTTCAATCAACAATCAATCAACAATATGAATGTCCACAGATTACAGAATGCCACCAGATGTCCATCGGAAGATACTACTGGTCTTCCAGGGTATGATCAAAGCGTATATTGTTTGAGAAATTACTCCCATGGAGTAAAGACCGCATGGTGCCAGTTGTATTCAATCCCGATGCAATTTCTGTGTTTCATCCACACTCTGAAGGTCCACAGATTACTAAATGCATCCAGATGTGCATCGGAAACTACTACTGGTCTTCCAGTGAACGGTCAAAGCTTATACAGTTTGAGACATTACTCCCTTGGAGAAAAGTCTGCATTGTGCCTGTTGTATTCAATCGCGATGCAATTTCTGTGTTTCATCAACACTCTAAAGGTCCACAGATTACAGAATGAGAACAGATGTGCTTCGTAAACTACTACTTGTCTTCCAGGGAAAGATCAAAGCGTAGATAGTTTGAGAAATTACTGCCATGGAGAAAAGTATGCATGGTGCCTTTTGTATTCAATCCCAATGCAATTTCTGTGTTTCATCAACACTTCGAAGTTCCACAGATTACAGAAGGCCTCCAGAAGTGATTCGGAAAGTGCTACTGGTCTTCCAGCGAGCGATCAAAGTTTAGACAGTTTGACACACTACTCCCATCGAGAAAAGTCCTTATGGTGCCTGTTCTATTCAATCCCGATGCAAGTTCTGTGTTTCATCTACAGTCTGAAGGTCCACAGATTTCAGAATGCCTACAGATGTGCTTCGGAAACTACTACTGGTCTTCCGGGGTACGATCATAGCGTAGACAGATTGAGACATTACTCCCATGGAGAAAACTCTGCATGGTGCCAGTTTTATTCAATCCCGAAGCAATCTCTGTGTTTCATTAATACTCTGAATGTCCACAGATTACAGAAGGGGACCAGATGTGGTTCGGAAACTACTGCTTGTCTTCCAGGGAACGATCAAAGCGTAGATAGTTTGAGATATTACTGCCATGGAGAAAAGTCAGCATGCTGTCTGTTTATATTCAATCCCAATGCAATTTTTGTGTTTCATCAACACTCTAAAGGTCCACAGATTACGGACTGCCTCCACATGTGCTTCGGAAACTACTGCTGGTCTTCCAGTGTACGATCAACGCATAGACAGTTTGAGACATTACTCCCACGGAGTAAAGTCCGCATGGTGCCTGTAGTATTAAATCCCGATGCAATTTCAGTGTTTCATCAACACGCTGAAGGTCCACAGATTACAGAATGCATCCAGGTGTGCTTCGGAAACTAATACTGGTCTTCCATCGTACGATCTAAGCGTAGACAGATTGAGACATTACTCCCATGGAGAAAAGTCTGCATGGTGCCTGTTGTATTCAATCCCGATGCAATTTCTTTGTTTCATCAACACTCAGAGGATCCACAGATTACAGATTGTCTCCAGATGTAAATTGGAATCTCCTACTGGTCTTCCAGGGAACGATCAAAATGAAGACATTTTGAGACACTACTCCCATTGAGAAAAGTCCGAATGGAGCCTTTTTTTATTAAATCCCAATGCAATTTATGTGTTTCATCCACACTCTGAAGGTCCACAGGTTACAGAATGCATCCAGATGTGCTTCGGAAACTACTACTGGTCTTCCAGGGAACGATCAAAGCATAAATTGTTTGAGACATTACTCCCATGGAGGAAAGTGCGCATGGTGACTGTTGTATTCAATCCCGATTCAATTTCTGTGTTTCATGAACACTCTGAAGTTCCACACATTTCAGAATTGCATCCAGATGTGCTTCTAAAACTGCTACTGGCCTTCCAGGAAACGACCAAACCGTAGACAATTTGAGACAGTAATCCCATGGAGAAAAGTCGGCATTGTGCCTGTTGTATTCAATGGCGATGCAATTTCTGTGTTTCATCAACACTCTAAAGTTCCACAGATTACAGAATGAGACCAGATGTGCTTCGGAAACTACTACTTGTCTTCCAGGGAACGATCAAAGCGTAGATAGATTGAGATATTACTGCCATGGAGAAAAGTCAGCATGGTGCCTGTTATATTCAATCCCAATGCATTTTCGTGTTTCATCAACACTCTAAAGGTCCACAGATTACGGACTGCCTCCACATGTGCCTCGGAAACTACTGCTGGTCTTCCAGTGTACGACCAACGCATTGACAGTTTGAGACATTACTCCCATGGAGTAAAGTCCGCATGGTGCCTGTAGTATTAAATCCCGATGCAATTTCAGTGTTTCATCAACACTCTAAAGGTCCACAGGTTACAGAATGAGACCAGATGTTCTTCGTAAACTACTACTTGTCTTCCAGAGAACGATCAAAGCGTAGATAGTTTGAGAAATTACTGCCATGGAGAAAAGTCTGCATGGTGCCTGTTGTATTCGATCCTAATGCAATTTCTGTGTTTCATCAACACTTCGAAGTTCCACAGATTACAGAATGCCTCCAGAAGTGATTCGGAAACTGCTACTGGTCTTCCAGCGATCGATCAAAATGTAGACAGTTTGACACACTACTCCCATCGAGAAAAGTCCTTATGGTGCCTGTTCTATTCAATCCCGATGCAAGTTCTGTGATTCATCTACACTCTGAAGGTCCACAGATTACAGAATGCCTACAGATGTGCTTCGGAAACTACTACTGGTCTTCCAGGGTACGATCGTAGCGTAGACAAATTGAGACATTACTCCCATGGAGAAAAGTCTGCATGGTGCCTGATTTATTCAATCCCGAAGCAATCTCGGTGTTTCATTAACACTCTGAAGGTCCACAAAGTACAGAATGCCACCAGATGTGTTTCGGAAACTACTACTGGTCTTCCAGGGCACGATCAAAGCGTAGACAGTTTGAGACATTACTCCCATGGAGAAAAGTCTGCATTGTGGCTGTTGTATTCAATGGCGATGCAACTTCTGTGTTTCATCAACACTCTAAAGGTCCACAGATTACAGAATGAGACCAGATGTGCTTCTGAAACTAGTACTTGTCTTCCAGGGAACGATCAAAGCGTAGATAGTTTGAGATATTACTGCCATGGAGAAAAGTCTGCATGGTGCCTGTAGTATTAATTCCCGATGCAATTTCAGTGTTTCATCATTACGCTGAAGCCCCACAGATTACAGAATGCATCCAGATGTGCTTCGGAAACTACTACTGGTCTTCCAGGGAACGATCAAAGCGTAGACAGTTTAAGAAATTACTCCAATGGAGAAAAGTCCGCATGGTGCCTGTTGTATTCGATCCCGATGCCATTTCTGTGTTTCATCAACACGCTGACGGTCCACAGATTACAGTATGCCACCAGATGTGCTTTGGAATCTACTACTGGTCTTCCAGGGAACGATCAAAACGTAGACAGTTAGAGACATTACTCCCATGGAGAAAACTCAACATGGTGCCTGTGGTATTCGATCCCGATGCCATTTCTGTGTTTCATCAACACTCTGAAAGTCCACAGATTACAGAACGCCTCCAGATGTGCTTCGGAAACTACTATTGGTCTTCCAGGTAACGATCAAATCGTAAGCTCTTTGAGTCATTACTCCGAAGGAGAAAAGTCTGCATGGTGCCTGTTTTAATCATTCCCGATGCAATTTCTGTGTTTCATCAACACTCTGATGGTCCACAGATTACAGAATGCATCCAAACGTGGTTGGGAAACTACTACTGGTCTTCCAAGGTACGATCAAAGCGTAGACAGTTAGGGACATTATTCCCATGGAGAAAAGTCCGATTGGTGCCTGTTGTATTCAATCCCGATGCAATTTCTTTGCTTCATCAACAATCTAAAAATGTCCACAGATTACAGAATGTCTCCAGGTATGCATCGGAAACTAGTACTGGTCCTTCAGGGAGCGATCAAAGCGTAGACAGTTTGAGACACTACTTCCATGGAGAAACGTCCACATGGTGCCCATTGTATTCAATCCCGATGCAATTTCTGTGTTTCATCAACATTTTGAAGGTCCACAGATTACAGAATTCATCCAGATGTGCTTGGGAAACTACTACTGGTCTTCCAGGGTACGATCAAACCGTAGACAGTTAGAGACATTATTCCCATGGAGAAAAGTCAGATTGGTGCCTGTTGTATTCAATCCCCATGCAATTTCTTTGTTTCATCAACACTCTAAAAATGTTCACAGATTACAGAATGTCTCCAGGTATGCTTCGGAAACTAGTACTGGTCTTTCAGGGAACGATCAAAGCGTAGACAGTTTGAGACAATACTCCCATTGAGAAAAGTCTGCCTGGTGCCAGTTGTATTCATTCCCGATGCAATTTCTGTGTTTCATCAACACTCTGAAAGTCCACAGATTACAGAATGCCTCCAGATGTGCTTCAGAAGCTACTACTGGTGTTCCATGGAGCGAACAAAACGACGACAGTTTGAGACATTACTCGCATGGAGAAAAGTCCCCATGGTGCCTGTTGTATTCATTCCCGATGCCATTTCTTTGCTTTATCAACACTCTGAAAGTCCACAGATTACATAATGCCTCCAGGTGTGCTTCGGAAACTACTACTGGTCTTCCAGGGAACGATCAAATCGTGGACAGTTTGAGACATTACTAACATGGTGAAAAATCTACATGGTGCCTGTTTTATTAAATCCCAATGTTAATTTCTGAGTTTCATCAGCACTCAGAAGGTCCACAGATTACAGAATGTCTCCAGATGTGCTTCAGAAAGTACTACTGGTCTTCCAGGGAACGTTCAAAGCGTAGACAGAGTGAGACATTACTCCCATGGAAGAAAGTCCGCATGGTGCCTGTTGTATTCGATCCCGATGCCATTTCTGTGTTTCATCAACACTCTGAACATCCACACATTTCAGAATGCCTCCAGATGTGGTTCTAAATCTTCTACTGGTCTCCCAGGAATCGATCAAATCATAGACAGTTTGAGACATTACTCCCATGGAGAAATGTCGGCAAGGTACCTGTTGTATTCAATCCCCATGCAATTTCTGTGTTTTATCAACACTCAGAAGCCCCACATATTACGGAATGCCTCCAGATGTGCTCCAGAAACTACTACTGGTTTTCCAGGGAACGATCAAAGTGAAGAAAGTTTGAGACACTACTCCCATTGAGAAAATTCCGAAAGGTCCCTTTTTTATTCAATCCCGATGCAATTACTGTGTTTCATCCACACTCTGAAGGTCCACAGATTACAGAATGCAACCTGATGTGGTTGGGAAACTACTACTGGTCTTCCAGGGTACGATCAAAGCGTAGACAGTTAGAGACATTATTCCCATTGAGACAAGTCCGCATTGTGGCTGTTGTATTCAATCCCGATGCATTTTCTTGTTTCATCAACACTCTGAAGGTCCACATATTACAGAATGCCTCCAGATGTGTTTCAGAAACTACTACTGGTCTTCCAGGGAACGATCAAAGTGTAGACAGTTTGAGACACTACTTCCATGGAGAAACGTCCACATGATGCCTGTTGTATTCAATCCCGATGCAATTTCTTTGTTTCATCAACATTCTGAAGGTCAACAGATCACAGAATTCATCCAGATGTGCTTGGGAAACTACTACTGGTCATCCAGTGTACGATCAAAGCGTAAACAGTTAGAGACATTATTCCCATGGAGAAAAGTCCGCATGGTGCCTGTTGTATTCAATCCCGATGCAATTCCTTTGTCTCATCAACACTCTGAAGGTCCACAGTTTACAGAATGCCTCCAGATGTGCTTCGGAAAATACTACTGGTCTTCCAGGGAAAAATCAAAGCGGAGACAGCTTGGGACATTACTGCCATGGAGAAAAGAGCTAATGGTGCCTGTTGTATTCAATCACGATGTAATTTCTGTGTTTCATCAACACTCTGAAGGTCCACAGATTACAGAATGCCACCAGATGTGCTTCAGAAACTACTACTGGTCTTAAAGGGTATGATCAAAGCGTAGACAGTTTGAGACATTACTCCCATGGAGAAAAGTCGGCATGGTGCCTGTTGTATTCATTCCAATTGCAATTCCTGTGTTTCATCTACACTCTGATGGTCCATAGATTACAGAATGCCTCCTGATGTGCTTCGGAATCTACTACTGGTCTTCCTGCGTACGATCAAAATTTGAACAGTTTGAGACATTACTCCCATGTCAAAAAGTCCACATGGTGCCTGTGTATTAAATCCCGATGCAATTTCTGTGTTCCATCAACACTCTGAAGGTCCAAAGATTACAGAATGCCTCCAGATGTGCTTCGGAAACTACTACTGGTCTTCCAGGGAACGATCAAAGCGTAGACAGTTTGAGACATTACTCCCATGGAGGAAAAGTCTGCATGGTGCCTGTTGTATTCACCCCGGTGCAATTTCTGTGTTTCATCACCACTCTGAAGGTCCACAGGTTACAGAATGCCACCAGATGTGCTTCGGAATCTACTACAGGTCTTAAAGGGAATGTTCAAAGCGTAGACAGTTTGAGACATTACTCCCATGGATAAAAGTCGGCATGGTGCCTGTTGTATTCAATCCCCATGCAATTTTCGTGTTTCATCAACACTCAGAAGCCCTACAGATTACAGATTGCCTCCAGATGTGCTTCGGAAAATTCTACTGGTCTTCCAGGGAACGATCAAAGCGGAGACAATTTGGGACATTACTGCCATGGAGAAAAGACCGCATGGTGCCGGTTGTATTCAATCCCGATGTAATTTCTGTGTTTCATCAACACTCTGAAGGTCCACAGATTACAGAATGCCACCAGATGTACTTCGGAAACTACTACTGGTATCCCAGGGAACGATCAAATCGTGGAAAGTTTGAGACGTTACTCCCATGGTGAAAAATCTGCATGGTGCCTGTTTTATTCAATCCCAATGCAATTTCTGTGTTTCATCAACACTCAGAAGGTCCACAGATTACAGAATGCCACCAGACGTTCTTCGGAAACTACCACTGGTCTTCCAGGGAACGATGAAAGCGTAGACAGATTGAGACATTACTCCCATGGAGGAAAGTCCGCATAGTGCCTCTTGTATTCACCCCGGTGCAATTTCTGTGTTTCATCAACACTCTGAAGGTCCACAGATTACAGAATGCCTTCAGATGTGCTTCGGAAAATACTAATGGTCTTCCAGGGAAAAATCAAATCGGAGACAGCTTGGGACATTACTGCCATGGAGAAAAGAGCTAATGGTGCCTGTTGTATTCAATCACGATGTAATTTCTGTGTTTCATCAACACTCTGAAGGTCCACAGATTACAGAATGCCACCAGATGTGCTTCATAAACTACTACTGGTTTTAAAGAGTCTGATCAAAGCGTAGACAGTTTGAGACATTACTCCCATAGAGAAAAGTCGGCATGGTGCCTGTTGTATTCATTCCAATTGCAATTCCTGTGTTTCATCTACACTCTGATGGTCCATAGATTACAGAATGCCTCCAGATGTGCTTCTGAAACTACTACTGGTCTTCCTGCGTACGATCAAAGCTTGAACAGTTTGAGACATTACTCCCATGTCGAAAAGTCCACATGATGCCTGTGTATTAAATCCCGATGCAATTTCTGTGTTCCATCAACACTCTGAAGGTCCACAGATTACAGAATGCCACCAGATGTACTTCGGAAACTACTACTGGTATCCCAGGGAACGATCAAATCGTGGACAGTTTGAGACGTTACTCCCATGGTGAAAAATCTGCATGGTGCCTGTTTTATTCAATCCCAATGCAATTTTTGTGTTTCATCTACACTCTGATGGTCCATAGATTACAGAATGCCACCAGACGTGCTTCGGAAACTACCACTGGTCTTCCAGGGAGCGATCAAAGCGTAGACAGATTGAGACATTACCCCCATGGAGGAAAGTCCGCATGGTGCCTCTTGTATTCACCCCGGTGCAATTTCTGTGTTTCATCAACACTCTGAAGGTCCACAGATTACAGAATGCCTCCAGGTGTGCTTCGGAAACTACTACTGGACTTCCAGGGAACGATCAAAGCGTAGACAGTTTGAGACATTACTCCCATGGAGAATTGTTCGCATGTTGATTGTTGTACTCAATCACGATGCAATTTCTGTGTTTCATGAACATTCTTAAAGTCCACAGATTACAGAATGCATCGAGGGTTGATTCGGAAACTGCTACTGGTCTTCGAGGGAACGATCTAAGCGTCGACAGTTTGACACATTACTCCCATGGAGGAAAGTTGGCATGTTGCCGCTTGTATTCAATCCCGATGCTATTTCTGTGTTTCATCAACATTCAGAACCTCCACAGATTACAGAATGCCTCCAGATGTGATTCGGAAACTTCTACTGGTCTTCCAGGGAACGATCAGAGCATAGACAGTTTGAGACAATAATCCCATGAAGAAAAGTTCGCATAGTGCCTGTTGTATTCAATCCCGATGCAATTTCTGTGTTTCATACACATTCTGAAAGTCCACAGATTACAAAATGCATCCAGGTGTGCTTCGGAAAATACTACTGGGGTCCCAGGAAAGAAAAAAGTGAATACAGTTTGAGACATTAATCGATTGGAGAAAAAATTACATGGTGGATGTTGTATTCAATCCCGCGGCAGTATATGTGTTTCATCAACACTCAGAGAGTTCACAGATTACAGAGTGCCTCCAGATGTGCATCCGAGACATCAACTGTTCTTCCAGGGAGAGATCAAATTGTAGACAGTTTGAGACATCCCTATCATGGAGAAAACTCCGCATGGTGACTGTCGTATTCAATCGCGATGAAATTTCTTTGTTTCATCAACACTCTGAATGTCCACAAATTACAGAATGCCTCCAGGTGTTCTTCGGAAACTACTAGTGGTCTCCCAGGAAATATCAAAATGGAGACAGTTTGAGAAATTACTCCCTTGGAGAAAAATCCGCATGGTGGATGTTGAATTGAATCTCGATGCAATTTCTGTGATTTATCAACACTTAGAACATCCACACATTTCAGAATGATTCCAGACGTGGTTCTAAAACTGCTACTGGTCTCCCAGGAATCGATCAAAGCGTAGGCACTTTGAGACATTACTCCCATGGAGAAAAGTCTGCATGGTGCCTGTTGTATTCAATCCCATTGCAGTGGCTGTGTTTCATCTACACTCCGATGTTCCATAGATTACAGAATGCCTCCAGATGTGCTTTGGAAACTACTACTGGTTTTCCTGCGTACGATCAAAGCATAGACAGTTTGAGACATTACTCCCATGTCGAAAAGTCCACATTGTGCCTGTTGTATTAAATCCCGATGCAATTTCTGTGTTTCATCAACACTGTGAAGGTCCACAGATTACAGAATGCTACCAGATGTGTTTCGGAAACTACTACTGGTCTTCCAGGGAACGATCAAAGCAAAGACACTTTGAGACATTACTCCCATGGTGAAAAGTCCACATGAGCCTGTTGTATTAATCCCCATGCAATTTCAGTGTTTTACCAACACTCTGAAGGCCCAGAGATTACAGAATGCCTCCAGATGTGCTTCGGAAAATACTACTGGTCTCCCAGGAAAGATCCAAGCGGAGACAGTTTGAGACATTACACCCTCGGAGAAAAATCCGCATGGTGGATGTTGAATTCAATCTCGATGCAATTTCTTTGTTTCATCAACACTCAGAAGGCCCACAGAATACAGAATGCCTCCAGATTTGATTCAGAAACTACTACTTGTCTCCCAGGAATCGATCAAAGCGTAGACAATTTGACACTTTACTCGCATATAGAAAAGTCTGCATGGTGCCTGTTGTATTCAATTCCATTGCAGTTCCTGTGTTTCATCTACACTCTGATGTACCATAGATTACAGAATGCATCCAGATGTGCTTCGGAAACTACTACTGGTCTTCCTGCGTACGATCAAAGCTTAGACAGTTTGAGACATTACTCCCATGTCGAAAAGTCCACATAGTGCCTGTTGTATTAAATCCCAATGCAATTTCTGTGTTTTATCAACAATGCGAAGGTCCACAGATTACAGAATGCCTCTAGATGTGCTTCGGAAACTTATACTGGTCTTCCAGGGAACGATCTAAGCGAAGATAGTTTGAGACATTACTCCTATGGAGAAAAGTCGGCATGGTGCCTGTTGTATTCAATCCCGATGCAATTTCTGTGTTTCATCAGTTCTCAGAAGCTCCACAATTTACAGAATGCCTCCAGATGTGATTCGGTAACTACCACTGGTCTTCGAGGGAACGATCAAAGTGTAGACAGTTTAATGCACTACTCCCATAGATAAAATTCCGCATGGTGACTGTTGTATTAATCCTCATGCAATTTCTGTGTTTCATGAACACTCTGAAGGTCCACAGATTACAGAATGCCCCAGATGTGTTTGGGAAACTACTACTGGTCTTCCAGGGAACGATCAAAGCAAAGACACTTTGAGACATTACTCCCATGGAGAAATGTCCGCATGAGCCTGTTGTATTAATCCCCATGCAATTTCAGTGTTTCATCAACACTCTGTAGGTCCCCAGATTACAAAATGCCACCAGATGTGTTTCGGAAACTACTACTGGTCTTCCAGGGAACGATCAAATCGGGACAGTTTGAGACATTACTCGCATTGAGAAAAGTCTGCATGGTGCCTGTTGTATTCAATCCCATTGCAATTCCTGTGTTTCATCTACACTCTGATGGTCCATAGATTACAGAAGGCCTCCAGATGTGCTTCTTAAACTACTACTGGTCTTCCTGCGTACGATCAAAGCGTAGACAGTTTGAGACATTACTCCCATGTGGAAAAGTACGCATGGTGCCTGTTGTATTAAATCGCGATGCAATTTTTGTGTTTCATCAACACTCAGAAGCTTCACAGATTACAGAATGCCTCCAGATGTGCTTCTGAAACTGCTACTGGTCTCCCAGGACTCGATCAAAGCGTAGACAGTATTAGACATTACTCCCATGGAGAAATGTCTGCACGGTGCCTGTTGTATTCATTAGCGATGCTATTTCTATGTTTCATCAACACTCTGAAAGTCCACAAATTACAGAATGCCCCTAGATGTGCTGCGGAAACTGCAACTGGTCTTCCAGGAATCGATGAAAGTATTGACTGTTTGAGAAATTAGTCCCATGGAGAAAATACCGCATGGTGCCGGTTGTATTCAATCCCGATGCAATTTCTGTGTTTCTATCGACACTCTGAAGGTCCACAGATTACAGAATGCCTCAAGGTGTGCTTCGGAAACTAGTACTGATCTTCAGAGAACGATGAAAGCGTAGACAGTTTAAGACATTACTTCCATGTAGAAATGTCCGCATGTTGCCTGTTGTATTCAATTAGGATGCAATATCTGTGTTTCTTCCACATTCTGAAAGTCCACAGAATATAGAATGCATCCCGGTGTGATTCGGAAACTAGTACTGGTCTCAAAGGAATCGATCAAAGCGTATACAGTTTGAGACATTACTCCCATGGAGAAAAGTCTGCTATTTTACTGTTGCATTGAATCCCGATGAGATTAGTGTGTGTCATTAACACTCTGATGGTCCATAGATTACAGAACGCCTTTAGATGTTCTTCGGAAACTACTATTGGTCTTCTAGGTACGATCAAATCGTAGACTGTTTGAGACATTACTCCCATTGAGAAAAGGCTGCATGCTGATTGTTGTATTCATTTCCGATGCAATATCTGTGTATCATCAACACTCTGAAGGTCCACAGATTACATAATGCCTCCAGATGGGCTTCGGGAACCACAACTGGTCTTCCATGGAACGATCAAGGCGTAGACAGTTTGAGACATTACTCCCATGGAGTGAAGTCCGCATGGTGCCTGTTGTATTCAATCCCGATGCAATTTCTGTGTTTCATCAACACTCTGAAGGTCCACAGATAACAGAATGCCTCCAGATGTGCTTCTAAGGCTACTACTGGTCTTCCAGGGAACGATCGAAACGTAGACAGTTTGAGACATCACTCTCATCGAGAAAAGTCAGCATGGTGCCTGTATTCAATCACGATGCAATTTCTGTGTTTCATCAACATTCTGAAGGTAAACAGATTACAGAATGCCTCCAGATGTGGTTCGGAAACTAATACTAATATCCAAGGAGTCGATCAAATCGTACACACTTTGAGACATTACTCCCATGCAGAAAAGTCAATATGGTGCCTGTTGTAATCAATTCCGATGCAATTTATGTGTTTCATGAAAACTCTGAAGGTCCACAGATTACAGAATGCCTCCAGGTATGCTTCGGAATCTAGTACTGGTCTTTCAGGGAACGATCTAAGCGTAGACAGTTTGAGACATTACTCCCATGGTGAAAAGTCCACATGGTGAATGTTGTATTCAAGCCCGATGGAATTTTCTTGTTTCATCAACACTCTGAAGGTCCACAGATTACAGAATCCCCCCAGACTGCCCAGACTGACTTAGGAAACTTAAACTGATCTTCCAGGAGTCGATCAGAGCGTAGACACTTTGAGACATTACTCCCATGGAGAAAAACCTGCATGGTGCCTGTTGTATTCATTCCCGATGCAATTTCTGGGTTCCATCAACACTCTGAATGTCCACAGATTACAGAATGCCCCTAGACTTGCTTCGGAAACTACTACCGGTCTTCCATAGAACGATCAAACAGTAGACAGTTTGAGACATTCCTCCCAACGAGAAAATTCTGAATGGTGCCTGTTGTATTCAATACCGATGCAATTCCTGAAATACATCAACACCCTGACGGTCCACAGATTTCAGAATGCCTCCAGATGTGCTTCGGAAACTACTACTGGTCTTCCAGAAAACAATCAAAGCGAAGACAGTTTAAGACATTACTCCCATGGAGA
Organism: Schistocerca gregaria; assembly: GCF_023897955.1. NCBI lineage: Eukaryota > Metazoa > Arthropoda > Insecta > Orthoptera > Acrididae > Schistocerca > Schistocerca gregaria. The sequence continues at coordinate 15,122,839 of NW_026061724.1, read as the reverse complement.
AATGTCCCCATGGTGCCTGTTGTAATCAATCCCAATGCAAATGCTGTGTTTCATCAAGATTCTGAAAGTCCAAAGATTACAGAATGCCTCCAGGTGTGCTTCGGAAACTACTACTGTCTTCCAGGGGACGATCAAAGCATAGACCGTTTGAGACAATACTCCCATGGATAAAAGTCCGCATTGTGTCTGTTCTATTCAATCCCAGTGCAATTTCTGTATTTCATCAACACTCTTATGGTCCACAGATTACAGAATGACTCCAGATGTGCTTCGGAAACTACTACTGGTCTCCAAGTATTGATCAAAGCGTAAACAGTTTGTGACATTACTCCCATGGAGAAAAGTCGGCATCGTGCCTGTTGTACTCAATCCCGATGCAATTTCTGTGTTTCATCAGTACTCAGAAGCTCCACAGTTTACAGAATGCCTCCAGATGTGATTCGGAAACTACCACTGGTCTTCGAGGGAACGATCAAAGTGTAGACAGTTTAAGGCACTACTCCCATAGATGAAAGTCCGCATGGTGCCTGTTGTATTAATCCCCATGCAATTTCTGTGTTTCATCAACACTCAGAAGCTTCACAGATTACAGAATGCCTCCAGATGTGCTTCTGAAACTGCTACTGGTCTCCCAGGACTCTATCAAAGCGTAGACAGTATTAGACATTACTCCCATGGAGAAATGTCTGCACGGTGCCTGTTGTATTCATTAGTGATGCTATTTCTATGTTTCATCAACACTCTGAATGTCCACAAATTACAGAATGCAACTAGATGTGCTTCGGTAACTACAACTGGTCTTCCAGGAATCGATCAAAGTATTGACTGTTTGAGAAATTAGTCCCATGGAGAAAATACCGCATGGTGCCGGTTGTATTCAATCCCGATGCTATTTCTGTGTTTCTATCGACACTCTGAAGGTCCACAGATTACAGAATGCCTCAAGGTGTGCTTCGGAAACTAGTACTGATCTTCTGAGAACGATCAAAGCGTAGACAGTTTAAGACATTACTTCCATGTAGAAATGTCCGCATGTTGCCTGTTGTATTCAATTCCGATGCAATATCTGTGTTTCTTCAACATTCTGAAAGTCCACAGAATACAGAATGCATCCAGGTGTGCTTCGGAAACTAGTACTGGTCTCCCAGGAATCGATCAAAGCGTATGCAGTTTGAGACATTACTCCCATGGAGAAAAGTCTGCTATTTTACTGTTGTATTGAATCCCGATGAAATTAGTGTGTGTCATTAACACTCTGATAGTCCATAGATTACAGTACGCCTTTAGATGTTCTTCGGAAACTACTATTGGTCTTCTAGGTTCGATCAAATCGTAGACTGTTTGAGACATTACTCCCATTGAGAAAAGGCTGCATGCTGATTGTTGTATTCATTTCCGATGCAATTTCTGTGTTTCATCAACACTCTGAAGGTCCACAGATTACATAATGCCTCCAGATGTTCTTCGGGAACCACAACTGGTCTTCCAGGGAACGATCGAAGCGTAGACAGTTTGAGACATCACTCTCATCGAGAAAAGTCAGCATGGTGCCTGTATTCAATCACGATGCAATTTCTGTGTTTCATCAACACTCTGAAGGTAAACAGATTACAGAATGCCTCCAGAAGTGGTTCGGAAACTAATACTAATATCCCAGGAATCGATCAAATCGTACAAACTTTGAGACATTACTCCCATGGAGAAAAGTCAATATGGTGCCTGTTGTAATCAATTCCGATGCAATTGATGTGTTTCATGAACACTCTGATGGTCCACAGATATTAGAATGCCCCCAGATGTGATTCGGAAACTAATACTGGTCTTCCAGGCAACGATCAAAGCGTAGACAGGTTGAGACATTACTCCCATGGAGAAATGTCCGCATGGTGCCTGTTGCATTCAATCCCGATGCAATTGCTCTGTTTCATCAACATTTTAACAATGTCCACAGATTACAGAATGCCTCCAGGTATGCTTCGGAATCTAGTACTGGTCTTTCAGTGAACGATCAAAGCGTAGACAGTTTGAGACAATACTCCCCATTGAGAAAAGTCTGCCTGGTGCCAGTTGTATTCATTCCCGATGCAATTTCTGTGTTTTATCAACACTCTGCAGTTCCACAGATTACAGAATGCTTCCAGATGAGCTTCGGAAACTACTACTGGTCTTGCAGAGTACGATCAAAGCGTAGACAGTTTGAGACATTACTCCCATGGTGAAAAGTGCACATGGTGAATGTTGTATTCAAGCCCGATGGAATTTTCGTGTTTCATCAACACTCTGAAGGTCCACAGATTACAGAATCCCCCCAGATGGGCTTCGGAAACTTATACTGTTCTTCCAGTTGTCGATCAGAGCGTAGACAGTTTAAGACATTACTCCCATGGAGATAAACCTGCATGGTGCCTGTTGTATTCATTCGAGATGCAATTTCTGGGTTTGATCAACACTCTGAATGTCCACAGATTACAGAATGCCCCTAAATTTGCTTCGGAAACTACTACCGGTCTTCCATGGAACGATCAAACAGTAGACAGTTTGAGACATTACTCCCAACGAGAAAAGTCTGAATGGTGCCTGTTGTATTCAATCCCGATGCAATTTCTGAAATTCATCAACACTCTGAAGGTCCACAGATGTCAGAATGCCTCCAGATGTGCTTCGGAACATACTACTGGTCTCCCAGGAAAGATCCAAGCAGAGACAGTTTGAGACATTACACCCTTGGAGAAAAATCCGCATGGTGGATGTTGAATTCAATCTCGATGCAATTTCTGTGTTTCATCAACACTCAGAAGGCCCACAGAATACAGAATGCCTCCAGATGTGATTCAGAAACTACTACTAATCTTCCAGGGAACGATCAAAGCATAGACAGTTTGAGGCAATACTCAAATGGAGAAAAGTCCGCATTGTGTCTGTTGTATTCAATCCCAATCTAATTTCTGTGTTTCATCAACATTCTGAAAGTCCACAGATTACAGAATGCATCCAGATGTGCTTCGGAAACTACAACTGGTCTTCCAGGAATCGATCAAAGTATTGACTTTTTGAGAAATTAGTCCCATGGAGAAAATACCGCATGGTGCCGGTTGTATTCAATCCCGATGCTATTTCTGTGTTTCTATCGACACTCTGAAGGTCCACAGATTACAGAATGCCTCAAGGTGTGCTTCGGAAACTACTACTGGTCTTCCAGGGAACGATCAAAGCAAAGACACTTTGAGACATTACTCCCATGGTGAAAAGTCCGCATGAGCCTGTTGTATTAATCCCCATGCAATTTCAGTGTTTTACCAACACTCTGAAGGCCCACAGATTACAGAATGCCACCAGATGTGCTTCGGAACATACTACTGGTCTCCCAGGAAAGATCCAAGCAGAGACAGTTTGAGACATTACACCCTTGGAGAAAAATCCGCATGGTGGATGTTGAATTCAATCTCGATGCAATTTCTGTGTTTCATCAACACTCAGAAGGCCCACAGAATACAGAATGCCTCCAGATGTGATTCAGAAACTACTACTAATCTTCCAGGGAACGATCAAAGCATAGACAGTTTGAGGCAATACTCAAATGGAGAAAAGTCCGCATTGTGTCTGTTGTATTCAATCCCAATCTAATTTCTGTGTTTCATCAACATTCTGAAAGTCCACAGATTACAGAATGCATCCAGATGTGCTTCGGAAACTACAACTGGTCTTCCAGGAATCGATCAAAGTATTGACTTTTTGAGAAATTAGTCCCATGGAGAAAATACCGCATGGTGCCGGTTGTATTCAATCCCGATGCTATTTCTGTGTTTCTATCGACACTCTGAAGGTCCACAGATTACAGAATGCCTCAAGGTGTGCTTCGGAAACTAGTACTGATCTTCAGAGAACGATCAAAGCGTAGACAGTTTAAGACATTACTTCCATGTAGAAATGTCCGCATGTTGCCAGTTGTATTCAATTCCAATGAAATATCTGTGTTTCTTCAACATTCTGAAAGTCCACAGAATACAGAATGCATCCAGGTGTGCTTCGGAAACTACTACTGGTCTCCCAGGAATCGATCAAAGCGTATACAGTTTGAGACATTACTCCCATGGAGAAAAGTCTGCTATTTTACTGTTGTATTGAATCCCGATGAAATTAGTGTGTGTCATTAACACTCTGATGGTCCATTGATTACAGAACGCCTTTAGATGTTCTTCGGAAACTACTATTGGTCTTCTAGGTACAATCAAACCGTAGACTGTTTGAGACATTACTCCCATTGAGAAATGGCTGCATGCTGATTGTTGTATTCATTTCCGATGCAATTTCTGTGTTTCATCAACACTCTGAAGGTCCACAGATAACAGAATGCCTCCAGATGTGTTTCTAAGGCTACTACTGGTCTTCCAGAGAACGATCGAAGCGTAGACAGTTTGAGACATCACTCTCATCGAGAAAAGTCAGCATGGTGCCTGTATTCAACCAAGATGCAATTTCTGTGTTTCATCATCTCTCTGAAGGTAAACAGATTACAGAATTCCTCCAGATGTGGTTCGGAAACTAATACTAATATCCCAGGAATCGTTTAAATCGTACTAACTTTGAGACATTACTCCCATGCAGAAAAGTCAATGTGGTGCCTGTTGTAATCAATTCCGATGCAATTTATGTGTTTCATGAACACTCTGAAGTTCCACAGATTTCAGAATGCATCCAGATGTGCTTCGGAAACTAATACTGGTCTTCCAGGCAACGATCAAAGCGTAAACAGGTTGAGACATTACTCCCATGGAGAAATGTCCGCATGGTGCCTGTTGCATTCAATCCCGATGCAATTGCTCTGTTTCATCAACATTCTAAAAATGTCCACAGATAACAGAATGCCTCCAGGTATGCTTCGGAATCTAGTACTGGTCTTTCAGGGAACGATAAAAGCGTAGACAGTTTGAGACAATACTCCCATTGAGAAAAGTCTGCCTGGTGCCAGTTGTATTCATTCCCGATGCAATTTCTGTGTTTCATCAACACTCTGAAATTCCGCAAATTACAGAATGCCCCTTGATGTGCTTCGGAAACTACAACTGGTCTTCCAGGAATCGATCAAAGCGTAGACAGTTTGAGACATTACTCCCAATCAGAAAAGTCTGCATGGTGCCTGTTGTATTCAATCCCGATGCAATTTCTGTGTTTCATCAACACTCTGAAGGTCCACAGATTACAGAATGCCTCCAGATGTGCTTCGGAAACTAATACTGTTCTTCCAGGGAACGATCAAAAAGTAGACAGTTAGAGACATTACTCCCAAGGAGAAATGTCCGTATGGTGACTGATGTATTCAATCCCGATGCAATTTCTGTGTTTCATCAACATTCTAAAAACGTCCAAATTTTACTGAATGCCTCCGGGCGTGCTACGGAAACTACTACTGGTCTTCAAGGGAACGATCAAAGCGTAGACAGTTTGAGACAATACTCCCATTGAGAAAAGTCTGCATGGGGCCAGTTGTATTCATTCCCGATGCCATTTCTGTGTTTTATCAACACTCTGCAGTTCCACAGATTACAGAATGCCTCCAGATGAGCTTCGGAAACTCATACTGGTCTTGCAGAGTACGATCAAACCGGAGACAGTTTGAGACATTACTCCCATGGAGAAAAACCTGCATGGTGCCTGTTGTATTCACCCCGGCGCAATTTCTGTGTTTCATCAACACTCTGATGGTCCACAGATTACAGAATGCCTCCAGATGTGCTTCGGAAACTAATACCGGTCTCAAAGGAACCGATCAAATCGTAGACTGTTTGAGGCAATACTGCCATGGAGAAAAGTCTGCTTGGTGCCCGTTGTATTCATTCCCGATGCAATTTCTGTGTTTCATCAATACTCTGAAGGTCCACAGATTACAGTAAGCCTCCAGATGTGTTTCTGAAACTACTACAGGTCTTCCAGGGAACGATCAAATTGTAGACAGTTTCAGACACTACTCGCATGGAAAATGTCCGCATGGTGCCTGTTGTATTCAATCAAGATGCAATTTCTGTGTTTCATCAACACTCTTAAGGTCCACAGATTATAGAATGCCACCAGATGTGCTTCAGAAACTACTACTGGTCTTCCAGTCAACGACCAAATCGTAGACACTTTAAGACATTACTACCATGTAGAAAAGTACGCATGGTGCCTGCTGTATTCAAACCCGATGCAAATTCGGTGTTCATCAACACTCCGATGGACCACAGATTGCAGAGTTCCTCCAGATGTGCTTCTGAAACTACTACTGGCCTTCCAGAAAACGATCAAACGTAGACAGTTTAAGACATTACTCCCATGGAGAAATGTGCGCATGGTGCCTGTTGTATTCAATCCCAATGCAAATTCTGTGTTTCATCAAGATTCTGGAAGTCCAAAGATTACAGAAAGCCTCCAGGTGTGCTTCGGAAACTACTACTGGTCTTCCAGGGGACGATCAAAGAATAGACCGTTTGAGACAATACTCCCATGGAGAAAAGTCCGTATGGTGACTGTTGTATTCAATCCCGATGCAATTTCTGTATTTCATCAACACTCTGAAGGTCCACAGATTACAGAACGCCTCCAGATATGCTTCGGAAACTACTATTGGTTTTCCAGGTAACGATCGAATCGTAGGCTGTTTGAGACATTACTCCCATTGAGAAAAGTCTGCATGGTGCCAGTTGTATTCATTCCCGATGCAATTTCTGTTTTTCATCGACACACTGAAGGTACACAGTTTACAGAATGCCTACAGATGTGCTTCGGAAACTAATACTGGTATCCCAGGTATCGATCAGATCGTAGACAGTTTGAGACATTACTCCCACGTAGAAAAGTCCGCATGGGGCCTGTTGTATTCATCCCGATGCAGTTTCTGTGTTTCATCAAAACTCTGAAGGTCCACAGATTACAGAATGCCTCCAGATGTGCTTGGGAAGCTACTACTGGTCCTCTAGGGATAGATCAAAGCGTACTCAGTTTGAGACATAACACCCATGGATAAAAGTCCGCATTGTGCTTCTTGTATTCAATATCGATGCAATTTCTGTCATTCATCAACATTCTCAAAGTCCACAGATTACAGAATGCCTCTAGATGTGTTTCGGAAATTACTACTGGCCTTCCAGTGAAGGACCAAAGCGTAGACAGTTCGAGACATTACTCCCATGGAAAAAGTCCGCATTGTGATCGTTGTATTCAACAACGATGCAATTTCTGAGTTTCACCAACACTCTGGATTTCCACAAATTACAGAATGAATTCAGATGTGCTTAAGAAACAACTACTGGTCTTCCAGGGAAAGATCAGAGCGTAGACAGTTTGAGATATTACACCCATGGATAAAAGTCCGCATGGTGCCTGTTGCATTCAATCCCGATGCAATTTCTGTGTTTCATCAACCCTCTGAAGGTCCAGAGATTATATAATGCCACCAGATGTGCTTCAGAAGCTACTACTGGTCTTCCAGGGAACGATCAAATCGTAGACAGTTTGAGACATTACTACCATGTAGAAAAGTCAATGTGGTGCCTGTTGTAATCAATTCCGATGCAATTTATGTGTTTCATGAACACTTTGAAGTTCCACAGATTTCAGAATGCCTCCAGATGTGCTTCGGAAACTAATACTGGTCTTCCAGGCAACGATCAAAGCGTAGACAGTTTGAGACATTACTCCCAATCAGAAAAGTCTGCATGGTGCCTGTTGTATTCAATCCCGATGCAATTTCTGTGTTTCATCAACACTCTGAAGGTCCACAGATTACAGAATGCCTCCAGATTTGCTTCGGAAACTAACACTGTTCTTCCAGGGAACGATCAAAACGTAGACAGTTAGAGACATTACTCCCAAGGAGAAATGTCCGTATGGTGACTGATGTATTCAATCCCGATGCAATTTCTGTGTTTCATCAACATTCTAAAATCGTCCAAATTTTACAGAATGCCTCCGGGCGTGCTTCGGAAACTACTACTGGTCTTCCAGGGAACGATCAAAGCGTAGACAGTTTGAGACAATACTCCCATTGAGAAAAGTCTGCATGGGGCCAGTTGTATTCATTCCCGATGCCATTTCTGTGTTTTATCAACACTCTGCAGTTCCACAGATTACAGAATGCCTCCAGATGAGCTTCGGAAACTCTTACTGGTCTTGCAGAGTACGATCAAACCGGAGACAGTTAGAGACATTACTCCCATGGTGAAAAGTCCACATGGTGAATGTTGTATTCAAGCCCGATGGAATTTTCGTGTTTCATCAACACTCTGAAGGTCCACAGAGTACAGAATCCCCCCAGACGGGCTTCGGAAACTTTTACTGTTCCTCCAGGAGTCGATCAGAGCGTAGACAGTTTGAGACATTACTCCCATGGAGAAAAACCTGCATGGTGCCTGTTGTATTCATTCCCGATGCAATTTCTGGGTTTCATCAACACTTTGACGGTCCACAGTTTACAGAATGCCCCTAGATTTGCTTCGGAAAATACTACCGGTCTTCGATGGAACGATCAAACAGTAGACAGTTTGAGACATTACTCCCAACGAGAAAAGTCTGAATGGTGCCTGTTGTATTCAATCCCGATGCAATTTCTGAAATTCATCAACACTCTGAAGGTCCACAGATGTCAGAATGCCTCCAGATGTGCTTCGGAAACTACTACTGGTCTTCCAGAAAACAATGAAAGCGAAGACAGTTTAAGACATTACTCCCATGGAGAAATGTCCGCATGGTGCCTGTTGTAATCAATCCCAATGCAAATTCTGTGTTTCATCAAGATTCTGAAAGTCCAAAGATTACAGAATGCCTCCAGGGGTGCTTCGGAAACTACTACTGGTCTTCCAGTGGACGATCAAAGCATAGACCGTTTGAGACAATACTCCCATGGATAAAAGTCCGCATGGTGTCTGTTGTATTCAATCCTGATGCAATTTCTGTATTTCATCAACACTCTTAAGGTCCACAGATTACAGAATGACTTAAGACGTGCTTCGGAAACTACTACTGATCTCCCAGTATCGATCAAAGCGTAGGCAGTTTGAGACATTACTCCCATGGAGAAAAGTACTTACGGTGCCTGTTGTATTCAATCCCGATGCAATTTCTGTGTTACATCAAAACTCGGAAAGTATACAGATTACAGAATGCCTCCAGATGTGCTTCGGAAACTACTACTGGTCTTCCACTAATTGATCAAAGCGTATACAGTCTGAGACAATACTCCCATGGAGAAATGTCGGCATGGTGCCTGTTGTATTCAATCCCAATGCAATTTTCGTGTTTCATCAACACTCTGAAGGTCAACAGATTACAGAATCCTTCCAGATGTGCTTCGGAAACTTATACTGCTCTTCCAGGAGTCGAGCATATAGTAGACAGTTGAGACATTAATCCCACGGAGAATAACCTGCATGGTGCCTGTTTTATTCAATCCCCTTGCAATTCCTTTGTTTCATCAACATTCTGAAGGTCCACAGAATACAGAATGCCTCCAGATGTGCTTCGCAAACTACTACTGGTCTTCCAGGGAACGATCAAAGCGTAGACAGTTTGAGACATTACTCCCATGGAGAAATTTTCGCATGGCTCCTGTTGTATTCAATCCCAATGCAATTTCTGTGTATCATCAACACTCTGAAGATATATAGACTACAGAATGCCTCCAGATGTGCTTCGGATACTACTACTGGTCTTCATGGAAACTTCCAAAGCGTAGACAGTTTTATACATTACTTTCATGGAGAAAATTATGCATTGTGCCTGTTGTATTCATTCCCGATGCAATTTCGGTGTTTCATCAACACTCTGAATGTCCACAGATTACAGAATGCCCCTAGATGTGCTTCGGAAACTACAACTGGTCTTCCAGGAATCGATCAAAGCGTAGACAGTTTGAGACAATACTGACATGGAGAAAAGTCTGCATGGTGCCTGTTGTATTCATTCCCGATGCAATTTCTGTGTTTCATCAACACTCTGAAGGTCCACAGATTACAGAATGCCGCTAGATGTGTTTCGGAAACTACCACAGGTCTTCCATGGAACGATCAAATCCTTGACAGTTTGAGACATGACTCCCATGGAGAAAAGTCTGCATGGTGCCTGTTGTATTCAATCCCGATGCAATTTCTGTGTTTCATCAACACTCTGATGGTCCACAGATTACAGAATGCCTCCAGATGTGCTTCGGAAACTAATACCGGTCTCCCAGGAATCGATCAAATCGTAGACTGTTTGAGACATTACTGCCATGGAGAAAAGTCTGCTTGGTGCCCGTTGTATTCATTCCCGATGCAATTTCTGTGTTTCATCAATACTCTGAAGGTCCACAGATTACAGTAAGCCTCCAGATGTGTTTCTGAAACTACTACAGGTCTTCCAGGGAACGATCAAAGTGTAGACAGTTTCAGACACTACTCGCATGGAAAAAGTCCGCATGGTGCCTGTTGTATTCAATCAAGATGCAATTTCTGTGTTTCATCAACACTCTTAAGGTCCACAGATTATAGAATGCCACCAGATGTGCTTCAGAAACTACTACTGGTCTTCCAGTCAAAGACCAAATCGTAGACAGTTTGAGACATTACTACCATGTAGAAAAGTACGCATGGTGCCTGTTGTATTCAAACCCGATGCAATTTCGGTGTTCATCAACACTCCGATGGACCACAGATTGCAGAGGGCCTCCAGATGTGCTTCTGAAACTACTACTATTCTTCCAGAAAACGATCAAAGCGTAGACAGTTTAAGACATTACTCCCATGGAGAAATGTCCGCATGGTGCCTGTTGTATTCAATCCCAATGCAAATTCTGTGTTTCATCAAGATTCTGGAAGTCCAAAGATTACAGAAAGCCTCCAGGTGTGCATCGGAAACTACTACTGGTCTTCCAGGGGACGATCAAAGCATACACCGTTTGAGACAATACTCCCATGGAGGAAAGTCCGTATGATGACTGTTGTATTCAATCCCGATGCAATTTCTGTATTTCATCAACACTCTGAAGGTCCACAGATTACAGAACGCCTCCAGATATGCTTCGGAAACTACTATTGGTTTTCCAGGTAACGATCGAATCGTAGGCTCTTTGAGACATTACTCCCATTGAGAAAAGTCTGCATGGTGCCAGTTGTATTCATTCCCGATGCAATTTCTGTGTTTCATCGACACAGTGAAGGTACACAGTTTACAGAATGCCTACAGATATGCTTCGGAAACTAATACTGGTATCCCAGGTATCGATCAGATCGTAGACAGTTTGAGACATTACTCCCACGTAGAAAAGTCCGCATGGGGCCTGTTGTATTCATCCCGATGCAGTTTCTGTGTTTCATCAAAACTCTGAAGGTCCACAGATTACAGAATGCCTCCAGATGTGCTTGGGAAGCTACTACTGGTCCTCTAGGGATAGATCAAAGCGTACTCAGTTTGAGACATAAGTCCCATGGATAAAAGTCCGCATTGTGCTTCTTGTATTCAATATCGATGCAATTTCTGTCATTCATCAACATTCTGAAAGTCCACAGATTACAGAATGCCTCCAGATGTGTTTCGGAAATTACTACTGGCCTTCGAGTAAAGGACCAAAGCGTAGACAGTTTGAGACATTACTCCCATGGAAAAAGTCCGCATTGTGACCGTTGTATTCAATAACGATGCAATTTCTGTGTTTCACCAACACTCTGGATTTCCACAAATTACAGAATGAATCCAGATGTGCTTAAGAAACAACCACTGGTCTTCCAGGGAAAGATCAGAGCGTAGACAGTTTGAGATATTACACCCATGGATAAAAGTCCGCATGGTGCCTCTTGTATTCAATCCCGATGCAATTTCTGTGTTTCATCAACACTCTGAAGGTCCACATATTACAGAATGCCTTGAGATGTGCTTCGGAAGCTACTAGTGGTCTTCCAGGAATCGATCAAAGCGTAGACAGTTTGAAACATTACCCCCATGGAGAAAAGTCCGCATGGTGCCTGTGGTATTCAATACAGACGCTATTTCTGTGTTTCATCATTACTCTGAAGGTCCACAGATTACAGAATGCCTCCAGATGTGCTTAGGAAACTAAACTGGTCTTTACGGAATCGATCACAGCGTAGACAGTTTGAGACATTACTCCCATGGAGAAAAGTCCGCTTGGTCTCTTTTGTATTCAATCCCGATGCAATCTCTGTGTTTCATCAACACTCTGAAGGTCGTCATATTTCAGAATGCCTCCAGATGTGCTTCGGAAACTACTACAGGTCTTCCAGGGAACGATCAAAGTGTAGACAGTTTCAGACACTACTCGCATGGAAAAAGTCCGCATGGTGCCTGTTGCATTCAATCCCGATGCAATTTCTGTGTTTCATCAACCCTCTGAAGGTCCAGAGATTATATAATGCCACCAGATGTGCTTCAGAAGCTACTACTGGTCTTCCAGGGAACGATCTAATCGTAGACAGTTTGAGACATTACTACCATGTAGAAAAGTACGCATGGTGCCTGTTGTATTCAAACCCGATGCAATTTCGGTGTTCATCAACACTCCGATGGACCACAGATTGCAGAGTGCTTCCAGATGTGCTTCGCAAACTACTACTTGTCCTCCAGTAATAGATCAAAGCGTAGACAGTTTGAGACATAACTTCCAAGGATAAAAGTCCGCATTGTGCTTCTTGTATTCAATCCCGATGCAATTTCTGTCTTTCATCAACACTCTGTATGTCCACAGATTACAAAATGCTTCCTGATGTGTTTCGTAAACTACTACTGGCCTTCGTAGAAAGGACCAAATCGTAGACAGTTTGAGACATTACTCCCATGGAAAAAGTCCGCATGGTGCCTGTTGTATTCAATACCGATGCAATTTCTGTGTTTCATCAACACTCTGCAAGTCCACAAATTACAGAATGCCTCCAGATGTGCTTAAGAAACAACTACTGGCCTTCCAGGGAACGATTAGCGCGTAGACAGTTTGAGATACTACTTCCATGGATAAAAGTCCGCATGGTGCCACTTGTATTCAATTTCGATGCAATTTCTGTGTTTCATCAACACTCTGAAGGTCCACATATTACGGAATGCCTCCAGATGTGCTTCTGAAACTACTAGTGGTCTCCCTGGGAACAATCAAAGCGCAGACAGTTTGAGACATTACTCCCATTGGGAAAAGTCCGCATGGTGCCTGTTGCATTCAATCCCGATGGAATTTCTGTGTTTCATCAATACTCTGAAGGTCCACAGATTACAGAATGCCACCAGATGTGCTTCGGAAGCTACTACTGGTATTCCAGGGAACGATGAAAGCGTAGGCAGTTTGAGACATTACTCCCATGGAGAAAAGTCCGCTTGGTGTCATTTGTTTTCAATCCCAATGCAATCACTGTGTTTCATCAACACTCTGAAGGTCCGCAGATTACAGAAAGCCTCCAGATGTGTTTCGGAAACTACTAGTGGCCTTCCAGTAAACGACCAAAGCGTAGACAATTTGAGACATTACTCCCATGGTGAAAAGTCCGCTTGGTTTCATTTGTTTTCAATCCCAATTCAATCTCTGTGGTTCATCAACACTCTGAAGATCTACAGATTACAGAATCCCTCCAGATGTGTTTGTGGAACTACTACTGCCCTTCCAGGAAACGACCTTAGCGTAGACAGTTTTAGACGTTACTCCCATGGAGAAAAGTCCGCATGGTGAATGTGGTATTCAATCCCGATGCAATTTCTGTGTTTCATCAACACTCAAAAGCTCCACAGATTACAGAATGCCTAAAGATGTGATTCGCAAACTACTACTTTTCTTCCAGTGAACGGTCAAAACGTAGACACTTTGAAACACAACTCCCATGGAGAAAAATCCGTATATTGCCTGTTTTATTCAATCCCGATCCAATATCTGTGTTTCATCAACACACTGAAGGTCCACAGATTACAAAACGAGCCCAGATGTGCTTCGGACACTACTACATGTATTCGAGGGAACGATAAAAGCGTTGGCAGTTTGAGACATTACTCCCATTGAGAAAATTCCGCATGGTGCCCGTAGTATTCAATACCGATGCTATTTCTGTGTTTCATCAACACTCTGAAGGGATAAAAGTACGCATTGTGCTCCTTGAATTCAATCCCTATGAAATTTCTGTCTTTCATCAACACCTTGAAGGTCCACAGATTACAGAATGCCTCCAGATGTGCTTCGGAAACTACTACTGTTCTTGCAGGGAACGATCAAAACGTAGAAAGTTCGAGACTTTACTCCCATAAAAGAAAGTCCGCTTGGTGCCTGCTCTATTCAATCCCGATGGAACTTATGTGTTTCAACACTCTGAACGTCCACAGATTACAGATGCCCCCAGATGTGCTTCGGAAACTACTACTGGTCTTCCAGGGAACAATCAAAGCGTAGACAATTTGAGACATCACTCTCATGGAGATAAGTCTGCATGGTGATGTTGTATTCAATTTTGATGCAATGTCTGTTGTTCATCAACACTGTGAAGGTCCACAGATTACAGATGCCTCCAGATATGCTTCGGAAACAGCTACTGTTCTTCCAGGGAACGATCAAAGGGTAGAAAGTTTGAGACATTACTCTCATAAAAAAAAGGCCGCATGGTGCCTGTTGTATTCAATCCCGATGCAAATTATGTGTTTCAACACTCTGAACGTCCACAGCTTACAGATGCCCCCAAATGTGCTTCTGAAACCGCTACTGGTCTTCCAGGGAACGATCAAAGCTTAGACAGTTTGAGACATTACTCTCATGGAGAAAAGTCGGCATGGTGCCTGTTGTATTGAATTTAGATGCAATTTCTGTGTTTGATCAACACTCTGAAGGTCCACAGATTACAGAATGCCTACAGATGTGCTTCGGAAACTACTACTGGTCTCCCAGGAATCGATCAAATCATAGACAGTTTGAGATATGACTCCCATGGAGAAAAGTCCGCATGGTGCCTATTGTATACAATCCCGATGCAATTTCTGTGTTTCATCAACACTCTGAAGGTCCACAGATGACAGAATGGCTCCAGCTGTGCTTCGGAAACTGCTGCTGGTCTTCCACTGAACGATCAAAGCATAGATAGTTTGAGACATTACTCCCATGCAGAAAAGTCCGCATCGTGCCTGTTGTATTCCATCCCGATGCAATTTCTCTGTTTCATCAACACTCTGAAGGTCCACAGATTACAGAATGCCTCCAGATGTGCTTCGGAAACTACTACTGGTCTTCCAGGGAATGATCAAAGCGGAGACAGTTTGAGACATTACTTCCGTTGCGAAAGGTTCGCATGGAGCTGTTGTATTCAATCCCGATGCAATTTGTGGGTTTCATCAACACACTCAAGGTCCACAAATTACGGAGTGCCTCCAGATGTGCTTTGGAAAATACTACTGGTCTTCCAGGGAACGATCAGGGCGTACTCAGTTTTAGACATTACTCCCATGGAGAAAAGTCCGCATCGTGCCTGTTGTATTCAATCCTGATGCAATTTCTGTGATTCATCAACTCCCTGTAGTTCCAAAGATAATAAAGTGCTTACAGATGTGCTTCGGAAACTAATACTTGACTTCCAGGGAACGATCAAAGTGTAGACAGTTTGAGACATTAGTCCCATGGAGAAAAGTCCGCAGTGTGTCTGTTGTATACAATCCCGATTCAATTTCTGTGTTTCATCAACACTCTGAATGTCCACAGATTACAGTATGGCTCCAGATGTGCTTCGGAAACTACTACTGGTCTTCAAGGGAACGATAAGGACATAGACAGTTTGATTTATTACTCCCATGGAGAAAAGTCCGCATGATGACTGTTGTACTAAATCCCGATGCAATTTCTGTGTTTCATCAACACTCTGAAGGTCCACAGATTACAGAATGCCTCCAGATGTGCTTCGGAAACTACTACTGGTCTTCCAGGGAACGATCGAAGCGTAGACAGTTTGAGATATTACTCCCATGGAGAAAAGTCCGCATGGTGCCTGTTGCATTAAATCCCGATGCAATTTCTGTGTATCATCAACACTTTGTAGGTCCACAGGTTACAGAATGGCTAGAGCTGTGGTTCGGAAACCTCTACTGGTCTTCCAGTGAACGATCAAAGCGTAGATAGTTTGAGACATTACTCCCATGGAGAAAAGTCCGCATCGTGCCAGTTGTATTCAATCCTGATGCAATTTCTGTGTTTCATCAACACCCTGAAGTTCCACAGATAATAAAGTGCTTACAGATGTGCTTCGGAAACTACTACTGGTCTTCCAGGGACCGATCAAAGTGAAGACAGTTTGAGACATTAGTCCCATGGAGAAAGTCAGCATTGTGCCTGTTGTATACAATCCCGATGCAATTCCTGTGTTTCATCAACACTCTGAAGGTCCACAGATTACAGATACCCGCAAATGTGCTTCGCAAACTACTACTGGGCTTCCAGGGAACGATGTAAGCGTAGACAGTTAGAGACATTAATCCCATGGAGAGAAGTCCGCATGGTGACTGTTGTATTCAATCCCGATGCAATTTATGTGTTTCGTCAACGCTCTGACGGTCCACAGTTTACGGAATGCTTCCAGATGTGCTTCTTATACTACTACAGGCCTTCCAGGGAACGATCAAAGCGTAGACAGTTTGAGACTTTACTCTCATGGAGAAAAGTCCGCGTGATGCTGATGTATTGAATCTCGATGCAATTTCTGTGTTTCATCAACACTCTGAAGGTCCACAGATTGCAGAATGCCTCCAGATGTGCTTCGGAAACTACTACTGGTCTTCCAGGGAACGATCAAAGTGTAGACAGTTTGAGACATTAGTCCCATGGAGAAAAGTCCGCAGTGTGCCTGTTGTATACAATCCCGATGCATTTTCTGTGTTTCATCAACACTCTGAAAGTCCACAGATTACAGATACCCCCAAATGTACTTCGGAAACTACTACTGGTCTTCCAGGGAACGATCTAAGCGTAGACAGTTAGAGACATTACTCTCATGGAGAAATGTCCGCATGGTGCTGTTGTATTGAATCTCGATGCAATTTCTGTGTTTCATCAACACTCCGAATGTCCACAGATTACAGAATGCCTCCAGATGTGCTTCGGAAACTACTACTGGCCTCCCAGGGAACGATCAAAGCGGAGACAGTTTGAGACATTACTCCCATGGAGAAAAGTCCGCATGGTGCCTGTTGTATACAATTCCGATGCAATTTCTGTGTTTCATCAACACTCTGAATGTCCAGAGATTACAGTATTGCTCCAGATGTGCTTCGGAAACTACTACTGGTCTTCCAGGTAACGATCAAATCTTACACAGTTTGAGACATTACTCCCTTTGAGAAAGGTCCGCATGGTGCCAGTTGTATTCAATCCCGATGCAATTTTCGTGTTTCATCAACACTCTGAAGGTCCACATATTACAGAATGCCTCCAGATGTGCTTCGGAAACTACTACTGGTCTTCCAGGGAACGATCAAAGTGTAGACAGTTTGAGAAATTACTCTTATTCAGAAAAGTCCGCATGGTGCCTGTTGTATTCAATCTCGATGCAATTTCTGTGTCTCCTCAACACTTTGAATGTCCACAGATTACAGAATGGCTCCAGGAGCGCTTTGGAAACTGCTACTGGTCTGATAGGGAACGATCAAAGCGGAGACAGTTTGAGACACTACTTCCATTGCGAAAAGATCGCATTGGTGCTGTTGTATTCAATTCCGATGCAATTTCTGTGTTTCATCAACACTCTGAAGGGCCACAAATTACGGAGTGCCTCCAGATGTGCTTCGGAAACTACTACTGGCCTTCCAGTGAACGATGAGTGCATAGACAGTTTGAGACATTACTCTCATGGAGAAAAGTCCGCATGGTGCTGTTGTATTGAATCTCGATGCAATTTCTGTGTTTCAACAACTCTCTGAAGGTCCACAGATTACAGAATGCCTCCAGATGTGCTTCGGAAACTACTACTGGCCTCCCAGGGAACGATCAAAGCGGAGACAGTTTGAGACATTAATTCCATGTCGAAAAGTTCGCATTATTCTGTTGTATTCAATCCCGATGCAATTTCTGTGTTTCATCAACACTCTGAAGGTCCACAAATTACAGAGTGCCTCCAGATGTGCTTCAGAAAATACTACTGGTCTTCGATTGAACATTCAGGAGATAGACAGTTTGAGACATTACTCCCATGGAGGAAAGTCCGCATGGTGCCTGTTGTATTGAATCCCGATGCAATTTCAGTGTTTCATCAACACTCTGAAGTTCCACAGATAACAGAGTGCCTCCAGATGTGCTTCGGAAACTACTACTGGCCTTCCAGGGAACGATGAAAGCGTAGACAGTTTGAGACATTACTCCCATGGAGAAAAGTCCGCATGGTGCCTGTTGTATACAATCCCGATGCAATTTCTGTGTTTCATCAACACTCTGAAGGTCTACAGATTACAGATACCCCCAAATGTACTTCGGAAACTACTACTGGTCTTCCAGGGAACGATCTAAGCGTAGACAGTTAGAGACATTACTCTCATGGAGAAATGTCCGCATGGTGCTGTTGTATTGAATCTCGATGCAATTTCTGTGTTTCATCAACACTCCGAATGTCCACAGATTACAGAATGCCTCCAGATGTGCTTCGGAAACTACTACTGGCCTCCCAGGGAACGATCAAAGCGGAGACAGTTTGAGACATTACTCCCATGGAGAAAAGTCCGCATGGTGCCTGTTGTATACAATTCCGATGCAATTTCTGTGTTTCATCAACACTCTGAATGTCCAGAGATTACAGTATTGCTCCAGATGTGCTTCGGAAACTACTACTGGTCTTCCAGGTAACGATCAAATCTTACACAGTTTGAGACATTACTCCCTTTGAGAAAGGTCCGCATGGTGCCAGTTGTATTCATTCCCGATGCAATTTTCGTGTTTCATCAACACTCTGAAGGTCCACAGATTACAGAATGACTCCAGATGTGCTTCGGAAACTACTACTGGTCTTCCAGGGAACGATCAAAGTGTAGACAGTTTGAGAAATTACTCTTATTCAGAAAAGTCCGCATGGTGCCTGTTGTATTCAATCTCGATGCAATTTCTGTGTCTCCTCAACACTTTGAATGTCCACAGATTACAGAATGGCTCCAGGAGCGCTTTGGAAACTGCTACTGGTCTGATAGGGAACGATCAAAGCGGAGACAGTTTGAGACACTACTTCCATTGCGAAAAGATCGCATTGGTGCTGTTGTATTCAATTCCGATGCAATTTCTGTGTTTCATCAACACTCTGAAGGGCCACAAATTACGGAGTGCCTCCAGATGTGCTTCGGAAACTACTACTGGCCTTCCAGTGAACGATGAGTGCATAGACAGTTTGAGACATTACTCTCATGGAGAAAAGTCCGCATGGTGCTGTTGTATTGAATCTCGATGCAATTTCTGTGTTTCAACAACTCTCTGAAGGTCCACAGATTACAGAATGCCTCCAGATGTGCTTCGGAAACTACTACTGGCCTCCCAGGGAACGATCAAAGCGGAGACAGTTTGAGACATTAATTCCATGTCGAAAAGTTCGCATTATTCTGTTGTATTCAATCCCGATGCAATTTCTGTGTTTCATCAACACTCTGAAGGTCCACAAATTACAGAGTGCCTCCAGATGTGCTTCAGAAAATACTACTGGTCTTCGATTGAACATTCAGGAGATAGACAGTTTGAGACATTACTCCCATGGAGGAAAGTCCGCATGGTGCCTGTTGTATTGAATCCCGATGCAATTTCAGTGTTTCATCAACACTCTGAAGTTCCACAGATAACAGAGTGCCTCCAGATGTGCTTCGGAAACTACTACTGGCCTTCCAGGGAACGATCAAAGCGTAGACAGTTTGAGACATTACTCCCATGGAGAAAAGTCCGAATGGTGCCTGTTGTATACAATCCCGATGCAATTTCTGTGTTTCATCAACACTCTGAAGGTCTACAGATTACAGATACCCCCAAATGTACTTCGGAAACTACTACTGGTCTTCCAGGGAACGATCTAAGCGTAGACAGTTAGAGACATTACTCTCATGGAGAAATGTCCGCATGGTGCTCTTGTATTGAATCTCGATGCAATTTCTGTGTTTCATCAACACTCTGAATGTCCAGAGATTACAGTATGGCTCCAGATGTGCTTCGGAAACTACTACTGGTCTTCCAGGTAACGATCAAATCTTACACAGTTTGAGACATTACTCCCTTTGAGAAAGGTCCGCATGGTGCCAGTTGTATTCATTCCCGATGCAATTTTCGTGTTTCATCAACACTCTGAAGGTCCACAGATTACAGAATGCCTCCAGATGTGCTTCGGAAACTACTACTGGTCTTCCAGGGAACGATCAAAGTGTAGACAGTTTGAGAAATTACTCTTATTCAGAAAAGTCCGCATGGTGCCTGTTGTATTCAATCTCGATGCAATTTCTGTGTCTCCTCAACACTTTGAATGTCCACAGATTACAGAATGGCTCCAGGAGCGCTTTGGAAACTGCTACTGGTCTGATAGGGAACGATCAAAGCGGAGACAGTTTGAGACACTACTTCCATTGCGAAAAGATCGCATTGGTGCTGTTGTATTCAATTCCGATGCAATTTCTGTGTTTCATCAACACTCTGAAGGGCCACAAATTACGGAGTGCCTCCAGATGTGCTTCGGAAACTACTACTGGCCTTCCAGTGAACGATGAGTGCATAGACAGTTTGAGACATTACTCTCATGGAGAAAAGTCCGCATGGTGCTGTTGTATTGAATCTCGATGCAATTTCTGTGTTTCAACAACTCTCTGAAGGTCCACAGATTACAGAATGCCTCCAGATGTGCTTCGGAAACTACTACTGGCCTCCCAGGGAACGATCAAAGCGGAGACAGTTTGAGACATTAATTCCATGTCGAAAAGTTCGCATTATTCTGTTGTATTCAATCCCGATGCAATTTCTGTGTTTCATCAACACTCTGAAGGTCCACAAATTACAGAGTGCCTCCAGATGTGCTTCAGAAAATACTACTGGTCTTCGATTGAACATTCAGGAGGTAGACAGTTTGAGACATTACTCCCATGGAGGAAAGTCCGCATGGTGCCTGTTGTATTGAATCCCGATGCAATTTCAGTGTTTCATCAACACTCTGAAGTTCCACAGATAACAGAGTGCCTCCAGATGTGCTTCGGAAACTACTGCTGGCCTTCCAGGGAACGATCAAAGCGTAGACAGTTTGAGACATTACTCCCATGGAGAAAAGTCCGCATGGTGCCTGTTGCATACAATTCCGATGCAATTTCTGTGTTTCATCAACACTCTGAATGTCCACAGATTACGGTATGGCTCCAGATGTGCTTCGGAAACTACTACTGGTCTTCCAGGTAACGATCAAATCTTAGCTTAGACAGTTTGAGACATTACTCCCTTTGAGAAAGGTCCGCATGTTGCCAGTTGTATTCAATCCCGACGCAATTTTCGTGTTTCATCAACACTCTGAAGGTCCACAGATTACAGTATGCCTCCAGATGTGCTTCTGAAACAACTACTGGTCTTCCAAAAAACGAACAAAGCGTATACAGTTTGAGACATTACTCCCATGGATAAAAGTTAGCATGGTACATGTTGTATTCAATCGCAATGCCATTTCTGTGTTTCATCAACACTCTGAAAGTCCATAGGTTGCAGATTGCCTCCAGATGTGCTTTTGAATCTACTACAGGTCTTCCAGGGAACAATCAAGGCGTACACAGTTTGAGACATTACTCTCATGGAGAAGAGTCCGCATGGAGCCTGTTGTATTGAATCGCGATGCAATTTCTGTGTTTCATCAACACTCTGAAGGTCCACAGATTACAGAGTGCCTCTAGATGTGTTTCGGAAACTACTACTGGTCTTCCAGGTAACGATCAGAGTGTAGATAGTTTGAGACATTACTCCCATGGAGATAAGTCCGCATGGTGCCTGTTGTATTCAATCCCGATTGAATTTTTGCGTATCATCAACACTCTGAAGTTCCACAGTTTACAGAATGCTTCTAGATGTGCTTCAGAAAGTACTACAGGCCTTCCAGGGAACGATCAAGCGTAGACAGTTTGACACATTACTCTCATGGAGAAAAGACCGCATGGTGCCTGTTGTATTGAATCTCGATGCAATTTCTGTGTTTCCTCAACACTCCAAAGGTCCACAGATTACAGAATGCCACCAGATGTGCTTCGGAAGCTACTACTGGTCTCCCAGGAATCGAAAAAAACATAGACACTTTGAGATATTACACCCATGGAGAAAAGTCCGCATAGTGCCTGTTGTATTAAATCCCGATGCAATATCTGTGTTTCATCAACACTCTGAAGGTAAACAGATTACTAAATGGCTCCAGCTGTGCTTGGGAAACTGCTACTGGTCTTCCAGAGATCGATCAAAGCGTAGATAGTTTGTGACATTACTACCATGCAGAAAAGTCGGCATGGTGCCTGTTGTACTAAATCCCGATGCAATTTCTGTGTTTCATCAACACTCTGAAGGTCCACAGATTACAGAATGCCTCCAGATGTGCTTAGGAAACTACTACTGGTCATCCAGGGAACGATCAAAGCGAAGACAGTTTGAGACATTACTTCCATAGCGAAAAGTTCGCATGGAGCTGTTGTATTCAATCTCGATGCAATTTCTGTGTTTCATCAACACTCTGAAGGTCCACAAATTACGAAGTGCCACCAGATGTGCTTTGGGAAATACTACTGGTCTTCCAGGGAATGATCAGGGCATAGACAGTTTGAGACATTACTCCAATGGAGAAAAGTCCGCATGGTGCCTGTTGTATTCTATCCCGTTGCACTTTCTGTGTTTTATCAAGACTCTGAATGTTCACAGATTACAGGATGCCTCCAGATGTGCTTCATAAACTACTACTTGTCGTCCAGGGAATGATCAAAGCGTAGACAGTTTGAGACATCACTCTCATGGAGATAAGACTGCATGGTGCCTGTTGTATTAAATCCCCATGCAATTTCTGTGTTTCATCACCACTCTGAACGTCCACAGATTACAGAATGCCTCCAGATGTGCTTCGGTAAATACTACTGGTCTTCACGGAACCGATCAAAGCGTAGACAGTTTGAGAGATTACTCACATGGAGAAAACTCCGCATGGTGCCTGTTGTATTCAATCCCGATGATATTTCTGTGTTTCATCACCACTATGAAGGTCCACAGATTACAGAATGCCTCCATATGTGCTTCTTAAACTACTACATGTCTCCCAGGGAACGTTCAAAGCGTAGACAGTTTCAGACATTACTCCCATAGAAAAAAGTCCGCATGGTGCCTGTTATATTCAATCCCGATGCAATTTCTTTGTTTCTTCAAAACTCTGAAGGTCCACCGATTAACGTATGCCTCCAGATGTGCCTCCGAACCTACTCCTGGGCTTCCAGGGAACGATCAAAGCGTTGAAAGTTTGAGACATTACTCCCATGGAGAAAAGTCCACATGGTGGCTGTTGCCTTCTTTCCCGAAGCAATTTCTGTGTTTCATCAACCCTCAGGAGGTCCATATATTACAGAATGCCTCCTGATTTGCTTCGGAAACTACTACTGGTCTACCAGGGAACGATAAAAACTTAGACAATTTGAGATATTACTCCCATGGAGAAACTTCCGCCAGGTGCACGTTGTATTAATTCCCAATGAAATTTCTGTTTTTGATCAACACTCTGAAAGTGGACAGATTACAGAACGCCTCCAAATGTGGTTCGGAAACTACTACTGTCTTCCAGGTAACGATGAAAGCTTAGACAGGTTTAGACATTATTCCCATGGAGAAAAGTCCGCATGGTGCCTGTTGTATTCAATCCATGTGTAATTTATGTGCTTTTATCTAATCTTTGCAGGTCCACAGGTTACAGACTGCCACCATATGTGCTTCGGAATCTACTACTGATGTTCCAGGGAACGATCAAAGCGTAGACAGTTTGAGTCATTACTCCCATGGAGAAAAGTCCACATGGTGCCTGTTGTATTCAATAGCTATGCAATTTCTGTGTTTCATCAACACTGTGAATTTCCACAGATTACAGAATGTCCCCAGATGTGCTTGGGTAACTACTACTGGTCTTCCAGGTATCGATCAGAGCGTAGGGAGTTTGAGACATTAATCATATTTAGAAAAGTCCACATGGTGAATGTTGTATTCAATCCCGATGCAAGTTTTGTGTTTTATCAACACTCTGAAGGTCCACAGAATACAGAATGCCGCCAGATGTGCTTCAGAAGCTAGTCGTGGCCTTCCAGGGCACGATCAAATCGTTGACAGTTTGAGACATTACTCCCATGGAGAAAAGTCCGAATGGTGGCTGTTGTCTTCTTTCCCGAAGCAATTTCTGTGTTTCATCACCCCTCTGGAGGTCCACATTTTACAGAATTCCTCCAGATGCGTTTAGCAAATTTCTACTGGTCTTTCACGGAACGATCAAAGCGTAGACACTTTGAGACACTACTCCAATGGAGAAAAGTCCGCATGGAGCCTGTTGTATTAAAACTCGCTGCAAATTCAGTGTTTCATCAACACTCTGAAGGTCCACAGATTACATAATGCCTCCAGATGAGCTTCCGAAACTACTACTGGTCTTCCAGGGAACGATCAAATCTTAGACAGTTTGAGACATTACTCCCTTTGAGAAAGGTCCGCATGGTGCCTGTTGTATTCAATCCCGGTGTAATTTCTGTGTTTCATCAACACTCTGAATGTCCACAGATTACAGTATGGCTCCAGATGTGCTTCGGAAACTACTACTGGTCTTCCAGGTAACGATCAAATCTTACACAGTTTGAGACATTACTCCCTTTGAGAAAGGTCCGCATGGTGCCTGTTGTATTCAATCCCGACGCAATTTTCGTGTTTCATCAACACTCTGAAGGTCCACAGATTACAGAATGCCTCCAGATGTGCTTCTGAAACAACTACTGGTCTTCCAAAAAACGAACAAAGCGTATACAGTTTGAGACATTACTCCCATGGATAAAAGTTAGCATGGTACATGTTGTATTCAATCGCAATGCCATTTCTGTGTTTCATCAACACTCTGAAAGTCCATAGGTTGCAGATTGCCTCCAGATGTGCTTTTGAAACTACTACTGGTCTTCCAGGGAACAATCAAGGCCTACACAGTTTGAGACATTACTCTCATGGAGAAGAGTCCGCATGGTGCCTGTAGTAATGAATCGCGATGCAATTTCTGTGTTTCATCAACACTCTGAAGGTCCACAGATTACAGAGTGCCTCCAGATGTGCTTCGGAAACTACTACTGGTCTTCCAGGTAACGATCAGAGTGTAGATAGTTTGAGACATTACTCCCATGGAGATAAGTCCGCATGGTGCCTGTTGTATTCAATCCCGATTGAATTTCTGCGTATCATCAACACTCTGAAGGTCCACAGTTTACAGAATGCTTCTAGATGTGCTTCAGAAACTACTACAGGCCTTCCAGGGAACGATCAAGCGTAGACAGTTTGACACATTACTCTCATGGAGAAAAGTCCGCATGGTGCCTGTTGTATTGAATCTCGATGCAATTTCTGTGTTTCCTCAACACTCCGAAGGTCCACAGATTACAGAATGCCACCAGATGTGCTTCGGAAGCTACCACCGGTCTCCCAGGAATCGAAAAAAACATAGACACTTTGAGATATTACACCCATGGAGAAAAGTCCGCATAGTGCCTGTTGTATTAAATCCCGATGCAATATCTGTGTTTCATCAACACTCTGAAGGTAAACAGATTACTAAATGGCTCCAGCTGTGCTTGGGAAACTGCTACTGGTCTTCCAGGGATCGATCAAAGCGTAGATAGTTTGTGACATTACTACCATGCAGAAAAGTCGATATGGTGCCTGTGGTACTAAATCCCGATGCAATTTCTGTGTTTCATCAACACTCTGAAGGTCCACAGATTACAGAATGTCTCCAGATGTGCTTAGGAAACTACTACTGGTCATCCAGGGAACGATCAAAGCGTTGACAGTTTGTGATATTACTCCCATGGAGAAAATTCCGCCAGGTGCACGTTGTATTAATTCCCAATGAAATTTCTGTGTATGATCAACACTCTGAAAGTGGACAGATTACAGAACGCCTCCAAATGTGGTTCGGAAACTACTACTGTCTTCCAGGTAACGATGAAAGCTTAGACAGGTTGAGACATTATTCCCATGGAGAAAATTCCGCATGGTGCCTGTTGTATTCAATCCATGTGCAATTTATGTGCTTTTATCAAATCTTTGCAGGTCCACAGGTTACAGACTGCCACCATATGTGCTTCGCAATCTATTACTGGTGTTCCAGGGAACGATCAAAGCGTAGACAGTTTGAGTCATTACTCCTATGGAGAAAAGTCCACATGGTGCCTGTTGTATTCAATAGCTATGCAATTTCTGTGTTTCATCAACACTGTGAATTTCCACAGATTACAGAATGTCCCCAGATGTGCTTGGGTAACTACTACTGGTCTTCCAGGTATCGATCAAAGCGTACGGCGTTTGAGACATTAATCATATTAAGAAAAGTCCACATGGTGAATGTTGTATTCAATCCCGATGCAAGTTTTGTGTTTTATCAACAGTCTGAAGGTCCACAGATTACAGAATGTCGTCAGATGTGCTTCAGAAGCTAGTCCTGGCCTTCCAGGGCACGATCAAATCGTTGACAGTTTGAGACATTACTCCCATGGAGAAAAGTCCGAATGGTGGCTGCTGTCTTCTTTCCCGATGCAATTTCTGTGTTCGATCAACCCTCTGGAGGTCCACATATTACAGAATTCCTCCAGATGTGTTTAGCAAATTTCTACTGGTCTTTCTCGGAACGATCAAAGCGTAGACACTTTGAGACATTACTCCAATGGAGAAAAGTCCGCATGGAGCCTGTTGTATTCAATCTCGCTGCAAATTCAGTGTTTCATCAACACTCTGAAGGTCCACAGATTACATAATGCCTCCAGATGAGCTTCCGAAACTACTACTGGTCTTCCAGGGAACGATCAAATCTTAGACAGTTTGAGACATTACTCCCTTTGAGAAAGGTCCGCATGGTGCCTGTTGTATTCAATCCCGGTGTAATTTCTGTGTTTTTATCAAAACTCTGAAGGTACACAGGTTACAGAATGGCTCCATATGTGCTTCGGAGACTACTACTGTTCTTCTAGGGTACGATTAAAGCGTAGACAGTTTGAGACATTACTCTCATGGAGAAAAGTCCGCATGGTGCCTGTTATATTCAATTACGATGCAATTTGTGTGTTTCATCAACAATCTGAAGGTCCACAGACAACAGAATGCCTCTAGATCTGCTTCGGAAACTATTACTTGTCTTCGAGGGAATGATCAAAGCGTAGACAGTTTGAGACATTACTCCCATGGAGAAAAGTTCGCATGGTGCCTGTTGTATTCAATCCCGATGCTATTTCTGTGTTACATCAACACTCTGAAGGTGCACAGATAACAGAATGCCTCCTGATGTGCTTCGGAAACTACTAATGGTCTTCCAGGAATTCATCAAGGCGTAGACAGTTTGAGACATTACTCCCACGGAGAAAAGTCCGCATGGTGCCTGTTGTACTCAATCTCGCTGCAAATTCAGTGTTTCATTAACACTCTGATCGTCCACAGATTACAGAATGCCTCCAGATTTGCTTCGGAAACTGCTACTTTTCTTCCAGGGAACGATCAAACCTAGACAGTTTGAGACATAACTCCCATGGAGAAAAGTCCGCATGGTGCCTGTTATCTTCTTTCCCGATGCAATTTCTGTGTGTCATCAACACTCTAAAGGTCCACATAATACAGAATGCCTACAGATGTGCTTCGGAAACTAATACTTGACTTCGAGGAATCTATGAAAGTTCGTAGATAGTTTGCGACATTTCTCCCATGGAGAAAAGTCCGCATGGTGACTGGTGTATTGAGTCCCGATGCAT
The DNA here is from genome assembly GCF_023897955.1 of Schistocerca gregaria. Lineage (NCBI taxonomy): Eukaryota > Metazoa > Arthropoda > Insecta > Orthoptera > Acrididae > Schistocerca > Schistocerca gregaria. The sequence goes on along the minus strand of NW_026061724.1, from coordinate 15,094,897 downwards.
TTTCTGTGTTTCATCAACACTCTGAAGGTCCACAGATACCAGAATGACTCCTGATGTGCTTCGGAAACTACTAATGGTCTTCCAGGAATCCATCAATTCGTAGACTGTTTGAGACATTACTCCCATGGAGAAAAGTCGGCATGGTGCCTGTTGTACTCAATCTCGCTGCAAATTCAGTGTTTCATTAACACTCTGAAGGTCCACAGATTACAGACTGCTTCCAGATGTGCTTCGAAAACTACTACTGGTCTTCCAGGAATCGATAAATGCATAGACAATTTGAGACGTTACTCCCATGGACAAAAGTCCGCATGGTGCCTGTTCTATTCAATCCCGATGCAAATTCAGTGTTTCATCAACACTCTGAACGTCCACATAATACAGAATGCCTCCAGATGTGCTTCGGAAACTAATACTTGACTTCGAGGAATCTATGAAAGTTCGTAGATAGTTTGCGACATTTCTGCCATGGAGAAAAGTCCGCATGGTGACTGGTGTATTGAGTCCCGATGCATTTTCTGTGTTTCATCAACACTCTGAAGGTCCACAGATAACAGAATGCCACCTGATGTGCTTCGGAAACTGCTAATGGTCTTCCAGGAATCCATCAAGGCGTAGACTGTTTGAGACATTATTCCCATGGAGAAAAGTCGGCATGGTGCCTGTTGTACTCAATCTCGCTGCAAATTCAGTGTTTCATTAACACTCTGAAGGTCCACAGATTACAGAATGCTTCCAGATGTGTTTCGAAAACTACTACTGGTCTTCCAGGAATCGATAAATGCATAGACAATTTGAGACATTACTCCCATGGACAAAAGTCCGCATGGTGCCTGTTCTATTCAATCCCGATGCAAATTCAGTGTTTCATCAACACTCTGAAGATCCACAGATTGCAGAATGCCTCCAGATGTGCTTCGGAAACTACTACTGGTCTTCCAGGAATCGATCAAAAGCGTAGACAGTTTGAGACATTACTCCCATAAAGAAAAGACCGCATGGTGACTGTTCTCTTCAATCACGATGCAATTTCTGTGTTTCATCAACACTCTGAAGCTCCACAGTTTACAGAATGCCTCCAGATGTGCTTCGAAATTTACTATTGGTCTTCCAGGGAACGATCAAACCGTAGAGAGATTGAGACATTACTTCCATTGCGAAAAGTCCGCATGGTGCCTGTTGTATTCAATCCTGTACACATTTCTGTGTTTCATCAACACTCTGAAGGTCCACAGATTACAGAATGCCTCCAGATGTGCTTCGGAAACTACTACTGTTTTTCCAGGAATCCTTAAAATCATAGACAGTTTGAGTCATTACTCCCATGGAGAAAAGTCCGCATGGTGCCTGTTCTATTCAATCACGATGCAATTTCTGTGTTTCATCAACACTCTGAAGTTCCACTGATTATAGAATGATACCAGATGTGCTTCGGAAACGACAACTGGTCTCCCAGGGAACGATCAAAGGGTATAAAGTTTGAGGCATTACTCGAATGGAGAGAAGTCCGCATGGTTCCTGTTGTATTAAATCTCGCTGCTAATTCAGTGTTTCATCAACACTCTGAAGGTCCACAGATTACAGAATGCCTCCAGATGTGCTCCGAAATCAACTATTGGTCTTCCAGGGAACGATCAAACCGTAGAGAGATTGAGACAATAGTTCCATGGAGAAAAGTCCGCATGGTGCCAGTTGTATTCAATCCAGTTTATATTTCTGTGTTTCTTCAAAACTCTGAAGGTCCACAGATAACAGAATGCCTACATATGTGCAGCGGAAGCCACTCTTGGTCTTACAGGGAGCGATCAAAGCTTAGACAGTTTGAGACATTGCTCTCACTGAGAAAACTCCTGATTGTTACAGAATGCCTCCATATGTGCTTCGGTAACTACTACTGGTGTTCCAGAGAACTACCGAAGCGTCGATGGTTTGAGACATTACTACCATGGTATCTATTGTATTCAATCCTGATGTAATATCTGTGGTTCATCAACACTCTGAAGTTCCACAGATTACAGAATGCTTCCAGATGTGCTTCGGAAACTATTACTTGCCTTCGATGAATCGATCAAAATTAGTAGAGAGTTTGAGACATTTCTCCCATGGAGAAAATTCCGCATGGTGACTGGTTTATTGAATCCCGATGCATTTTCTGTGTTTCATCAACACTCTGAAGGTCCACAGATTACAGAATGCCTCCAGATGTGCTTCGGAAACTACTACTGTTCTTCCAGGAATCCTTAAAATCATTGACAGTTTGAGACATTACTCCCATGGAGAAAAGTCCTCATGGTGCCTGTTGTATTCAATCTTGCTGCAAATTCAGTGTTTCATCAACACTCTGAAGGTCCACAGATTACAGGAAGCCTCCAGATGTGCTTCGGAAACTACTATTGGTCTTCCAGGGAACGATCAAAGCGTAGACAGTTCGAGACATTACTACCATGGAGAAAAGTCGGCATGGTGCCTGTTCTATTCGATCCCGATGCAATTTCTGTATTTCCTCAACACTCTGAAGGTCCATAGATAACAGAATGCCTCCATATGTGCATCTGTAACTACTACCGGTCTTCCAGGGAAAGATCCAAGGTTATACAGTTTGAGACAATACTCGCATGGAGAAAAGTCCGGATGGTGCCTATTGTATTCAGTCCTGATGCAATTTCTGTGTTTCAACAACACTCTGAACATCCACATATTACAAAATACCTCCAGATGTGCTTCGGAAATGTCTACTGGTCTTCCAGGGAACGATCAAAGCGTAGACAGTTTGAGACATTACTCCCATAGAGAAAAGTCCGTGTGGTGCCTGTTGTATTCAATCTCGCTGCAGATTCAGTGTTTCATCAACACTCTTAAGGTCCACAGATTACAGAATGCCTCCAGATGTGCTTCAGGAACTACTACTGGTTTTCGAGGGAACGATCAGACCGTAGACAGTTTGAGACATTCCTCCCATCGAGCAAAGTCCGTATGGTGCCTGTTGTATTCAATCCCGATGCAATTTCTGTGTTTCATCAAAGCTCTGAAGGTGCACAGATTACAGAATGACTCCAGATGTCCCTCAGCAACTTCTACTGGTCTTCCAGGGTACGAACAAAGCGTCGACAGTTTGAGACAATACTCCCATGGAGAAAAGTCCGCATGGTGCCTATTGTATTCAATCCCGATGCAAGTTCTGTGTTTCATCATTACTCTGAAGGTCCACATACTACAGAATTCCTCCAGATGTGCTTCGGTAATTACTACTGGTCTTCCAGGGAACGATCAAGGCGTAGACATTTTGAGACATTACTCCCATGGGGTAAAGTCCGCATGGTTCCTGTTGTATTCAATCTCGCTGCAAATTCCGTGTTTCATGAACACTCTGATGGTCCACAGATTACATAATGCCTCCATATGTGCTTCGGAAACTACTACTGGTCTTCCAGGAATCGATTAAATGTGTAGACAGTTTGAGACACTACTCCCATCGAGAAAAGACCGCATGGTGCCTGTTGTATTAAATCCCGATGCAATATCTGTATTTCATCAACACTCTGAAGGTCCACAGATTACAGAATGCCTCCAGACGTGCTTCGGAAACTACTACTGGTCTTCCAGACAACGATCAATGCGTATACAGTGTGAGACAATAATCCCATGGAGAAAAGTCCGCATGGTGGCTGGTGTCTTCGTTCCTGATGCAATTTCTGTGTTTCATCAACACTCTGAAGGTTCACAGATTACAGAATGCCTCCAGATGTGCTTCGGAAACTGCTACTGGTCTTCCAGGGAACGATCAAATAGTTGACAGTTTCAAACAGTACTGACATGGATAAAAGTCCGCATGGTGTCTGTTGTAATCAATACCGATGCAATTTCTGTGTTTCATCAACACTCTGAAGGTCCACAGATTACAGAATGCCTCCAGATATGCTTCGGAAACTACTACTGGTCTTCCAGGAATCGATCAAAAGCGTAGACAGACTGAGACATTACTCACATGGAGAAAAATTGCCATGGCGTCTGTTGTATTCAATTCAGATGCAATTTCTGTGTTTCATCAACACACTGAAGGTCCACAGATTACAGAATGCCTCCATATGTGCTTCGGAAACTACTACTGGTATTCCAGGAATCGATTAAAAGCGTAGATAGTTTGAGACACTACTCCCATCGAGAAAAGACCGCATGGTGCCTGTTGTATTAAATCCCGAAGCAATATCTGTATTTCATCAACACTCTGAAGGTCCACAGATTACAGAATGCCTCCAGACGTGCTTCGGAAACTACTACTGGTCTTCCAGACAACGATCAATGCGTATACAGTTTGAGACAATAATCCCATGGAGAAAAGTCCACATGGTGGCTGTTGTCTTCGTTCCTGATGCAATTTCTGTGTTTCATCAACACTCTGAAGGTCCACAGATTACAGAATGCCTACAGCTGTGCTTCGGAACCTACTACTGGTCTTCCAGGGAACGATCAAAGCTTATACAGCTTGAGACGTTTCTCACATGGAGAAAAGTCTGTATGATGATTGTTGAATTCAATCCAGAAGCAATTCCTGAATTTCTTTAACACTCTGAAGGTCCGAAGATTACAGAATGCCTCCAGATGTGCTTCGGAAACTACTACTTGTCTTCCAGGGAACGATCAATTCGTAGACTGTTTGAGACAGTACTGCCATGTAGAAAAATCCGCATGGAGACTGTTGTATTCCTTCCCGATTCAATTTCTGTGTTTCATCAACACTCTGAAGGTTCACAGATTACAGAATGCCTCCAGATGAGCTTCGGAAACTGCTACTGGTCTTCCAGGGAACGATCAAATAGTTGACAGTTTCAGACAGTACTGACATGGATAAAAGTCCGCATGGTGTCTGTTGTAATCAATACCGATGCAATTTCTGTGTTTCATCAACACTCTGAAGGTCCACAGATTACAGAATGCCTCCAGATGTGCTTCGGAAACTACTACTGGTCTTCCAGGTAACTATCAAAGCGTAGTCAGTTTGAGACATTACTCCCATAGAAGAAAGTCCGCATGGTGACTGTTGTATTCTATCCCGATGCAATTTCAGCGTTACATCAACACTCTTAAGGTCCGCAATTTACAGAATGAATACAGATGTGCTACAAAAACTACTATTGGCCTCCCAGGAATCGATCAAATCGTAGACAGTTTGAGACATCACGCCCATTTGGACAAGTCCACATGGTGCATGTTGCATTCAATCCTGATGCAATTTCTTTGTGTCAACAACACTCTGAAGGTCAACAGATTACAGAATGCCTCCTGATGTGCTTCGGAAACTACTACTGGTCTTCGAGGTATCGATCAAAACGTACACAGTTTGAGACATTACTCGCACGGAGAAATGTCCGCACGGTGCATGTTATATTCAATCCTGATGCAATCTCTGTGTTTCATCAACACTCTGAAGGTCCAGAGATTACAGAATGCGTCGCAGATGTTTTTCTGAAACTACCACTTGTCTTCCAGGGAACGACCAAAGCGGTGACAGTTTGAGATATTACTCCCATGGAGAAAAGACCGCATGGTGCCTGTTGTATTCAATCTCGATGCAATTTATGTGTTTCATCAATACTCTTTAGGGCCACAGAATACAGAACGCCTCCAGATGTGCTTCGGAAACTACTGCTGGCCTTCAAGGGAACGATCAAAGAGTAGTCAGCTTGAGACCTTACTCCCATGGAGAAAAATCCGCATAGTGCCTGTTGTATTCTATCCCAATGCAATTTCTGTGTTTCAACATCACTCTGAAGGTCCACAGATTACAGAATGCCTAAAGATATGCTTCGGAAACTACTACTGGTCTCCCAGGAATCGAACGATGCGTAGACAGGTTGAGACATTACGCCCATGGAGAAAAGCACTCATGGTGCCTGTTATATTCAATCCAAATGAATTTTCTGTGTTTCATCAACACTCTGAAGGTCCACAGATTACAGAATGCCTAGAGATGTGCTTCGGAAACTACTACTGGTCTATCAGGAATCCATCAAAGCGTACTCAGTTTGAGACATTACTCCCATGGAGAAAAGTCCGCATGGTGCCTGTTCTATTCAATCACGATGCAATTTCTGTGTTTCATCAACACTCTGAAGTTCCACTGATTATAGAATGATACCAGATGTGCTTCGGAAACGACTACTGGTCTCCCAGGGAACGATCAAAGGGTATAAAGTTTGAGGCATTACTCGCATGGAGAGAAGTCCGCATGGTTCCTGTTGTATTAAATCTCGCTGCTAATTCAGTGTTTCATCAACACTCTGAAGGTCCACAGATTACAGAATGCCTCCAGATGTGCTCCGAAATCAACTATTGGTCTTCCAGAGAACGATCAAACCGTAGAGAGATTGAGACAATAGTTCCATGGAGAAAAGTCCGCATGGTGCCAGTTGTATTCAATCCAGTTTATATTTCTGTGTTTCTTCAACACTTTGAAGGTCCACAGATAACAGAATGCCTCCATATGTGCAGCGGAAACCACTCTTGGTCTTACAGGGAGCGATCAAAGCTTAGACAGTTTGAGACATTGCTCTCACTGAGAAAACTCCTGATTGTTACAGAATGCCTCCATATGTGCTTCGGTAACTACTACTGGTGTTCCAGAGAACTACCGAAGCGTCGATGGTTTGAGACATTACTACCGTGGTTTCTATTGTATTCAATCCTGATGTAATATCTGTGGTTCATCAACACTCTGAAGTTCCACAGATTACAGAATGCTTCCAGATGTGCTTCGGAAACTATTACTTGCCTTCGATGAATCGATCAAAATTAGTAGAGAGTTTGAGACATTTCTCCCATGGAGAAAATTCCGCATGGTGACTGGTTTATTGAATCCCGATGCATTTTCTGTGTTTCATCAACACTCTGAAGGTCCACAGATTACAGAATGCCTCCATATGTGCTTCGGAAACTACTACTGTTCTTCCAGGAATCCTTAAAATCATAGACAGTTTGAGACATTACTCCCATGGAGAAAAGTCCTCATGGTGCCTGTTGTATTCAATCTTGCTGCAAATTCAGTGTTTCATCAACACTCTGACGGTCCACAGATTACAGGAAGCCTCCAGATGTGCTTCGGAAACTACTATTGGTCTTCCAGGGAACGATCAAAGCGTAGACAGTTCGAGACATTACTACCATGGAGAAAAGTCGGCATGGTGAATGTTCTATTCAATCCCGATGCAATTTCTGTATTTCCTCAACACTCTGAAGGTCCATAGATAACAGAATGCCTCCATATGTGCATCTGTAACTACTACCGGTCTTCCAGGGAAAGATCCAAGGTTATACAGTTTGAGACAATACTCGCATGGAGAAAAGTCCGCATGGTGCCTATTGTATTCAATCCTGATGCAATTTCTGTGTTTCAACAACACTCTGAACATCCACATATTACAAAATACCTCCAGATGTGCTTCGGAAATGTCTACTGGTCTTCAAGGGAACGATCAAAGCGTAGACAGTTTGAGACAATACTCCCATGGAGAAAAGTCCGCATGGTGCCTATTGTATTCAATCCCGATGCAAGTTCTGTGTTTCATCATCACTCTGAAGGTCCACATACTACAGAATTCCTCCAGATGTGCTTCGGTAATTACTACTGGTCTTCCAGGGAACGATCAAGGCGTAGACAGTTTGAGACATTACTCCCATGGGGTAAAGTCCGCATGGTTCCTGTTGTATTCAATCTCGCTGCAAATTCTGTGTTTCATGAACACTCTGATGGTCCACAGATTACATAATGCCTCCATATGTGCTTCGGAAACTACTACTGGTCTTCCAGGAATCGATTAAATGTGTAGACAGTTTGAGACACTACTCCCATCGAGAAAAGACCGCATGGTGCCTGTTGTATTAAATCCCGATGCAATATCTGTATTTCATCAACACTCTGAAGGTCCACAGATTACAGAATGCCTCCAGACGTGCTTCGGAAACTACTACTGGTCTTCCAGACAACGATCAATGCGTATACAGTTTGAGACAATAATCCCATGGAGAAAAGTCCACATGGTGGCTGTTGTCTTCGTTCCTGATGCAATTTCTGTGTTTCATCAACACTCTGAAGGTTCACAGATTACAGAATGCCTCCAGATGTGCTTCGGAAACTGCTACTGGTCTTCCAGGGAACGATCAAATAGTTGACAGTTTCAAACAGTACTGACATGGATAAAAGTCCGCATGGTGTCTGTTGTAATCAATACCGATGCAATTTCTGTGTTTCATCAACACTCTGAAGGTCCACAGATTACAGAATGCCTCCAGATATGCTTCGGAAACTACTACTGGTCTTCCAGGAATCGATCAAAAGCGTAGACAGACTGAGACATTGCTCACATGGAGAAAAATTGCCATAGCGTCTGTTGTATTCAATTCAGATGCAATTTCTGTGTTTCATCAACACACTGAAGGTCCACAGATTACAGAATGCCTCCAGATGTGCTTCGGAAACTACTACTGGTCTTCCAGGTAACTATCAAAGCGTAGTCAGTTTGAGACATTACTCCCATGGAGTAAAGTCCGCATGGTTCCTGTTGTATTAAATCTCGCTGCTAATTCAGTGTTTCATCAACACTCTGAAGGTCCACAGATTACAGAATGCCTCCAGATGTGCTTCGGAAACTACCACTGGCCTTCCATTAATCGATCAAAAGCGTAGACAGTTTCAGACACTACTCCCCTGGAGAAAAGTCCGCATGGTGCCTATTGTATTCAATCCTGATGCAAATTCTGTGTTTCAACAACACTCTGAAGTTCCACAGATTACAGAATGCCTCCAGATGAGCTTAGAAAACTGCTACTGGTCTCCCAGGAATCGATCAAAGTGTACACAGTTTGAGACATTACTCACATGGAGAAATGTCCGCATGGTGGCTGTTGTCTTCTTTCCCGGTGCAATTTCTGTGTTTCATCATCACTCTGAAGGTCCACATACTACAGAATTCCTCCAGATGTGCTTCGGAAATTACTACTGGTCTTCCAGGGAACAATCAAGGCGTAGACAGTTTGAGACATTACTCCCATGGGGTAAAGTCCGCTTGGTTCCTGTTGTATTCAATATCGCTGCAAATTCAGTGTTTCATGAACACTCTGATGGTCCACAAATTACATAATGCCTCCATATGTGCTTCGGAAACTACTACTGGTGTTCCAGGAATCGATTAAAAGCGTAGATAGTTTGAGACACTACTCCCATCGAGAAAAGACCGCATGGTGCCTGTTGTATTAAATCCCGAAGCAATATCTGTATTTCATCAACACTCTGAAGGTCCACAGATTACAGAATGCCTCCAGACGTGCTTCGGAAACTACTACTGGTCTTCCAGACAACGATCAATGCGTATACAGTTTGAGACAATAATCCCATGGAGAAAAGTCCACATGGTGGCTGTTGTCTTCGTTCCTGATGCAATTTCTGTGTTTCATGAACACTCTGAAGGTCCACAGATTACAGAATGCCTACAGCTGTGCTTCGGAACCTACTACTGGTCTTCCAGGGAACGATCAAAGCTTATACAGCTTGAGACGTTTCTCACATGGAGAAAAGTCTGTATGATGATTGTTGAATTCAATCCAGAAGCAATTCCTGAATTTCTTTAACACTCTGAAGGTCCGAAGATTACAGAATGCCTCCAGATGTGCTTCGGAAACTACTACTTGTCTTCCAGGGAACGATCAATTCGTAGACAGTTTGAGACAGTACTGCCATGTAGAAAAATCCGCATGGAGACTGTTGTATTCCTTCCCGATTCAATTTCTGTGTTTCATCAACACTCTGAAGGTTCACAGATTACAGAATGCCTCCAGATGAGCTTCGGAAACTGCTACTGGTCTTCCAGGGAACGATCAAATAGTTGACAGTTTCAGACAGTACTGACATGGATAAAAGTCCGCATGGTGTCTGTTGTAATCAATACCGATGCAATTTCTGTGTTTCATCAACACTCTGAAGGTCCACAGATTACAGAATGCCTCCAGATGTGCTTCGGAAACTACTACTGGTCTTCCAGGTAACTATCAAAGCGTAGTCAGTTTGAGACATTACTCCCATAGAAGAAAGTCCGCATGGTGACTGTTGTATTCTATCCCGATGCAATTTCGGCGTTACATCAACACTCTTAAGGTCCACAATTTACAGAATGAATACAGATGTGCTACAAAAACTACTATTGGCCTCCCAGGAATCGATCAAATCGTAGACAGTTTGAGACATCACGCCCATTTAGACAAGTCCACATGGTGCATGTTGCATTCAATCCTGATGCAATTTCTTTGTGTCAACAACACTCTGAAGGTCAACAGATTACAGAATGCCTCCTGATGTGCTTCGGAAACTACTACTGGTCTTCGAGGTATCGATCAAAACGTACACAGTTTGAGACATTACTCGCACGGACAAATGTCCGCACGGTGCATGTTATATTCAATCCTGATGCAATCTCTGTGTTTCATCAACACTCTGAAGGTCCAGAGATTACAGAATGTGTCGCAGATGTTTTTCTGAAACTACCACTTGTCTTCCAGGGAACGACCAAAGCGGTGACAGTTTGAGACATTACTCCCATGGAGAAAAGACCGCATGGTGCCTGTTGTATTCAATCTCGTTGCAATTTATGTGTTTCATCAATACTCTTTAGGGCCACAGAATACAGAACGCCTCCAGATGTGCTTCGGAAACTACTGCTGGCCTTCAAGGGAACGATCAAAGAGTAGTCAGCTTGAGACCTTACTCCCATGGAGAAAAATCCGCATGGTGCCTGTTGTATTCTATCCCAATGCAATTTCTGTGTTTCAACATCACTCTGAAGGTCCACAGATTACAGAATGCCTAAAGATATGCTTCGGAAACTACTACTGGTCTCCCAGGAATCGAACGATGCGTAGACATGTTGAGACATTACGCCCATGGAGAAAAGCACTCATGGTGCCTGTTGTATTCAATCCAAATGAATTTTCTGTGTTTCATCAACACTCTGAAGGTCCACAGATTACAGAATGCCTAGAGATGTGCTTTGGAAACTACTACTGGTCTTCCAGGAATCGATCAAAGCGTACTCAGTTTGAGTCATTACTCCCATGGAGAAAAGTCCGCATGGAGCCTGTTGTATTCACTCCAGATGCAATCTCGGTATTTCATCACCACTGTGAAGGTCCACAGACTACAGAATGCTTCCACATGTGCTTCGGAAACTACTACTGGTCTTCCAGGGATCGATCAAAGCGTTGACAGATTGAGACATTATGCCCATGGAAAAAAGGTCGCATAGTGTTTGTTGTATTCAATCCTGATTCAATTTCTGTGTTTCATCAACACTCTGAATTTCCACAGATTAAAGAAAGCCTCCAGATGTGTTTCGGAAACTATTACTTATCTTCCAGGGAACGATCAAAGCGTTGACAGTTTGAAACATTACTCCTATGGAGAAAAGTCTGCATGGTGCCTATTGTATTCAAGCATGATGCAATTTCTGTGTTTCATCCACACTCTGAAGGTCCAATGTTTACAGAATGGCACCAGATGTGCTTGGAAACTACTACTGGTCTCCAAGGAATCAATCAAAGCGTAGAGAGTTTGAGACATTACTCCCATTGAGAAAAGTCCCCATGGCGCCTGTTGTATTCTATCCCGATGCAATTTCTGTGTTTCATCAACACTCTGAAGGTCCACAGATTGCAGAATGACTCAAGATGAACTTCGAAAACTAATACTAATCTTCCAGGGATCGATCAAAACGCAGACAGATTGGGACAGTACTCGCATGGAGAAAAATCCCCGCTTGTTGCCTGTTATTTACAATCCCGATGCAATTTCTGTGTTTCATCATCACTCTGAAGGTCCACATATTACACAATTCCTCCATATGTGCTTCGGAAATTACTACTGGTCTTCCAGGGAACGATCAAATTGTAGACAGATTGAGACATTACTCCCATGGAGTAAAGTCCGCATGGTTCCTGTGTGTATTCAATCTCGCTGCTAATTCAGTGTTTCATCAACACTCTGAAGGTCCACAGATTACAGATTGCCTCCAGATGTGCTTCGGAAACTACCACTGGCCTTCCAGGAATCGATCAAAAGCGTAGACAGTTTCAGACATTACTCCCCTGGAGAAAAGTCCGCATGGTGGCTGTTGTCTTCGTTCCCGATGCAATTTCTGTGTTTCATCAGAATTCTGAAGGTCCACAGATTACAGAATGCCTCCTGATGTGCTTCGGAAGCTACTACTGGTCTTCGAGGAATCGATCAAAACGTACACAGTTTGAGACATTACTCGCATGGAGAAATGTCCGCATGGTGCCTGTTGTATTCAATCCTTGTGCAATTTCTGTGCTTTATCAACACTCTGAAATTCCACAGATTAGGCAATGCCTCGAGATGTGCTTCCGAAACTATTACTGGTCAGCAGGTAACCATCAAAGCGTAGACAGTTTGAGATATTACTCCCATGGAGTAAAGTCCGCATGGTGCTTTGGTATTCCTTCACGATGCAATTTCTGTGTTTCATCAAGAATCTGAAGGTCCACAGATTACAGAATGCCTCTAGATGTGCTTCGGAAACTGCTACTGGTCTTCCAGGGAACGACCAAAGCGTAGACAGTTTGAGACATTACGCCCATTGAGAAAAGCCCTCATGGTGCCTGTTGTATTCAATCGAAATGAATTTTCTGTGTTTCATCAAGACTCTAAAGGTCCACCGATTACAGAATGCCTCCAGATGTGCGTCGGAAACTACTACTGGTATTCCTGGAATCGATTAAAGCGTAGACAGTTTGAGACATTACTTCCTTGGAGAGAAGTCCGCACGGTTCCTGTTGCATTCAGTCCCGATGCAATTTCTGTGTTTTATCAACACTCTGAAGGTCCAATGATTACAGAATGCCTCCAGATGTTCATGGAAACTACTAATGGTCTTCGAGGAATCGATCAAAATTATTAGACACTTTGAGACATTTTTCCCATAGAGAAAAGTCCGCATTCTGCCTGTTCCATTCAATCCCGATGCAATTTCTTTGTTTCATCAATACCCTGAAGCTCCACAGATTACGGAACGCCTCCAAATGTGCTTCGGAAACTGCTACTGGTCTTGCAGGGAACCATCAAAGCGTTTACAGTTTGAGACTTTACTCCTATAGAGAAAAGTCCGCATGGTGCCTGTTGTATTCAATCCCGATGCAATTTCCGTGTTTCATCGACACTCCGAATTTCCACAGATTATAGAATGCCTCCAGATGTGCTTCGGAAAATACTACTTGTCTTCCAGGGAACGATCAAAGCTTAGACAGTTTAAGACATTACTCACATCGAGAAAAGTCTGCATTGTGCCTTTGTATTCAATCCCGATGCACTTTCTGTGTTTCGTCAACACTCTGAAGCTCCACAGATTAAAAAATGCCTCCAGATGTTCTTTGGAATCTACTACTTGTCTTCCAGGGATGGATCAAAGCGTAGACAGTTTGAGACATTACTCCCATGGAGAAAAGTGCGCATGGTGCCTGTTGTATTCAATCACGATGCGATTTCTGTGTTTCATCAACACTGTGAAGGTCCACAGATTATAGAATGCCTCCAGATGTACTTCGGAAACTACTACTGGTCTTCCAGGGAAAGATTAAAGCGTAGACAATTTGAGACATTACTCTCATGGAGAAAAGTCCTCCTGGTGTCTGTTGTATTCAATCCCGATGCAATTTCTGTGTTTCATCAACACTCTGAAAGTCCACAGATTACATAATGATTCCAGATGTACTTCAAAAACTACTACTGGTCTTAAAGCGAACGATCAAATCGTAGACAGTCTGTGACTTTACTCCCATGGAGAAAGTCCGCATGGTGCCTGTTGTATTTAATCCCGGTGCAATTTCTGTGTTTCATCAACACTCTGAATTTACACAGATTGGAGAATGAATCCTGATTAGTTTCGGAAACTGCTACTTGTCTTTCAGGGAACGATAAAAGCGTAGACAATTTGAGACATTACTCCCATGGAGAAAATTCCGCATGGTGCCTGTTGTATTCAATCCCGATGCAATTTCTGTGTTTCATCAACACTCTGAAACTCCACAGATTACGGAATGCCTCCAGCTGTGCTTCGGAAACTACTACTGGCCTTCCAGGGAACCATCAAAGCGTTTACAGTTTGAGACTTTACTCCTATGGAGAAAAGTCCGCATGGTGCCTGTTGTATTCAATCCTGATGCAATTTCTGTGTTTCATCGACACTCTGAATTTCCACAGATTATAGAATGCCTCCAGATGTGCTTCGGAAAGTACTACTTGTCTTCCAGGGAACGATCAAAGCGTAGTGAGTTTGAGACATTACTCCCCTGTAGAAAAGTCCGCATGGTGCCTGTTGTATTCAGTCCCGATGACATTTCTGTGTTTTATCAACACTCTGAAGGTCCAATGATTACAGAATGCCTCCAGATATTCATGGAAACTACTAATGGTCTTCGAGGTATCGATCAAATTTATTAGACACTTTGAGACATTTCTCCCACGGAGAAAAGTCCGCATGGTGCCTGTTGTACTCAATCTCGCTGCAAATTCAGTGTTTCATGAACACTCTGATCGTCCACAGATTACAGAATGCCTCCAGATTTGCTTCGGAAACTGCTACTTTTCTTCCAGGGAACGATCAAACCTAGACAGTTTGAGACATAACTCCCATGGAGAAAAGTCCGCATGGTGCCTGTTATCTTCTTTCCCGATGCAATTTCTGTGTGTCATCAACACTCTAAAGGTCCACATAATACAGAATGCCTCCAGATGTGCTTCGGAAACTAATACTTGACTTCGAGGAATCTATGAAAGTTCGTAGATAGTTTGCGACATTTCTCCCATGGAGAAAAGTCCGCATGGTGACTGGTGTATTGAGTCCCGATGCATTTTCTGTGTTTCATCAACACTCTGAAGGTCCACAGATACCAGAATGCCTCCTGATGTGCTTCGGAAACTACTAATGGTCTTCCAGGAATCCATCAGTTCGTAGACTGTTTGAGACATTACTCCCATGGAGAAAAGTCGGCATGGTGCCTGTTGTACTCAATCTCGCTGCAAATTCAGTGTTTCATTAACACTCTGAAGGTCCACAGATTACAGACTGCTTCCAGATGTGCTTCGAAAACTACTACTGGTCTTCCAGGAATCGATAAATGCATAGACAATTTGAGACGTTACTCCCATGGACAAAAGTCCGCATGGTGCCTGTTCTATTCAATCCCGATGCAAATTCAGTGTTTCATCAACACTCTGAACGTCCACATAATACAGAATGCCTCCAGATGTGCTTCGGAAACTAATACTTGACTTCGAGGAAACTATGAAAGTTCGTAGATAGTTTGCGACATTTCTGCCATGGAGAAAAGTCCGCATGGTGACTGGTGTATTGAGTCCCGATGCATTTTCTGTGTTTCATCAACACTCTGAAGGTCCACAGATAACAGAATGCCACCTGATGTGCTTCGGAAACTGCTAATGGTCTTACAGGAATCCATCAAGGCGTAGACTGTTTGAGACATTATTCCCATGGAGAAAAGTCGGCATGGTGCCTGTTGTACTCAATCTCGCTGCAAATTCAGTGTTTCATTAACACTCTGAAGGTCCACAGATTACAGAATGCTTCCAGATGTGTTTCGAAAACTACTACTGGTCTTCCAGGAATCGATAAATGCATAGACAATTTGAGACATTACTCCCATGGACAAAAGTCTGCATGGTGCCTGTTCTATTCAATCCAGATGCAAATTCAGTGTTTCATCAACACTCTGAAGATCCACAGATTGCAGAATGCCTCCAGATGTGCTTCGGAAACTACTACTGGTCTTCCAGGAATCGATCAAAAGCGTAGACAGTTTGAGACATTACTCCCATAAAGAAAAGACCCCATGGTGACTGTTCTCTTCAATCACGATGCGATTTCTGTGTTTCATCATCACTCTGAAGGTCCACAGATTACAGAATGCCTCCATATGTGCTTCGGAAATTACTACTGGTCTTCCACGGAACGATCAAATCGTAGACACTTTGAGACATTACTCCCATGGAGTAAGTCCGCATGGTGCCTGTTGTATTAAATGTAGCTGCAAATTCAGTGTTTCATCAACACTCTGAAGGTCCACAGATTACAGAATGCCTTGAGATGTGCTTCTGAAACTACTACTATGCCTCCAGGAATCGATCAAAAACTTAGACAGTTTGAGACATTACTCCCATGGAAAAAGGCCGCATGGTGCCTGCTCTATTCAATCCCGATGCAATTTCTGTGTTTCATCAACACTCTGAAGCTCCACAGTTTACAGAATGCCTCCAGATGTGCTTCGAAATTTACTATTGGTCTTCCAGGGAACGATCAAACCGTAGAGAGATTGAGACATTACTTCCATTGCGAAAAGTCCGCATGGTGCCTGTTGTATTCAATCCTGTACACATTTCTGTGTTTCATCAACACTCTGAAGGTCCACAGATTACAGAATGCCTCCAGATGTGCTTCGGAAACTACTACTGTTCTTCCAGGAATCCTTAAAATCATAGACAGTTTGAGACATTACTCCCATGGAGAAAAGTCCGCATGCTGCCTGTTGTACTCAATCTCGCTGCAAATTCAGTGTTTCATTAACACTCTGAAGATCCGCAGATTACAGAATGCCTCCAGATATGCTTCGGATACTACTACTGGGTTTCCAGGAATCGATAAATGCATAGACAGTTTGTGACATTACTCCCATGGACAAAAGTCGGCATGGTGCCTGTTCTAATCAATCCCGATGCAATTTATGTGTTTCATCAACACTCTGAAGGTCCACAGGTTACAGAATGCCTCCAGATGTGCTTCGGAAACTACTATTGGTTTTCCAGGGAAAGATCGAAGCGTAGACAGTTTGAGACATTACTCCCATGGAGAAAAGTCCGCATGGTGCCTGTTCTATTCAATCACGATGCAATTTCTGTGTTTCATCAACACTCTGAAGATCCACTGATTATAGAATGATACCAGATGTGCTTCGGGAACGACTACTGGTCTCCCAGGGAACGATCAAAGGGTATAAAGTTTGAGGCATTACTCGCATGGAGAGAAGTCCGCATGGTTCCTGTTGTATTAAATCTCGCTGCTAATTCAGTGTTTCATCAACACTCTGAAGGTCCACAGTTTACAGAATGCCTCCAGATGTGCTCCGAAATCAACTATTGGTCTTCCAGGGAACGATCAAACCGTAGAGAGATTGAGACAATAGTTCCATGGAGAAAAGTCCGTATGGTGCCAGTTGTATTCAATCCAGTTTATATTTCTGTGTTTCATCAACACTCTGAAGGTCCACAGATTACAGAATGCCTCCAGATGTGCTTCGGAAACTACTACTGTTCTTCCAGGAATCCTTAAAATCATTGACAGTTTGAGACATTACTCCCATGGAGAAAAGTCCTCATGGTGCCTGTTGTATTCAATCTTGCTGCAAATTCAGTGTTTCATCAACACTCTGAAGGTCCACAGATTACAGGAAACCTCCAGATGTGCTTCGGAAACTACTATTGGTCTTCCAGGGAACGATCAAAGCGTAGACAGTTCGAGACATTACTACCATGGAGAAAAGTCGGCATGGTGCCTGTTCTATTCAATCCCGATGCAATTTCTGTATTTCCTCAACACTCTGAAGGTCCATAGATAACAGAATGCCTCCATATGTGCATCTCTAACTACTACCGGTCTTCCAGGGAAAGATCCAAGGTTATACAGTTTGAGACAATACTCGCATGGAGAAAAGTCCGCATGGTGCCTATTGTATTCAATCCTGATGCAATTTCTGTGTTTCAACAACACTCTGAACATCCACATATTACAAAATACCTCCAGATGTGCTTCGGAAATGTCTACTGGTCTTCCAGGGAACGATCAAAGCGTAGACAGTTTGAGACATTACTCCCATAGAGAAAAGTCCGTGTGGTGCCTGTTGTATTCAATCTCGTTGCAGATTCAGTGTTTCATCAACACTCTTAAGGTCCACAGATTACAGAATGCCTCCAGATGTGCTTCAGGAACTACTACTGGTTTTCGAGGGAACGATCAGACCGTAGACAGTTTGAGACATTCCTCCCATCGAGCAAAGTCCGTATGGTGCCTGTTGTATTCAATCCCGATGCAATTTCTGTGTTTCATCAAAGCTCTGAAGGTGCACAGATTACAGAATGACTCCAGATGTCCCTCAGCAACTTCTACTGGTCTTCCAGGGTACGAACAAAGCGTCGACAGTTTGAGACAATACTCCCATGGAGTAAAGTCCGCATGGTGCCTATTGTATTCAATCCCGATGCAAGTTCTGTGTTTCATCATCACTCTGAAGGTCCACATACTACAGAAATCCTCCAGATGTGCTTCGGTAATTACTACTGGTCTTCCAGGGAACGATCAAGGCGTAGACAGTTTGAGACATTACTCCCATGGGGTAAAGTCCGCATGGTTCCTGTTGTATTCAATCTCGCTGCAAATTCCGTGTTTCATGAACACTCTGATGGTCCACAGATTACATAATGCCTCCATATGTGCTTCGGAAACTACTACTGGTCTTCCAGGAATCGATTAAAAGTGTAGACAGTTTGAGACACTACTCCCATCGAGAAAAGACTGCATGGTGCCTGTTGTATTAAATCCCGATGCAATATCTGTATTTCATCAACACTCTGAAGGTCCACAGATTACAGAATGCCTCCAGACGTGCTTCGGAAACTACTACTGGTCTTCCAGACAACGATCAATGCGTATACAGTTTGAGACAATAATCCCATGGAGAAAAGTCCACATGGTGGCTGTTGTCTTCGTTCCTGATGCAATTTCTGTGTTTCATCAACACTCTGAAGGTTCACAGATTACAGAATGCCTCCAGATGTGCTTCGGAAACTGCTACTGGTCTTCCAGGGAACGATCAAATAGTTGACAGTTTCAAACAGTACTGACATGGATAAAAGTCCGCATGGTGTCTGTTGTAATCAATACCGATGCAATTTCTGTGTTTCATCAACACTCTGAAGGTCCACAGATTACAGAATGCCTCCAGATATGCTTCGGAAACTACTACTGGTCTTCCAGGAATCGATCAAAAGCGTAGACAGACTGAGACATTACTCACATGGAGAAAAATTGCCATGGCGTCTGTTGTATTCAATTCAGATGCAATTTCTATGTTTCATCAACACACTGAAGGTCCACAGATTACAGAATGCCTCCAGATGTCCTTCGGAAACTACTACTGGTCTTCCAGGTAACTATCAAAGCGTAGTCAGTTTGAGACATTACTCCCATGGAGTAAAGTCCGCATGGTTCCTGTTGTATTAAATCTCGCTGCTAATTCAGTGTTTCATCAACACTCTGAAGGTCCACAGATTACAGAATGCCTCCAGATGTGCTTCGGAAACTACCACTGGCCTTCCATTAATCGATCAAAAGCGTAGACAGTTTCAGACATTACTCCCCTGGAGAAAAGTCCGCATGGTGCCTATTGTATTCAATCCTGATGCAATTTCTGTGTTTCAACAACACTCTGAAGTTCCACAGATTACAGAATGCCTCCAGATGAGCTTAGAAAACTGCTACTGGTCTTCCAGGAATCGATCAACGCGTACTCAGTTTGAGACATTACTCCCATGGAGAAAAGTCCACATGATGCCTGTTGAATTCAATCCCGATACAATTTCTGTATTTTATCAACACTCTGAAGGTCCACAGATTACAGAATTTCTCCAGATGTGCTTCGGAAACTACTACTGGTCTTCCAGGGAACGATTAAATCGGAGATAGTTTGAGATATTACTCCCATGGAGAAAAAACATAATGGTGACTGTTGTATTCAATCACGATGGAATGTCTGTGTTTCATCAACACTCGGAAGGTCTACAGATTACCGAATGCCTCCAGATGTACTTCGGAAACTACCACTGGTCTTCCAGGGAAAGATTAAAGCCTAGACAATTTGAGACATTACTCTCATGGAGAAAAGTCCGCATGGTGCCTGTTGTATACAATCCCGATGCAATTTCTGTGTTTCATCAACACTCTGAAGGACCACAGATTACAGAAAGCCTCCAGATGTGCTTCGGAAACTCTTACTGGACTTCCACTGAACGATCGAAGCGTAGACAGTTTGAGACATTACTACCATGGAGAAAAATCCGCATGGTGACTGTTGTATTCTATCCCGATGCAATTTCTGTGTTTCATCAAGACTCTAAAGGTCCACCGATTACTGAATGCCTCCAGATGTGCGTCGGAAACTACTTCTGGTGTTCCTGGAAGCGATTAAAGCGTACACAGTTTGAGACATTAGTCCCATGGAGAAAAGTCCGCACGGTGTCTGTTGTATTCAATCCCGATGCACTTTCTGTGTTTCATCAACACTCTGAAGCTCCACAGATTACGGAATGCCTCCAGCTGTGCTTCGGAAACTACTACTGGCCTTCCAGGGAACGATTAAAGCGTAGACAGTTTGAGACATTACTTCCTTGGAGAAAAGTCCCCACGGTGCCTGTTGTATTCAGTCCCGATGCAATTTCTGTGTTTTATCAACACTCTGAAGGTCCAATGACTACAGAATGCCTCCAGATGTTCATGGAAACTACTAATGGTCTTCGAGGAATCGATCAAAATTATTAGACACTTTGAGACATTTCTCCCATGGAGAAAAGTCCGCATTCTGCCTGTTCTATTCAATCCCGATGCAATTTCTTTGTTTTATCAACACTCTGAAGCTCCACAGATTACGGAACGCCTCCAAATGTGCTTCGGAAACTGCTACTGGTCTTCCAGGGAACCATCAAAGCGTTTACAGTTTGAGACTTTACTCCTATGGAGAAAAGTCCGCATGGTGCCTGTTGTACTCAATCCCGATGCAATTTCTGTGTTTCATCGACACTCTGAATTTCCACAGATTATAGGATGCCTCCAGATGTGCTTCGGAAAGTACTACTTGTCTTCCAGGGAACGATCAAAGCGTAGACAGTTTAAGACATTACTCACGTCGAGAAAAGTCCGCATTGTGCCTTTGTATTCAATCCCGATGCATTTTCTGTGTTTCGTCAACACCCTGAAGCTCCACAGATTAAAAAATGCCTCCAGATGTTCCTCGGAAACTACTACTTGTCTTCTAGGGAAAGATTAAAGCGTAGACAATTTGAGACATTACTCTCATGGAGAAAAGTCCGCATGGTGTCTGTTGTATTCAATCCCATTGCAATTTCTGTCTTTCATCAACACTCGGAAGGTCCACAGATTACGTAATGCCTCCAGATGTGCTTCGGAAACTACTACTGGTCTTCCAGGGAATGATTAAGGCGTAGACAGTTTGAGACATTACTCCCACGGAGAATAGTCCATCTGGTGCCTGTTGTATTCAATCCCGGTGCAATTTTTGTGTTACATCAACACTCTGAAGCTCCACAGATTACGGAAGGAATCCAGATGTGCTTCTTAATCGACTACTTGTCTTCCAGGTAACGATCAAAATTTAGACAGTTTGAGACATTACTCCCATGGAGAAAGTCCCCATGGTGCCTGTTGTATTCAATCGAAATGAATTTTCTGTGTTTCATCAACACTCTGAAGGTCCACAGATTACAGAATGCCTCCAGATGTGCTTCGGAAACTACTACTGGTCTTCCAGGAATCGATCAACGCGTACTCAGTTTGAGACATTACTCCCATGGAGAAAAGTCCACATGATGCCTGTTGAATTCAATCCCGATACAATTTCTGTATTTTATCAACACTCTGAAGGTCCACAGATTACAGAATTTCTCCAGATGTGCTTCGGAAACTACTACTGGTCTTCCAGGGAACGATTAAATCGGAGATAGTTTGAGATATTACTCCCATGGAGAAAAAACATAATGGTGACTGTTGTATTCAATCACGATGGAATGTCTGTGTTTCATCAACACTCGGAAGGTCTACAGATTACCGAATGCCTCCAGATGTACTTCGGAAACTACCACTGGTCTTCCAGGGAAAGATTAAAGCCTAGACAATTTGAGACATTACTCTCATGGAGAAAAGTCCGCATGGTGTCTGTTGTATACAATCCCGATGCAATTTCTGTGTTTCATCAACACTCTGAAGGACCACAGATTACAGAAAGCCTCCAGATGTGCTTCGGAAACTCTTACTGGACTTCCACTGAACGATCGAAGCGTAGACAGTTTGAGACATTACTACCATGGAGAAAAATCCGCATGGTGACTGTTGTATTCTATCCCGATGCAATTTCTGTGTTTCATCAAGACTCTAAAGGTCCACCGATTACTGAATGCCTCTAGATGTGCGTCGGAAACTACTTCTGGTGTTCCTGGAAGCGATTAAAGCGTACACAGTTTGAGACATTAGTCCCATGGAGAAAAGTCCGCACGGTGTCTGTTGTATTCAATCCCGATGCACTTTCTGTGTTTCATCAACACTCTGAAGCTCCACAGATTACGGAATGCCTCCAGCTGTGCTTCGGAAACTACTACTGGCCTTCCAGGGAACGATTAAAGCGTAGACAGTTTGAGACATTACTTCCTTGGAGAAAAGTCCCCACGGTGCCTGTTGTATTCAGTCCCGATGCAATTTCTGTGTTTTATCAACACTCTGAAGGTCCAATGACTACAGAATGCCTCCAGATGTTCATGGAAACTACTAATGGTCTTCGAGGAATCGATCAAAATTATTAGACACTTTGAGACATTTCTCCCATGGAGAAAAGTCCGCATTCTGCCTGTTCTATTCAATCCCGATGCAATTTCTTTGTTTTATCAACACTCTGAAGCTCCACAGATTACGGAACGCCTCCAAATGTGCTTCGGAAACTGCTACTGGTCTTCCAGGGAACCATCAAAGCGTTTACAGTTTGAGACTTTACTCCTATGGAGAAAAGTCCGCATGGTGCCTGTTGTACTCAATCCCGATGCAATTTCTGTGTTTCATCGACACTCTGAATTTCCACAGATTATAGGATGCCTCCAGATGTGCTTCGGAAAGTACTGCTTGTCTTCCAGGGAACGATCAAAGCGTAGACAGTTTAAGACATTACTCACGTCGAGAAAAGTCCGCATTGTGCCTTTGTATTCAATCCCGATGCATTTTCTGTGTTTCGTCAACACCCTGAAGCTCCACAGATTAAAAAATGCCTCCAGATGTTCCTCGGAAACTACTACTTGTCTTCTAGGGAAAGATTAAAGCGTAGACAATTTGAGACATTACTCTCATGGAGAAATGTCCGCATGGTGTCTGTTGTATTCAATCCCGTTGCAATTTCTGTCTTTCATCAACACTCGGAAGGTCCACAGATTACGTAATGCCTCCAGATGTGCTTCGGAAACTACTACTGGTCTTCCAGGGAATGATTAAGGCGTAGACAGTTTGAGACATTACTCCCACGGAGAATAGTCCATCTGGTGCCTGTTGTATTCAATCCCGGTGCAATTTTTGTGTTACATCAACACTCTGAAGCTCCACAGATTACGGAAGGAATCCAGATGTGCTTCTTAATCGACTACTTGTCTTCCAGGTAACGATCAAAATTTAGACAGTTTGAGACATTACTCCCATGGAGAAAGTCCCCATGGTGCCTGTTGTATTCAATCCCGATGCAATTTCTGTGTTTCTTCAAAATTCTGAAGGACTACAGATTACAGAATGCCTCCAGATGTGCTTCGGAAACTCTTACTGGACATCCACTGAACGTTCGAAGCGTAGACAGTTTGAGACATTACACCCATGGAGAAAAGTCCGCATGGTGCCTGTTGTATTCCATCCCGATGCACTTTCTGTGTTTCATCAAGACTCTAAAGGTCCACCGATTACAGAATGCCTCCAGATGTGCGTCAGAAACTACTACTGGTATTCCTGGAATCGATTAAAGCGTAGACAGTTTGAGACATTACTTCCTTGGAGAGAAGTCCGCACGGTGCCTGTTGCATTCAGTCCCGATGCAATTTCTGTGTTTTATCAACACTCTGAAGGTCCAATGATTACAGAATGCCTCCAGATGTTCATGGAAACTACTAATGGTCTTCGAGGAATCGATCAAAATTATTAGACACTTTGAGACATTTTTCCCATAGAGAAAAGTCCGCATTCTGCCTGTTCCATTCAATCCCGATGCAATTTCTTTGTTTCATCAATACTCTGAAGCTCCACAGATTACGGAACGCCTCCAAATGTGCTTCGGAAACTGCTACTGGTCTTGCAGGGAACCATCAAAGCGTTTACAGTTTGAGACTTTACTCCTATAGAGAAAAGTCCGCATGGTGCCTGTTGTATTCAATCCCGATGCAATTTCCGTGTTTCATCGACACTCCGAATTTCCACAGATTATAGAATGCCTCCAGATGTGCTTCGGAAAATACTACTTGTCTTCCAGGGAACGATCAAAGCTTAGACAGTTTAAGACATTACTCACATCGAGAAAAGTCTGCATTGTGCCTTTGTATTCAATCCCGATGCACTTTCTGTGTTTCGTCAACACTCTGAAGCTCCACAGATTAAAAAATGCCTCCAGATGTTCTTCGGAATCTACTACTTGTCTTCCAGGGATGGATCAAAGCGTAGACAGTTTGAGACATTACTCCCATGGAGAAAAGTGCGCATGGTGCCTGTTGTATTCAATCACGATGCGATTTCTGTGTTTCATCAACACTGTGAAGGTCCACAGATTATAGAATGCCTCCAGATGTACTTCGGAAACTACTACTGGTCTTCCAGGGAAAGATTAAAGCGTAGACAATTTGAGACATTACTCTCATGGAGAAAAGTCCTCCTGGTGTCTGTTGTATTCAATCCCGATGCAATTTCTGTGTTTCATCAACACTCTGAAAGTCCACAGATTACATAATGATTCCAGATGTACTTCAAAAACTACTACTGGTCTTAAAGCGAACGATCAAATCGTAGACAGTTTGTGACTTTACTCCCATGGAGAAAGTCCGCATGGTGCCTGTTGTATTCAATCCCGATGCAATTTCTGTGTTTCATCAACACTCTGAAACTCCACAGATTACGGAATGCCTCCAGCTGTGCTTCGGAAACTACTACTGGCCTTCCAGGGAACCATCAAAGCGTTTACAGTTTGAGACTTTACTCCTATGGAGAAAAGTCCGCATGGTGCCTGTTGTATTCAATCCTGATGCAATTTCTGTGTTTCATCGACACTCTGAATTTCCACAGATTATAGAATGCCTCCAGATGTGCTTCGGAAGGTACTACTTGTCTTCCAGGGAACGATCAAAGCGTAGACAGTTTGAGACATTACTCCCCTGGAGAAAAGTCCGCATGGTGCCTGTTGTATTCAGTCCCGATGACATTTCTGTGTTTTATCAACACTCTGAAGGTCCAAAGATTACAGAATGCCTCCAGATATTCATGGAAACTACTAATGGTCTTCGAGGTATCGATCAAATTTATTAGACACTTTGAGACATTTCTCCCACGGAGAAAAGTCCGCATGGTGCCTGTTGTACTCAATCTCGCTGCAAATTCAGTGTTTCATGAACACTCTGATCGTCCACAGATTACAGAATGCCTCCAGATTTGCTTCGGAAACTGCTACTTTTCTTCCAGGGAACGATCAAACCTAGACAGTTTGAGACATAACTCCCATGGAGAAAAGTCCGCATGGTGCCTGTTATCTTCTTTCCCGATGCAATTTCTGTGTGTCATCAACACTCTAAAGGTCCACATAATACAGAATGCCTCCAGATGTGCTTCGGAAACTAATACTTGACTTCGAGGAATCTATGAAAGTTCGTAGATAGTTTGCGACATTTCTCCCATGGAGAAAAGTCCGCATGGTGACTGGTGTATTGAGTCCCGATGCATTTTCTGTGTTTCATCAACACTCTGAAGGTCCACAGATACCAGAATGCCTCCTGATGTGCTTCGGAAACTACTAATGGTCTTCCAGGAATCCATCAGTTCGTAGACTGTTTGAGACATTATTCCCATGGAGAAAAGTCGGCATGGTGCCTGTTGTACTCAATCTCGCTGCAAATTCAGTGTTTCATTAACACTCTGAAGGTCCACAGATTACAGACTGCTTCCAGATGTGCTTCGAAAACTACTACTGGTCTTCCAGGAATCGATAAATGCATAGACAATTTGAGACGTTACTCCCATGGACAAAAGTCCGCATGGTGCCTGTTCTATTCAATCCCGATGCAAATTCAGTGTTTCATCAACACTCTGAACGTCCACATAATACAGAATGCCTCCAGATGTGCTTCGGAAACTAATACTTGACTTCGAGGAATCTATGAAAGTTCGTAGATAGTTTGCGACATTTCTGCCATGGAGAAAAGTCCGCATGGTGACTGGCGTATTGAGTCCCGATGCATTTTCTGTGTTTCATCAACACTCTGAAGGTCCACAGATAACAGAATGCCACCTGATGTGCTTCGGAAACTGCTAATGGTCTTCCAGGAATCCATCAAGGCGTAGACTGTTTGAGACATTATTCCCATGGAGAAAAGTCGGCATGGTGCCTGTTGTACTCAATCTCGCTGCAAATTCAGTGTTTCATTAACACTCTGAAGGTCCACAGATTACAGAATGCTTCCAGATGTGTTTCGAAAACTACTACTGGTCTTCCAGGAATCGATAAATGCATAGACAATTTGAGACATTACTCCCATGGACAAAGGTCCGCATGGTGCCTGTTCTATTCAGTCCAGATGAAAATTCAGTGTTTCATCAACACTCTGAAGATCCACAGATTGCAGAATGCCTCCAGATGTGCTTCGGAAACTACTACTGGTCTTCCAGGAATCGATCAAAAGCGTAGACAGTTTGAGACATTACTCCCATAAAGAAAAGACCCCATGGTGACTGTTCTCTTCAATCACGATGCGATTTCTGTGTTTCATCATCACTCTGAAGGTCCACAGATTACAGAATGCCTCCATATGTGCTTCGGAAATTACTACTGGTCTTCCACGGAACGATCAAATCGTAGACACTTTGAGACATTACTCCCATGGAGTAAGTCCGCATGGTGCCTGTTGTATTAAATGTAGCTGCAAATTCAGTGTTTCATCAACACTCTGAAGGTCCACAGATTACAGAATGCCTTGAGATGTGCTTCTGAAACTACTACTATGCCTCCAGGAATCGATCAAAAACTTAGACAGTTTGAGACATTACTCCCATGGAAAAAGGCCGCATGGTGCCTGCTCTATTCAATCCCGATGCAATTTCTGTGTTTCATCAACACTCTGAAGCTCCACAGTTTACAGAATGCCTCCTGATGTGCTTCGAAATTTACTATTGGTCTTCCAGGGAACGATCAAACCGTAGAGAGATTGAGACATTACTTCCATTGCGAAAAGTCCGCATGGTGCCTGTTGTATTCAATCCTGTACACATTTCTGTGTTTCATCAACACTCTGAAGGTCCACAGATTACAGAATGCCTCCAGATGTGCTTCGGAAACTACTACTGTTCTTCCAGGAATCCTTAAAATCATAGACAGTTTGAGACATTACTCCCATGGAGAAAAGTCCGCATGCTGCCTGTTGTACTCAATCTCGCTGCAAATTCAGTGTTTCATTAACACTCTGAAGATCCGCAGATTACAGAATGCCTCCAGAAATGCTTCGGATACTACTACTGGGTTTCCAGGAATCGATAAATGCATAGACAGTTTGTGACATTACTCCCGTGGACAAAAGTCGGCATGGTGCCTGTTCTAATCAATCCCGATGCAATTTATGTGTTTCATCAACACTCTGAAGGTCCACAGGTTACAGAATGCCTCCAGATGTGCTTCGGAAACTACTATTGGTTTTCCAGGGAAAGATCAAAGCGTAGACAGTTTGAGACATTACTCCCATGGAGAAAAGTCCGCATGGTGCCTGTTCTATTCAATCACGATGCAATTTCTGTGTTTCATCAACACTCTGAAGTTCCACTGATTATAGAATGATACCAGATGTGCTTCGGAAACGACTACTGGTCTCCCAGGGAACGATCAAAGGGTATAAAGTTTGAGGCATTACTCGCATGGAGAGACGTCCGCATGGTTCCTGTTGTATTAAATCTCGCTGCTAATTCAGTGTTTCATCAACACTCTGAAGGTCCACAGTTTACAGAATGCCTCCAGATGTGCTCCGAAATCAACTATTGGTCTTCCAGGGAACGATCAAACCGTAGAGAGATTGAGACAATAGTTCCATGGAGAAAAGTCCGCATGGTGCCAGTTGTATTCAATCCAGTTTATATTTCTGTGTTTCATCAACACTCTGAAGGTCCACAGATTACAGAATGCCTCCAGATGTGCTTCGGAAACTACTACTGTTCTTCCAGGAATCCTTAAAATCATTGACAGTTTGAGACATTACTCCCATGGAGAAAAGTCCTCATGGTGCCTGTTGTATTCAATCTTGCTGCAAATTCAGTGTTTCATCAACACTCTGAAGGTCCACAGATTACAGGAAGCCTCCAGATGTGCTTCGGAAACTACTATTGGTCTTCCAGGGAACGATCAAAGCGTAGACAGTTCGAGACATTACTACCATGGAGAAAAGTCGGCATGGTGCCTGTTCTATTCAATCCCGATGCAATTTCTGTATTTCCTCAACACTCTGAAGGTCCATAGATAACAGAATGCCTCCATATGTGCATCTCTAACTACTACCGGTCTTCCAGGGAAAGATCCAAGGTTATACAGTTTGAGACAATACTCGCATGGAGAAAAGTCCGCATGGTGCCTATTGTATTCAATCCTGATGCAATTTCTGTGTTTCAACAACACTCTGAACATCCACATATTACAAAATACCTCCAGATGTGCTTCGGAAATGTCTACTGGTCTTCCAGGGAACGATCAAAGCGTAGACAGTTTGAGACATTACTCCCATAGAGAAAAGTCCGTGTGGTGCCTGTTGTATTCAATCTCGTTGCAGATTCAGTGTTTCATCAACACTCTTAAGGTCCACAGATTACAGAATGCCTCCAGATGTGCTTCAGGAACTACTACTGGTTTTCGAGGGAACGATCAGACCGTAGACAGTTTGAGACATTCCTCCCATCGAGCAAAGTCCGTATGGTGCCTGTTGTATTCAATCCCGATGCAATTTCTGTGTTTCATCAAAGCTCTGAAGGTGCACAGATTACAGAATGACTCCAGATGTCCCTCAGCAACTTCTACTGGTCTTCCAGGGTACGAACAAAGCGTCGACAGTTTGAGACAATACTCCCATGGAGTAAAGTCCGCATGGTGCCTATTGTATTCAATCCCGATGCAAGTTCTGTGTTTCATCATCACTCTGAAGGTCCACATACTACAGAATTCCTCCAGATGTGCTTCGGTAATTACTACTGGTCTTCCAGGGAACGATCAAGGCGTAGACAGTTTGAGACATTACTCCCATGGGGTAAAGTCCGCATGGTTCCTGTTGTATTCAATCTCGCTGCTAATTCCGTGTTTCATGAACACTCTGATGGTCCACAGATTACATAATGCCTCCATATGTGCTTCGGAAACTACTACTGGTCTTCCAGGAATCGATTAGAAGTGTAGACAGTTTGAGACACTACTCCCATCGAGAAAAGACTGCATGGTGCCTGTTGTATTAAATCCCGATGCAATATCTGTATTTCATCAACACTCTGAAGGTCCACAGATTACAGAATGCCTCCAGACGTGCTTCGGAAACTACTACTGGTCTTCCAGACAACGATCAATGCGTATACAGTTTGAGACAATAATCCCATGGAGAAAAGTCCGCATGGTGGCTGGTGTCTTCGTTCCTGATGCAATTTCTGTGTTTCATCAACACTCTGAAGGTTCACAGATTACAGAATGCCTCCAGATGTGCTTCGGAAACTGCTACTGGTCTTCCAGGGAACGATCAAATAGTTGACAGTTTCAAACAGTACTGACATGGATAAAAGTCCGCATGGTGTCTGTTGTAATCAATACCGATGCAATTTCTGTGTTTCATCAACACTCTGAAGGTCCACAGATTACAGAATGCCTCCAGATATGCTTCGGAAACTACTACTGGTCTTCCAGGAATCGATCAAAAGCGTAGACAGACTGAGACATTACTCACATGGAGAAAAATTGCCATGGCGTCTGTTGTATTCAATTCAGATGCAATTTCTGTGTTTCATCAACACACTGAAGGTCCACAGATTACAGAATGCCTCCAGATGTGCTTCGGAAACTACTACTGGTCTTCCAGGTAACTATCAAAGCGTAGTCAGTTTGAGACATTACTCCCATGGAGTAAAGTCCGCATGGTTCCTGTTGTATTAAATCTCGCTGCTAATTCAGTGTTTCATCAACACTCTGAAGGTCCACAGATTACAGAATGCCTCCAGATGTGCTTCGGAAACTACCACTGGCCTTCCATTAATCGATCAAAAGCGTAGACAGTTTCAGACATTACTCCCCTGGAGAAAAGTCCGCATGGTGCCTATTGTATTCAGTCCTGATGCAATTTCTGTGTTTCAACAACACTCTGAAGTTCCACAGATTACAGAATGCCTCCAGATGAGCTTAGAAAACTGCTACTGGTCTCCCAGGAATCGATCAAAGTGTACACAGTTTGAGACATTACTCACATGGAGAAATGTCCGCATGGTGGCTGTTGTCTTCTTTCCCGGTGCAATTTCTGTGTTTCATCATCACTCTGAAGGTCCACATACTACAGAATTCCTCCAGATGTGCTTCGGAAATTACTACTGGTCTTCCAGGGAACAATCAAGGCGTAGACAGTTTGAGACATTACTCCCATGGGGTAAAGTCCGCTTGGTTCCTGTTGTATTCAATATCGCTGCAAATTCAGTGTTTCATGAACACTCTGATGGTCCACAAATTACATAATGCCTCCATATGTGCTTCGGAAACTACTACTGGTATTCCAGGAATCGATTAAAAGCGTAGATAGTTTGAGACACTACTCCCATCGAGAAAAGACCGCATGGTGCCTGTTGTATTAAATCCCGAAGCAATATCTGTATTTCATCAACACTCTGAAGGTCCACATATTACAGAATGCCTCCAGACGTGCTTCGGAAACTACTACTGGTCTTCCAGACAACGATCAATGCGTATACAGTTTGAGACAATAATCCCATGGAGAAAAGTCCACATGGTGGCTGTTGTCTTCGTTCCTGATGCAATTTCTGTGTTTCATCAACACTCTGAAGGTCCACAGATTACAGAATGCCTACAGCTGTGCTTCGGAACCTACTACTGGTCTTCCAGGGAACGATCAAAGCTTATACAGCTTGAGACGTTTCTCACATGGAGAAAAGTCTGTATGATGATTGTTGAATTCAATCCAGAAGCAATTCCTGAATTTCTTTAACACTCTGAAGGTCCGAAGATTACAGAATGCCTCCAGATGTGCTTCAGAAACTACTACTTGTCTTCCAGGGAACGATCAATTCGTAGACAGTTTGAGACAGTACTGCCATGTAGAAAAATCCGCATGGAGACTGTTGTATTCCTTCCCGATTCAATTTCTGTGTTTCATCAACACTCTGAAGGTTCACAGATTACAGAATGCCTCCAGATGAGCTTCGGAAACTGCTACTGGTCTTCCAGGGAACGATCAAATAGTTGACAGTTTCAGACAGTACTGACATGGATAAAAGTCCGCATGGTGTCTGTTGTAATCAATACCGATGCAATTTCTGTGTTTCATCAACACTCTGAAGGTCCACAGATTACAGAATGCCTCCAGATGTACTTCGGAAACTACTACTGGTCTTCCAGGTAACTATCAAAGCGTAGTCAGTTTGAGACATTACTCCCATAGAAGAAAGTCCGCATGGTGACTGTTGTATTCTATCCCGATGCAATTTCGGCGTTACATCAACACTCTTAAGGTCCACAATTTACAGAATGAATACAGATGTGCTACAAAAACTACTATTGGCCTCCCAGGAATCGATCAAATCGTAGACAGTTTGAGACATCACGCCCATTGAGACAAGTCCACATGGTGCATGTTGCATTCAATCCTGATGCAATTTCTTTGTGTCAACAACACTCTGAAGGTCAACAGATTACAGAATGCCTCCTGATGTGCTTCGGAAACTACTACTGGTCTTCGAGGTATCGATCAAAACGTACACAGTTTGAGACATTACTCGCACGGAGAAATGTCCGCACGGTGCATGTTATATTCAATCCTGATGCAATCTCTGTGTTTCATCAACACTCTGAAGGTCCACAGATTACAGAATGCGTCGCAGATGTTTTTCTGAAACTACCACTTGTCTTCCAGGGAACGACCAAAGCGGTGACAGTTTGAGACATTACTCCCATGGAGAAAAGACCGCATGGTGCCTGTTGTATTCAATCTCGTTGCAATTTATGTGTCTCATCAATACTCTTTAGGGCCACAGAATACAGAACGCCTCCAGATGTGCTTCGGAAACTACTACTGGTGTTCCAGGAATCGATTAAAAGCTTAGATAGTTTGAGACACTACTCCCATCGAGAAAAGACCGCATGGTGCCTGTTGTATTCTATCCCAATGCAATTTCTGTGTTTCAACATCACTCTGAAGGTCCACAGATTACAGAATGCCTAAAGATATGCTTCGGAAACTACTACTGGTCTCCCAGGAATCGAACGATGCGTAGACAGGTTGAGACATTACGCCCATGGAGAAAAGCACTCATGGTGCCTGTTGTATTCAATCCAAATGAATTTTCTGTGTTTCATCAACACTCTGAAGGTCCACAGATTACAGAATGCCTAGAGATGTGCTTCGGAAACTACTACTGGTCTTCCAGGAATCGATCAAAGCGTACTCAGTTTGAGACATTACTCCCATGGAGAAAAGTCCGCATGGAGCCTGTTGTATTCACTCCTGATGCAATCTCGGTGTTTCATCACCACTGTGAAGGTCCACAGACTACAGAATGCTTCCACATGTGCTTCGGAAACTACTACTGGTCTTCCAGGGATCGATCAAAGCGTTGACAGATTGAGACATTATGCCCATGGAAAAAAGGTCGCATGGTGTTTGTTGTATTCAATCCTGATTCAATTTCTGTGTTTCATCAACACTCTGAATTTCCACAGATTAAAGAAAGCCTCCAGATGTGTTTCGGAAACTATTACTTATCTTCCAGGGAACGATCAAAGCGTTGACAGTTTGAAACATTACTCCTATGGAGAAAAGTCTGCATGGTGCCTATTGTATTCAAGCATGATGCAATTTCTGTGTTTCATCCACACTCTGAAGGTCCAATGTTTACAGAATGCCACCAGATGTGCTTGGAAACTACTACTGGTCTCCAAGGAATCAATCAAAGCGTAGAGAGTTTGAGACATTACTCCCATTGAGAGAAGTCCCCATGGCGCCTGTTGTATTCTATTCCGATGCAATTTCTGTGTTTCATCAACACTCTGAAGGTCCACAGATTGCAGAATGACTCAAGATGAACTTCGAAAACTAATACTAATCTTCCAGGGATTGATCAAAACGCAGACAGATTGGGACAGTACTCGCATGGAGAAAAATCCCCGCTTGTTGCCTGTTATTTACAATCCCGATGCAATTTCTGTGTTTCATCATCACTCTGAAGGTCCACATATTACACAATTCCTCCAGATGTGCTTCGGAAATTACTACTGGTCTTCCAGGGAACGATCAAATTGTAGACAGATTGAGACATTACTCCCATGGAGTAAACTCCGCATGGTTCCTGTGTGTATTCAATCTCGCTGCTAATTCAGTGTTTCATCAACACTCTGAAGGTCCACAGATTACAGATTGCCTCCAGATGTGCTTCGGAAACTACCACTGGCCTTACAGGAATCGATCAAAAGCGTAGACAGTTTCAGACATTACTCCCCTGGAGAAAAGTCCGCATGGTGGCTGTTGTCTTCGTTCCCGATGCAATTTCTGTGTTTCATCAGAATTCTGAAGGTCCACAGATTACAGAATGCCTCCTGATGTGCTTCGGAAGCTACTACTGGTCTTCGAGGAATCGATCAAAACGTACACAGTTTGAGACATTACTCGCATGGAGAAATGTCCGCATGGTGCCTGTTGTATTCAATCCTTGTGCAATTTCTGTGCTTTATCAACACTCTGAAAGTCCACAGATTAGGCAATGCCTCGAGATGTGCTTCCAAAACTATTACTGGTCAGCAGGTAACCATCAAAGCGTAGACAGTTTGAAATATTACTCCCATGGAGTAAAGTCCGCATGGTGCTTTGGTATTCCTTCACGATGCAATTTCTGTGTTTCATCAAGAATCTGAAGGTCCACAGATTACAGAATGCCTCTAGATGTGCTTCGGAAACTGCTACTGGTCTTCCAGGGAAAGATTAAAGCCTAGACAATTTGAGACATTACTCTCATGGAGAAAAGTCCGCATGGTGTCTGTTGTATACAATCCCGAGGCAATTTCTGTGTTTCATCAACACTCTGAAGGACCACAGATTACAGAAAGCCTCCAGATGTGCTTCGGAAACTACTACTGGCCTTCCAGGGAACGATTAAAGCGTAGACAGTTTGAGACATTACTTCCTTGGAGAAAAGTCCCCACGGTGCCTGTTGTATTCAGTCCCGATGCAATTTCTGTGTTTTATCAACACTCTGAAGGTCCAATGACTACAGAATGCCTCCAGATGTTCATGGAAACTACTAATGGTCTTCGAGGAATCGATCAAAATTATTAGACACTTTGAGACATTTCTCCCATGGAGAAAAGTCCGCATTCTGCCTGTTCTATTCAATCCCGATGCAATTTCTTTGTTTTATCAACACTCTGAAGCTCCACAGATTACGGAACGCCTCCAAATGTGCTTCGGAAACTGCTACTGGTCTTCCAGGGAACCATCAAAGCGTTTACAGTTTGAGACTTTACTCCTATGGAGAAAAGTCCTCATGGTGCCTGTTGTACTCAATCCCGATGCAATTTCTGTGTTTCATCGACACTCTGAATTTCCACAGATTATACGATGCCTCCAGATGTGCTTCGGAAAGTACTACTAGTCTTCCAGGGAACGATCAAAGCGTAGACAGTTTAAGACATTACTCACGTCGAGAAAAGTCCGCATTGTGCCTTTGTATTCAATCCCGATGCATTTTCTGTGTTTCGTCAACACCCTGAAGCTCCACAGATTAAAAAATGCCTCCAGATGTTCCTCGGAAACTACTACTTGTCTTCCAGGGAAAGATTAAAGCGTAGACAATTTGAGACATTACTCTCATGGAGAAAAGTCCGCATGGTGTCTGTTGTATTCAATCCCGTTGCAATTTCTGTCTTTCATCAACACTCGGAAGGTCCACTGATTACGTAATGCCTCCAGATGTGCTTCGGAAACTACTACTGGTCTTCCAGGGAATGATTAAAGCGTAGACAGTTTGAGACATTACTCCCACGGAAAATAGTCCATCTGGTGCCTGCTGTATTCAATCCCGGTGCAATTTTTGTGTTACATCAACACTCTGAAGCTCCACAGATTACGGAAGGAATCCAGATGTGCTTCTTAATCGACTACTTGTCTTCCAGGTAACGATCAAAATTTAGACAGTTTGAGACATTACTCCCATGGAGAAAGTCCCCATGGTGCCTGTTGTATTCAATCCCGATGCAATTTCTGTGTTTCTTCAACATTCTGAAGGACTACAGATTACAGAATGCCTCCAGATGTGCTTCGGAAACTCTTACTGGACATCCACTGAACGTTCGAAGCGTAGACAGTTTGAGACATTACACCCATGGAGAAACGTCCGCATGGTGCCTGTTGTATTCCATCCCGATGCAATTTCTGTGTTTCATCAAGACTCTAAAGGTCCACCGATTACAGAATGCCTCCAGATGCGCGTCGGAAACTACTACTGGTATTCCTGGAATCGATTAAAGCGTAGACAGTTTGAGACATTACTTCCTTGGAGAGAAGTCCGCACGGCGCCTGTTGCATTCAGTCCCGATGCAATTTCTGTGTTTTATCAACACTCTGAAGGTCCAATGATTACAGAATGCCTCGAGATGTTCATGGAAACTACTAATGGTCTTCGAGGAATCGATCAAAATTATTAGACACATTGAGACATTTTTCCCATAGAGAAAAGTCCGCATTCTGCCTGTTCCATTCAATCCCGATGCAATTTCTTTGTTTCATCAATACTCTGAAGCTCCACAGATTACGGAACGCCTCCAAATGTGCTTCGGAAACTGCTACTGGTCTTGCAGGGAACCATCAAAGCGTTTACAGTTTGAGACTTTACTCCTATAGAGAAAAGTCCGCATGGTGCCTGTTGTATTCAATCCCGATGCAATTTCCGTGTTTCATCGACACTCCGAATTTCCACAGATTATAGAATGCCTCCAGATATGCTTCGGAAAATACTACTTGTCTTCCAGGGAACGATCAAAGCTTAGACAGTTTAAGACATTACTCACATCGAGAAAAGTCTGCATTGTGCCTTTGTATTCTTGTATTCAATCCCGATGCACTTTCTGTGTTTCGTCAACACTCAGAAGCTCCACAGATTAAAAAATGCCTCCAGATGTTCTTCGGAATCTACTACTTGTCTTCCAGGGATGGATCAAAGCGTAGACAGTTTGAGACATTACTCCCATGGAGAAAAGTGCGCATGGTGCCTGTTGTATTGAATCACGATGCGATATCTGTGTTTCATCAACACTGTGAAGGTCCACAGATTATAGAATGCCTCCAGATGTACTTCGGAAACTACTACTGGTCTTCCAGGGAAAGATTAAAGCGTAGACAATTTGAGACATTACTCTCATGGAGAAAAGTCCTCCTGGTGCCTGTTGTATTCAATCCCGATGCAATTTCTGTGTTTCATCAACACTCTGAAACTTCACAGATTACGGAATGCCTCCAGCTGTGCTTCGGAAACTACTACTGGCCTTCCAGGGAACCATCAAAGCGTTTACAGTTTGAGACTTTACTCCTATGGAGAAAAGTCCGCATGGTGCCTGTTGTATTCAATCCCGATGCAATTTCTTTGTTTCATCAACACTCTGAAGCTCCACAGATTACGGAACGCCTCGAAATGTGCTTCGGAAACTGCTACTGGTCTTCCAGGGAACCATCAAAGCGTTTACAATTTGAGACTTTACTCCTATGGAGAAAAGTCCGCATGGTGCCTGTTGTATTCAATCCCGATGCAATTTCTGTGTTTCATCGACACTCTGAATTTCCACAGATTATAGAATGCCTCCAGATGTGCTTCGGAAAGTACTACTTGTCTTCCAGGGAACGATCAAAGCGTAGACAGTTTGAGACATTACTCCCCTGGAGAAAAGTCCGCATGGTGCCTGTTGTATTCAGTCCCGATGACATTTCTGTGTTTTATCAACACTCTGAAGGTCCAATGATTACAGAATGCCTCCAGATATTCATGGAAACTACTAATGGTCTTCGAGGTATCGATCAAATTTATTAGACACTTTGAGACATTTCTCCCATGGAGAAAAGTCCGCATTCTGCCTGTTCCATTCAATCCCGATGCAATTTCTTTGTTTCATCAATACTCTGAAGCTCCACAGATTACGGAACGCCTCCAAATGTGCTTCGGAAACTGCTACTGGTCTTGCAGGGAACCATCAAAGCGTTTACAGTTTGAGACTTTACTCCTATAGAGAAAAGTCCGCATGGTGCCTGTTGTATTCAATCCCGATGCAATTTCCGTGTTTCATCGACACTCCGAATTTCCACAGATTATAGAATGCCTCCAGATGTGCTTCGGAAAATACTACTTGTCTTCCAGGGAACGATCAAAGCTTAGACAGTTTAAGACATTACTCACATCGAGAAAAGTCTGCATTGTGCCTTTGTATTCAATCCCGATGCACTTTCTGTGTTTCGTCAACACTCTAAAGCTCCACAGATTAAAAAATGCCTCCAGATGTTCTTCGGAATCTACTACTTGTCTTCCAGGGATGGATCAAAGCGTAGACAGTTTGAGACATTACTCCCATGGAGAAAAGTGCGCATGGTGCCAGTTGTATTCAATCACGAAGCGATTTCTGTGTTTCATCAACACTGTGAAGGTCCACAGATTATAGAATGCCTCCAGATGTACTTCGGAAACTACTACTGGTCTTCCAGGGAAAGATTAAAGCGTAGACAATTTGAGACATTACTCTCATGGAGAAAAGTCCTCCTGGTGTCTGTTGTATTCAATCCCGATGCAATTTCTGTGTTTCATCAACACTCTGAAAGTCCACAGATTACATAAGGATTCCAGATGTACTTCAAAAACTACTACTGGTCTTAAAGCGAACGATCAAATCGTAGACAGTTTGTGACTTTACTCCCATGGAGAAAGTCCCCATGGTGCCTGTTGTATTTAATCCCGGTGCAATTTCTGTGTTTCATCAACACTCTGAATTTACACAGATTGGAGAATGAATCCTGATTAGTTTCGGAAACTGCTACTTGTCTTTCAGGGAACGATAAAAGCGTAGACAATTTGAGACATTACTCCAATGGCGAAAAGTCCGCATGGTGCCTGTTGTATTCAATCCCGATGCAATTTCTGTGTTTCATCAACACTCT
The DNA here is from genome assembly GCF_023897955.1 of Schistocerca gregaria. Taxonomy (NCBI): domain Eukaryota; kingdom Metazoa; phylum Arthropoda; class Insecta; order Orthoptera; family Acrididae; genus Schistocerca; species Schistocerca gregaria. Next base: position 15,056,349 of record NW_026061724.1, on the reverse strand, counting down.
GAAACTCCACAGATTACGGAATGCCTCCAGCTGTGCTTCGGAAACTACTACTGGCCTTCCAGGGAACCATCAAAGCGTTTACAGTTTGAGACTTTACTCCTATGGAGAAAAGTCCGCATGGTGCCTGTTGTATTCAATCCCGATGCAATTTCTGTGTTTCATCGACACTCTGAATTTCCATAGATTATAGATTGCCTCCAGATTTGCTTCGGAAAGTACTACTTGTCTTCCAGGAAATGATCAAAGCGTAGACAGTTTGAGACATTACTCACATCGAGAAAAGCCCGCATTGTGACTTTGTATTCAATCCCGATGCATTTTCTGTGTTTCGTCAACACTCTGAAGCTCCACAGATTAAAAAATGCCTCCAGATATTCCTCGGAAACTACTACTTGTCTTCCAGGGAAGGATCAAAGCGTGGGAAGTTTGAGACATTACTCCCATGGAGAAAAGTCCGCATGGTGCCTGTTGTATTCAATCACGATGCGGTTTCTGTGTTTCATCAACACTCTGAAGGTCAACAGATTACAGAATGATTCAAGATGTGCTTCGGAAACTACTACAGGTCTTTCAGAGAACGATCAAAGCGTAGACAGTTTGAGACATTACTCCCATGGAGAAAAGTCCGCATGGTGCCTGTTGTATTCAATCCCGATGCAATTTCTGTGTTTCATCGACACTCTGAATTGCCACATATCATAAAATGCCTCCAGATGTGCTTCGGAAAGTACTACTTGTCTTCCAGGGAACGATCAAAGTGTAGACTGTTTAAGAGAATACTCACATCGAGAAAAGTCCGTCTTGTGCCTTTTGTATTCAATCCCGATGCATATTCTGTGTTTCGTCAACACTCTGAAGCTCCACAGATTAAAATATTCCTCCATATGTTCCTCGGAAACTACTACTGGTCTTCCAGGGAAAGATTAAAGCGTAGACCATTTGAGACATTACTCTCATGAAGAAAAGTCCGCATGGTGTCTGCTGTATTCAATCTCGATGCAATTTCTGTGTTTCATCAACACTCTGAAAGACCAGAGATTACAGAATGCCTCCAGATGTACTTCAAAAACTGCTACTGGTCTTAAAGCGAACGATCAAATCGTAGACAGTTTGAGACCTTACTCAAATGTAGAAAAGACCGCATGGTGCCTGTTGTATTCCACCCCGATGCAATATCTGTGTTTCATCAACACTATGAATTTACACAGATTAGAGAATGAATACTGATTAGTTTCGGAAACTACTAACTGTCTTTCAGGGAACGATAAAAGCGTAGACAATTTGAGACATCACTCAGACGGAGAAAAGTCCGCAAGGTGCCTGTTGTATTCAATCCCGATGCAATTTCTGTGTTTCATCAACACTCTGAAGGTCAACCTATTTCAGAATGCCTCCACAAGTGCTTCTCAAACTACTACAGGTCTTTTAGAGAACGATCAAAGCGTAGACAGTTTGAGACATTACTCCCTTGGAGAAAAGTCCGCATGGTGCCTGTTGTATTCAGTACCGGTGCAATTTCTGTGTTTTATCAACGCTCTGAAGCTCCAATGATTACAGAATGCCTCCAGATGTTCATGGAAACTACTAATGGCCTTCGAGGAATCGATCAAAATTATTAGACACTTAGAGACATTTCTCCCATGGAGAAAAGTCCGCATTCCGCCTGTTCTATTCAATCCCGATGCAATTTCTGTGTTTCATCAACACTCTGAAGCTCCACAGATTACGGAACGCCTCCAGATGTGCTTCGGAAACTGCTACTGGTCTTCCAGGGAACCATCAAAGCGTTTACAGTTTGAGACATTACTCCTATGGAGAAAAGTCCGCATGGTGCCTGTTGTATTCAATCCCGATGCAATTTCTGTGTTTCATCGACACTCTGAATTTCCACAGATTATAGAATGCCTCCAGATGTGCTTCGGAAAGTACTACTTGTCTTCCAGGGAACGATCAAATCGTAGACAGTTTAAGAAATTACTCACATCGAGAAAAGTCCGCATTGTGCCTTTTGTATTCAATCCCGATGCATTTTCTGTGTTTCGTCAACACTCTGAAACTCAACAGATTAAAAAATGCCTCCAGATGTTCCTCGAAAACTACTACTTGTCTTCCAGGGAAGGATCAAAGCGTAGACAGTTTGTGACATTACTCCCATGGAGAAAGTCCGCATGGTGCCTGGTGTATTCAATCACGATGCGATTTCTGTGTTTCATCAACACTGTGAACGTCCACAGATTACAGAATGCCTCATGATGTACTTGGGAAACTACTACTGGTCTTCCAGGGAAAGATTAAAGCGTAGACAATTTGAGATATTACTCTCATGGAGAAAAGTCTGCATGGTGTCTTTTGTATTCCATCCAGATGCAATTTCTGTGTTTCATCAACACTCTGAAAGTCCACAGATTACAGAATTCCTCCAGATGTGCTTGGTTACTACTGGTCTTCGAGGATTCGATCAAAATTCGTAGACAGTTAGAGACATTTCTCCCATTGAGAAAAGTAAGCATCGGGCCTGTTGTATTTAATCCCGATGCAATTTCTGTGTTCCATCAACACTCTGAAGGACCACAGATTACAGAATGGCTCCAGATGTGTTTCGGAAACTACTACTGGTCTTCCAGAGAAGGATGAAAGCGTTGACAGTTTGACACATTACTCCCATGGAGGAAAGTCCGCATGGTGCGTGTTGTATTCAATCCCGATGCATTTTCTGTGTTTCGTCAACACTCTGAAGATCAACCGGTTACGGAATGCCTCCAGATGTGCTTCGGAAACTACTACTGGTCTTCCAGGGAATAATTAAAGCGTAGACAGTTTGAGACATAACACCCATGGAGAAAAGTCCGCATCGTGCCTGTTGTATTCAATACCAATTCAATTTTTGTGTTCCATTAACACTCTGAAACTCCACAGATTACCGAATGCCTCCAGATGTGCTTCTTAATATACTACTTGTCTTTCAGGGAACGATCAAAATGTAGACAGTTTGAGACATTACTCCCATGGAGAAAGTCCGCATGATGACTGTTGTATCAATCGCGATGCAATTTCTGTGTGTCTTCAACATTCTGAAGGTCCACGGATTACAGAATGCCTCCAGATGTGCTTCGGAACTGTTACTGGACTTCCACTGAAGAATCGAAGCGTAGACAGTTTGAGAGTTTACTCCCATGGTGAAAAGTTCGCAATGTGCCTATTGTATTCTATCCCGATGCAATTTCTTTGTTTCATCAACACTCTGAAGCTCCACAGATTACGGAACGCCTCCAAATGTGCTTCGGAAACTGCTACTGGTCTTCCAGGGAACCATCAAAGCGTTTACAGTTTGAGATTTTACTCCTATGGAGAAAAGTCCGCATGGTACCTGTTGTATTCAATCCCGATGCAATTTCTGTGTTTCATCGACACTCTGAATTTCCACAGATTATAGAATGCCTCCAGATGTGCTTCGGAAAGTACTACTTGTCTTCCAGGGAACGATCAAATCGTAGACAGTTTAAGACATTATTCACATCGAGAAAAGTCCGCATTGTGCCTTTGTATTCAATCCCGATGCATTTTCTGTGTTTCGTCAACACTCTGAAGCTCCACAGATTAAAAAATGCCTCCAGATGTTCCTCGGAAACTACTACTTGTCTTCCAGGGAAGGATCAAAGCGCAGACAGTTTCAGACATTACTCCAATGGAGAAAAGTCCGCATGGTGCCTGTTGTATTCAATCACGATGCGATTTCTGTGTTTCATCAACACTCTGAAGGTCAACAGATTACAGAATGATTAGGGATGTGCTTCGGAAACTACTACAGGTCTTTCAGAGAACGATCAAAGCGTAGACAGTTTGAGACATAACTCCCATGGAGAAAAGTCCGCATGGTGCCGGTTGTATTCAATCCAGATGCAATTTCTGTGTTCATCAACACTCTGAAGGCCCACAGATTACAGAATGCCTCTAGATGTGCTTGGAAACTACTACTGGTGTTCGAGGAATCGATCAAAATTCGCAGACAGTTAGAGATATTTATCCCATGGAGAAAAGTGAGCATCGTGCCCCTTGTATTTCATCCCGATTCAATTTTTGTGTTTCATCAAGACTGTAAAGGTCCACCGATTACAGAATGCTTCCAGAAGTTCGTCGTAAACTACTACTGGTCTTCCTGGAATTGATTAAAGCGAACACAGTTTGAGTCATTACTCCCATGGACAAAAGTCCGCATGGTGCCTGTTGTATTGAATCCCGATGCAATTTCTGTGTATCATCAACACTCTGAAGCTCCACAGATTACGGAATGCCTCCAGCTGTGCTTCGGAAACTACTACTGGCCTTCCAGGGAATGATTAAAGCGTAGACTGTTTGAGACATTACTCCCCTGGAGAGAAGTCCGCATGGTGCCCGTGGTATTCTGTTCCGATGACATTTCTGTGTTTCATCGACACTCTCAAGGTCCACAAATTACAGAATGACTCAGGATGTGCTTCGGAAACCACTACTGGTCTTCGAGGAATCGATCAAAATTCGTAGACAGTTTGAGAAATTTCTCCCATGGAGAAAAGTTTGCATCATGCTTTTTGTCTTCATTCCCGTTGCAATATCTGTGTTTCATCAACACTCTGAAGCTCCACAGAGTACGTAACGCCACGAGATGTGCTTCTGAAACTACTACTGATCATCCAGGAATAGAACAAATCGTACACACTTTGAGACATTATTCCTATGGAGAAAAGTCCGCATGGTGCCTGTTGTATTTAACCCCGATGCAATTTCTGTGTATTATCAACACTCTGAAGGTCCACAGTTTACAGAATGCCCTCAGATGTGCCTCTGAAACTACTACTGGTCTTCCAGGAATCGATCAAAGCGTAGACAGTTTGAAACATTACTCCCATGGAGAAAAGTCCGCATGGTGCATGTTGTATTCAATCCAGATGCAATTTCTGTGTTTGATCAACACTCTCAAGGTCCACAAATTACAGAATGACTCAGGATGTGCTTCGGAAACCAATACTGGTGTTCGAGGAATCGATTAAAATTCGTAGACAGTTTGAGAAATTTCTCCCATGGAGGAAAGTTTGCATCATGCTTTTTGTCTTCATTCCCGTTGCAATTTCTGTGTTTCATTAACACTCGGAAGGTCTACAGATTACCGAATGCCTCCAAATTTACTTCGGAAACTACTACTGTTCTTCCAGGGAAAGATTAAAACGTAGACAATTTGAGACATTACTCTCATGGAGAAAAGTCCGCATGGTGTCTGTTGTTTTCAATCCCGATGCAATTTCTGTGTTTCACCAACACTCTGAAGGTCCCCAGATTACAGAATTCCTCCAGATTTGCTGCGGAAACCACTATTGGTCTTCCAGCGAACGATCAAATCGGAGACAGTTTGAGAAATGACTCCGATGGAGAAAAAACATATTGGTGCCTGTTGGATTCAATCACGATGCAATTTCTGTGTTTCTTCAACACTCTGAAGGTCCACAGATTACACTATTTCTCCAGATGTGCTGCGGAAACTACTACTGGTCTTCCAGGGAACGATCAAATCGGAGAAAGTTTGAGAAATGACTCCGATGGAGAAAAAACATAATGGTGCCTGTTGGATTCAATCGCGATGCAATTTCTGTGTTCCATCAACACTCTGAAGGCCCACAGATTACAGAATGCCTCCAGATGTGATTCGGAAACTACTACAGGTCTTCCAGTGAAGGATCAAAGCGTAGCCAGTTTGAGACATTACTACCATGGAGAAAAGTCCGCATGGTGCCTTTTGCATTCAATCACGATGTAATTTCTGTGTTTCATCAACACTCTGAAGGTCCACAGGTTACAGAATGCCTCCAGATGTGTGTCGAAACTACTACTGGTCTTCTAGGAATCTATTATAGCGTACATACTTTGAGACATTACCGCCATGGAGAAAAGTCCGCATGGTGCTTGTTGTATTCAATCCCGTTGCAATTTCTGTGCTTGGTCAACACTCTGAAGGTCCATCGATTACAGAATGCTTCCAGATGTGCGTCGGAAACTACTACTGGTATTCCAGGGAAAGATTAAAGCGTAGACCATTTGAGACATTACTCTCATGGAGAAAAGTCCGCATGGTGTCTGCTGTATTCAATCCCGATGCAATTTCTGTGTTTCATCAACACTCTGAAAGTCCACAGATTACAGAATGCCTCCAGATGTACGTCAAAAACTGCTACTGGTCTTAAAGCGAACGATCAAATCGTAGACAGTTTGAGACTTTACTCCCATGTAGAAAAGTCCGCATGGTGCCTGTTGTATTCAATCCCGATGCAATTTCTGTGTTTCATCAACACTATGAATTTACACAGATTAGAGAATGAATCCTGATTAGTTTCGGAAACTACTAACTGTCTTTCAGGGAACGATAAAAGCGTAGACAATTTGAGACATCACTCAGACGGAGAAAACTCCGCAAGGTGCCTGTTGTATTCAATCCCGATGCAATTTCTGTGTTTTATCAACATTTTGAAGGTCAACCGATTTCAGAATGCCTCCAGAAGTGCTTCTCAAACTACTACAGGTCTTTTAGAGAACGATCGAAGCGTAGACAGTTTGATACATTACTCCCTTGGAGAAAAGTCCGCATGGTGACTGTTGTATTCAGTACCGGTGCAATTTCTGTGTTTTATCAACGCTCTGAAGGTCCAATGATTACAGAATGCCTCCAGATGTTCATGGAAACTACTAATGGTCTTCGAGGAATCGATCAAAATTATTAGATAGTTTGAGACATTTCTCCCATGGAGAAAAGTCCGCATTCTGCCTGTTCTATTCAATCCCGATGCAATTTCTGTGTTTCATCAACACTCTGAAGTTCCACAGATTACGGAACGCCTCCAGATGTGCTTCGGAAACTGCTACTGGTCTTCCAGGGAACCATCATAGCGTTTACAGTTTGAGACATTACTCCTAAGGAGAAAAGTCCGCATGGTGCCTGTTGTATTAAATCCCGATGCAATTTCCTTGTTTAATCGCCAATCTCAATTTCCACAAATTATAGAACGCCTCCGGATGTTCTTCGGAAAGTACTACTTGTCTTCCAGGGAACGATCAATGCGTAGACAGTTTAAGACATTACTCACATCGATAAAGGTCCGCATTGTGCCTTTTGTATTCAATCCCGATGCATTTTCTGTGTTTCGTCAACACTCTGAAGCTCAACAGATTAAAAAATGCCTCCAGATGTTCCTCGAAAACTACTACTTGTCTTCCAGGGAAGGATCAAAGCGTAGACAGTTTGTGACATTTCTCCCATGGAGAAAAGTCGCATTCTGCCTGTTCTATTCAATCCCGATGCAATTTCTGTGTTTCATCAACACTCTGAAGCTCCACAGATTACGGAACGCCTCCAGATGTGCTTCGAAAACTACTACTGGCCTTCCAGGGAATGATTGAAGCGTCGATAGTTTGAGACATTTCTCCCATGGAGAAAAGTCCGCATGGTGCCTGTTATATTCAGTCCCGATGTAATTTCTGTGTTTTATCAACACTCTGAAGGTCCAATAATTACAGAATGCCACCAGATATTCATGGAAACTACTAATGGTCTTCGAGGAATCGATAAAAATTATTAGACAGTTTGAGACATTGCTCCCATGGAGAAAAGTCCGCATGGTGACAGTTCTATTCAATCCCGATGCAATTTCTGTGTTTCATCAACGCTCTGAAGGTCCACAGATTACAGTATGCCTCCAGATGTGATTCGGCAACTACTACTGGTCATCCATGGAACGATCAAAGCGTTTACAGATTGTGAATTACCCCCATGGAGAAAAGTCCGCACGGTGCCTGTTGTATTCAATCCCGATGCAATTTCTCTGTTTCATCAACACTCTGAATTTACACAGATTAGGAATTTCTCCAGATGAGCTTCGGTTACTTCTACAGGTCTCCCAGGAATCGGTCAAAGTGTAGACAGTTTGAGACATTACTCCCATTGAGAAAAAACTGCATGGTGCCTGATGTATTCAAGCCCGATGCAATTTCTGTGTTTCATCAACACTCTGAAGGTCCACAGATTAAAGAATTTCTCCAGATGTGCATGGAAACTACTACTGGTCTTCGAGGAATCGATCAATATTCGTAGGCATTTAGAGACATTTCTCACATGGAGAAAAGTAAGCATCGTGACTGTTGTATTTAATCCCGATGCAATATCTGTGTTTCATCAAGACTCTGAAGGTCCACCGATTACAGAATGCCTCCAGATAGGCGTCGGAAACTACTCCTGGTCTTCCTGGAACCGATTAAAGCGTACACAGTATGAGACATTACTCCCATGGTGAAAAGGCCTCATGGTGCCTGTTGTATTCAATCCCGATGCAATTTCTGTGTTTCATCAACACTCTGAAGCTCCATGGATTACGGAATGCCTCCGGATGTGCCTCTTAATCTACTACTTGTCTTCCAGGGAACGATCAAAATGTAGACAGTTTGAGACATTACTCCCATGGAGAATGTACACATGGTACCTGTTGTATTCTTCCCGATGCAATTTCTGTGTTTCTTCAACATTCTGAAGGTCCACAGATTAAAGAATTTCTCCAGATGAGCTTCGGTTACTTCTACAGGTCTCCCAGGAATCGGTCAAAGTGTAGACAGTTTGAGACATTACTCCCATTGAGAGAAAACTGCATGGTGCCTGTTATATTCAATCCCGATGCTATTTCTGTGTTACATCAACACTCTGAAGGCCCACAGATTACAGAATTCCTCCAGATGAGGTTCGGTTACTTCTACAGGTCTCCCAGGAATCGGTCAAAGTGTAGACAGTTTGAGACATTACTCCCATTCAGAAAAAACTGCATGGTGCCTGATGTATTCAAGCCCGATGCAATTTCTGTGTTTCATCAACACTCTGAAGGCCCACAGATTAAAGAATATCTCCAGATGAGCTTCGGTTCCTTCTACAGGTCTCCCAGGAATCGGTCAAAGTGTAGACAGTTTGAGACATTACTCCCATTGAGAAAAAACTGCATGGTGCCTGTTGTATTCAATCCCGATGCAATTTCTGTGTTACATCAACACTCTGAAGGCCCACAGATTACAGAATGCCTCCAGATGAGCTTCGGTTACTTCTACAGGTCTCCCAGGAATCGGTCAAAGTGTAGACAGTTTGAGACATTACACCCATTGAGAAAAAACTGCATGGTGCCTGTTGTATTCAAGCCCGATGCAATTTCTGTGTTTCATCAACACTCTGAAGGCCCACAGATTAAAGAATTTCTCCAGATGAGCTTCGGTTACTTCTACAGGTCTCCCAGGAATCGGTCAAATTGTAGACAGTTTGAGACATTACTCCCATTGAGAAAAAACTGCATGGTGCCTGTTGCATTCAATCCCCATGCAGTTCCTGTGTTTCATAAACACTCTGAAGGTCCACAAATTACAGAATGCCTCCAGATGTGCTTCGGAAACTACTACAGGTCTTCCAGGGAATGATTAAGGCGTAGACAGTTTCAGACATAACTCCCATGGAGAAAAGTCCTCATGGTGCCTGTTGTATGCAATTACGATTCAATTTTTGTGTTCCATCAACACTCTGAAGCTCCACAGATTACCGAATGCCTCCAGAGGTGCTCTTAATCAACTACTTGTCATCCAGGCAACGATGAAAATGTAGAAAGTTTGAGACATTACTCCCATGGAGAAAGTCCGCATGGTGCCTGTTGTATTCAATCCCGATGCAATTTCTGTGTTTCTTCAACATTCTGAAGGTCCAGAGATTACGGAATGCCTCCAGACGTGCTTCGGAAACTCTTACTGGACTTCCACTGAACGATTGAAGCGTAGACAGTTTGAGACATTACTCATATGGAGAAAACTCCGCATGGTGCCTATTGTATTCTATCAAAATGCAATTTCTGTGTTTCATCAACACTCTGGAGGCCCACAGATTACAGAGTGCCTTCAGATGTGCTTGGAAACTACTACTGGTCTTCGAGCAATCTATCAAAATTCGTAGGCAGTTAGAGACATTTGTCACATGGAGAAAATTAAGCATCGTGCCTGTTGTATTTAACCCCGATGCAATTTCTGTGTGTCATCAAGACTCTGAAGGTCCACCGATTACAGAATGCCTCCAGATAGGCGTCGGAAACTACTCCTGGTCTTCCTGGAACCGATTAAAGCGTACACAGTATGAGACATTACTCCCATGGTGAAAAGTCCTCATGGTGCCTGTTGTATTCAATCCCGATGCAATTTCTGTGTTTCTTCAACACTCTGAAACTCCATGGATTACGGAATGCCTCCAGATGTGCTTTTTAATCTACTACTTGTCTTCCAGGGAACGATCAAAATGTAGACAGTTTGAGACATTACTCCCATGGAGAAAATCTGCATGGGGCCTGTTGTATTCTTCCCGATGCAATTTCTGTGTTTCTTTAACATTCTGAAGGTCCACAGATTACAGAATGCCTCCAGATGTACGTCAAAAACTGCTACTGGTCTTAAAGCGAACGATCAAATCGTAGACAGTTTGAGACTTTACTCCCATGTAGAAAAGTCCGCATGGTGCCTGTTGTATTCAATCCCGATGCAATTTCTGTGTTTCATCAACACTATGAATTTACACAGATTAGAGAATGAATCCTGATTAGTTTCGGAAACTACTAACTGTCTTTCAGGGAACGATAAAAGCGTAGACAATTTGAGACATCACTCAGACGGAGAAAACTCCGCAAGGTGCCTGTTGTATTCAATCCCGATGCAATTTCTGTGTTTTATCAACATTTTGAAGGTCAACCGATTTCAGAATGCCTCCAGAAGTGCTTCTCAAACTACTACAGGTCTTTTAGAGAACGATCGAAGCGTAGACAGTTTGATACATTACTCCCTTGGAGAAAAGTCCGCATGGTGACTGTTGTATTCAGTACCGGTGCAATTTCTGTGTTTTATCAACGCTCTGAAGGTCCAATGATTACAGAATGCCTCCAGATGTTCATGGAAACTACTAATGGTCTTCGAGGAATCGATCAAAATTATTAGATAGTTTGAGACATTTCTCCCATGGAGAAAAGTCCGCATTCTGCCTGTTCTATTCAATCCCGATGCAATTTCTGTGTTTCATCAACACTCTGAAGTTCCACAGATTACGGAACGCCTCCAGATGTGCTTCGGAAACTGCTACTGGTCTTCCAGGGAACCATCATAGCGTTTACAGTTTGAGACATTACTCCTAAGGAGAAAAGTCCGCATGGTGCCTGTTGTATTAAATCCCGATGCAATTTCCTTGTTTAATCGCCAATCTCAATTTCCACAAATTATAGAACGCCTCCGGATGTTCTTCGGAAAGTACTACTTGTCTTCCAGGGAACGATCAATGCGTAGACAGTTTAAGACATTACTCACATCGATAAAGGTCCGCATTGTGCCTTTTGTATTCAATCCCGATGCATTTTCTGTGTTTCGTCAACACTCTGAAGCTCAACAGATTAAAAAATGCCTCCAGATGTTCCTCGAAAACTACTACTTGTCTTCCAGGGAAGGATCAAAGCGTAGACAGTTTGTGACATTTCTCCCATGGAGAAAAGTCGCATTCTGCCTGTTCTATTCAATCCCGATGCAATTTCTGTGTTTCATCAACACTCTGAAGCTCCACAGATTACGGAACGCCTCCAGATGTGCTTCGAAAACTACTACTGGCCTTCCAGGGAATGATTGAAGCGTCGATAGTTTGAGACATTTCTCCCATGGAGAAAAGTCCGCATGGTGCCTGTTATATTCAGTCCCGATGTAATTTCTGTGTTTTATCAACACTCTGAAGGTCCAATAATTACAGAATGCCACCAGATATTCATGGAAACTACTAATGGTCTTCGAGGAATCGATAAAAATTATTAGACAGTTTGAGACATTGCTCCCATGGAGAAAAGTCCGCATGGTGACAGTTCTATTCAATCCCGATGCAATTTCTGTGTTTCATCAACGCTCTGAAGGTCCACAGATTACAGTATGCCTCCAGATGTGATTCGGCAACTACTACTGGTCATCCATGGAACGATCAAAGCGTTTACAGATTGTGAATTACCCCCATGGAGAAAAGTCCGCACGGTGCCTGTTGTATTCAATCCCGATGCAATTTCTCTGTTTCATCAACACTCTGAATTTACACAGATTAGGAATTTCTCCAGATGAGCTTCGGTTACTTCTACAGGTCTCCCAGGAATCGGTCAAAGTGTAGACAGTTTGAGACATTACTCCCATTGAGAAAAAACTGCATGGTGCCTGATGTATTCAAGCCCGATGCAATTTCTGTGTTTCATCAACACTCTGAAGGTCCACAGATTAAAGAATTTCTCCAGATGTGCATGGAAACTACTACTGGTCTTCGAGGAATCGATCAATATTCGTAGGCATTTAGAGACATTTCTCACATGGAGAAAAGTAAGCATCGTGACTGTTGTATTTAATCCCGATGCAATATCTGTGTTTCATCAAGACTCTGAAGGTCCACCGATTACAGAATGCCTCCAGATAGGCGTCGGAAACTACTCCTGGTCTTCCTGGAACCGATTAAAGCGTACACAGTATGAGACATTACTCCCATGGTGAAAAGGCCTCATGGTGCCTGTTGTATTCAATCCCGATGCAATTTCTGTGTTTCATCAACACTCTGAAGCTCCATGGATTACGGAATGCCTCCGGATGTGCCTCTTAATCTACTACTTGTCTTCCAGGGAACGATCAAAATGTAGACAGTTTGAGACATTACTCCCATGGAGAATGTACACATGGTACCTGTTGTATTCTTCCCGATGCAATTTCTGTGTTTCTTCAACATTCTGAAGGTCCACAGATTAAAGAATTTCTCCAGATGAGCTTCGGTTACTTCTACAGGTCTCCCAGGAATCGGTCAAAGTGTAGACAGTTTGAGACATTACTCCCATTGAGAGAAAACTGCATGGTGCCTGTTATATTCAATCCCGATGCTATTTCTGTGTTACATCAACACTCTGAAGGCCCACAGATTACAGAATTCCTCCAGATGAGGTTCGGTTACTTCTACAGGTCTCCCAGGAATCGGTCAAAGTGTAGACAGTTTGAGACATTACTCCCATTCAGAAAAAACTGCATGGTGCCTGATGTATTCAAGCCCGATGCAATTTCTGTGTTTCATCAACACTCTGAAGGCCCACAGATTAAAGAATATCTCCAGATGAGCTTCGGTTCCTTCTACAGGTCTCCCAGGAATCGGTCAAAGTGTAGACAGTTTGAGACATTACTCCCATTGAGAAAAAACTGCATGGTGCCTGTTGTATTCAATCCCGATGCAATTTCTGTGTTACATCAACACTCTGAAGGCCCACAGATTACAGAATGCCTCCAGATGAGCTTCGGTTACTTCTACAGGTCTCCCAGGAATCGGTCAAAGTGTAGACAGTTTGAGACATTACACCCATTGAGAAAAAACTGCATGGTGCCTGTTGTATTCAAGCCCGATGCAATTTCTGTGTTTCATCAACACTCTGAAGGCCCACAGATTAAAGAATTTCTCCAGATGAGCTTCGGTTACTTCTACAGGTCTCCCAGGAATCGGTCAAATTGTAGACAGTTTGAGACATTACTCCCATTGAGAAAAAACTGCATGGTGCCTGTTGCATTCAATCCCCATGCAGTTCCTGTGTTTCATAAACACTCTGAAGGTCCACAAATTACAGAATGCCTCCAGATGTGCTTCGGAAACTACTACAGGTCTTCCAGGGAATGATTAAGGCGTAGACAGTTTCAGACATAACTCCCATGGAGAAAAGTCCTCATGGTGCCTGTTGTATGCAATTACGATTCAATTTTTGTGTTCCATCAACACTCTGAAGCTCCACAGATTACCGAATGCCTCCAGAGGTGCTCTTAATCAACTACTTGTCATCCAGGCAACGATGAAAATGTAGAAAGTTTGAGACATTACTCCCATGGAGAAAGTCCGCATGGTGCCTGTTGTATTCAATCCCGATGCAATTTCTGTGTTTCTTCAACATTCTGAAGGTCCAGAGATTACGGAATGCCTCCAGACGTGCTTCGGAAACTCTTACTGGACTTCCACTGAACGATTGAAGCGTAGACAGTTTGAGACATTACTCATATGGAGAAAACTCCGCATGGTGCCTATTGTATTCTATCAAAATGCAATTTCTGTGTTTCATCAACACTCTGGAGGCCCACAGATTACAGAGTGCCTTCAGATGTGCTTGGAAACTACTACTGGTCTTCGAGCAATCTATCAAAATTCGTAGGCAGTTAGAGACATTTGTCACATGGAGAAAATTAAGCATCGTGCCTGTTGTATTTAACCCCGATGCAATTTCTGTGTGTCATCAAGACTCTGAAGGTCCACCGATTACAGAATGCCTCCAGATAGGCGTCGGAAACTACTCCTGGTCTTCCTGGAACCGATTAAAGCGTACACAGTATGAGACATTACTCCCATGGTGAAAAGTCCTCATGGTGCCTGTTGTATTCAATCCCGATGCAATTTCTGTGTTTCTTCAACACTCTGAAACTCCATGGATTACGGAATGCCTCCAGATGTGCTTTTTAATCTACTACTTGTCTTCCAGGGAACGATCAAAATGTAGACAGTTTGAGACATTACTCCCATGGAGAAAATCTGCATGGGGCCTGTTGTATTCTTCCCGATGCAATTTCTGTGTTTCTTTAACATTCTGAAGGTCCACAGATTACAGAATGCCTCCAGATGAGCTTCTATTACTTCTACAGGTCTCCCAGGAATCGGTCAAAGTGTAGACAGTTTGAGACATTACTCCCATTTAGGAAAAACTGCATGGTGCCTGTTGTATTCAATCCCGATGCAATTTCTGTGTTTCGTGAACACTCTGAAGATATATCGATTACAGAAAGCCTCCAGATGTCCTTCGGAAACTACTACTGGTCTTCCAGGGAATGATTAAAGCGTAGACAGTTTGAGACATTACCGCCATTGAGAAAAGTCCGCGTAGTGCTTGGTGTATTAAATCCCTTTGCAATTTCTGTGTTTCGTCAACACTCTGAAGGTCCACCGATTACAGAATGCCTCCACATGTGCGTCGGAAATTACTAATGGTCTTCCTGGAATCGATTAAAGCGTACACAGTTTGAGACATTACTCCCGTGGAGAAAAGTCCGCATGGTGCCTGTTGTATTCAATCCTGTTACAATTTGTGTGTTTCAACAACACTGTGAAGCTCCACAGATTACGGAATGCCTCCAGATGTGCTTTGGAAACTACTACTGGTCTTCCAGGGAATGTTTAAGCGTATACAGTTTGAGACATTACTCCCATGGAGAAAAGTCCGCATGGTGAATGTTGTATTCAATGCCGATTCAATTTTAGTGTTCCATCAACAATCTGAAGCTCCCCAGATTACGGAATGCCTCCATATGTGCTTCTTAATCTACTACTGGTATTCCAGGGAACGATCAAAATGAAGACAGTTTGAGACATTATTCCCACGGAGAATAGTCCGCATGGTGCCTGTTGTATTCAATCCCAATGCAATTTCTGTGTTTCATCAACACTCGGAAGGTCTACAGATTACCGAATGCATCCAGATGTACTTCGGAAACTACTACTGGTCTTCCATGGAAGATTAAAGCGTAGACTATTTGAGACATTACTCTCATTGAGAAAAGTCCGCATGGTGTCTGTTGTATTCAATTCCGATGCAATTTCTGTGTTACATCAACACTCTGAAGGCCCACAGGTTACAGAATGCCTCCAGATGAGCTTCGGTTACTTCTACTGGTCTCCCAGGAATCGGTCAAAGTGTATACAGTTTGAGACATTACTCCCATTGAGAAAAAAGTGCATGGTGCCTGTTGTATTCAAGCCCGATGCAATTTCTGTGTTTCATTAACAATCTGAAGGCCCACAGATTAAAGAATGTCTCCAGATGAGCTTCGGTTACTTCTACAGGTCTCCCAGGACTCGGTCAAAGTGTAGACAGTTTGAGACATTACTCCCATTGAGAAAAAACTGCATGGCGCCTGTTGTATTCAATCCCGATGAAATTTCTGTGTTACATCAACACTCTGAAGGCCCACAGATTACAGAATGCCTCCAGATGAGCTTCGGTTACTTCTACAGGTCTCCCAGGAATCGGTCAAAGTGTAGTCAGTTTGAGACATTACTCCCATTGAGAAAAAACTGCATGGTGCCTGTTGTATTCAATCCCGATGCAATTTCTGTGTTTCATCAACACTCTGAAGGCCCACAGTTTACAGAATGCCTCCAGATGAGCTTCGGTTACTTCTACAGGTCTCCCAGGAATCGGTCAAAGTGTAGACAGTTTGAGACATTACTCCCATTGAGAAAAAACTGCATGGTGCCTGTTGTATTCAAGCCCGATGCAATTTCTGTGTTTCATCAACACTCTGAAGGCCCACAGATTAAAGAATTTCTCCAGATGAGCTTCGGTTACTTCTACAGGTCTCCCAGGAATCGGTCAAAGTGTAGACAGTTTGAGACATTACTCCCATTGAGAAAAAACTGCATGGTGCCTGTTGTATTCAATCCCCATGCAGTTCCTGTGTTTCATAAACACTCTGAAGGTCCACTGATTACAGAATGCCTCCAGATGTGCTTCGGAAACTACTACAGGTCTTCCAGGGAATGATTAAAGCGTAGACAGTTTCAGACATAACTCCCATGGAGAAAAGTCCTCATGGTGCCTGTTGTATGCAATCCCGATTCAATTTTTGTGTTCCATCAACAATCTGAAGCTCCACAGATTACCGAATGCCTCCAGAGGTGCTCTTAATCTACTACTTGTCTTCCAGGGAACGATGAAAATGTAGAAAGTTTGAGACATTACTCCCATGGAGAAAGTCCGCATGGTGCCTGTTGTATTCAATCCCGATGCAATTTCTGTGTTTCTTCAACACTCTGAAGCTTCATGGATTACGGAATGCCTCCAGATGTGCTTCTTAATCTACTACTTGTCTTCCAGGGAACGATCTAAATGTAGACAGTTTGAGACATTACTCCCATGGAGAAAGTCCGCATGGGGCCTGTTGTATTCTTCCCGATGCAATTTCTGTGTTTCTTTAACATTCTGAAGGTCCACAGATTACAGAATGCCTCCAGATGAGCTTCTATTACTTCTACAGGTCTCCCAGGAATCGGTCAAAGTGTAGACAGTTTGAGACATTACTCCCATTGAGAAAAAACTGCATGGTGCCTGTTGTATTCAATCCCGATGCAATTTCTGTGTTACATCAACACTCTGAAGGCCCACAGATTACAGAATGCCTCCAGATGAGCTTCGGTTACTTCTACAGGTCTCCCAGGAATCGGTCAAAGTGTAGACAGTTTGAGACATAACTCACATTGAGAAAAAACTGCATGGTGCCTGTTGTATTCAATCCAGATGCAATTTCTGTGTTACATCAACACTCTGAAGGCCCACAGTTTACAGAATGCCTCCAGACGTGCTTCGGAATCTCTTACTGGACTTCCACTGAACGATTGAAGCGTTGACAGTTTGAGACCTTACTCACATGGAGAAAAGTCCGCTTGATGCCTATTGTATTCTATCCCGATGCAATTTCTGTGTTTCATCAACACTCTGAAGGCCCACAGATTACAGAGTGCCTCCAGATGTGCTTGGAAACTACTACTGGTCTTCGAGGAATCGATCAATATTCGTAGGCATTTAGAGACATTTCTCACATGGAGAAAAGTAAGCATCGTGTCTGTTGTATTTAATCCCGATGCAATAACTGTGTTTCATCAAGACTCTGAAGGTCCACCGATTACAGAATGCCTCCAGATAGGCGTCGGAAACTACTCCTGGTCTTCCTGGAACCGATTAAAGCGTAAACAGTATGAGACATTACTCCCATGGTGAAAAGACCTCATGGTGCCTGTTGTATTCAAACCCGATGCAATTTCTGTGTTTCATCAACACTCTGAAGCTCCATGGATTACGGAATGCCTCCAGATGTGCTTCTTAATCTACTACTTGTCTTCCAGGGAACGATCAAAATGTAGACAGTTTGAGACATTACTCCCATGGAGAAAGTACGCATGGTACCTGTTGTATTCTTCCCGATGCAATTTCTGTGTTTCTTCAACATTCTGAAGGTCCACAGACTACAGAATGCCTCCAGATGAGCTTCGGTTACTTCTACAGGTCTCCCAGGAATCGGTCAAAGTGTAGACAGTTTGAGACATTACTCCCATTGAGAAAAAACTGCATGGTGCCTGTTATATTCAATCCCGATGCAATTTCTGTGTTACATCAACACTCTGAAGGCCCACAGATTACAGAATGCCTCCAGATGAGCTTCGGTTACTTCTACAGGTCTCCCAGGATTCGGTCAAAGTGTAGACAGTTTGAGACATTACTCCCATTGAAAAAAAACTGCATGGTGCCTGTTGTATTCAAGCCCGATGCAGTTTCTGTGTTTCATCAACACTCTGAAGGCCCACAGATTAAAGAATTTCTCCAGATGAGCTTCGGTTACTTCTACAGGTCTCCCAGGAATCGGTCAAAGTGTAGACAGTTTGAGACATTACTCCCATTGAGAAAAATCTGCATGGTGCATGTTGTATTCAATCCCGATGCAATTTCTGTGTTTCATCAACACTCTGAAGGCCCACAGATTACAGAATGCCTCCAGATGAGCTTCGGGTACTTCTACAGGTCTCCCAGGAATCGGTCAAAGTGTAGACAGTTTGAGACATTACTCCCATTGAGAAAAAACTGCATGGTGCCTGTTGTATTCAAGCCCGATGCAACTTCTGTGTTTCATCAACACTCTGAAGGCCCACAGATTAAAGAATTTCTCCAGATGAGCTTCGGTTACTTCTACAGGTCTCCCAGGAATCGGTCAAAGTGTAGACAGTTTGAGACATTACTCCCATTGAGAAAAAACTGCATGGTGCCTGTTGTATTCAAGCCCGATGCAATTTCTGTGTTTCATCAACACTCTGAAGGCCCACAGATTACAGAGTGCCTCCAGATGTGCTTGGAAACTACTACTGGTCTTCGATTAATCTATCAAAATTCGTAGGCAGTTAGAGACATTTGTCACATGGAGAAAATTAAGCATCGTGCCTGTTGTATTTAATCCCGATGCAATTTCTGTGTGTCATCAAGACTCTGAAGGTCCACCGATTACAGAATGCCTCCAGATAGGCGTCGGAAACTACTCCTGGTCTTCCTGGAACCGATTAAAGCGTACACAGTGTGAGACATTACTCCCATGGTGAAAAGTCCTCATGGTGCCTGTTGTATTTAATCCCGATGCAATTTCTGTGTTTCTTCAACACCCTGAAGCTCCATGGATTACGGAATGCCTCCAGATGTGCTTCTTAATCTGCTACTTGTCTTCCAGGGAACGATCAAAATGTAGACAGTTTGAGACATTACTCCCATGGAGAAAGTCCACATGGGGCCTGTTGTATTCTTCCTGATGCAATTTCTGTGTTTCTTTAACATTCTGAAGGTCCACAGATTAAAGAATGCCTCCAGATGAGCTTCTATTACTTCTACAGGTCTCCCAGGAATCGGTCAAAGTGTAGACAGTTTGAGACATTACTCCCATTTAGGAAAAACTGCATGGTGCCTGTTGTATTCAATCCCGATGCAATTTCTGTGTTTCGTGAACACTCTGAAGATATACCGATTACAGAAAGCCTCCAGATGTCCTTCGGAAACTACTACTGGTCTTCCAGGGAATGATTAAAGCGTAGACAGTTTGAGACATTACCGCCATTGAGAAAAGTCCGCATGGTGCTTGGTGTATTAAATCCCTTTGCAATTTCTGTGTTTCGTCAACACTCTGAAGGTCCACCGATTACAGAATGCCTAAACATGTGCGTCGGAAATTACTAATGGTCTTCCTGGAATCGATTAAAGCGTACACAGTTTGAGACACTACTCCCGTGGAGAAAAGTCCGCATGGTGCCTGTTGTATTCAATCCTGTAACAATTTCTGTGTTTCAACAACACTCTGAAGCTCCACAGATTACGGAATGCCTCCAGATGTGCTTCGGAAACTACTACTGGTCTTCCAGGGAATGATTAAGCGTATACAGTTTGAGACATTACTCCCATGGAGAAAAGCCCGCATGGTGAATGTTGTATTCAATGCCGATTCAATTTTAGTGTTCCATCAACAATCTGAAGCTCCACAGATTACGGAATGCCTCCAGATCTGCTTCTTAATCTACTACTGGTCTTCCAGGGAACGATCAAAATGAAGACAGTTTGAGACATTATTCCCACGGAGAATAGTCCGCATGGTGCCTGTTGTATTCAATCCCAATGCAATTTCTGTGTTTCATCAACACTCGGAAGGTCTACAGATTACCGAATGCATCCAGATGTACTTCGGAAACTACTACTGGTCTTCCATGGAAGATTAAAGCGTAGACAATTTGAGACATTACTCTCATTGAGAAAAGTCCGCATGGTGTCTGTTGTATTCAATTCCGATGCAATTTCTGTGTTACATCAACACTCTGAAGGCCCACAGATTACAGAATGCCTCCAGATGAGCTTCGGTTACTTCTACAGGTCTCCCAGGAATCGGTCAAAGTGTAGACAGTTTGAGACATTACTCCCATTGAGAAAAAACTGCATGGTGCCTGTTGCATTGAAGCCCGATGCAATTTCTGTGTTTCATCAACACTCTGAAGGCCCACAGATTAAAGAATTTCTCCAGATGAGCTTCGGTTACTTCTACAGGTCTCCCAGGAATCGGTCAAAGTGTAGACAGTTTGAGACATTACTCCCATTGAGAAAAAACTGCATGTTGCCTGTTATATTCAATCCCGATGCAATTTCTGTGTTACATCAACACTCTGAAGGCCCACAGATTACAGAATGCCTCCAGATCAGCTTCGGTTACTTCTACAGGTCTCCCAGGAATCGGTCAAAGTGTAGACAGTTTGAGACATTACTCCCATTGAGAAAAAACTGCATGGTGCCTGTTGTATTCAAGCCCGATGCAATTTCTGTGTTTCATCAACACTCTGAAGGCCCACAGATTAAAGAATTTCTCCAGATGAGCTTCGGTTACTTCTACAGGTCTCCCAGGAATCGGTCAAAAGTGTAGACAGTTTGAGACATTACTCCCATTGAGAAAAAACTGCATGGTGCCTGTTGTATTCAAGCCCGATGCAAATTCTGTGTTTCGTCAACACTCTGATGGCCCACAGATTAAAGAATTTCTCCAGATGAGCTTCGGTTACTTCTACAGGTCTCCCAGGAATCGGTCAAAGTGTAGACAGTTTGAGACATTACTCCCATTGAGAAAAAACTGCATGGTGCCTGTTGTATTCAATCCCCATGCAGTTCCTGTGTTTCATAAACACTCTGAAGGTCCACAGATTACAGAATGCCTCCATATGTGCTTCGGAAACTACTACAGGTCTTCCAGGGAATGATTAAAGCGTAGACAGTTTCAGACATAACTCCCATGGAGAAAAGTCCTCATGGTGCCTGTTGTATGGAATCCCGATTCAATTTTTGTGTTCCATCAACACTCTGAAGCTCCACAGATTACCGAATGCCTCCAGAGGTGCTCTTAATCTACTACTTGTCTTCCAGGGAACGATGAAAATGTAGAAAGTTTGAGACATTACTCCCATGGAGAAAGTCCGCATGGTGCCTGTTGTATTCAATCCCGATGCAATTTCTGTGTTTCTTCAACATTCTGAAGGTCCAGAGATTACGGAATGCCTCCAGACGTGCTTCGGAAACTCTTACTGGACTTCCACTGAACGATTGAAGCGTAGACAGTTTGAGACATTACTCATATGGAGAAAACTCCGCATGGTGCCTATTGTATTCTATCAAAATGCAATTTCTGTGTTTCATCAACACTCTGAAGGCCCACAGATTACAGAGTGCCTCCAGATGAGCTTGGAAACTACTACTGCTCTTCGAGGAATCTATCATTATTCGTCGGCAGTTAGAGACATTTGTCACATGGAGAAAATTAAGCATCGTGCCTGTTGTATTTAATCCCGATGCAATTTCTGTGTGTCATCAAGACTCTGAATGTCCACCGATTACAGAATGCCTCCAGATAGGCGTCGGAAACTACTCCTGGTCTTCCTGGAACCGATTAAAGCGTACAAAGTATGAGACATTACTCCCATGGTGAAAAGTCCTCATGGTGCCTGTTGTGTTCAATCCCGATGCAATTTCTGTGTTTCTTCAACACTCTGAAGCTCCATGGATTACGGAATGCCTCCAGATGTGCTTCTTAATCTACTACTTGTCTTCCAGGGAACGATCAAAATGTAGACAGTTTGAGACATTACTCCCATGGAGAAAGTCCGCATGGGGCCTGTTGTATTTTTCCCGATGCAATTTCTGTGTTTCTTTAACATTCTGAAGGTCCACAGATTACAGAATGCCTCCAGATGAGCTTCGGTTACTTCTACAGGTCTCCCAGGAATCGGTCAAAGTGTAGACAGTTTGAGACATTACTCCCATTTAGGAAAAACTGCATGGTGCCTGTTGTATTCAATCCCGATGCAATTGCTGTGTTTCGTGAACACTCCGAAGATGTACCGATTACAGAAAGCCTCCAGATGTCCATCGGAAACTACTACTGGTCTTCCAGGGAATGATTAAATCGTAGACAGTTTGAGACATTACCGCCATTGAGAAAAGTCCGCATGGTGCTTGGTGTATTAAATCCCTTTGCAATTTCTGTGTTTCGTCAACACTCTGAAGGTCCACCGATTACAGAATGCCTCCACATGTGCGTCGGAAATTACTAATGGTCTTCCTGGAATCGATTAAAGCGTACACAGTTTGAGACATTACTCCCGTGGAGAAAAGTCCGCATGGTGCCTGTTGTATTCAATCCTGTAACAATTTCTGTGTTTCAACAACACTCTGAAGCTCCACAGATTACGGAATGCCTCCAGATGTGCTTCGGAAACTACTACTGGTCTTCCAGGGAATGATTAAGCGTATACAGTTTGAGACTTTACTCCCATGGAGAAAAGTCCGCATGGTGAATGTTGTATTCAATGCTGATTCAATTTTAGTGTTCCATCAACAATCTGAAGCCCCACAGATTACGGAATGCCTCCAGATGTGCTTCTTAATCTACTACTGGTCTTCCAGGGAACGATCAAAATGAAGACAGTTTGAGACATTATTCCCACGGAGAATAGTCCGCATGGTGCCTGTTGTATTCAATCCCAATGCAATTTCTGTGTTTCATCAACACTCGGAAGGTCTGCAGATTACCGAATTCATCCAGATGTACTTCGGAAACTACTACTGGTCTTCCATGGAAGATTAAAGCGTAGACAATTTGAGACATTACTCTCATTGAGAAAAGTCCGCATGGTGTCTGTTGTATTCAATTCCGATGCAATTTCTGTGTTACATCAACACTCTGAAGGCCCACAGATTACAGAATGCCTCCAGATGAGCTTCTGTTACTTCTACAGGTCTCCCAGGAATCGGTCAAAGTGTAGACAGTTTGAGACATTACTCCCATTGAGAAAAAACTGCATGGTGCCTGTTGTATTCAAGCCCGATGCAATTTCTGTGTTTCATCAACACTCTGAAGGCCCACAGATTAAAGAATTTCTCCAGATGAGCTTCGGTTACTTCTACAGGTCTCTCAGGAATCGGTCAAAGTGTAGACAGTTTGAGACATTACTCCCATTGAGAAAAAACTGCATGGTGCCTGTTATATTCAATCCCGATGCAATTTCTGTGTTACATCAACACTCTGAAGGCCCACAGATTACAGAATGCCTCCAGATGAGCTTCGGTTACTTCTACAGGTCTCCCAGGAATCGGTCAAAGTGTAGACAGTTTGAGACATTACTCCCATTGAGAAAAAACTGCATGGTGCCTGTTGTATTCAAGCCCGATGCAATTTCTGTGTTTCATCAACACTCTGAAGGCCCACAGATTAAAGAATTTCTCCAGATGAGCTTCGGTTACTTCTACAGGTCTCCCAGGAATCGGGCAAAGTGTAGACAGATTGAGACATTACTCCCATTGAGAAAAAACTGCATGGCGCCTGTTGTATTCAATCCCGATGCAATTTCTGTGTTTCATCAACACTCTGAAGGCCCACAGATTACAGAATGCCTCCAGATGAGCTTCGGTTACTTCTACAGGTCTCCCAGGAATCGGTCAAAGTGTAGACAGTTTGAGACATTACTACCATTGAGAAAAAACTGCATGGTGCCTGTAGTATTCAAGCCCGATGCAATTTTTGTGTTTCATAAACACTCTGAAGGCCCACAGATTAAAGAATTTCTCCAGATGAGCCTCGGTTACTTCTACAGGTCTCCCAGGAATCGGTCAAAGTGTAGACAGTTTGAGACCTTACTCCGATTGAGAAAAAACTGCATGGTGCCTGTTGTATTCAATCCCCATGCAGTTCCTGTGTTTCATAAACACTCTGAAGGTCCACAGATTACAGAATGCCTCCAGATGTGCTTCGGAAACTACTACAGGTCTTCCAGGGAATGATTAAAGCGTAGACAGTTTCAGACATAACTCCCATGGAGAAAAGTCCTCGTGGTGCCTGTTGTATGCAATCCCGATTCAATTTTTGTGTTCCATCAACACTCTGAAGCTCCACAGATTACCGAATGCCTCCAGAGGTGCTCTTAATCTACTACTTGTCTTCCAGGGAACGATGAAAATGTAGAAAGTTTGAGACATTACTCCCATGGAGAAAGTCCGCATGGTGCCTGTTGTATTCAATCCCGATGCAATTTCTGTGTTTCTTCAACATTCTGAAGGTCCAGAGATTACGGAATGCCTCCAGACGTGCTTCGGAAACTCTTACTGGACTTCCACTGAACGATTGAAGCGTAGACAGTTTGAGACATTACTCATATGGAGAAAAGTCCGCATGGTGCCTATTGTATTCTATCAAAATGCAATTTCTGTGTTTCATCAACACTCTGAAGGCCCACAGATTACAGAGTGCCTCCAGATGTGCTTGGAAACTACTACTGGTCTTCGAGGAATCTATCAAAATTCGTAGGCAATTAGAGACATTTGTCACATGGAGAAAATTAAGCATCGTGCCTGTTGTATTTATTCCCGATGCAATTTCCGTGTGTCATCAAGACTCTGAAGGTCCACCGATTACAGAATGCCTCCAGATAGGCGTCGGAAACTACTCCTGGTCTTCCTGGAACCGATTAAAGCGTACACAGTATGAGACATTGCTCCCATGGTGAAAAGTCCTCATGGTGCCTGTTGTATTCAATCCCGATGAAATTTCTGTGTTTCTTCAACACTCTGAAGCTCCATGGATTACGGAATGCCTCCAGATGTGCTTCTTAATCTACTACTTGTCTTTCAGGGAACTTTCAAAATGTAGACAGTTTGAGACATTACTCCCGTGGAGAAAGTTCGCATGGGGCCTGTTGTATTTTTCCCGATGCAATTTCTGTGTTTCTTTAACATTCTGAAGGTCCACAGATTACAGAATGCCTCCAGATGAGCTTCGGTTACTTCAACAGGTCTCCCAGGAATCGGTCAAAGTGTAGACAGTTTGAGACATTACTCCCATTTAGGAAAAACTGCATGGTGCCTGTTGTATTCAATCCCGATGCAATTTCTGTGTTTCGTGAACACTCTGAAGATATACCGATTACAGAAAGCCTCCAGATGTCCTTCGGAAACTACTACTGGTCTTCCAGGGAATGATTAAAGCGTAGACAGTTTGAGACATTACCGCCATTGAGAAAAGTCCGCATGGTGCTTGGTGTATTAAATCCCTTTGCAATTTCTGTGTTTCGTCAACACTCTGAAGGTCCACCGATTACAGAATGCCTCCACATGTGCGTCGGAAATTACTAATGGTCTTCCTGGAATCGATTAAAGCGTACATAGTTTGAGACATTACTCCCGTGGAGAAAAGTCCGCATGGTGCCTGTTGTATTCAATCCTGTAACAATTTCTGTGTTTCAACAACACTCTGAAGCTCCACAGATTACGGAATGCCTCCAGATGTGCTTCGGAAACTGCTACTGGTCTTCCAGGAAATGATTAAGCGTATATAGTTTGAGACATTACTCCCATGGAGAAAATCCGCATGGTGAATGTTGTATTCAATGCCGATTCAATTTTAGTGTTCCATCAACAATCTGAAGCTCCACAGATTACGGAATGCCTCCAGATGTGCTTCTTAATCTACTACTGGTCTTCCAGGGAACGATCAAAATGAAGACAGTTTGAGACATTATTCCCACGGGGAATAGTCCGCATGGTGCCTGTTGTATTCAATCCCAATGCAATTTCTGTGTTTCATCAACACTCGGAAGGTCTACAGATTACCGAATGCATCCAGATGTACTTCGGAAACTACTAATGGTCTTCCATGGAAGATTAAAGCGTAGACAATTTGAGACATTACTCTCATTGAAAAAAGTCCGCATGGTGTCTGTTGTATTCAAATCCGATGCTATTTCTGTGTTTCATCTACACTCTGAAGGACCACAGATTTCAGAATGCCTCTGGATGTGATTCGGCAACTGCTACTGGTCTTCCATGGAACGATCAAACCGTTTACAGTTTGAGACATTACCGCCATGGAGGAAAGTCCGCATGGTGCCTGTTGTATTCAATCCCGATGCAGTTTCCGTATTTTATCAACACTCTGAAGGTCCGCAGATTACAGAATTCCTCCAGATGTGCTTCGGGAACTACTGGTCCTCTAGGGAACAATCACATCGGAGACAGTTTGAAAAATTACTCCCATGGAGAAAAAACATAATGGTGCCTGTTGTATTTAATCCCGATGCAATTTCTGTGTTTCATCAACACGCGGAAGGACTACAGATTACCGAATGCCTCCAGATGTACTTCTGAAACTACTACTGGTCTTCCATGGAAGATTAAAGCGTAGACAATTTGAGACATTACTCAGATGGAGAAAAGTCCGCATATTGCCTGTTGTATTCAAGCCCAATGCAATTTCTGTGTTTCATCAACACTCTGAATGCCCACAGATTACAGAATGCCTCCAGATGAGCTTCGGTTACTTCTACAGCTCTCCCAGGAATCGGTCAAAGTGTAGACAGTTTGAGACATCACTCCCATTGAGAAAAAACTGCATGGTGCCTGTTGTATTCAATCCCGATGCAATTTTTGTGTTACATCAATACTCTGAAGGCCCACAGATTACAGAATGCCTCCAGATGAGCTTCTGTTACTTCTACAGGTCTCCCAGGAATCGGTCAAAGTGTAGACAGTTTGAGACATTACTCCCATTGAGAAAAAACTGCATGGTGCCTGTTGTATTCAATCCCGATGCAATTTCTGTGTTACATCAACACTCTGAAGGCCCACAGATTACAGAATGCCTCCAGATGGGCTTCGGTTACTTCTACAGGTCTCCCAGGAATCGGTCAAAGTGTAGACAGTTTGAGACATTACTCCCATTGAGAAAAAACTGCATGGTGCCTGTTGTATTGAATCCCGATGCAATTTCTGTGTTACATCAACACTCTGAAGGCCCACAGATTACAGAATGCCTCCAGATGAGCTTCGGTTACTTCTACAGGTCTCCCAGGAATCGGTCAAAGTGTAGAGACATTACTCCCATTGAGAAAAAACTGCATGGTGCCTGTTGTATTCAATCCCGATGCAATTTCTGTGTTACATCAACACTCTGAAGGCCCACAGATTACAGAATGCCTCCAGATGAGCTTCGATTACTTCTACAGGTCTCCCAGGAATCGGTCAAAGTGTAGACAGTTTGAGACATTACTCCCATTGAGAAAAAACTGCATGGTGCCTGTTGTATTCAAGCCCGATGCAATTTCTGTGTTTCATCAACACTCTGAAGGCCCACAGATTAAAGAATTTCTCCAGATGAGCTTCGGTTACTTCTACAGGTATCCCAGGAATCGGTCAAAGTGTAGACTGTTTGAGACAATACTCCCATTGAGAAAAAACTGCATGGTGCCTGTTGTATTCAATCCCCATGCAGTTCCTCTGTTTCATAAACACTCTGAAGGTCCACAGATTACAGAATGCCTCCAGATGTGCTTCGGAAACTACTACAGGTCTTCCAGGGAATGAATAAAGCGTAGACAGTTTTAGACATAACTCCCATGGAGAAAAGTCCTCATGGTGCCTGTTGTATGCAATCCCGAATCAATTTTTGTGTTCCATCAACACTCTGAAGCTCCACAGATTACCGAATGCCTCCAGAGGTGCTCTTAATCTACTACTTGTCTTCCAGGGAACGATGAAAATGTAGAAAGTTTGAGACATTACTCCCATGGAGAAAGTCCGCATGGTGCCTGTTGTATTCAATCCCGATGCAATTTCTGTGTTTCTTCAACATTCTGAAGGTCCAGAGATTACGGAATGCCTCCAGACGTGCTTCGGAAACTCTTACTGGACTTCCACTGAACGATTGAAGCGTAGACAGTTTGAGACGTTACTCATATGGAGAAAAGTCCGCATGGTGCCTATTGTATTCTATCAAAATGCAATTTCTGTGTTTCATCAACACTCTGAAGGCCCACAGATTACAGTGTGCCTCCAGATGTGCATTGGAAACTACTACTGGTCTTCGAGGAATCTATCAAAATTCGTAGGCAGTTAGAGACATTTGTCACATGGAGAAAATTAAGCATCGTGCCTGTTGTATTTAATCCCGATGCAATTTCTGTGTGTCATCAAGACTCTGAAGGTTAACCGATTACAGAATGCCTCCAGATAGGCGTCGGAAACTACTCCTGGTCTTCCTGGAACCGATTAAAGCGTACACAGTATGAGACATAACTCCCATGGAGAAAAGTCCTCATGGTGCCTGTTGTATGCAATCCCGATTCAATTTTTGTGTTCCATCAACACTCTGAAGCTCCACAGATTACGGAATGCCTCCAGATGTGGTCCTTAATCCACTACTGGTCTTCCAGGGAACGATCAAAATGAAGACAGTTTGAGACATTATTCCCACGGAGAATAGTCCGCATGGTGCCTGTTGTATTCAATCCCAATGCAATTTCTGTGTTTCATCAACACTCGGAAGGTCTAAAGATTACCGAATGCATCCAAATGTACTTCGGAAACTACTACTGGTCTTCCATGGAAGATTAAAGCGTAGACAATTTGAGACATTACTCAGATGGAGAAAAGTCCGCATATTGCCTGTTGTATTCAAGCCCAATGCAAATTCTGTGTTTCATCAACACTCTGAATGCCCACAGATTACAGAATGCCTCCAGATGAGCTTCGGTTACTTCTACAGGTCTCCCAGGAATCGGTAAAGTGTAGACAGTTTGAGACATTACTCCCATTGAGAAAAAACGGCATGGTGCCTGTTGTATTCAAGCCCGATGCAATTTCTGTGTTTCATCTACACTTTGAAGGACCACAGATTTCAGAATGCCTCTGGATGTGAATCGGCAACTGCTACTGGTCTTCCATGGAACGATCAAACCGTTTACAGTTTGAGTCATTACCGCCATGGAGGAAAGTCCGCATGGTGCCTGTTGTATTCAATCCCGATGCAGTTTCCGTATTTTATCAACACTCAGAAGGTCCGCAGATTTCAGAATTCCTATAGATGTGCTTCGGGAACTACTGGTCTTCTAGGGAACAATCACATCGGAGACAGTTTGAAAAATTACTCCCATGGAGAAAAAACATAATGGTGCCTGTTGTATTCAATCCCGATGCAATTTCTGTGTTTCATCAACACGCGGAAGTACTACAGATTACCGAATGCCTCCAGATGTACTTCTGAAACTACTACTGGTCTTCCATGGAAGATTATAGCGTAGACAATTTGAGACATTACTCAGATGGAGAAAAGTCCGCATATTGCCTGTTGTATTCAAGACCAATGTAATTTCTGTGTTTCATCAACACTCTGAATGCCCACAGATTACAGAATGACTCCAGATGAGCTTCGGTTACTTCGACAGGTCTCCCAGGAATCGGTAAAGTGTAGACAGTTTGAGACATTACTCCCATTGAGAAAAAACGGCATGGTGCCTGTTGAATTCAAGCCCGATGCAATTTCTGTGTTTCATCAACACTCTGAAGGCCCAAAGATTACAGAATTTCTCCAGATGAGATTCGGTTACTTCTACAGGTCTCCCAGGAATCTGTCAAAGTGTAGACAGTTTGAGACATTACTCCCATTGAGAAAAAACTGCATGGTGCCTGTTGTATTCAATCCCGATGCAATTTCTGTGTTTCATAAACACTCTGAAGGTCCACAGATCACAGAATGCCTCAAGATGTGCTTCGGAAACTACTACTGGTCTCCCAGAGAACGATCAAAGCGTAGACAGTTTGAGTCATTACTCCCATGGAGAAAAGTCCGCATGGTGCCTGTTGTATTCAATCCCGATGCATTTCTGTGTTTCGTTAACACTCTGAAGATCCACCGATTACATAAAGCGTCTAGATCGCTTCGGAAACTACTACAGGTCTACCAGGGAATGATGAAAGCGTAGACAGTTTGAGACATATCTCCCATGGAGAAAAGTCCTCATGGTGCCTGTTGTATGCAATCCCGATTCAATTTTTGTATTAAATCAACACTCTGAAGCTCCACAGATTACCGAATGCCTCCAGATGTGCTTCTTAATCTACTACTTGTCTTCCAGGGAACGATGAAAATGTAGACAGTTTGAGACATTACTCCCATGGAGAAAGTCCGCATGGTGCCTGTTGTATTCAATCCCGATGCAATTTCTGTGATTCTTCAACATTCTGAAGGTCCACAGATTACGGAATGCCTCCAGATGTGCTTCGGAAACTGTTACTGGACTTCCACTGAACGATTGAATCGTAGTTAGTTTGAGACATTACTCACATGCAGAAAAGTTCGCATGGTGCCTATTGTATTCTATCCCGATGCAATTTCTGTGTTTCATCAACACTCGGAAGGCCCACAGATTACAGAGTGCCTTTAGATGTGCTTGGAAACTACTACTGGTCTTCGAGGAATCGATCAAAATACGTAGGCACTTAGAGACATTTCTCCCATGGAGATAAGTAAGCATCGTGCCTGTTGTATTTAATCCCGATGCAATTTCTGTGTTTCATCAAGACTCTGAAGGTCCACCGATTACAGAATGGTTCCAGATAGGCGTTGGAAACTACTCCTGGTCTTCCTGGAACCGATTAAAGCGTACACAGTATGAGAAATTACTCCCATGGTGAAAAGTCCCTATGGTGCCTGTTGTATTATATCCCGATGCAATTTCTGTATTTCATTAACACTCTGGAGCCCCACAGATTACAGAATGCCACCAGATGTGCCTTGGTAACCACTACTGGTCTTCCAGGGAACGATCAAAGGTAAACTGTTTGAGACATTACTCCCTTGGAGAAAAGACCGCATGGTACCTGTTGTATTCAATCCCGATGCAATTTCTCTGTTTCAGCAACACTCTGAATTTACACAGATTAGAGAATGAATCCTGAATAGTTTCGGAAACTACTACTTGTCTTTCAGGGAACGATAAAAGCGTAGAAAATTTGAGACATTATTCCCACGGAGAAAAGTCAGCAAATTGCCTGTTGTATTTAATCCCGATGCAATTTCTGTGTTTCTCAATACTCTGATGGTCCACAGATTACAGAATGCCTCCAGATGTGCTTCGGAAACTACTACTGGTCTTCCAGGGAAGGATCAAAGCGTAGACAGTTTGAGACATTATTCCCATGGAGAAAAGTCCGCATGGTGCCTGTTATATTCAATCCCGATGCATTTTCTGTGTTTCAACAACACGCTGAAGGAACACTGATTACAGAATGCCTCCAGATGTGCTTCGGAAACTACTACAGGTCTTCCAGGGAAGGATCGAAGCGTAGACAGTTTGAGACATAACTCCCATGGAGAAAAGTCCGTATGTTGTCTGTTGTATCCAATCCCGTTGCCATTTCTGTGTTTCGTCAACACTCTGAAGTTCCAGCGATTACAGAATGCCTCCAGATGTGCTTCTTAATCTACTACTAGTCATCCAGGGAACGATCAAAGCGTAGAGAGTTTGAGACACTACTCCCATGGAGAAAAGTCCGCATGGTGCCAGTTGTATCCAATCCCGATGCACTTTCAGTGTTTCATTAACACTCTGAAGATCCACAGATTACGGAATACCTCCAGATGGGCTTCGGAAACTACTACTGGCCTTCCATGGAATGATTAAAATGTAGACAGTTTGTGACATTACTCCCATGGAGAAAACTCCGCATGGTGCCTCTTGTATGAAAATCCCGATGCAATTTCTGTGTTTCATCAACACACGGAAGGTCCACAGATTACAGAGTGCCCCCAGATGTGCTTGGAAACTACAACTGGTCTTCGAGGAACTGATCAAAATTCGTAGATAGTTTGGGACATTTCTCCCATGGAGAGAAGTCCGCATTGTGCCTGTTGTATTCAATCCCGATTCAATTTCAGTGTTGCATCAACACTCTGAAGGTCCACAGATTACGGAATGCCTCCATATGTGCTTCGGAAACTACTACTGGTCTTCCAGGGAACGATCAAAGCGTAGACACTGGGAGGCATTACTCCCATGGAGAAAAGTCCGCATGGTGCCTGTTGTATTCAATCCCGATGCAATTTCTGTGTTTCATCAACACTCTGAAGCTCCACAGATTACGGAATGCCTCCAGATGTGCTTCGGAAACTACTACTGGCCTTCCAGGGAATGATTAAAGCGTAGACAGTTTGAGACATTACTCCCATGGAGAAAAGTCCGCATGGTGCCTGTTGTATTCAATCCCGATTTAATTTCTGTGTTCCATCAACACTCTGAATGTATACAGATAACACAATGGCTCCAGATGTGCTTCGCAAACTACTACTGGTATTCCAGGGAACGATCAAAACGTTTACAGTTTGAGAGATTACTCCCATGGAGAAAAGTCCGCATGGTGCCTGTTGTATTCAATCCCGATGCAATTTCTGTGATTCTTCTTTACATTCTGAAGGTCCACAGATTACGGAATGCCTCCAGATGTGCTTCGGAAACTGTTACTGGACTTCCACCGAACGATTGAAGCGTAGATAGTTTGACACATTACTCACATGGAGAAAAGTCCGCATGGTGCCTACTGTATTCTATCCCAACGCAATTTCTGTGTTTCATCAACACTCGGAAGGCCCACAGATTACAGAGTGCCTTTAGATGTGCTTGGAAACTACTACTGGTCTTCGAGGAATCGATCAAAATTCGTAGGCACTTAGAGACATTTCTCCCATGGAGAAAAGTAAGCATCGTGCCTGTTGTATTCAATCCCGATGCAATGTCTGTGTTTCATCAACACTCTGAAGCTCCATGGATTACGGAATGCCTCCAGATGTGCTTCTTAATCTACTACTTGTCTTCCAGGAAACGATCAAACTGTAGACAGTTTGAGACATTACTCCCATGGAGAAAGTCCGCATGGGGCGTGTTGTACTCAGTCCCGTTGCAATTTCTGTGTTTCTTCAACATTCTGAAGGTCCACAGATTACAGAATGCCTCCAGATGAGCTTCGGTTACTTCTACAGGTCTCCCAGGAATCGGCCAAAGTGTAGACAGTTTGAGACATTACTCCCATTGAGAAAAAACTTCATGGTGCCTGTTGTATTCAATCCCGATGCAATTTCTGCGTTTCATCAACACTCTGGAGGTCCACAGATTACAGAATGCCTTTAGATGTGCTTCTTAATCTACTACTTGTCTTCCAGGGAACGATCAAAATGAAGACAGATTGAGACATTACTCCCATGGAGAAAGTCCGCACGGTGCCTGTTGTATTCAATCCCGTTGCAATTTCTGTGTTTCTTCAACATTCTGAAGGACCACAGATTACAGAATGATTCCAGATGTGCTTCGGAAACTGTTACTGGACTTCCAATGAACGATCGAAGCGTAGACAGTTTGAGACATTACTCCTATGGGGAAAAGTCCGCATGGTGCCTGTTGTATTCAATTCCGATTCACTTTCTGTGTTTCATCAACACTCCGAATGTCCACAGATTACAGAATATCTCCGGATATGCTTTGAAACTACTACAGGTCTTAGAGGGATCGATCAAAATTCGTAGACTGTTTAAGACGTTTCTCCTAAGGAGAAAGGTCCGCATGGTGCCTGTTGTATTTAATCCCGATGCAATTTCTGTGTTTCATCAACACTCTGAAGGTCCACGGATTACAGAATGCCTCCAGATGTGCTTCGGAAACTACTACTGGTGTTCCAGCAGTAGATCAAAGCGTAGACAGTTTGAGACATTACTCCCATGGAGAAAGGTCCGCATGGTGCCTGTTGTATTATATCCCGATGCAATTTCTGTGTTTCATTAACACTCTGGAGTACCACAGATTACAGAATGCCACCAGATGTGCCTTGGCAACTACTACTGGTCTTCCAGGGAACGATCAAAGGTAAACTGTTTGAGACATTACTCCCTTGGAGAAAAGACCGCATGGTACCTGTTGTATTCAATCCCGATGCAATTTCTCTGTTTCATCAACACTCTGAATTTACACAGATTAGAGAATGAATCCTTATTAGCTTCGGAAACTACTACTTGTCTTTCGGGGAACGATAAAAGCGTAGACAATTTGAGACATTAATCCCACGGAGAAAAGTCAGCAAAGTGCCTGTTGTATTTAATCCCGATGCAATTTCTGTGTTTCTCAATACTCTGATGGTCCGCAGATTACAGAATGCCTCCAGATGTGCTTCGGAAACTACTACTGGCCTTCCATGGAATGATTAAAGTGTAGACAGTTTGCGACATTACTCCCATGGAGAAAAGTCCTCATGGTTCCAGTGGTATCCAATCCCGATGCAATTTCAGTGTTTCATCAACAGTTTGAAGGTCCAATGTTTACAGAATGCCTCCAGATGTGCTTGGAAAGTACTAATGGTGTTCGAGGAATCGTAAAAATTATTAGACAGTTTGAGACATTTCTCCCATGGAGAAAAATCCGCATGTTGCTTCTTGTATTCAATCCCGATGCAATTTATGTGTTTCTGCAACATTCTCAAGGACCACAGATTACAGAATGCCCCCAGTTGTGCTTCGGAAACTACTACTGGCCTTCCAGGGAATGATTAAAGCGTAGACAGTTTGAGACATTACTCCCATGGAGAAAAGTCCGCATGGTGCCTGTTGTATTCAATCCCGATGTAATTTCTGTGTTCCATCAACACTCTGAATGTCCACAGATAACAGAATGGCTCCAGATGTGCTTCGCAAACTACTACTGGTATTCCAGGTAACGATCAAAACGTTTACAGTTTGAGACATTAATCCCATGAAGAAAAGTGCTCATGGTGCGGTTGTATCCCATCCCGATGCAATTTCTGTGTTTCATCAATACTCTGTAGATCCACTGATTACGGAATGTCTCCAGATGTGCTTCTTAATCTACTACTTGTCTTCCAGGGAACGATCAAAATGAAGACAGATTGAGACATTACTCCCATGGAGAAAGTCCGCACGGTGCCTGTTGTATTCAATCCCGTTGCAATTTCTGTGTTTCTTCAACATTCTGAAGGACCACAGATTACAGAATGAATGCAGATGTGCTTCGGAAACTGTTACTGGACTTCCAATGAACGATCGAAGCGTAGACGGTTTGAGACATTACTCCTATGGGGAAAAGTCCGCATGGTACCTGTTGTATTCAATTCCGATTCACTTTCTGTGTTTCATCAACACTCCGAATGTCCACAGATTACAGAATGCCTCCGGATATGCTTTGAAACTACTACAGGTCTTAGAGGGATCGATCAAAATTCGTAGACTGTTTAAGACATTTCTCCTAAGGAGAAAGGTCTGCATGGTGCCTGTTGTATTTAATCCCGATGCAATTTCTGTGTTTCATCAACACTCTGAAGGTCCACGGATTACAGAATGCCTCCAGATGTGCTTCGGAAACTACTACTGGTGTTCCAGCAGTAGACCAAAGCGTAGACACTTTGAGACATTACTCCCATGGAGAAAGGTCCGCATGGTGCCTGTTGTATTATATCCCGATGCAATTTCTGTGTTTCATTAACACTCTGGAGAACCACAGATTACAGAATGCCACCAGATGTGCCTTGGTAACTACTACTGGTCTTCCAGGGAACGATCAAAGGTAAACTGTTTGAGACATTACTCCCTTTGAGAAAAGACCGCATGGTACCTGTTGTATTCAATCCCGATGCAATTTCTCTGTTTCATCAACACTCTGAATTTACACAGATTAGAGAATGAATCCTTATTAGCTTCGGAAGCTACTACTTGTCTTTCAGGGAACGATAAAAGCGTAGACAATTTGAGACATTAATCCCACGGAGAAAAGTCAGCAAAGTGCCTGTTGTATTTAATCCCGATGCAATTTCTGTGTTTCTCAATACTCTGATGGTCCACAGATTACAGAATGCCTCCAGATGTGCATCGGAAACTACTACTGGCCTTCCATGGAATGATTAAAGTGTAGACAGTTTAAGACATTACTCCCATGGAGAAAAGTCCTCATGCAGTGGTATCCAATCCCGATGCAATTTCAGTGTTTCATCAACAGTCTGAAGGTCCAATGTTTACAGAATGCCTCCAGATGTGCTTCGGAAACTACTACAGGTCTTCCAGGGAAGGATCAAAGCGTAGACAGTTTGAGACATAACTCCCATGGAGAAAAGTCCGTATGTTGTCTGTTGTATCCAATCCCGTTGCCATTTCTGTGTTTCGTCAACACTCTGAAGTTCCAACGATTACAGAATGCCTCCAGATGTGCTTCTTAATCTACTACTTGTCATCCAGGGAACGATCAAAGCGTAGACAGTTTGAGACACTACTCCCATGGAGAAAAGTCCGCATGGTGCCAGTTGTATCCAATCCCGATGCAATTTCAGTATTTCATCAACACTCTGAAGATCCACAGATTACGGAATACCTCCAGATGTGCTTCGGAAACTACTACTGGCCTTCCATGGAATGATTAAAATGTAGACAGTTTGTGACATTACTCCCATGGAGAAAACTCCGCATGGTGCCTCTTGTATGAAAATCCCGATGCAATTTCTGTGTTTCATCAACACACGGAAGGTCCACAGATTACAGAGTGCCCCCAGATGTGCTTGGAAACTACAACTGGTCTTCGAGGAACTGATCAAAATTCGTAGATAGTTTGGGACATTTCTCCCATGGAGAGAAGTCCGCATTGTGCCTGTTGTATTCAATCCCGATTCAATTTCAGTGTTGCATCAACACTCTGAAGGTCCACAGATTACGGAATGCCTCCATATGTGCTTCGGAAACTACTACTGGTCTTCCAGGGAACGATCAAAGCGTAGACACTGGGAGGCATTACTCCCATGGAGAAAAGTCCGCATGGTGCCTGTTGTATTCAATCCCGATGCAATTTCTGTGTTTCATCAACACTCTGAAGCTCCACAGATTACGGAATGCCTCCAGATGTGCTTCGGAAACTACTACTGGCCTTCCAGGGAATGATTAAAGCGTAGACAGTTTGAGACATTACTCCCATGGAGAAAAGTCCGCATGGTGCCTGTTGTATTCAATCCCGATTTAATTTCTGTGTTCCATCAACACTCTGAATGTATACAGATAACACAATGGCTCCAGATGTGCTTCGCAAACTACTACTGGTGTTCCAGGGAACGATCAAAACGTTTACAGTTTGAGACATTACTCCCATGGAGAAAAGTCCGCATGGTGCCTGTTGTATTCAATCCCGATGCAATTTCTGTGATTCTTCTTTACATTCTGAAGGGCCACAGATTACGGAATGCCTCCAGATGTGCTTCGGAAACTGTTACTGGACTTCCACTGAACGATTGAAGCGTAGATAGTTTGACACATTACTCACATGGAGAAAAGTCCGCATGGTGCCTACTGTATTCTATCCCGATGCAATTTCTGTGTTTCATCAACACTCGGAAGGCCCACAGATTACAGAGAGCCTTTAGATGTGCTTGGAAACTACTACTGGTCTTCGAGGAATCGATCAAAATTCGTAGGCACTTAGAGACATTTCTCCCATGGAGAAAAGTAAGCATCGTGCCTGTTGTATTCAATCCCGATGCAATGTCTGTGTTTCATCAACACTCTGAAGCTCCATGGATTACGGAATGCCTCCAGATGTGCTTCTTAATCTACTACTTGTCTTCCAGGAAACGATCAAACTGTAGACAGTTTGAGACATTACTCCCATGGAGAAAGTCCGCATGGGGCGTGTTGTACTCAATCCCGATGCAATTTCTGTGTTTCTTCAACATTCTGAAGGACCACAGATTACAGAATGCCTCCAGATGAGCTTCGGTTACTTCTACAAGTCTCCCAGGAATCGGCCAAAGTGTAGACAGTTTGAGACATTACTCCCATTGAGAAAAAACTGCATGGTGCCTGTTGTATTCAATCCCGATGCAATTTCTGCGTTTCATCAACACTCTGGAGGTCCACAGATTACAGAATGCCTCCAGATGTGCTTCTTAATCTACTACTTGTCTTCCAGGGAACGATCAAAATGAAGACAGATTGAGACATTACTCCCATGGAGAAAGTCCGCACGGTGCCTGTTGTATTCAATCCCGTTGCAATTTCTGTGTTTCTTCAACATTCTGAAGGACCACAGATTACAGAATGATTCCAGATGTGCTTCGGAAACTGTTACTGGACTTCCAATGAACGATCGAAGCGTAGACAGTTTGAGACATTACTCCTATGGGGAAAAGTCCGCATGGTGCCTGTTGTATTCAATTCCGATTCACTTTCTGTGTTTCATCAACACTCCGAATGTCCACAGATTACAGAATGCCTCCGGATATGCTTTGAAACTACTACAGGTCTTAGAGGGATCGATCAAAATTCGTAGACTGTTTAAGACATTTCTCCTAAGGAGAAAGGTCTGCATGGTGCCTGTTGTATTTAATCCCGATGCAATTTCTGTGTTTCATCAACACTCTGAAGGTCCACGGATTACAGAATGCCTCCAGATGTGCTTCGGAAACTACTACTGGTGTTCCAGCAGTAGATCAAAGCGTAGACAGTTTGAGACATTACTCCCATGGAGAAAGGTCCGCATGGTGCCTGTTGTATTATATCCCGATGCAATTTCTGTGTTTCATTAACACTCTGGAGAACCACAGATTACAGAATGCC
Source organism: Schistocerca gregaria (assembly GCF_023897955.1). Taxonomy (NCBI): domain Eukaryota; kingdom Metazoa; phylum Arthropoda; class Insecta; order Orthoptera; family Acrididae; genus Schistocerca; species Schistocerca gregaria. The sequence continues at coordinate 15,017,223 of NW_026061724.1, read as the reverse complement.
ACCAGATGTGCCTTGGTAACTACTACTGGTCTTCCAGGGAACGATCAAAGGTAAACTGTTTGAGGCGTTACTCCCTTGGAGAAAAGACCGCATGGTACCTGTTGTATACAATCCCGATGCAATTTCTCTGTTTCATCAACACTCTGAATTTACACAGATTAGAGAATGAATCCTTATTAGCTTCGGAAACTACTACTTGTCTTTCAGGAAACGATAAAAGCTTAGACAATTTGAGACATTAATCCCACGGAGAAAAGTCAGCAAAGTGCCTGTTGTATTTAATCCCGATGCAATTTCTGTGTTTCTCAATACTCTGATGGTCCACAGATTACAGAATGCCTCCAGATGTGCTTCGGAAACTACTACTGGTCTTCCAGGGAAGGATCAACGCGTAGACAGTTTGAGACATTATTCCCATGGAGAAAAGTCCGCATGGTGCCTGTTATATTCAATCCTGATGCATTTTCTGTGTTTCATCAACACGCTGAAGGAACACTGATTACAGAATGCCTCCAGATGTGCATCGGAAACTACTACTGGCCTTCCATGGAATGATTAAAGTGTAGACAGTTTGAGACATTACTCCCATGGAGAAAAGTCCTCTTGGTTCCAGTGGTATCCAATCCCGATGCAATTTCAGTGTTTCATCAACAGTCTGAAGGTCCAATGTTTACAGAATGCCTCCAGATGTGCTTCGGAAACTACTACAGGTCTTCCAGGGAAGGATCAAAGCGTAGACAGTTTGAGACATAACTCCCATGGAGAAAAGTCCGTATGTTGTCTGTTGTATCCAATCCCGTTGCCATTTCTGTGTTTCGTCAACACTCTGAAGTTCCAACGATTACAGAATGCCTCCAGATGTGCTTCTTAATCTACTACTTGTCATCCAGGGAACGATCAAAGCGTAGACAGTTTGAGACACTACTCCCATGGAGAAAAGTCCGCATGGTGCCAGTTGTATCCAATCCCGATGCAATTTCAGTGTTTCATCAACACTCTGAAGATCCACAGATTACGGAATACCTCCAGATGTGCTTCGGAAACTACTACTGGCCTTCCATGGAATGATTAAAATGTAGACAGTTTGTGACATTACTCCCATGGAGAAAACTCCGCATGGTGCCTCTTGTATGAAAATCCCGATGCAATTTCTGTGTTTCATCAACACACGGAAGGTCCACAGATTACAGAGTGCCCCCAGATGTGCTTGGAAACTACAACTGGTCTTCGAGGAACTGATCAAAATTCGTAGATAGTTTGGGACATTTCTCCCATGGAGAGAAGTCCGCATTGTGCCTGTTGTATTCAATCCCGATTCAATTTCAGTGTTGCATCAACACTCTGAAGGTCCACAGATTACGGAATGCCTCCATATGTGCTTCGGAAACTACTACTGGTCTTCCAGGGAACGATCAAAGCGTAGACACTGGGAGGCATTACTCCCATGGAGAAAAGTCCGCATGGTGCCTGTTGTATTCAATCCCGATGTAATTTCTGTGTTCCATCAACACTCTGAATGTCCACAGATAACAGAATGGCTCCAGATGTGCTTCGCAAACTACTACTGGTATTCCAGGGAACGATCAAAACGTTTACAGTTTGAGACATTAATCCCATGGAGAAAAGTGCTCATGGTGCCGGTTGTATCCCATCCCGATGCAATTTCTGTGTTTCATCAATACTCTGAAGGTCCACTGATTACGGAATGTCTCCAGATGTGCTTCGGAAACTACTACTGGTCTTCCAGGGAACGATCGAAGCGTATACAGTTTGAGACATTACTCCCGTGGAGAAAAGTCCGCATGGTGCCTGTTGTATCCAATCCCGATGCAATTTCTGTGTTTCATCAACATTTTGAAGGTCCAATGATTACAAAATGCCTTCAGATGTGCTTGGAAACTACTACCGGTCTTCGATTAATCGATCAAAATTCGTAGACAGTTAGAGACATTTCTCCTATCGAGAAAGGTCAGCTTCGTGCCTCTTGTATTTAATCCCGATGCAATTTCTATATTTCATCAAGACTCTGAAGGTCTACAGATTAACGAATGCCTCCAGATGTACTTCCGAAACTACTACTGGTCTTCCAGGGAACGATTAAAGCGTAGATAGTCTGAGACATTACTCTCAAGGAGGAAAGTCCGCATGGTGCCTGTTGTTTTCAATCCCGATGTAATTTCTGTGTTACATCAACACTCTGAAGGACCACAGATTACAGAATGCCCCCAGATGTGCTTCGTTAACTACTACTGGTCTTCCACTGAATGATCGAAGCGTAGACAGTTTGTGACATTACTCCAATGGAGAAAACTCCCCATGCTGCCTGTTGTTATCAATCCCGATGCAATTTCTTTGTTTCATTAACACTCTGAAGCTCCACAGATTACGGAATGCCTCCAGGTGTGTTTCTTAATCTACTACTTGTCTTCCAGGGAACGATCAAAATGTAAACAGTTTGAGACAACACTGCCATGGAGAATGTCCACATGGTACGTGTTGTATTCAATCGCGATGCAATTTCTGTCTTTCTGCAACATTCTGAAGGACCACAGATTACAGAATGCCTCCTGATGTGTTTCGCAAACTACTACTGGTCTTCCAGGGAACGATCAAAACGCTTACAGTTTGAGATATTAATCTTATAGAGAATAGTCCTCATGGTGCCGGTTGTATCCAATCCCGACGCAATTTCTGTGTTTCATCAACACTCTGAAGCTCCAAAGACTACGGAATGTCTCCAAATGTGCTTCGGAAACTACTACTGGTCTTCCAGGATATGATTAGAGCGAAGGCATTTGGAGGCATTACTCCCATGGAGAAAAGTCCGCATGGTGCCTGTTATATTCAATCCCGATGCAAATTCTGTGTTTCGTTAACACTCTGGAGCCCCACAGATTACAGAATGCCACCACATGTGCCTTGGTAACTACTACTGGTCTTCCAGGGAACGATCAAAGGTAAACTGTTTGAGACATTTCTCCCTTGGAGAAAAGACCGCATGGTACCTGTTGTATTCAATCCCGATGCAATTTCTCTGTTTCATCAACACTCTGAATTTACACAGATTAGAGAATGAATTCTGATTAGTTTCGGAAACTACTACTTGTCTTTCAGGGAAGGATCAAAGCTTAGACTGTTTGAGACATTATTCCCATGGAGAAAAGTCCGCATGGTGCCTGTTATATTCAATCCCGATGCATTTTCTGTGTTTCATCAACACGCTGAAGGAACACTGATTACAGAATGCCTCCAGATGTGCTTCGGAAACTACTACTGGTCTTCCAGGGAGCGATCAAAGCGTAGACACTGGGAGGCACTACTCCCATGGAGAAAAGTCCGCATGGTGCCTGTTGTATTGAATCCCGATGCAATTTCTGTGTTTTATCAACACTCTGAAGTTCCACAGATTACGGAATGCCTCCAGATGTGCTTCGGAAACTACTACTGGTCTTCCCGGGATTGATTAAAGCGTAGACAGTTTGAGACATTACTCCCATGGAGAAAAGTCCGCATGGTGCCTGTTGTATTCAATACCGATGTAATTTCTGTGTTCCATCAACACTCTGAATGTCCACAGATAACAGAATGCCTCCAGATGTGCTTCTTAATCTACTACTTGTCTTCCAGGGAACGATCAAAATGTAGACAGTTTGAGACAACACTGATATGGAGAAAAGTCCGCATGGTGCCTGTTGTAATCAATCCCAATTCAATTTCAATGTTTCATCAACACTCTGAAGGTTCACAGATTACGGAAAGCCTCTAGATGTGCTTCGGAAACTACTACTGCTCTTCCAGGGAACGATCAAGGCGTAGACAGTTAGAGACTTAACACCCATGGAGAAAAAACCGAGTGGTGCCTGTTGTATCCAATCCCGATCCAATTTCTGTGTTTCATCAACACTCTGAAGGTCCAATGATTACAGAATGCCTCCAGATGGGCTTGGAAACTACTAATGGTCTTCGAGGAATCGCTCAAAATTATTAGACAGTTTGAGATATTTCTCCCATGGAGAAAAGTTCGTATGGTGCCTGTTGGATTCAATCCCGACACAATTTCTGTGTTTCATCAACACTCTGAAGCTCCAAAGATTACGGAATGCCTCCAGATGTGCTTCGGAAACTACTACTGGTCTTCCAGGGAATGATTAAAGCGTAGATATTTGGAGACATTACTCCCATGGAGAATAGTCCGCATGGTGCCTGTTCTATTCCATCCCGATGCAATTTTTGTGTTCCATCAACACTCTGAAGCTGCACAGATTAAGGAATGCCTCCAGATGTGCTTCTTAATCTACTACTTGTCTTCCAGGGAACGATCAAAATGTAGACAGTTTCAGACAACACTGCCATGGAGAAAGTCCACATGGTGCCTGTTGTATTCAATCCCGATGCAATTTGTGTGTTTCTTCAACATTCTGAAGGACCACAGTTTACAAAATGCCTCCAGATGTGCTTGGAAACTACTACTGGTCTTCGAGGAATCGATCAAACTTCGTAGACAGAGACATTTCTCCTATGGAGAAAAGTCAGCATCGTGCCTCTTGTATTTAATCCCGATGCAATTTCTATATTTCATCAAGACTCTGAAGGTCTACAGGTTACCCAATGCCTCCAGAATTACTTCGGAAACTACTACTGGTCTTCCAGGGAACAATTAATGCGGAGATAGTCTGAGACATTACTCTCATGGAAAAAAGTCCGCATGGTGCCAGTTGTATTCAATCAAGTTTCAATTTCTGTGTTTTGTCAACACTCTGAAGCTCCACCGAATACAGAATGCCTCCAGATGTGCGTCGGAACTACTACTGGTCTTCCTGGAGTCGATTAAAGCGTACACAGTTTGAGACATTACTCCCATGGAGAAAAGTCCTCGTGGTGCCTGTTGTATTCAATCCCGATGCAATTTCTGTGTTCCATCACTCTCTGAAGGTCCACAGATTACAGAATGGCTCCAGATGTGCTTGAAAACTACTAATGGAGTTCGAGCAATCGTTCATAATTATTAGACAGTTTGAGACATTTCTCCCATTGAGAAAAGTAAGCATGGAGCCTGTTCTATTCAATCAAGATGCAATTTCTGTGTTTCATCAACGCTCTGAAGCTCCACAGATTACGGAATGATTCCAGATGTGCTTCGGAAACTGCTACTGGTCTTCCAGGGAACCATCAAAGCGTTTAAAGTTTGAGACATTATTCCTATGGAGAAAAGTCCGCATTGTGTTTGTTGTATTGAATCACGATGCAATATCTGTGTTTCATCGACACTCTGAATTTCTGCAGATTATAGAATGCCTCCAGATGTGCTTCTGAAACTACTACTTGTCTTCCAGGGAAGGATCAAAGCGTAGACAGTTTGAGACATTACTCCCATGGAGAAAAGTACGCATTGTGCCTGTTGTATTCAATCACGATGCTATATCTGTGTTTCACCAACACTCTGAAGGTCCACAGATTACAGAATGCCTCCAGATATGTTTGGAAACTACTACTGGTCTTGGAGGAATCGATCAAATTTCGTAGACCCTTTGAGACATTTCCCCCATGGTGAAAGGTCCGCATGTTACCAGTTGTATTTAGTTCCGATGCAATTTCTGTGTATCACAAAATTCTGAAGGTCCACAGATTACAGAATGCCTCCAGATGTACTTCATAAACTACTACTGGTCTTCCAGCGAACGATCAAATCGTAGACAGTTTGAGACTTTAGTCGCATTGAGAAAAGTCCGCCTGGTGCCTGTTGTATTCAATCAAGATGTAATTCTGTGTTTGATCAACACTCCGAAGGTCCACAGATACAGAATTCCTCCAGATGTGCTTCTTAATGTACTACTTGTCTTCCAGGGAACGATCAAAGCTTAGACAGTTTGAGACATTACTCCCATGGAGAAAAGTCCGCATGTTGCCTGTTGTACTTAATCCCGATGCAATTTCTGTGTTTCATAAACACTTGATGGTCTACAGAATACCGAATGCCTGCAGATGTACTTCGGAAACTACTACTGGTCTTCCAGGAATCGATTAAAGCGTACACAGTTTGAGACATTACCCCCACGCAGAAAAGTCCGCATGGTGCATGTTGTATTCAATCACGTTGCAATTTCTGTGTTTCGTCAACACACAGAAGGTCCACAGATTTCAGGATTCCTCCAGATGTGCTTGGTAACCACTACTGGTCTTCGAGGAATCGATCAAAATTCGTAGGCAGTTTGAGACATTTCTCCCATGGTGAAAAGTCCGCATGGTGCCTGTTGTATTTAGTCCAGATGCAATTTGTGTGTTTCATCACACTCTGAACGTCCACAGATTACAGAGTGCCTCCAGATGTTCTTCAAAAACTACTACTTGTCTCCCAGGAATCGTTCGAAGCGTAGTTAGTGTGAGACATTATGCCCATGGAGAAAAGTCCGCATGCTGACTGTTGTATTCAATCCCGATGCAATTTCGTTGTTTCATCAAAACTCTGAAGGTCCACAGATTACAGAATGGCTCCAGATGTGCTTCATAAACTTCTACTGGCCTTCCAGGAATCGATCAAAGCGCAGACAGTTTGAGTCATCGCTCCCATGGAGAGAATTCCGCATGGTGGTTGTTGTATTCAATCCTGATGCAATTTCTGTGTTTCATCAACACTCTGAAAGTCCACTGTTTACGGAATGTCTCCAGATGTGCTTCCGAAACTACTACTGGTGTTCCAGGGAACGATCAAAGCGTATACAGTTTGAGACATTACTCCCACGGAGAAAAGTCCGCATGGTGCCTGTTGTACTCAATCCCGATGCAATTTCTGTGTTTCTTCAACACTCTGAAGGACCACAGATTACAGAATGCCCCAAGATGTGCTTCGGAAACTACTACTGGTCTTCCACTGAACGATCGAAGTGTAGACAGTTTGAGACATTACTCCCATTTAGAAAAGTCCGCATGGTGCCTGTTGTATTCAATCCCAATGCAATTTCTGTGTTTCATCAACACATGGAAGGTCCACAGATTACAGAATGCCTCCAGATGTGCATTTAAACTACAACTGGTCTTCGAGGAACTGATCAAAATTCGTAGATAGTTTGAGACTTTTCTCCCATGGAGAAAAGTCCGAATGGTGCCTGTTGTAATCAATCCCGATTCAATTTCTGGGTTTCATCAACACTCTGAATGCCCACAGATTGCAAATGCCTCCAGATGTGCTTCGGAAACTACTACTGGTCTTCCAGGGAACAATCAAAACGTAGATAGTTGAACACATCACTCCCATGACGAAAAGTCCGCATGGTGCCCGTTGTATTCAATCCCGATGCAATTTCTGTGTTTCATCAACACTCTGAATTTCCACAGATTAGAGAATGCCTCCAGATGTGCATCAGAAGCTACTCTGGTATTCCAGGGAACGATCAAAGCGTAGACAGTTTGAGACATTACTCCCATAGAGAAAAGTTCGCATGGTGCCTGTTCTATTCAATTCCGAAGCAATTTCTGTGTTTCATGAACACACCGAAGGTCCACAGATTACAGAATGCCTAGAGATGTGCATCGGAAACCACTACTGGTCTTCCGGGGAGCAATCAAAGCGTAGACAGTTTGAGACATTACTCCCATGGAGAAAAGTCCGCATGGTGCCTGTTGTATTCAATCCCGATACAATTTCTGTGTTCCATCAGCACTCTGAATGTCCGCAGATTACAGAATGTCTCCAGATAGACTTCCCAAACTACTACTGGTCTTCCAGGGAACGATCAAAGCGTATACACGTTGTGACATTACTCCCATGGATAAGAGTCCGCATGCAGATTGTTGTATTGAATCCCGATGCAATTTCTGTGTTTCATCAACACTGTGAAGATCCACAGAATACAGGATGCCTCCAGATGTGCTTCGGAAACTACTCTGGTATTCCAGGGAACGATCAAAGCGTAGACATTTTGAGACATTACCCCCATGAAAAAAAGTCCGCATGGTGTCAGTTGTATTCAATCCCGATGCAATTTGAGTGTTTCATGAACACTCTGAGAGTCCAAAGATTACAGAATGCCTCCAGATGTGCTTCAGTAATTACTACTGGTCTGCTAGGGAAGGAACAAAACGTAGACAGTTGGGGACATTACTCACATGGAGAAAAGTCCGCATGGTGCCTGTTGTATTCAATCCCGATGCAATTTCTGCTTTCCATCAACACCCTGAATGTAAACAGATTTCAGAATGCCTCCAGATATGCTTCGAAAACTACTACTGGTCTTCCAAAGCGTGTACAATTTGAGACATTACTCCCATGGAGAAAAGTCCGCATGGTGCCTGTTGTATTCAATCCCGATGCAATTTCTGTGTTTCATCAACGCACTGAAGGTAAACAGATTACAGAATGCCTCCAGATGCGACTTGGAAACTACTACTGGTCTTCCAGGGAACAATCAAAGCGTAGACTGTTTGTGATATTACTCCCATATAGAAAAGACCGCATGGTGACTGTTGTATTCAATCCTGATGCAATTTCTGTGTTTCATCAACACTCTGAAGGTCCACAGATTACGGAATGCATCCAGATGTGCTTCGGAATATTCTACTGGTCTTCCAGGGAACGATCAAAGCGTAGAAAGTTTGAGACATTACTCTCATGCAACAAAGTTGGCATGGTGTTTGTTTTATTCAATCCCGATGCAATTTCTGTATTTAATTAACATTCTGAAGGTATACAGATTACAGAATCACTCCAGATGTTCTTCGGAAACAACTACAGCCCTTCCAGGGTACGATGAAACTGTAGACAGTTTGAGACATTACTCCCATGGAGAAAAGTCTGCATGGTGCCTGTTGTATTCAATCCCGATGCAATTTCTGTGTTTCATCAACGCACTGAAGGTAAACAAATTACAGAATGCCACCAGATTCGACTTGGAAACTACTACTGGTCTTCCAGGGAACGATCAAAGCGTAGAGTGTTTGTGATATTACTCCCATATAGAAAAGACCGCATGGTGACTGTTGTATTCAATCCTGATGCATTTCCTGTGTTTCATCTACACTCGGAAGGTCCACAGATTACAGAATGCCTCCAGATGTGCTTCTTATATTACTACTGGTGTTCCAGGAAACGATCACAGCGTAGACAGTTTGAGACATTACTCCCATTGAGAAAAGTTCGCATGGTGCCTGTTTTATTCAATCCCTATGCAATTTCTGTGTTTCATCAACACTCTGAATTCAGACAGATTACAGAATGTCTCCAGATGTGCCTTATAAACTACTACTGGTCTTCCAGGGAACGATCAAAGCGTAGTCTATTTGAGACATTACTCCCATGGAGAAAAGACCGCATGGTGCATGTTGTATTCAATCCCGATGCAATTTCTGTGTTCCATCAACACTCTGAAGGTCCACAGATGACAGAAAGCCTCAAGATGTGCTTCGGAAACTACTAATGGTCTTCCAGGGAACGATCAAAGCGTAGATAGTTTGAGACACTACACTCATGCACAAAAGTCCGCATGTTGCCTGTTGTATTCAATCCCGACGCAATTTCTGTGTTCCATCAACACTCTGAAGGTCCACAGATTACAGTAAGCCTCCAGATGCTTTTCTGAAACTACTACAGGTCTTCCAGGGAACGATCAAAGCGTAGACAGTTTGAGACATTACTCCCATGGAGAAAAGTCCGCATGGTACCTGTTCTATTCAATACCGATCCAATTTCTGTGTTTCATCAACACTGTGAAAGTCCACAGATTACAGAATGCCTCCTGATGGGCTTCAGTAATTACTACTGGTCTGCTATTGAAGGATCAAAACGTAGACAGTTGGGGACATTACTCACATGGTGAAAACTCCGCATGGTGCTGTTGTATTCAATCCCGATGCAATTTCAGCGTTCCATCAACGTCCTAAATGTAAACAGATTACAGATGCCTCCAGATGTGCTTCGAAAACTACTACTCGTCTTCCAGAGAACGATCAAAGCGTATACAGTTTGAGACATTACTCCCACGGAGAAAAGTCCGCATGGTGCCTGTTGTATTCTATCCCGATGCAATTTCTGTGTTCCATCAACACTCTGAAGATCCACAGATGTCAGAAAGCTTCAAGATGTGCTTCGGAAACTACTAATGGTCTTCCAGGGAACGATCAAAGCGTAGACAATTTGAGTCATTGCAACCATGGAGAAAAGACCGCTTGGTGCCTGTTGTATTGAATGCCGATGCAATTTCTGTGTTTCATCAACACTCTGAAGGTGCACAGATTCAGAATGCTTCCAGATATGGTTCGGAAACTACTACTGGTCTTCCAGGAATCGATCAAATCGTACACAGTATGAGACATTACTCGCATGGAGAAAAGTCCGCATGGTTCCTGTTGTACTCATTCCCGATGCAATTTCTAAGTTTCACCATCACTCTGAAGGCCCACAGATTACAGAATGCCTCCAGATGTGCCATTTAAACTACTACTGATCTTCCACGAATCGATCAAATCGTACACAGTTTGAGACATTACTCTCATGGAGAAAAGTACGCATAGTACCTGTTGTATTCAATCCCGACCCAACTGCTGTGTTTCATCAACACTGTGAAAGTCCACAGATAACAGAATGCCTCCAGATGTGCTTCAGTAATTACTACTGGTCTGCTAGGGAAGGAACAAAACGTAGACAGTTGGGGACATTACTGACATGGTGAAAAGTCCGCATGGTGCTGTTGTATTCAATCCCGATGCAATTTCTGCTTTCCATCAACACCCTGAATGTAAACAGATTTCAGGATGCCTCCAGATGTGCTTCGAAAACTACTACTGGTCTTCCAGAGAACGATCAAAGCGTGTACAAGTTGAGACATTACTCCCATGGAGAAAAGTCCGCATGGTGCCTGTTGTATTCATTCCCGATGCAATTTCTGCGTTCCATCAACACTCTGAAGGTCCACAGATGACAGAAAGCCTCAAGATGTGCTTCGGAAACTACTAATGGTCTTCCAGGGAAAGATCAAAGCGTAGACAGTTTGAGACTCTACATTCATGCACAAAAGTCCGCATGGTGCCCGTTGTATTCAATCCCGATGCAATTTCTGTGTTCCATCAAAACTCTGAAAGTCCACAGATTACAGTAAACTTCCAGATGTGCTTCTGAAACTACTACAGGTCTTCCAGGGAACGATCAAAGCGTAGACAGTTTGAGACATTACTCCCATGGAGAAAATACTGCATGGTGCCTGATGTATTCAATCCAGATGCAATTTCCGTGTTTCATCTACACTCTGAAGGTCCACAGATTACAGAAAGCCTCCAGATGTGCTTCGGAAACTACTACTGGTCTTCCAGGTAACGATCAAAGCGTAGACACTTTGAGACATCACTCCCATAGAGAAACGTCTACATGGTGACTGTTGTATGCAATCCCGATGCAGTGTCTTTGTTTCACCGACACTCTAAATGTCCACAGATTACAGAATGCCTCCAGATGAGCTTCGGAAACTACTACTTGTCTTCCAGGTAACGATCAAAGCGTAGTCAGCTTGAGACATTACTCCTATGGAGAAGAGTCCGCATGGTGCCTGTCGTATTCAATCCCGATGCAATTTCTGTGTTTCATCAACACTCTGAAGGTCCACCGATTACAGAATGCCTCCGTATGTGCGTCGGAAACTACCACTGGTCTTCCAGGAATCGATTAATGTGTACACAGTTTGAGACATTACTCCCATGGAGAAATGTCCGCATGGTGCCCGTTGTATTTAATCCTGATGCAATCTCTGTGTTTCATCAACACTCTGAAGGTCCACAGATTACAGAATGCCTCCTGATGTGCGTCAGAAACTACTACTGGTCTTCCAGGAACTGATTAAAGTGTACACGGCTTGAGATATTACTCCCGTGGAGAAAAGTCCGCATGGTGCCTAATGTATTCAATCCTGATGCAATTTCTGTGTTTGATCAACACTCTGAATGCCCACAGGTTAGAGAAAGGCTCCAGAAATGCTTCGGAAACTACAACTTGTCTTCCAGGGAACGATCAAAACGTAGACAGATTGAGACATTACTCCCATGGAGATAAGTCCGCATGGTGCCTGTTGTATTCAATTCCAATGCAATTTCTGTGTTTCATCAACACTCTGAAGGTCCATAGGTTACAGAATGCCTCCAAATGTGCTTCGGGAGCTACTACTGATCTTCCAGGAATCGATCAAAGTGTAGACAGTTTGAGACATTACTCCCATGGGGACAAGTCCGCATGGTGGTTGTTGTATTCAAACCCGATACAATTTCTGTGTTCCATCAGCACTCTGAATGTCCACAGATTACAGAATGTCTCCAGGTGTGCCATTTAAACTACTACTGATCTTCCTGGAATCGAACAAATCGTACACAGTTTGAGACATTACTCTCATGGAGAAAAGTACGCATGGTACCTGTTGTATTCAATCCCGACCCAATTGCTGTGTTTCATCAACACTGTGAAAGTCCACAGATTACAGAATGCCTCCAGATGTGCTTCAGTAATTACTACTGGTCTGCTAGAGAAGGAACAAAACGTAGACAGTTGGGGACATTACTCACATGGAGAAAAGTCCGCATGGTGCCTGTTGTATTCAATCCCGATGCAATTTCTGCTTTCCATCAACACCCTGAATGTAAACAGATTTCAGAATGCCTCCAGATGTGCTTCGAAAACTACTACTGGTCTTCCAGAGAACGATCAAAGCGTGTACAATTTGAGACATTACTCCCATGGAGAAAAGTCCGCATGGTGCCTGTTGTATTCATTCCCGATGCAATTTCTGCGTTCCATCAACACTCTGAAGGTCCACAGATGACAGAAAGCCTCAAGATGTGCTTCGGAAACTACTACTGGTCTTCCAGGGAACAATCAAAGCGTAGACTGTTTGTGATATTACTCCCATATAGAAAAGACCGCATGGTGACTGTTGTATTCAATCCTGAAGCAATTTCTGTATTTCATCAACACTCTGAAGGTCCACAGATTACGGAATGCATCCAGATGTGCTTCGGAGTCTTCTACTGGTCTTCCAGGGAACGATCAAAGCGTAGAAAGTTTGAGACATTACTCTCATGCAACAAAGTTGGCATGGTGCTTGTTTTTAATTCAATCCCGATGCTATTTCTGTATTTAATTAACATTCTGAAGGTATACAGATTACAGAATCCCTCCAGATGTGCTTCGGAAACAACTACAGCCCTTCCAGGGTACGATGAAACTGTAGACAGTTTGAGACATTACTCCCATAGAGAATTGTCTGCATGGTGCCTGTTGTATTCAATCCCGATGCTATTTCTGTGTTTCATCAACGCACTGAAGGTAAACAAATTACAGAATGCCACCAGATTCGACTTGGAAACTACTACTGGTCTTCCAGGGAACGATCAAAGCGTAGATAGTTTGAGACACTACACTCATGCACATAAGTCCGCATGTTGCCTGTTGTATTCAATCCCGACGCAATTTCTGTGTTCCATCAAAACTCTGAAGGTCCACAGATTACAGTAAGCCTCCCTATGTGCTTCTGAAACTACTACAGGTCTTCCAGGGAACGATCAAAGCGTAGACAGTTTGAGACATTACTACCATGGAGAAAAGTCCGCATGGTGCCTGTTGTATTCTTTCCCGATGCAATTTCTGAGTTCCATCAACACTCTGAAGGTCCACAGATGACAGAAAGCCTCAAGATGTGCTTCGTAAACTACTAATGGTCTTCCAGGGAACGATCAAAGCGTAGACAGTTTGAGTCATTACTACCATCGAGAAAAGACCGCTTGGTGCCTGTTGTATTGAATGCCGATGCAATTTCTGTGTTTCATCAACACTCTGAAGGTGCACAGATTCAGAATGCTTCCAGATATGGTTCGGAAACTACTACTGGTCTTCCAGGAATCGATCAAATCGTACACAGTTTGAGACATTACTCCCATGGAAAAAAATTCCGCATGGTTCCTGTTGTACTCATTCCCGATGCAATTTCTATGTTTCACCATCACTCTGAAAGCCCACAGATTACAGAATGCCTCCAGATGTGCCATTTAAACTACTACTGATCTTCCAGGAATCGATCAAATCGTACACAGTTTGAGACATTACTCTCATGGAGAAAAGTACGCATGGTACCTGTTGTATTCAATCCCGACCCAATTGCTGTGTTTCATCAACACTGTGAAAGTCCACAGATTACAGAATGCCTCCAGATGTGCTTCAGTAATTACTACTGGTCTGCTAGGGAAGGAACAAAGTGTAGACAGTTGGGGACATTACTCACATGGAGAAAAGTCCGCATGGTGCCTGTTGTATTCAATCCCGATGCAATTTCTGCTTTCCATCAACACCCTGAATGTAAACAGATTTCAGAATGCCTCCAGATGTGCTTCGAAAACTACTACTGGTCTTCCAGAGAACGATCAAAGCGTGTACAATTTGAGACATTACTCCCATGGAGAAAAGTCCGCATGGTGCCTGTTGTATTCAATCCCGATGCAATTTCTGTGTTTCATCAAAGCACTGAAGGTAAACAGATTACAGAATGCCTCCAGATGCGACTTGGAAACTACTACTGGTCTTCCAGGGAACGATCAAAGAGTAGACTGTTTGTGATATTACTCCCATATAGAAAAGACCGCATGGTGACTGTTGTATTCAATCCTGATGCAATTCCTGTGTTTCATCTACACTCGGAAGGTCCACAGATTACAGAATGCCTCCAGATGTGCTTCGGATATTACTACTGGTCTTCCAGGAAACGATCATAGCGTAGACAGTTTGAGACATTACTCCCATTGAGAAAAGTCCTCATGGTGCCTGTTTTATTCAATCCCTATGCAATTTCTGTGTTTCATCAACACTCTGAATTCAGACAGATTACAGAATGTCTCCAGATGTGCCTTATAAACTACTACTGGTCTTCCAGGGAGCGAACAAAGCGTAGTCTATTTGAGATATTACTCCCATGGAGAAAAGACCGCATGGTGCATGTTGTATTCAATCCCGATGCAATTTCTGTATTTCATCAACACTCTGAAGGTCCACAGATTACGGAATGCTACCAGATGAGCTTCGGAAACTACTACTGGTCTTCGAGGAATCGATCAAAATTCGTAGACAGTTTGAGACATTTCTCCCATGGACTAAGGTCCTCATGGTGGCTGTTCTATTTAATCCCGAAGCAATTCCTGTGTTTCATCAACACTCTGAAGGTCCACAGATAACAGAATGCCTCCAGACGTGCTTCGGAATCAACTACTGGTCTTCCAGAGAACGATCAAAGCGTATACAATTTGAGACATTACTCCCATTGAGAAAAGTCCGGATGGTGCCTGTTGTATTCAATCCCGATGCAATTTCAGCGTTCCATCAACACCCAAAATGTAAACAGATTACAGAATACCTCCAGATGTGCTTCGAAAACTACTACTGGTCATCCAGAGAACGATCAAATCGTATACAGTTTGAGACAATACTCCCATGGAGAAAAGTCCGCATGGTGCCTGTTGTATTCAATCCCGAAGCAATTTCTGTGTTCCATCAACACTCTGAAGGTCCACAGATTACAGTAAGCCTCCAGATGTGCTTCTGAAACTACTACAGGTCTTCCAGGGAACGATCAAAGCGTAGACAGTTTGAGACATTACTCCCATGGAGAAAATACTGCATGGTGCCTGATGGATTCAATCCAGATGCAATTTCCGTGTTTCATCTACACGAAGGTCCACAGATTACAGAATGCCTCCAGATGTGCTTCGGAAACTACTACTGGTCTTCCAGGGAACTATCAAAACGTAGACAATTCGAGACATCACTCCCATAGAGAAAAGTCTACATGGTGACTGTTGTATTCAAACCCGATGCACTGTCTGTGTTTCATCGACACTCTGAATGTCCACAGATTACAGAATGCCTCCAGATGAGCTTCGGAAACTACTACTTGTCTTCCAGGTAACGATCAAACCGTAGTCAGCTTGAGACATTACTCCTATGGAGAAGAGTCCGCATGGTGCCTGTCGTATTCAATCCCGATGCAATTTCTGTGTTTCATCAAAACTCTGAAGGTCCACAGATTACAGAATGCCTCCGTATGTGCGTCGGAAACTACTACTGGTCTTCCAGGAATCGATTAAAGTGTACACAGTTTGAGACATTACTCCCGTGGAGAAAAGTCCGCATGGTGCCTGTTGTATTCAATCCTGATGCAATCTCTGTGTTTCATCAACACTCTGAAGGTCCACAGATTAAAGAATGCCTCCAGATGTGCGTCGGAAACTACTACTGGTCTTCCAGGAACTGATTAAAGTGTACACGGTTTGAGACATTACTCCCGTGGAGAAAAGTCCGCATGTTGCCTGATGTATTCAATCCCGATGCAATTTCTGTGTTTCATCAACACTCTGAATGCCCACAGATTAGGGAAAGGCTCCAGAAATGCTTCGGAAACTACAACTTGTCTTCCAGGGAACGATCAAAACGTAGACAGATTGTGACATTACTCCCATGGAGACAAGTCGGCATGGTGGTTGTTGTATTCAAACCAGATGCAATTTCTGTGTTTCATCAACACTTTGAAGGTCGACAGATCACAGATTGCCTTAAGTTGTGCTTCAGAAACTACTACTTGTCTTCCAGGGAACTATCAAAGCGTAGACAATTTGAGAAATTTCTCCCATGGAGAAAAGTCCACATGGTGCCTGTTCAATTCAATCCCGATGCAGTCTCTGTATTTCATCAACACTCTGAATGTCCACAGATTGCAGAATGCTTCCAGATGCGCTTCGGAAACTACTACTGGTCTTTCAGGGAAAAATCAAAACGTAGATACTTGAACACATCACTCCCATGACGAAAAGTTTGCATGGTGCCCGTTGTTTTCAATCACGATTCAATTTCTGTGTTTCATCAACACTCTGAATTTCCACAGATTAGAGATTGCCTCCAGATGTGCATCAGAAACTACTCTGGTATTCCAGGGAACGATCAAAGCGTAGACAGTTTGAGAAATTACTCCCATGGAGAAAAGTCCGCATGGTGCCTGTTGTATTCAATCCCGATACAATTTCTGTGTTCCATCAGCACTCTGAATGTCCACAGATTCAGAATGCTTCCAGATGTGGTTCGGAAACTACTACTGGTCTTCCAGGAATCGATCAAATCGTACACAGTTTGAGACATTACTCCCATGGAGAAAAGTCCGCATGGTACCTGTTTTATTCAATCCCGATCCAATTTCTATGTTTCATCAACACTGTGAAAGTCCACAGATTACAGAATGCCTCTAGATGTGCTTCAGTAATTACTACTGGTCTGCTAGGGAAGGATCAAAACGTAGACAGTTGGGTACATTACTCACATGGAGAAAAGACCGCATGGTGCCTGTTGTATTCAATCCCGAAGCAATTTCTGTGTATCATCAACACTCTGAAAATCCTCAGAATACAGAATGCCTCCAGATGTGCTTCGAAAACTACCACTGGTCTTCCAGGGAACGATCAAACGTAGACAGTTTGAGACATTACTCCAATGGAGAAAACTCCGCATGGTGCCTGTTGTATTCAATCCCGATGGAATTTCTGTGTTTCATCAACAATCTGAAGGTCCACAGATTACAGAAAGCCTCCAGACGTGCTTGGGAAACTACTACTGATCTTCCAGGTAACGATCAAATCGTAGACACTTTGAGACGTTACACCTATGTAGAAAAGTACGCATGGTGCCTGTTGTATTCAATCAAGATCCAATTTCTGTGATTCATCAACACTGTGAAGGTCCTCAGAATACAGAATGCATTGAGATGTGCTTCGCAAACTACTACTGGTCTTCCAGGAATCGATCAAATCGTAAACAGCGTGAGACATTACTCCCATGGAGAAAATTGCGCATGGTTCCTGTTGTTTTCATTCCCGATGCAATATCTGCGTTTCACCAACACTCTGAAGGCCCACAGATTGCAGTATGCCTCCAGATGTGCCTTTTAAACTACTACTGGTCTTCCAGGAATCGATCAAATCGTACACAGTTTGAGACATTACTCTCATGGAGAAAAGTACGCATGGTACCTGTTGTAATCAATCCAGATCCAATTTCTGTGTTTCATGAACACTGTGAAGGTCCACAGATTACATAAGGCCTCCAGATGTGCTTCGGAAACTACTACTGGTCTTCTCGGAAGCAATCAAATCGTAGATAGTTGAACACTTTACTCCCATGACAAAAAGTCCGCATAGTGCCAGTTTTATTCAATCCCGATGCAATTTCTGTGTTTCATGAACACTCTGAATTTCCACAGATTAGAGAATGCCTCCAGATGTGCTTAGTGAACTATTACTGGTCTTCAAGGGAACGATCAAAACGTAGACAGTTTAAGACATTACTAACATGGAGAAAAGTCCGCATGGTGCCTGTTGTATTCAATCCCGATGCAATTTCTTTGTTTCATCAACACTCTGAAGGTCCACAGATTACGGAATGCCTCCAGATGTGCTTCGGAAACTGTTACAGGTCTTCCAGTTAACGTTCAAAGCGTAGACAGTTTGAGACATAACTATCATGGAGAAAAGTCCGCATGGTGCCTGTTGTATTCAATCCCGATGCATTTTCTGTGTTTCATCAACGCACTGAAGGAAAACAGATTACAGAATGCTTCCAGATGTGACTTGGAAACTCCTACAGGTCTTCCAGGGAACGATCAAAGCGTAGACTGTTTGTGATATTGCTCCCATATAGAAAAGACCGCATGGTGCATGTTGTATTCAATTCTGAAGCAATTTCTGTGTATCATCAACACTTTGAAGTTCCACAGGTTACAAAATGCCTCCAGATGTGCTTCGAATACTTCTACTGGTCTTCCAGGTAACGATCAAACCGTAGACACTTTGAGACATTACTCCTATGGAGAAAAGGACGCATGGTGCCTGTTGAATTCAATACCGATCCCATTTCTGTGTTTCATCAACACTGTGAATTTCCACAGAATACAGAATGCCTCCAGGTGCCCTTCGGAAACTACCACTGGTCTTACAGGGAACGATCAAAGCGTAGACAGTTTGAGACATTACCCTCATGGAGAAAAGTCCGCATGGTGCCTGTTGTATTCAATCCCGATGCAATTTGTGTGTATCATCAACACTCTGAAGGTCCACAGATTACAGAAAGCCTCCAGACGTGCTTCGAAAACTACCACTGGTCTTCCAGGGAACGATCAAAGCGTAGACAGTTTGAGACATTACTCCAATGGAGAAAACTCCGCATGGTGCCTGTTGTATTCAATCCCGGATGGAATTTCTGTGTTTCGTCAACAATCTGAATGTCCACAGATTACAGAAAGCCTCCAGTCGTGCTTCGGAAACTACTACTGATCTTCCAGGTAACGATCAAATCGTAGACACTTTGAGACATTACTCCCATGGAGAGAAGTCCGCATGGTGCCTGATGTATTCAATCCCGATGCAATTTCCCTGTTTCATCAACACTCTGAAGGTCCACAGATTACAGAATGCCTCCAGATGTCACTTGGAAACTACTACTGGTCTTCCAGGGAATGATCAAAGCGTAGACTGTTTGTGATATTGCTCCCATATAGAAAAGACCGCATGGTGACTGTTGTATTCAATCCTGATGTCATTTCTGTGTTTCATCAACACTCTGAAGCTCCACAGATTACGGAATGCCTCCAGATGTGCTTCGGAAACGTCTAGTGGTCTTCCAGGGAGCGATCAAAGCGTAGAAAGTTTGAGACATTAATCTCATGCAAAAAAGTCCGCATGGTGGTTGTTTTATTCAATCCCGATGCAATTTCTGTATTTAATTAACATTCTGAAGGTCCACAGATTACAGAATTCCTCCAGAAGTGACTTGGAAACTACTACTGGTCTTCCAGAAAACGATCAAAGCGTAGACTGTTTGTGATATTACTCCCATAGAGAAAAGCCGGCTTGGTGCCTGTTGTATTCAATCCCGATGCAATTTCTGTGTTTCATCAACACTCTGAAGGTCCACAAATCACAAATGCCTCCAGATGTGCTTGAAAACTACTACTGGTCTTCGAGGAATCGATCAAAATTCTTACACAGTTTGACACATCTCTCCCATGGAGAAAGATCATCATGGTATCAGTTGTATTTAATCCCGATGCAATTCCTGTGTTTCATCTACCCTCTGAAGGTCCACAGATTACAAAATGCCTCCAGATGTGCTTCGGATATTACTACTGGTCTTCCAGGAAAGGATCTAAGAGTAGTCTGTTTGAGACATTACTCTCATGGAGAAAAGTACGCATGGTACCTGTTGTATTCAATCCCGATCAATTTCTAAGTGTCATCAACACTGTGAAAGTCCACAGATTACAGAATGCCTCCAGATGTGCTTCAGTAGTTACAACTGGTCTGCTAGGGAAGGATCAAAACGTAGACAGTTGGGGACATTACTCGCATGGAGTAAAGTCCGCATGGTGACTGTTGTATTCAATCCTGATGCCATTTCTGTGTTTCATCAACACTCTGAAGGTCCTCAGATTACGGAATGCCTCCAGATGTGCTTCGGAAACTACTACTGATCTCCCAGGGAACGATCAAAACCTAGACAGTTTGAGACATTACTACCATGGAGAAAAGTCTGCATGGTGCCTGTTGTAGTCCATCCCGATGCAATTTCTGTGTTTCGTCAACACTGTGAAGGTCCACAGAATACTGAATGCCTCCAGATGTGCTTCGGAAACTACTCTGGTATTCCAGGGAACGATCAAAGCGTAGACTGTTTGTGATATTGCTCCCATATAGAAAAGACCGCATGGTGACTGTTGTATTCAATCCCAATGCAATTTCTGTGATTCATCAACGCACTGAAGGTAAACATATTACAGATTGCCTCCAGATGTGACTTGGAAACTACTACTGGTCTTCCAGGGAACGATCAAAACGTAGACTGTTTGTGATATTGCTCCCATATAGAAAAGACCGCATGGTGACTATTGTATTCAATCCTGATGCCATTTCTGTGTTTCATCAACACTCTGAAAGTCCTCAGATTACGGAATGCCTCCAGATGTTTTTCGGAAACTACTACTGGTCTTCGAGGAATCGATCAAAATTCGTAGACAGACAGAGACATTTCCCCTATCGAGAAAGGTCAGCTTCGTGCCTCTTGTATTTAATCCCGATGCAATTTCTATATTTTATCAAGACTCTGAATGCCTACAGATTACCGAATGCCTCCAGAAGTACTTCCGAAACTACTACTGGTCTTCCAGGGAACGATTAAAGCGTAGATAGTCTGAGACATTACTCTCATGGAGGAAAGTCCGCATGGTGCTTGTTGTATTCAATCCCGATGTAATTTCTGTGTTACATCAACACTCTGAAGGTCCACAGATTACAGAATGCCTCCAGATGTGCTTCGGAATCTACTACTGGTCTTCCAGGATTCGATCAAAACGTAGACAGTTTGAGACATTACTCCCATGGAGAAAAGTCCGCATGGTGCCTGTTGTACTCAATCCCGATGCAATTTCTTTGTTTCATCAACACTCTGAAAGTCGACAGATTACTGAATGCCTCATGATGTGGTTCGGAAACTACTACTGATCTCCCAGGGAATGATCAAAGCGTAGACAGTTTGAGACATTACTATTATTGAAAAAAGTCCGCATGGTGCATGTTGTAATCAATCCCGATGCAATTTCTGTGTATCATCAACACTTTGAAGGTCCACAGGTTACAAAATGCCTCCTGATGTGCTTCGAATACTTCTACTGGTCTTCCAGGTAACGATCAAACCGTAGACACTTTGAGACATTACTCCTATGGAGAAAAGAACGCATGGTGCTTGTTCAATTCAATCCCGATCCCATTTATGTGTTTTATCAACACTGTGAATGTCCACAGAATACAGAATGCCTCCAGATGCCATTCGAAAACTACCACTGGTCTTACAGGGAACGATCAAAGCGTAGGCAGTTCGAGACATTACTCTCATGGAGAAAGGTCCGTATTTTTCCTGTTGTATTCAATCCCTTTGCAATTTCTGTGTTTCACCAACACTCTGAAGGTCCACAGATTACTGAATGCCTCCTGATGTGCGTCGGTAATAACTACTGCCCTTCCAGGGAACGATCAAATCGTAGCCACTATGAGACATTACTCCTATGGAGAAAAGTACGCATGGTGCCTGTTGTATTCAAAGCCGATCCAATTTCTGTGTTTCATCATCACTGTCAAGGTCCACAGAATACAGAATGCTTCCAGATGTGCTTAAGAAACTACTACTGGTCTTCGAGGAATCGATCAAATTTCATAGACAGTTTGAGACATTTCTCCCATGGAGAAAAGTTTGCATGGTGCCTGTTATATTCAATCCCTTTGCAAATTCTGCGTTTCACCAACCCTCTGAAGATCCACAGATTACAGAATTCCTCCAGACGAGCATTGCAATCTGCTACTGGTCTTCCAGGAAACGATCAAATCGTTCACAGTTTGAGACATTACTCCCATGGAAAAAAGTCCGCATGTGCCTGTTGTATTCGAGCCCGATTCAATTTCTGTGTTCCATCAACACTCTAAATATAAATAGATTACAAAATGCCTCCAGATGTGACTTTGAAATTACTACTGGTCTTCCAGGAAACGACCAAAACGTATACAGTTTGAGACATTACTATCATTGAGAAAAGTCCGCATCGTGACTGTTGTATTCTATCCCGTTGCAATTTATGTGTTTCATCAACACTCTGAAGGTCCGCAGAATACAGAATGCCTCCAGATGTCCTTCGGAAACTACTACAGGTCTTCCAGGGAACGATCAAAGCGTAGACAATTTGAGACATTACTCCCATGGAAAGTACTCCGCATGGTGCCTGATGTATTCAATCCCGATGCAATTTCCGTGTTTCATCAACACTCTGAAGGTCAACAGAATACAGAATGCCTCCAGGTGTGCTTCGGAAACTACTACTGGTCTTCCAGGAATCGATCAAACCGTTCACAGTTTGAGACATTACTCCCATGGAAAAAAGGCTGCATGGTGCCTGTTTTATTCCGTCCCGATGCAATTTCTGTGTTTCATCAACACTGTGAAGGCCCACAGATTACAGAATGCCTCCAGATGTGCCTTATAAACTACTACTGGTCTTCCAGAGAACGATCAAAGCGTAGACAGTTTGAGACATTACTCCCATGGAGAAAAGTCCGCATGGTGCCTGTTGTATTCAATCCCGATGCAATTTCTGTGTTTCATCAACACTCTGAAGGTCCTAAGATCACAGAATACCTACCGATGTGCTTCAAAAACTCCTACTGGTCTCCAAGAAGTCGATCAAAGCGTAGACAGTTTGAGACATTATACCCATGGAGAAAAGACCGCATGGTTAATGTTGTATTCAATCCCTTTGCAATTTCGGCGTTTCACCAACACTCTGAAGGTCCACAGATTACAGAAAGCCTCGAAATGTGCTTCGCAAACTCCTACTGGTCTTCCATTAATCGATCAAATCGTTCACAGTTTGAGACATTACTCCCATGGCGAAAAGTCTGCATGGTGCCTATTGTATTCAATCCCGGTGCAATTTCTGTGTTTCATTAACACTCTGAAGGTCCAATGATTACAGAATGCCTCCAGATGTGCTTCGGAAACAACTACTGCCCTTCTAGGAAAGTATGAAAGTGTAGACAGTTTGAGACATTACTCCCATAGAGAAAAGTCTGCATGGTGCCTGTTCTATTCAATCCCGATGAAATTTCTGTGTTTCATCAACACTCAGAAGGTCCACAGATCACAGAATTCCTCCAGATGTGCTTCGAAACTACTACTGGTCTTCGAGGAATCGATTAAAATTCGTAGACAGTTTGAGCCATTTCTCCCATGGGGAAAGGTCCTCATGGTGCCTGTTATATTCAATCCCGATGCAATTCCTGTGTTTCATCAACACTCTGAAGGTCCACAGATTACAGAATGCCTCCAGATGTGCTTTGGCAATTACTATTGGTCTTCCATTTAACGAACAAACGTAGACAGTTTGAGACATTACTCCCATGGAGAAAAGTCCGCATGGTGCCTGTTTTGTACGATCCCGATGCAATTTCTGTGTTCCATCAAGACTCTGAATGTAAACAGATTACAGAATGCCTCCAGATGTGACTTTGAAACTACTACAGGTCTTCCAGGGAACGTTCGATGCGTAGACTGTTTGTGACATTACTCCCATGGCGAAATGACCGCATGGTGCCTGTTGTATTCAATCCTGATGCAATTTCTGTGTTTCATCAAAACTCTGAAGGTCCACAGATTACAGAATGCCTCCAGATGTGCTTCGGAAACTACTACTGCCCTTCCAGGGAACTATGAAAGTGTAGACAGTTTGAGACATTACTCCCATGGCGAAAAGACCGCATGGTGCCTGATGTATTCAATCCTGTTGCAATTTCTGTGTTTCATCAAAACTCTGAAGGTCCACAGATTACAGAATGCCTCCAGATTTGCTTCGGAGACTACTACTGCCCTTCAAGGGAACTATGAAAGTGTAGACAGTTTGAGACATTACTCCCATGGAGAAAAGTCCGCATGGTGCCTGTTCTATTCAATCCCGATGCAATTTCTGTGTTATATGAACACTCTAAAGGTCCACAGATTACTGAATACCTCCTGATGTGCTTCTTAAATTCTACTGGTCATCCACGAAACGACCAAAGCGTATACAGTTTTAATCATTACTATCATTGGGAAAAGTACGCATGGAGACTGTTGTTTTTAATCCCGTTGCAATTTCTGTGTTTCATCAACACTCTGAAGCTCCACAGATTACAGAATGCCTCCAGATGTGCTTCGGAAACTACTACTGGTCTTCCAGGTTACGATCATCCCGTAGACAGTTTGAGACATTGCTCCCATGGAGAAAAGTCCGCATGATGCCTGTTTTGTTCGATCCCGATGCAATTTCTGTGTTCCATCAAGACTCTGAATGTAAACAGATTACAGAATGCCTCCAGATGTGACTTTTAAACTACTACTGGTCTTCCAGGGAACGTTCGAAGCGTAGACTGCTTGTTACATTACTCCCATGGTGAAAAGACCGCATGGTGCCTGTTGTATTCAATCCTGATGCAATTTCTGTGTTTCATCAAAACTCTGGAGGTCCACAGAATACAGAATGCCTACAGATGTGCTTCGGAGACTACTACTGCATTTCCAGGGAACTATGAAATTGTAGACAGTTTGAGACATTACTCCCATGGAGAAAAGTTAGCATGGTGCCTTTCTATTCAATCCCGATGCAATATCTGTGTTTCATGAACACTCTGAAGGTTCACAGATTGCAGAATGCCTCCAGATGTGACTTGGAAACTACTACTGGTCTTCCAGGTAAAGATCAAACCGTAGACTGTTTGTGATATTACTCTCATATAGAAAAGAACGCATGGTGACTGTTGTATTCAATTCTGACGCAATTTCTGTGTTTCATCAACATTCTGAAGTTCCACAGATCACAGAATTCCTCCAGATGTGGTTGGAAACTACTACTGGTCTTCGAGGAATCGATCAAAATTCGTAGACAGTTTGAGACATTTCTCCCATGGGGAATGGTCCTCATGGTGCCTGTTGTATTCAATCCCGATGCAATTCCTGTGTTTCATCAACACTCTGAAGGTCCACAGATTACAGAATGCCTCCAGATGTGGTTTGGCAATTACTACTCGTCTTCCATTTAACGATCAAACGTAGACAGTTTGAGACATTACTCCCATGGAGAAAAGTCCGCATGGTGCCTGTTTTGTTCGATCCCGATGCAATTTCTGTGTTCCATCAAGACTCTAAATGTAAACAGATTACAGAATGCCTCCAGATGTGACTTTGAAACTACTACTGGTCTTCCAGGGAACGTTCGATGCGTAGACTGTTTGTGACATTACTCCCATGGCGAAAAGACCGCATGGTGCCGGTTGTATTCAATCCTGATGCAATTTCTGTGTTTCATCAAAACTCTGAAGGTCCACATATTACAGAATGCCTCCAGATGTGCTTCGGAAACTACTACTGCCCTTCCAGGGAAGTATGAAAGTGTAGACAGTTTGAGACATTACTCCCATGGAGAAAAGTCCGCATGGTGCCTGTTCTATTCAATCCCGATGCAATTTCTGTGTTTCATAAACACTCTGAAGTTCCACAGATTACTGAATACCTCCTGATGTGCTTCGGAAACTACTACTGGCCTTCCAAGTTACGATCAAAGCGTAGACAGTTTGAGACATTATTCCTATGGAGAAAAGGACGCATGGTGCCTGTTGAATTCAATACCGATCCCATTTCTGTGTTTCATCATCACTGTGAATGTACACAGAATACAGAACGCCTCCAGATGTGCTTCGGAAACTACTACTGGTCTTCCATGGAACGCTCAAAACGTAGAGAGTTTGAGACATTACTCCCATGGGGAAAAGTCCGCATGGTGCCTGTTGTATTCAATCCCGATGCAATTTCTGTGATTCATCAAGGCACTGAACGTAAACAGATTACAGAATGCCTCTAGATGTGACTTGGAAACTACTACTGGTCTTCCAGGAATCGATCAATACGTAGACAGTTTGAGTCATTACTCCCATGGAGAAAAGTCCGCATGGTGCCTGTTGTATTCAATCCCGATGCAATTTCTTTGTTTCATCAACACTCTGAAGGTCGACAGATTACTGAATGCCTCCTGATGTGCTTCGGAAACTACTACTGATCTTCCAGGGAACGATCAAAACGTAGACAGTTTGAGACATTACTCCCATTGAAAAAAGTCAGCATGGTGCCAGTTGTATTCAATCCCGTAGCAATGTCTGTGTATCTTCAACACTATGAAGGTCCAAAGATCACAGAATACCTACAGATGTGCTTCAAAAACACCTACTGGTCTCCAAGAAGTCGATCAAAGCGTAGACAGGTTGAGTCATTACTCCTAATGAGAAACGTCCGCATAGAACCTGTTGTATTCAATCCCGAAACAATTTCTGTGTTTCATCAAAGCTCTGAATGTGCACAGATTAGAGAATGCCTCCAGATGTGCTTCTCAAACTCCTACTGGTCTTCCAGGAATCGATCAAATCGTTCACAGTTTGAGACATTACTCCCATGGAGAAAAGTCTGCATGGTGCCTATTGTATTCAATCCCGGTGCAATTTCTGTGTTTCATCAACACCCTGAAGGTCCACAGATCACAGGATGCCTCCAGATGTGCTTGGAAACTACTACTGGTCTTCGAGGAATCGATCAAAATTCGTACACAGTTTGAGACATTTCTGCCATGGAGTAAGGTCCTCATGGTGGCTGTTGTATTTAATCCCGATGCAATTCCTGTGTTTCATCAACACTCTGAAGGTCCACAGATTACAGAATGACTTCAGATGTGCTTCAGTAATTACTACTGGTATTCCAGGAAACGATCAAAGCGTAGAAAATTTGGGACATTTCTCTCATGCAATAAAGTCCGCATGGTGAATGTTTAATTCAATCCTGATGTAATTTCTGTGTTTTATTAACACACTGAAGGTCCAATGATTACAGAATGCCTCCAGATGTGCTTCGGAAACAACTACTGCCCTTCCAGGGAACTATGAAAGTGTAGACAGTATGAGACATTACTCCCATGGAGACAAGTCCGCATGGTGCCTGTTGTATTCAATCCCGATGCAATTTCAGTGTTTCATCAACACTCTGAAGGTCCACAGATCACAGAATTCCTCCAGATGTTCTTGGAAACTACTACTGGTCTTCGAGGAATCGATCAACATTCGTAGACAGTTTGAGACATTTCTCCCATGAGGAAAGGTCCTCATGGTGCCTGTTGTATTCAATCCTGATGCAATTACTGTGTTTCATCAAAACTCTGAAGGTCCACAGATTACAGAATACCTCCAGATGTGCTTCGGAGACTACTACTGCCCTTCCAGGGAACTATGAAATTGTAGACAGTTTGAGACATTACTCCCATGGAGAAAAGTTAGCATGGTGCCTTTCTATTAAATCCCGATGCAATTTCTGTGTTTCATGAACACTCTGAAGGTTCACAGATTGCAGAATGCCTCCAGATGTGCTTCGGAAACTACTACTGGTCATCAAGGGAACGCTCAAAACGTAGACAGTTTGAGACATTACTCCCGTGGAGAAACGTCCGCATGGTGCCTGTTGTACTCAATCCCGATGCAATTTCTTTGATTCATCAAGGCACTGAAGGTAAACAGATTACAGAATGACTCCAGATGTGACTTGGAAACTACTACTGGTCTTCCACGTAACGATCAAAAGCGTAGACTGTTTGTGATATTACTCCCATATAGAAAAGACCGCATGGTGACTGTTGTATTCAATCCTGACGCAATTCCTGTGTTTCATCAACACTCTGAAGGTCCACAGATTACAGAATGCCTCCAGATGTGCTTCGGAAACTAATACTGTTCTTCCAGGGTACGATCTAGGCACAGACAGTTTGAGACAGTACCAACATAGAGAAAAGCCCGCATGGTGCCTGTTGTATTCAATCTCGATGCAATTTCTGTGTTTCATCAACACTCTGAAGGTACACAGATCACAGAATGCCTCCAGATGTGCTTGAAAACTAATACTGGTCTTCGAGGAATCGATCAAAATTCGTAGACAGTTTGAGACATCTCTCCCATGGAGAAAGATCATCATGGTATCTGCTGTATTTAATCCCGATGCAATTCCTGTGTTTCATCTACACTCTGAAGGTCCGGCGATTACAGAATGCCTCCAGATGTGCTTCGGATAGTACTACTGGTCTTCCAGGAAACGATCTAAGCGTAGTCTGTTTGAGACATTACTCCCATGGAGAAAAGGCCGCATGGTGCATGTTGTATTCAATCCACATGCAATTTTTGTGTTTCATCAACACTCTGAGGGCCTCAGATTACGGAATGCCTCCAGATGTGCTTCGGAATCTACTACTGGTCTTCCAGGATTCGATCAAAACGTAGACAGTTTGAGACATTACTCCCACTGAAAAAAGTCAGCATGGT
This sequence comes from Schistocerca gregaria, assembly GCF_023897955.1. Classification (NCBI taxonomy): domain Eukaryota; kingdom Metazoa; phylum Arthropoda; class Insecta; order Orthoptera; family Acrididae; genus Schistocerca; species Schistocerca gregaria. The sequence goes on along the minus strand of NW_026061724.1, from coordinate 14,988,252 downwards.
GCCAGTTGTATTCAATCCCGATGCAATTTCTTTGTTTCATCAACACTGTGAATGTCCACAGAATACAGAATGCCTCCAGATGAGCTTTGGAAACTACTACTTGTCTTCCAGGTATCGATCATATCGTAGTCAGTTTGAGACATTACTCCCATATAGAAAAGACCGCATGGTGCCTGTTTTATTCAATCCCGATGCAATTTTTGTGTTTCATCAACACTCTGAAGGCCCACAGATTACATAATGCCTCCAGATGTGCCTTATAAACTACTACTGGTCTTCTAGGGAACGATCAAAGCGTAGAAAGTTTGCGACATTTCTCTCATGCAATAAAGTCCGCATGGTGCTTGTGTAATCAATCCCGATGTAATTTCTGTGTTTCATTAACACTCTGAAGGTCCAATGATTACAGAATGCCTCCAGATGTGCTTCGGAAACAACTACTGCCCTTCCAGGGAACTATGAAAGTGTAGACAGTTTGAGACATTACTCCCATGGAGAAAAGTCCGCATGGTGCCTGTTGTATTCAATCCCGATGCAATTTCTGTGTTTCATCAACACTCTGAAGTTCCACAGATCACAGAATTCCTCCAGATGTGCTTGAAAACTACTACTGGTCTTCGAGGAATCGATCAACATTCGTAGAGAGTTTGAGGCATTTCTCCCATGAGGAAAGGTCCTCATGGTGCCTGTTGTATTTAATCCCGATGCTATTCCTGTGTTTCATCGACACTCTGACGGTCCACAGATTACAGAATGCCTCCAGATGAGCTTTGGCAATTACTACTGGTCTTCCATTTAACGATCAAACGTAGACAGTTTGAGCCATTACTCCCATGGAGAAAAGTCCGCATGGTGCCCGTTTTGTTCGATCCCGATTCAATTTCTGTGTTCCATCAAGACTCTGAATATAAACAGATTACAGAATGCCTCCAGATGTGACTTTGAAACTACTACTGGTCTTCCAGGGAACGATCAAAGCGTAGACAGTTTGAGACATTACTCCCATTGAAAAAAGTCAGCGTGGTGCCAGTTGTAGTCAATCCCGATGCAATTTCTTTGTTTCATCAACACTGTGAATGTCCACAGAATACAGAATGCCTCCAGATGAGCTTTGGAAACTACTACTTGTATTCCAGGTATCGATCATATCGTAGTCAGTTTGAGACATTACTCCCATGGAGAAAAGTCCGCATGGTGCCTGTTGTATTCAATCCCTTTGAAGGTCCACAGATTACAGAAAGCCTCCTAATGTGTTTCGCAAACTTATACTGGTCTTCCAGGTATCGATCAAATCGTTCACAGTTTGAGACATTACTCCCATGCAGAAAAGTCTGCATGGTGCCTATTGTATTTAATCCCGGTGCAATTTCCGTGTTTCATCAAAACCCTGAAGGTCCACAGGTCACAGGATGCCTCCAGAAGTGCTTCGAAACTACTACTGCTCTTCGAGTAATCGATCAAAATTCGTACACAGTTTGAGACATTACTCCCATGGAGAAAAGACCGCATGGTTCCTGTTGTATTCAACCCCGATGCAATTCCTGTGTTTCATCAACACTCTGAAGTTCCACAGATTACAGAATTACTTCAGATGTGCTTCGGAAATTACTACTGGTCTTCCAGGAAACGATCAAAGCGTAGACAGTTTGAGATATTACTCTCATGGGGAAAAGTAAGCATGGAGCCTGTTTTATTCAATTCCGATGCAATTTTTTTGTTTCATCAACACTCTGAAGGCCCACAGATTACATAATGCATCCAGATGTGCCTTATAATCTACTACTGCTCTTCTAGGGAACGATCAAAGCGTAGAAAGTTTGGGACATTTCTCTCATGCAATAAAGTCCGCATGGTGCTTGTTTAATCAATCCCGATGCAATTTCTGTGTTCCATCAAGACTCTGAATGTAAACAGATTACAGAATGCCTCCAGATGTGACTTTGAAACTACTACTGGTCTTCCAGGGAACGTTCGAAGCGTAGACTGTTTGTGACATTACTCCCACGGCGAAAAGACCGCATGGTGCCTGTTGTATTCAATCCTGATGCAATTTCTGTGTTTCATCAAAACTCTGAAGGTCCACAGATTACAGAATGCCTCCAGATGTGCTTCGGAAACTACTACTGCCCTTCCAGGGAACTATGAAAGTGTAGACAGTTTGAGACATTACTCCCATATAGAAAAGTGCGCATGGTGCCTGTTGTATTCAATCCCGCTGCAATATCTGTGTTTCATCAACACTCTGAAGGTCCACAGATCACAGAATTCTTCCAGATGTGCTTCGAAACTACTACTGGTCTTCGTGGAATCGATCAACATTCGTAGACAATTTCAGGCATTTCTACCATGAGGAAAGGTACTCATGGTGCCTGTTGTATTTAATCCCGATGCTATTCCTGTGTTTCATCAACACTCTGAAGGTCCACAGATTACAGAATGCCTCCAGATATGCTTTGGCAATTACTACTGGTCTTCCATTTAACGATCAAACGTAGACAGTTTGAGACATTACTCCCATGGAGAAAAGTCCGCATGGTGCCTGTTCTATTCAATCCCGATGCAATTTCTGTGTTTTATGAACACTCTGAAGGTCCACAGATTACTCGATACCTCCTGATGTGCTTCTTAAAGACTACTGGTCTTCCAGGAAACGACCAAAGCGTATACAGTTTTAATCATTACTATCATTGGGAAAAGTACGCATGGAGACTGTTGTTTTTAATCCCGTTGCAATTCCTGTGTTTCATCAAAACTCTGAAGGTCCACAGATTACAGAATGCCTCCAGATGTGCTTCGGAGACTACTACTGCCCTTCCAGGGAACTATGAAATTGTAGACAGTTTGAGACATTACTCCCATGGAGAAAAGTTAGCATGGTGCCTTTCTATTCAATCCCGATGCAATTTCTGTGTTTCATGAACACTCTGAAGGTTCACAGATTGCAGAATGCCTCCAGATGTGCCTCGGAAACTACTACTGGTCTTCCAGGGAACGTTCAAAACGTAGACAGTTTCAGACATTACACCCATGGAGAAAAGTCCGCATGGTGCCTGTTGTACTCAATCCCGATGCAATTTCTGTGATTCATCAAGGCACTGAAGGTAAACAGATTACAGAATGCCTCCAGATGTGACTTGGAAACTACTACTGGTCTTCCAGGGAACGATCAAAGCGTAGACCGTTTGTGATATTACTCCCATATAGAGAAGACAGCATGGTGACTGTTGTATTCAATCCTGACGCAATTCCTGTGTTTCATCAACACTCTGAAGGTCCACAGATTACAGAATGCCTCCAGTTGTGCTTTAAAGCTACTACTGGTCTTCGAGGAATCGATCAAAATTCGTAGACAGCTTGAGACATCTCTCCCATGGAGAAAGATCATCATGGTATCTGCTGTATTTAATCCCGATGCAATTCCTGTGTTTCATCTACATTCTGAAGGTCCACCGATTACAGAATGCCTCCAGATGTGCTTCGGATAGTACTACTGGTCTTCCAGGAAACGATCTAAGCGTAGTCTGTTTGAGACATTACTCCCATGGAGAAAAGGCCGCATGGTGCATGTTGTATTCAATCCAGATGCAATTTTTGTGTTTCATCAACACTCTGAGCGCCTCAGATTACGGAATGCCTCCAGATGTGCTTCGGAATCTACTACTGGTCTTCCAGGAATCGATCAAAACGTAGACAGTTTGAGACATTACTCCCATGGAGAAAAGTCCGCATGGTGCCTGTAGTATTCAATCCCGATGCAATTTCTTTGTTTCATCAACACTATGAAGGTCGACAGAGTACTGAATGCCTCCTGATGTGCTTCGGTAACTACTACTGATCTTCCAGGGAACGATCAAAGCGTTGACAGTTTGAGACATTACTCCCATTGAAAAAAGTCAGCATGGTGCCAGTTGTATTCAATCCCGATGCAATTTCTTTGTTTCATCAACACTGTGAATGTCCACAGAATACAGAATGCCTCCAGATGAGCTTTGGAAACTACTACTTGTCTTCCAGGTGTCGATCATATCGCAGTCAGTTTGAGACATTACTCCCATGGAGAAAAGACCGCATGGTTTCTGTTGTATTCAGTCCCTTTGCTATTTCTGCGTTTCATCAACACTCTGAAGGTCCAAAGGTCACAGAATACCTACAGATGTGCTTCGAAAACTCCTACTAGTCTCCAAGAAGTCGATCAAAGCGTAGACAGGTTGTGTCATTACGCCTATGGAGAAAAGTCCGCATGGAACCTGTTGTTTTCAATCCCGAAACAATTTCTGTGTTTCATCAAAGCTCTGAATGTGCACAGATTACAGAATGCCTCCAGATGTGCTTCGCAAACTACTACTGGTCTTCCAGGAATCGATCAAATCGTACACAGTTTGAGACATTACTCCCATGGAGAAAAGACCGCATGGTGCCCGTTTTGTTCGATCCCGATTCAATTTCTGTGTTCCATCAAGACTCTGAATATAAACAGATTACAGAATGCCTCCAGATGTGACTTTGAAACTACTACTGGTCTTCCAGGGAACGATCAAAGCGTAGACAGTTTGAGACATTACTCCCATTGAAAAAAGTCAGCGTGGTGCCAGTTGTAGTCAATCCCGATGCAATTTCTTTGTTTCATCAACACTGTGAATGTCCACAGAATACAGAATGCCTCCAGATGAGCTTTGGAAACTACTACTTGTATTCCAGGTATCGATCATATCGTAGTCAGTTTGAGACATTACTCCCATGGAGAAAAGTCCGCATGGTGCCTGTTGTATTCAATCCCTTTGAAGGTCCACAGATTACAGAAAGCCTCCTAATGTGTTTCGCAAACTTATACTGGTCTTCCAGGTATCGATCAAATCGTTCACAGTTTGAGACATTACTCCCATGCAGAAAAGTCTGCATGGTGCCTATTGTATTTAATCCCGGTGCAATTTCCGTGTTTCATCAAAACCCTGAAGGTCCACAGGTCACAGGATGCCTCCAGAAGTGCTTCGAAACTACTACTGCTCTTCGAGTAATCGATCAAAATTCGTACACAGTTTGAGACATTACTCCCATGGAGAAAAGACCGCATGGTTCCTGTTGTATTCAACCCCGATGCAATTCCTGTGTTTCATCAACACTCTGAAGTTCCACAGATTACAGAATTACTTCAGATGTGCTTCGGAAATTACTACTGGTCTTCCAGGAAACGATCAAAGCGTAGACAGTTTGAGATATTACTCTCATGGGGAAAAGTAAGCATGGAGCCTGTTTTATTCAATTCCGATGCAATTTTTTTGTTTCATCAACACTCTGAAGGCCCACAGATTACATAATGCATCCAGATGTGCCTTATAATCTACTACTGCTCTTCTAGGGAACGATCAAAGCGTAGAAAGTTTGGGACATTTCTCTCATGCAATAAAGTCCGCATGGTGCTTGTTTAATCAATCCCGATGCAATTTCTGTGTTCCATCAAGACTCTGAATGTAAACAGATTACAGAATGCCTCCAGATGTGACTTTGAAACTACTACTGGTCTTCCAGGGAACGTTCGAAGCGTAGACTGTTTGTGACATTACTCCCACGGCGAAAAGACCGCATGGTGCCTGTTGTATTCAATCCTGATGCAATTTCTGTGTTTCATCAAAACTCTGAAGGTCCACAGATTACAGAATGCCTCCAGATGTGCTTCGGAAACTACTACTGCCCTTCCAGGGAACTATGAAAGTGTAGACAGTTTGAGACATTACTCCCATATAGAAAAGTGCGCATGGTGCCTGTTGTATTCAATCCCGCTGCAATATCTGTGTTTCATCAACACTCTGAAGGTCCACAGATCACAGAATTCTTCCAGATGTGCTTCGAAACTACTACTGGTCTTCGTGGAATCGATCAACATTCGTAGACAATTTCAGGCATTTCTACCATGAGGAAAGGTACTCATGGTGCCTGTTGTATTTAATCCCGATGCTATTCCTGTGTTTCATCAACACTCTGAAGGTCCACAGATTACAGAATGCCTCCAGATATGCTTTGGCAATTACTACTGGTCTTCCATTTAACGATCAAACGTAGACAGTTTGAGACATTACTCCCATGGAGAAAAGTCCGCATGGTGCCTGTTCTATTCAATCCCGATGCAATTTCTGTGTTTTATGAACACTCTGAAGGTCCACAGATTACTCGATACCTCCTGATGTGCTTCTTAAAGACTACTGGTCTTCCAGGAAACGACCAAAGCGTATACAGTTTTAATCATTACTATCATTGGGAAAAGTACGCATGGAGACTGTTGTTTTTAATCCCGTTGCAATTCCTGTGTTTCATCAAAACTCTGAAGGTCCACAGATTACAGAATGCCTCCAGATGTGCTTCGGAGACTACTACTGCCCTTCCAGGGAACTATGAAATTGTAGACAGTTTGAGACATTACTCCCATGGAGAAAAGTTAGCATGGTGCCTTTCTATTCAATCCCGATGCAATTTCTGTGTTTCATGAACACTCTGAAGGTTCACAGATTGCAGAATGCCTCCAGATGTGCCTCGGAAACTACTACTGGTCTTCCAGGGAACGTTCAAAACGTAGACAGTTTCAGACATTACACCCATGGAGAAAAGTCCGCATGGTGCCTGTTGTACTCAATCCCGATGCAATTTCTGTGATTCATCAAGGCACTGAAGGTAAACAGATTACAGAATGCCTCCAGATGTGACTTGGAAACTACTACTGGTCTTCCAGGGAACGATCAAAGCGTAGACCGTTTGTGATATTACTCCCATATAGAGAAGACAGCATGGTGACTGTTGTATTCAATCCTGACGCAATTCCTGTGTTTCATCAACACTCTGAAGGTCCACAGATTACAGAATGCCTCCAGTTGTGCTTTAAAGCTACTACTGGTCTTCGAGGAATCGATCAAAATTCGTAGACAGCTTGAGACATCTCTCCCATGGAGAAAGATCATCATGGTATCTGCTGTATTTAATCCCGATGCAATTCCTGTGTTTCATCTACATTCTGAAGGTCCACCGATTACAGAATGCCTCCAGATGTGCTTCGGATAGTACTACTGGTCTTCCAGGAAACGATCTAAGCGTAGTCTGTTTGAGACATTACTCCCATGGAGAAAAGGCCGCATGGTGCATGTTGTATTCAATCCAGATGCAATTTTTGTGTTTCATCAACACTCTGAGCGCCTCAGATTACGGAATGCCTCCAGATGTGCTTCGGAATCTACTACTGGTCTTCCAGGAATCGATCAAAACGTAGACAGTTTGAGACATTACTCCCATGGAGAAAAGTCCGCATGGTGCCTGTAGTATTCAATCCCGATGCAATTTCTTTGTTTCATCAACACTATGAAGGTCGACAGAGTACTGAATGCCTCCTGATGTGCTTCGGTAACTACTACTGATCTTCCAGGGAACGATCAAAGCGTTGACAGTTTGAGACATTACTCCCATTGAAAAAAGTCAGCATGGTGCCAGTTGTATTCAATCCCGATGCAATTTCTTTGTTTCATCAACACTGTGAATGTCCACAGAATACAGAATGCCTCCAGATGAGCTTTGGAAACTACTACTTGTCTTCCAGGTGTCGATCATATCGCAGTCAGTTTGAGACATTACTCCCATGGAGAAAAGACCGCATGGTTTCTGTTGTATTCAGTCCCTTTGCTATTTCTGCGTTTCATCAACACTCTGAAGGTCCAAAGGTCACAGAATACCTACAGATGTGCTTCGAAAACTCCTACTAGTCTCCAAGAAGTCGATCAAAGCGTAGACAGGTTGTGTCATTACGCCTATGGAGAAAAGTCCGCATGGAACCTGTTGTTTTCAATCCCGAAACAATTTCTGTGTTTCATCAAAGCTCTGAATGTGCACAGATTACAGAATGCCTCCAGATGTGCTTCGCAAACTACTACTGGTCTTCCAGGAATCGATCAAATCGTACACAGTTTGAGACATTACTCCCATGGAGAAAAGACCGCATGGTTCCTGTTGTATTCAATCCCGATGCAATTTCAGTGTTTCATCAACACTCTGAAGGACCACAGATCACATAATTCCTCCAGATGTGCTTGGAAACTACTACTGGTCTTCGAGGAATCGATCAAAATTCGTAGACAGTTTGAGACATTTCTCCAATGGGAAAGGTCCTCATGGTGCCTGTTGTATTCAATTCCGATGCAATTCCTGTGTTTCATCAACACTCTGAAGGTCCACAGATCACAGAATGCCTCCAGATGTGCTTTGGCAATTACTACTGGTCTTCCATTTAACGATCAAACGTAGACAGTTTGAGACATTACTCCCCTGGAGAAAAGTCCGCTTGTTGCCTGTTTTGTTCGATCCCGATGCAATTTCTGTGTTCCACCAAGACTCTGAATGTAAACAGATTACAGAATGCCTCCAGATGTGACTTTGAAACTACTACTGGTCTTCCAGGGAACGTTTGAAGCGTAGACTGTTTGTGACATTACTCCCGTGGCGAAAAGACCGCATGGTGCCTGTTGTATTCAATCCTGATGCAATTTCTGTGTTTCATCAAAACTCTGAAGGTCCACAGATTACAGAATGCCTCCAGATGTGCTTCGGAAATTACTACTGCCCTTCCAGAGAACTATGAATGTACAGACAGTTTGAGACATTACTCCCATGGAGAAAAGTCCGCATGGTGCCTGTTGTATTCAACCCCGATGCAATTTCTTTGTTTCATCAACACTCTGAAGGTCGACAGATTACTGAATGCCTCCTGATGTGCTTCGGAAACTACTATTGATCTTCCAGAGAACGATCAAGGCGTAGACAGTTTGAGATATTACTCCCATTGACAAAAGTCAGCATGGTGCCAGTTGTATTCAATCCCGATGCAATTTCCGTGTATCATCACCACACTGAAGTTCCAGAGGTTACAAAATGCTTCCAGATGTGCTTCGAAAACTTCTACTGGTCTTCCAGGTAACGATCAAAGCGTAGACACTTTGAGACATTACTCCTATGGAGAAAAGGGCGCATGGTGCCTGTGGTATTCAATCCCGATCCCATTTCTGTGTTTCATCAACACTGTGAATGTCCACAGAATACAGAATGCCTCCAGATGCCCTTCGGAAACTACCACTGGTCTTACAGGGAACGATCAAATCGTAGACAGTTTGAGACATTACTCTCATGAAGAAAAGTCCGCATGGAGCCTGTTGTATTCAATCCCGATGCAATATCTTTGTTTCATCAACACTCTGAAAGTGCACAGATTACAGATTGCCTCCAGATGTGCTTCGCAAACAACTACTGGTCTTCCAGGAATCTATCAAATCGTACACAGTTTGAGATATTAGTCCCATGGAGAAAAGTCCGCCTTTTTCCTGTTGTATTCAATCCCTTCGCAATTTCTGTGTTTCACCAACACTCTGAAGGTCCACAGATTACAGAATGCCTCCAGATATGCTTCGGAAATTACTACTGGTCTTCCAGGGAAGGATCAAAGCGTGGACAGTTGGAGACATTACTCCCTTTTGTAAAGTCCGCATGGTGCATGTTGTATTCAATCCCGATGCAATTTCTGTGTTTCATCAACACTCTGAAGGTCCACAGATTACGGAATGTATCCAGATGTGCTTCGGAAACTACAACTATTCTTCCAGGGAACGATCAAAGCGTAGAAAGTTTGAGACATTACTCTCATGCAAAAAAGTCCGCATGGTTCTTGTTTTATTCAATCCCGATGCAATTTCAGTGTGTCCTTAACACTCTCAAGGTCCACAGATTACAGAATGCCTCCAGATGTACTACGGAAACAACTACTGCCCTTCCAGGGAACGATCAAATCGTAGCCACTATGAGACATTACTCCTATGGTGAAAAGTACCCATGGCGCCTGTTGTATTCAATCCCGATCCAATTTCTGTGTTTCATCAAAACTCTGAAGGTCCACAGATTACAGAATGCCTCCAGATGTGCTTCGGAAACAACTACTGCCCTTCCAGGGAACTATGAAAGTGTAGACAGTTTGAGACATTACTCCCATGGAGAAAATTCCGCATGGTGCCTGTTGTATTCAATCCCGATGCAATTTCTGTGTTTCATCAACACTCTGAAGGTCCACAGATCACAGAATTCCTCCAGATGTGCTTGAAAACTACTACTGGTCTTCGAGGAATCGATCAACATTCGTAGAGAGTTTGAGGCATTTCTCCCATGAGGAAAGGTCCTCATGGTGCCTGTTGTATTTAATCCCGATGCTATTCCTGTGTTTCATCGACACTCTGAAGGTCCACAGATTACAGAATGCCTCCAGATGAGCTTTGGCAATTACTACTGGTCTTCCATTTAACGATCAAACGTAGACAGTTTGAGACATTACTCCCATGGAGAAAAGTCCGCATGGTGCCTGTTTTGTTCGATCCCGATTCAATTTCTGTGTTCCATCAAGACTCTGAATATAAACAGATTACAGAATGCCTCCAGATGTGACTTTGAAACTACTACTGGTCTTCCAGGGAACGATCAAAGCGTAGACAGTTTGAGACATTACTCCCATTGAAAAAAGTCAGCGTGGTGCCAGTTGTAGTCAATCCCGATGCAATTTCTTTGTTTCATCAACACTGTGAATGTCCACAGAATACAGAATGCCTCCAGATGAGCTTTGGAAACTACTACTTGTATTCCAGGTATCGATCATATCGTAGTCAGTTTGAGACATTACTCCCATGGAGAAAAGTCCGCATGGTGCCTGTTGTATTCAATCCCTTTGAAGGTCCACAGATTACAGAAAGCCTCCTAATGTGTTTCGCAAACTTATACTGGTCTTCCAGGTATCGATCAAATCGTTCACAGTTTGAGACATTACTCCCATGCAGAAAAGTCTGCATGGTGCCTATTGTATTTAATCCCGGTGCAATTTCCGTGTTTCATCAAAACCCTGAAGGTCCACAGGTCACAGGATGCCTCCAGAAGTGCTTCGAAACTACTACTGCTCTTCGAGTAATCGATCAAAATTCGTACACAGTTTGAGACATTACTCCCATGGAGAAAAGACCGCATGGTTCCTGTTGTATTCAACCCCGATGCAATTCCTGTGTTTCATCAACACTCTGAAGTTCCACAGATTACAGAATTACTTCAGATGTGCTTCGGAAATTACTACTGGTCTTCCAGGAAACGATCAAAGCGTAGACAGTTTGAGACATTACTCTCATGGGGAAAAGTAAGCATGGAGCCTGTTTTATTCAATTCCGATGCAATTTTTTTGTTTCATCAACACTCTGAAGGCCCACAGATTACATAATGCCTCCAGATGTGCCTTATAATCTACTACTGCTCTTCTAGGGAACGATCAAAGCGTAGAAAGTTTGGGACATTTCTCTCGTGCAATAAAGTGCGCATGGTGCTTGTTTAATCAATCCCGATGCAATTTCTGTGTTCCATCAAGACTCTGAATGTAAACAGATTACAGAATGCCTCCAGATGTGACTTTGAAACTACTACTGGTCTTCCAGGGAACGTTCGAAGCGTAGACTGTTTGTGACATTACTCCCACGGCGAAAAGACCGCATGGTGCCTGTTGTATTCAATCCTGATGCAATTTCTGTGTTTCATCAAAACTCTGAAGGTCCACAGTTTACAGAATGCCTCCAGATGTGCTTCGGAAACTACTACTGCCCTTCCAGGGAACTATGAAAGTGTAGACAGTTTGAGACATTACTCCCATATAGAAAAGTGCGCATGGTGCCTGTTGTATTCAATCCCGCTGCAATATCTGTGTTTCATCAACACTCTGAAGGTCCACAGATCACAGAATTCTTCCAGATGTGCTTCGAAACTACTACTGGTCTTCGTGGAATCGATCAACATTCGTAGACAATTTCAGGCATTTCTACCATGAGGAAAGGTACTCATTGTGCCTGTTGTATTTAATCCCGATGCTATTCCTGTGTTTCATCAACACTCTGAAGGTCCACAGATTACAGAATGCCTCCAGATATGCTTTGGCAATTACTACTGGTCTTCCATTTAACGATCAAACGTAGACAGTTTGAGACATTACTCCCATGGAGAAAAGTCCGCATGGTGCCTGTTCTATTCAATCCCGATGCAATTTCTGTGTTTTATGAACACTCTGAAGGTCCACAGATTACTGGATACCTCCTGATGTGCTTCTTAAATACTACTGGTCTTCCAGGAAACGACCAAAGCGTATACAGTTTTAATCATTACTATCATTGGGAAAAGTACGCATGGAGACTGTTGTTTTTAATCCCGTTGCAATTTCTGTGTTTCATCAAAACTCTGAAGGTCCACAGATTACAGAATGCCTCCAGATGTGCTTCGGAGACTACTACTGCCCTTCCAGGGAACTATGAAATTGTAGACAGTTTGAGACATTACTCCCATGGAGAAAAGTTAGCATGGTGACTTTCTGTTCAATCCCGATGCAATTTCTGTGTTTCATGAACACCCCGAAGGTTCACAGATTGCAGAATGCCTCCAGATGTGCCTCGGAAACTACTACTGGTCTTCCAGGGAACGTTCAAAACGTAGACAGTTTCAGACATTACACCCATGGAGAAAAGTCCGCATGGTGCCTGTTGTACTCAATCCCGATGCAATTTCTGTGATTCATCAGGGCACTGAAGGTAAACAGATTACAGAATGCCTCCAGATGTGACTTGGAAACTACTACTGGTCTTCCAGGGAACGATCAAAGCGTAGACTGTTTGTGATATTACTCCCATATAGAGAAGACAGCATGGTGACTGTTGTATTCAATCCTGACGCAATTCCTGTGTTTCATCAACACTCTGAAGGTCCACAGATTACAGAATGCCTCCAGTTGTGCTTTAAAGCTACTACTGGTCTTCGAGGAATCGATCAAAATTCGTAGACAGCTTGAGACATCTCTCCCATGGAGAAAGATCATCATGGTATCTGCTGTATTTAATCCCGATGCAATTCCTGTGTTTCATCTACATTCTGAAGGTCCACCGATTACAGAATGCCTCCAGATGTGCTTCGGATAGTACTACTGGTCTTCCAGGAAACGATCTAAGCGTAGTCTGTTTGAGACATTACTCCCATGGAGAAAAGGCCGCATGGTGCATGTTGTATTCAATCCAGATGCAATTTTTGTGTTTCATCAACACTCTGAGCGCCTCAGATTACGGAATGCCTCCAGATGTGCTTCGGAATCTACTACTGGTCTTCCAGGAATCGATCAAAACGTAGACAGTTTGAGACATTACTCCCATGGAGAAAAGTCCGCATGGTGCCTGTAGTATTCAATCCCGATGCAATTTCTTTGTTTCATCAACACTATGAAGGTCGACAGAGTACTGAATGCCTCCTGATGTGCTTCGGTAACTACTACTGATCTTCCAGGGAACGATCAAAGCGTTGACAGTTTGAGACATTACTCCCATTGAAAAAAGTCAGCATGGTGCCAGTTGTATTCAATCCCGATGCAATTTCTTTGTTTCATCAACACTGTGAATGTCCACAGAATACAGAATGCCTCCAGATGAGCTTTGGAAACTTCTACTTGTCTTCCAGGTGTCGATCATATCGTAGTCAGTTTGAGACATTACTCCCATGGAGAAAAGACCGCATGGTTTCTGTTGTATTCAGTCCCTTTGCTATTTCTGCGTTTCATCAACACTCTGAAGGTCCAAAGATCACAGAATACCTACAGATGTGCTTCGGAAACTCCTACTAGTCTCCAAGAAGTCGATCAAAGCGTAGACAGGTTGTGTCATTACGCCTATGGAGAAAAGTCCGCATGGAACCTGTTGTTTTCAATCCCGAAACAATTTCTGTGTTTCATCAAAGCTCTGAATGTGCACAGATTACAGAATGCCTCCAGATGTGCTTCGCAAACTACTACTGGTCTTCCAGGAATCGATCAAATCGTACACAGTTTGAGACATTACTCCCATGGAGAAAAGACCGCATGGTTCCTGTTGTATTCAATCCCGATGCAATTTCAGTGTTTCATCAACACTCTGAAGGACCACAGATCACATAATTCCTCCAGATGTGCTTGGAAACTACTACTGGTCTTCGAGGAATCGATCAAAATTCGTAGACAGTTTGAGACATTTCTCCAATGGGAAAGGTCCTCATGGTGCCTGTTGTATTCAATTCCGATGCAATTCCTGTGTTTCATCAACACTCTGAAGGTCCACAGATCACAGAATGCCTCCAGATGTGCTTTGGCAATTACTACTGGTCTTCCATTTGACGATCAAACGTAGACAGTTTGAGACATTACTCCCCTGGAGAAAAGTCCGCTTGTTGCCTGTTTTGTTCGATCCCGATGCAATTTCTGTGTTCCACCAAGACTCTGAATGTAAACAGATTACAGAATGCCTCCAGATGTGACTTTGAAACTACTACTGGTCTTCCAGGGAACGTTCGAAGCGTAGACTGTTTGTGACATTACTCCCGTGGCGAAAAGACCGCATGGTGCCTGTTGTATTCAATCCTGATGCAATTTCTGTGTTTCATCAAAACTCTGAAGGTCCACAGATTACAGAATGCCTCCAGATGTGCTTCGGAAATTACTACTGCCCTTCCAGAGAACTATGAATGTACAGACAGTTTGAGACATTACTCCCATGGAGAAAAGTCCGCATGGTGCCTGTTGTATTCAACCCCGATGCAATTTCTTTGTTTCATCAACACTCTGAAGGTCGACAGATTACTGAATGCCTCCTGATGTGCTTCGGAAACTACTATTGATCTTCCAGAGAACGATCAAGGCGTAGACAGTTTGAGATATTACTCCCATTGACAAAAGTCAGCATGGTGCCAGTTGTATTCAATCCCGATGCAATTTCCGTGTATCATCACCACACTGAAGTTCCAGAGGTTACAAAATGCTTCCAGATGTGCTTCGAAAACTTCTACTGGTCTTCCAGGTAACGATCAAAGCGTAGACACTTTGAGACATTACTCCTATGGAGAAAAGGGCGCATGGTGCCTGTGGTATTCAATCCCGATCCCATTTCTGTGTTTCATCAACACTGTGAAT
Source organism: Schistocerca gregaria (assembly GCF_023897955.1). Lineage (NCBI taxonomy): Eukaryota > Metazoa > Arthropoda > Insecta > Orthoptera > Acrididae > Schistocerca > Schistocerca gregaria. The sequence continues at coordinate 14,973,242 of NW_026061724.1, read as the reverse complement.
GTCCACAGAATACAGAATGCCTCCAGATGCCCTTCGGAAACTACCACTGGTCTTACAGGGAACGATCAAATCGTAGACAGTTTGAGACATTACTCTCATGAAGAAAAGTCCGCATGGAGCCTGTTGTATTCAATCCCGATGCAATATCTTTGTTTCATCAACACTCTGAAAGTGCACAGATTACAGATTGCCTCCAGATGTGCTTCGCAAACAACTACTGGTCTTCCAGGAATCTATCAAATCGTACACAGTTTGAGATATTAGTCCCATGGAGAAAAGTCCGCCTTTTTCCTGTTGTATTCAATCCCTTCGCAATTTCTGTGTTTCACCAACACTCTGAAGGTCCACAGATTACAGAATGCCTCCTGATATGCTTCGGAAATTACTACTGGTCTTCCAGGGAACGATCAAAGCGTGGACAGTTGGAGACATTACTCCCTTTTGTAAAGTCCGCATGGTGCATGTTGTATTCAATCCCGATGCAATTTCTGTGTTTCATCAACACTCTGAAGGTCCACAGATTACGGAATGTATCCAGATGTGCTTCGGAAACTACAACTATTCTTCCAGGGAACGATCAAAGCGTAGAAAGTTTGAGACATTACTCTCATGCAAAAAAGTCCGCATGGTTCTTGTTTTATTCAATCCCGATGCAATTTCAGTGTTTCCTTAACACTCTCAAGGTCCACAGATTACAGAATGCCTCCAGATGTACTACGGAAACAACTACTGCCCTTCCAGGGAACGATCAAATCGTAGCCACTATGAGACATAACTCCTATGGTGAAAAGTACCCATGGTGCCTGTTGTATTCAATCCCGATCCAATTTCTGTGTTTCATCAACACTGTCAAGGTCCACAGAATACAGAATGCCTCCAGATGTGCTTCGGGAACTACTACTGGTCTTCCAGGGTACGATAAAATCGGAGACAGTTTGAGACATTACTCCCATGGAGAGAAGTCTGCATGGTGCCTGTTGTATTCAATCCCGATGCAATTGCTGTGTTTCATCAGCACCCTGAAGGTCCACAGATCACAGAATGCCTACAGATGTGCTTGGAAGCTACTACTGGTCTTCGTGGAATCGATCAAAATTCGTAGACAGTTTGAGACATTTCTCCCATGGAGAAAGGTCATCATGGTGGCTGTTGTATTTTATCCCGATGCCATTTCTGTGTTTCATCAACACTCTGAAGGTCCACAAATTACAGAGTGCCTCCAGATGTGCTTCGGAAATTACTCCTGGTATTCCAGGAAACGATCAAAGCGTAGAAAGTTTGAGACATTACTCTAATGGAGAAAAATCCCCATGGTGCCTTTTTTTTATTCAATCCCGATGCAATTTCTGTGTTTCATCAACACTTGGAAGGTGCACAGATTACAGTATGACTCCAGATGTGCTTCGGAAACTACTACTGGTCTTCCAGGGAACGATCAAAGCGTAGACTGTTTAAGACTTTACTCCCATGGAGAAAAGACCGCATGGTGAATGTTGTATTCATTCCCGATGCAATTTCCTTGTTTCATCAACACTCTGAAGGTGCACAGATTGCAGAATGCCTGCTAATGTGCTTCGCTAACTACTACTGGTCTTCCAGGAATCGATCAAATCGTTCACAGTTTGAGACATTACTCCCATGGAGAAAAGTCTGCATGGTGCCTATTGTATTCAATCTCAGTGCAATTTCTGTGTTTCATCAACACTCTGAAGGTCCACAGATCACAGAATTCCTCCAGATGTGCATGGAAACTACTACTGGTCTTCGAGGAATCGATCAAAATTCGTAGACAGTTTGAGACATTTCTCCAATGGGGGAAGGTCTTCATGGTGGCTGTTGTACTTAATCACGATGCAATTCCTGTGTTTCATCAACACTCTGAAGGTCCATTGATTACAGAATGCCTCCAAATGTGCTTCGGCAACTACTACAGTCTTCCAGTTAACGATCAAACAGACAGTTTGAGACATTACTCCCATTGAGAAAAGTCCGCATGGTGCCTGTTGTATTCAATCCCGATGCAATTTCTGTATTTCATCGACACTTTGAGGGACCACAGATATCAGAATGCCTCCAGATGTGCTTCAGAACCTACTACAGGCCTTCCTGGGAAACATCAAGCGTACACACTTTGAGACATTACTCCCATGGAGAAAAGACCGCATGGTGCCTTTTGTAATCAATCCCGGTGCAATTTCTGTGTTTCATCAACACTTGGAAGGTGCACAGATTACAGAATGACTCCAGATGTGCTTCGGAAACTACTACTGGTCTTCCAGGGAACAATTATAGCGTAGACAGTTTTAGACATTACTGACATGGAGAAAAGTTCGCATGATGCCTTTCTATTCAATCCCGAAGCAATTTCTGTGTTTCATGAACACTCTGATGGTTCACAGATTGCAGAATGCTTCCAGATGTGCTTCGGAAACTACTACTGGTCTTCCAGGGAACGCTTAAAACGTAGACAGTTTGAGACATTACTCCCATTGAGAAAAGTCCGCATGGTGCCGGTTGTATTCCACCCTGATGCACTTTCTGTGTTTCACCGACACTCTGAAGGTCCACAGGCTACAGAGTAAATCTACATGAACTTTAGAAACTACTACTTTTTTTTTCAGGTAACGATCAAAGCCTAGTCAATTTGAGAGATTACCCCCAAGGAGACAAGTCCGTATGGTGTCTGTTGTATTCTAACCCGATGGAACTTCTGTGATTCATCAAAACTCTGAAGATCCACAGATCACAGAATGCCTCCAGATGTGCTCGGGAACTACTACTGGTCTTCGAGGAATCGATCAAAATTCGTAGACAGTTTGAGACATTTCTCCCATGGGGAAAGGTCCTCATGGTGGCTGTTATATTTATTCCCGATGCAATTCCTGTGTTTCATCAACACTCTGATGGTCCACAGATTACAGAATGCCTCCATATGTGCTTCGGAAATTACTACTAGTCTTCCAGGAAACAATCAAAGCGTAGACAGTTTGAGACATTTCTCTCACGGAGAAAAGTCCGCATGGTGCCTGTTGTATTCAATCCCGATGCAATTTCTGTGTTTCATCAACACTCTGAGGAACCACAGATATCAGAATGCCTCCAGATGTGCTTCGGAAACTACTACAGGCCTTCCTGGGAAACATCAAGCGTACACACTTTGAGACATTACTCCCATTTAGAAAAGACCGCATGGTGCCTGTTGTATTCAATCCTGATGCAATTTCTGTGTTTCATCAAAACTCTGAAGGTCCACAGATTACAGAATGCCTCCAGATGTGCTTCGGAAACTATTACTGGTCTTCCAGGAAACGATCAAATCGTAGACAATTTGAGACATTACTCCCATGGAGGAAAGTCTGCATCGTGCCTGTTCTATTCATACCGAAGCAATTTCTGCGTTTTATGAACACTCTGAAGGTCCACAGATTACTGAATATCTCCTGATGTGCTTCTTAAATACTTACTACTGGTCTATCTGGAAACGACCAAAACGTATACAGTTTGAGACATTACTATCATAGGGAAAAGTCCGAATGGTGACTGTTGTATTCAATCCCGTTGCAACTTCTGTGTTTCATCATTACTCTGAACGTCCACAGATTACAGAAAGCCTCCAGATGTGCTTCGGAAACTACTACTGGTCTTCCAGGTAACGATCAAAGCGTAGACAGTTTGAGACAGTACTCCTATGGAGAAAAGTCCGCATGGTGCCTCTTATATTCAAAGCCGATGCAATCTCTGTGTTTCATCGACACTGTGAAAGTCCACAGAATACAGAATGCCTCCAGATGTGCTTTGGAAACTACTACTGGTCTTTCAGGGAACGATCAAAGGGTAGACAGTTTGAGACATTACTCCCATGGAGAAAAGACCGCATGGTGCCTGTTGTAATCAATCCCGATGCAATTTCAGTGTTTCATCAACACTCTGAAGGTGCACAGATTACAGAATGACTCCAGTTGTGCTTCGGAAACTACTACTGGTCTTCCAGGAACAATTATAGCGTAGACAGTTTGAGACATTACTGACATGCAGAAAAGTTCGCATGATACCTTTCTATTCAATCCCGATGCAATTTCTGTGTTTCATGAACAATCTGATGGTTCACAGATTGCAGAATGCCTCCAGATGTGCTTCGGAAACTACTACTGGTCTTCCAGGGAACACTCAAAACGTAGACAGTTTGAGACATTACTCCCATTGAGAAAAGTCCGCATGGTGCCGGTTTTATTCAATCCCGATCAATTTCTGTGCTCCATCAACACTCTGGATGTAAACAGATTACAGAATGCCTCCAGATGTGCTTCGAGAACTACTACTGGTCTTCCAAGGAACGATCAAAGAGTATACAGTTTGAGACACTACTCTCATGGAGAAAAGTCCCCATGGTGCCTGTTGTATTCCACCCCGATGCACTTTCTGTGTTTCACCGACACTCTGAAGGTCCAAAGACTACAGAGTGCATCTACATGAACTTTAGAAACTACTACTTGTTTTCCAGGTAACGATCAAAGCGTAGTCAATTTGAGAGATTACTCCCATGGAGACAAGTCCGCATGGTGTCTGTTGTATTCTAACCCGATGGAACTTCTGTGATTCATCAAAACTCTGAAGATCCAAAGATTATAGAATGCCTACAGATGTGCTTCAAAAACTCTTACTGGTCTCCCAGAAGTCGTTCGAAACATAGACAGTTTGAGACATTACGCCTATGGAGAAAAGTCCGCATGGAGCCTGTGTCTTCATTCCCGATGCAATTTCTGTGTTTCATCAACACTCTGAAGGTGCACAGATTACAGAATGCCTCCAGATGTGCTTCAGAAACTACTACTGTCCTACCAGGGAACGATAAAAGCGTAGCCAGTTTGAGACATTACTCCAATGGAGAAAAGTCTGCATCATGCCTGTTGTATTCAATCCCGATGCAATTCCTGTGTTTCATCAACACTCTGAAGGTGCACAGATTACAGAATGCCTCCAGATGTGCTTCGGAAATTACTACTAGTCTTCCAGGAAACGATCAAATCGTAGACAGTTTGAGACATTTCTCTCACGGAGAAAAGTCCGCATGGTGCCTGTTTTATTCAATCCCGATGAAATTTCTGTGATTCATCAACACTCTGAAGGCCAACAGATTGCAGAATGCCTCCAGATGTGCCTTATAAACTACTACTGGTCTTCCAGGGAACGATCCAAACGTTGAAAATTTGAGACATTTCTCTCATGCAATAAAGTCCGCATGGTGCTTGTTTTATTCAAATTCGATGTAATTTCTGTGTTTCATTAACACTCTGAAGGTCCACAGATTCCAGAATGCCTCCAGATTTGCTTCGGAAACAACTACTGCCCTTCCAGGGAACTATGAAAGTGTAGACGGTTTGAGACATTACTCCCATAGAGAAAAGTCTGCATGGTGCCTGTTGTATTCAATCCCGATGCAATTTCTGTGTTTCATCAACACCCTGAAGGTCCACAGATCACAGAATGCCTCCAGATGTGCTTCGCAAACTGCTACTGGTCTATCAGGGAACGATCAAAGCGTAGACAGTTTGAGACATTACTCCTATTGAGAAATGTCCGCATGGTGCCTGTTCCATTCAATCCCGATGCAATTTCTGTGTTTTATGAACACACTCAAGGTCCACAGATTGCAGAACACCTCGTGATGTGCTTCTCAAATACTACTGGTCTTCCAGGAAACAACCTAAGCGTATACAGTTTGAGACATTACTATCATTGGGAAAAGTCCGCATTGGTGACTGTTGTATTCAATCCCGTTGCAATTTCTGTGTTTCATGAACACTCTGACGGTTCACAGATTGCAGAATGCCTTCAGATGTGCTTCGGAATCTACTACTAGTCTTGCAGGGTACGCTCATAACGTAGACAGTTTGAAACATTACTATCATGGGGAAAAGTGCGCATGGTGCCTGTTTTATTCAATCCCGATTGAATTTCTGTGTTTCATCAACACTGTGAAGGTCCACAGTATACAGAATGCCTCTAGATGTGCTTCCGAAACTACGACTGATCTTCCAGGGAACGATCAAAGCGTAGCCAGTTTGAGACATTACTCCCATGGAGAAAAGTCTGCATCGTGCCTGTTGTATTCAATCCCGATGCAATTTCTGTGTATCATCATCACTCTGAAGGTTCACAGATCACAGAATGCCTAAAGATGTGCTTTGAAACTACTACTCGCCTTCGAGGAATCGATCAAATTTCATAGACAGTTTGAGACATCCCTCCCATGGAGAAAGGTCCTCATGGGGGCAGTTGTATTTAATCCCGATGCAATTCCTGTGTTCCATCTACACTCTGAAGCTCAACAGTTTACAGAATGCCTCCAGATGTACTTCGGAATCTACTACTGGCCTTCCTGTAATCAATCAAAGCGTAGACACTTTAAGACATTACTATCATTGAGAAAATTCCGCATAGTGGCTGTTGTATTGAATCCCCATGCAATTTCTGTGTTTCATCAACACTCTGAAGGTTCAGAGATTACAGAAAGCATCCACATGTGCTTCGGAATCTACTACTGGTCTTCCAGGTAACGATCAAAGCGTAGACAGTTTGAGACATTACTCCTATGGAGAAAAGTCGGCGTTATGCCTCTTGTATTCAAAACCGATGTAATTTCTGTGTTTCATCAACACTCTGAAGGTCCGCAGAATACAGAATGCCTCCCGATGTGGTTCGGAAACTACTACTGGTCTTCCAGGGAACGATCAAAGGGCAGACAGTTTGAGACATTACTCCAATGGCGAAAAGTCCACATGGTGCCTGTTGTATTGAATCCCCATGCAATTTTTGTGTTTTATCAACACTCTCAAGATCCACAAATTACAGAATGACTTAGGACGTGCTTCGGAAACTACTACTGGTCTTCGAGGAGTCGATCAAATTTCGTAGACAGTTTGAGACATTATCCCGTGGAGAAAAGTCCGCATGGTGCCTGTTGTATTCAATCCCGATGCAATTTCTGTGTTTCATCAACATTCTGAAGGTCCACAGATTACAGAATGCCTCCAGATGTGCCTTGAAAACTACTACTTGTCTTCCAGGGAACGATCAAAGCGTAGAGAGTTTGAGACATTACTCCCATGGGGAAAAGTCCACATGGTGCCTGTTTTATTCAATCCCGATGCAATCTCTCTGTTTCATCAACACTCTGAAGGTGCATTGATTACTGAAATTCTCCAGATGTGGTTCGGACTGTACTACTGGTCTTCCAGGAATCGATCAAATCGTACACAGTTTGAGACATAACTATCATGGAGAAAAGTACGCATGGAGCCTATTGTATTCAATCTCGATGCAATTTCTGCGTTTCATTAATACTCTGAAGGTCCACAGGTTACAGAATACCTCCAGATGTGCTTCGGAAATTACTACTGGTCTTCCAATGAACGATCAAAGCGTAGACAGTTGGAGATATACTCCCATGGAGAAATGTCCATTTGATGCTTGTTGTATTCAATCCCTATGCAATTTCTGTGGTCCATCAACACTCTGAATGTAAACAGATTACAGAATGCCTCCAGATGTGCTTCGGAAACTACTACTGGTCTCCCAGGGAACGATCAAAGCGTATAAAATTTGAGACATTACTCCCATGTAGTAAAGGCCGCATGGTGCCTCTTCTAGTCAATCCCGATGCAATTTCTGTATTTCATGAACACTCTGAAGGTCCACAGATTACATAATGCATCCAGATGTGCTTCAAAAACTACTACTGGTCTCCCAGAAGTTGATCAAAGCGTAGACAGTTTGAGACATTACGCCTATGGAGAAAAGTCCGCATGGAGCCTGTTGTAATCAATCCCGATGCAATTTCTGTGTTTCATCAACACTCGGAAGGTGCATGGATTACAGAAAGTCTCCAGATGTGGTTGGAATGTACTGCTGGTCTTCCCGGAATCGATCAAATCGTACACAGTTTGAGCCATTACTATCATGCAGAAAAGTACGCATGGAGCCTGTTGTATTCAATCTCGATGCAATTTCTGCGTTTCATCAACACTCTGAAGGTCCACAGATTACAGAATACCTCGAGATGTGCTTCGTAAATTACCACTGGTCTTCCAATGAACGATCAAAGCGTAGACAGTTGGAGACATTACTCCCATGGAGAAAAGTCCGCATGGTGCTTGTTGTATTCAATCCCGATGCAATTTCTGTGTTCCATCAACACTCTGAATGTATACAGATTACAGAATGCCTCCAGATGTACTTCGCAATCTACTACTGGTCTTCCATTGAACGATCAAAGCGTATACAGTTTGAGACATTACTCCCATATAATAAAGTCCGCATGGTGCCTCTTCTAGTCAATCCCGATAGAATTTCTGTGATTCATGAACACTCTGAAGGTCCACAGATTACAGAATGCATCCAGATGTGCTTCAAAAACTACTACTGGTCTCCCAGAAGTTGATCAAAGCGTAGACAGTTTGAGACATTACGCCTATGGAGATAAGTCCGCATGGAGCCTGTTGTAATCAATCCCGATGCAATTTCTGTGTTTCATCAACACTCGGAAGGTGCATAGATTACAGAAAGTCTCCAGATGTGGTTCGGAATGTTCTACTGGACTTCCAGGAATCGATCAAATCGTACACAGTTTGAGACATAACTATCATGGAGAAAACTACGCAGGGAGCCTGTTGTGTTCTATCTCGATGCAATTTCTGCGTTTCATTAACACTCTGAAGGTCCACAGATTTTAGAATACCTCCAGATGTGCTGCGGAAATTACTACTGGTCTTCCAATGAACGATCAAAGCGTAGACAGTTGGAGACATTACTCCCATGGAGAAACGTCCATTTGATGCTTGTTGTATTCAATCCCGATGCAATTTCTGTGTTCCATCAACACTCTGAATGTAAACAGATTACAGAATGCCTCCAGATGTGCTTCGCAAACTACTACTGCTCCTCCAATGAACGATCAAAGCGTATACAGTTTGAGACATTACTCCCATGTAGTAAAGTCCGCATGATGCCTCTTCTAGTCAATCCCGATGCAATTTCTGTGGTTCATGAACACTCTGAAGGTCCACAGATTACAGAATGCATCCAGATGTGCTTCAAGAACTACTACTGGTCTCCCAGAAGTTGATCAAAGCGTAGACAGTTTGAGACATTACGCCTATGTAGATAAGTCCGCATGGAGCCTGTTGTAATCAGTCCCGATGCAATTTCTGTGTTTCATCAACACTCGGAAGGTGCATAGATTACAGAAAGTCTCCAGATGTGGTTCGGAATGTTCTACTGGTCTTCCAGGAATCGATCAAATCGTACACAGTTTGAGACATAACTATCATGGAGAAAAGTACGCATGGAGCCTGTTGTGTTCTATCTCGATGCAATTTCTGGGTTTCATTAACACTCTGAAGGTCCACAGATTACAGAATACCTCCAGATGTGCTTCGGAAATTACTACTGGTCTTCCAATGAACGATCAAAGCGTAGACAGTTGGAGACATTACTCCCATGGAGATAAGTCCGCATGGTGCTTGTTGTATTCAATCCCGATGCAATTTCTGTGTTCCATCAACACTCTGAATGTATACAGATTACAGAATGCCTCCAGATGTTCTTCGCAAACTACTACTGGTCTTCTAGGGAACGATCAAAGGGTAGACTGTTTGAGACATTAATATCATGGAGAAAAGTCCTCATGGTGCCTGTTGTATTCAATCCCGATTCAATTTCTGTGTTTCATCAACACTGTGAATTTCCACAAAGAACAGAATGCCTACAGATGTGCTACGGAAACTACTACCGGTCTTCCAGGGAACGATCAAAGCGTAGACAGTTTGAGACATTAATATCATGGAGAAAAGTCCTCATGGTGCCTGTTGTATTCATCCCGATTGAATTTCTGTGTTTCATCTACACTGTGAAGTTCCACAAAATACAGAATGCCTACAGTTGTGTTTCGGAAAGTACTACTGGTCTTCCAGGGAACGATCAAAGGGTAGACAGTTTGAGACATTACTCTCATGGAGAAAAGTCCGCATGGTGCCTGTTGTAATCCATCCCGATGAGCTTTATGTGTTTCATTTACACTCTGAAGTTCCAAAGATTACAGAATGCTCCAAGGTGCATGTTGTATTTAATCCCGATGCAATTTCTGTGATTCATCAACACTCTGAAGGTCTACAGATTACGGAATGCCTTCAGATGTGCTTCAGAAACTCCTACTGGTCTTCCAGGGAACGATCAATGAGTAGACAGTATGAGACATTACTCCCGTGTATAAATGTTCGCATGGTGCCTTTTGTATTCAATCCCGATGCAATTCTGTGTTTCAACAACACTCTGAAGGTCTACTGATTACAGAATGCATCCAGATGTGCTTCGCAAACTACTTGTGGCCTTCCAGGGAAAGATCAAAGCGTAGACAGTTTGAGACATTACTCCCATGGAGAAAAGTCCGCAGGGTGCCTCTTCTAGTCAATCCCGATAGAATTTCTGTGATTCATGAACACTCTGAAGGTCCACAGATTACAGAATGCATCCAGATGTGCTTCAAAAACTACTACTGGTTTCCCAGGAATCGATCAAATCGTACACAGTTTGAGACATTACTATCATGGGAAAAGTACGCATGGAGCCTCTTGTATTCAATCTCGATGCATTTTCTGCGTTTCATCAACACTGTGAATGACCATAGATTACAGAAAGTCTCCAGATGTGCTTCGGAAATTACTACTGGTCTTCCAATGAACGATCAAAGCGTAGACAGTTGGAGACATTACTCCCATGTAGATAAGTCCGCATGGTGCTTGTTGTATTCAATCCCGATGCAATTTCTGTGTTCCATCAACACTCTGAATGTATACGGATTACAGAATGCCTCCAGATGTGCTTCGCAAACTACTACTGGTCTTCCAGGGAACGATCAAAGCGTATACAGTTTGAGACATTACTCCCACGTAGTAAAGTCCGCATGGTGCCTCTTCTAGTCAATCCCGATGCAATTTCTGTGTCATGAACACTCTGAAGGTCCACAGATTTCAGAATGCCTCCAGATGTGCTTCGGAAACTACTACTGGTCTCCCAGGGAGTGATCAAAGCGTAGACCGTTTGAGACTTTAATATCATGGAGAAAAGTCCTCATGGTGCCTGTTGTATTCAATCCCGATTCAATTTCTGTGTTTCATCAACACTGTGAAGTTCGACAAAACACAGAATGCCTACAGATGTGCTTCGGAAACTACTACTGGTCTTCCAGGGAACAATCAAAGCGTAGACAGTTTGAGACATTACTCTCATGGAGAAAAGTCCGCATGGTGCCTGTGGTAATCCATCCCGATGAGCTTTATGTGTTTCATGTACACTCTGAAGTTCCAAAGATTACAGAATGCCTACAGATGTGCTTCGAAAACTACTACTGGTCTCCCAGGAGCTGATCAAGGCGTAGACAGTTTGAGACATTACGCCTATGGAGATAAGTCCGCATGGAGCCTGTTGTAATCAATCCCGATGCAATTTCTGTGTTTCATCAACACTCGGAAGGTGCATAGATTACAGAAAGTCTCCAGATGTGGTTCGGAATCTTCTACTGGTCTTCCAGGAATCGATCAAATCGTACACAATTTGAGACATAACTATCATGGAGAAAAGTACGCATGGAGCCTGTTGTGTTCTATCTCGATGCAATTTCTGCGTATCATTAACACTCTGAAGGTCCACAGATTACAGAATACCTCCAGATGTGCTTCGGAAATTACTACTGGTCTTCCAATGAAGGATCAAAGCGTAGACAGTTGGAGACATTACTCCCATGGAGATAAGTCCGCATGGTGCTTGTTGTATTCAATCCCGATGCAATTTCTGTGTTCCATCAACACTCTGAATGTATACAGATTACAGAATGCCTCCAGATGTGCTTCGCAAACTACTACTGGTCTTCTAGGGAACGATCAAATGGTAGACTGTTTGAGACATTACTCTCATGGAGACAAGTCCGCATGGTGCCTGTTGTAATCCATCCCGATGAGCTTTATGTGTTTCATCTACACTCTGAAGTTCCAAAGATTACAGAATGCTCCAAGGTGCATGTTGTATTTAATCCCTATGCAATTTCTGTGTTTCATCAACACTCTGAAGGTCTACAGATTACGGAATGCCTTCAGATGTGCTTCAGAAACTCGTACTGGTCTTCCAGGGAACGATCAATGCGTAGACAGTATGAGACATTACTCCCATGGATAAATGTTCGCATGGTGCCTTTTGCATTCAATCCCGATGCAATTCTGTGTTTCAACAACACTCTGAAGGTCTACAGATTACAGAATGCATCCAGATGTGCTTCGCAAACTACTTGTGGCCTTCCAGGGAAAGATCAAAGCGTAGAGAGTTTGAGACATTACTCCCTGTGAGAAAAGTCCGCATGGTGCATGTTGTATTCAATCCCGATGTAATTTCTGTGTTTCATCAACACCCTGAAGGTCCACATATTACAGAATGCCTCCATATGTGCCTTGGAAACTACTACTTGTCTTCAAAGGAACGATCAAAGCGTAGAGAATTTGAGACATTACTAGCATGGGGAAAAGTCCACATGATGCCTGTTGTAATAAATGCCGAAGCAATCTGTGTTTCATCAACACTCAAGGTCCACAGATTACAGAATGCCTCCAGATGTGATTCGAAAACTACTATTGGTCTTCCAGGGAACTATCAAACCGTAGACAGTTGAGACATTACTCACATAGAAAAAAGTCAGCAAGGTGCCTGTTGTATTCATCCCGATGCAATTTCTATGTTTCATCAACACTCGGAAGGTCCACAGATTACAGAATGCCTCCAGATGTGCTTCAGAAACTGCTACTTATCTTGGAGGAATGGATCAAATCGAGCACACTTTGAGTCATTACTCCCATGGAGAAAAGTCCGCATGTTGCCTGTTGTATTGAATCCCCACACAATTTTTGTGTTTTATCAACACTCTCAAGATCCACAAATTACAGAATGACTCAGGACGTGCTTCGGAAACTACTACTGGTCTTCGAGGAATCGATCAAATTTCGTAGACAGTTTGAGACATTATCCCGTGGAGAAAAGTCCGCATGGTGCCTGTTGTATTCAATCCCGATGCAATTTCTGTGTTTCATCAACATTCTGAAGGTCCACAGATTACAGAATGCCTCCAGATGTGCCTTGAAAACTACTACTTGTCTTCCAGGGAACGATCAAAGCGTAGAGAGTTTGAGACATTACTCCCATGGGGAAAAGTCCACATGGTGCCTGTTTTATTCAATCCCGATGCAATCTCTGTGTTTCATCAACACTCTGAAGGTGCATAGATTACAGAAAGTCTCCAGATGTGGTTCGGACTGTACTACTGGTCTTCCAGGAATCGATCAAATCGTACACAGTTTGAGACATAACTATCATGGAGAGAAGTACGCATGGAGCCTGTTGTATTCAATCTCGATGCAATTTCTGCGTTTCATTAATACTCTGAAGGTCCACAGGTTACAGAATACCTCCAGATGTGCTTCGGAAATTACTACTGGTCTTCCAATGAACGATCAAAGCGTAGACAGTTGGAGACATTACTCCCATGGAGAAATGTCCATTTGATGCTTGTTGTATTCAATCCCGATGCAATTTCTGTGTTGCATCAACACTCTGAATGTAAACAGATTACAGAATGCCTCCAGATGTGCTTCGGAAACTACTACTGGTCTCCTAGGGAACGATCAAAGCGTATAAAATTTGAGACATTACTCCCATGTAGTAAAGGCCGCATGGTGCCTCTTCTAGTCAATCCCGATGCAATTTCTGTGTTTCATGAACACTCTGAAGGTCCACAGATTACAGGATGCCTCCAGATGTGTTTCGGAAACTACTACTGGTCTCCCAGGGAACGATCAAAGCGTAGACAGTTTGAGACATTAATATCATGGAGAAAAGTCCTCATGGTGCCTGTTGTATTCAATCCCGATTCAATTTCTGTGTTTCATCAACACTGTGAATTTCCACAAAGAACAGAATGCCTACAGATGTGCTACGGAAACTACTACCGGTCTTCCAGGGAACGATCAAAGCGTAGACAGTTTGAGACATTAATATCATGGAGAAAAGTCCTCATGGTGCCTGTTGTATTCATCCCGATTGAATTTCTGTGTTTCATCTACACTGTGAAGTTCCACAAAATACAGAATGCCTACAGATGTGCTTCGGAAAGTACTACTGGTCTTCCAGGGAACGATCAAAGGGTAGACAGTTTGAGACATTACTCTCATGGAGAAAAGTCCGCATGGTGCCTGTTGTAATCCATCCCGATGAGCTTTATGTGTTTCATTTACACTCTGAAGTTCCAAAGATTACAGAATGCTCCAAGGTGCATGTTGTATTTAATCCCGATGCAATTTCTGTGTTTCATCAACACTCTGAAGGTCTACAGATTACGGAATGCCTTCAGATGTGCTTCAGAAACTCCTACTGGTCTTCCAGGGAACGATCAATGGGTAGACAGTATGAGACATTACTCCCGTGTATAATTGTTCGCATGGTGCCTTTTGTATTCAATCCCGATGCAATTCTGTGTTTCAACAACACTCTGAAGGTCTACAGATTACAGAATGCATCCAGATGCGCTTCGCAAACTACTTGTGGCCTTCCAGGGAAAGATCAAAGCGTAGAGATTTTGAGACATTACTCCCATGGAGAAAAGTCCGCATGGTGCATGTTGTATTTAATCCCGATGTAATTTCTGTGTTTCAGCAACACCCTGAAGGTCCACATATTACAGAATGCCTCCATATGTGCCTTGGAAACTACTACTTGTCTTCAAAGGAACGATCAAAGCGTAGAGAATTTTAGACATTACTCGCATGGAGAAAAGTCCGCATGATGCCTGTTGTAATAAATGCCGAAGCAGTCTCTGTGTTTCATCAACACTCAAGGTCCACAGATTACAGAATGCCTCCAGATGTGATTCGAAAACTACTATTGGTCTTCCAGGGAACGATCAAACCGTAGACAGTTGATACATTACTCACACAGAAAAAAGCAAGGTGCCTGTAGTATTCATCCCGATGCAATTTCTATGTTTCATCAACACTCGGAAGGTCCACAGATTACAGAATGCCTCCAGATGTGCTTCGGAAACTGCTACTTATCTTAAAGGAATGGATCAAATCGAGCACACTTTGAGACATTACTCCCATGGAGAAAAGTCCGCAGGGTGCCTCTTCTAGTCAATCCCGATAGAATTTCTGTGATTCATGAACACTCTGAAGGTCCACAGATTACAGAATGCATCCAGATGTGCTTCAAAAACTACTACTGGTCTCCCAGAAGTTGATCAAAGCGTAGACAGTTTGAGACATTACGCCTATGGAGAAAGGTCCGCATGGAGCCTGTTGTAATCAATCCCGATGCAATTTCTGTGTTTCATCAACACTCTGAAGGTGCATAGATTACAGAATGTCACCAGATGTGGTTCGGAATGTACTACTGGTCTTCCAGGAATCTATCAAATCGTACACAGTTTGAGACATTACTATCATGGAGAAAAGTACTCATGGAGCCTGTTGTGTTCTATCTCGATGCAATTTCTGCGTTTCATCAACACTCTGAATGTCCACAGATTACAGAAAGTCTCCAGATGTGCTTCGGAAATTACTACTGGTCTTCCAATGAACGATCAAAGCGTAGACAGTTGGAGACATTACTCCCATGTAGATAAGTCCGCATGGTGCTTGTTGTATTCAATCCCGATGCAATTCCTGTGTTCCATCAACACTCTGAATGTATACAGATTACAGAATGCCTCCAGATGTGCTTCGCAAACTACTACTGCTCCTCCAGGGAACGACCAAAGCGTATACAGTTTGAGACATTACTCCCACGTAGTAAAGTCCGCATGGTGCCTCTTCTAGTCAATCCCGATGCAATTTCTGTGTCATGAACACTCTGAAGGTCCACAGATTTCAGAATGCCTCCAGATGTGCTTCGGAAATTACTACTGGTCTCCCAGGGAGTGATCTAAGCGTAGACAGTTTGAGACATTAATATCATGGAGAAAAGTCCTCATGGTGCCTGTTGTATTCAATCCCGATTCAATTTCTGTGTTTCATCAACACTGTGAAGTTCGACAAAACACAGAATGCCTACAGATGTGCTTCGGAAACTACTACTGGCCTTCCAGGGAACGATCAAAGCGTAGACAGTTTGAGACATTACTCTCATGGAGAAAAGTCCGCATGGAGCCTGTTGTATTCAATCCTGATGCAATTTCTGTGTTTCATCAACACTTTGAAGGTGCATAGATTACAGAAAGTCTCCAGATGTGGTTCGGACTGTACTACTGGTCTTCCAGGAATCGATCAAATCGTACACACTTTGAGACGTAACTATCATGGAGAAAAGTACGCATGGAGCCTGTTGTATTCAATCTCGATGCAATTTCTGCGTTTCATTAATACTCTGAAGGTCCACAGGTTACAGAATACCTCCAGATGTGCTGCGGAAATTACTACTGGTCTTCCAATGAACGATCAAAGCGTAGACAGTTGGAGACATTACTCCCATGGAGAAATGTCCATTTGATGCTTGTTGTATTCAATCCCGATGCAATTTCTGTGTTCCATCAACACTCTGAATGTAAACAGATTACAGAATGCCTCCAGATGTGCTTCGCAAACTACTACTGCTCCTCCAGGGAACGATCAAAACGTATACAGTTTGAGACATAACTCCCAAGTAGTAAAGACCGCATATGCCTCTTCTAGTCAATCGCGATGCAATTTCTGTGTTTCATGTGCACTCTGAAGGTCCACAGATTACAGAACGCCTCCAGATGTGTTTCGGAAACTACTACTGGTCTCCCAGGGAACGATCAAAGCGTATACAGTTTGAGACATTACTCCCATGTAGTAAAGTCCGCATGGTGCCTCGTCTAGTCAATCCCGATGCAATTTCTGTGTTTCATGAACATTCTGAAGGTCCACAGATTACAGAATGCATCCAGATGTGCTTCAAAAACTACTACTGGTCTCCTAGAAGTTGATCAAAGCGTAGACAGTTTGAGACATTACGCCTACGGAGAAAAGTCCGCATGGAGCCTGTAGTAATCAATCCCGATGCAATTTCTGTGTTTCATCAACACTCGGAAGGTGCATGGATTACAGAAAGTCTCCAGATGTGGTTGGAATGTACTACTGGTCTTCCCGGAATCGATCAAATCGTACACAGTTTGAGCCATTACTATCATGGAGAAAAGTACGCATGGAGCCTGTTGTATTCAATCTCGATGCAATTTCTGCGTTTCATCAACACTCTGAAGGTCCACAGATTACAGAATACCTCGAGATGTGCTTCGTAAATTACTACTGGTCTTCCAATGAACGATCAAAGCGTAGACAGTTGGAGACATTACTCCCATGGAGAAAAGTCCGCATGGTGCTTGTTTTATTCAATCCCGATGCAATTTCTGTGTTCCATCAACACTCTGAATGTATACAGATTACAGAATGCCTCCAGATGTGCTTCGCAATCTACTACTTGTCTTCCATTGAACGATCAAAGCGTATACAGTTTGAGACATTACTCCCATGTAGTAAAGTCCGCATGGTGCCTCTTCTACTCAATCCCGATGCAATTTCTGTGTTTCATGAACACTCTGAAGGTCCACAGATTACAGAATGCCTCCAGATTTGTTTCGGAAACTACTACTGGTCTCCCAGGGAACGATCAAAGCGTAGACAGTTTGAGACATTAATATCATGGAGAAAAGTCCTCATGGTGCCTGTTGTATTCAATCCCGATTCAATTTCTGTGTTTCATCAACACTGTGAATTTCCACAAAGAACAAAATGCCTACAGATGTGCTACGGAAACTACTACTGGTCTTCCAGGGAACGATCAAAGCGTAGACAGTTTGAGACATTAATATCATGGAGAAAAGTCCTCATGGTGCCTGTTGTATTCAATCCCGATTGAATTTCTGTGTTTCATCAACACTGTGAAGTTCCACAAAATACAGAATGCCTACAGATGTGCTTCGGAAACTACTACTGGTCTTCCAGGGAAGGATCAAAGGGTAGACAGTTTGAGACATTACTCTCATGGAGAAAAATCCGCATGGTGCCTGTTGTAATCCATCCCGATGAGCTTTATGTGTATCATCTACACTCTGAAGTTCCAAAGATTACAGAATGCTCCAAGGTGCATGTTGTATTTAATCCCGATGCAATTTCTGTGTTTCATCAACACTCTGAAGGTCCACATATTACAGAATGCCTCCAGATGTGCCTTGAAAACTACTACTTGTCTTCCAGGGAACGATCAAAGCGTAGAGAGTTTGAGACATTACTCCCATGGGGAAAAGTCCACATGGTGCCTGTTTTATACAATCCCGATGCAATCTCTGTGTTTCATCAACACTCTGAAGGTGCATAGATTACAGAACGTCTCCAGATGTGGTTCGGAATGTACTACTGGTCTTCCAGGAATCGATCAAATCGTACACAGTTTGAGACATAACTATCATGTAGAAAAGTACGCATGGATCCTGTTGTATTCAATATCGATGCTATTTCTGCGTTTCATCAGCACTCTGAATGTCCACAGATTACAGAATGACTCCTGATGTGGTTCGGAAACTACTACTTATCTTGAAGGAATGGATCAAATCGAACACACTTTGAGACATTACCCTCATGGAGACAAGTCCGCATTGTGCCTTTTGTATTCAATCCCGATGCAATTTCTGTGTTTCGTCAACACTCTGAAGGCAGATTACAGAATGCCTCCAGATGTGCCTTGGGAACTACTACTTGTCTTAAAAGGAACGATCAAATGGTAGACATTTGAGACATTACTCCCATGGGAAAAGTCAACATGTTGCCTGTTATATTCAATCCCCATGCAATTTCTGTGTTTCATCAACACTCTCAAGGTCCACAGATTACAGAATGACTCTGGATGTGCTTCGGAAACAACTACTGGTCTTCGAGGAATCGATTAAATTGTACACAGTTTGAGACATTACTCCCATGGAGAAAAGTCTTCATGGTGCCTGTTCTATTCAATCCCGATGCAATTTCTGTGTTGCATGAACACTCTGAGAGTCCAAAGATTACAGAATGCCTCCAGATGTGCTTCGTGAACTGCTACTGGTCTTCCAGGAAGCGATCAAAGCGTAGACTGTATGAGTCATTAGTACCATGGACAAAAGACCGCTAGGTGCCTGTTGTATTCAATCCTGATACAATTCCTGTGTTTCATCAACACTCTGAAAGACCAAAGATTACAGAATGAATCCAGATGTGCTTCAAAAACTCCTACTGATCTCCAAGAAGTCGATCAAAGCGTAGACAGTTTGAGACATTACGCCTATCGACAAAAGTCTGCATGGAGCTTGTTGTATTCAATCCCGATGCAATTTCTGTGTTTCATCAACACTCTGAAGGTGCTCAGATTCAGAATGCTTCCAGATGTGGTTCGGAAACTACTACTGGTCTTCCACGAATCGATCAAATCGTACACAGTTTGAGACATTACTCCCATGGAGAAAAGTGTGCATGGAGCCTGTTGTATTCAATCCCGATGCAATTTCTGTGGTTCATCAACACTCTGGAGGTCCACAGATTACAGAATGCCTCCAGATTTGCTTCGGAAACTACTACTGTCGTTCCAGGGAATGATGAGAGCGTAGACAGTTTGAGACATTACTCCCATGGAGAAAAGTCCGCATGGTGCCTGTTGTATCGAATCCCGATGCAATTTCTGTGTTCCATCAACACCCTGAACGTAAACAGAATACGGAATGCCTCCAGATGTGCTTCGGTAACAACTACTGCCCTTCCAGGGATCGATGAAACTGTAGACAGTTTGAGACATTACTCCCGTAGAGAAAAGTATGCATGGTGCCTGTTGTATTCAATCCCGATGCAATTTCTGTGTTTCATCAACACTCTGAAGGTCCACAGATCACAGAATGCCTCCAGATGTGCTTCGGATATTACTACTGGTCTTCCAGGAAACGATCAAAGCGTAGACAGTTTGAGACATTACTCCCATGGAGAAAAGTCCGCATGGTGCCTGTTTTATTCAATCTCGATGCAATTTCTGCGTTTCATTAATACTCTGAAGGTCCACAGGTTACAGAATACCTCCAGATGTGCTGCGGAAATTACTACTGGTCTTCCAATGAACGATCAAAGCGTAGACAGTTGGAGACATTACTCCCATGGAGAAATGTCCATTTGATGCTTGTTGTATTCAATCCCGATGCAATTTCTGTGTTCCATCAACACTCTGAATGTAAACAGATTACAGAATGCCTCCAGATGTGCTTCGCAAACTACTACTGCTCCTCCAGGGAACGATGAAAACGTATACAGTTTGAGACATAACTCCCAAGTAGTAAAGACCGCATGGTGCCTCTTCTAGTCAATCGCGATGCAATTTCTGTGTTTCATGTGCACTCTGAAGGTCCACAGATTACAGAACTCCTCCAGATGTGTTTCGGAAACTACTACTGGTCTCCCAGGGAACGATCAAAGCGTATACAGTTTGAGACATTACTCCCATGTAGTAAAGTCCGCATGGTGCCTCGTCTAGTCAATCCCGATGCAATTTCTGTGTTTCATGAACATTCTGAAGGTCCACAGATTACAGAATGTATCCAGATGTGCTTCAAAAACTACTACTGGTCTCCTAGAAGTTGATCAAAGCGTAGACAGTTTGAGACATTACGCCTACGGAGAAAAGTCCGCATGGAGCCTGTAGTAATCAATCCCGATGCAATTTCTGTGTTTCATCAACACTCGGAAGGTGCATGGATTACAGAAAGTCTCCAGATGTGGTTGGAATGTACTACTGGTCTTCCCGGAATCGATCAAATCGTACACAGTTTGAGCCATTACTATCATGGAGAAAAGTACGCGTGGAGCCTGTTGTATTCAATCTCGATGCAATTTCTGCGTTTCATCAACACTCTGAAGGTCCACAGATTACAGAATACCTCGAGATGTGCTTCGTAAATTACTACTGGTCTTCCAATGAACGATCAAAGCGTAGACAATTTCAGACATTACTCCCATGTAGTAAAGTCCGCATGGTGCCTCTTCTAGTCAATCCCGATGCAATTTCTGTGTTTCATGAACACTCTGAAGGTCCACAGATTACAGAATGCCTCCAGAATTGTTTCGGAAACTACTACTGGTCTCCCAGGGAACGATCAAAGCGTATACAGTTTGAGACATTAATATCATGGAGAAAAGTCCTCATGGTGCCTGTTGTATTCAATCCCGATTGAATTTCTGTGTTTCATCAACACTGTGAAGTTCCACAAAATACAGAATGCCTACAGATGTGCTTCGGAAACTACTACTGGTCTTCCAGGGAAGGATCAAAGGGTAGACAGTTTGAGACATTACTCTCATGGAGAAAAATCCGCATGGTGCCTGTTGTAATCCATCCCGATGAGCTTTATGTGTATCATCTACACTCTGAAGTTCCAAAGATTACAGAATGCTCCAAGGTGCATGTTGTATTTAATCCCGATGCAATTTCTGTGTTTCATCAACACTCTGAAGGTCTACAGATTACGGAATGCTTTCAGATGTGCTTCAGAAACTCCTACTGGTCTTCCAGGGACAGTATGAGACATTACTCCCATGTATAAACGTTCGCATGGTGCATTTTGTATTCAATCGCGATGCAATTCTGTGTTTCAACAACACTCTGAAGGTCTACAGATTACAGAATGCCTCCAGATGTGCCTTGAAAACTACTACTTGTCTTCCAGGGAACGATCAAAGCGTAAAGAGTTTGAGACATTACTCCCATGGGGAAAAGTCCACATGGTGCCTGTTTTATACAATCCCGATGCAATCTCTGTGTTTCATCAACACTCTGAAGGTGCATAGATTACAGAACGTCTCCAGATGTGGTTCGGAATGTACTACTGGTCTTCCAGGAATCGATCAAATCGTACACAGTTTGAGACATAACTATCATGTAGAAAAGTACGCATGGATCCTGTTGTATTCAATATCGATGCTATTTCTGCGTTTCATCAGCACTCTGAATGTCCACAGATTACAGAATGACTCCTGATGTGGTTCGGAAACTACTACTTATCTTGAAGGAATGGATCAAATCGAACACACTTTGAGACATTACACTCATGGAGACAAGTCCGCATTGTGCCTTTTGTATTCAATCCCGATGCAATTTCTGTGTTTCGTCAACACTCTGAAGGCAGATTACAGAATGCCTCCAGATGTGCCTTGGGAACTACTACTTGTCTTAAAAGGAACGATCAAATGGTAGACATTTGAGACATTACTACCATGGGAAAAGTCAACATGTTGCCTGTCATATTCAATCCCCATGCAATTTCTGTGTTTCATCAACACTCTCAAGGTCCACAGATTACAGAATGACTCTGGATGTACTTCGGAAACAACTACTGGTCTTCGAGGAATCGATTAAATTGTACACAGTTTGAGACATTACTCCCATGGAGAAAAGTCTTCATGGTGCCTGTTCTATTCAATCCCGATGCAATTTCTGTGTTGCATGAACACTCTGAGAGTCCAAAGATTACAGAATGCTTCCAGATGTGCTTCGTGAACTGCTACTGGTCTTCCAGGAAGCGATCAAAGCGTAGACTGTTTGAGTCATTACTACCATGGACAAAAGACCGCTAGGTGCCTGTTGTATTCAATCCTGATGCAATTTCTGTGTTTCATCAACACTCTGAAAGACCAAAGATTACAGAATGAATCCAGATGTGCTTCAAAAACTCCTACTGATCTCCAAGAAGTCGATCAAAGCGTAGACAGTTTGAGACATTACGCCTATGGACAAAAGTCTGCATGGGGCTTGTTGTATTCAATCCCGATGCAATTTCTGTGTTTCATCAACACTCTGAAGGTGCTCAGATTCAGAATACTTCCAGATGTGGTTCGGAAACTACTACTGGTCTTCCACGAATCGATCAAATCGTACACAGTTTGAGACATTACTCCCATGGAGAAAAGTGTGCATGGAGCCTGTTGTATTCAATCCCGATGCAATTTCTGTGGTTCATCAACACTCTGGAGGTCCACAGATTACAGAATGCCTCCAGATTTGCTTCGGAAACTACTACTGTCGTTCCAGGGAATGATGAGAGCGTAGACAGTTTGAGACATTACTCCCATGGAGAAAAGTCCGCATGGTGCCTGTTGTATCGAATCCCGATGCAATTTCTGTGTTCCATCAACACCCTGAACGTAAACAGAATACGGAATGCCTCCAGATGTGCTTCGGTAACAACTACTGCCCTTCCAGGGATCGATGAAACTGTAGACAGTTTGAGACATTACTCCCGTAGAGAAAAGTATGCATGGTGCCTGTTGTATTCAATCCCGATGCAATTTCTGTGTTTCATCAACACTCTGAAGGTCCACAGATCACAGAATGCCTCCAGATGTGCTTCGGATATTACTACTGGTCTTCCAGGAAACGATCAAAGCGTAGACAGTTTGAGACATTACTCCCATGGAGAAAAGTCCGCATGGTGCCTGTTTTATTCAATCTCGATGCAATTTCTGCGTTTCATTAATACTCTGAAGGTCCACAGGTTACAGAATACCTCCAGATGTGCTGCGGAAATTACTACTGGTCTTCCAATGAACGATCAAAGCGTAGACAGTTGGAGAGATTACTCCCATGGAGAAATGCCCATTTGATGCTTGTTGTATTCAATCCCGATGCAATTTCTGTGTTCCATCAACACTCTGAATGTAAACAGATTACAGAATGCCTCCAGATGTGCTTCGCAAACTACTACTGCTCCTCCAGGGAACGATCAAAACGTATACAGTTTGAGACATAACTCCCAAGTAGTAGAGACCGCATGGTGCCTCTTCTAGTCAATCGCGATGCAATTTCTGTGTTTCATGTGCACTCTGAAGGTCCACAGATTACAGAACGCCTCCAGATGTGTTTCGGAAACTACTACTGGTCTCCCAGGGAACGATCAAAGCGTATACAGTTTGAGACATTACTCCCATGTAGTAAAGTCCGCATGGTGCCTCGTCTAGTCAATCCCGATGCAATTTCTGTGTTTCATGAACATTCTGAAGGTCCACAGATTACAGAATGTATCCAGATGTGCTTCAAAAACTACTACTGGTCTCCTAGAAGTTGATCAAAGCGTAGACAGTTTGAGACATTACGCCTACGGAGAAAAGTCCGCATGGAGCCTGTAGTAATCAATCCCGATGCAATTTCTGTGTTTCATCAACACTCGGAAGGTGCATGGATTACAGAAAGTCTCCAGATGTGGTTGGAATGTACTACTGGTCTTACCGGAATCGATCAAATCGTACACAGTTTGAGCCATTACTATCATGGAGAAAAGTACGCATGGAGCCTGTTGTATTCAATCTCGATGCAATTTCTGCGTTTCATCAACACTCTGAAGGTCCACAGATTACAGAATACCTCGAGATGTGCTTCGTAAATTACTACTGGTCTTCCAATGAACGATCAAAGCGTAGACAATTTCAGACATTACTCCCATGGAGAAAAGTCCGCATGGTGCTTGTTTTATTCAATCCCGATGCAATTTCTGTGTTCCATCAACACTCTGAATGTATACAGATTACAGAATGCCTCCAGATGTGCTTCGCAATCTACTACTTGTCTTCCATTGAACGATCAAAGCGTATACAGTTTGAGACATTACTCCCATGTAGTAAAGTCCGCATGGTGCCTCTTCTAGTCAATCCCGATGCAATTTCTGTGTTTCATGAACACTCTGAAGGTCCACAGATTACAGAATGCCTCCAGATTTGTTTCGGAAACTACTACTGGTCTCCCAGGGAACGATCAAAGCGTAGACAGTTTGAGACATTAATATCATGGAGAAAAGTCCTCATGGTGCCTGTTGTATTCAATCCCGATTCAATTTCTGTTTTTCATCAACACTGTGAATTTCCACAAAGAACAAAATGCCTACAGATGTGCTACGGAAACTACTACTGGTCTTCCAGGGAACGATCAAAGCGTAGACAGTTTGAGACATTAATATCATGGAGAAAAGTCCTCATGGTGCCTGTTGTATTCAATCCCGATTGAATTTCTGTGTTTCATCAACACTGTGAAGTTCCACAAAATACAGAATGCCTACAGATGTGCTTCGGAAACTACTACTGGTCTTCCAGGGAAGGATCAAAGGGTAGACAGTTTGAGACATTACTCTCATGGAGAAAAATCCGCATGGTGCCTGTTGTAATCCATCCCGATGAGCTTTATGTGTATCATCTACACTCTGAAGTTCCAAAGATTACAGAATGCTCCAAGGTGCATGTTGTATTTAATCCCGATGCAATTTCTGTGTTTCATCAAC
The DNA here is from genome assembly GCF_023897955.1 of Schistocerca gregaria. Taxonomy (NCBI): domain Eukaryota; kingdom Metazoa; phylum Arthropoda; class Insecta; order Orthoptera; family Acrididae; genus Schistocerca; species Schistocerca gregaria. Next base: position 14,947,861 of record NW_026061724.1, on the reverse strand, counting down.
ACTCTGAAGGTCCACAGATTACAGAATGCCTCCAGATGTGCCTTGAAAACTACTACTTGTCTTCCAGGGAACGATCAAAGCGTAGAGAGTTTGAGACATTACTCCCATGGGGAAAAGTCCACATGGTGCCTGTTTTATACAATCCCGATGCAATCTCTGTGTTTCATCAACACTCTGAAGGTGCATAGATTACAGAACGTCTCCAGATGTGGTTCGGAATGTACTACTGGTCTTCCAGGAATCGATCAAATCGTACACAGTTTGAGACATAACTATCATGTAGAAAAGTACGCATGGATCCTGTTGTATTCAATATCGATGCTATTTCTGCGTTTCATCAGCACTCTGAATGTCCACAGATTACAGAATGACTCCTGATGTGGTTCGGAAACTACTACTTATCTTGAAGGAATGGATCAAATCGAACACACTTTGAGACATTACACTCATGGAGACAAGTCCGCATTGTGCCTTTTGTATTCAATCCCGATGCAATTTCTGTGTTTCGTCAACACTCTGAAGGCAGATTACAGAATGCCTCCAGATGTGCCTTGGGAACTACTACTTGTCTTAAAAGGAACGATCAAATGGTAGACATTTGAGACATTACTCCCATGGGAAAAGTCAACATGTTGCCTGTCATATTCAATCCCCATGCAATTTCTGTGTTTCATCAACACTCTCAAGGTCCACAGATTACAGAATGACTCTGGATGTACTTCAGAAACAACTACTGGTCTTCGAGGAATCGATTAAATTGTACACAGTTTGAGACATTACTCCCATGGAGAAAAGTCTTCATGGTGCCTGTTCTATTCAATCCCGATGCAATTTCTGTGTTGCATGAACACTCTGAGAGTCCAAAGATTACAGAATGCCTCCAGATGTGCTTCGTAAACTGCTACTGGTCTTCCAGGAAGCGATCAAAGCGTAGACTGTTTGAGTCATTACTACCATGGACAAAAGACCGCTAGGTGCCTGTTGTATTCAATCCTGATGCAATTTCTGTGTTTCATCAACACTCTGAAAGACCAAAGATTACAGAATGAATCCAGATGTGCTTCAAAAACTCCTACTGATCTCCAAGAAGTCGATCAAAGCGTAGACAGTTTGAGACATTACGAATATGGACAAAAGTCTGCATGGAGCTTGTTGTATTCAATCCCGATGCAATTTCTGTGTTTCATCAACACTCTGAAGGTGCTCAGATTCAGAATGCTTCCAGATGTGGTTCGGAAACTACTACTGGTCTTCCACGAATCGATCAAATCGTACACAGTTTGAGACATTACTCCCATGGAGAAAAGTGTGCATGGAGCCTGTTGTATTCAATCCCGATGCAATTTCTGTGGTTCATCAACACTCTGGAGGTCCACAGATTACAGAATGCCTCCAGATTTGCTTCGGAAACTACTACTGTCGTTCCAGGGAATGATGAGAGCGTAGACAGTTTGAGACATTACTCCCATGGAGAAAAGTCCGCATGGTGCCTGTTGTATCGAATCCCGATGCAATTTCTGTGTTCCATCAACACCCTGAACGTAAACAGAATACGGAATGCCTCCAGATGTGCTTCGGTAACAACTACTGCCCTTCCAGGGATCGATGAAACTGTAGACAGTTTGAGACATTACTCCCGTAGAGAAAAGTATGCATGGTGCCTGTTGTATTCAATCCCGATGCAATTTCTGTGTTTCATCAACACTCTGAAGGTCCACAGATCACAGAATGCCTCCAGATGTGCTTCGGATATTACTACTGGTCTTCCAGGAAACGATCAAAGCGTAGACAGTTTGAGACATTACTCCCATGGAGAAAAGTCCGCATGGTGCCTGTTTTATTCAATCTCGATGCAATTTCTGCGTTTCATTAATACTCTGAAGGTCCACAGGTTACAGAATACCTCCAGATGTGCTGCGGAAATTACTACTGGTCTTCCAATGAACGATCAAAGCGTAGACAGTTGGAGACATTACTCCCATGGAGAAATGTCCATTTGATGCTTGTTGTATTCAATCCCGATGCAATTTCTGTGTTCCATCAACACTCTGAATGTAAACAGATTACAGAATGCCTCCAGATGTGCTTCGCAATCTACTACTGCTCCTCCAGGGAACGATCAAAACGTATACAGTTTGAGACATAACTCCCAAGTAGTAAAGACCGCATGGTGCCTCTTCTAGTCAATCGCGATGCAATTTCTGTGTTTCATGTGCACTCTGAAGGTCCACAGATTACAGAACGCCTCCAGATGTGTTTCGGAAAGTACTACTGGTCTCCCAGGGAACGATCAAAGCGTATACAGTTTGAGACATTACTCCCATGTAGTAAAGTCCGCATGGTGCCTCGTCTAGTCAATCCCGATGCAATTTCTGTGTTTCATGAACATTCTGAAGGTCCACAGATTACAGAATGCATCCAGATGTGCTTCAAAAACTACTACTGGTCTCCTAGAAGTTGATCAAAGCGTAGACAGGTTGAGACATTACGCCTACGGAGAAAAGTCCGCATGGAGCCTGTAGTAATCAATCCCGATGCAATTTCTGTGTTTCATCAACACTCGGAAGGTGCATGGATTACAGAAAGTCTCCAGATGTGGTTGGAATGTACTACTGGTCTTCCCGGAATCGATCAAATCGTACACAGTTTGAGCCATTACTATCATGGAGAAAAGTACGCATGGAGCCTGTTGTATTCAATCTCGATGCAATTTCTGCGTTTCATCAACACTCTGAAGGTCCACAGATTACAGAATACCTCGAGATGTGCTTCGTAAATTACTACTGGTCTTCCAATGAACGATCAAAGCGTAGACAGTTGGAGACATTACTCCCATGGAGAAAAGTCCGCATGGTGCTTGTTTTATTCAATCCCGATGCAATTTCTGTGTTCCATCAACACTCTGAATGTATACAGATTACAGAATGCCTCCAGATGTGCTTCGCAATCTACTACTTGTCTTCCATTGAACGATCAAATCGTATACAGTTTGAGACATTACTCCCATGTAGTGAAGTCCGCATGGTGCCTCTTCTAGTCAATCCCGATGCAATTTCTGTGTTTCATGAACACTCTGAAGGTCCACAGATTACAGAATGCCTCCAGATTTGTTTCGGAAACTACTACTGGTCTCCCAGGGAACGATCAAAGCGTAGACAGTTTGAGACATTAATATCATGGAGAAAAGTCCTCATGGTGCCTGTTGTATTCAATCCCGATTCAATTTCTGTGTTTCATCAACACTGTGAATTTCCACAAAGAACAAAATGCCTACAGATGTGCTACGGAAACTACTACTGGTCTTCCAGGGAACGATCAAAGCGTAGACAGTTTGAGACATTAATATCATGGAGAAAAGTCCTCATGGTGCCTGTTGTATTCAATCCCGATTGAATTTCTGTGTTTCATCAACACTGTGAAGTACCACAAAATACAGAATGCCTACAGATGTGCTTCGGAAACTACTACTGGTCTTCCAGGGAACGATCAAAGGGTAGACAGTTTGAGACATTACTCTCATGGAGAAAAATCCGCATGGTGCCTGTTGTAATCCATCCCGATGAGCTTTATGTGTATCATCTACACTCTGAAGTTCCAAAGATTACAGAATGCTCCAAGGTGCATGTTGTATTTAATCCCGATGCAATTTCTGTGTTTCATCAACACTCTGAAGGTCTACAGATTACGGAATGCCTTCAGATGTGCTTCGGAAACATCTACTGGTCTTCCAGGGACAGTATGAGACATTACTCCCATGTATAAATGTTCGCATGGTGCATTTTGTATTCAATCGCGATGCAATTCTGTGTTTCAACAACACTCTGAAGGTCTACAGATTACAGAATGCATCCAGATGTGCTTCGCAAACTACTTGTGGCCTTCCAGGGAAAGATCAAAGCGTAGAGAGTTTGAGACATTACTCCCATGGAGAAAAGTCCGCATGGTGCATGTTGTATTCAATCCCGATGCAATTTCTGTGTTTCATCAACACTCTGAAGGTCCACAGATTACAGAATGCCTCCAGATGTGCCTTGAAAACTACTACTTCGTCTTCCAGGGAACGATCAAAGCGTAGAGAGTTTGAGACATTACTCCCATGGGGAAAAGTCCACATGGTGCCTGTTTTATACAATCCCGATGCAATCTCTGTGTTTCATCAGCACTCTGAATGTCCACAGATTACAGAATGACTCCTGATGTGGTTCGGAAACTACTACTTATCTTGAAGGAATGGATCAAATCGAACACACTTTGAGACATTACACTCATGGAGACAAGTCCGCATTGTGCCTTTTGTATTCAATCCCGATGCAATTTCTGTGTTTCGTCAACACTCTGAAGGCAGATTACAGAATGCCTCCAGATGTGCCTTGGGAACTACTACTTGTCTTAAAAGGAACGATCAAATGGTAGACATTTGAGACATTACTCCCATGGGAAAAGTCAACATGTTGCCTGTTATATTCAATCCCCATGCAATTTCTGTGTTTCATCAACACTCTGAAGGTCCACAGATTACAGAATGACTCTGGATGTGCTTCGGAAACAACTACTGGTCTTCGAGGAATCGATTAAATTGTACACAGTTTGAGACATTACTCCCATGGAGAAAAGTCTTCATGGTGCCTGTTCTATTCAATCCCGATGCAATTTCTGTGTTGCATGAACACTCTGAGAGTCCAAAGATTACAGAATGCCTCCAGATGTGCTTCGTGAAGTGCTACTGGTCTTCCAGGAAGCGATCAAAGCGTAGACTGTTTGAGTCATTACTACCATGGACAAAAGACCGCTAGGTGCCTGTTGTATTCAATCCTGATGCAATTTCTGTGTTTCATCAACACTCTGAAAGACCAAAGATTACAGAATGAATCCAGATGTGCTTCAAAAACTCCTACTGATCTCCAAGAAGTCGATCAAAGCGTAGACAGTTTGAGACATTACGCCTATGGACAAAAGTCTGCATGGAGCTTGTTGTATTCAATCCCGATGCAATTTCTGTGTTTCATCAACACTCTGAAGGTGCTCAGATTCAGATTGCTTCCAGATGTGGTTCGGAAACTACTACTGGTCTTCCACGAATCGATCAAATCGTACACAGTTTGAGACATTACTCCCATGGAGAAAAGTGTGCATGGAGCCTGTTGTATTCAATCCCGATGCAATTTCTGTGGTTCATCAACACTCTGGAGGTCCACAGATTACAGAATGCCTCCAGATTTGCTTCGGAAACTACTACTGTCGTTCCAGGGAATGATGAGAGCGTAGACAGTTTGAGACATTACTCCCATGGAGAAAAGTCCGCATGGTGCCTGTTGTATCGAATCCCGATGCAATTTCTGTGTTCCATCAACACCCTGAACGTAAACAGAATACGGAATGCCTCCAGATGCGCTTCGGTAACAACTACTGCCCTTCCAGGGATCGATGAAACTGTAGACAGTTTGAGACATTACTCCCGTAGAGAAAAGTATGCATGGTGCCTGTTGTATTCAATCCCGATGCAATTTCTGTGTTTCATCAACACTCTGAAGGTCCACAGATCACAGAATGCCTCCAGATGTGCTTCGGATATTACTACTGGTCTTCCAGGAAACGATCAAAGCGTAGACAGTTTGAGACATTACTCCCATGGAGAAAAGTCCGCATGGTGCCTGTTTTATTCAATCTCGATGCAATTTCTGCGTTTCATTAATACTCTGAAGGTCCACAGGTTACAGAATACCTCCAGATGTGCTGCGGAAATTACTACTGGTCTTCCAATGAACGATCAAAGCGTAGACAGTTGGAGACATTACTCCCATGGAGAAATGTCCATTTGTTGCTTGTTGTATTCAATCCCGATGCAATTTCTGTGTTCCATCAACACTCTGAATGTAAACAGATTACAGAATGCCTCCAGATGTGCTTCGCAAACTACTACTGCTCCTCCAGGGAACGATCAAAACGTATACAGTTTGAGACATAACTCCCAAGTAGTAGAGACCGCATGGTGCCTCTTCTAGTCAATCGCGATGCAATTTCTGTGTTTCATGTGCACTCTGAAGGTCCACAGATTACAGAACGCCTCCAGATGTGTTTCGGAAACTACTACTGGTCTCCCAGGGAACGATCAAAGCGTACACAGTTTGAGACATTACTCCCATGTAGTAAAGTCCGCATGGTGCCTCGTCTAGTCAATCCCGATGCAATTTCTGTGTTTCATGAACATTCTGAAGGTCCACAGATTACAGAATGTATCCAGATGTGCTTCAAAAACTACTACTGGTCTCCTAGAAGTTGATCAAAGCGTAGACAGTTTGAGACATTACGCCTACGGAGAAAAGTCCGCATGGAGCCTGTAGTAATCAATCCCGATGCAATTTCTGTGTTTCATCAACACTCGGAAGGTGCATGGATTACAGAAAGTCTCCAGATGTGGTTGGAATGTACTACTGGTCTTCCCGGAATCGATCAAATCGTACACAGTTTGAGCCATTACTATCATGGAGAAAAGTACGCATGGAGCCTGTTGTATTCAATCTCGATGCAATTTCTGCGTTTCATCAACACTCTGAAGGTCCACAGATTACAGAATACCTCGAGATGTGCTTCGTAAATTACTACTGGTCTTCCAATGAACGATCAAAGCGTAGACAATTTCAGACATTACTCCCATGGAGAAAAGTCCGCATGGTGCTTGTTTTATTCAATCCCGATGCAATTTCTGTGTTCCATCAACACTCTGAATGTATACAGATTACAGAATGCCTCCAGATGTGCTTCGCAATCTACTACTTGTCTTCCATTGAACGATCAAAGCGTATACAGTTTGAGACATTACTCCCATGTAGTAAAGTCCGCATGGTGCCTCTTCTAGTCAATCCCGATGCAATTTCTGTGTTTCATGAACACTCTGAAGGTCCACAGATTACAGAATGCCTCCAGATTTGTTTCGGAAACTACTACTGGTCTCCCAGGGAACGATCAAAGCGTATACAGTTTGAGACATTAATATCATGGAGAAAAGTCCTCATGGTGCCTGTTGTATTCAATCCCGATTCAATTTCTGTGTTTCATCAACACTGTGAATTTCCACAAAGAACAAAATGCCTACAGATGTGCTACGGAAACTACTACTGGTGCCCAGGGAACGATCAAAGCGTAGACAGTTTGAGACATTAATATCATGGAGAAAAGTCCTCATGGTGCCTGTTGTATTCAATCCCGATTGAATTTCTGTGTTTCATCAACACTGTGAAGTTCCACAAAATACAGAATGCCTACAGATGTGCTTCGGAAACTACTACTGGTCTTCCAGGGAAGGATCAAAGGGTAGACAGTTTGAGACATTACTCTCATGGAGAAAAATCCGCATGGTGCCTGTTGTAATCCATCCCGATGAGCTTTATGTGTATCATCTACACTCTGAAGTTCCAAAGATTACAGAATGCTCCAAGGTGCATGTTGTATTTAATCCCGATGCAATTTCTGTGTTTCATCAACACTCTGAAGGTCCACAGATTACAGAATGCCTCCAGATGTGCCTTGAAAACTACTACTTGTCTTCCAGGGAACGATCAAAGCGTAGAGAGTTTGAGACATTACTCCCATGGGGAAAAGTCCACATGGTGCCTGTTTTATACAATCCCGATGCAATCTCTGTGTTTCATCAACACTCTGAAGGTGCATAGATTACAGAACGTCTCCAGATGTGGTTCGGAATGTACTACTGGTCTTCCAGGAATCGATCAAATCGTACACAGTTTGAGACATAACTATCATGTAGAAAAGTACGCATGGATCCTGTTGTATTCAATATCGATGCTATTTCTGCGTTTCATCAGCACTCTGAATGTCCACAGATTACAGAATGACTCCTAATGTGGTTCGGAAACTACTACTTATCTTGAAGGAATGGATCAAATCGAACACACTTTGAGACATTACACTCATGGAGACAAGTCCGCATTGTGCCTTTTGTATTCAATCCCGATGCAATTTCTGTGTTTCGTCAACACACTGAAGGCAGATTACAGAATGCCTCCAGATGTGCCTTGGGAACTACTACTTGTCTTAAAAGGAACGATCAAATGGTAGACATTTGAGACATTACTCCCATGGGAAAAGTCAACATGTTGCCTGTCATATTCAATCCCCATGCAATTTCTGTGTTTCATCAACACTCTCAAGGTCCACAGATTACAGAATGACTCTGGATGTACTTCAGAAACAACTACTGGTCTTCGAGGAATCGATTAAATTGTACACAGTTTGAGACATTACTCCCATGGAGAAAAGTCTTCATGGTGCCTGTTCTATTCAATCCCGATGCAATTTCTGTGTTGCATGAACACTCTGAGAGTCCAAAGATTACAGAATGCCTCCAGATGTGCTTCGTAAACTGCTACTGGTCTTCCAGGAAGCGATCAAAGCGTAGACTGTTTGAGTCATTACTACCATGGACAAAAGACCGCTAGGTGCCTGTTGTATTCAATCCTGATGCAATTTCTGTGTTTCATCAACACTCTGAAAGACCAAAGATTACAGAATGAATCCAGATGTGCTTCAAAAACTCCTACTGATCTCCAAGAAGTCGATCAAAGCGTAGACAGTTTGAGACATTACGCCTATGGACAAAAGTCTGCATGGAGCTTGTTGTATTCAATCCCGATGCAATTTCTGTGTTTCATCAACACTCTGAAGGTGCTCAGATTCAGAATGCTTCCAGATGTGGTTCGGAAACTACTACTGGTCTTCCACGAATCGATCAAATCGTACACAGTTTGAGACATTACTCCCATGGAGAAAAGTGTGCATGGAGCCTGTTGTATTCAATCCCGATGCAATTTCTGTGGTTCATCAACACTCTGGAGGTCCACAGATTACAGAATGCCTCCAGATTTGCTTCGGAAACTACTACTGTCGTTCCAGGGAATGATGAGAGCGTAGACAGTTTGAGACATTACTCCCATGGAGAAAAGTCCGCATGGTGCCTGTTGTATCGAATCCCGATGCAATTTCTGTGTTCCATCAACACCCTGAACGTAAACAGAATACGGAATGCCTCCAGATGTGCTTCGGTAACAACTACTGCCCTTCCAGGGATCGATGAAACTGTAGACAGTTTGAGACATTACTCCCGTAGAGAAAAGTATGCATGGTGCCTGTTGTATTCAATCCCGATGCAATTTCTGTGTTTCATCAACACTCTGAAGGTCCACAGATCACAGAATGCCTCCAGATGTGCTTCGGATATTACTACTGGTCTTCCAGGAAACGATCAAAGCGTAGACAGTTTGAGACATTACTCCCATGGAGAAAAGTCCGCATGGTGCCTGTTTTATTCAATCTCGATGCAATTTCTGCGTTTCATTAATACTCTGAAGGTCCACAGGTTACAGAATACCTCCAGATGTGCTGCGGAAATTACTACTGGTCTTCCAATGAACGATCAAAGCGTAGACAGTTGGAGACATTACTCCCATGGAGAAATGTCCATTTGATGCTTGTTGTATTCAATCCCGATGCAATTTCTGTGTTCCATCAACACTCTGAATGTAAACAGATTACAGAATGCCTCCAGATGTGCTTCGCAATCTACTACTGCTCCTCCAGGGAACGATCAAAACGTATACAGTTTGAGACATAACTCCCAAGTAGTAAAGACCGCATGGTGCCTCTTCTAGTCAATCGCGATGCAATTTCTGTGTTTCATGTGCACTCTGAAGGTCCACAGATTACAGAACGCCTCCAGATGTGTTTCGGAAAGTACTACTGGTCTCCCAGGGAACGATCAAAGCGTATACAGTTTGAGACATTACTCCCATGTAGTAAAGTCCGCATGGTGCCTCGTCTAGTCAATCCCGATGCAATTTCTGTGTTTCATGAACATTCTGAAGGTCCACAGATTACAGAATGCATCCAGATGTGCTTCAAAAACTACTACTGGTCTCCTAGAAGTTGATCAAAGCGTAGACAGTTTGAGACATTACGCCTACGGAGAAAAGTCCGCATGGAGCCTGTAGTAATCAATCCCGATGCAATTTCTGTGTTTCATCAACACTCGGAAGGTGCATGGATTACAGAAAGTCTCCAGATGTGGTTGGAATGTACTACTGGTCTTCCCGGAATCGATCAAATCGTACACAGTTTGAGCCATTACTATCATGGAGAAAAGTACGCATGGAGCCTGTTGTATTCAATCTCGATGCAATTTCTGCGTTTCATCAACACTCTGAAGGTCCACAGATTACAGAATACCTCGAGATGTGCTTCGTAAATTACTACTGGTCTTCCAATGAACGATCAAAGCGTAGACAGTTGGAGACATTACTCCCATGGAGAAAAGTCCGCATGGTGCTTGTTTTATTCAATCCCGATGCAATTTCTGTGTTCCATCAACACTCTGAATGTATACAGATTACAGAATGCCTCCAGATGTGCTTCGCAATCTACTACTTGTCTTCCATTGAACGATCAAAGCGTATACAGTTTGAGACATTACTCCCATGTAGTAAAGTCCGCATGGTGCCTCTTCTAGTCAATCCCGATGCAATTTCTGTGTTTCATGAACACTCTGAAGGTCCACAGATTACAGAATGCCTCCAGATTTGTTTCGGAAACTACTACTGGTCTCCCAGGGAACGATCAAAGCGTATACAGTTTGAGACATTAATATCATGGAGAAAAGTCCTCATGGTGCCTGTTGTATTCAATCCCGATTCAATTTCTGTGTTTCATCAACACTGTGAATTTCCACAAAGAACAAAATGCCTACAGATGTGCTACGGAAACTACTACTGGTCTTCCAGGGAACGATCAAAGCGTAGACAGTTTGAGACATTAATATCATGGAGAAAAGTCCTCATGGTGCCTGTTGTATTCAATCCCGATTGAATTTCTGTGTTTCATCAACACTGTGAAGTACCACAAAATACAGAATGCCTACAGATGTGCTTCGGAAACTACTACTGGTCTTCCAGGGAACGATCAAAGGGTAGACAGTTTGAGACATTACTCTCATGGAGAAAAATCCGCATGGTGCCTGTTGTAATCCATCCCGATGAGCTTTATGTGTATCATCTACACTCTGAAGTTCCAAAGATTACAGAATGCTCCAAGGTGCATGTTGTATTTAATCCCGATGCAATTTCTGTGTTTCATCAACACTCTGAAGGTCTACAGATTACGGAATGCCTTCAGATGTGCTTCGGAAACATCTACTGGTCTTCCAGGGACAGTATGAGACATTACTCCCATGTATAAATGTTCGCATGGTGCATTTTGTATTCAATCGCGATGCAATTCTGTGTTTCAACAACACTCTGAAGGTCTACAGATTACAGAATGCATCCAGATGTGCTTCGCAAACTACTTGTGGCCTTCCAGGGAAAGATCAAAGCGTAGAGAGTTTGAGACATTACTCCCATGGAGAAAAGTCCGCATGGTGCATGTTGTATTCAATCCCGATGCAATTTCTGTGTTTCATCAACACTCTGAAGGTCCACAGATTACAGAATGCCTCCAGATGTGCCTTGAAAACTACTACTTCGTCTTCCAGGGAACGATCAAAGCGTAGAGAGTTTGAGACATTACTCCCATGGGGAAAAGTCCACATGGTGCCTGTTTTATACAATCCCGATGCAATCTCTGTGTTTCATCAGCACTCTGAATGTCCACAGATTACAGAATGACTCCTGATGTGGTTCGGAAACTACTACTTATCTTGAAGGAATGGATCAAATCGAACACACTTTGAGACATTACACTCATGGAGACAAGTCCGCATTGTGCCTTTTGTATTCAATCCCGATGCAATTTCTGTGTTTCGTCAACACTCTGAAGGCAGATTACAGAATGCCTCCAGATGTGCCTTGGGAACTACTACTTGTCTTAAAAGGAACGATCAAATGGTAGACATTTGAGACATTACTCCCATGGGAAAAGTCAACATGTTGCCTGTTATATTCAATCCCCATGCAATTTCTGTGTTTCATCAACACTCTGAGGGTCCACAGATTACAGAATGACTCTGGATGTGCTTCGGAAACAACTACTGGTCTTCGAGGAATCGATTAAATTGTACACAGTTTGAGACATTACTCCCATGGAGAAAAGTCTTCATGGTGCCTGTTCTATTCAATCCCGATGCAATTTCTGTGTTGCATGAACACTCTGAGAGTCCAAAGATTACAGAATGCCTCCAGATGTGCTTCGTGAAGTGCTACTGGTCTTCCAGGAAGCGATCAAAGCGTAGACTGTTTGAGTCATTACTACCATGGACAAAAGACCGCTAGGTGCCTGTTGTATTCAATCCTGATGCAATTTCTGTGTTTCATCAACACTCTGAAAGACCAAAGATTACAGAATGAATCCAGATGTGCTTCAAAAACTCCTACTGATCTCCAAGAAGTCGATCAAAGCGTAGACAGTTTGAGACATTACGCCTATGGACAAAAGTCTGCATGGAGCTTGTTGTATTCAATCCCGATGCAATTTCTGTGTTTCATCAACACTCTGAAGGTGCTCAGATTCAGATTGCTTCCAGATGTGGTTCGGAAACTACTACTGGTCTTCCACGAATCGATCAAATCGTACACAGTTTGAGACATTACTCCCATGGAGAAAAGTGTGCATGGAGCCTGTTGTATTCAATCCCGATGCAATTTCTGTGGTTCATCAACACTCTGGAGGTCCACAGATTACAGAATGCCTCCAGATTTGCTTCGGAAACTACTACTGTCGTTCCAGGGAATGATGAGAGCGTAGACAGTTTGAGACATTACTCCCATGGAGAAAAGTCCGCATGGTGCCTGTTGTATCGAATCCCGATGCAATTTCTGTGTTCCATCAACACCCTGAACGTAAACAGAATACGGAATGCCTCCAGATGCGCTTCGGTAACAACTACTGCCCTTCCAGGGATCGATGAAACTGTAGACAGTTTGAGACATTACTCCCGTAGAGAAAAGTATGCATGGTGCCTGTTGTATTCAATCCCGATGCAATTTCTGTGTTTCATCATCACTCTGAAGGTCCACAGATCACAGAATGCCTCCAGATGTGCTTCGGATATTACTACTGGTCTTCCAGGAAACGATCAAAGCGTAGACAGTTTGAGACATTACTCCCATGGAGAAAAGTCCGCATGGTGCCTGTTTTATTCAATCCCGATGCAATTTCTGTGTTTCGTCAACACTCTGAAGGTCCACAGATTACAAAATGCCTCCAGATGTGCTTCGGATATTACTACTGGTCTTCCAGGAAACGATCAAAGCGTAGACAGTTTGAGACATTACTCCCATGGAGAAAAGTCCGCATGGTGCCTGTTTTATTCAATCCCGATGCAATTTCTGTGTTTCGTCAACACTCTGAGGGCAGAATACAGAATACCTCCTGATGTGCCTTATAAACTACTACTGGTTTTCCAGGGAACGGTCAAAGCGTAGACAGTTTGAGACATTACTCCCATGGAGAAAAGTCTGCACGGTGACAGTTGTATTCATACCGATGCATTTTCGGTGTTTCATCAACACTCTGAAGGTCCACAGATTACAGAATGGCTCCAGATGTGTTTCTGTAACTACTACTGGTCTTCCAGGAATCGACCAAAGCGTACTCCCATGGAGAGAAGTCCGCACGGTGCCTGTTGTATGCAATCCCGATTGCAATCTCTGTGTTTCATCAACACTCTGGAGGTGCACAGATTACAGAATGCCTCCAGATGTGGTTCGGAAACTACTACTGGTCTACCAGGAATCGATCGAATTGAACACAGTTTGAGACATTATTCCCATGGAGAAAAGTCTGCATGGTGCCTGTTCTATTTAATCCCAATGCAATTTCTGTGTTTCTTGAACACTCTGAGAGTCCAAAGATTACAGAATGCCTCCAGATGTGCTCGTGAACTACTACTGGTCTACCAGGAAGCGATCAAAGCGTAGACTGTTTGAGTCATTACTACCATGGAGACAAGACCGCTTGGTGCCTGTTGTATTCAATCGTGATGCAATTTCTGTGTTTCATCAATACTCTGAAAGACCAAAGCTTGCCGAATGCCTCCAGATGTGCCTTTTAAACTACTACTGGTCTTCCAGGAATCGATCAAATCGTACACAGTTTGAAACATTACTCTCATGGAGAAAGGAACGCATCGTACCTGTTGTATACAATCGTGATCCAATTTCTGTGTTTCATCAACACTGTGATGGTCCACAGATTACAGAATGCCTCCAGTTGTGCTTCGGAAATTACTACTGGTCTGCTAGGGTAGGATCAATACGTAGACAGTTTGAGACAATACTCCGATGGATAAAAGTCTGCATGGAGCCTGTTGTATTCAATCCCGACGCAATTTCTGTGTTTCATCAACACTCTGGAGGTCCACAGATTACAGAATGCCTCCAGATGTGCTTCGTAAAAAACTACTACTGTCCTTCCAGGGTATGATCAAAGCGTAGGCAGTTTGAGACATTACTCCCATGGACAAAGGTCCGCATGGTGCCTGTTGTATTCAATCCCGTTGCAATTTCTGTGTATCATCAACAGTCTGAAAGTCCTCAGATTACCGAATGACTCCAGATGTATCTTGGAAACTACTCATTGTCTTCCAGGAATCGATCAAAGCGTAGACAGTTTTAGACATTACTTCTATGGAGAAAAGTGCGCACGGTGCTAGTTGTATTCTTACCGATGCTTTTTCGGTGTTTCATCAACACTCTGAAGGTCCACAGATTACAGAATGCCTCCAGATATGTTTCTGAAACTACTACTGATCTTCCAGGAATCGACCAAAGCGTAGTGCCATGGAGAGAAGTCCGCATGGTGCCTGTTTTATTCAATCCCGATGCAATCTCTGTGTTTCATCAACACTCTGAAGGTGCACAGATTCAGAATTCCTCCAGATGTGGTTCGGAAACTACTACTGGTCTACCAGGAATCGATCAAATTGTACATAGTTTGAGACATTACTCCCATGGAGAAAAGTCTGCATGGTGCCTGTTCTATTCAATCCCGAAGCAATTTCTGTGTTTCATGAACACTGTGAGAGTCCAAAGATTACAGAATGCCTCCAGATGTGCTTCGTGAACTAGTACTTGTCATCCAGGAAGCGGTCAAAGCGTAGATTGTTTGAGTCATTACTACCATGGAGAAAAGACCGCTTGGTGCCCGTTGTATTCAATCGTGATGCGATTTCTGTGTTTCATCAACACTCTGAAATGCCAAAGATTACAGAGTGCCTCCAGATGTGCTTCAAAAACTCCTACTGATCTCCCAGAAGTCAATAAATGCGTAGATAGTTTGAGACATTACGCTTATGGAGAAAAGTCTGCATGGAGCCTGTTGTATTCAATCCCGATGCAATTTCTGTGTTTCATCAACATTGTGAAGGTGCACAGATTCAGAATGCTTATAGATGTGGTTCGGAAACTACTACTGGTCATCCAGGAATCGATCAAATCGTACACAGTTTGAGACATTACTCCCATGGAGAAAAGTCCGCATGGTTCCTGTTGTATTCAATCCCGATGAAATTTCTGCTTTTCACCAACACTCTGAAGGCCCAAAGATTACAGATTGCCTCCAGATATGCCTTTTAAACTACTACTGGTCTCCCAGGAATCGATCAAATCGTACACAGTTTGAAACAATACTCTCATGGAGAAAAGTTCACATGGTACCTGTTGTATACAATCCTGTTCCAATTTCTGTGTTTCATCAACACTCTGATTGTCCACAGATTACAGAATGCCTCCAGATGTGCTTCGGAAATTACTACTGGTGTGCTAGGGAAGGATCAAAACGTAGACGGTTGTAGACATTACTCCCATGGATAAAAGTCTGCATGCAGCCTGTTCTATTCAATCCCGCCGCAATTTCTGTGTTTCATCAACACTCTGGAGGTCCACAGATTACATAATGCCTCCAGATGTGATTCGGAAACTACTACCAGTCTTCCAGGGAACGATGAAAGCGTGGACATTTGAGACAGTACTCCAATGGAAAAAAGTCTGCAAGGTGCCAGTTGTATTCAATCCCGAGGCAATTTCTGTGTTTCATCAACACTCTGAAGGTCCACAGATTATAGAATGCTTCCAGATGTGCCTCGGAAACTACTACCGTACTTCCAAGTTACGCTGAAAGCGTAGACAGTTTGAGACATTGATCCCATGGAGAAAAGTCCGCATGTTGCCCGTTATATTCAATCCCCATGCAATTTCTGTGTTTTATCAACACTCTCAAGGTCCACAGGTTACAGAATGACTCTGGATGTGCCTAGGAAACAACTACTGGTCTTCGAGGAATCAATCTAATTTCGTAGACAGTTTGAGACCTTTTCCCATTGAGAAAAGTCCGCATGGTACCTTTTGTATTCAATCCAGATGCAATTTCTGTGTTTCATCAACTCTTAAAAGTTCCACAGATTACAGAATGCCTCCAGATGTGCTTCGGAAACTACTACTGGTCTTCCAGGGAACGATGAAAGCGTAGACAGTTTGAGACTACTCCCATGGAGAAAAGTCCAAATGGTGCCTGTTGTATTCAATCCCGATGCAAATTCTGTGTTTCATCAACACTCTGAAGGTCCAAAGATTACAGCAGAATGCCTCCAGATGTGCTTCAGAAACTACCACTGGTCGTCCTGGGAACGATCAAAGCGTAGTCAGTTTAAGGCATTACTCTCATGGAGAAAGGTCCGCATGGTGCCTGTTGTATTCAATCCCGATGCAGTTTCTGTGTTTTATCAACACTCTGATGGTGCACAGATTCAGAATGCTTCGAGATGTGGTTCGGAAACTACTACGGGTCTTCCAGGAATCGATCATGTCGTACACAGTTTGAGACATTACTCCCATGGAGGAAAGTCCGCATGGTTCCTGTTGTATTCAATCCCGATGCAATTTCTGCGTTTCACCATCACTCTGAAGGCCCACAGATTACAGAATGCCTCCAGATGTGCCTTTTAAACTACTACTTTGCTTCCAGGAATCGATGAAATCGTATACAGTTTGAGACATTACTCCCATGGAGAAAAGTCCAAATGGTGCCTGTTGTATTCAATCCCGATGCAAATTCTGTGTTTCATCAACACTCTGAAGGTCCAAAGATTACAGCAGAATGCCTCCAGATGTGCTTCAGAAACTACCACTGGTCGTCCTGGGAACGATCAAAGCGTAGTCAGTTTAAGGCATTACTCTCATGGAGAAAGGTCCGCATGGTGCCTGTTTTATTCAATCCCGATGCAATTTCTGTGTATCATCAACACTCAGACGGCAGATTACATAATGCCTCCAGATGTGCCTTATAAACTACTACTGGTCTTCCAGGGAACGATCAAAGCTTAGTCTGGTTGAGACACTACTCCCATGGAGAAAAGACTGCATGGTGCATGTTGTATTCAATCCCGATCAAATTTCTGTGTTTCATCAAAACTGTGAAGGTCCACAGATTACAGAATGCCTCCAGAAGTGCTTCGGAAACTACTACTGTCCTTCCAGGGAATGATCAAAACGTAGACAGTTTCAGACATTACTCCCATGGAGAAAAGTCCGCTCGGTGCCTGTTGTATTGAATCCCGATGCAATGTCTGTGTTTCATCAACACTCTGAAGGCCCACAGATTACAGAATGCCTCCAGATGTGCTTCGGATATTACTACTGGTCTCCCAGGAAACGATCAAAGCGTAGGAAATTTTAGACATTACTCCCACGGAGAAAAGTCCGCATGGTGCCTGTTTTATTCAATCCCGATGCAATTTCTGTGTTTCATCAACACTCTGAAGGCAGATTACAGAATGCCTCCAGATGTGCCTTATTAACTACTACTGGTCTTCCAGGGAACGATGAAAGCGTAGACAGTTTGAGACATTACTCCCATGGAGAAAAGTCCGCATTGTGCCTGTTGTATTCAGTCCCGAAGCAACCTCTGTGTTTCATCAACACTCTGATGGTCCACAGATTATAGAATGCCTCCAGATGTGATTCGGAAACTACTACTGGTCTTCCAGGGAACGATCAAAGCGTAGACAGTTTGAGAATACTCCCATGGAGAAAAGTCCGCATGGTGGCTGTTGTATTCAATCCGGATGCAATTTCTGCGTTTCATCAACACTCTGAAGGTCCAAAGATTACAGAATGCCTCCAGATGTGCTTCAAAAACTACTACTGGTCGTCCTGGGAACGATCAAAGCGTAGTCAGTTTAAGGCATTACTCCCATGGAGAAAGGTCCGCATGGTGCCTGTTGTATTCAATCCCGATGCAATTTCTGTGTTTCATCAACACTCTGATGGTGCACATATTCAGAATGCTTCCAGATGTGGTTCGGAAACTACTACTGGTCTTCCAGGAATCGATCAATCGTACACAGTTTGTGACATTACTCCCATGAAGAAAAGTCCGCATGGTTCTTGTTGTAATAAATCCCGATGCAATTTCTGCGTTTCACCATCACTCTGAAGGCCCAAAGATTACAGAATGCCTTAAGATGTGCCTTTTAAACTACTACTTTGCTTCCAGGAATCGATCAAATCGTATACAGTTTGAGACATTACTCTCATGGAGAAAAGTACGCATGGTTCCTGTTGTATTCAATCCCGATCAAATTTCTGTGTTTCATCAAAACTGTGAAGGTCCACAGATTACAGAATGCCTCCAGAAGTGCTTCGGAAACTACTACTGTCCTTCCAGGGAATGATCAAAGCGTAGACAGTTTCAGACATTACTCCCATGGAGAAAAGTCCGCTCGGTGCCTGTTGTATTGAATCCCGATGCAATTCCTGTGTTTCATCAACACTCTGAAGGCCCACAGATTACAGAATGCCTCCAGATGTGCATCGGATATTACTACTGGTCTCCCAGGAAACGATCAAAGCGTAGACAATTTTAGACATTACTCCCATTGAGAAAAGTCCGCATGGTGCCTGTTGTATTCAATCCCGATGCAATTTCTGTGTATCATCAACACTCAGAAGGCAGATTACATAATGCCTCCAGATGTGCCTTATAAACTACTACTGGTCTTCCAGGGAACGATCAAAGCTTAGTCTGGTTGAGACACTACTCCCATGGAGAAAAGACTGCATGGTGCATGTTGTATTAAATCCCGAGGAAATTCTGTGTTTCATCAACACTCTGAAGGTCCTCAGATTACGGAATGCCTCCAGATGTGCTTCGGAAGCTACTACTGGTCTTCGAGGAATCGATCAAAATTCATAGACAGTTTGAGACATTTCTAGCATGGAGTAAGGCACTCATGGTGGCTGTTCTATTTAATCCCGATGCAATTCCTGTGTTTCAACAACACTCTGAAGGTCCATAGATTACAGATTGCGTAAAAATGTGATTCTGAATCTACTACTGGTCTACCAGGAATCGATCAAAACGTAGACAGTTCGAGACATTACTCCCATGGAGAATGGACCGCATGGTGCATGTTGTATTAAATCCCGATGCAATTTCTGTGTTCCATCAACACCCTGAACGTAAACAGAATACGGAATGCCTCCAGATGTGCTTCGGTAACAACTACTTGCCTTCCAGGGATCGATGAAACTGTAGACAGTTTGAGAAATTACTCCCGTTGAGAAAAGTATGCATGGTGCCTGTTGTATTCAATCCCGATGCAATTTCTGTGTTTCATCAACACTCTGAGGGTCCACAGATCACAGAATGCCTCCAGTCGTGCTTAAAAACTCTTACTGGACCTCGAGGAATCGATCAAAATTCGTAGACAGTTTGAGACATCTCACCCATGGAGAAAGATCATCATGGTATCTGTTTTATTTAATTCCGATGCAATTCCTGTGTTTCATCTACACTCTGAAGGTCCACAGATTACAAAATGCCTCCAGATGTGCTTCCGATATTACTACTGGTCTTCCAGGAAACGATCAAAGCGTAGACAGTTTGAGACATTACTCCCATGGAGAAAGGACCGCATGGTGCATGTTGTATTAAATCCCGATGCAATTTCTGTGTTCCATCAACACCCTGAACGTAAACAGAATACGGAATGCCTCCAGATGTGCTTCGGTAACAACTACTGCCCTTCCAGGGATCGATGAAACTGTAGAAAGTTTGAGAAATTACTCCCGTAGAGAAAAGTATGCATGGTGCCTGT
The DNA here is from genome assembly GCF_023897955.1 of Schistocerca gregaria. Classification (NCBI taxonomy): domain Eukaryota; kingdom Metazoa; phylum Arthropoda; class Insecta; order Orthoptera; family Acrididae; genus Schistocerca; species Schistocerca gregaria. The sequence continues at coordinate 14,927,763 of NW_026061724.1, read as the reverse complement.
TGTATTCAATCCCGATGCAATTTCTGTGTTTCATCAACACTCTGAAGGTCCACAGATCACAGAATGCCTCCAGTCGTGCTTAAAAACTCTTACTGGACCTCGAGGAATCGATCAAAATTCGTAGACAGTTTGAGACATCTCACCCATGGAGAAAGATCATCATGGTATCTGTTTTATTTAATTCCGATGCAATTCCTGTGTTTCATCTACACTCTGAAGGTCCACAGATTACAAAATGCCCCCAGATGTGCTTCGGATATTACTACTGGTCTTCCAGGAAACGATCAAAGCGTAGACAGTTTGAGACATTACTCTCATGGAGAAAAGTCCGCATGGTGCCTGTTTTATTCAATCCCGATGCAATTTCTGTGTTTCGTCAACACTCTGAGGGCAGAATACAGAATACCTCCTGATGTGCCTTATAAACTACTACTGGTTTTCCAGGGAACGGTCAAAGCGTAGACAGTTTGAGACATTACTCCCATGGAGAAAGGTCTGCACGGTGACAGTTGTATTCTTCCCGATGCATATTCGGTGTTTCATCAACACTCTGAAGGTCCACAGATTACAGAATGGCTCCAGATGTGTTTCTGTAACTACTACTGGTCTTCCAGGAATCGACCAAAGCGTACTCCCATGGAGAGAAGTCCGCACGGTGCCTGTTGTATGCAATCCCGATTGCAATCTCTGTGTTTCATCAACACTCTGAAGGTGCACAGATTACAGAATGCCTCCAGATGTGGTTCGGAAACTACTACTGGTCTACCAGGAATCGATCGAATTGTACACAGTTTGAGACATTATTCCCATGGAGAAATGTCTGCATGGTGCCTGTTCTATTTAATCCCAATGCAATTTCTGTGTTTCTTGAACACTCTGAGAGTCCAAAGATTACAGAATGCCTCCAGATGTGCTCGTGAACTACTACTGGTCTACCAGGAAGCGATCAAAGCGTAGACTGTTTGAGTCATTACTACCATGGAGACAAGACCGCTTGGTGCCTGTTGTATTCAATCGTGATGCAATTTCTGTGTTTCATCAACACTCTGAAAGACCAAAGATTGCCGAATGCCTCCAGATGTGCCTTTTAAACTACTACTGGTCTTCCAGGAATCGATCAAATCGTACACAGTTTGAAATATTACTCTCATGGAGAAAGGAACGCATCGTACCTGTTGTATACAATCCTGATCCAATTTCTGTGTTTCATCAACACTGTGATGGTCCACAGATTACGGAATGCCTCCAGTTGTGCTTCGGAAATTACTACTGGTCTGCTAGGGAAGGATCAATACATAGACAGTTTGAGACAATACTCCCATGGATAAAAGTCTGCATGGAGCCTGTTGTATTCAATCCCGACGCAATTTCTGTGTTTCATCAACACTCTGGAGGTCCACAGATTACAGAATGCCTCCAGATGTGCTTCGTAAAAAACTACTACTGTCCTTCCAGGGTATGATCAAAGCGTAGACAGTTTGAGACATTACTCCCATGGAGAGAAGTCCGCATGGTGCCTGTTGTATTCAATCCCGATGCAATTTCTGTGTTCCATCAACACTCTGAAGGTCCACAGATTACAGATTGCCTCCAGATGTGCTTCGGATACTATTACTGGTCTTCCTGGGAACGATCAAAACGTAGTCAGTTTGAGACATTACTCCCATGGACAAAGGTCCGCACGGTGCCTGTTGTATTCAATAACGTTGCAATTTCTGTGTATCATCAACAGTCTGAAAGTCCACAGATTACCGAATGACTCCAGATGTATCTTGGAAACTACTCATTGTCTTCCAGGAATCGATCAAAGCGTAGACAGTTTTAGACATTACTTCTATGGAGAAAAGTGCGCACGGTGCTAGTTGTATTCTTACCGATGCTTTTTCGGTGTTTCATCAACACTCTGAAGGTCCACAGATTACAGAATGCCTCCAGGTGTGTTTCTGAAACTACTACTGATCTTCCAGGAATCGACCAAAGCGTACTGCCATGGAGAGAAGTCCGCATGGTGCCTGTTGTATTCAATCCCGATGCAATCTCTGTGTTTCATCAACACTCTGAAGGTGCACAGATTCAGAATGCCTCCAGATGTGGTTCGGAAACTACTACTGGTCTACCAGGAATCGATCAAATTGTACATAGTTTGAGACATTACTCCCATGGAGAAAAGTCTGCATGGTGAATGTTCTATTCAATCCCGAAGCAATTTCTTTGTTTCATGAACACTCTGAGAGTCCAAAGATTACAGAATGCCTCCAGATGTGCTTCGTGAACTAGTACTGGTCATCCAGGAAGCGGTCAAAGCGTAGATTGTTTGAGTCATTACTACCATGGAGAAAAGACAGCTTGGTGCCCGTTGTATTCAATCTTGATGCGATTTCTGTGTTTCATCAACACTCTGAAATGCCAAAGATTACAGAGTGCCTCCAGATGTGCTTCAAAAACTCCTACTGATCTCCCAGAAGTCAATAAATGCGTAGATAGTTTGAGACATTACGCTTATGGAGAAAAGTCTGCATGGAGCCTGTTGTATTCAATCCCGATGCAATTTCTGCGTTTCATCAACATTGTGAAGGTGCACAGATTCAGAATGCTTATAGATGTGGTTCGGAAACTACTACTGGTCATCCAGGAATCGATCAAATCGTACACAGTTTGAGACATTACTCCCATGGAGAAAAGTCCGCATGGTTCCTGTTGTATTCAATCCCGATGCAATTTCTGCTTTTCACCAACACTCTGAAGGCCCAAAGATTACAGATTGCCTCCAGATGTGCCTTTTAAACTACTACTGGTCTCCCAGGAATCGATCAAATCGTACACAGTTTGAAACAATACTCTCATGGAGAGAAGTTCACATGGTACCTGTCGTATACAATCCTGTTCCAATTTCTGTGTTTCATCAACACTCTGATTGTCCACAGATTACAGAATGCCTCCAGATGTGCCTCGGAAATTACTACTGGTCTGCTAGGGAAGGATCAAAACGTAGACAGTTGTAGACATTACTCCCATGGATAAAAGTCTGCATGGAGCCTGTTCTATTCAATCCCGCCGCAATTTCTGTGTTTCATCAACACTCTGGAGGTCCACAGATTACATAATGCCTCCAGATGTGATTCGGAAACTACTACTAGTCTTCCAGGGAACGATCAAAGCGTGGACATTTGAGACAATACTCCCATGGAAAAAAGTCTGCAAGGTGCCAGTTGTATTCAATCCCGAGGCAATTTCTGTGTTTCATCAACACTCTGAAGGTCCACAGATTATAGAATGCTTCCAGATGTGCCTCGGAAACTACTACCGTACTTCCAAGTTACGCTGAAAGCGTAGAAAGTTTGAGACATTGATCCCATGGAGAAAAGTCCGCATGTTGCCCGTTATATTCAATCCCCATGCAATTTCTGTGTTTTATCAACACTCTCAAGGTCCACAGGTTACAGAATGACTCTGGATGTGCCTAGGAAACAACTACTGGTCTTCGAGGAATCAATCTAATTTCGTAGACAGTTTGAGACCTTTTCCCATTGAGAAAAGTTCACATGGTACCTTTTGTATTCAATCCAGATGCAATTTCTGTGTTTCATCAACTCTTAAAAGTTCCACAGATTACAGAATGCCTCCAGATGTGCTTCGGAAACTACTACTGGTCTTCCAGGGAACGATGAAAGCGTAGACAGTTTGAGACTACTCCCATGGAGAAAAGTCCAAATGGTGCCTGTTGTATTCAATCCCGATGCAAATTCTGTGTTTCATCAACACTCTGAAGGTCCAAAGATTACAGCAGAATGCCTCCAGATGTGCTTCAGAAACTACCACTGGTCGTCCTGGGAACGATCAAAGCGTAGTCAGTTTAAGGCATTACTCTCATGGAGAAAGGTCCGCATGGTGCCTGTTGTATTCAATCCCGATGCAGTTTCTGTGTTTTATCAACACTCTGATGGTGCACAGATTCAGAATGCTTCGAGATGTGGTTCGGAAACTACTACGGGTCTTCCAGGAATCGATCATGTCGTACACAGTTTGAGACATTAATCCCATGGAGGAAAGTCCGCATAGTTCCTGTTGTATTCAATCCCGATGCAATTTCTGCGTTTCACCATCACTCTGAAGGCCCACAGATTACAGAAGGCCTCCAGATGTGCCTTTTAAACTACTACTTTGCTTCCAGGAATCGATCAAATCGTATACAGTTTGAGACATTACTCTCATGGAGAAAAGTACACATGGTTTCTGTTGTATTCAATCCTGACCAAATTTCTGTGTTTCATCAAAACTGTGAAGGTCCACAGATTACAGAATGCCTCCAGATGTGATTCGGAAACTACTACTGGTCTTCCAGGGAACGATCAAAGCGTAGACAGTTTGAGACTACTCCCATGGAGAAAAGTCCGCATGGTAGCTGTTGTATTCAATCCGGATGCAATTACTGCGTTTCATCAACACTCTGAAGGTCCAAAGATTACAGAATGCCTCCAGATGTGCGTCAAAAACTACTACTGGTCGTCCTGGGAACGATCAAAGCGTAGTCAGTTTAAGGCATTACTCCCATGGAGAAAGGTCCGCATGGTGCCTGTTGTATTCAATCCCGATGCAATTTCTGTGTTTCATCAACACTCTGATGGTGCACATATTCAGAATGCTTCCAGATGTGGTTCGGAAACTACTACTGGTCTTCCAGGACTCGATCAATCGTACACAGTTTGTGACATTACTCCCATGGAGAAAAGTCCGCATGGTTCTTGTTGTATTAAATCCCGATGCAATTTCTGCGTTTCACCATCACTCTGATGGCCCAAAGATTACAGAATGCCTTAAGATGTGCCTTTTAAACTACTACTTTGCTTCCAGGAATCGATCAAATCATATACAGTTTGAGACATTACTCTCATGGAGAAAAGTATGCATGGTTCCTGTTGTATTCAATCCCGATCAAATTTCTGTGTTTCATCAAAACTGTGAAGGTCCACAGATTACGGAATGCCTCCAGAAGTGCTTCGGAAACTACTACTGTCCTTCCAGGGAATGATCAAAGCGTAGACAGTTTCAGACATTACTCCCATGGAGAAAAGTCCGCTCGGTGCCTGTTGTATTGAATCCCAATGCAATTCCTGTGTTTCATCAACACTCTGAAGGCCCACAGATTACAGAATGCCTCCAGATGTGCATCGGATATTACTACTGGTCTCCCAGGACACGATCAAAGCGTAGACAATTTTAGACATTACTCCCATTGAGAAAAGTCCGCATGGTGCCTGTTTTATTCAATCCCGATGCAATTTCTGTGTATCATCAACACTCAGACGGCAGATTACATAATGCCTCCAGATGTGCCTTATAAACTACTACTGGTCTTCCAGGGAACGATCAAAGCTTAGTCTGGTTGAGACACTACTCCCATGGAGAAAAGACTGCATGGTGCATGTTGTATTAAATCCCGAGCAAATTCTGTGTTTCATCAACACTCTGAAGGTCCTCAGATTACGGAATGCCTCCAGATGTGCTTCGGAAGCTACTACTGGTCTTCGAGGAATCGATCAAAATTCATAGACAGTTTGAGACATTTCTAGCATGGAGTAAGGCACTCATGGTGGCTGTTCTATTTAATCCCGATGCAATTCCTGTGTTTCATCAACACTCTGAAGGTCCATAGATTACAGATTGCCTCCAGATGTGATTCTGAATCTACTACTGGTCTACCAGGAATCGATCAAAACGTAGACAGTTCGAGACATTACTCCCATGTAGAAAGGACCGCATGGTGCATGTTGTATTAAATCCCGATGCAATTTCTGTGTTCCATCAACACTCTGAACGTAAAGAGATTACAGAATGCCTCCAGATGTGCTTCGGAAACTGTTACTGGTCTTCCAGTTAACGATCAAAGCGTAGACAGTTTGAGACATTAATCTCAATGAGAAAATTCGGCATGGTGCCTGTTCTACTCAATTCCGATGCAATTTCTGTGTTTATGAATACTCTGATGGTTTACAGATTACAGAATGCCTCCTAATGTGCTTCGAAAACTACTACTGGTCTTCCAGGGAACGATCAAAGCGTAGACAGTTTGAGACATTACTCCAATGGAGAAAACTCCGCTTGGTGCCTGTTGTATCCAATCCCGTTGGAATTTCTGTGTTTCATCAACAATCTGAAGGTGCACGGATTACAGAATGCCTCCAAATGTGACTTGGAAACTACTACTGGTCTTCCAGGGAGCGATCAAAGCGAAGACTGTTTGTGACATTACTCCCATATAGGAATGACTGCATGGTGATTGTTGTATTCAATCCTGATGCAATATGTGTGTTTCATCAACACTCTGAAGGTCAACAGATTACAGAATGACTCCAGATGTGCTTCGGAATCTTTAACTGGTCTTCCAGTTAACGATCAAAGCGAAGACAGTTTTAGACATTACCCTCATTGAGAAAAGTCCGCAAGGTGACTGTTCTATTTAATCCCGATGCAATTTCTGTGTTTATGAACACTCTGATGGTCCACAGATTACAGAATGCTTCCTGATGTGCTTCGGAAACTACTAATGGTCTTCGAGGGAACGATCAATTCGTAGACAATTTGAGAAATTACTATCATGGAGAAAAGTCCACATGGTGCCTCTTGTATTCAATCCCGATGCTATCTCTGTGTTTCATCAACACTCTGAAGGTCAAAAGATTACAGAATGCCTCCAGACCTGCTTCGGAAACTACTACTGGTCTTCCAGGGAACGGCCAAATAGTAGACAGTTTGAGACATTACTACCATGGAGAAAAGTCTGCATGGTGCTTGTTTTATTCAATCCCGATGAAATGACTGTGTTTCATCAACACTTTGAAGGTCCAAAGATTACAGAAAGCCTCCAGATGTGCTTCAAAATCTACTACTGGTCTCCCAGAATTACATCAAAGCGTAGACATTTTGATACATTACGCCTATGGAGAAGAGTCCGCATAGAGCATGTTGTATTGAATCCCGATGCAATTCCTGTGTTTCATCAACACTCTGAAGGTGCACGGATTACAGAATGACTCCAGATTTTCTTCGCAAGCTACTACTGGTCTTCCAGGAATCGATCAAATCATACGCAGTGTGAGATATTACTCCCATGGAGAAAATTCCGCATGGTTCCTGTTGTATTCAATCCCGATGCAATATCTGCATTTCACCAACACTCTGAAGGCCCACAGATTACATCATGCCTCCAGATGTGCCTTTTAGACTACTTCTGGTCTTCCAGGAAAAGATCAAATCGTACACAGTTTCAGACATTACTCATATGGAGAAAAGTTCGCATCGTGCCTGTTCTATTCAATCCCGATACAATTTCTGTGTTTCATCAACACTCTGAAGATGCACAGATTCAGAATGCTTCGAGATGTGGTTCGGAAACTACTACTGGTCTTCCAGGAATCGATCAAATCGTACACAGTTTGAGACATAACTCGCATTGAGAAAAGTCCGCATGGTTCCTGTTGTATTCAATCCCGATGCAATTTCTGCCTTTCACCGTCACTCTAAAGGCTCACAGAATGCAGAATGCCTCCAGATGTGCCTTTTAAACTACTACTGGTCTTCCAGGATCGATCAAGTCGTACACAGTATGAGACATTACTCTCATGGAGAAAAGTACGCATGGTACCTGTTGTATACAATAATGATCCCATTTCTGTAATTCATCAACACTGTGAAGTTCCACAGATTACATAATGCCTCCAGATGTGCTTCGGAAATTACTACTGGACTGTTAGGGAACGATCAAAGCGTAGAAAGTTTGAGACATTACTCTCAAGCTAAAAAGTCCGCATGGTGTTTGTTTTATTAAATCCCGATGCAATTTCTGTATTTAATTATCATTCTGAAGGTCCACAGATTACAGAATGCCTCCAGATGTGCTTCGGAAACAACTACTGCCCTTCCAGGGTACGATGAAACTGTATACAGTTTGAGACATTACTCCCAAGGAGAAAAATCCGCATGGTGCCTGTTTTATTCAATCCCGATGCAATTTCTGTGTTTCATCAACACTCTGAAGTCCACAGACTACAGAATGCCTCCAGATATGCTGGTAAACTACTACTGGTCTTCGAGGAATCGATCAAAATTCGTAGACTGTTTGAGACATCTCTCCCATGGACAAAGATCATCATGGTATCTGTTGTATTTAATCCCGATGCAATACCTGAGTTTCATCTAAACCCTGCAGGTTCATAGATTACAGAACGCCTCCAGATGTGCTTCGGATATTACTACTGGTCTTCCAGGAAACGATCAAAACGTAGACAGTTTGAGACATTACTCCCATGGAGAAAAGCCTGCATGGTGATTGTTTTATTCAATCCCGATGCATTTTCTGTGTTTTATCAACACTCTGAAGGCAGAAAGATTACAGAATGCCTCCAGATGTGCCTTATAAACTACTACTGGTCTTCCAGGGAACGATCAAAGCGTAGTCTGTTTGAGACAATATTCCCATGGAGATAAGGTCGCATGGTGCATGTTGTATTCAATCCCGATGCAATTTCTGAGTTTCATCAACACTCTGAATGTCCTCAGATTACGGAATGCCTACAGATGTGCTTCAGAAACTACTACTGGTCTTCAAGGCAACGATCAAATCGTAGACAGTTTGAGACATTACTAACATGGAGAAAAATCTGCATGGTGCCTGTTGTATTCAATCCCGATGCAATTTCTGTGTTCCATCAAAACTCTGAACGTAAACAGATTACAGAATGCCTCCAGATGTGCCTTGAAAACTACTACTTGTCTTCCAGGGAACGATCAAAGCGTAGAGAGTTTGAGACATTGCTCCCATGGGGAAAAGTCCACATGGTGCCTGTTTTATTCAATCCCGATGCCATCTCTGTGTTTCATCAACACTCTGAAGGTGCATAGATTACAGAAAGTCTCCAGATGTGGTTCGGACTGTACTACTGGTCTTCCAGGAATCGATCAAATCGTACACAGTTTGTGACATAACTATCATGGAGAAAAGTACGCATGGAGCCTGTTGTATTCAATCTCGATGCAATTTCTGCGTTTTATTAATACTCTGAAGGTCCACAGGTTACAGAATACCTCCAGATGTGCTTCGGAAATTACTACTGGTCTTCCAATGAACGATCAAAGCGTAGACAGTTGGAGACATTACTCCCATGGAGAAATGTCCATTTGATGCTTGTTGTATTCAATCCCGATGCAATTTCTGTGTTCCATCAACACTCTGAATGTAAACAGATTACAGAATGCCTTCAGATGTGCTTCAGAAACTCCTACTGGTCTTCCAGGGAACGATCAATGGGTAGACAGTATGAGACATTACTCCCGTGTATAAATGTTCGCATGGTGCCTTTTGTATTCAATCCCGATGCAATTCTGTGTTTCAACAACACTCTGAAGGTCTACAGATTACAGAATGCATCCAGATGTGCTTCGCAAACTACTTGTGGCCTTCCAGGGAAAGATCAAAGCGTAGAGAGTTTGAGACATTACTCCCATGGAGAAAAGTCCCCATGGTGCATGTTGTATTCAATCCCGATGTAATTTCTGTGTTTCAGCAACACCCTGAAGGTCCACATATTACAGAATGCCTCCATATGTTCCTTGGAAACTACTACTTGTCTTCAAGGAACGATCAAAGCGTAGAGAATTTTAGACATTACTCGCATGGAGAAAAGTCCGCATGATGCCTGTTGTAATAAATGCCGAAGCAGTCTCTGTGTTTCATCAACACTCAAGGTCCACAGATTACAGAATGCCTCCAGATGTGATTCGAAAACTACTATTGGTCTTCCAGGGAACGATCAAACCGTAGACAGTTGATACATTACTCACATAGAAAAAAGCAAGGTGCCTGTAGTATTCATCCCGATGCAATTTCTATGTTTCATCAACACTCGGAAGGTCCACAGATTACAGAATGCCTCCAGATGTGCTTCGGAAACTGCTACTTATCTTAAAGGAATGGATCAAATCGAGCACACTTTGAGACATTACTCCCATGGAGAAAAGTCCGCAGGGTGCCTCTTCTAGTCAATCCCGATAGAATTTCTGTGATTCATGAACACTCTGAAGGTCCACAGATTACAGAATGCATCCAGGTGTGCTTCAAAAACTACTACTGGTCTCCCAGAAGTTGATCAAAGCGTAGACAGTTTGAGACATTACGCCTATGGAGAAAGGTCCGCATGGAGCCTGTTGTAATCAATCCCGATGCAATTTCTGTGTTTCATCAACACTCTGAAGGTGCATAGATTACAGAATGTCTCCAGATGTGGTTCGGAATGTACTACTGGTCTTCCAGGAATCGATCAAATCGTACACAGTTTGAGACATTACTATCATGGAGAAAAGTACGCATGGAGCCTGTTGTATTCAATCTCGATGCAATTTCTGCGTTTAATCAACACTCTAAATGTCCACAGATTACAGAAAGTCTCCAGATGTGCTTCGGAAATTACTACTGGTCTTCTAATGAACGATCAAAGCGTAGACAGTTGGAGACATTACTCCCATGTAGATAAGTCCGCATGGTGCCTGTTGTATTCAATCCCGATGCAATTTCTGTGTTCCATCAACACTCTGAATGTATACAGATTACAGAATGCCTCCAGATGTGCTTCGCAAACTACTACTGCTCCTCCAGGGAACGATCAAAGCGTATACAGTTTGAGACATTACTCCCACGTAGTAAAGTCCGCATGGTGCCTCTTCTAGACAATCCCGATGCAATTTCTGTGTCATGAACACTCTGAAGGTCCACAGATTTCAGAATGCCTCCAGATATGCTTCGGAAACTACTACTGATCTCCCAGGGAGTGATCAAAGCGTAGACAGTTTGAGACTTTAATATCATGGAGAAAAGTCCTCATGGTGCCTGTTGTATTCAATCCCGATTCAATTTCTGTGTTTCATCAACACTGTGAAGTTCGACAAAACACAGAATGCCTACAGATGTGCTTCGGAAACTACTACTGGTCTTCCAGGGAACGATCAAAGCGTAGACAGTTTGAGACATAACTCCCAAGTAGTAAAGACCGCATGGTGCCTCTTCTAGTCAATCGCGATGCAATTTCTGTGTTTCATGTGCACTCTGAAGGTCCACAGATTACAGAACGCCTCCAGATGTGTTTCGGAAACTACTACTGGTCTCCCAGGGAACGATCAAAGCGTATACAGTTTGAGACATTACTCCCATGTAGTAAAGTCCGCATGGTGCCTCTTCTAGTCAATCCCGATGCAATTTCTGTGTTTCATGAACATTCTGAAGGTCCACAGATTACAGAATGCATCCAGATGTGCTTCAAAAACTACTACTGGTCTCCTAGAAGTTGATCAAAGCGTAGACAGTTTGAGACATTACGCCTATGGAGAAAAGTCCGCATGGAGCATGTAGTAATCAATCCCGATGCAATTTCTGTGTTTCATCAACACTCGGAAGGTGCATGGATTACAGAAAGTCTCCAGATGTGGTTGGAATGTACTACTGGTCTTCCCGGAATCGATCAAATCGTACACAGTTTGAGCCATTACTATCATAGAGAAAAGTACGTATGGAGCCTGTTGTATTCAATCTCGATGCAATTTCTGCGTTTCATCAACACTCTGAAGGTCCACAGATTACAGAATACCTCGAGATGTGCTTCGTAAATTACTACTGGTCTTCCAATGAACGATCAAAGCGTAGACAGTTGGAGACATTTCTCCCATGGAGAAAAGTCCGCATGGTGCTTGTTTTATTCAATCCCGATGCAATTTCTGTGTTCCATCAACACTCTGAATGTATACAGATTACAGAATGCCTCCAGATGTGCTTCGCAATCTACTACTTGTCTTCCATTGAACGATCAAAGCGTATACAGTTTGAGACATTACTCCCATGTAGTAAAGTCCGCATGGTGCCTCTTCTACTCAATCCCGATGCAATTTCTGTGTTTCATGAACACTTTGAAGGTCCACAGATTACAGAATGCCTCCAGATTTGTTTCGGAAACTACTACTGGTCTCCCAGGGAACGATCAAAGCGTAGACAGTTTGAGACATTAATATCATGGAGAAAAGTCCTCATGGTGCCTGTTGTATTCAATCCCGATTCAATTTCTGTGTTTCATCAACACTGTGAATTTCCACAAAGAACAAAATGCCTACAGATGTGCTACGGAAACTACTACTGGTCTTCCAGGGAACGATCAAAGCGTAGACAGTTTGAGACATTAATATCATGGAGAAAAGTCCTCATGGTGCCTGTTGTATTCAATCCCGATTGAATTTCTGTGTTTCATAAACACTGTGAAGTTCCACAAAATACAGAATGCCTACAGATGTGCTTCGGAAACTACTACTGGTCTTCCAGGGAACGATCAAAGGGTAGACAGTTTGAGACATTACTCTCATGGAGAAAAATCCGCATGGTGCCTGTTGTAATCCATCCCGATGAGCTTTATGTGTATCATCTACACTCTGAAGTTCCAAAGATTACAGAATGCTCCAAGGTGCATGTTGTATTTAATCCCTATGCAATTTCTGTGTTTCATCAACACTCTGAAGGTCTACAGATTACGGAATGCCTTCAGATGTGCTTCAGAAACTCGTACTGGTCTTCCAGGGAACGATCAATGCGTAGACAGTATGACACATTACTCCCATGGATAAATGTTCGCATGGTGCCTTTTGCATTCAATCCCGATGCAATTCTGTGTTTCAACAACACTCTGAAGGTCTACAGATTACAGAATGCATCCAGATGTGCTTCGCAAACTACTTGTGGCCTTCCAGGGAAAGATCAAAGCGTAGAGAGTTTGAGACATTACTCCCTGTGAGAAAACTCCGCATGGTGCATGTTGTATTCAATCCCGATGTAATTTCTGTGTTTCATCAACACCCTGAAGGTCCACATATTACAGAATGCCTCCATATGTGCCTTGGAAACTACTACTTGTCTTGAAAGGAACGATCAAAGCGTAGAGAATTTGAGACATTACTAGCATGGAGAAAAGTCCACATGATGCCTGTTGTAATAAATGCCGAAGCAATCTGTGTTTCATCAACACTCAAGGTCCACAGATTACAGAATGCCTCCAGATGTGATTCGAAAACTACTATTGGTCTTCCAGGGAACGATCAAACCGTACACAGTTGAGACATTACTCACATAGAAAAAAGTCAGCAAGGTGCCTGTAGTATTCATCCCGATGCAATTTCTATGTTTCATCAACACTCGGAAGGTCCACAGATTACAGAATGCCTCCAGATGTGCTTCGGAAACTGCTACTTATCTTGGAGGAATGGATCAAATCGAGCACACTTTGAGTCATTACTCCCATGGAGAAAAGTCCGCATGTTGCCTGTTGTATTGAATCCCCATGCAATTTTTGTGTTTTATCAACACTCTCAAGATCCACAAATTGCAGAATGACTCAGGACGTGCTTCGGAAACAACTACTGGTCTTCGAGGAATCGATCAAATTTCGTAGACAGTTTGAGACATTATCCCGTGGAGAAAAGTCCGCATGGTGCCTGTTGTATTCAATCCCGATGCAATTTCTGTGTTTCATCAATATTCTGAAGGTCCACAGATTACAGAATGCCTCCAGATGTGCCTTGAAAACTACTACTTGTCTTCCAGGGAACGATCAAAGCGTAGAGAGTTTGAGACATTACTCCCATGGGGAAAAGTCCACATGGTGCCTGTTTTATTCAATCCCGATGCAATCTCTGTGTTTCATCAACACTCTGAAGGTGCATAGATTACAGAAAGTCTCCAGATGTGGTTCGGACTGTACTACTGGTCTTCCAGGAATCGATCAAATCGTACACGGTTTGAGACATAACTATCATGGAGAAAAGTACGCATGGAGCCTGTTGTATTCAATCTCGATGCAATTTCTGTGTTCCATCAACACTCTGAATGTAAACAGATTACAGAATGCCTCCAGATGTGCTTCGGAAACTACTACTGGTCTCCTAGGGAACGATCAAAGCGTATAAAATTTGAGACATTACTCCCATGTAGTAAAGGCCGCATGGTGCCTCTTCTAGTCAATCCCGATGCAATTTCTGTATTTCATGAACACTCTGAAGGTCCACAGATTACAGAATGCATCGAGATGTGCTTCAAAAACTACTACTGGTCTCCCAGAAGTTGATCAAAGGGTAGACAGTTTGAGACATTACTCTCATGGAAAAAAGTCCGCATGGTCCCTGTTGTAATCCACCCCGATGAGCTTTATGTGTTTCATTTACACTCTGAAGTTCCAAAGATTACAGAATGCTCCAAGGTGCATGTTGTATTTAATCCCGATGCAATTTCTGTGTTTCATCAACACTCTGAAGGTCTACAGATTACGGAATGCCTTCAGATGTGCTTCAGAAACTCCTACTGGTCTTCCGGGGAACGATCAATGGGTAGACAGTATGAGACATTACTCCCGTGTATAAATGTTCGCATGGTGCCTTTTGTATTCAATCCCGATGCAATTCTGTGTTTCAACAACACTCTGAAGGTCTACAGATTACAGAATGCATCCAGATGTGCTTCGCAAACTACTTGTGGCCTTCCAGGGAAAGATCAAAGCGTAGAGAGTTTGAGACATTACTCCCATGGAGAAAAGTCCCCATGGTGCATGTTGTATTCAATCCCGATGTAATTTCTGTGTTTCAGCAACACCCTGAAGGTCCACATATTACAGAATGCCTCCATATGTGCCTTGGAAACTACTACTTGTCTTCAAGGAACGATCAAAGCGTAGAGAATTTTAGACATTACTCGCATGGAGAAAAGTCCGCATGATGCCTGTTGTAATAAATGCCGAAGCAGTCTCTGTGTTTCATCAACACCCAAGGTCCACAGATTACAGAATGCCTCCAGATGTGATTCGAAAAGTACTATTGGTCTTCCAGGGAACGATCAAACCGTAGACAGTTGATACATTACTCACATAGAAAAAAGCAAGGTGCCTGTAGTATTCATCCCGATGCAATTTCTATGTTTCATCAACACTCGGAAGGTCCACAGATTACAGAATGCCTCCAGATGTGCTTCGGAAACTGCTACTTATCTTAAAGGAATGGATCAAATCGAGCACACTTTGAGACATTACTCCCATGGAGAAAAGTCCGCAGGGTGCCTCTTCTAGTCAATCCCGATAGAATTTCTGTGATTCATGGACACTCTGAAGGTCCACAGATTACAGAATGCATCCAGATGTGCTTCAAAAACTACTACTGGTCTCCTAGAAGTTGATCAAAGCGTAGACAGTTTGAGACATTACGCCTATGGAGAAAAGTCCGCATGGAGCCTGTAGTAATCAATCCCGATGCAATTTCTGTGTTTCATCAACACTCGGAAGGTGCATGGATTGCAGAAAGTCTCCAGATGTGGTTGGAATGTACTACTGGTCTTCCCGGAATCGTTCAAATCGTACACAGTTTGAGCCATTACTATCATGGAGAAAAGTACGCATGGAGCCTGTTGTATTCAATCTCGATGCAATTTCTGCGTTCCATCAACACTCTGAATGTATACAGATTACAGAATGCCTCCAGATGTGCTTCGCAAACTACTACTGCTCCTCCAGGGAACGATCAAAACGTATACAGTTTGAGACATAACTCCCAAGTAGTAAAGACCGCATGGTGCCTCTTCTAGTCAATCCCGATGCAATTTCTGTGTCATGAACACTCTGAAGGTCCACAGATTTCAGAATGCCTCCAGATGTGCTTCGGAAACTACTACTGGTCTCCCAGGGAGTGATCAAAGCGTAGACAGTTAGACACTTTAATATCATGGAGAAAAGTCCTCATGGTGCCTGTTGTATTCAATCCCGATTCAATTTCTGTGTTTCATCAACACTGTGAAGTTCGACAAAACACAGAATGCCTACAGATGTGCTTCGGAAACTACTACTGGTCTTCCAGGGAACGATCAAAGCGTAGACAGTTTGAGACATTACTCTCATGGAGAAAAGTCCGCATGGAGCCTGTGTATTCAATCCCGATGCAATTTCTGTGTTTCATCAACACTCTGAAGGTGCATAGATTACAGAAAGTCTCCAGATGTGGTTCGGACTGTACTACTGGTCTTCCAGGAATCGATCAAATCGTACACACTTTGAGACATAACTATCATGGAGAAAAGTACACATGGAGCCTGTTGTATTCAATCTCGATGCAATTTCTGCGTTTCATTAATACTCTGAAGGTCCACAGTTTACAGAATACCTCCAGATGTGCTGCGGAAATTACTACTGGTCTTCCAATGAACGATCAAAGCGTAGACAGTTGGAGACATTACTCCCATGGAGAAATGTCCATTTGATGCTTCTTGTATTCAATCCCGATGCAATTTCTGTGTTCCATCAACACTCTGAATGTAAACAGATTACAGAATGCCTCCAGATGTGCTTCGCAAACTACTACTGCTCCTCCAGGGAACGATCAAAACGTATACAGTTTGAGACATAACTCCCAAGTAGTAAAGACCGCATGGTGCCTCTTCTAGTCAATCGCGATGCAATTTCTGTGTTTCATGTGCACTCTGAAGGTCCACAGATTACAGAACGCCTCCAGATGTGTTTCGGAAACTACTACTGGTCTCCCAGGGAACGATCAAAGCGTATACAGTTTGAGACATTACTCCCATGTAGTAAAGTCCGCATGGTGCCTCTTCTAGTCAATCCCGATGCAATTTCTGTGTTTCATGAACATTCTGAAGGTCCACAGATTACAGAATGCATCCAGATGTGCTTCAAAAACTACTACTGGTCTCCTAGAAGTTGATCAAAGCGTAGACAGTTTGAGACATTACGCCTATGGAGAAAAGTCCGCATGGAGCCTGTAGTAATCAATCCCGATGCAATTTCTGTGTTTCATCAACACTCGGAAGGTGCATGGATTGCAGAAAGTCTCCAGATGTGGTTGGAATGTACTACTGGTCTTCCCGGAATCGTTCAAATCGTACACAGTTTGAGCCATTACTATCATGGAGAAAAGTACGCATGGAGCCTGTTGTATTCAATCTCGATGCAATTTCTGCGTTCCATCAACACTCTGAATGTATACAGATTACAGAATGCCTCCAGATGCGCTTCGCAATCTACTACTTGTCTTCCATTGAACGATCAAAGCGTATACAGTTTGAGACATTACTCCCATTTAGTAAAGTCCGCATGGTGCCTCTTCTAGTCAATCCCGATGCAATTTCTGTGTTTCATGAACACTCTGAAGGTCCACAGATTACAGAATGCCTCCAGATTTGTTTCGGAAACTACTACTGGTCTCCCAGGGAACGATCAAAGCGTAGACAATTTGAGACGATAATATCATGGAGAAAAGTCCGCATGGTTCCTGTTGTATTCAATCCCGATGAAATTTCTGCTTTTCACCAACACTCTGAAGGCCCAAAGATTACAGATTGCCTCCAGATGTGCCTTTTAAACTACTACTGGTCTCCCAGGAATCGATCAAATCGTACACAGTTTGAAACAATACTCTCATGGAGAAAAGTTCACATGGTACCTGTTGTATACAATCCTGTTCCAATTTCTGTGTTTCATCAACACTCTGATTGTCCACAGATTACAGAATGCCTCCAGATGTGCTTCGGAAATTACTACTGGTCTGCTAGGGAAGGATCAAAACGTAGACAGTTGTAGACATTACTCCCATGGATAAAATTCTGCATGGAGCCTGTTCTATTCAATCCCGCCGCAATTTCTGTGTTTCATCAACACTCTGGAGGTCCACAGATTACATAATGCCTCCAGATGTGATTCGGAAACTACTACTAGTCTTCCAGGGAATGATCAAAGCGTGGACATTTGAGACAATACTCCCATGGCAAAAAGTCTGCAAGGTGCCAGTTGTATTCAATCCCGAGGCAATTTCTGTGTTTCATCAACACTCTGAAGGTCCACAGATTATAGAATGCTTCCAGATGTGCCTCGGAAACTACTACCGTACTTCCAAGTTACGCTGAAAGCGTAGACAGTTTGCGACATTGATCCCATGGAGAAAAGTCCGCATGTTGCCCGTTATATTCAATCCCCATGCAATTTCTGTGTTTTATCAACACTCTCAAGGTCCACAGGTTACAGAATGACTCTGGATGTACCTAGGAAACAACTACTGGTCTTCGAGGAATCAATCTAATTTCGTAGACAGTTTGAGACCTTTTCCCATTGAGAAAAGTCCGCATGGTACCTTTTGTATTCAATCCAGATGCAATTTCTGTGTTTCATCAACTCTTAAAAGTTCCACAGATTACAGAATGCCTCCAGATGTGCTTCGGAAACTACTACTGGTCTTCCAGGGAACGATGAAAGCGTAGACAGTTTCCGACTACTCCCATGGAGAAAAGTCCATATGGTGCCTGTTGTATTCAATCCCGATGCAAATTCTGTGTTTCATCAACACTCTGAAGGTCCAAAGATTACAGAATGCCTCCAGATGTGCTTCAGAAACTACCACTGGTCGTCCTGGGAACGATCAAAGCGTAGTCAGTTTAAGGCATTACTCTCATGGAGAAAGGTCCGCATGGTGCCTGTTGTATTTAATCCCGATGCAGTTTCTGTGTTTTATCAACACTCTGATGGTGCACAGATTCAGAATGCTTCGAGATGTGGTTCGGAAACTACTACGGGTCTTCCAGGAATCGATCATGTCGTAGACAGTTTGAGACATTACTCCCATGGAGGAAAGTCCGCATGGTTCCTGTTGTATTCAATCCCGATGCAATTTCTGCGTTTCACCATCACTCTGAAGGCCCACAGATTACAGAATGCCTCCAGATGTGCCTTTTAAACTACTACTTTGCTTCCAGGAATCGATCAAATCGTATACAGTTTGAGACATTACTCTCATGGAGAAAAGTACGCATGGTTCCTGTTGTATTCAATCCCGATCAAATTTCTGTGTTTCATCAAAACTGTGAAGGTCCACAGATTACAGAATGCCTCCAGAAGTGCTTCGGAAACTACTACTGTCCTTCCAGGGAATGATAAAAGCGTAGACAGTTTCAGACATTACTCCCATGGAGAAAAGTCCGCTCGGTGCCTGTTGTATTGAATCCCGATGCAATTCCTGTGTTTCATCAACACTCTGAAGGCCCACAGATTACAGAATGCCTCCAGATGTGCATCGGATATTACTACTGGTCTCCCAGGAAACGATCAAAGCGTAGATAATTTTAGACATTACTCCCATTGAGAAAAGTTTGCATGGTGCCTGTTTTATTCAATCCCGATGCAATTTCTGTGTATCATCAACACTCAGAAGGCAGATTACATAATGCCTCCAGATGTGCCTTGTAAACTACTACTGGTCTTCCAGGGAACGATCAAAGCTTAGTCTGGTTGAGACACTACTCCCATGGAGAAAAGACTGCATGGTGCATGTTGTATTCAATCCCGAGCAAATTCTGTGTTTCATCAACACTTTGAAGGTCCTCAGATTACGGAATGCCTCCAGATGTGCTTCGGTAGCTACTACTGGTCTTCGAGGAATCGATCAAACCTCATAGACAGTTTGAGACATTTCTTCCATGGAGTAGGGCACTCATGGTGGCTGTTCTATTTAATCCCGATGCAATTCCTGTGTTTCATCAACACTCTGAAGGTCCATAGATTGCAGATTGCCTCCAGATGTGATTCTGAATCTACTACTGGTCTACCAGGAATCGATCATAACGTAGACAGTTCGAGACATTACTCCCATGGAGAAAGGACCGCATGGTGCATGTTGTATTAAATCCCGATGCAATTTCTGTGTTCCATCAACACTCTGAACGTAAAGAGATTACAGAATGCCTCCAGATGTGCTTCGGAAACTGTTACTGGTCTTCCAGTTAACGATCAAAGCGTAGTCAGTTTGAGACATTAATCTCAATGAGAAAATTCCGCATGGTGCCTGTTCTACTCAATTCCGATGCAATTTCTGTGTTTATGAACACTCTGAAGGTCCACAGATTACAGAATGCCTCCTGATTTGCTTCGGAAACTACTAATGGTCTTCGGGGGAACGATCAAAACGTAGACGGTTTGAGACATTACTCCCATGGAGAAAAGCCCGCATGGTGATTGTTTCATTCAATCCCGATGCATTTTCTGTGTTTCATCAACACTCTGAAGGCAGAAAGATTACAGAATGCCTTCAGATGTGCCTTATAAACTACTACTGGTCTTCCAGGGAACGATCAAAGCGTAGTCTGTTTGAGACAATATTCCCATGGAGATAAGGTCGCATGGTGCATGTTGTATTCAATCCCGATGCAATTTCTGAGTTTCATCAACACTCTGAAGGTCCTCAGATTACGGAATGCCTACAGATGTGCTTCAGAAACTACTACTGGTCTTCAAGGCAACGATCAAATCGTAGACAGTTTGAGACATTACTAACATGGAGAAAAATCCGCATGGTGCCTGTTGTATTCAATCCCGATGCAATTTCTGTGTTCCATCAAAACTCTGAACGTAAACAGATTACAGAATGCCTCCAGGTGTGCTTCGGAAACTGTTACTGGTCTTCCAGTTAACTATAAAATCGTAGACAGTTTGAGACATTACTCTCAATGAGAAAAGTCGGCATGGTGCCTGTTCTACTCAATTCCGATGCAATTTCTGTGTTTATGAACACTCTGAAAGTCCACATATTACATAATGCCTCCAGATGTGCTTCGAAAACTACTGCTGGTCTTCCAGGGTACGATCAAAGCGTAGGCAGTTTGAGACGTTACTCCATTGGAGGAAACTCCGCATGGTGCCTGTTGTATTCAATCCCGATGCAATTTCCGTGTTTCATCAACACTCTGAAGGTACACAGATTACAGAATGCCTCCAGATGTGACTTGGAGACTACTACTGGGCTTCTAGGGAACGATCAAAGCGTAGACTGTTTGTGGCATTACTCCCATATAGGAAAGACCGCATGGTGACTGTTGTATTCAATCCTGATGCAATTTCTGTGTTTCATCTACACTCTGAAGGTCAACAGATTACAAAATCCCTCCAGATATGCTACGGAAACTGTTACTGGCCTTCCAGTTAACGATCAAAGCGAAGACAATTTTAGACATTACTCTCATAGAGAAAAGTCCGCATGGTGCCTGTTCTATTCAATCCCGAAGCAATTTCTGTGTTTATGAACACTCTGAAGGTCCACAGATTACAGAATGCCTCCTGATTTGCTTCGGAAACTACTAATGGTCTTCGGGGGAACGATCAAAACGTAGACGGTTTGAGACATTACTATCATGAAGAAAAGTGCGCATGGTACCTCTTGTAATCAATCCCGATGCAATTTCTGTGTATCATCAACACTCTGAAGGTCCACAGAATACAGAATGCCTCCAGATGTGCTTCGAAAACTACTACTGGTCTTCCAGGTAACGATCAAAACGTAGCCACTTTGAGACATTACTCCTATGGAGACATGTACGCATGGTGCCTGTTGTATTCAATCCCAATCCTATTTCTGTGTTTCATCAACACTGTGAAGGTCCACAGAATACAGAATGCCTCCAGATGTGCTTGCGAAACTACTACTGGTTTTCCAAGGAATGATCAAAGCGAAGACAGTTTGAGACATTACTCCCATGGAGAGAAGTCCGCATGGTGCCTGATGTATTCAATCCCGATGCAATTTCCGTGTTTCATCAACACTCTGAAAGTCCACAGATTACAGAATGCCTCCAGATGTGCTTCGGAAATTACTACTGGTCTTCCAGGGATCGATCAAAGAGTAGATACGTTGAGACATTACTCTCATGGAGAAAAGTCCGCATGTTGCCTGTTGTATTCAATCCTGATGCACTTTCTGTGTTTCATCAACACTCTGAATGTCCAAAGACTACAGAATGCTTACAGATGTGCTTCAAAAAATCCTACTGGTCTCCCAGAAGTCGATCAATGCGTAGACCGTTTGAGACATTACTCTCATTGAGAAAAGTTTGCATGGTGCCTGTTCTATTCGTTTCTAAAGCAATTTCTGTGTTTATGAGCACTCTGAAGGTCGACAGATTACAGAATGCCTCCTGATGTGCTTAGGAAAGTACTGCTGATCTTCCAGGGAACGAGCAAAGCGTAGACAGTTTGAGACATTACACCCTTGGAGAATAGTCCGCATGGTGCCTGTTGTATTCAATCCCGATGCTATTTCTGTGTATCATCAACACTCTGAAGGTCCACAGATCACAGAATGCCTCCAGATGTGATTGAAAACTACTACTGGACTTCGAGGAATCGATCAAAATTCGTAGACAGTTTGAGACATATCTCCCAAGGAGAAAGTTCATCATGGTATCTGTTGTATATAATCCCGATGCAATTCCTGTGTTTCATCTATACTCTGAAGGTCCACAGGTTATAGAATGCCTCTAGATGTGTTTCGGATATTACGACTGGTCTTCCAGGAAACGATCAAAGCGTAGACAGTTTGAGACATTACTCCCATGTAGTAAAGTCCGCATGGTGCCTATTCTAGTCAATCCCGATGAAATTTCTGAGTTTCATGAACACTCTGAAGGTCCGCAGATTACAGAATGCATCCAGATGTGCTTCAAAAACTACTACTGGTCTACCAGAAGTTGATCAAAGCGTAGACAGTTTGAGACATTAATATCATGGAGAAAAGTCCGCATGGTGCATGTTGTATTCAATCCCGATGTAATTTCTGTGTTTCAGCAACACCCTGAAGATCCACATATTACAGAATGCCTCCATATGTGCCTTGGAAACTACTACTTGACTTCAAACGAACGATCAAAGCGTAGAGAATTTGAGACATTACTCGCATGGAGAAAAGTCCGCATGATGCCTGTTGTAATAAATGCCGAAGCAATCTCTGTGTTTCATCAACACTCAAGGTCCACAGATTACAGAATGCCTCCAGATGTGATTCGAAAACTACTATTGGTCTTCCAGGGAACGATCAAACCGTAGACAGTTGATACATTACTCACATAGAAAAAAGCAAGGTGCCCGTAGTATTCATCCCGATGCAATTTCTATGTTTCATCAACACTCGGAAGGTCCACAGATTACAGAATGCATCCAGATGTGCTTCGGAAACTGCTACTTATCTTGAAGGAATGGATCAAATCGAGCACACTTTGAGACATTACTCCCATGGAGAAAAGTCCGCATGGTGCCTCTTCTAGTCAATCCCGATGCAATTTCTGTGTTTCATGAACACTCTGAAGGTCCACAGATTACAGAATGCATCCAGATGTGCTTCAAAAACTACTACTGGTCTAACAGAAGTTGATCAAAGCGTAGACAGTTTGAGACATTACGCCTATGGAGAAAAGTCCACATGAAGCCGGTTGTAATCAATCCCGATGGAATTTCTGTGTTTCATCAACTCTCTGAAGGTGCATAGATTACAGAATGTCTCCAGATGTGGTTCGGAATGTACTACTGGTCTTCCAGGAATCGATCAAATCGTACACAGTTTGAGACATTACTATCATGGAGAAAAGTACGCATGGAGCCTGTTGTATTCAATCTCGATGCAATTTCTGCGTTTCATCAACACTCTGAAGGTCCACAGATTACAGAAAGTCTCCAGATGTGCTTCGGAAATTACTACTGGTCTTCCAATGAACGATCAAAGCGTAGACAGTTGGAGACATTACTCCCATGTAGATAAGTCCTCATGGTGCCTGTTGTATTCAATCCCGATTCAATTTCTGTGTTTCATCAACACTGTGAAGTTCCACAAAATACAGAATGCCTACAGATGCCTACAGATGTGCTTCGGAAACTACTACTGGTCGTCCAGGGAACGATCAAAGGGTAGACAGTTTGAGACATTACTCTCATGGAGAAAAGTCCGCATGGTGCCTGTTGTAATCCATCCCGATGAGCTTTATGTGTTTCATTTACACTCTGAAGTTCCAAAGATTACAGAATGCTCCAAGGTGCATGTTGTATTTAATCCCGATGCAATTTCTGTGTTTCATCAACACTCTGAAGGTCTAAAGATTACGGTATGCCTTCAGATGTGCTTCAGAAACTCCTACTGGTCTTCCAGGGAACAATCAATGGGTAGACAGTATGAGACATTACTCCCGTGTATAAATGTTCGCATGGTGCCTTTTGTATTCAATCCCGATGCAATTCTGTGTTTCAACAACACTCTGAAGGTCTACAGATTACAGAATGCATCCAGATGTGCTTCGCAAACTACTTGTGGCCTTCCAGGGAAAGATCAAAGCGTAGAGAGTTTGAGACATTACTCCAATGGAGAAAAGTCCGCATGGTGCATGTTGTATTCAATCCCGATGTAATTTCTGTGTTTCAGCAACACCCTCAAGGTCCACATATTACAGAATGCCTCCATATGTGATTTGGAAACTACTACTTGTCTTCAAAGGAACGATCAAAGCGTAGAGAATTTGAGACATTACTCGCATGGAGAAAAGTCCGCATGATGCCTGTTGTAATAAATGCCGAAGCAGTCTCTGTGTTTCATCAACACTCAAGGTCCACAGATTACAGAATGCCCCCAGATGTGATTCGAAAAGTACTATTGGTCTTCCAGGGAACGATCAAACCGTAGACAGTTGATACATTACTCACATAGAAAAAAGCAAGGTGCCCGTAGTATTCATCCCGATGCAATTTCTATGTTTCATCAACACTCGGAAGGTCCACAGATTACAGAATGCCTCCAGATGTGCTTCGGAAACTGCTACTTATCTTAAAGGAATGGATCAAATCGAGCACACTTTGAGACATTACTCCCAATGAGAAAAGTCCGCAGGGTGCTTCTTCTAGTCAATCCCGATAGAATTTCTGTGTTTCATGAAGACTCTGAAGGTCCACAGATTACAGAATGCATCCAGATGTGCTTCAAAAACTACTACTGGTCTCCCAGAAGTTGATCAAAGCGTAGACAGTTTGAGACATTACTATCGTGGAGAAAAGTACGCATGGAGCCTGTTGTATTCAATCTCGATGCCATTTCTGCGTTTCATCAACACTCTGAAGGTCCACAAATTACAGAAAGTCTCCAGATGTGCTTCGGAAATTACTACTGGTCTTCCAATGAACGATCAAAGCGTAGACAGTTTTAGACGTTACTCCCATGTAGATAAGTCCGCATGGTGCTTGTTGTATTCAATCCCGATGCAATTTCTGTGTTCCATCAACACTCTGAATGTAAACAGATTACAGAATGCCTCCAGATGTGCTTCGCAAACTACTACTGCTCTTCCAGGGAACGATCAAAGCGTATACAGTTTGAGACATAACTCCCAAGTAGTAAAGACCGCATGGTGCCTCTTCTAGTCAATCGCGATGCAATTTCTGTGTTTCATGTACACTCTGAAGGTCCACAGATTACAGAACGCCTCCAGATGTGTTTCGGAAACTACTACTGGTCTCCCAGGGAACGATCAAAGCGTATACAGTTTGAGACATTACTCCCATGTAGTAAAGTCCGCATGGTGCCTCTTCTAGTCAATCCCGATGCAATTTCTGTGTCATGAACACTCTGAAGGTCCACAGATTTCAGAATGAATCCAGATGTGCTTCGGAAACTACTACTGGTCTCCCAGGGAGTGATCAAAGCGTAGACAGTTTGAGACTTTAATATCATGGAGAAAAGTCCTCATGGTGCCTGTTGTATTCAATCCCGATTCAATTTCTGTGTTTCATCAACACTGTGAAGTTCGACAAAACACAGAATGCCTACAGATGTGCTTCGGAAACTACTACTGGTCTTCCAGGGAACGATCAAAGCGTAGACAGTTTGAGACATTACTCTCATGGAGAAAAGTCCGCATGGTGCCTGTTGTAATCCATCCCGATGAGCTTTATGTGTTTCATCTACACTCTGAAGTTCCAAAGGTTACAGAATGCCTCTAGATGTGCTTCGAAAACTACTACTGGTCTCCAAGGAGCTGATCAAGTCGTAGACAGTTTGAGACATTACGCCTATGGAGATAAGTCCGCATGGAGCCTGTTGTATTCAATCCCGATGCAATTTCTGTGTTTCATCAACACTTTGAAGGTGCATAGATTACAGAAAGTCTCGAGATGTGGTTCGGACTGTACTACTGGTCTTCCAGGAATCGATCAAATCGTACACAGTTTGAGACATAACTATCATGGAGAAAAGTACGCATGGAGCCTGTTGTATTCAATCTCGATGCAATTTCTGCGTTTCATTAATACTCTGAAGGTCCACAGGTTACAGAATACCTCCAGATGTGCTGCGGAAATTACTACTGGTCTTCCAATGTACGATCAAAGCGTAGACAGTTGGAGACATTACTCCCATGGAGAAATGTCCATTTGATGCTTGTTGTATTCAATCCCGATGCAATCTCTGTGTTCCGTCAACACTCTGAATGTAAACAGATTACAGAATGCCTCCAGATGTGCTTCGCAAACTACTACTGCTCTTCCAGGGAACGATCAAAGCGTATACAGATTGAGACATAACTCCCAAGTAGTAAAGACCGCATGGTGCCTCTTCTAGTCAATCGCGATGCAATTTCTGTGTTTCATGTACACTCTGAAGGTCCACAGATTACAGAACGCCTCCAGATGTGTTTCGGAAACTACTACTGGTCTCCCAGGGAACGATCAAAGCGTATACAGTTTGAGACATTACTCCCATGTAGTAAAGTCCGCATGGTGCCTCTTCTAGTCAATCCCGATGCAATTTCTGTGTTTCATGAACATTCTGAAGGTCCACAGATGCAATTTCTGTGTTCCATCAACGCTCTGAATGTATACAGATTACAGAATGCCTCCAGATGTGCTTCGCAATCTACTACTGGTCTTCCATTGAACGATCAAAGCGTATACAGTTTGAGACATTACTCCCATGTAGTAAAGTCCGCAAGGTGCCACTTCTAGTCAATCCCGATGCAATTTCTGTGTTTCATGAACACTCTGAAGGTCCACAGATTACAGAATGCCTCCAGATTTGTTTCGGAAACTACTACTGGTCTCCCAGGGGAACGATCAAAGCGTAGACAGTTTGAGACATTACTATCATGGAGAAAAGTCCTCATGGTGCCTGTTGTGTTCAATCCCGATTGAATTTCTGTGTTTCATCAACACTGTGAAGTTCCACAAAATACTGAATGCCTACAGATGTGCTTCGGAAACTACTACTGGTCTTCCAGGGAACGATCAAAGGGTAGACAGTTTGAGACATTACTCTCATGGAGAAAAGTACGCTTGGTGCCTGTTGTAATCCATCCCGATGAGCGTATTGTGTATCATCTACACTCTGAAGTTCCAAAGATTACAGAATGCTCCAAGGTGCATGTTGTATTTAATCCCGATGCAATTTCTGTGTTTCATCAACACTCTGAAGGTCTACAGATTACGGAATGCCTTCAGATGTGCTTCAGAAACTCCTACTGGTCTTCCAGGGAACGATCAGGGGGTAGACAGTATGAGACATTACTCCCATGTATAAATGTTCGCATGGTGCCTTTTCTATTCAATCGCGATGCAATTCTGTGTTTCAACAACACTCTGAAGGTCTACAGATTACAGAATGCATCCAGATGTGCTTCGCAAACTACTTGTGGCCTTCCAGGAAAGATCAAAGCGTAGAGAGTTTGAGACATTACTCCCATGGAGAAAAGTCCGCAAGGTGCCTGTAGTATTCATCCCGATGCAATTTCTATGTTTCATCAACACTCGGAAGGTCTACCGATTACAGAATGCCTCCAGATGTGCTTCGGAAACTGCTACTTATCTTGAAGGAATGGATCAAATCGAGCACACTTTTAGACATTACTCCCATTGAGAAAAGTCCGCATGTTGCCTGTTGTATTGAATCCCCATGGAATTTTTGTGTTTTATCAACACTCTCAAGGTCCACAAATTACAGAATGACTCAGGATGTGCTTCGGAAACTACTACTGTTCTTCGAGGAATCGATCAAATTTCGTAGACAGTTTGAGACATTTTCCCATGGAGAATAGTACGCATTGTGCCTGTTGTATTCAATCCAGATGCAACATCTGTGTTTCATCAACACTCTAAAGTTCCACAGATTACATAATGGTTCCAGATGTGCTTCGGAAGCTACTACTGTTCTTCTACGGAAGATCAAAGCGTAGACAGTTTGAGACAACTCCCATGGAGAGAAGTCAGCATGGTTCCTGTTGTATTCAATCCCGATGCAATTTCTGTGTTTCATCAACACTCTGAAGGTCCACAGATTACAGAATGCCTCCAGATGTGCCTTGAAAACTACTACTTGTCTTCCAGGGAACGATCAAAGCGTAGAGAGTTTGAGACATTACTCCCATGGAGAAAAGTCCACATGGTGCCTGTTGTATTCAATACCTATTTAATTTGTGTGTTTCACCAACACTGTGAAGGTCCACGGAATACAGAATGCCACCAGATGTGCTTCGGAAACTACCACTGGTCTTCCAGGGAACGATCAAAGCGTAGACATTTGGAGACGTTACTCCCATGGAGATAAGTCCGCATGGTGCCTTTTGTATTCAATCCCGATGCTATTTCTGGGTTTCGTCAACACTCTGAAGGCAGATTACAGAATGCCTCCAGATGTGCCTTATAAACTACTACTGGTCTTTCAGGGAACGATCAAAGCGTATTCTGTTTGAGACATTACTCCCATGGAGAAAAGACCGCATGGTGCATGTTGTATTCAATCCCGATGCAATTTCTATATTTCATCAACACTCTCAATGTCCATAGATTACAGAATGAGTCAGGATGTGCTTCGGACACTACTACTGGTCTTCGAGGAATCGATTCAAATTCGTAGACAGTTTGAGACATTTCTCCCATGGAGAAAAGTTTGCATGGTGCCTGTTGTATTCAATCCCAATGCAATTTCTGTGTTTCATCAACACTCTGAAGATCCACAGATTACAAAATGCCTCCAGAGGTCCTTCGGAAATTACTACAGGTCTTCCAGGGAACGATCAAAGCGTAGACAGTTTGAGACATTACTCCCATGTAGTAAAGTCCGCATGGTGCCCGTTGTATTCAATCCCGATGCGATTCCCTTATGTAATCAACACTCTGAAGTTCCTCAGATTACAGAATGCGTCTTCCAGGAAACGATCAAAGCGTAGACAGTTTGAGACATTACTCCCATGGAGAAAAGTCCGCATGGTGCCTGTTGTATTCAATCCCGATCTTATTTCTGTGTTTCATCAACACTGTGAAGTTCCACAGAATACAGAATGCCTCCAGATGTGCTTCGGATACTACTACTGGTCTTTCAGGGAACGATCAAAACGTAGCCACTTTGAGACTTTACTCCTATGGAGACATGTACGAATGGTGCCTGTTGTATTCAATCCCAATCCTATTTCTGTGTTTCATCAACACTGTGAAGGTCCACAGAATACAGAATGCCTCCAGATGTGCTTGGGAAACTACTACTGGTTTTCCAAGGAATGATCAAAACGAAGACAGTTTGAGACATTACTCCCATGGAGAGAAGTCCGCATGGTGCCTGATGTATTCAATCCCGATGCAATTTCCGTGTTTCATCAACACTCCGAATGTCCACAGATTACAGAATGCCTCCAGATGTGCTTCGGAAATTACTACTCGTGTTCCAGGGATCGATCAAAGCGTAGATACGTTGAGACATTACTCTCATGGAGAAAAGTCCGCATGTTGCCTGTTGTATTCAATCCTGATGCACTTTCTGTGTTTCATCAACACTCTGAATGTCCAAAGACTACAGAATGCTTACAGATGTGCTTCAAAAACTCCTACTGGTCTCAAAGAAGTCGATCAATGCGTAGACCGTTTGAGACATTACTCTCATTGAGAAAAGTTCGCATGGTGCCTGTTCCAATCGTTTCTAAAGCAATTTCTGTGTTTATGAGCACTCTGAAGGTCGACAGATTACAGAATGGCTCCTGATGTGCTTAGGAAAGTACTACTGATCTTCCAGGGAACGAGCAAAGCGTAGACAGTTTGAAACATTACACACGTGGAGAATAGTCCGCATGGTGCCTGTTGTATTCAATCCCGATGCAATTTCTGTGTATCATCAACACTCTGAAGGTCCACAGATCACAGAATGCCTCCAGATGTGATTGAATACTACTACTGGTCTTCGAGGAGTCGATCAAAATTCGTAGACAGTTTGAGACATATCTCCCAAGGAGAAAGATCATCATGGTATCTGTTGTATTTAATCCCGATGCAATTCCTGTGTTTCATCTATACTCTGAAGGTCCACAGGTTATAGAATGCCTCTAGATGTGCTTCGGATATTACGACTGGTCTTCCAGGAAACGATCAAAGCGTAGACAGTTTGAGACATTACTCCTATGGAGAAAAGTAAGCATGGTGCCTGTTGTATTCAATCCCGATGGAATTTCTGTGTTTCATCAACACTGTGAAGTTCCACAGAATACAGAATGCCTCCAGATGTGCTTCGGATACTACTACTGGTCTTTCAGGGAACGATCAAAGCGTAAATACGTTGAGACATTACTCTCATGGAGTAAAGTCCGCATGGTGCCTGTTGTATTCAATCCCGAAGCAATTTCTGTGTTTCATCAACACTCAGAATGTCCTAAGATTACAGAATGCCTACAGATGTGCTTCAAAAACTCCTACTGGTCTCCCAGAAGTCGATCAAAGCGTAGACCGTTGGAGACATTACTCTCATTGAGAGAAGTGCGCATGGTGCCTGTTGTATTCAATCCCGATGCATTTTCTCTGTATCATCAACACTCTGAAGGTCCACAGGTTACAGAATGCCACCAGATGTGCTTCGAAAACTTCTACTGGTCTTCCAGGTAACGATCAAAGCCTAGACACTTTGAGACATTACTCCTATGGAGAAAAGTACGCATTGGTGCCTGTTGTATTCAATCGCTATCCCATATCTGTGTTTCATCAACACTCTGAATGTCCACAGAATACAGAACGCCTCCAGATGCGCTTCGGAAACTACCACTGGTCTTACAGGGAACGATCAAAGCGTAGACAGTTTGAGACATTACTCTCATGGAAAAAAGTACTCATGGTGCCTGTTGTATTCAATCCCGATGTACTCTCTGTGTTTCATCAAAACTCTGAAGGTCGAAAGATTACAGAATGCCTACAGATGTGGTTCAAAAACTCCTACTGGTCTCCCAGAAGTCGATCAAAGCGTAGACAGTTTGAGTCATTATGCCTATGGAGAAAAGTCCGCATGGATCCTGTTGTGGTCAATCCCGATGCAGTATCTTTGTTTCATCGACACTCTGAAAGTGAACAGATTACAGATTGCCTACAGATGTGCTTCGCAAACAACTACTGGTCTTCCAGGAATCGATCAAATCGTACACAGTTTGAGACATTACACCCATTGAGAAAAGTCCGCATGGTTCCTGTTGTATTCGATCCCTTTGCAATTTTTTGCGTTTCACCAACACTCTGAAGGCCCAAATATTACAGAATGCCTACTGATGTGGTTCAAAAACTCCTACTGGTCTCCCAGAAGTCGATCAAAGCGTAGACCGTTTGAGTCATTATGCCTATGGAGAAAAGTCGCATGGATCCTGTTGTGGTCAATCCCGATGAAATATCTTTGTTTCATCAACACTCTGAAAGTGAACAGATTACAGATTGCCTACAGATGTGCTTCGCAAACAACTACTGGTCTTCCAAAAAACGAACAAAGCGTAGACAGTTTGAGACATTATTATCATTGGGAAAAGGTCGCATCGTGACTGTAGTATTCTATCCCGTTGCAATTTATGTGTTTCATCAACACTCTGAAGGTCCACAGAATACCGAATGCCTCCAGATGTGCTACGGAACCTACTACTGGTCTTCCAGGAATCGCTCAAATCGTTCACAGTTTGAGACATTACTCCCATAGAGAAAAGTCTGCATGGTGCCTGTTGTATTCAATCCCGATGCAATTCCTGTGTTTTATCAACACTCTGAAGGTCCACACATTACAGAGTGCCTCCAGATGTGCTTCGGAAATTACTACTAATCTTCCAGGAAACGATCAGAGCGTAGACAGTTTGAGACATTACTCTAATGGAGAAAAGTCCGCATGGTGACTGTTCTATTCAATCCAGATGCAATTTCTGTGTTTAATGAACACTCCGAAGGTCCACAGAATACAGAATGCCTCCAGATGAGCTTCGGAAACTACTACTTGTCTTCCAGGTAACGATCATAGCGTAGTCATTTTGAGAGATTACTCCCATTGAGACAATTCCGCATGGTGCCTGTTATATTCTATCCCGATGGAATTTCTGTGTTTCATCAGCACTCTGAAGGTCCAAAGATCACAGAATACCTACAGATGTGCTTCAAAAACTCCTACTGGTCTCCCAGAAGTCAATCAAAGCGTAGATAGTTTGAGTCATTACGTGTATGGAGAAAAGACCGCATTTTGCCTGTTGTATTCAATCCCGATGCAATTTCTGCGTTTCACCAACACTCTGAAGGTCCACAGATTACAGAATGCCTCCAGATGTGCTTCGCGAACTACTACTGGTCTTCCAGGAATCGATCAAATCGTTCACAGTTTTAGACATTACTCCCATGGAGAAAAGTCTGCATGGTACCTATTTTATTCAATCCCTTTGCAATTTCTGCGTTTCACCAACACTCTGAAGGTCCACAGATCACAGAATGCCTCCAGATGTGCCTCGGAAACTACTACTGGTCTTCCAGGGAACGATCAAAGCGTAGACTGTCTGAGACATTACTCCCATGGAGGAAAGTGCTCATGGTGACTGTTGTATTCGATCCCGATGAAATTTCTGTGTTTCAACAACACTTTGAAGGTCCACAGATTACAGAATGCCTCCAGATGTGCATCGGAAACTACTACTGGACTTCGAGGGAACGATCAAATCATAGACTCTTTCAGACATTATTCCCGTCGGGGGAAGTGCGCATGGTGACTGTTGTATTCAATCCCGATGCAATTTCTGTGTTTCATTAACACTCTGATAGTCCACAGATTACAGATTGAATCCAGATGTGCATCGGAAACTACTACTGGTCTTCCCGGGAACGATCAAAGCGTAGACTGTTTAAGGCATTACTCCCATGGAGGAAAATGCGCATGGTGACAGTTGTATTCAATCACGATGCGACTTCTGTGTTTCATCAACCCTTTGAAGGTCCACAGATTACAGAATGCCTCCAGATGTGCATCGGAAACTAGTACTGGTCTTCGAGGAAACGATCAAAGCATAGACTGTTTGAGACATTACTCCCGTGGAAGAAAGTGCGCTGGTGACTGTTGTATTCAATCCCGATGCAATTTCTGTGTTTCATCAACACTCAGTTAGTCCACAGATTACAGAATGCCTCCAGATGTGCATCGGAAACTACTACTGGTCTTCCAGGGAACGGTCAAAGCGTAGACTGTTTGAGACATTACTCCCATGGAGAAAAATGCGAATGGTGACTGTTGTATTCAATCCCGATGCAATTTCTGTGTTTCATGAACACTCTGATAGTCCACAGCTTACAGAATGATACCAGATGTGCATCGGAAACTACTACTGGTCTTACAGGGTACGATCAAAGCGTAGACTGTTGAGACATTACTCCAGTGGAGGAAAGTGCGCATGGTGACTGTTGTATTCAATCCCGGTGCAATTTCTGTGTTTCATCAACACTTTGAAGGTCCAAAGATTACAGAATGCCTCCAAATGTGCATCGGAAACTACTACTGGGCTTATAGGGAACAATCAAGGCGTAGTCTGTTTGAGACATTACTCCCATGGAGGAAAGTGCGCATGGTGACTGTTGTATTCAATCCCGATGCAATTTCAGTGTTTCAAAAACACTCTGATAGTCCACAGATTACAGAATGCCTCCAGATGTGCATCGGAAAGTACTACTGGTCTTCCAGGGAACGATAAAGTAGTAGAATGTTTGAGACATTACTCCCATGGAGGAAAGTTCCCATGGTGACTGTTGTATTCAATTACGACGCAATTTCTGTGTGTCATCAAACTTTGAAGAACCACAGTTTACCGAATGCCTCCAGATGTGAATCGAAACTACTACTGGTCTTCCAGGGAACGATCAAAGCGTAGACTGTTTGAGACATTACTCCCATGGAGGAAAGTACTCATGGTGACTGTTGTATTCAATGACGATGCAATTTCTGTGTTTCATCAACACTTTGAAGGTCCACAATTTACAGAATGCCTCCAGATGTGCATCGGAAACTACTACTGGTCTTCCAGGGAACGATCAAAGCGTAGACTGTTTGAGACATTACTCCCACGGAGGAAAATGCGAATGGTGAATGTTGTATTCAATCCCGATGCAATTTATGTGTTTCATCAACACTCTGATAGTCCACAGCTTACAGAATGCCACCAGATGTGCATCGGAAACTACTACTGGTCTTACAGGGAACGATCAAAGCGTAGACTGTTGAGACATTACTCCAGTGGAGGAAAGTGCGCATGGTGACTGTTGTATTCAATCACGATGCAATTTCTGTGTTTCATCAACACTCTCATAGTGCACAGATTACAGAATGATACCAGATGTGCATCGGAAAGTACTACTGGTCTTCCAGGAAACGATAAAGGCATAGACTCTTTGAGACATTACTCTCATGGAGGAAAGTGCCATGGTGACTGTTGTATTCAATCACGATGCAATTTCTGTGTTTCATCAACACTCTGATAGTCCACAGATTACAGAATGCCCCAGATGTGCATCGGAAACTACTACTGGTCTTCGAGGAAACGATCAAAGCGTAGACTGTTTGAGACATTACTCGCATGGAAGAAAGTGCGCATGGTGACTGTTGTATTCAATCCCGATGCAATTTCTGTGTTTCATCAACACTCAGTTAGTCCACAGATTACAGAATGCCTGCAGATGTGCATCGGAAACTACTACTGGTCTTCCAGGGAACGATCAAAGCGTAGACTGTTTGAGACATTACTCCCATGGAGGAAAATGCGAATGGTGACTGTTGTATTCAATCCCGATGCAATTTCTGTGTTTCATCAACACTCTGATAGTGCACAGATTACAGAATGATACCAGATGTGCATGGGAAAGAACTACTGGTCTTCCAGGGAACGATCAAAGCGTAGACTGTTTGAGAAATTACTCCAATGGAGAAATGTACGCATTGTGCCTGTTGTATTCAATCCCGATGCAATTTCTGTTTTTCATCAACACTTTGAAGGTCCAAAGATTTACAGAATGCCTCCAGATGTGCTTCGGAAACTACTACTGGTCTTCCAGGGAACGATCAAGGCGTAGACTGTTTGAGACATTACTCCCATGGAGGAAAGTTCCCATGGTGACTGTTGTATTCAATTACAACGGAATTTCTGTGTGTCATCAAACTTTGAAGAACCACAGTTTACCGAATGCCTCCAGATGTGAATCGAAACTACTACTGGTCTTCCAGGGAACGATCAAAGCGTAGACAGTTTGAGACATTACTCCCATGGAGAGAAGTCCGCATGGTGCCTGTTGTATTCAATCCCGATGCAATTTCTGTGTATCATCAACAGTCTGAAAGTCCACAGATTACCGAATGACTCCAGATGTATCTTGGAAACTACTCATTGTCTTCCATAAATCAATCAAAGCGTAGACAGTTTTAGACATTACTTCTATGGAGAAAAGTGCGCACGGTGCCAGTTGTATTCTTCCCGATGCATTTTCGGTGTTTCATCAACACTCTGAAGGTCCACAGATTACAGAATGCCTCCAGATGTGTTTCTGAAACTACTACTGATCTTCCAGGAATCGACCAAAGCGTACTGCCATGGAGAGAAGTCCGCATGGTGCCTGTTGTATTCAATCCCGATGCAATCTCTGTGTTTCATCAACACTCTGAAGGTGCACTGATTCAGAATGCCTCGAGATGTGGTTCGGAAACTACTACTGGTCTACCAAGAATCGATCAAATTGTACATAGTTTGAGACATTACTCCCATGGAGAAAAGTCTGCATGGTGCCTGTTCTATTCAATCCCGAAGCAATTTCTGTGTTTCATGAACACTCTGAGAGTCCAAAGATTACAGAATGCCTCCAGATGTGCTTCGTGAACTAGTACTGGTCATCCAGGAAGCGGTCAAAGCGTAGACTCTTTGAGTCATTACTACCATGGAGAAAAGACCGCTTGGTGCCCGTTGTATTCAATCGTGATGCGATTTCTGTGTTTCATCAACACTCTGAAAGACCAAAGATTACAGAGTGCCTCCAGATGTGCTTCAAAAACTCCTACTGATCTCCCAGAAGTCGATAAATGCGTAGATAGTTTGAGACATTACGCTTATGGAGAAAAGTCTGCATGGAGCCTGTTGTATTCAATCCCGATGCAATTTCTGTGTTTCATCAACATTGTGAAGGTGCACAGATTCAGAATGCTTCCAGATGTGGTTCGGAAACTACTACTGGTCATCCAGGAATCGATCAAATCGTACACAGTTTGAGACATTACTCCCATGGAGAAAAGTCTGCATGGTTCCTGTTGTATTCAATCCCGATGAAATTTCTGCTTTTCACCAACACTCTGAAATCCCAAAGATTACAGATTGCCTCCAGATGTGCCTTTTAAACTACTACTGGTCTCCCAGGAATCGATCAAATCGTTCACAGTTTGAAACAATACTCTCATGGAGAAAAGTTCACATGGTACCTGTTGTATACAATCCCGTACCAATTTCTGTGTTTCATCAACACTCTGATTGTTCACAGATTACAGAATGCCTCAAGATGTGCTTCGGAATTTACTAATGGTCTGCTAGGGAAGGATCAAAACGTAGACAGTTGTAGACATTACTCCCATGGATAAAAGTCTGCATGGAGCCTGTTCTATTCAATCCCGCCGCAATTTCTGTGTTTCATCAACACTCTCACGGTCCACAGATTACAGAATGACTCAGGATGTGCTTCTGAAACTACTTGTGGTCTTCCATGGAACGATGAAAGCGTAGACAGTTTGAGACATTACTCCCATGGAGAAAAGTCCGCATTGTGCCTGTTGTATTCAATCCCGAAGCAACCACTGTGTTTCATCAACACTCTGATGGTCCACAGATTATAGAATGCCTCCAGATGTGATTCGGAAACTACTACTAGTCTTCCAGGGAACGATCAAAGCGTGGACATTTGAGACAATACTCCCATGGAAAAAAGTCCGCATTGTGCCTGTTGTATTCAATCCCGAAGCAACCACTGTGTTTCATCAACACTCTGATGGTCCACAGATTATAGAATGCCTCCAGATGTGATTCGGAAACTACTACTAGTCTTCCAGGGAACGATCAAAGCGTGGACATTTGAGACAATACTCCCATGGAAAAAAGTCCGCATTGTGCCTGTTGTATTCAATCCCGAAGCAACCACTGTGTTTCATCAACACTCTGATGGTCCACAGATTATAGAATGCCTCCAGATGTGCTTCGGAAACTACTACTGGTCTTCCAGGGAACGATCAAAGCGTAGACAGTTTGAGACTACTCCCATGGAGAAAAGTCCATATGGTGCCTGTTGTATTCAATCCCGATGCAAATTCTGTGTTTCATCAACACTCTGAAGGTCCAAAGATTACAG
Source organism: Schistocerca gregaria (assembly GCF_023897955.1). NCBI lineage: Eukaryota > Metazoa > Arthropoda > Insecta > Orthoptera > Acrididae > Schistocerca > Schistocerca gregaria. The sequence goes on along the minus strand of NW_026061724.1, from coordinate 14,890,225 downwards.
AATGCCTCCAGATGTGCTTCTAAAACTACTACTGGTCGTCCTGGGAACGATCAAAGCGTAGTCAGTTTAAGGCATTACTCCAAAGGAGAAAGGTCCGCATGGTGCCTGTTGTATTCAATCCCGATGCAATTTCTGTGTTTCATCAACACTCTGATGGTGCACAGATTCAGAATGCTTCCAGATGTGGTTCGGAAACTACTACTGGTCTTCCAGGAATCGATCAATCGTACACAGTTTGTGACATTACTCCCATGGAGAAAAGTCCGCATGGTTCTTGTTGTATTACATCCCGATGCAATATCTGCGTTTCACCATCACTCTGAAGGCCCAAAGATTACAGAACGCCATAAGATGTGCCTTTTAAACTACTACCTTGCTTCCAGGAATTGATCAAATCGTATACAGTTTGAGACATTACTCTCATGGAGAAAAGTACGCACGGTTCCTGTTGTATTCAATCCCGATCAAATTTCTATGTTTCATCAAAACTGTGAAGGTCCACAGATTACAGAATGCCTCCAGAAGTGCTTCGGAAACTACTACTGTCCTTCCAGGGAATGATCAAAGCGTAGACAGTTTCAGACATTACTCCCATGGAGAAAAGTCCGCTCGGTGCCTGTTGTATTGAATCTCGATGCAATTCCTGTGTTTCATCAACACTCTGAAGGCCCACAGATTACAGAATGCCTCCAGATGTGCATCGGATATTACTACTGGTCTCCCAGGAAACGATCAAAGCGTAGACAATTTTAGACATTACTCCCATTGAGAAAAGTCCGCATGGTGCCTACTTTATTCAATCCCGATGCAATTTCTGTGTATCATCAACACTCAAAAGGCAGATTACATAATGCCTCCAGATGTGCCTTATAAACTACTACTGGTCTTCCAGGGAACGATCAAAGCTTAGTCTGGTTGAGACACTACTCCCATGGAGAAAAGACTGCATGGTGCATGTTGTATTAAATCCCGAGCAAATTCTGTGTTTCATCAACACTCTGAAGGTCCTCAGATTACGGAATGCCTCCAGATGTGCTTCGGAAGCTACTACTGGCCTTCGAGGAATCGATCAAAATTCATAGACAGTTTGAGACATTTCTAGCATGGAGTAAGGCACTCATCGTGGCTGTTCTATTTAATCCCGATGCAATTCCTGTGTTTCATCAACACTCTGAAGGTCCATAGATTACAGATTGCCTCCAGATGTGATTCAGAATCTACTACTGGTCTACCAGGAATCGATCAAAACGTAGACAGTTCGAGACATTACTCCCACGGAGAAAGGTCCGCATGGTGCATGTTGTATTAAATCCCGGTGCAATTTCTGTGTTCCATCAACACTCTGAACGTAAACAGATTACAGAATGCCTCCAGATGTGCTTCGGAAACTGTTACTGGTCTTCCAGTTAACGATCAAAGCGTAGACAGTTTGAGACATTACTCCAATGGAGAAAACTCCGCTTGGTGCCTGTTGTATTCAATCCCGTTGGAATTTCTGTGTTTCATCAACAATCTGAAGGTGTACGGATTACAGAATGCCTCCAGATGTGACTTGGAAACTACTACTGGTCTTCCAGGGAACGATCAAAGCGAAAACTGTTTGTGACATTACTCCCATATAGGAATGACCGCATGGTGATTGTTGTATTCAATCCAGATGCAATTTGTGTGTTTCATCAACACTCTGAAGGTCAACAGATTACAGAATGACTCCAGATGTGCTTCGGAATCTTTAACTGGTCTTCCAGTTAACGATCAAAGCGAAGACAGTTTTAGACATTACCCTCATTGAAAAAAGTCCGCAAGGTGACTGTTCTATTTAATCCCGATGCAATTTCTGTGTTGATGAACACTCTGATGGTCCACAGATTACAGAATGCTTCCTGATGTGTTTCGGAAACTACTAATGGTCTTCGAGGGAACGATCAATTCGTAGACAATTTGAGAAATTACTATCATGGAGAAAAGTCCACATGGTGCCTCTTGTATTCAATCCCGATGCTATCTCTGTGTTTCATCAACACTCTGAAGGTCAACAGATTACAGAATGCCTCCAGATCTGCTTCGGAAACTACTACTGGTCTTCCAGGGAACGGCCAAATAGTAGACAGTTTGAGACATTACTACCATGGAGAAAAGTCTGCATGGTGCTTGTTTTATTCAATCCCGATGAAATTACTGTGTTTCATCAACACTTTGAAGGTCCAAAGATTACAGAAAGCCTCCAGATGTGTTTCAAAAACTACTACTGGTCTCCCAGAATTACATCAAAGCGTAGACATTTTGATACATTACGCCTATGGAGAAGAGTCCGCATGGAGCATGTTGTATTGAATCCCGATGCAATTCCTGTGTTTCATCAACACTCTGAAGGTGCACGGATTACAGAATGCCTCCAGATTTTCTTCGCAAGCTACTACTGGTCTTCCAGGAATCGATCAAATCATACGCAGTGTGAGATATTACTCCCATGGAGAAAATTCCGCATGGTTCCTGTTGTATTCAATCCCGATGCAATTTCTGCATTTCACCAACACTCTGAAGGCCCACAGATTACATCATGCCTCCAGATGTGCCTTTTAGACTACTACTGGTCTTCCAGGAAAAGATCAAATCGTACACAGTTTCAGACATTACTCATATGGAGAAAAGTTCGCATCGTGCCTGTTCTATTCAATCCCGATGCAATTTCTGTTTCATCAACACTCTGAATGTCCAAAGACACTCTGAAGATGCACAGATTCAGAATGCTTCGAGATGTGGTTCGGAAACTACTACTGGTCTTCCAGGAATCGATCAAATCGTACACAGTTTGAGACATAACTCGCATTGAGAAAAGTCCGCATGGTTCCTGTTGTATTCAATCCCGATGCAATTTCTGCCTTTCACCGTCACTCTAAAGGCTCACAGAATGCAGAATGCCTCCAGATGTGCCTTTTAAACTACTACTGGTCTTCCAGGATCGATCAAGTCGTACACAGTATGAGACATTACTCTTATGGAGAAAAGTACGCATGGTACCTGTTGTATACAATAATGATCCCATTTCTGTAATTCATCAACACTTTGAAGTTCCACAGATTACATAATGCCTCCAGATGTGCTTCGGAAATTACTACTGGTCTGTTAGGGAACGATCAAAGCGTAGAAAGTTTGAGAAATTACTCTCAAGCAAAAAAGTCCGCATGGTGTTTGTTTTATTAAATCCCGATGCAATTTCTGTATTTAATAATCATTCTGAAGGTCCACAGATTACAGAATGCCTCCTGATTTGCTTCGGAAACTACTAATGGTCTTCGGGGGAACGATCAAAACGTAGACGGTTTGAGACATTACTATCATGAAGACATTACTATCATCAAAGCGTAGACAGTTTGAGACATTACTCCCATGGAGAAAAGTCCGCATGGTGCCTGTTGTGTTCAATCCCGATATTATTTCTGTGTTTCATCAACACTGTGAAGTTCCACAGAATACAGAATGCCTCCAGATGTCTTCGGATACTACTACTGGTCTTTCAGGGAACGATCAAAGCGTAAATACGTTGAGACATTACTCTCATGGAGTAAAGTCCGCATGGTGCCTGTTGTATTCAATTCCGAAGCAATTTTTGTGTTTCATCAACACTAAGAATGTCCTAAGATTACAGAATGCCTACAGATGTGCTTCAAAAACTCCTACTGGTCTCCCAGAAGTCGATCTAAGCGTAGACCGTTGGAGACATTACTCTCATTGAGAAAAGTGCGCATGGTGCCTGTTATTCATTTCCGATGCAATTTCTGTGTTTATGAACACTCTGAAGGTCGAAAGATTGCAGAATGCCTCCTGATGTGCTTGGGAAACTACAACTGATCTCCCAGGGAACGATCAGAGCGTAGACAGTTTGAGACATTACTATCATTGAGAAAAGTCCGCATGGTGTCTGTTGTATTCAATCCCGATGCATTTTCTTTGTATCATCAACACTCTGAAGGTCCAAGGGTTACAGAATGCCACCAGATGTGCTTCGAAAACTTCTACTGGTCTTCCAGGTAACGATCAAAGCCTAGACACTTTGAGACATTACTCCTATGGAGAAAAGTACGCATTGGTGCCTGTTGTATTCAATCGCAATCCCATATCTGTGTTTCATCAACACTCTGAATGTCCACAGAATACAGAACGCCTCCAGATGCGCTTCGGAAACTACCACTGGTCTTACAGGGAACGATCAAAGCGTAGACCGTTTGAGACATTACTCTCATGGAAAAAAGTACTCATGGTGCCTGTTGTATTCAATCCCGATGTACTCTCTGTGTTTCATCAAAACTCTGAAGGTCGAAAGATTACAGAATGCCTACAGATGTGGTTCAAAAACTCCTACTGGTCTCCCAGAAGTCGATCAAAGCGTAGACCGTTTGAGTCATTATGCCTATGGAGAAAAGTCCGCATGGATCCTGTTGTGGTCAATCCCGATGCAGTATCTTTGTTTCATCAACACTCTGAAAATGAACAGATTACAGATTGCCTACAGATGTACTTCGCAAACAACTACTGGTCTTCCAGGAATCGATCAAATCGTACACAGTTTGAGACATTACTCCCATTGAGAAAAGTCCGCATGGTTCCTGTTGTATTCGATCCCTTTGCAATTTTTGTGTTTCACCAACACTCTGAAGGTCCAAATATTACAGAATGCCTACAGATGTGGTTCAAAAACTCCTACTGGTCTCCCAGAAGTCGATCAAAGCGTAGACCGTTTGAGTCATTATGCCTATGGAGAAAAGTCTGCATGGAGCCTGTTGTGGTCAATCCCGATGAAATATCTTTGTTTCATCAACACTCTGAAAGTGAACAGATTACAGATTGCCTACAGATGTGCTTCGCAAACAAATACTGGTCTTCCAGGAAACGAACAAAGCGTAGACAGTTTGAGACATTACTATCATTGGGAAAAGGTCGCATCGTGACTGTAGTATTCTATCCCGTTGCAATTTATGTGTTTCATCAACACTCTGAAGGTCCACAGATTACCGAATGCCTCCAGATGTGCTACGGAACCTACTACTGGTCTTCCAGGAATCGCTCAAATCGTTCACAGTTTGAGACATTACTCCCATGGAGAAAAGTCTGCATGGTGCCTGTTGTATTCAATCCCGATGCAATTCCTGTGTTTTATCAACACTCTGAAGGTCCACACATTACAGAGTGCCTCCAGATGTGCTTCGGAAATTACTACTAATCTTCCAGGAAACGATCAGAGCGTAGACAGTTTGAGACATTACTCTAATGGAGAAAAGTCCGCATGGTGCCTGTTCTATTCAATCCAGATGCAATATCTGTGTTTAATGAACACTCCGAAGGTCCACAGAATACAGAATGCCTCCAGATGAGCTTGGGAAACTACTACTTGTCTTCCAGGTAACGATCATAGCGTAGTCATTTTGAAAGATTACTCCCATTGAGACAATTCCGCATGGTGCCTGTTATATTCTATCCCGATGGAATTTCTGTGTTTCATCAGCACTCTGAAGGTCCAAAGATCACAGAATACCTACAGATGTGCTTCAAAAACTCCTACTGGTCTCCCAGAAGTCAATCAAAGCGTAGATAGTTTGAGTCATTACGTGTATGGAGAAAAGACCGCATTTTGCCTGTTGTATTCAATCCCGATGCAATTTCTGCGTTTCACCAACACTCTGAAGGTCCACAGATTACAGAATGCCTCCAGATGTGCATCGGAAACTGCTACAGGTATTTCAGGGAACGATCAAAGCGTAGACTGTTTCACACATTACTCCCATGGAGGAAACTGCGCATGGTGACTGTTGTATTCAATCCCGATGCAATTTCTGTGTTTCACCAACACTCTGATAGTCCACAGGTTACAGATTTCCTCCAGATGTGCATCGGAAACTACTACGGGTCTTCCAGGGAACGATCAAATAATAGACTGTTTGAGACATTACTCCCATGGAGGGAAGTGCGCATGGTGACTGTTGTATTCAATCACGATGCAATTTCTGTGTTTCATCAACACTTTGAAGGTCCACAGATTACAGAATGCCTCCAGATATGCATCGGAAACTACTACTGGAATTCGAGGGAACGACCAAATCATAGACTGTTTCAGACATTACTCCCGTCGGGGAAAGTGCACATGGTGACTGTTGTATTGAATCCCGATGCAATTTCAGTGTTTCAAAAACACTCTGATAGTCCACAGATTACAGAATGCCTCCAGATGTGCATCGGAAACTACTACTGGACTTCGAGGGAACGATCAAATCATAGACTGTTTCAGACATTACTCCCGTCGGGGAAAGTGCGCATGGTGACTGTTGTTTTCTATCCCGATGCAATTTCTGTGTTTCATCAACACTCTGATAGTCCACAGATTACAGATTGAATCCAGAGGTGCATCGGAAACTACTACTGGTCTTCCTGGGAACGATCAAAGCATAGACGGTTTGAGGCATTACTCCCATGGAGGAAAATGCGCATGGTGACGGTTGTATTCAATCGCGATGCAATTTCTGTGTTTCATCAACTCTTTGAAGGTCCGCAGATTACAGAATGCCTCCAGATGTGCATCGGAAACTACTACTGGTCTTCGAGGAAACGATCAAAGCATAGACTGTTTGAGACATTACTCCCGTGGAAGAAAGTGCGCTGGTGACTGTTGTATTCAATCCCGATGCAATTTCTGTGTTTCAGCAACACTCAGATAGTCCACAGATTACAGAATGCCTCCAGATGTGCATCGGAAACTACTACTGGTCTTTCAGGGAACGGTCAATGCGTAGACTGTTTGAGACATTACTCCCATGGAGAAAAATGCGAATGGTGACTGTTGTATGCAATCCCGATGCAATTTCTGTGTTTCATGAACACTCTGATAGTCCACAGCTTACAGAATGATACCAGATGTGCATCGGAAACTACTACTGGTCTTACAGGGTACCATCAAAGCGTAGACTCTTGAGACATTACTCCAGTGGAGGAAAGTGCGCATGGTGACTGTTGTATTCAATCCCGGTGCAATTTCTGTGTTTCATCAACACTTTGAAGGTCCAAAGATTACAGAATGCCTCCAGATGTGCATCAGAAACTACTACTGGTCTTATAGGGAACGATCAAGGCGTAGTCTGTTTGAGACATTTCTCCCATGGAGGAAAGTGCGCATGGTGACTGTTGTATTCAATCCCGATGCAATTTCAGTGTTTCAAAAACACTCTGATAGTCCACAGATTACAGAATGCCTCCAGATGTGCATCGGAAACTACTACTGGTCTTCCAGGGAACGATAAAGGAGTAGACTGTTTGAGACATTACTCCCATGGAGGAAAGTTCCCATGGTGACTGTTGTATTCAATTACGACGCAATTTCTGTGTGTCATCAAACTTTGAAGAACCGCAGTTTACCGAATGCCTCCAGATGTGAATCGAAACTACTACTGGTCTTCCAAGGAACGATCAAAGCGTAGACTGTTTGAGACATTACTCCCATGGAGGAAAGTACTCATGGTTACTGTTGTATTCAATCACGATGCAATTTCTGTGTTTCATCAACACTCTGATAGTCCACAGATTAAAGATTGAATCCAGATGTGCATCGGAAACTACCACTGGTCTTCCTGGGAACGATCAAAGCGTACACTGCTTGAGGCATTACTGCCATGGAGGAAAATGCGCATGGTGACTGTTGTATTCAATCACGATGCAATTTCTGTGTGTCATCAACCCTTTGAAGGTCCACAAATTACAGAATGCCTCCAGATGTGCATCGGAAACAACTACTGGTCTTCGAGGAAACGATCAAAGCATAGAATGTTTGAGACATTACTCCCGTGGAAGAAAGTGCGCATGGTGACTGTTGTATTCAATCCCGATGCAATTTCTGTGTTTCATCAACACTCAGTTAGTCCACAGATTACAGAATGCCTCCAGATGTGCATCGGAAACTACTACTAGTCTTCCAGGGAACGGTCAAAGCGTAGACTTTGAGACATTACTCCCATGGAGAAAAATGCGAATGGTGACTGTTGTATTCAATCCCGATGCAATTTCTGTGTTTCATCAACACTCTGATAGTCCACAGCTTACAGAATGATACCAGATGTGCATCGGAAACTACTACTGGTCTTACAGGGTACGATCAAAGCGTAGACTGTTGAGACATTACTCCAGTGGAGGAAAGTGCGCATGGTGACTGTTGTATTCAATCCCGGTGCAATTTCTGTGTTTCATCAACACTTTGAAGGTCCAAAGATTACAGAATGCCTCCAGATGTGCATCGGAAACTACTACTGGTCTTATAGGGAACGATCAAGGCGTAGTCTGTTTGAGACATTACTCTAGTGGAGGAAAGTGCGCATGGTGATTGTTGTATTCAGTCCCGATGCAATTTCTGTGTTTCATCAACACTCTGATAGTGCACAGATTACAGAATGATACCAGATGTGCATCGTTAAGTACTACTGGTCTTCCAGGGAACGATAAAGGCGTAGACTCTTTGAGACATTACTCTCATGGAGGAAAGTGCCATGGTGACTGTTGTATTCAATCACGAAGCAATTTCTGTGTTTCATCAACACTCTGACAGTGCACAGATTACAGAATGCCTCCAGATGTGCATCGGAAACTACTACTGGACTTCGAGGGAACGATCAAATCATAGACTGTTTCAGACATTACTCCCGTCGGGGGAAGTGCGCATGGTGACTGTTGTATTCAATCCCGATGCAATTTCTGTGTTTCATTAACACTCTGATAGTCCACCGATTACAGATTGAATCCAGATGTGCATCGGAAACTACTACTGGTCTTCCCGGGGACGATCAAAGCGTAGACTGTTTGAGGCATTACTCCCATGGAGGAAAGTGCTCATGGTGACTGTTGTATTCAATCCCGATGAAATTTCTGTGTTTCATCAACACTTTGAAGGTCCACAGATTACAGAATGCCTCCAGATGTGCATCGGAAACTACTACTGGACTTCGAGGGAACGATCAAATCATAGACTGTTTCAGACATTACTCCCGTCGGGGGAAGTGCGCATGGTGACTGTTGTATTCAATCCCGATGCAATTTCTGTGTTTCATTAACACTCTGATAGTCCACAGATTACAGATTGAATCCAGATGTGCATCGGAAACTACTACTGGTCTTCCCGGGAACGATCAAAGCGTAGACTGTTTGAGGCATTACTCCCACGGAGGAAAATGCGCATGGTGACAGTTGTATTCAATCACGATGCAATTTCTGTGTTTCATCAACACTCTGATAGTCCACAGGTTACAGATTTACTCCAGATGTGCATCGGAAACTACTACGGGTCTTCCAGGGAACGATCAAATAATAGACTGTTTGAGACATTACTCCCATGGAGGGAAGTGCGCATGATGACTGTTGTATTCAATCACGATGCAATTTCTGTGTTTCATCAACACTTTGAAGGTCCACAGATTACAGAATGCCTCCAGATATGCATCGGAAACTACTACTGGACTTCGAGGGAACGACCAAATCATAGACTGTTTCAGACATTACTCCCATCGGGGAAAGTGCACATGGTGACTGTTGTATTGAATCCCGATGCAATTTCAGTGTTTCAAAAACACTCTGATAGTCCACAGATTACAGAATGCCTCCAGATGTGCATCGGAAACTACTACTGGACTTCGAGGGAACGATCAAATCATAGACTGTTTCAGACATTACTCCCGTCGGGGAAAGTGCGCATGGTGACTGTTGTTTTCAATCCCGATGCATTTTCTGTGTTTCATCAACACTCTGATAGTCCACAGATTACAGATTGAATCCAGAGGTGCATCGGAAACTACTACTGGTCTTCCTGGGAACGATCAAAGCATAGACGGTTTGAGGCATTACTCCCATGGAGGAAAATGCGCATGGTGACGGTTGTATTCAATCACGATGCAATTTCTGTGTTTCATCAACTCTTTGAAGGTCCGCAGATTACAGAATGCCTCCAGATGTGCATCGGAAACTACTACTGGTCTTCGAGGAAACGATCAAAGCATAGACTGTTTGAGATTATTACTCCCGTGGAAGAAAGTGCGCTGGTGACTGTTGTATTCAATCCCGATGCAATTTCTGTGTTTCAGCAACACTCAGTTAGTCCACAGATTACAGAATGCCTCCAGATGTGCATCGGAAACTACTACTGGTCTTTCAGGGAACGGTCAATGCGTAGACTGTTTGAGAAATTACTCCCATGGAGAAAAATGCGAATGGTGACTGATGTATTCAATCCCGATGCAATTTCTGTGTTTCATGAACACTCTGATAGTCCACAGCTTACAGAATGATACCAGATGTGCATCGGAAACTACTCATGGTCTTACAGGGTACGATCAAAGCGTAGACTGTTGAGACATTACTCCAGTGGAGGAAAGTGCGCATGGTGACTGTTGTATTCAATCCCGGTGCAATTTCTGTGTTTCATCAACACTTTGAAGGTCCAAAGATTACAGAATGCCTCCAAATGTGCATCGGAAACTACTACTGGTCTTATAGGGAACAATCAAGGCGTAGTCTGTTTGAGACATTACTCCCATGGAGGAAAGTGCGCATGGTGACTGTTGTATTCAATCCCGATGCAATTTCAGTGTTTCAAAAACACTCTGATAGTCCACAGATTACAGAATGCCTCCAGATGTGCATCGGAAACTACTACTGGTCTTCCAGGGAACGATAAAGTAGTAGAATGTTTGAGACATTACTCCCATGGAGGAAAGTTCCCATGGTGACTGTTGTATTCAATTACGTCGCAATTTCTGTGTGTCATCAGACTTTGAAGAACCACAGTTTACCGAATGCCTCCAGATGTGAATCGAAACTACTACTGGTCTTCCAGGGAACGATCAAAGCGTAGACTGTTTGAGACATTACTCCCATGGAGGAAAGTACTCATGGTGACTGTTGTATTCAATGACGATGCAATTTCTGTGTTTCATCAACACTTTGAAGGTCCACAATTTACAGAATGCCTCCAGATGTGCATCGGAACCTACTACAGGTCTTCCAGGGAACGATCAAATCGTAGACTGTTTCAGACATTACTCCCGTCGGGGAAAAAGCGCATGGTGACTGTTGTATTCAATCCCGATGCAATTTCTGTGTTTTATCAACACTCTGATAGTCCACAGATTAAAGATTGAATCCAGATGTGCATCGGAAACTACCACTGGTCTTCCTCGGAACGATCAAAGCGTAGACTGTTTGAGGCATTACTGCCATGGAGGAAAATGCGCATGGTGACTGTTGTATTCAATCACGATGCAATTTCTGTGTTTCATCAACCCTTTGAAGGTCCACAAATTACAGAATGCCTCCAGATGTGCATCGGAAACTACTACTGGTCTTCGAGGAAACGATCAAAGCACAGACTGTTTGAGACATTACTCCCGTGGAAGAAAGTGCGCATGGTGACTGTTGTATTCAATCCCGATGCAATTTCTGTGTTTCATCAACACTCAGTTAGTCCACAGATTACAGAATGCCTCCAGATGTGCATCGGAAACTACTACTGGTCTTCCAGGGAACGATCAAAGCGTAGACTGTTTGAGACATTACTCCCACGGAGGAAAATGCGAATGGTGAATGTTGTATTCAATCCCGATGCAATTTATGTGTTTCATCAACACTCTGATAGTCCACAGCTTACAGAATGCCACCAGATGTGCATCGGAAACTACTACTGGTCTTACAGGGAACGATCAAAGCGTAGACTGTTGAGACATTACTCCAGTGGAGGAAAGTGCGCATGGTGACTGTTGTATTCAATCACGATGCAATTTCTGTGTTTCACCAACACTCTCATAGTGCACAGATTACAGAATGATACCAGATGTGCATCGGAAAGTACTACTGGTCTTCCAGGAAACGATAAAGGCATAGACTCTTTGAGACATTACTCTCATGGAGGAAAGTGCCATGGTGACTGTTGTATTCAATCACGATGCAATTTCTGTGTTTCATCAACACTCTGATAGTCCACAGATTACAGAATGCCCCAGATGTGCATCGGAAACTACTACTGGTCTTCGAGGAAACGATCAAAGCGTACACTGTTTGAGACATTACTCGCATGGAAGAAAGTGTGCATTGTGACTGTTGTATTCAATCCCGATGCAATTTCTGTGTTTCATCAACTCTCAGTTAGTCCACAGATTACAGAATGCCTCCAGATGTGCATCGGAAACTACTACTGGTCTTCCAGGGAACGATCAAAGCGTAGACTGTTTGAGACATTACTCCCATGGAGGAAAATGCGAATGGTGACTGTTGTATTCAATCCCGATGCAATTTCTGTGTTTCATCAACACTCTGATAGTGCACAGATTACAGAATGATACCAGATGTGCATGGGAAAGAACTACTGGTCTTCCAGGGAACGATCAAAGCGTAGACTGTTTGAGAAATTACTCCAATGGAGAAATGTACGCATTGTGCCTGTTGTATTCAATCCCGATGCAATTTCTGTTTTTCATCAACACTTTGAAGGTCCAAAGATTTACAGAATGCCTCCAGATGTGCTTCGGAAACTACTACTGGTCTTCCAGGGAACGATCAAGGCGTAGACTGTTTGAGACATTACTCCCATGGAGGAAAGTGCGCATGGTGACTGTTGTATTCAATCCCGATGCAATTTCAGCGTTTCAAAAACACTCTGATAGTCCACAGATTACAGAATGCCTCCAGATGTGCATCGGAAACTACTACTGGTCTTCCAGGGAACGATAAAGGAGTAGACTGTTTGAGACATTACTCCCATGGAGGAAAGTTCCCATGGTGACTGTTGTATTCAATTACAACGGAATTTCTGTGTGTCATCAAACTTTGAAGAACCACAGTTTACCGAATGCCTCCAGATGTGAATCGAAACTACTACTGGTCTTCCAGGGAACGATCAAAGCGTAGACAGTTTGAGACATTACTCCCATGGAGAGAAGTCCGCATGGTGCCTGTTGTATTCAATCCCGATGCAATTTCTGTGTATCATCAACAGTCTGAAAGTCCACAGATTACCGAATGACTCCAGATGTATCTTGGAAACTACTCATTGTCTTCCATAAATCAATCAAAGCGTAGACAGTTTTAGACATTACTTCTATGGAGAAAAGTGCGCACGGTGCCAGTTGTATTCTTCCCGATGCATTTTCGGTGTTTCATCAACACTCTGAAGGTCCACAGATTACAGAATGCCTCCAGATGTGTTTCTGAAACTACTACTGATCTTCCAGGAATCGACCAAAGCGTACTGCCATGGAGAGAAGTCCGCATGGTGCCTGTTGTATTCAATCCCGATGCAATCTCTGTGTTTCATCAACACTCTGAAGGTGCACTGATTCAGAATGCCTCGAGATGTGGTTCGGAAACTACTACTGGTCTACCAAGAATCGATCAAATTGTACATAGTTTGAGACATTACTCCCATGGAGAAAAGTCTGCATGGTGCCTGTTCTATTCAATCCCGAAGCAATTTCTGTGTTTCATGAACACTCTGAGAGTCCAAAGATTACAGAATGCCTCCAGATGTGCTTCGTGAACTAGTACTGGTCATCCAGGAAGCGGTCAAAGCGTAGTCTCTTTGAGTCATTACTACCATGGAGAAAAGACCGCTTGGTGCCCGTTGTATTCAATCGTGATGCGATTTCTGTGTTTCATCAACACTCTGAAAGACCAAAGATTACAGAGTGCCTCCAGATGTGCTTCAAAAACTCCTACTGATCTCCCAGAAGTCGATAAATGCGTAGATAGTTTGAGACATTACGCTTATGGAGAAAAGTCTGCATGGAGCCTGTTGTATTCAATCCCGATGCAATTTCTGTGTTTCATCAACATTGTGAAGGTGCACAGATTCAGAATGCTTCCAGATGTGGTTCGGAAACTACTACTGGTCATCCAGGAATCGATCAAATCGTACACAGTTTGAGACATTACTCCCATGGAGAAAAGTCTGCATGGTTCCTGTTGTATTCAATCCCGATGAAATTTCTGCTTTTCACCAACACTCTGAAATCCCAAAGATTACAGATTGCCTCCAGATGTGCCTTTTAAACTACTACTGGTCTCCCAGGAATCGATCAAATCGTTCACAGTTTGAAACAATACTCTCATGGAGAAAAGTTCACATGGTACCTGTTGTATACAATCCCGTTCCAATTTCTGTGTTTCATCAACACTCTGATTGTTCACAGATTACAGAATGCCTCAAGATGTGCTTCGGAATTTACTACTGGTCTGCTAGGGAAGGATCAAAACGTAGACAGTTGTAGACATTACTCCCATGGATAAAAGTCTGCATGGAGCCTGTTCTATTCAATCCCGCCGCAATTTCTGTGTTTCATCAACACTCTCACGGTCCACAGATTACAGAATGACTCAGGATGTGCTTCTGAAACTACTTGTGGTCTTCCATGGAACGATGAAAGCGTAGACAGTTTGAGACATTACTCCCATGGAGAAAAGTCCGCATTGTGCCTGTTGTATTCAATCCCGAAGCAACCACTGTGTTTCATCAACACTCTGATGGTCCACAGATTATAGAATGCCTCCAGATGTGATTCGGAAACTACTACTAGTCTTCCAGGGAACGATCAAAGCGTGGACATTTGAGACAATACTCCCATGGAAAAAAGTCCGCATTGTGCCTGTTGTATTCAATCCCGAAGCAACCACTGTGTTTCATCAACACTCTGATGGTCCACAGATTATAGAATGCCTCCAGATGTGATTCGGAAACTACTACTAGTCTTCCAGGGAACGATCAAAGCGTGGACATTTGAGACAATACTCCCATGGAAAAAAGTCCGCATTGTGCCTGTTGTATTCAATCCCGAAGCAACCACTGTGTTTCATCAACACTCAGATGGTCCACAGATTATAGAATGCCTCCAGATGTGCTTCGGAAACTACTACTGGTCTTCCAGGGAACGATCAAAGCGTAGACAGTTTGAGACTACTCCCATGGAGAAAAGTCCATATGGTGCCTGTTGTATTCAATCCCGATGCAAATTCTGTGTTTCATCAACACTCTGATGGTGCACAGATTCAGAATGCTTCCAGATGTGGTTCGGAAACTACTACTGGTCTTCCAGGAATCGATCAATCGTACACAGTTTGTGACATTACTCCCATGGAGAAAAGTCCGCATGGTTCTTGTTGTATTACATCCCGATGCAATTTCTGCGTTTCACCATCACTCTGAAGGCCCAAAGATTACAGAATGCCATAAGATGTGCCTTTTAAACTACTACCTTGCTTCCAGGAATTGATCAAATCGTATACAGTTTGAGACATTACTCTCATGGAGAAAAGTACGCATGGTTCCTGTTGTATTCAATCCCGATCAAATTTCTATGTTTCATCAAAACTGTGAAGGTCCACAGATTACAGAATGCCTCCAGAAGTGCTTCGGAAACTACTACTGTCCTTCCAGGGAATGATCAAAGCGTAGACAGTTTCAGACATTACTCCCATGGAGAAAAGTCCGCTCGGTGCCTGTTGTATTGAATCCCGATGCAATTCCTGTGTTTCATCAACACTCTGAAGGCCCACAGATTACAGAATGCCTCCAGATGTGCATCGGATATTACTACTGGTCTCCCAGGAAACGATCAAAGCGTAGACAATTTTAGACATTACTCCCATTGAGAAAAGTCCGCATGGTGCCTGTTTTATTCAATCCCGATGCAATTTCTGTGTATCATCAACACTCAAAAGGCAGATTACATAATGCCTCCAGATGTGCCTTATAAACTACTACTGGTCTTCCAGGGAACGATCAAAGCTTAGTCTGGTTGAGACACTACTCCCATGGAGAAAAGACTGCATGGTGCATGTTGTATTAAATCCCGAGCAAATTCTGTGTTTCATCAACACTCTGAAGGTCCTCAGATTACGGAATGCCTCCAGATGTGCTTCGGAAGCTACTACTGGCCTTCGAGGAATCGATCAAAATTCATAGACAGTTTGAGACATTTCTAGCATGGAGTAAGGCACTCATCGTGGCTGTTCTATTTAATCCCGATGCAATTCCTGTGTTTCATCAACACTCTGAAGGTCCATAGATTACAGATTGCCTCCAGATGTGATTCAGAATCTACTACTGGTCTACCAGGAATCGATCAAAACGTAGACAGTTCGAGACATTACTCCCACGGAGAAAGGTCCGCATGGTGCATGTTGTATTAAATCCCGGTGCAATTTCTGTGTTCCATCAACACTCTGAACGTAAACAGATTACAGAATGCCTCCAGATGTGCTTCGGAAACTGTTACTGGTCTTCCAGTTAACGATCAAAGCGTAGACAGTTTGAGACATTACTCCAATGGAGAAAACTCCGCTTGGTGCCTGTTGTATTCAATCCCGTTGCAATTTCTGTGTTTCATCAACAATCTGAAGGTGTACGGATTACAGAATGCCTCCAGATGTGACTTGGAAACTACTACTGGTCTTCCAGGGAACGATCAAAGCGAAAACTGTTTGTGACATTACTCCCATATAGGAATGACCGCATGGTGATTGTTGTATTCAATCCAGATGCAATTTGTGTGTTTCATCAACACTCTGAAGGTCAACAGATTACAGAATGACTCCAGATGTGCTTCGGAATCTTTAACTGGTCTTCCAGTTAACGATCAAAGCGAAGACAGTTTTAGACATTACCCTCATTGAAAAAAGTCCGCAAGGTGACTGTTCTATTTAATCCCGATGCAATTTCTGTGTTGATGAACACTCTGATGGTCCACAGATTACAGAATGCTTCCTGATGTGCTTCGGAAACTACTAATGGTCTTCGAGGGAACGATCAATTCGTAGACAATTTGAGAAATTACTATCATGGAGAAAAGTCCACATGGTGCCTCTTGTATTCAATCCCGATGCTATCTCTGTGTTTCATCAACACTCTGAAGGTCAACAGATTACAGAATGCCTCCAGATCTGCTTCGGAAACTACTACTGGTCTTCCAGGGAACGGCCAAATAGTAGACAGTTTGAGACATTACTACCATGGAGAAAAGTCTGCATGGTGCTTGTTTTATTCAATCCCGATGAAATTACTGTGTTTCATCAACACTTTGAAGGTCCAAAGATTACAGAAAGCCTCCAGATGTGTTTCAAAAACTACTACTGGTCTCCCAGAATTACATCAAAGCGTAGACATTTTGATACATTACGCCTATGGAGAAGAGTCCGCATGGAGCATGTTGTATTGAATCCCGATGCAATTCCTGTGTTTCATCAACACTCTGAAGGTGCACGGATTACAGAATGCCTCCAGATTTTCTTCGCAAGCTACTACTGGTCTTCCAGGAATCGATCAAATCATACGGAGTGTGAGATATTACTCCCATGGAGAAAATTCCGCATGGTTCCTGTTGTATTCAATCCCGATGCAATTTCTGCATTTCACCAACACTCTGAAGGCCCACAGATTACATCATGCCTCCAGATGTGCCTTTTAGACTACTACTGGTCTTCCAGGAAAAGATCAAATCGTACACAGTTTCAGACATTACTCATATGGAGAAAAGTTCGCATCGTGCCTGTTCTATTCAATCCCGATGCAATTTCTGTTTCATCAACACTCTGAATGTCCAAAGACACTCTGAAGATGCACAGATTCAGAATGCTTCGAGATGTGGTTCGGAAACTACTACTGGTCTTCCAGGAATCGATCAAATCGTACACAGTTTGAGACATAACTCGCATTGAGAAAAGTCCGCATGGTTCCTGTTGTATTCAATCCCGATGCAATTTCTGCCTTTCACCGTCACTCTAAAGGCTCACAGAATGCAGAATGCCTCCAGATGTGCCTTTTAAACTACTACTGGTCTTCCAGGATCGATCAAGTCGTACACAGTATGAGACATTACTCTTATGGAGAAAAGTACGCATGGTACCTGTTGTATACAATAATGATCCCATTTCTGTAATTCATCAACACTTTGAAGTTCCACAGATTACATAATGCCTCCAGATGTGCTTCGGAAATTACTACTGGTCTGTTAGGGAACGATCAAAGCGTAGAAAGTTTGAGAAATTACTCTCAAGCAAAAAAGTCCGCATGGTGTTTGTTTTATTAAATCCCGATGCAATTTCTGTATTTAATAATCATTCTGAAGTCCACAGATTACAGAATGCCTCCTGATTTGCTTCGGAAACTACTAATGGTCTTCGGGGGAACGATCAAAACGTAGACGGTTTGAGACATTACTATCATGAAGACATTACTATCATCAAAGCGTAGACAGTTTGAGACATTACTCCCATGGAGAAAAGTCCGCATGGTGCCTGTTGTATTCAATCCCGATCTTATTTCTGTGTTTCATCAACACTGTGAAGTTCCACAGAATACAGAATGCCTCCAGATGTCTTCGGATACTACTACTGGTCTTTCAGGGAACGATCAAAGCGTAAATACGTTGAGACATTACTCTCATGGAGTAGAGTCCGCATGATGCCTGTTGTATTCAATCCCGAAGCAATTTTTGTGTTTCATCAACACTAAGAATGTCCTAAGATTACAGAATGCCTACAGATGTGCTTCAAAAACTCCTACTGGTCTCCCAGAAGTCGATCTAAGCGTAGACCGTTGGAGACATTACTCTCATTGAGAAAAGTGCGCATGGTGTCTGTTGTATTCAATCCCGATGCATTTTCTTTGTATCATCAACACTCTGAAGGTCCAAGGGTTACAGAATGCCACCAGATGTGCTTCGAAAACTTCTACTGGTCTTCCAGGTAACGATCAAAGCCTAGACACTTTGAGACATTACTCCTATGGAGAAAAGTACGCATTGGTGCCTGTTGTATTCAATCGCAATCCCATATCTGTGTTTCATCAACACTCTGAATGTCCACAGAATACAGAACGCCTCCAGATGCGCTTCGGAAACTACCACTGGTCTTACAGGGAACGATCAAAGCGTAGACCGTTTGAGACATTACTCTCATGGAAAAAAGTATTCATGGTGCCTGTTGTATTCAATCCCGATGTACTCTCTGTGTTTCATCAAAACTCTGAAGGTCGAAAGATTACAGAATGCCTACAGATGTGGTTCAAAAACTCCTACTGGTCTCCCAGAAGTCGGTCAAAGCGTAGACCGTTTGAGTCATTATGCCTATGGAGAAAAGTCCGCATGGATCCTGTTGTGGTCAATCCCGATGCAGTATCTTTGTTTCATCAACACTCTGAAAATGAACAGATTACAGATTGCCTACAGATGTACTTCGCAAACAACTACTGGTCTTCCAGGAATCGATCAAATCGTACACAGTTTGAGACATTACTCCCATTGAGAAAAGTCCGCATGGTTCCTGTTGTATTCGATCCCTTTGCAATTTTTGTGTTTCACCAACACTCTGAAGGTCCAAATATTACAGAATGCCTACAGATGTGGTTCAAAAACTCCTACTGGTCTCCCAGAAGTCGATCAAAGCGTAGACCGTTTGAGTCATTATGCCTATGGAGAAAAGTCTGCATGGAGCCTGTTGTGGTCAATCCCGATGAAATATCTTTGTTTCATCAACACTCTGAAAGTGAACAGATTACAGATTGCCTACAGATGTGCTTCGCAAACAACTACTGGTCTTCCAGGAAACGAACAAAGCGTAGACAGTTTGAGACATTACTATCATTGGGAAAAGGTCGCATCGTGACTGTAGTATTCTATCCCGTTGCAATTTATGTGTTTCATCAACACTCTGAAGGTCCACAGATTACCGAATGCCTCCAGATGTGCTACGGAACCTACTACTGGTCTTCCAGGAATCGCTCAAATCGTTCACAGTTTGAGACATTACTCCCATGGACAAAAGTCTGCATGGTGCCTGTTGTATTCAATTCCGATGCAATTCCTGTGTTTTATCAACACTCTGAAGGTCCACACATTACAGAGTGCCTCCAGATGTGCTTCGGAAATTACTACTAATCTTCCAGGAAACGATCAGAGCGTAGACAGTTTGAGACATTACTCTAATGGAGAAAAGTCCGCATGGTGCCTGTTCTATTCAATCCAGATGCAATATCTGTGTTTAATGAACACTCCGAAGGTCCACAGAATACAGAATGCCTCCAGATGAGCTTGGGAAACTACTACTTGTCTTCCAGGTAACGATCATAGCGTAGTCATTTTGAAAGATTACTCCCATTGAGACAATTCCGCATGGTGCCTGTTATATTCTATCCCGATGGAATTTCTGTGTTTCATCAGCACTCTGAAGGTCCAAAGATCACAGAATACCTACAGATGTGCTTCAAAAACTCCTACTGGTCTCCCAGAAGTCAATCAAAGCGTAGATAGTTTGAGTCATTACGTGTATGGAGAAAAGACCGCATTTTGCCTGTTGTATTCAATCCCGATGCAATTTCTGCGTTTCACCAACACTCTGAAGGTCCACAGATTACAGAATGCCTCCAGATGTGCTTCGCGAACTACTACTGGACTTCGAGGGAACGATCAAATCATAGACTGTTTCAGACATTACTCCCGTCGGGAGAAGTGCGCATGGTGACTGTTGTATTCAATCCCGATGCAATTTCTGTGTTTCATTAACACTCTGATAGTCCACAGATTACAGATTGAATCCAGATGTGCATCGGAAACTACTACTGGTCTTCCCGGGAACGATCAAAGCGTAGACTGTTTGAGGCATTACTCCCATGGAGGAAAGTGCTCATGGTGACTGTTGTATTCAATCCCGATGAAATTTCTGTGTTTCATCAACACTTTGAAGGTCCACAGATTACAGAATGCCTCCAGATGTGCATCGGAAACTACTACTGGACTTCGAGGGAACGATCAAATCATAGACTGTTTCAGACATTACTCCCGTCGGGGGAAGTGCGCATGGTGACTGTTGTATTCAATCCCGATGCAATTTCTGTGTTTCATTAACACTCTGATAGTCCACAGACTACAGATTGAATCCAGATGTGCATCGGAAACTACTACTGGTCTTCCCGGGAACGATCAAAGCGTAGACTGTTTGAGGCATTACTCCCATGGAGGAAAATGCGCATGGTGACAGTTGTATTCAATCACGATGCGACTTCTGTGTTTCATCAACCCTTTGAAGGTCCACAGATTACAGAATGCCTCCAGATGTGCATCGGAAACTGCTACAGGTATTTCAGGGAACGATCAAAGCGTAGACTGTTTCACACATTACTCCCATGGAGGAAACTGCGCATGGTGACTGTTGTATTCAAGCCCGATGCAATTTCTGTGTTTCACCAACACTCTGATAGTCCACAGGTTACAGATTTCCTCCAGATGTGCATCGGAAACTACTACGGGTCTTCCAGGGAACGATCAAATAATAGACTGTTTGAGACATTACTCCCATGGAGGGAAGTGCGCATGGTGACTGTTGTATTCAATCACGATGCAATTTCTGTGTTTCATCAACACTTTGAAGGTCCACAGATTACAGAATGCCTCCAGATATGCATCGGAAACTACTACTGGACTTCGAGGGAACGATCAAATCATAGACTGTTTCAGACATTACTCCCGTCGGGGAAAGTGCGCATGGTGACTGTTGTTTTCTATCCCGATGCAATTTCTGTGTTTCATCAACACTCTGATAGTCCACAGATTACAGATTGAATCCAGAGGTGCATCGGAAACTACTACTGGTCTTCCTGGGAACGATCAAAGCATAGACGGTTTGAGGCATTACTCCCATGGAGGAAAATGCGCATGGTGACGGTTGTATTCAATCACGATGCAATTTCTGTGTTTCATCAACTCTTTGAAGGTCCGCAGATTACAGAATGCCTCCAGATGTGCATCGGAAACTACTACTGGTCTTCGAGGAAACGATCAAAGCATAGACTGTTTGAGACATTACTCCCGTGGAAGAAAGTGCGCTGGTGACTGTTGTATTCAATCCCGATGCAATTTCTGTGTTTCAGCAACACTCAGTTAGTCCACAGATTACAGAATGCCTCCAGATGTGCATCGGAAACTACTACTGGTCTTTCAGGGAACGGTCAATGCGTAGACTGTTTGAGACATTACTCCCATGGAGAAAAATGCGAATGGTGACTGTTGTATTCAATCCCGATGCAATTTCTGTGTTTCATGAACACTCTGATAGTCCACAGCTTACAGAATGATACCAGATGTGCATCGGAAACTACTACTGGTCTTACAGGGTACCATCAAAGCGTAGACTGTTGAGACATTACTCCAGTGGAGGAAAGTGCGCTTGGTGACTGTTGTATTCAATCCCGGTGCAATTTCTGTGTTTCATCAACACTTTGAAGGTCCACAGATTACAGAATGCCTCCAGATATGCATCGGAAACTACTACTGGACTTCGAGGGAACGACCAAATCATAGACTGTTTCAGACATTACTCCCGTCGGGGAAAGTGCACATGGTGACTGTTGTATTGAATCCCGATGCAATTTCAGTGTTTCAAAAACACTCTGATAGTCCACAGATTACAGAATGCCTCCAGATGTGCATCGGAAACTACTACTGGACTTCGAGGGAACGATCAAATCATAGACTGTTTCAGACATTACTCCCGTCGGGGAAAGTGCGCATGGTGACTGTTGTTTTCTATCCCGATGCAATTTCTGTGTTTCATCAACACTCTGATAGTCCACAGATTACAGATTGAATCCAGAGGTGCATCGGAAACTACTACTGGTCTTCCTGGGAACGATCAAAGCATAGACGGTTTGAGGCATTACTCCCATGGAGGAAAATGCGCATGGTGACGGTTGTATTCAATCACGATGCAATTTCTGTGTTTCATCAACTCTTTGAAGGTCCGCAGATTACAGAATGCCTCCAGATGTGCATCGGAAACTACTACTGGTCTTCGAGGAAACGATCAAAGCATAGACTGTTTGAGACATTACTCCCGTGGAAGAAAGTGCGCTGGTGAGTGTTGTATTCAATCCCGATGCAATTTCTGTGTTTCAGCAACACTCAGATAGTCCACAGATTACAGAATGCCTCCAGATGTGCATCGGAAACTACTACTGGTCTTTCAGGGAACGGTCAATGCGTAGACTGTTTGAGACATTACTCCCGTGGAGAAAAATGCGAATGGTGACTGTTGTATTCAATCCCGATGCAATTTCTGTGTTTCATGAACACTCTGATAGTCCACAGCTTACAGAATGATACCAGATGTGCATCGGAAACTACTACTGGTCTTACAGGGTACGATCAAAGCGTAGACTGTTGAGACATTACTCCAGTGGAGGAAAGTGCGCATGGTGACTGTTGTATTCAATCCCGGTGCAATTTCTGTGTTTCATCAACACTTTGAAGGTCCAAAGTTTACAGAATGCCTCCAGATGTGCATCGGAAACTACTACTGGTCTTATAGGGAACGATAAAGGAGTAGACTGTTTGAGACATTACTCCCATGGAGGAAAGTTCCCATGGTGACTGTTGTATTCAATTACGACGCAATTTCTGTGTGTCATCAAACTTTGAAGAACCGCAGTTTACCGAATGCCTCCAGATGTGAATCGAAACTACTACTGGTCTTCCAAGGAACGATCAAAGCGTAGACTGTTTGAGACATTACTCCCATGGAGGAAAGTACTCATGGTTACTGTTGTATTCAATCACGATGCAATTTCTGTGTTTCATCAACACTCTGATAGTCCACAGATTAAAGATTGAATCCAGATGTGCATCGGAAAGTACCACTGGTCTTCCTGGGAACGATCAAAGCGTACACTGTTTGAGGCATTACTGCCATGGAGGAAAATGCGCATGGTGACTGTTGTATTCAATCACGATGCAATTTCTGTGTTTCATCAACCCTTTGAAGGTCCACAAATTACAGAATGCCTCCAGATGTGCATCGGAAACTACTACTGGTCTTCCAGGAAACGATCAAAGCATAGACTGTTTGAGACATTACTCCCGTGGAAGAAAGTGCGCATGGTGACTGTTGTATTCAATCCCGATGCAATTTCTGTGTTTCATCAACACTCAGTTAGTCCACAGATTACAGAATGCCTCCAGATGTGCATCGGAAACTACTACTAGTCTTCCAGGGAACGGTCAAAGCGTAGACTTTGAGACATTACTCCCATGGAGAAAAATGCGAATGGTGACTGTTGTATTCAATCCCGAAGCAATTTCTGTGTTTCATCAACACTCTGATAGTCCACAGCTTACAGAATGATACCAGATGTGCATCGGAAACTACTACTGGTCTTACAGGGAACGATCAAAGCGTAGACTGTTGAGACATTACTCCAGTGGAGGAAAGTGCGCATGGTGACTGTTGTATTCAATCCCGATGCAATTTCTGTGTTTCATCAACACTTTGAAGGTCCAAAGTTTACAGAATGCCTCCAGATGTGCATCGGAAACTACTACTGGTCTTATAGGGAACGATCAAGGCGTAGTCTGTTTGAGACATTACTCTAGTGGAGGAAAGTGCGCATGGTGATTGTTGTATTCAGTCCCGATGCAATTTCTGTGTTTCATCAACACTCTGATAGTGCACAGATTACAGAATGATACCAGATGTGCATCGTTAAGTACTACTGGTCTTCCAGGGAACGATAAAGGCGTAGACTCTTTGAGACATTACTCTCATGGAGGAAAGAGCCATGGTGACTGTTGTATTCAATCACGAAGCAATTTCTGTGTTTCATCAACACTCTGACAGTGCACGGATTACAGAATGCCTCCAGATGTGCATCGGAAACTACTACTGGACTTCGAGGGAACGATCAAATCATAGACTGTTTCAGACATTACTCCCGTCGGGGGAAGTGCGCATGGTGACTGTTGTATTCAATCCCGATGCAATTTCTGTGTTTCATTAACACTCTGATAGTCCACCGATTACAGATTGAATCCAGATGTGCATCGGAAACTACTACTGGTCTTCCCGGGGACGATCAAAGCGTAGACTGTTTGAGGCATTACTCCCATGGAGGAAAGTGCTCATGGTGACTGTTGTATTCAATCCCGATGAAATTTCTGTGTTTCATCAACACTTTGAAGGTCCACAGATTACAGAATGCCTCCAGATGTGCATCGGAAACTACTACTGGACTTCGAGGGAACGATCAAATCATAGACTGTTTCAGACATTACTCCCGTCGGGGGAAGTGCGCATGGTGACTGTTGTATTCAATCCCGATGCAATTTCTGTGTTTCATTAACACTCTGATAGTCCACAGATTACAGATTGAATCCAGATGTGCATCGGAAACTACTACTGGTCTTCCCGGGAACGATCAAAGCGTAGACTGTTTGAGGCATTACTCCCACGGAGGAAAATGCGCATGGTGACAGTTGTATTCAATCACGATGCGACTTCTGTGTTTCATCAACCCTTTGAAGGTCCACAGAATACAGAATGCCTCCAGATGTGCATCGGAAACTGCTACAGGTATTTCAGGGAACGATCAAAGCGTAGACTGTTTCACACATTACTCCCATGGAGGAAACTGCGCATGGTGACTGTTGTATTCAATCCCGATGCAATTTCTGTGTTTCACCAACACTCTGATGGTCCACAGGTTACAGATTTACTCCACATGTGCATCGGAAACTACTACGGGTCTTCCAGGGAACGATCAAATAATAGACTGTTTGAGACATTACTCCCATTGAGGGAAGTGCGCATGGTGACTGTTGTATTCAATCACGATGCAATTTCTGTGTTTCATCAACACTTTGAAGGTCCACAGATTACAGAATGCCTCCAGATATGCATCGGAAACTACTACTGGACTTCGAGGGAACGACCAAATCATAGACTGTTTCAGACATTACTCCCGTCGGGGAAAGTGCACATGGTGACTGTTGTATTGAATCCCGATGCAATTTCAGTGTTTCAAAAACACTCTGATAGTCCACAGATTACAGAATGCCTCCAGATGTGCATCGGAAACTACTACTGGACTTCGAGGGAACGATCAAATCATAGACTGTTTCAGACATTACTCCCGTCGGGGAAAGTGCGCATGGTGACTGTTGTTTTCAATCCCGATGCAATTTCTGTGTTTCATCAACACTCTGATAGTCCACAGATTACAGATTGAATCCAGAGGTGCATCGGAAACTACTACTGGTCTTCCTGGGAACGATCAAAGCATAGACGGTTTGAGGCATTACTCCCATGGAGGAAAATGCGCATGGTGACGGTTGTATTCAATCACGATGCAATTTCTGTGTTTCATCAACTCTTTGAAGGTCCGCAGATTACAGAATGCCTCCAGATGTGCATCGGAAACTACTACTGGTCTTCGAGGAAACGATCAAAGCATAGACTGTTTGAGATTATTACTCCCGTGGAAGAAAGTGCGCTGGTGACTGTTGTATTCAATCCCGATGCAATTTCTGTGTTTCAGCAACACTCAGTTAGTCCACAGATTACAGAATGCCTCCAGATGTGCATCGGAAACTACTACTGGTCTTTCAGGGAACGGTCAATGCGTAGACTGTTTGAGAAATTACTCCCATGGAGAAAAATGCGAATGGTGACTGTTGTATTCAATCCCGATGCAATTTCTGTGTTTCATGAACACTCTGATAGTCCACAGCTTACAGAATGATACCAGATGTGCATCGGAAACTACTACTGGTCTTACAGGGTACGATCAAAGCGTAGACTGTTGAGACATTACTCCAGTGGAGGAAAGTGCGCATGGTGACTGTTGTATTCAATCCCGGTGCAATTTCTGTGTTTCATCAACACTTTGAAGGTCCAAAGATTACAGAATGCCTCCAGATGTGCATCGGAAACTACTACTGGTCTTATAGGGAACGATCAAGGCGTAGTCTGTTTGAGACATTTCTCCCATGGAGGAAAGTGCGCATGGTGACTGTTGTATTCAATCCCGATGCAATTTCAGTGTTTCAAAAACACTCTGATAGTCCACAGATTACAGAATGCCTCCAGATGTGCATCGGAAACTACTACTGGTCTTCCAAGGAACGATCAAAGCGTAGACTGTTTGAGACATTACTCCCATGGAGGAAAGTACTCATGGTGACTGTTGTATTCAATCACGATGCAATTTCTGTGTTTCATCAACACTTTGAAGGTCCACAGTTTACAGAATGCCTCCAGATGTGCATCGGAACCTACTACAGGTCTTCCAGGGAACGATCAAAGCGTAGACTGTTGAGACATTACTCCCATGGCTGAAAGTGGTCATGGTGACTGTTGTATTCAATCCCGATGCAATTTCTGTGTTTCATCAACACTCAGTTAGTCCACAGATTACAGAATGCCTCCAGATGTGCATCGGAAACTACTACTGGTCTTCCAGGGAACGGTCAAAGCGTAGACTTTGAGACATTACTCCCATGGAGAAAAATGCGAATGGTGACTGTTGTATTCAATCCCGATGCAATTCCTGTGTTTCATCAACACTCTGATAGTCCACAGCTTACAGAATGATACCAGATGTGCATCGGAAACTACTACTGGTCTTACAGGGTACGATCAAAGCGTAGACTGTTGAGACATTACTCCAGTGGAGGAAAGTGCGCATGGTGACTGTTGTATTCAGTCCCGATGCAATTTCTGTGTTTCATCAACACTCTGATAGTGCACAGATTACAGAATGATACCAGATGTGCATCGTTAAGTACTACTGGTCTTCCAGGGAACGATAAAGGCGTAGACTCTTTGAGACATTACTCTCATGGAGGAAAGTGCCATGGTGACTGTTGTATTCAATCACGAAGCAATTTCTGTGTTTCATCAACACTCTGACAGTGCACAGATTACAGAATGCCTCCAGATGTGCATCGGAAACTACTACTGGACTTCGATTGAACGATCAAATCATAGACTGTTTCAGACATTACTCCCGTCGGGGAAAGTGGGCATGGTGACTGTTGTATTCAGGCCCGATGCAATTTCTGTGTTTCATCAACACTATGATAGTCCACAGATTACAGATTGAATCCAGATGTGCATCGGAAACTACTACTGGTCTTCCTGGGAACGATCAAAGCGTAGACTGTTTGAGGCATTACTCCCATGGAGGAAAATGCGCATGGTGACTGTTGTATTCAATCACGATGCAATTTCTGTGTTTCATCAACCCTTTGAACGTCCACACACTACAGAATGCCTCCAGATGTGCATCGGAAACTACTACTGGACTTCGAGGAAACGATCAAAGCGTAGACTGTTTGAGACATTACTCGCATGGAAGAAAGTGCGCATGGTGACTGTTGTATTCAATGCCGATGCAATTTCTGTGTTTCATCAACACTCAGTTAGTCCACAGATTACAGAATGCCTCCAGATGTGCATCGGAAACTACTACTGGTCTTCCAGGGAACGATCAAAGCGTAGACTGTTTGAGACATTACTCGCATGGAGGAAAATGCGAATGGTGACTGTTGTATTCAATCCCGATGCAATTTCTGTGTTTCATCAACACTCTGATAGTGCACAGATTACAGAATGATACCAGATGTGCATCGGAAAGAACTACTGGTCTTCCAGGGAACGATCAAAGCGTAGACTGTTTGAGACATTACTCCAATGGAGAAATGTACGCATTGTGCCTGTTGTATTCAATCCCGATGCAATTTCTGTGTTTCATCAACACTTTGAAGGTCCAAAGATTTACAGAATGCCTCCAGATGTGCTTCGGAAACTACTACTGGTCTTCCAGGGAACGATCAAGGCGTAGACTGTTTGAGACATTACTCCCATGGAGGAAAGTGCGTATGGTGACTGTTGTATTCAATCCCGATGCAATTTCAGTGTTTCAAAAACACTCTGATAGTCCACAGATTACAGAATGCCTCCAGATGTGCATCGGAAACTACTACTGGTCTTCCAGGGAACGATAAAGGAGTAGACTTTTTGAGACATTACTCCCATGGAGGAAAGTGCCCATGGTGACTGTTGTATTCAATTACGACGCAATTTCTGTGTGTCATTAACACTTTGAAGAACCACAGATTACAGAATGTCTCGTGATGTGCATCGGAAACTACTACTGGTTTTCCAGGGAACGATAAAAGCGTAGACTGATTGAGATATTACTCCCATGTAGGGAAGTGCGCATGCTAACTGTTGTATTCAAACCCGATGCAATTTCTGTGTTTCAACACTACTCTGATAGTCCACAGCTTACAGAATGCCTAGGGATGTGAATCGAAACTACTACTGGTCTTCCAAGGAACGATCAAAGCGTAGACTGTTTGAGACATTACTCCCATGGCTGAAAGTGGTCATGGTGACTGTTGTATTCAGTCCCGCTGCAATTTCTGTGTTTCATTAGCACTCGGATAGTCCACAGATTAAAGAATGCCTCCAGATGTGCATCGGAAACTACTACTGGTCTTGAGGGAACGATCAAAGCGATGACAGTTTGAGACATTAATCCAATGCAGAAATGTACGCATGGTGCCTGTTGTATTCAATCCCGATGCAATTTCTGTGATTCATCAACACTTTGAAGGTCCACAGATTGCAGAATGCCTCCAGATGTGCATCGGAAACTACTACTGGTCTTCCAGGGAACGATCAAAGCGTAGACTGTTGGAGACATTACTCCCATGGAGGAAAGTGCGCATGGTGACTGTTGTATTCAATCCCGATGAAATTTCAGTGTTTCAACAACACTCTGATAGTCCACAGATTACAGAATGCTTCCAGATGTGCATCGGAAACTACTACTGGTCTTCGAGGAAACGATCAAAGCACAGACTGTTTGAGACATTACCCCCGTGGAAGAAAGTGCGCATGGTGACTGTTGTATTCAATCCCGATGCAATATCTGTGTTCCATCAACACTCAGTTATTCCACAGGTTACAGAATGCCTCCAGATGTGCATCGGAATCATCTACTGGTCTTCCAGGGAACGATCAAAGCGTAGACTGTTTGAGACATTACTCCCATGGAGGAAAGTGCGCATGGTGACTGTTGTATTCAATCCCGATGCAATTTCTGTGTTTCAACAACACTCTGATGGTCCACAGATTACAGAATGCCTCCAGATGTGCATCGGAAACTACTACTGGTTTTCCAGGGAACGATAAAAGCGTAGACTGATTGAGATATTACTCCCATGTAGGGAAGTGCGCATGCTAACTGTTGTATTCAAACCCGATGCAATTTCTGTGTTTCAACACTACTCTGATAGTCCACAGCTTACAGAAAGCCTCCATATGTGAATCGAAACTACTACTGGTCTTCCAGGGAACGATCAAATAATAGGCTGTTTGAGA